>NC_140592.1:782133399-783387799 GCF_964204655.1 Triturus cristatus
TCCAGTAGGGATGAGGTGTTGTGGTCGTCGAGGTTGTCCAGGTGGAAATTGAGGTTGCGGAGGAGGCGAGAGTGTGGTGAGCGATGACGTCAGCTATGGCTTTGCTGAAGGGGGCGAGGTCTGGGAGGTCTGTAGACAAGGGTACCATGGAGGGTGGGTACCATGGAGGGTGGCGTGAGGGTTGGTCTGGATCTTGAAGTGGAGGTGCTCCATGTCAGGTCATTGGTCGTTGGAGCTGGTTGCGAGGCAGAGTGTGTTTTTGTGTATGATGGCGATACTTCCTCCCAGAAGTTTGACAATTTGGAGCCATCAGGGATGGCAGTTGCGATGTCTAGGCTGAGGTGGGGTTCATCTAGGTCTCTGTAACGGAGGCGACATTGGGGGAGATGGAGTAGAGCAGGTCCCAGATCTCCACTGCATGGCTTTTGAGGGAGCTGGTGTTGAGTAGACTGCATCTGAGGTGGTTGGGTTCAGTTCTTGAAGGTTGTGTGGTTGGTGGGTCTGGTTTGCAGAGGCAGGCGAGGGTGCAGTTGCAGTTGCGGCTGATGAACCGGCCTTGGGTGTTCTTCAGCGATGGAAGGTGGCAGGCGGTGGAATGTCTGGTGTTGAGAGCATGGAGGGTGTTGGAGTCGTAGAGGTCAGTGGTCTGAGGACCAGGGTCGGTGGCGCTGGGCGCTGTCTGGGCACGGACAGGCACAGACGGGCTTGCCTTTGGCCCACCCACTGCACGCAACTGCTGTGTGGCCACGCACCGGCTACTATTACATCGTGTTTGGGAAGGGCTGGACAGCTGGGAGGCGGAAAGTGGGAAAACATCGCTCGAGAGGGGCGGGGCTGCAGCACAAGAGCAGCGGCATGGGCACAGAAAGGGAATTAAAGGCACAAAAAGAGGAGTAATAAGAGTAAGTGAAAAAAGCAATAATGGATGAAGAAAGCAATAAATAGACCAAAATGAAGGTGTAAATAGAGCAGAGGAGCAAAAAGGAAGAAAGCCGAAAAACAGAGGGCAGAGTGGAGCAGCAGAGCAGAGATGCTCCCCACTGGACTACCAGGGATGAGGTGCAGGTGGGTGCCTGCGGGTGGAAAAGGGCCTCTAACTTAGGACTTGAAAGGGTCAGAGGGCAACAGCAACCAGGCAGAGTTGTGCGGCAAGGGAGATTGCGAGTGGAATTTAATTGAGATATGGCTGAGGGCTGTGGTTCTTAATGTGACGCCTGTGGACTCATGGGGTCTGCGACACCCACTCCTGGGGTCCAAGACTGTTTAAAACATTAAATAATATTAACTGATTAATAAAGTATATGTGCATAAAAATAAGCAAAAACTAATTTAGTATCCTTCACTGGGAGCAGCAGTGAACAGTAGTATGGACAATTGGTGACCTCAATGAAAGCTCTAATATGCACCAACAAAAAGCATACATTAAGAAAAAAAGACAAAGCAACAAGCTAGAGCTTGTGTTTTAGAAACAAATCTAAATTTTGAAACGCTCTATATTTCCCATTAAAATTAGAATTTCAATTAGACAGGTCTGTGTTTTTAACAAAATATTGCAAAATTTATGTATTTGTTTAATATATACTGGCTTCTGAAGTTTTGTGTTTTGTGTCGAGGTTCAATTCAAAGAAAGGGTTTAGGTTGGGGTCCTTGGTGTTTAGTATTCATTTACTGGGTCACCAGAAGTCAAAAGGTTAAGAACGGTTGGTGCACCAGAGTGAAAAAGAAATCTCTTATGCCTGAAAGTTAGAGACAAAGAAGGGTTCCTGGAGTCTTCCTATCATCCTCACTCTGGATCCTAGTGTCCCAGCATACAGCTTCCTTGCTCCTCTGCCCTTCTCTCTCTGTTACTTCTCAGGAAATATGCTATTCCAGGGAGAGCATAATGCAGGACAAACAGTCTTAGCTAGGAGAAGCAACTTCTACCCTAGGCTTGACCATGGTCACTGTTATCTAATCCTGGTCTCAAGGGTCTTGAAAGCTTCTGCTGCAAGAGAAAGCAAGCCAAGCTCCAATAAAAGATGGTTACTTTGTGTAATTTCCACTCTTTGCCCTTCCCAGGCCTCCACAGCAGAACATAGGGGCTGATGAGGACCTAAGGGGGTGGGGGGGGGGGTCAAGTGATCAACTCTGTGCTGTCATTTGCAGTCACATGGTGCTTGATATCTCTTCCACTGTCATTAGCATTCAAAGGGTGCATGATAAAATTTCCACTACCCCTAGCCTTCCCCATGGCATTATGAACTGAAGTCCATCCAGAGCTCCCAGCTTAGACGGACATATGATGGAAGGTGGAGAGAAAATAGGCTGGTAGGGAACTACTGGGCACACATGCCTTTGTTTCTTGGAACTCAATAGGACATATGGATGCAGATATTTTTGGGCTCAGATGGAAAGTGCCTACAGGCGACAGCATGGTGAAGTGCAGGCTCAATATAGCCATAGAATTGTGCATTTCAGATGTGTTCTCCTCTTGGGTATGTCCTATTGAGGCCATCAGGAAATGTCATTTCCAGTGAAGCCCAGCGTGGGTTTAAAAACATTTGTAAGGAATCTCCAGTACAGAGGTCAATTTTACCAAGCATTGGAGAAAACATGCTTGGATTTGATGAGTTGTTTTGTGCTGTGAGTGTGGTCAGCTACTTTACCTACCATAGTCATTGCTTTTGACATCCATTTCATAAACATATTTGTTCATTCATTATTCCTTGCTTTGCTATGAAGGTTGCAGGATGATAAATTGTGTGACATAGAGAGGAATTGTTGTCCAGTTTTCTTCCTAAGTCACTCATCTTTCCTTTTTTAAACTTTGTTTATTGATTTTAAAAAAAAAAACAATACAAAAAACAAAAGGCATCACGAAACAATATGTAGGAACGTAGTGGCACATGTCACTTAAGGTTATATCATTTCTTCACAGTATAACCTAAAGGGAAAAATAGACATAGATCAGAAAAGGGCCCATTCCAAATACAAAGGTCACTCATCTTTTTAACCCATTCTAATGTTACCTATTTCTTTTGCTTTTACTGCTGCCAGGATGTGGGGGCCAAGACCAGTCTTCAGTTTCCGGAGTTCTACCGGACTGGCCAGACATACTCCCTCTTCAACCTCTGGATCTTCTTAAGGTCCATTGTTTATGGAACCTACACCTCCTTGGTGTGCTTTTTCGTAGCTGTGGGAGCATTCTGGGACACAGCAGGACCAGAGGGGATTTGTGATTTCAAAGTCTTCAGTGTGACCATCGGCACAGTGGTGGTAATTGCAGCTATCATTGAGGTGAGCGCATTACTGAGTCTTGGAAATTAGATATTCTTCTAAATAGATTTTCTCACACATTTTTTATAGTACCATCAGCTACTATTCCAGCGACACTCTGTCAAGGATGTTCATGTGTGTGTGTGTGTTGTGTATCTAAATACATGTATATTGTTGAGCTAAATATATATATATTTTTTTTTTTCTCTCTGAAAAAATGAAGGTTGCAGGGATGTTATAGTTAGGCTGACATTTCACTCTTACAAAAACCAGAGAAATTCAGCAATTATAGTTAGCTGATGTAGGAGGCTGGCTTAGTTATATGGTGCACACTTATTTAGGTGAAGCACCTTGCACTAATCGAGGCAACTGTTATGGTAGTTTTAGTGGTCTTAGACAACCGTAGAAAGCTCTCTAAGTGGTAGCTGTGGAGAGCAGCCTTGAGGCTTGCCCAGAAGGAGTGTTCAGCAGCGTGTTTTACCAGAACTAATTATACAGTGTAGGTTCAAAGAAGAAGAACCACAACGTGTAGTTATAAAAATAGTTATATTTTTTAAACACACTCACTAACACAATGGCATATATCCTACCCCGGGATATCAACACAATACACACAATACTTTAAATGTAAACAGGTAAGTAAGCACAAATACACAGTGGTCTCCAGGTGGACACCAAACCATATACTAAAGAAGTGGAATGCAAACTGTGACCGAAGTCGGGACTGGGATCAGAAGACTCAGAAGAGTTGGGAACACAAGGAACTACCAAAGGTAAGTATCCTGGAACCCCACGGAGGCTGTGTGCAGAGTGGAAACACACCCACGTACTCTATGTAAGTCAATAGGAAAGTTGTGGTTGCAGTTTTTAGGAAGAAGGACCCTTCCCAGTGAACCCTGAAGAAACCCTGTGGAAGACAGAAGATTGGAGAGTCACCCCACCATGGATACCCCAGGAACCGGGATACCTTCACCAGGGAAACTTGGTGCATAGGTGCGAAGTGACGTCGGAAACCACTGTAGACCACAATGGAGGACTTCAGAAAAGATGCCGCTGGCGAAGAAGGTGAAAGAGTCAGGTGGAATCCAAGGATGGTTTCTTGAAGAGGAGAACCTGCTAGCAGAGGGGAAAGAGTCTATGCCACTCAACTGTGACCAGGAGGCATGGAAGACCAATGACTACTGATGACAGAAGATGCAGGAGGGATGAAGGTAACCTCGCTGCAGCTGTGAGGACCAGGTGACCATGTGGAAGAATGTGAGCCATTCACAAGCTTTCTCACATTGGAAGTCAAGAACCCGGGGGTCGGTGTTCGGAGGTAGCACCAACAAGCCTTGGCAGCAGCAACAGACATGGTAAACAAAAAAGGTGCAGCTTTGGGATAAGCAAGGTCCAAGGGCCTCACCAAGAACAGGAGAATCAGAGCAGGACCTGAGCAAACAGGGGAGCCCACTGAAGCCAAAGATTACCCTCAAGAGGACCCACAGGCTGAAGGCACGCGAGTCGCAAGAGGACCTCAAGCAGCTCACCAAAGATGCAGGCCTACAGTGCAGAGGATGCGGTGGGTACAAAGATCTTGGCAGGAACAAATGCTGGACGTTGGAGCTTCTTGTAGTCCGAACATGTCTGGAGGAGAACCAACAAGCCTTGGCAACGGCAAGTCAATACTGTGAAAAGGGGTTCTGTTACAGCAGTTGTGATAAGGGATACTGGCCTCAAACTTGCTGAGAGGACAGATCAGGCCTTGAGGCAGTTGCAGAACTACAATCTGTGTTGCCGAGCCCTTCGGAGTCTGTGGGATATCAGGAGCAGCAGATAGTCAGCTTTGTTGCGGTGTCTGCAGATACAGGGGAGTGGCTCCTTCACGCCAAGGGAGATTCCTGTGGGTGTCTTTGATGCCAACATGCCTGGAGAAGATCTTGGATGAAGCACAGACAATGAAAAAGACTTGCAGAACAGTGAGACCAGGAGCAGCAGGAGTCTTCCTTGGTGTAGTCTCAGTTCCAGGCGAAGTCCAGCGTAGTCCAAGGTGCCCAGACGGTTGAAGTTGAAGTGGTTTTGAATTTGAATCTTGTCCCACAATGAATCTAAAGAGCCATCCGTAGGTAAGTCCTTAAGTACCCTTGGGAAAGGGTTGGCACGATTCAAGGATCCCTCCCAGAGGAGGGGCTGGACAGAGGAGAGGATGCTTCCATGTGCTTAGTCCAGTTTTGCGCTAGAGCATGAGCCAACGGCTTTCTGAACTGGCTCAAACTGCAGTATGCAGGTAGGGCACAAAATGTGCCCTTCAAAGCAGTCTGGTGGCGCTGGCAAGTGCCCCCACCCCAGCCTAATAAACTAAGTCCTGTCTGGTGGGTGATCTCACCTCCCTGTGGCAGGAAACCTATTGTTCTGCCTTCCCCTGCTCAAGCTCAGCTCAGAAGAAGAAGAGGGCCGAGACATGTCTGTGGTCAGTAGCAGCACTAGCTTGCTGTTAGACCCTAAAAAGCTGGTACTGGAAATACAAGGGGGCTCCCTAGGGGAGCCTATCAGTACATGGAATCCTACATCCGATACTGGAATCGATGTTGGGGTAGGATTCCAACATGTTTGCTACCAAACATGACCGGTTTTGGTGAAGCCAATATATAATTATTCTCGTATTTAACTTGATGTCCCCTATATGTATTAAATGCCTGACTGCACTTACAAAGCCTGGAGAATTGACTTCAGGGTTTGTAGAGGGGCTTTGCTTGTGCTTGGGCCCCCTCACATGTGTAAGCAAGCACCCTGCCCTCAGGACTGAAGAGCCTGCCATAGGGGTGACTATAGGTTTTAAGAGCAGAGCCCCCCCATATAAGGAAACTTATATCTGTTGTAAGTGGTGCTAGCACCAACTTACACAGGCTACAATGGCAGGCCTGTAGGCACAGTTTGAGTGGTCTCTCATGGGTGGCGTAATACATGCTTGCAGCCTATGCCCTGGGTACCTTAGTACAATATACTAGGGACTTACAGGGGTACACCAGTAGCCAATTGGGACGGTACTAAAGTACTTAGAATTGTCAAATTTAGGGAGAAAGCACAGCACAGTAACTGGGGTCCTGATTAGCAGGATCCCAGTCAGACTAGTCAGAAAACAGAATAACACCTGCAAAAAGTGGGGGAAACCATGAAAGCAGATCCTACTTTCCCACAGCTGAGCTAGTTTATGAACTCACATATTACATCACTGATGACATGGTCAGTGACATCACTCATGACATCTCAAATGACATCACTGATGATATCATTCAGTCGTCATTGTGAGTGTTTTAAAAAAGGTTTATGAGTGTTAAATATATATACCAAGGTGTATTTGTGAATCAGTGGGTGTTGAGTGCCTGATTGAATGATTCAGTGGGTGCGTGACTATCTGTATAAGTGAGTGATTAGATGTATCAGTGAATGTGTGTGAAGGGCTGTATGGGTGAGTGAGTGTGTGTATGGACGTGTCAGTGAGTGAATTCATGTGTTAGTGGCATATGGGTGAGTAACTGGATATGTAAAAGGTAGTATAGGTGAGTGATGGGGTATGTGAGTGATTGTACGGGTGAGTGAGTGAATTTTAGAGTGGATGTATGGGTGTGTGTGTGTGTGGGATTGATTGTATGGGTGAGTAAGCAGGTGTTTGAGCAACTCTCTGGCTGATTGACTCCGTATGTGAGTGGCTGTATGGGTGTATGAGTGGAAATGTCAGTGGCTATATTATTGAGTGAGTGGGTGTGTGAGTGCCTCTATGGGTGAGTGAGTGCATGTATGTGTTGATCTATGAATCAGTGAGTAACTGTGTAAGTACTGGTATGGGTATGTGAATGGGTTTGAGAATGGTAGTGTGAAGTTGGAGTGAGTGTATGAAGGGTTATATGGGGATGGGAGTGGGTGTGTCAGAGATTCTGTGGATGATGTCATCAGTGATGCAATTTGAGATGTCATCAGTGATCTCATCAATGATGTCACTGACCATGTTATGAGTGATGTAATATGTGAGGTGAATGAATGAATGGATAAAACACTGTATTTGATTATTAAATATATAATCATAAAAGCCAAAGATCAAATAAATACACCAATCTAAATAAAAACATAATTGAGTTCCGAAAACGCACTGCAAATTTTAGGAATGATCCAAAGCCAAGTCAGTCAGAAACTGTATAGGGAGTAATGTCTGGTCCGCATCTGCTAAAATGTATTTTCTTATTACAGGTATTAAAAATGTTATAAAAGGGAGGAGGAGCCTAGCGCGCATCCAAGATGGTCGCGTGAGCACAGGGCTCCCCGGACCCTCGCTGCTCCTCGGAATTTATCCTGAGATTATCCTGATATAGTTTACGGAATCTGGAAGATGAAGGCTGGCTGAACACGGATCTCCTTTCAGAAATCGAATCGGACCTGGGAATCCTGATTTATCGTGGTCTTAACTTTTGGGACCCACCCGACGGCGGTGCCCGGTGCGAGGGCGAACTGTGGAGCCGGGGCGTAATTGAACAACAGCGGCTACAGCGCTGTGCCAGGGACCGCTCCATCACTTTCGGTTTCACTTTTGGACTTTAAAGGGGCTGGACGGCGGAATCGCTTGGTGTGGCTGGGTGTTTCCTAGGCCTCTGCGTGAGGCCTTTGTCTCCGCCTGCTACTAGTGTGCCCATTGCCTTGGGTCCCCTCACACCGCTATATTGCGGACTCTGGTAAGGCACCCGTCTGCGGTGCCGGTGCCCATTCGACCCTTGATCGACGGTCCCCTTCGGTGAGCGTGGCCCAAATGGGGGGCAAGGGGGGCCCCGAGGGGCGTAAGACTAAAGCTTCCCTCCGCGGGGGGCCGGTCCAGGCGAACAACATGGACCGCTACACTCATGGCAGAGGGTCCCCTGGAGCTGCCGGCGCCCCCCCAGACGCCGCCGGTGGTGGCACGTCCGTCTCTCCGGAGCTGTCCCTGCAGGACATCATGGGCGCCATTGATGGCATCAGGGAGACCATCGCCACGCAGTACGAGGCCTTGGCCCGTAAAATCGACACGGTGGCAATCGATGTCACATTAATTCGGGCGGATCTCTCTAAAACCAACGAGAGGGTTCAAGCGCTCGATGTGCGGACTTCCACCCTTGGTGCGGATGTATTGGACCTGCAGACCACTCTTGGCGACATCAAGATGGCCAACGATCAGATGGCCCGGCGGCTGGAGGACTTCGAGGGACGAGCCCGACGCAATAACATCCGTGTCATAGGCGTACCGGAGTCCTCCGACAACCGCCCGGTTGACCTCCTGGTTGAGGAACTCATCCTCCAACAGCTGGCCCCCGCTGGCCTAAGTAAGTTCTTTGCCGTGGAGCGGGCCCATCGAGTTCCGGGCGGTCGACCGCGGCCGGGGGCCCCCCCGAGGCCTATTGTAGCCAAACTTTTCCACTATAGAGACCGAGATGCGATTCTGCAGGCCTCACGGGTCCACGGCCCGGTTCGTCATGAGAACTCGTCAATTAACTTTTATCCGGACTTCACCCAACTTGTCCAGAAACAGCGGATGGGTTTCCAGGGAGTGAAGCGTCGTCTCCGTGACCTGGGCCTTAAGTACTCTATGCTTTATCCCGCAAAACTTCGAGTGGAACACGAGGGTCGGACTGCCTTTTTTGACTCTCCCGCGACTGTGAGTGACTGGCTGGACTCGCTGCCGGACAGGGGTAACCGGCCTGGGCCCTCTGCCGGTACCGAAGGTGACGGGTCCCCTTTGGAGTGACTTTTGGTCCTTGACTTTGCCATTTTGCACTGTTCGGCTGGGTTTTACTTCCTTTGTTCATTTTGTCTTACTATGACCTGTGTGGGGGGCGGGCGGGGACGGGTCCCTTTCCTCCTCCGGGGTCTTTTCGTAGAATGGGGTTAGTAGGGCGACAGGCACACTGCAAGTTGGGGGGGTTTTTTGGACCGCAGGGGTGCAGGGTGGGGGGAGTTGGATTTGGGGGGGGGGTTGGGGGGTGGGGGGAGTTGTTTTGATGTGTGTTTTTTGTTTTCAGGGCGAGGTATTGACTTTTGTCCAGTTTCCGGGGCTGTGCTACTGGCTGGGGGACCTTTGATCTACTGGAGGGGATGGGGGGGGACGGGTTGAGGTTGATGTCATGGAACGTCAATGGGTTGGGTGACCGTATCAAGCGGGGTGTTGTGCTGCAGTATTTGCGTCGTCTGGCTCCTGATGTGGTGTTTTTACAGGAGACGCATCTGGTTGGTAATGTTTGTCATGCAATGAATAGGGGGGGATACCGCCTCGTGGCTCATTCTGGTTTCACCACAGGTTCTAGAGGGGTGGGCATTCTCCTGCGATCCTCACTTCCGTTGGAGATCACCAGGGTAGTCTCGGATGATAGAGGGCGCTATGTGGGTCTGACTGGGAGGTGGGAGGGGCAGTCCCTTTCCTTGGTCTCAGTTTACGTCCCCCCGGGCCTCCAGAACTCCACCTTTTCGGACTTGGGTCGAATGCTGCTGGAACTTCCCGACAGTCTTTTGATTATGGGCGGGGACTTCAATTCGGTGCTTTCGGGTGACCTGGATCGTCACCCGCCCAGGGCCCTCCCCGCTGCCCAGGCATGGCTCGGCGGACTATTGGAGACCTTCGGTCTGGTAGATAGTTGGAGATTGATGCATCCGACACAATGTCAGTACACCTTTCACTCTGGGGCGCATGGGAGTCTTTCCAGATTGGACTATTTCCTTATGCCCGCGGCCCAGACTGCTCGAATTCGAGAGGTTAGGCACCTGGCGCGGGGTATCTCTGATCATTCCCCGCTGTGGCTGCTCTTTGACACCGGGTCGCGGTCTGCAGGGCGGATCGCTCCCATTAACCCTTGGTACCTGCGAGACCCTACGACTCGCGACAGCTTGGTCAAGTCGATTGACCAATACTTCCTTGAAAACGAGGGGTCGGTGTCGTCCGCAATGTCCCTGTGGGAAGCCTTTAAAACCGTGCTCCGCGGACACGCCCTCGCCCAGATAGTGGTGGCTAAGAAGATCAAGAGTGAGGCAGTGGTGAAGCTGGAGACTGACATCTCGGGGCTGGAGTCGGCCTTGGAGGCGGGTGTCACTCCGGACGGGCTCCATGCCCTCAGCTTGAAGCAGTTTGAATACAGGTCTCTTGTTACTGATGCTGCCAAGACTATGTATAGGGAGCAGCAGGGTAGATTGTATGACGCCGGGGACAAGGCGGGTAAATTGATTGCTTGGCTGGACAAGAAGGAGAGAGTGAATCGTGTGGTCCCGGAGCTTCGGGCCTCGGATGGAGCGTGTGTGACTGAGCCTGGTGAGATTGTGGAGTGTTTCGCTGACCACCTCCGGGCCGTGTACTCCCCGGTGACGGATAGGGATGAGGAAGATTCTCGCCTTCTGCTGCGGGATATTGCTTTGCCCGGCCTGTCCGTCGAGGACCGTGAACAGCTGGACACCCCCTTGTCTGTTGACGAGATTGCCACTGCGATTCGGTCCCTTCGCTCTGGCAAGGCTATGGGTCCCAACGGCCTGCCTATTGAGTTGTATAAGTTGCGCCCGGATAAAATCGCGCCTTTCCTCCGTCGTATGTTCCAGGAGTCCCTCGAGACGGGTTCCCTTCCCGCCGACCAGCGTCTGGCTACCATAGTCGTGATCCCCAAGGAAGGTAAGCCACGAGACCGCTGTGCCTCCTACAGGCCTATTTCTCTATTAAACGCCGAGCCTAAGATACTGGCTAAAGTCCTCGCCAATCGTTTGCTGAGCGTTATCTGTGATCTGATCCATCCTGATCAATGCGGCTTCATCCCTCATCGTAACACCGCTCTTAACCTGCGGCGGCTCCACGGCGCCCTCGCTAGGGCAGAGTACCTCTCCGAACCAGCCGTACTGGTTTCTTTGGATGCCACGATGGCCTTTGATACCATCGAGTGGCCATTCCTCTGGGCTGTCTTGACCAAATTCGGCTTTGGGGAGGGATTTCTTGGCTGGGTGAAGCTTCTTTACACTGGACCAATGGCTCAGGTGGTTGTCAATGGGCGGGTCTCTCGGCCTTTCGCTCTCGGCAGGGGTACGAGGCAGGGGTGCCCGTTGTCCCCTCTGCTCTTTGCTCTCGCCTTGGAACCGCTCGCTGCCTGGCTCCGCTGGGAGCCCTCGATTAGAGGGATCCGGTGGGCCCCGGGCTTCGAGGATCGGGTCTCGTTGTACGCGGATGATATTCTATTGTATCTCACCTCGCCGCGACAGTCGCTTAATGTTCTCTTTGATGTTCTTACTTCCTTTGGGAGAAACTCGGGTTTGACGATTAACTGGTCTAAATCCTGTGTCTATCCTATCTCTGGTGGCCCTCCCCTCTTGCCGCCTCGGCTTCCGATCCAACTATCTCTGTCCGGCTTTAAATACCTGGGGGTGTACGTCTCGTTGGACCCGGCCGTTCGCTATGAGCAGAACCTCCTGCTTCCGCTTCGGCGTTTGAGGGAGACTACGGCTCGGTGGTGTAAGCTGCCCTTGTCCCCGCTTGGTCGCGCAGCGCTGTTTAAAATGATGTCCCTTCCCAGATTCCTTTATGCACTACAAAACTCCTTCGACGTCATTCCGGTGGCCTACTTTCGGGAGGTGGAGAGCCTGCAGAGGAGACTGGTATGGGATGGGCGGGCGCGCATCGCTCTGGCAAAGCTTACTCTCCCCTGGTACGACGGGGGCATTGCGCTTCCCGACATTAGAAGGTACTATTGGGCCTCACAGCTATCGGCCATTAACCATGCCACGTATGCGCCTGGCTTGAACCCGGCGTATGAGATGGATAAATTCCTGCTTCCCGGCGGTAACTATAATAGGGCGCTTTACTCCCGCTCGGCTGGAAGGACCCTTACGGGCCCTACTAAGATTGCGGTAAGGATCTGGAAGGCAGCTAATGTAGCCATGGGCTGGAGTGAGCGCTTAACATGTGCCACTCCTTTATTTGCCTCCGACCGACTGGGAAGCCTCTGGAAAACGAAAGGCTTTGAGCGTTGGGACACGATCGGTATTAGCAGAGTGGGAGACCTATGGATTAAGGGCGCGGTTAAAACCTTCGCGGCGCTCCAGAGTGAATACGAGCTTACTGAAAGGGAGTTCTTCCGCTACGCCCAGGTTCGGCACGCCCTGTTATCGGTCTTTGGGGTAGGGACCAAGGTCCCGGCTTCTTCGCCCCTCGAGGACCGCATACTCGATGGTCACGTGCCTGACAGCACTATCTCTCTAATTTATAAAAAACTTATTAATAATCGGGCTGACCTCTTGGTGCGTCTTCGGGAGGCATGGACGGGAGATGGGGTGGAGCTGGACGACGAGGACTGGCAGTCCGCACTGTCGTCCCCTAAGGAGGTGGCCATCCCAGCCCGTCTCCGTCTGGTCCAGCTTAAGATTCTCCACCGGGTGTACGTGACGGGTCCCCGTTTGGTTTCGATGGGATTCTCTGAAGACGGGCTCTGTAAGCGGGGCTGTGGGCTTAGTGCCACCTTTCTCCACATCCTTTGGGAGTGCCGCGAGGTGGCGGAATACTGGCGCCGGGTGCATGTGGTAATGGGACAAGTCACCGGGGTCGCCCTGTTGCCGGAGGTGCGTCGCTGTGTTCTGAATGTGTGGGAGCCCAATGATTATAACGCGGCCCAGGCTCGGTGGGCGGCCCTGGGGAACATGATTGCCAAGAGAGATATAGCGCAGCTTTGGGGTTCCCAGCGGCCGCCCACTGTGTCTGTATGGAAGGAGAACATGGACTGGTGCATGTTCAGGGAGAAGACTGTGTATGTGGCTCGTGGTAAACCGGGGGCATGGGGTAGAATCTGGGGGCAATGGAATCAGTATCGGGGAAATATCTGTGCTCCCCCCCTGGTGGACACTTCCGAGGTTGCCTTGTCCCCCTGACCCTTGATGGTTCCTTGCGTATTTGGAATATCCGAGTGTAGACCTGGCTCTCCCGTGACCCCCCCTGACCTCTTAGTCCTCCTTTCCCTTGACCGCCATCTGGTGGTCGGATGTAGGGTCCCCCTGCTGTAGTCTGACGCCCACTTCATGTCACTACGCCTCGCCTTTTGTTTTTAGTTGTTATTTATGGTAAACGTATGTATCCTGATTCCCTTAGGAGTATCCGGAGCTTCTGTAACGGGCTGGGGACCTTGGGTCGGTTGATGACTTTAACACTGTGTGAGCCTTTTTGATTCTAGCGGCCGGCCCTGGTGGTTGTAGGCCCATGCTTGTATCCTTTTTTCTGTTTAATAAAAACCTTTTAAAAAAAAAAAAAAAAAATGTTATAAAATAACTGCCACTAAAATTGTAAGAAAACTGTAAAATAGCGATTGTACAGACACCTCATTGCAGGGTCATATGCTAATAGAATTGGAAAAGAAGTGCCCTAATAGCAAGTACAAAAGAAGATGAACCCGTGCAAACTCTGAATCTTATCAAAAGTGATCTTTCCCAGGAATAGGGAGTAGTCAGAAGATAGGATTCTGTTTCATTAGACTTCTGAATGATTTTGTATTGCCGTAACTTCGGTTTAGCTGATCAGAAAATTCTATGTTCAACCACTTGTGCTGAAGAAAAGTATTCCTAACCCAAACTCCGTCACATTTACTTATAAAGCGTGGTTTAGTAATAAAGAAAACCTGCCCAACTTATAGTTTTTATAGAATGCAGCCACAGTATCTTCATGCAATTTCCCTTGTTATTCAATCCACTATTGCTCTGTGATTCGAGGTTGCATTGGGAGTGAACCATATGGATATCCATGGTAAGAGTGCATCAAGTTTTATCACATCATCAATATTGATCAGACATGGCTTTTCATGACTAAAGTAGTGAGGAAACTCATGGGTAATGAAAGCGAGCCTCAGCAAAATCTATTCTCTAGTTGAAAAGTCATGCTTTTTATATCACCCTAAACCCCAGCTCAATATGTGGCGATAGGAAGACACTGTGGTTTATATATTTCAATTATTGGGGCAATTGGATTACAGCCTAATTTAGAGGCTAAATTCAGTTTCAGTAAATCTTTATTTCGCTGATTAAAAATCAACATAAAAAGTACAAAATACAAATACAATATACAGTGTACAGTATATTTACATTAGATCTGAGCCGACGGACATTAAAAACAGGTTAAAAACGAAACTTTAAAAAGGCACTTTGCAAAGGGCACATTACATTTTTAATTTATCATTATTCAATCACGGGTATTCCTCAATCTTACCGACACTCTCAAGAAATTTACAATCGAGCACAAAGTGCGGGTGTCCAAATTAAATAATGCACCAAAAGACAGACAAAACCTGTTATGCCTGGCTGCAAGCCATGTTAACTAAGTAGACCGCGTATTAAATGTAACTCCTAAATAAGGAAATTGAGAAATGGTATCAAGCACTGTATTACTTACAGAAATGGGACACATCCTTGAGCTATTCAGACCACCGGATATAATGTAAGATGTAGTAAGGTTAGTATCTAGTCCAAGTCTTTTCATAAAGGTAACAAAGTGTTGACAGATTTTAAGGCTGGTAGAGTTGCAGGACAGAAGAAAAACTTTGTCCACATATAAAAGGGCTGACATTGATTTGGTGGCTATCATAGGCATGTCCTGCCCACAGCTAATTAAACTGAAATAAAAGTGTTATTTAAGAATAAATAATAGGGGATCAAGAACAAAACCTAGAAGCACTCCCCGCTAAAGTTTGACAGCATTTTTAAGTTTGCTTCTGTTCCCAAATCTAACATTACAGATTACGTTAGAGTGTAGGGCAGCTAGAAAGTCAACTATTGGTGGATTGCACCTTATATGAGCCAAAGGCTGCTAACGTTTTGACCCATTTACTTTATAGAATGTGCTTGACAGATCAATGAAGACCAAGTACAATGCACAACCTTTTGCTATTGTGTACTTGCTGATGAAGAGATGGAAGTTCAAGTAGTTACATTGTACTTAGGCCCTTCACAAAGGATTCTTAGATTCACAAAGAATTATATTTTTCTTAGTCAAGTCCAAAATTCTACAGTGTAATACTCTTTCCAACCCTTCAACCATAGTATACATTAAAGAAATGGGTTTGTAGCAGGGTACGGGGGCTTTTGCCTTTTTTATTTTTTTTAAACATGGACAATAATGGAATGCTCAGGGGAATATGGCGGCCACTAGCTAGACGCTAGCAGACGCGGGCGCCCGTCTGGGGGGAATATCGTTGTGAGAGCAGGAGAGCGGTGTAGCGGAGCGCGACAGTGAAAAAAAAAAAAAACGGCTAGCAGCTTAAGCGAAGAGACGAAGTAAAGTGAAGTACGTACCTGTGGGAATTCAGGGCGCTCGGCAATGGTCATGGAGCTCGGCATTTCGCCAGGAAGACGCTGGGGAGCACAGCGTGGAGCACAGCCGACGCGATGGAGCGAGGCAGCCGGAAGCCTCCAGCGCATCTGGCGGGCTGTAATCGGGGGCAGAGGCAGAACAATCACGGCTTGCTTGCACCAGGAGGAAGAGGTGGGGGCTGAGGAGAGAGGCCTGACTGGAGCTGAGAGACAGCAGACGCGAGGGCTAAGAGAGAGGGGAGGAAGACTTTTGCATATGGAGACAGGGACCAACAAGGAAGGTGAGGTCCCCTCCAGGTACACGCTGAGGACCAGGAATATCGGAGGTAAGGCAAGTCTTCTTCCTATTTCACCAGACCTGCCTGACCTACCACAAGGGGTGAAGACCAATTAAGGCAAAAGGGGGGCGACAAAGAGTGTCCTCGTAAGGCAGAGGGAAAGGGAGGTCTTTAGGTGAGAAAACCAATGAGGGAAAGAGTATAAAGAAATCTTGCCTCCCAACTACGAGAGTTAAAGTAACTCCCTCACTCAAATCCTTTTTTCGTATGTTGCCAAGCATGTAGAAAAGTGATGCAGCGAGCTTAAGCTCTAGCCCTGAAGAGCGCACTCCTGAAAATACAACGGTGAATGCTATTAACCTGGGAAAAGACAACGATACTGAAGACACGGCTGGGCTGAGTATTTCGAGTATCTCGAGTACTTCGAGGGATCAGAACAGGACCCCTCAGCGGGATATAATAACAGTCCCAGTTAGTAATAGATATTCGGTCTTAACATTAGCTGATGTGCAGGAAGCACCACCCTCAGAAGTGAATGGGGATAACCAGAATAACATAAGCAGCTTAGGAGTGGGAGCGCCTGTAATAAACGCAGAGGCAGAGATTTCACTGACTAGTATGCTACTGGAGTTGAAAAATGATATTAAAAAACGTTTTCAGGTATCAGAGGCTAACCAACTAGGCATACAAGCATCCTGCTCTGAACTAGCCCAGAAGCTAGATTAGGTTACCTCTCACACAAAGATCTTGGAGGAAGAAGTTGGTGCTGTGAAACAGGACGTTGAGAAAAATGTAATCGAGATCTCCAATCTTGGCAAACAAAATCAAATGCTAAGAGATGACAGAGAGAGAATCGAGAATCATTCTCGCAGGAATAAAATAAGATTTCTGAATATTCCTGAAAGCAAGGAAGGGGCAGATATGAAGGCTGTTATAATCTCGCTCCTTCGAAAAACGATCCTGAAGGATAAGAAAGAGATAAATCTAGAGCGCGAAATACAGAGGGCACACAGAGAGCCGTTCCGATATAATCCACAGAGATCCAAACCCAGAAAGATCTTGGTAAACTTCCTTTCCTACAATATCAAGGAGGAGATACTCAGTAGCGCTTTAAAAAATGGGCCATACGTGGTTAATGGCTACTCTTTCCTGGCCAGATCTGATGTATGTAAGGCTACAGAACAAAAGCAGTGGGAGCTGGGTGGAAAGATGGAGGAACTTCACAGGCTTGGAGCGAAAGTTCAGTTAAAATTCCCCGCTATGCTGCGTATAATGTGGAATAATCAAATGTACAACTACCGTTCAGTAGACGACGTTGAAGCGTTAATAAGCAGAATCAGTAAGGAAAATACTTCAAAGTAAAGATAGCTCTCCAGCTCTTTATACATTAGAAGTGTGTTAGTAAATTTCCCTCGATGGTACGCCCATAGGCATTATTATGCCTAATAACATAGGGAGGGTTCACCAGGGTGGGCACAGTTGTGGAAGGGGGGTGGGAGGTGGTAGGGGAGCACGGGTGGGTAGCAGTGGGAACAAAAAACAAAAAAAGTCCTCAATACCTTTTATGCAGGAATATTTTTATAGCTCAGGATTGAAGCTAGGAAGGGAACATATTAAAAAAGATGGCTTTGGCTAACATTCCGAGTATTAAAATTCTTACATGGAATGTGAATAGTCTTAGGTCCAAACCCAGGCAGAGGAAAATATTAGAATATCTAAAAAATAGTCAAGCACAGGTTATGCTTTTACAGGAAACCCACCTTTTGGCAAATGAAAGTAAGGAGCTGTTTGGAAGGTGTGGCTGGGTTCAAAATGTTATTGTCTCAGATCAAATGTATTGCTGTAAGGGGGTTGCCATCTTAATCAGGAGCGATTGCTGAACAGAAATGAAAGAGTCAAGGACAGACAGTTCAGGTAGGTGGGCTCTGGCTCGTTTAAAGTGGGCAGACAGGGATTTCTTATGTATGAGATATTATTGACCCAATGAGGATAATCCCCAATATAATGTCCTGTTGGATCCTGTGTTAGATCGGTCTACAAGAAGAGATTGTATATGTCCCTAGAATGAGGAATGCCCTGAAAAGTATGATACGTGATTTTAACTTAGTGGATGTCTGGAGACACTTGAAGGGCAAAACAAGGGGGTATACGTATCATAGTAAAAAACATCACCACTTTTCGAGACTTGACTATTTTTTAGCCGATAGATCGTTTGCAGCTAACATAAAGAAGATTAAGCATCTCCCTGCCCATATTTCAGACCACTCACCTGTAATGGTAACCATACAAGCTCTGGGGCCTCTACCACCTAGAAGATGGACTTGAAGGCGTGCATTGCTTCTAGAAGAGGGGGGTAGAGATAGCTTTGAAGGAAGCAATAACTGAATACTTTGTAAATAATCAAGACACTGCTCCCCTGGGTATTGTATGGGATGCCTTTAAAGCATATAGCCGGGGAATTTTAAAAAGCCTTACCTCATCAGAAAATCGGAAAGCACGGTTAGAACTAGAGAATATGGAAAAGGAGATTGGGATTCTAGAGGAGGCGCTATATTCCATGAGTATGGGGGAAGAAAAACGAGGATGGAAGAGAGGTTAAATAAGGCACAAATGGAATTCAAAATAAAGATAGAACAAAGTGTAAAGCTATATGGCATGCAGGGAACATAAAGGAATTCAAATACGGTGAAAAAGCAGGAGCTCTGCTTGCCTGTAAAGTGGTATGGTGGTGATAGGTAACCAGACACTCAAAAGTAGCTGTTAGAGGGCTGTGGTTGCCGTATGTTTTGTCGATTACCTCTCCTCCATTAAAATAATTGGCCAGGCTTCTCGAGATTAATATGTAATCGATGATAGAGCTACATCCAAGGCCAAAAAAGTTTGGAATGGAACTAGGATCAGGGATAGCAGTTTCCAAACCATTAATAATATCCTGCTCAGTGATATAGTTATATAACAGAGCGCCCCGGGCGCATGTTGAGTAAACACATTATTTGTCAAACAGCACATTATATTTACATTACAATATTAAAAGAATTTGCAGTTAAAATCACCTCAAATAATCAAATTATTTACATTCTGTGAGGACTTTGCTTTCACGCCGATAGTGTAAATAAAACAGAATAAGATAATAAAACTGTAATTTTCCTCATAAGAAAAATCGACATTATAGAAATTAACAAAGCAAATTTTAAAATGTTTCCAAGTTTAAAAAATCAGTTGTATCCATCTATGATCTAAAGCAATCTGGGTACCATGACTGCACAAAGACAGCTTGAACCAAGCTGAAAGACCTCCCGCTTGTCTCTACCAGACGCAGGCTTCGAAAAGCAGAAATAGCCATCAAAGTGTACATCAGCGGTGGCTCACGTTTCGTGACATTATATCATGTCAGCACAGTAAACAAATGAGCACCAGTCTGTCAAATCAATCTTTGAACTGATACTGGCGTTGTGGACGCTACATTTAAAATCAAGAACAATGAACGAGCTAACTGATTTGCGGAGTGTAATAGTTAGGTTAGTATGTCAGTCCACCTGTTCAAGTCTTCCAAGGCATGATATCTATTAAGCAGTGGGATGCCAAGGCTAATGAAGAAAAGGGAGCAAGCAGTAGGCATGCTCGGTGGCAGGGGTGGTCTGTAGAAAACCCAAAAAGTAAAACCTTAATTATGCTGGTTCCTAGTAACTGATTCTGAGCCCGAAGTAACAAATTACTAACATACATCAGG
Source organism: Triturus cristatus (assembly GCF_964204655.1). NCBI lineage: Eukaryota > Metazoa > Chordata > Amphibia > Caudata > Salamandridae > Triturus > Triturus cristatus. The sequence goes on from NC_140592.1 coordinate 782,152,972, forward strand.
GACATAAAGTTCACAACTATGATACTGTCTTACGAAAGTAATACTAATGAGTTTAGAAGTGCCGTTGCTGTCCTAGAAGTGACAGTACTCGTTGAATGTATAAACAACATAGTGTGCTCTAAAGGCTGGGGAAGGGGCATGCTCAGCTTGATTCACTGCTGAGCTCCAGGAGATAAGCAGCAGTGAGTGCAGAGGCCTTCTGAACGTCCTCATGAAGGCTCCTAGGGTATGTTTGGTCTCTTCTAATAATGTGACACAGGAAAAGAGCTTAATGATTTGCGAGGGCCTCTGACATCTGCAGACACATGCAGGTGAAATGTTCTAATAAAGGCAAAACGAAATCATCTTCCTGAGGACGGAATATTTAGTGCTTTTCAATTGGGTAAAAGTGACCTTTCTATAGACAGTGCTTACAAAAATGCTAAGTGAAGCAATATATGAAAGCACTTGGCCATTCTCTATACATACACTTTACAGATACACAGGTAAGTGTAACAAGTGAATGCTTACCTGCAGAGCTGCCTCGCAAAGGATGAAAGCACACGACTTGCACAACCCAAGGAAGTGCAGCGAGTGAGGCACATGACCCCGCTCCTCTTTCTCTTATCCTCCCACTCTCCTCTTTTGTTCACATGCACTTACATAATTCTCTCCTTCTCACTTTCTCACACATCTTTTATCTCACTAGTTCTCCTACTTTTTATCCAAGCTCTCGATCTCTCTCCCACTCACGGTACTTCCTCTGTAACTTTCTCTCACCCGCTCTTTTACCCAAATTGCATTCTTGCCACCCAGCACTTTCTTTCCTAATCTTCGCTCTTCGAGTCTTTCTCTGCTCTTTCTATGGCTTGTCTCTACTTTTTCCTCCCTTATATCCCACACCTCACCTGCTCTCTCTCTCTCTTCCCCTTCAGCATCTTCTCTACTCTTTCTCTGCCCCATTACTTGTTAACTTGTATCTCCCTCCTTGCCTCCTCCTCAGGTAACCTCAGGGCTCCCATGAACGGCATCGCTGCAGTGCATGTGCAGAAAGCCTGTTATGGCAGGGACAAAGGCAGGGCAATGTTGGTGTCCTGCAAGGTGGTAAGGGTGTGAAAAGGCCCACTACTCATGGGTTCCAGCAAGGCTTCTCAGGACCCCACCCCACGCTTATCCTGTGCCGGCTGGTCGATGGAGGGGTCAGATGAAAGACACTGTTGACCTTTTACATTGAGGAGGGGTGTGGAATTGGCTTTTCACAGCTGGGCTCCAGCAATGCTGCTCCTAAACACTCCGTTCAATCGGCTCACATAATTGTGTGTCCATAGCCGGCCCAAATGAGCCTCACACACTAATAATGAGCCAGTCCAGCAGAAGACTGGTGAGGATGCTGTCAGCCCCTGCTAGGAGGTAAGGGGACACAATTCTGTCTGTTCCTTCTGGAGTCTTCCAGAGAGGGCACTTAGGCCCCAGGGAGCCACTGGCGAGGCCAGACATACAACTTATCTTAAAACCACTAAAAATGGGTACAACTGGATGAATAAAACAGCCTGCAACTGGACCTCAGGCCCCGGCTCATCACCCATTGCCGAATGCCCAGATTACCAATCTGACCCTGGCGTGGTCTGCAGCTTCCTCTCCTTATTTAACACTTGAACATACTTGTAGCACTGCCAATGTACCTCTACTGTGTGATGCAGCTCACTCTCCATTTATGGTACAGGGACATACATGACACAATGCTTCTGCAACTCAGTGGTGACCTTCAGTTTCCTTAACTTCTTTTTATACTAAGATATACATGAGACTATGCCAATGCAAATGAGTGGTGACCTGCAGCTTCCTCTGCATTTCTAATTCTGCGACTTATGCTGCCAATGTAACTCTACAATGAACTGCAGTTACCTTGTCTTGTTTATCACTTGTATGTACCTCTGCGATGGCTCCTACTGTGTGAGACCTGGCATCCTTGACGTGGTCTTATCCCCAAACTGTTTGCCTTCACTTCTCCAGTGATGCTGAATTCATTTTTGTTGGCATTAGGACTGTCACTTTACCACTGCTAACAAGTGCTGGAGTGCTTGTGCTCTCTCTTTCTAAAACATTGCAAAATTGCTATACACCTAATTGCCACAGTCTCTTGTAAAATATACCACATGTATCCAGGGTCTGTAAATGTAATGCTACTAGTGGACCTTTTTCCAGGCTTAAAACTTCCTTCCCAAGGTAACCCTAAGGGCCCATAGGGCAGGGTGCATTGAATTAAAAAAGTATTACATGTCCTGGTTGTAGAAAACTCCCAAAGTTGTTTTTCACTGCTGTAAAGCCTATCCCTCCCACTGACTAACACTGAGTTACATGATTGAATTTATTAAGTGATAACGCTTGACTGGGAGCAAATAGAGATATGGTGGTTACTCTCAAATAAATTGTAAGTTAATGTTTCACCTTTAATTCTGAAATTGCCACTTTAAAAAAGTTTTTAAAAACTGTTGATGGACGGAATGCTGAACAGATCCATAGCTTTTGTGCTTGCCATGCCATTCCAGTTCAGACCCAGCCATATGCAAATCAGTCTTGACTTTGCTCCCAAAAGGAACAGTCCATCCCAAACTGTCAGGCCAGGTCCTCCCTCCTGGACCGGACACAAGCATCCTGGGACTGGCCAAAGAAACTCAGCGGGATTCGCAGAAATCTCTGCTTTTCTAATACTGCCACATATATACAGCTCTGTTAGTGCACTTCAGTAGTGACCTGCAGCTCTCTCTGCTTTGTGACTACTGGGACAATATGAAGATATGTATACATTTTTAGGTTGCTTTTATGGTTGTACTTCATTTAACCGAATAAAGCTTGTTTGAATTGAATTGAAAACTGGGACATACATCCATTCCACACTATCTGTGCATGGCAAGTGACCCACATCTTCCTCTGCTTTTCTAACACAGGAGCATATGTGCCACAGTGCCAGTCCAGCTTAGGGAATCTGCAGGTGCCCCTGCATTTGTAAAAGTGTGCCTCAAAGACTACACCACCAATGTAATCCATTGGTGACCTGCATCTTCTTTGCTCATTTAACAGTGGGGCATACATGTAGCACTCTGATGTGACATGCCGCTTCCTCTGAATTTTTAATTCTGGAATATACATGTCCAGAGCCCGAGAGCTTTGTCACCTGTTCCAGTACTGTAATCCAAATGGAGATGTAACAGTGCACCTTAGCGTAGATCGCAAGCTCTACCCTACTCTTTGTTGTTCAATTATTCAAACCCATTTGTTCCTCTGCCAGTGAAACCCATCTTTAACCTGCAAACAGCTGTGCAATTGCACTTCTCTACAGCACTTAATTTGTAAAACTATAAGTGCCAGGGCCCAATGCATCGCTTAGGAGGGCACTGCAGCTTGTACAGTTTACTGCCTCTCCCAGTGGTGCAAAATGCTAGTACTAAATGGCTTGGATGTGCTATTATTATGTTTCAGCGTATATTAATTTGCTAAATTGATGTGTTCTGCTGTAAAAAGGGAAGGCTGGGCCACAATGTGGTGGTCTGTAATATAAAAGTAGCATTGTTATGAATTAAATGCTGGCGGCAAGCACCAGCAAACACCGGCACAAATTAAGCACTGCCTCACTATTGGCTTTCATGTTCCTCTTTTGATTTTGCATTGAGTCCGTTACTTAACTCTACTTAACTGTACCTGCCAACCGCTTTTTTCAGTCATGACCATTCTCTGTTGTTCGCAGAAAAGAGCATCAACCCAGCCTTTACTTTTAAATGGTAGAAAGAACAGTAAAATATGTGTAGGCATTCACTATTTTTAAATAGTACTAATCACTTCTTGCTCCCCAGATCTCCATGAACATCTCCCACTGGAATGTCTTTTCGGCCCTGGCTGTCTTCGTCTCTCTTGTGTTCTATTTTCTGTTTTCATATCTGGTTCAACTTCCTACATCGAGTCCAGATAAGCTCACATTTGAAGGTAAGAACTACATAAATTCAATTGAACAAAATAATTGGCACAGCTAAAATGTAAAAGGGGTTTGTGTAGGGTCAGTCACAGAGTAAGGGCTATGCCTGACACTATCTTACACATACCTGCCACATACCTCATTTTTGTACAGCCCAGCCTCAGTTTGGGTGGAGAAGGGACATTTTGGGCTGGGTGACATGAACAGTACACGTTTGGGTCAATCTAAGTATACTTTGTCATCATTCCAAGTAGACTTTGGCATCATCCCTTGGCCGATGTGTCCCTGATGTTCTGCTGTGTGATTTATCCCTAGGTCTCAACATCAACATCAATGCCTTCGCAAAGCCATACATCTGGCTGGTCATTTTACTGGCCACTGTAATTTGCGTGCTTCCATCACTTTTTGCACTTTCTGTGTCGACAATCGTCAACCGCCGAAAGGTACGTGTTTTCAAAGGTCAAGCTTTTTCATAGTCTAGTAAAGCCTAACTCTAAAACCACTTCTTTTAATGCAAATTAATGACAGAACAGAAGCCCGTGCATGCACCATCCAGGGGCATAGCCATCATTGGTACAGAAGGTGCAGTACACTGGAGAGCATAGATAGGGGCATTTACCCCTGATAATTACTGTAGTTTACTACCCTAACAACAATTAAAGGAGCCATGTTCCTTGCTTGTACCATGACCTGCTGCATCCTTGCTAGGATACTGCCAGCACTTTAAAAAGGTCCATTAGAAGCAGACCTTAGAATATAGTGTTGATCAGCAATGACAGTTTATTGCTTCATTTTACCCCTGTGTCCTGGGCCCTAGTGCAAGGAAGGAAATGTGCCACCTAGCTGATGTCTGAATTAATGATAAAATACTGCAATAATCAGGTTTCAGAGGGACCCTCAGGCTTCTGGACCCTGGTGCCACTGCACCTGCTGCACCCATTGAAGCTACTCCCCTAGATATAACATGCCTATTTATACCATCACATCACAGATTAGAAATTACAGAGAAAGCGGTGGAAAACGTGCACATCTATCATAAAAGCAATAGCACCGTCCATCAATGAATATGAAGGCTAACCTCCTGTGTTTATCCACACACCTCTCCCACCACTATCCCTGACAAGATTAACATAATGTTCCTCAAAAACACTGAAAACCTGTCTATACCCATCTTCATGAGAAACATATTTTCTTTCTCAACTGCCCTTGTAAATTGCTTCCTGCATTCCACAGTGCTTGTTGCTCTACCATTCTTCTATTGTATGGAAAAAAAAAACTGCCAGATATGTATTACCCAGTGGCGGTCGCAACTGGGTAGTTATAGTTAGGTCAGCTGTTCCATGGGAAAATTGTTTGTTGTGTTGCTAATAACTTTGGCCCTGTTTGATGAATCGCCATGAAACTTTCCAATTAGGTGCTACTTTTTGGCTAGTTTGTGCATGAAAAGTTTTCGGCGTGATCTGTCAAGGAGGTGCTGAGATGAAAAGGGGAAACCCCAAAACCCATGATCCCCCTGTATTTTCAAAAGACTTCAAAAACTGCTGAACGATAGCACACAAAATTTGGTAGGTAGCTAGACCTTGATACACAGATTGTGCTTATTGTGATTTGGTGTAAATCCGTTCAGTAGTTTTTGAGAAATTAAGTGTAACAAAATATAGATATCTGGATAGTTGGATCTGCGAGAGTCTTGAAAGGCTATCACAAGAATGCCATTTTAAAAACAGAGTGTTCTGACTGGCCAAGGGAACTGTACTTCCCTTGGGCTATCAACAAGAGTTCTGAGTGGCTGCCAGCAACAGGAGCAAAATGGACTTGGAGACTTAATCACCCATCCTGCAAATGTAAGAAAAAAATATTATAAAGGATCAGGGTAAGGAATCCCTGACCCCGTAGGCCCTATGGAGAGAACCCAGACCCCTCTCCCCTTACCCAGGGCCAAAATGCAAAATCAGAAAAAATTGCCATGATCCCAAAGGACTTCTGCAGGATCTGAAAAAGCAAAAAAACAAAATGGCAGCGGACCGCATTGTTCCAGGTGTGGGCTCACCAGAGCCTATAATTGAACTGTATTCAATAATGGAGGGGGGGCATACCAAGCCATTATAGGCCCCGTGGAGCTCACCCCTGGGGCTGAAATATGCAATAAAAGTAAAAGGGGGGCCCCTACTCCTCGAGTTTTCAGAGGTCCAAGAAACCCTATCCCTGGGACGATTTAATGACTAAAGAGGTAGGGTGGTGAGGTCCCTCTCCCTGAGTCATTAAAGGCCCCAGGTAACCCATCCCGGGGATTGAAATGTATAGAGAAGGGTAGGGGGTCCTCACAGCCTCCATCTCTGAGTCTTCAAAGGCTCCAGGGAACCCACCCCTGGGTCTGATTTCTTTAATTAAGGGAGGGCGCAACATGGGCCCCCTTCCTGAGCCTTCTATGGCTCCATATGCTGTGTCCTGGGGAGCCCACCCTAGGGACACAGGGATTTCCCTGCCTGCACCGGTTTGGGCTGGGAAACCTGTGTTTGCTCCTGCTGTGCGGGAGCATTTTTGAATCTCCTGCCAGATGGGAGCAAACACAAAGTCTGCTCCCAATGGGTGGGAGCTTTGAAAAGAAATGACATCACTGATTACATCATCCAAGCTTCTTTTGTTCACATTGCTCTATAGGGTTACAGCACTAGAGCTATGAAAGTAAGCACAAATTGGCTTTGAATAATATGAAGCATCATTACTGCTATCATACATACAACCTGCAAGCTTGTGTTATGTGCAACATTGACCCTATACCATACACTTCATGGGTAGCCAAGTTCATGTCGACTATGAACCCTAGATGAAAGGGTAACCTATTATGCACTCGGTTTTCAGTCTGTATACAACTATTAAGGGAAAACCAAGTTACTTCAGATACTCAAACCCTGTTACATAACTAATGCCCTACTGACAGCCTTTACATGTATTAAACCCATGACAGTCAATGAACCTACATTGAGAAATATAGTGGATATGAGTAGAAAAGTGGGTACTGTTAACAACTGTTTACTCAATGGAGTGAGTTTACTCTGTAACAACACTGTTTGGAGACAGTAAAACTCTCATAAGAAATACACAGAAGAGTATTCAAAAATATCTACTAAGAACAGTGTACACTCAATGCAAAACTTGTCCAAACCATGACTATTCACTTAAAATAACCAAGGTCTCAAGGTGCTAAAAATCATACCACCTGCAACTACCTGTGGTGAAAACTGTACAGATAACCCATCTTCTGAAGCAAAACAAGCACATGTACATAGGTTAGTACGTGCTGCACACAGTCCTCTAAATCACTGTCATGCTAAGACGTATCTGTCTAATAACTCAATGCTGCTTAAAATACTTAATATATTTTATGTACAGTCTTTGCCTTCATGGAATCTTTTTGGCCTTCAATACAAAGATTCATAACTTGTTCAATACCTCTACAATCCTAAAATGCATTAGCAGAACATGCATTTTATGAACACATTTTTTGGGGGTTTAAATTCCCTTATTCAAAAAAATGTTTTAACAAAGAACATTTCACATGCACGTACAGTTGTCTTACGCAATCTTAATTACATTACCGCATCAATAGCAGGTCAGCTTGTGAGTAGCACGCATCCATAATTGCAACGTGTCTCAATTTGGTGAAATGGTGATGTCACAGTAAATGCTTTGGGGCTCTGTGTGTGCGGTGACCAAGCGAGATTGCATCCAATGATGATTTTCGTACAGTTACTGTGCCTATGGGGGGAGGACTAATGGGGGGTAAACTGTGTGACCTTGCCCAGCTGTATACCCTGGTGATTCAATCCCTGGTTTCTTCTCATTACCACAATACTGCCGGCAGGCGTCTTAACTGTGTTGGGAGGTAGACGTGGTGCTAAGCGAGGGGGAACTGAGTGTTGAGGGCACAAGTGTGCATGTTGGGTGTGGCGACTGGTTCGTCCCCACCTGTCTCGGGTATCCTGCTAGCCTCCAAGCAAGAGAATAGGGGCCCTTGTCAGGATTTCTGAAGATCTAGATGCTTGACATCCCATGCAGACGCCAGAGGAGTTTTACGTAATTCCAGGGCATCCTCCCACCTCAGCGCCACACTCTCCGCCTGCGCCCAGTTTGCGAAGGAGCAACGACATGCTTCCCATGACGGGGGCTCAGGACTTTTCCATCCTTTGGAAATCAGATGCTTAGCAGTGATCAGGCCTAGTTTTATGAACCATGATGTCGCCTTATGTTTTTTGGATCTGTGGAATAGACCCAGGATGCATATTTCCCATGTGTTTCCCTCTGTGCGCTCTGTGCAGCCTGAGAGGTGAGTGATGATCACCAGCCAGTAGCCGGTTAGGGCAGTGCAGCCCCATAGCATGTGGATAAGGTCTGCATTCACCAACTGGCAGAGAGAGCACTGCGCATCAATACAGTAAAAATATATTTTATTTTCTCCGGTGTAAGGTATGCCCTATGTATTATGTAGAGCTGTATGAGGCAGGACCTGGTGTTTCTGGGCATAAATACAGGCCCCATCAAGATGCCTTCCCAGTCTTTGTCAGTGCTAGGACGGTGAAGGTCGGCATCCCAGTGGTCTGAGGGAAGTCAGTCCGTATGCTACATGCATGTGCAAAGAATCAGCAAACTATTTGATGAGATACCTCCCTGTGCCCATAGTGTGAATGTATTGGATAGTGTGATGCATTCTGTAAAAACGTATAACCATTTGCTGGGCACAGGCTGTACAAAATTAGGTTGAAAAGTAATATGGTTGTTACCTGCCACTATGTAAACTATAAAACCAAGCATTTGCAATGCAAATAAGTCTCGTATTGGTGAGTTGGATCTATTGACATTGTAAATGCCAATGTTTTTTACCTACACGTTTTATTTTTGAAGTGAATGTATGTAGAGTGCAAAATCCCTTGGAAAGGTCCTGCACTTCGTAAAAATATATTGAAAAAGCCGAAAAGTGTGGATTGTGTCAACAATTGCTTGGCACGTACCTCATGGGTGAAGTGCACATGTGGTGCTGTACTAATGCGAAACTCATTAATAAAAGTAGTGCTTACAGACTAACCAACGCGATCGGGATCGAAGCATGTGAATCGAATCCCGGCTTCTCTTTCGTTTTCAAGACTATTTGACTCACTCTCCTGCGTCTTGATAATCCGCCAAACACTGGGATTCAATGAAGCTTGTTAAGGGGGCGGGGGGCAGAGGGGCAGAGGGGGTACATGAAAATGTATTCATTGCCTAGTTGTCAAAGGTCGCCCGGTGCTATTAGTTAAAAGTGTGCAGATTTCATTAAGATATTAAGAGTACTTTACTCGCATCTATGAGAAAATCGACATTAACTAAACAAAATGCCAGAATGTGTGTCAGTTTTCATAGTGTTTTAGACAGTACTGGTTGCTTAGTTTCATTGCATTAATTTTTGTATTTACTCTTTTACACAGCTTCCAAAGTAGGTTACCTAACCCCAAAGCACCGAGTTGTTAAATGACCCATAGAAGGGAGTGCTTTACAGTTGAGCAAATGTGTCCAAATGTAATTTTGGTAGTGCCATGGAATGATCAGCCAATGAGGTACTCGATGAGCAGGTATTTAACTACACGTTCAAAACGTACAGTATTGTGGCTGTTGTTTGTTTGTACACAACCACCTCTCTGAATGTGTTAATTAACACAGAGCTTCATCTACCAGATAGTGCTCACAGAGGGGCGACTAAAGCACAGAACAAAATGTATTCATTTATCCTGAGTGTGAAGGCACCCGGAAGGCTTAGGTGACTGCCCGGAGAGGCTAGGGATCCCAGCGCTTCTACAGACTCTGCTGTGCTCCTCTGCACCAGCAGGGCACAGCTCACAATCTGCCGCTTCTGAAAGGAAAATAGGTGAGGGGGATGAGGTTGGGGCATGCGGGAGTTGCCGGCAGATTTCCAGGTTATTGAAAGGGATGATTCTGACGTGAGGCAATGGAGACTGACTTTGTCTGTTTGTCTGCACCAGTCTATTTCTCTACCACTGTCATGTATCCATTCATCTCTCTTTGTTAGAAGTGCGCGAGCCAATATATTAATTAACAGGTAGAGCCAGCCGGAGGCGAGCCAAGCGTATACGAGCCAGTGGGCACGACGTGAAAATGATCGGCATGTTAATCATACAGTAAACATGATGTAAATGTGCGCTAATGTCTCTTCAGAATTCAAAAAAGGGCATTTCTTTAGCGTGTCATCTCAGTACACAAGATTATAGCACTGAATTGAGCGGAAGTTATTAAAAGTGATCATTTTAAGCATGAGTTAAAACACTGCCGCACCTCCCGCCCGACAACAATGCCATTTGTGAACTACGAGGCGTCAGTTGCCATGCATACCCCGAATGTTGCCTAGAGTCTTATTATATTTAGAGTAACATTATAATATAGTTCATTAAACAAGAGAAGTTTTTGTACAGCACACATCTTGAACGCGCATATTTCAAGGTGGCAATAATAAAGATGAAAACGGAAGTGCCAGCAGGCAAGAAAACACGAACGGGAGTGGGGGGGCAGGGGAGGGTGAGAAGTCACAGACTGAGGGAGGGGGTGGTGGGGTGGGGAGACATGGAAGAAAATAGTGTTAGGAGTAAAGGGGCCAATAGCAGTGGAAGGATACAAATGATGAATGAGGAGGGACTAACAAGCCTCAAATCAATCGGAAGCCAGCATTTAGGACAAAAGCCAATGGGCAGAGAGTGGGCGGAGCTTCCACAAAGCTTCCACTCTACAGTATATACTGCATGACTCGCAAAGCGATGGCAGCGCATTCGCGCTGTAATGCTAGGCGAGATCTAAAAGGAAATAGTGTCAGGAGTAAAGGGGCCAATACCCGTGGAAGTATACAAATGATGAATGAGGAGGGAATAACAAGCCTTAAACCAATCGGAAGGCAGCATTTTAGACAAAAGCCAATGAGCAGAGAGTGGGCGGAGCTTCCACGAAGCTTCAACACTACAGTATATACTGCATGCCTCGTAAAGCGATGGAAGCGCATTCGCGCTGCAACGCTAGGCGAGACCTAAAAATGAACACACCCGTTGGTTGATGCCATCAGTGTTTCAGTGGTGTCATCAATGGTGTCATTCGAGGTGCCATCAGTGATGTCATAAATTATGTCATAAATCATATGATAAGTATTGTAATATGTGAGGTCATAAGCAGTGCATGGCGGGCGCAAGTTTTAGTTAGCTTTGCTAACTATAACAGGTAAATGTCTGTGTTTTTTTAATTCAAAACGTTGATGTTGTCACATACATATTCACCTACCAATAAGGTTACATTAAGGTTTGTTTCGTTCAGTGAATATAAATAAAGATATAGATATCGATTACCTACTGGCAGACGCCAGTAGGTGTTATAATTCGGACCTATTTTCCATCGGAAATCTGCTACATTCTATTTGGAATAACGTTGGCGCCGATTGATGAATCTTCGCAAAATTTTCCAAACTTTTGGCCAGCTCCGGTCCAGTCCTATCCTGAAAATTTCACGGTGATTCGTCAAGCGGGGGCCGAGAAAAAAGGGGGGTCCCAAAACACGTTTTCCCCATGCATTTTCCCATAGGACATGTTGACGCAGCTACAGCCCGAACTGCTGAACGGAATTACAGCAAATTTGGCAAAGAGGTAGTCCTCAGTTCAGACTCGTGCCTTTTGCTGAAATGGTGTAAATCCGTTCAGTAGTTCCTGAGAAAATTAGAGTTAAATAGATAGATATATCTGGGCGGAGCCTAACCACACATCTCATCGTGAGATCTGATTGGCTGTCAGTACTTCATCCAATAAGTGTTGGCAGCCATCTTGGGACCAATCTACATGATAGCACCTCTTTAAAAAGCATTGCAGTTAATAGAAGGTTTTAAGACTTTAGTTCCATTATAAATCATTTGTTGATGGTACCATACTCATTTTAGGAATTGTGGTGTGTTCTAAGGTGATTTTACCATGTGAAAAAGCCCTCTGCTGTGATATCATGAATCATGTTTGAGAGAAAACTATTTTCTCATGCTTTTCCCACAGAGGTTTGGATGGTGATCTATAAGCTAAACTGAGAGCATATTTTCTGTAAATTCACATTATCTTTCTCAGTCATGTGAGAATGAAGTCTGACATTCTCAGTAAAGCATGTACATCCAACAAGGGCAGATACTGTCAGTTCATTCCTTTGTGTTCTACTGCAGCTTCCCAGAGTATTCTAAAGAACAACTAGAGCGCTAACATTCCTACTTATGACAAACGTATTGCACACCTGAAGCCATCTTGATTGGAATAAAGTGGTAACTCTTAAAACATCTAATTTTAAAAGAAACAAAATGAGGGGGTTCATTTTGCCATAGAAAGTATGATTAGTGCTGAAGAAATAAAAATTAGGGCACATTTTGAGTGACTTCTTAAATCCTCTTCTATTTCATTAAAAAATTCTGATATGCAGACTGAAACATGCACTTTTAATACCAGCAGCAGACTTCCGTGGTGAGCAGTAGCTTTACTACAGTGATCTAATGAGCAACTAGAGTGCTAACATTCAGAATTTATGGCAAATATGTGACATTTCTGAATACCTTCTTGATGGAATCAAAGTAAAAAACTGAAAGCATTTCCTACTGAGGAGACTACAGTAAATGAGGAAGTTAGGAAACTTCATAAGAAATAAATCTCCCAAGATGGCCACCAGAGACAAAAGAGCCCAAATGCAGCACAAATATCGCCCAGATGTAGCCCACATGTAGCCCAATGACAGAAGTGTGCAAAACACTTATTTTTTGTGTTTTTGCAGTTTTATATAGTGCAGACTTGTCAGGTATTGGAATGCTTTACATGAGCATTGGTTACATCACACAAGATCAAATTCATTTTGGTCGTAGACATGGAGAGATTAAGTGATTTGACCAGAATCACAGAATGCTGAGCTGAAGCAGAAACTCCAACCTGGTTCCCCAGTTGCAAAGTCTGCAGCTCTGGAAGTAACACCACATCCTCTCACCTAAGTGCAACATTTAATCAAGTGGTCAACTGGATAAAAATACATAAAGATTACAAATAATTTAAAAGTTCTTTGTCGCTATTTGAAAACTCAGAAAATATGTCCTCATTTTAGTTTTTTAGAACACTAACCATAATTTTGATGTAAATAAGACCCTCTCATATATGTAATTTATAAAGGAAATGCTCTAGGTATTACAGTTTTGATTACATCAAGATGACGTCAGGCGTTCCACACTTTTGTAATACATATAGAATGTTAGCAATTTAGTTGTTCATTGGGATACTGTTGAGAGGCAGAGGCCAGGGGCACGGACTCTGAAAATTGAAGGCAGGTAGAAGAGTGCAGAGGAAACAATTTGACCACACTGGGCAGGCAGGAAGGGCAGTGGCAGCACAACAGACTATGGAGGGCAGTGGAAAGGGGGGCAGGGGCAACAAACCAACAATACAGGACTGGCAAGAGAGGTTGTGGCAATATAATAGACCATTGTGGGCAGAAGGAAGAGGCAGTGGTAGTACAACCATACATGCCAACAGACCCGTTTCAGCCCGGAAACGTCCAATGTTTTTAAGCTCAAATGGGCTTTATTTGATATGTCTCCGGTCTACAATCTCCTCTTTTTCAATGTAACTCAAAGGGGAAAATCAATACCCCAGTTTTTTTTCAAAATCTCCCTCTTACCAAGTTCAAAATGTTCGCAAGTATGGTACATTGGATCATGGTAGGCAGGAGGAATTGGGACATGGACTGGGATAACAGAGGACAGGAGGGACATGGAGAGGTGCACCAAACTGACCCTACAGGGCAGGCATCAGGGTTTGCAGCAGCACAATACACCACACAGGGCATGCAGGATGGGAGTGCAGCACAACAATCCATAGAAAGCAATAGCGAGGGGACAGGACCATGCACATGGTCAACAGAGAACAGAGGGGAAAGAGGCAATGGTAGCTAGCTGACCATAATGGATAGACAGGAGAGAAAGCTGCAGCATAACAGATCCTAAAGGGCAGGAGGGACGGATCAGGGGCATTACAATGGAACAGACAAGCCAGGAGGGAGGTAATAGCGGTCTGCACATGGAAACAGATGACCATGGAGGTCAGGCAGGATGGGCACTAGAAACAAGACACACCATGGAGAGCAACAGTGAGACTATGATGGCATACACACAGACCAAGAGGAAAGGTGGGAGGGGGTCAGGGGCAGCTAGCTGACCACACAGGGAAGGTGGGAGGGGCCATGGCAGCACAGAAGACCATGCATGGCAAGCGGGAGGGTTAGTGGCAGCACAATGGCTATGATGGGCAAGAAGGAGGGTGCAGGGGCATGCACAAAGGACCATGGAGGATAGAAGGGAGGGTCAGGACCTGAGCACAGACAAGAGAGTTCAGGGGAAGGGGCCTCACAACAGACCGCGCGGGGCAGGCAGGAGGAGCAGTTGCAACACAACAGACCAGGGAGGGCAGAAGAGTGTGGTTGTAAAATGGACCATGGAGGACAGGAGGAAGGGGATAGGGGCATGGCATGTGGACAGGCAGGGTGGAGGTGGCAGGGACAGGTTACAGTCATCTGACAATGCTAGGCAGGTGGGAGGGGAGTGGCAGCTCAACAGAACACTCAGAGTAGATAGGAGTGGCAGGTCCATGGAACATGGTGGGCAAAAAGGATGGAGCAGGGGCATGCACAAAGACATCGGAGGGCAGGGGGAAGGAGAATAGGGGCAGCAAGCTAAGGACAGAGGCTAAGCAGGAGGTCAATGATGGGCCATAGAATTGGGCAATGGAGGGCAGGTACATCATGCTAAATGGAGGGCAGTGCCAGCACATCAGACCATGCATGGCAGGAGGGAGGAGGCTAGTCCATGGATTCAGACAACAGAGGATAGGGAGGAGGTGGATGGGGCAGCAAGCTAACTGTTCAGAGAAGGTGGGTATTAGGAACTTTATTGTTTTTAAAATGTGTGTCTGTGCGAACTACTTAAAATATGAACAAGTATGCGGCATAATCTCACTTTTATTCAGGAAGAAGAGGACGTTTGTGACTGTGACTCCGGGCTCACTTGGCAGAAACATCCTCTGACCCCCCATCGCAAAATGTAATGCCCGTGAAAAGGGTAGGTGGACGCAGTGTTATATAGAACATAGTCCTGAGAGCACGATTGAAAATGAAAACTAGATATAGTACATAGTATAAACTATGCACCAAAAAGTGTGATATAAGATGAACCGGGCGTGAAATATAATATGCAATACATTGTGCACAATGACAGATTCATTGGAGAGCGCGAGATAGCACAGGCACTAGCGCGTGCTATGCGATATGCGCCTTGGAGTGTAATATGCACAGGGCAGTGTTGTGTAACCTAGCTAGTCTCTAAAGTTGTAATATAAAATATGTGCTGGGGAGTGTAACGTTGCATATGCACTGTGACAAAGATATGGATCCCAGATTGTAATATGTATGGCATAGCGCTGTGTGTTATAACATAGGCATCAAGGAAGGCACGTTAGATGGGGCAATATAACCCGTGCGAAGGCAAGTGTGGCATGACATATTCACGGGGTGGTGTTACAGTGCTCATGGGCTAGAGAGTGTCATAGCACACGCACTAGCTGGTGGAATACAACACAGAGGTGTGTGGCACTCGGCGGGCACTGGTGGGTGTAACACAGCATTGGGCTCAGCCAGGAGCACGCTGTGACTCTCAAGTGTGGTTCATCTCCTTTCCAGAGAGTAAAATAAAAAGTATTGCACATCCGGCGGTGTATGTGTGTTTTATTAACCGTGAGGGGGGTTTCTTGCATAGTTTGGTTGAATTTTTGTCGAATCCCCTTTGAATGGCTTGGTGTGCGTGTGTATTAAATGTGCCCGTCAATAGCTACACATGTTTGTATAAATAAACGACAAGGGTGTCTACTTGGAGAGTACCCACCGGCGGGGGTGCCGGGATTAGGCACGGTAGGGCGTCAGACACGTCAGAGCTTCACCAGCGGTGTTAATACATTCCACGTGGATTCATTGTATGCATAGTCGCCTTTTAATGAATATCACGCAAATCGTCATGGTGATAGGTACATACGGTTTGTCCAGCATGTCCTAGGTGTTTCTATAAATATATATTTTTTAAAAATAATAAAAAACAAAGGCCGGCCCCGGGGGATGGGGTCCCCGGGGCCATAAGTGGCCTGAGGAGGGGGGCCACGCAGCCCCAGTCCTAAAGAATAAAAAAAAAGGCCATGACCCGGGGGTTGGGCTCCCCGGGGCCGATTAAGGCCTCGGGAGGGGGGCCACACGGCACCCTTCCAAATTAATTTTTTTCAACAAAAAAATTGGGGTGCAGGCCCTGGGTGATGGGGTCCCCAGGGCCAATAAATTAGAAAAAGAAGTGGGGCCACACAGCCCTCCTTCTTAAAAAAATAAAATAAATAAAAGACCGGTATCGCGCCGGAGGCCATGCCCCCTCCTTGCAGCACTCTGCAAACGCGCCCCCTGGCCAGTTGTAAGTTGGGGAATTAATTCCCCTTCAATTCTGAGGGTCCCTGAAGGCCAACTAGCCCAACAGGTATCTCCAGTATGCGCCAGGGAGCTGTGTTGCAGACAGGTGTTCTGAGGCCACGCCCCTTTTTACACCTCTATGCAATGCAGCTCTGTGGCGCTTACCGGAGGTACCTAGTGGGCTAGTTTGACCCTAGGGACCCTTAGGATTCAAGGGGACTTAATCTCTCAACTGAGAACGGCCACAGGGCGCGTTTACACAGTGGTGAAGGGAGGGGACGGGGCCGGAGGTGACGTGTGCAAACACGCCCTGTGGCGCGTTTTAAGTTGGGGAAATAATTCCGTTTCAATCCTGAGGGACCCTGGGGGCCAACTAGCCCACCAGGTGCTTCCAGTAAGTGCCACTGCTCTGTGTTGCAGAGAGGTGGTGCAGGCCGTGCCCCTTTTTACACCTCTCTGCAATGGCGCTTACTGGACGTACCTAGTGGGCTATTTTGCCCCTAGGGACCCTCAGGATTCAAGGGGACTTAATCTCTCAACTTAAAACGGCCACAGGGCATGTTTACACGGTGGGGAAGGGAGGGGACGGGGCCTGAGGTGACGTGTGCAAACACGCCCTATGGCGCGTTTTAAGTTGGGGAAATAATTCCCCTTCAATCCTGAGGGCCCCTGGGGCTAAGTAGCCCACCAGGTGCTTCCAGTAAGTGCCACTGAGCCGCGTTGCAGAAAGGTGGTCCAGGCCGTGCCACTTTTTACACCTCTCTGCAACGCAGCTCTGTGGCACTTACTGGAGGTACCTAGTGGTCTAGTTGGACCCTAGGGACCCTCAGGATTCAAGGGGACTTAATCTCCCAACTTAAGACGGCCACAGGGTGTGTTTACACAGTGGGGAAGGGAGGGGACGGGGCCTGAGGTGACGTGTGCAAACACGCCCTGTGGCGCGTTTTAAGAGGTAGTTTTAATCCCCTGCCCTATTATATACTAGGGACTTATAGAGGAGGTCATGCTAATCACAGGGGGACCCCAATGCATAGTGTTCCCTAGTGTAGGTAGGTGTTTTCACTGTATTCTGAGTGTCTTTTAACATAGCACTGGCTCTAGGACTGGTTAGTCAGACTCAGTTACCACCAGTATCCAACTGAAAAAGTTGAGGGTACAGGATGATTTTGCAACAAGGCTTCTTTCTGCTCTTTTGTTTGTTGTTTCTGCACATTATCCTTCTTCCTGCACTTTTCTTCGTCTTTGGGGACTTCTGTTGCTTCTTTCTGCATTTCTTTTTTTGCGTTCAGTGCGTTTTTTCTTCTTTCTTCACATGTCCTATCTCTGTAGGCATATTTAGAAATTAGCATTTAAAAAATCTTTGAAATTCACTGAAAAAACCATAGGTTGCAGGCACGTTATAGTTAGGAATTAGCATTTAAATAACCTTAGAAATTCACTGAAAAAACCATAGGTTTCAGGGGCGTTATAGTTAGCTGGACTTTTCACTCGTACAAAACCATTGAAATCCCCCCGTTATAGTTAGTTCAGCTAACTATAACTCACGCGCCCGCAATGCACTGCTGATGACGTCACATATTACATCACTCATGACATGGTCAGTGACATCACTCATGACATCACTGATGACATCTCAAATGACATCACTGATGACATCATCCTTGTGATTGAGTGGCAGACCTCCTCTCCCCCTAATATAACCTTTGATACAAACATTCAAAAATAGAAACTAAAATTTTCAAAACAATGGACATACCAATACCAGTTACAACAACCTATTCAGTAATTCTAAGATCCACATACACATCCACTCATTCACCAATTGTCCTATACAGTCACTCATACATGTACTCACTCCTCATATGTACTCATACACCTATACATCCTGTTACACAACACCACTCATCCATAGAGTTACTCACACACATAGTCACTCATGCTAATAAAGAATCAAACATCCATTTACTTGCATATACAGTTATACACACACCACCACACTTACTTCTACAGAAACTTACACATACTTAGGGCCTCATGTAGGTAGCCAAATACCGGTCGGTAACGGCCGATTTTCGGTAATTATACCGTTACCGACCGGTATTTTGGCTTTTGGTATGTAGGGGGAGAATTTCTGTATTCGGAATTTACCGAATCGGTAAAATTACCGAATCGGTAAAATTACCGATTCGGTAATTTTACCGCTTCGGTAAATTCCGAATACAGAAATCAGATGTAGGGGGGACTGTGTGGTGTGTGTGGGGATTCGTTATTTACCACCAACTAATAGTTGGTGGTAAATGACGAATATGTGTATAAATGCATTATTTTGCCCGTAGATGTGTGCAATGTGGCAGACACACATGCCCTCAAGGCATGTATGTGTGCCACATGTGCACACATGGCCGAATCAGGGGTGCAACAGGGTGTCAATGTGACACCCTGCCACCCTTGCATGTGCTCCCCCATTACCGAATCGGTATTTACCGATTCGGTAATGAGGCATACCTTCCCATCAATGGGAAGGTATGCCTCATTACCGATTCGGTAAATACCGATTCGGTAATTACCAAATTATTCCGAATCGGTAATATTTACCGACCAATTACCTACATAGCATTTACCACTTCATAAATACCGAATCGGTATGATTCGGTATTTATGAAGTGGTAAATGCAAGCCCACCTACATAAGGCCCTTAGTCTTTTAAACAATCACTTATAGAAACACATACCTATTCATACAGGAACTCTTCCAATCTCTCACCCTCACATATACTCACTTATATACACCAATAATCACATATACTAGTTTAAAACATATGTAGTTACTCACAAAGACACTATTGAGGCAGTCATTCGCTCACTAACACACCCATGCACACACTCATCCACCCATACAGTCCTGCACACATGTTGTCTTCAACACATACAAACAGTGAGTCACTCATTCATGCACCTATGCACTATGTAATACCTCCACCGAACCATACAGACACTCAGACACTCATACTGATACTCAAAAAAACAACTAATAACCTATATAGACACTTATGTAGCTACTCACCAACCCATGCAGCCACTTATACACAAAGTGAGAGACTGATACAGATATTTACATATTTAAACATTACTCACTAAGCCATGTATTCACTAAGATACACTTAATCAGTCAGTTATACAATCAATTTTTCAAAAACAAATCATCCATTTAGACACTTATATACCCATTTATTCTACCATCGACATTGAGATATACATATATAAAACATATGTAATTTTTAGAAAAACACACATTCACTGGATGATTTCATCAGTGATGTCATCAGTGATGTCATTTGAGATGTCATCAGTGATGTCATGAGTGATGTCACTGACCATGTCATGAGTGATGTAATATGTGACATCATCAGCAGTGCATTGCGGGCGCGCGAGTTATAGTTAGCTGAACTAACTATAACGGGGGAATTTCAATGGTTTTGTGCAAGTGAAAAGTCCAGCTAACTATAACACCCCTGAAACCTATGGTCTTTAAGTGAATTATCTACTGGCGGTCGCCAGTAGATAGTTATAGTTAGGACCGTGTTTCCATAGGAAATCTGAAAATTCTATTTTGAATAACTTTGGCGCCGGTTGACAAATCTTCGCAAAATTTTCAAAACTAATGGGGCGCTCCGCTCAGCTCCTACCCTGAAAGACTCGGGGCTATTCGTCAAGCGGGGGCCGAGAAAAAAGGGGGGTCCCAAAACGCGTTTTCCCCATGCATTTTCCCATAGGACCTTTAGTCGAAGGTACAGCCTGAACGGCTGAACAGAATTACTTGAAATTTGGCAGAGAGGTAGTCCTCAGGTCAGGGATGTGCCTTTTGCATATATGGAGTCAATCTGTTCAGTAGTTCCTGAGAAAATTGCAGTTAAAAGCACATACATATCTATAGCCGCGCACCGTGCGCGCACCGTGCGAGCACCCTAACGTGCGCGAGCGTAATTCTGATTGGTGGTTACATGTTAGTCAACGTTCGAATCGGTCGAAATCAGGAAGTGTCGGCCGCCATTTTGTTTGTTTTCAGTGCGAGAGTGAAAAAGGAAGGTGGCGAATGTGAAAAGGGGGCAGGGTAGAGAGTTCCTGACCCCCTAGCCTTTGTCAGGGGGTCCCTGAAGGACCCCGAAGGCAGAAAAAAACATTTGAATTTTTTTAAAAAAAAATCGCGGGGTGCTCGCACCGTGAAAAAAAAAATTATTATTTTAATACGTAGTTTATTGTAAAATAAATATATAACAAAAATAATAATACATACTATAACTTAGCATTTAAAAAACCGTACAAATTCACTGAAAAAAACCATAGGTTTCACACATGTTATAGTTAGGAATTAGCATTTAAAAAACCTTGCAAATTCACTTAAAAAACCATAGGTTTCACACATGTTATAGTTAGGTGGATATTTCACTCGTAAAAAACCAATGAAATTCCCCCGTTATAGTTAGTTCAGATAACTATAACTCGCGCGACCGCCACTCTATCACAAGGATGATGTCATCAGTGATGTCATGAGTGATGCCACTGACCATGTCATGAGTGATGTAATATGTGACGTCATGAACAGGATTGCGGGCGCGCGAGTTATAGTTATCTGAACTAACTATAACGGGGGAATTTCATAGATTTTTTACGAGTGACATATCCACCTAACTGTAACATGTGTGAAACCTATGGTTTTTTAAGTGAATTTGCAAGGTTTTTTAAATGCTAATTCCTAACTATAACGTGTGTGAAACCTATGGTTTTTTCAGTGAATATAGATATAGATATAGATATAGCCCAGTGGTGGTCTCCACTGGGTAGTTATAGTTAGGATCGTGTTTCCATGGTAAATGCTTTTTTGTGTTGTCATTTATTGAATCTTCACAAAACTTTCTCAAAAAGTGCTACATTTGTCTAGTTTGTGCATTGAAAGTATCGGAGTGATCCGTCAAGTAGGGGCTGAGAAAAAAAAGGGGGGTTCCTAAAACATATTTTCCCCATCCATTTTTCCATAGGAACTTTAGACTCAGCTCCAACTCAAACAGCTGCATGGATTTACACCAAATTTGTCAGAAAGCTAGATCTTGTTCCAGAACGCATGTTTTTTTTCGGATGGGGTGTGAATCATAGTTTGTGAGCCATTAAGGCAAAAAAATGTTGCATATATTACTCCACAGAGGATCCAAGGGCCCACAGATGTCATGGTGAGATCAGCTTGGCTGCCACCACATCACACAGATGTGTCAGCAACGATCTTAAGACTTGGACCTCAGTCCTGAGTCCTAAGAAAAAGGTTGAAAAAACATAAGGGGACTGGGTAAGGACACCCTGATCCCCTAGGCTTGGTGGTGAGGTCCCAGAGGAACCTGTGCGGAGCCAAACATGTTTTTTGCTTTGAATTTGTATAGGATCTGCAAATATGTGACAATTGTTTTTTAAAAAGCTTAGGGGTGTGGCAGCTAACATATTTAGGGAAGGGGGCACATGGCCCCCCCTCCTGAGCATCTTGGAGGCCTCGGGGACCCCATCCCACGAGAGGGACTCGCAGTGGCCCTCCACAAGCCTTAAAAAGCCCTTGGGACCCCATCCCATAGGGCCATAGAGAATATAAAGGGGATTGGGACGTGCTATATACGAAAGTGAAAAATAAGTGAGTGGCAGGTGCTGCTCATTTATTATTCACTGCTCAAGCATGGAGCGCCCCATAATGCCCTTTGAGGGCTTTTTTGTTTAGCCATTTTTTCAGCTTGGTGGTACCCCTAGAATTGCGGGGGTGACACCGCCAAGCATTTTTTAATGTTGATAGGGGTCTGCTGAAAGTTAAGTAGCCCCCCAGCAACATTGGAAAAAAATCAGTAAGTCTCCTCAGTCATTAAAACCAAGACCACAGGAGAGCTTCCCATATTTTTTAAAGCACTCCTAGATGAAACCCTATGCATGCTCTTCGGCTGGATTGCAAGGCCCTCGTGTTGTTGTGTCTATGACTGCATTTTGTGTGTCAAACTTTTTTAAAACAAAGACTGAAAGTCATGTGGCTTTTTCTTTTTTTTTAACAATAGGTCCAGATTTTTATTCTATCAAATTGCAGTAATAAAAATTATGCTAAAAGAAAGACTCACAGAAATATATCTTTTGTTATTATAAGTTTAGCAAACATTTTTATAATAATCACTACTATTAAACATTGCATTGTGTGAATTACTGAACTGTACACTTTATTAAAAATAGAGTTTTTTTTAGAAAGATGACAATAGGGTAATTTGTTATATTTGGGAGATGTGACTCCTTGGCAAAGTCAGTAAGTCTACATGAATGCAGCTAGGATCTGCAAGACCAACCGCAGGCTGCATATCCCAAAAATCTGTGTATGACATGGGGTTGGCTGCTTGCAAGTGATTGAATGCAGGATTTGGCCACAGGGCCTAGCCTTTGGCCATGCGCAAAGTGGGGTTGGCTGCTGGTCGGGGGGGAGTTGGACGCCGGGCCTGGCCAAAGGCCAATGCGGTGTGTGGCGTGGCTGGCTTTGTGTATGGTAATACAATCTTAATTTATGTTTAAAAAAACTAGAAATTCACTGAAAAAACAAAGGTTAAACTGATGTTATAATTAGGTGAAAATGTCAATTAAAACATATCATTTTAAACTTACAAAACCACTGAAAATTGGCAGTTATTGTTTGCTCAAGTGACTAACTCGAGCCCTACAGTAACTATAACTTGTGTTCTCACTATACACTGCTAATCACCCCACATTTTGCATAACTCATGACATGGTCTATCACATCAGAGATAATGTCACTGAAACATCTGCAATAAAATTATGAATGAGAAAACAGTGCATGGCGGGGCATGAGCTATAGTTACCTTACGGACTCCCTGTAGGGAGTTGGACCACGTCAACAGTTTGGGATTCTCAACTCTCATTTGCATGAGCCATCTGAGAGGTCAATGGTCTCTCTAAACTCAGAAGTGTGTCACAAATAGGTATGGTCTTAGCTTCTTCATTGCCCAGACTTCAGCAAAAGCTTCCCTCTCAATAGCATCCCACCTCCCTTTTCTTGGAAAGTAACTTTCTACTAATGAAGGTTACAGGTTAATGTAGGTCCTTCTCATTCAACTGTGATAATACAGCCCCTATCCCATGCTCTGAAAGGCCAGTTTGTACTATGAACTCTATTGAGACGTCAGAGGCCTTGAGTCCAGGTGCGGTACACATGGCCTCCTTCAGTGTGTCAAACGATATCCGTCCGGCCTCTGTCCAGATCACCTTCTTGGACTGCTTTTTAGAAGTCAGCTTAGTGATATGGGACACAATGGTGCCATAGCCCTTAACAAACCTCCTGAAATATCCAGTGGGGCCCAGAAAGGCATTCACTTTTGTCTGAGTTTCTTAGGGTTCCCAGGACAGGATGTTCTCAATCTTGGCCTAAAGGGACTGCACCTTGCTTTCACCCACCAGGTGTCTCAGATACATCACAGTTCCCTGTCCTATCTAGCAGTTGCTGGCCTTGATAGGCCTGCCTGATGCAAGGCCTGAAGTTCCTCCTGGAGGTGATACAGGTGTTCCTCCAAGCTGGAGCTGTAGACAGCTATATCATCCAGGTAGGTGGTACAGAAGGCCCCCTAACCAGACAAGACCATGTTCACCAACCTCTGAAAGGTGACAGGGGGATTTTTTAATCCAAATGGAATCACCCTAAATTTATAGCAGCTTCCTGGGGTTGAGAATACTGACCCGTATGTCAGTGCAATCTGTCAGAGCCCTAATGTGAGATCCAAGGTACTGAGAAACTTGGCAGCAGGCAGTCTGTCTATGAGCTCCTCAGCTCTAAGGGTGGGGTAAGCAAGAGTCTTTATGACTGAGTTGAGACCCTTATCGTCCACAGAGATCTTGAGTTCTGAGGCGGCGCCTGGTGGGACAGATGTGGGTACTTGCACTATTGCCCTGGTCTAGGGACTTTGGGAGGGTTCAATCACCCTTAAGCCAGCATTTTGGAGACTTTCTCCTTAATGTGTGCCCTCACCTTATCTGACAAACTGTAAATTTTATTCTTCACAGGCGTACTGTCTCTAGTGTCTGTGTCATGAGTATACAAGTGTGTGAGCCCAAGGATGAGGGAAAACAGAGAGGCAAACTGCTTCAACATCTGTCAACAGTCTTCTGCTCTTCTGGGGTTATGGTAAGGGTGAGGTTGACACCCTCCACTGACCTTTCATTCTCCTTACAGGATAGGAGGTCCGGAAAAAGCTTACTCTCCTCTTCTGCCTCCTTATCTGTCACCCGAAGCACGGTGGCTTCAGACCTCTCATAGTGGGGTTTGAGGCAAAGGATATGGAGAATCCTCAAAGGGGCTTCTGTGAGTCTTGATGTCCACCAAGTAGGTGATCCTCCCTTACTTTCCTTCACCTCATGGAGCAATGTCCAATGGTCTTGAAGGGTCCTGGACTCCACAGGCTCCATCACCCACCCCTTCTGGCTATCCCAAAGTTTCATGACCTCCTGGCTGGCTTCTAGGTTCTCTGAAGCCATTTTCCAGAATTTCTATGTCTGGTTTCTGAGGGCCAGTATGGAACGAACTATATGCGGTTGTGGGGGGGGGGAGTTTAGGACCTTGCTCCCACCCATCCTTTACCAGACTGAAAAAGCCCCTAACAGAGGGAACATAGAGGAGCTCAAAAGGGCTAAGCCCCATTCCCTTCTGTGGTACCTCCCTGTATGCAAAGCTCAGGCATGGCAAGAGGATGCCCACTTCTGCCTTACGGGCTTGGGAAGGCTCAAAATCATCACCCTTGAGGGTCTTATTGAACCTTTCAACAAGCCCATTGGTTTGATGTGATAGGGTGTGGAGAACTTGTTGGCTACTCCACACGGACTTTATGTAGGCAGACATGAAGTTGGTTCCCCTGTCAGAAACCACTTCCTTGGGAAACATCACTAGCGTAAAAGTCCCCATCAAGGCGCCAGCCACTGCAGGAGCAGTCACAGATGTCAGAGGTATGGCTTTTGGGTATCTGGTGGAATGGACCACCAAAATCAGGATAAACCTGTTGCCTAAAGCAGTTTTGGGGTCAAACGGCCCAACAATGTTGATACCCACCCTTTCAAAGCGTTGCCAATGTCAGGTAAGGGAACAAGGGAAACCTTGAGCTTTTTTCCTGTTTTCCAACTGGCCTGACAGGTGGGACATGACCAACAGGATGGATCTGGAGTTGTCTTCATCCAGGGCCCGTAGAAGTGGGTGACAAGCCTGGCAAAGATCTTGTCCAATCCTAGATGTCCTTCCAAGGGTATGTTGTGAGCCAGCCCCACTAGGAAGCCTCTGTGGCACTAGGGGACCACCAACATTCCTTTTTCTTGTGTCCCCTTCAACTCCTCGTTTTCTACATCTTGTTGTCCTTATTCTCTTCCCTTCCTTCTCTTCTTTCCAGTACTTATTGAGACAATGAAGAAAAGCCTTCCAATCACATACTCTGTCTGTTGATAACTCCCATTTGGCATTACTTCCAAAGCTCAATGGAACGTAAATTGTGTTTTTTTTTCACATGGTTAGGTGTTTCACTCTGGTTTCCTGAATCAGACATGACCAGAAGAATGCTGAGTTAGAATATCTTGGTGCCTATTGAAGGGATGGCAATTGATGTCACTAATAGTGAACAGATAAACACTGTTGATGCCTCAGAGTTGACAATCATCGAATTCCTCATCCGACCTAACTCTCTCCCCTCTCGAGCAGCTAACAGCTACTCACACCCCTAAAGGCACCCCAGTCATACCCTAAAATCTACATGTCCGTCCACATCAGTTGCAACATTTCACAGGATTCGACAGCTCATTGGTGGATTCAGGAGGTGGTCTGTCACACCACCAGGTTCCCATTCACAATTTGTGTAACCTATTGTTTATTCGGTGCTCACATAACGTAATTTCTGACTCGTTTATTCAATTCCAATATATGATACATTTCAACATTTCACACATATTTCTCAGATGTCTTGGGTCCCATGGCCAGTTTCATCCGTTTGGCAGACATACAATGTTCTCTGTGCTGCATAGCCTTGAACTTTTACTCTTTCTCTGCATCACTCAGCACTTCTGTCTGTTTGGCAGGTCATTCTCGCTTATTTTCCAACCCCTCATCTATCCGGACAATTTAAGAAGAATGCAGGCCCATTCGGCTCACTATGGCAAATGGAACATAAACATTAATTAATTATACGGAAATGCACTTTTCACGGTTTACCACCCACCTTTGCACTATCCCCTGTTACATGTTTTTCTAGCAGAAGCTTAAGGCAAAAGCGGCATTATTTATTATTTTTAAAGCAAGATGCAAAAAGATGTAAATTATGGTCTAGTCATGCATTATTTCTCGTTTCTTTCAAAGCAAAATGTAAATACGGTTTTAGATCTTTCATGCATTATCTCTCATTAGTGCATGCATGAGAAAAGCAGTTTCCCTCGTGTTCATGTGATGTGTATGTTAATTTCTTCCACTGCACACTGTCAGTACTTATTATGGGGGTGTCAATCTGAGCAGGTTTCTTTTTGCAAAATCCTGCTCCATCATTTCCCCCTCTGATGGCTTCCTGGAGCCATCATAAAATACCCACCATACCTAGTGCCATCTTCATCTATCTAAACTTCAGTGTTCTTCTCTCTTTTTATGGCACTTTCATCTAAATCTTTCATCATATTATAGTAGTCTCCTTTCATATCTTCTCGTTCTATCTCATCTCTTTTTCTCTTTCTTGCTCTTCGTTTGTTCTTTGATTCTGTTGTCTCTTTTCTTTCACATCTATACTTACAACATTTATATGTTGTTATTATCATTAAGGCTACTATAGCTACTGAAATGATTGGCATCATTATTTTTCCTAATAAGCTACTTCCAAAGGTAGAAAACCATTTACCTACAGAAGAGAAACTCTTACCAAGTCTCTCCCAGACACCGTCAACCTCCAGTCAGGTCAAATCTTCATGTAATTTTGTTATACTCTTAATATATCCCCCAATCCCTTTACTTTTGTCAGGGGTACAGCAGTGTTGGATTTTCAACATGCCACAGACTCCAGCCTTTTTTTGCCAATAAGATATCAAGGTCAAGTCGATTTTGCAAAACCATAGATCTGATTTCAACCATTTCCGTGTCAATCATCAAAATCCCACCAGCAGTATCTGTTGATAAACGATCAACCACTGTGGAAAATTTTTGAATTTTATGACGGTATCAGTGCACCAAAAATATCACCTACTATTTTTGAGAAACTCGCTCTCTTGTTACGTGTTAGTCCTTGTTTTACTTCACTTAGGGCCCTATGTAGGTAAACCCGAAAAACCGAATCCTTAATAGCGATTTTTACCGAATCGCTATTAAGAACTCGCTATTTCCGATGTAGGTAAAAAAATCGGTAAAAATTACCGAATCGGTAAAAATCACTATTACAAATACCAAATTCACATTACCGAATCTGTATTACCGAATCGGTAATACCGATTCGGTAATTAGCGATTCCGGGAGTTTGAAAAATCGCAATTACAAGATTCAGCCAATCCTGTGCCTCCTGATGACATCACAACCAGGAAGTGGACACACCCATGCAGCTGCACTGATCCTGAAGCTGTTGGAGAGGTAGAGAGCAGGAGCAAGAGCACAGGGGCTGCACAGCTACCACCTAGCAAACACAGAGGAACTGCACAATGGCCTCACAGGAGAAGGGGAAGGATGCTGGCGACAGAAAGCGCAAGCACAAGTTTATCCAGATTGAGCTGGAGATCCTCATAGAGGAGGTAGTCAAAGATCACGATCAGCTCTTTGGCAAGAAATCTCTTCATGTCCCTGAGGCACAAAAAAGGAGGATTTGGCTGGGGATCCAGCAGAAGATCAATGCCATTGGCGTCACACATCGCTCAACAGATGAGCTTAAGAAGCGATGGTACGATCTGAGGAAACGTGCAAAGGAGAGGGTGGCTGACCGGCTGAAACAAGCCACAGGCGGGGGAACCTCATCTGCGCCTGCTCCAGCTGCCCTAGACCAAATGGTTGAGTCCACCCTCCAGCCGGAGAGCGTCAGTGGCATTGGGGACATGGACAGCTCAGCAACAGCATCCAACAGACAAGGTAAGATGCCTGCACAGCATGCTGAATCCCCTTCCTAACCCCAATCCCCCTGCAAGAACCCCACTCCAGAACATGTTTTGTCTAGATTCAGCAATGCATCATGGGAGATGTAGTCCCTATCAACTATTAGGAAATCAGT
The DNA here is from genome assembly GCF_964204655.1 of Triturus cristatus. Lineage (NCBI taxonomy): Eukaryota > Metazoa > Chordata > Amphibia > Caudata > Salamandridae > Triturus > Triturus cristatus. The sequence goes on from NC_140592.1 coordinate 782,181,726, forward strand.
CAGTCCCCAAAAAACATAGGCATGTCACACACATCAAGAGATGAGCTAGCGGAGGACAGACAGCTAGATTGTCAGTCATGACATTTATTTGCAGAAATATTCTGGCAGACAAGTGAGTAATAGTACATTCTGTATCCACAGGCGGAACATCGCCCCAGGCTGCAGAGGGGGAGACTTGCGAGGCTTCGAGGGAGGAAAACACTATTGCAGAGGAAGACATAACACCTGCTGACACCACACCACCATCCCCACCACCACCAGCACGATCAATGAGGTATACAGTGGCTAGCCTCCAGGAGATAGATGGCACAGAGGATGCCAGCCAGGGAGCACCACAGACCGCACCGGATGATGAAACACAGGCATCTTTGACACAGTCCCCCGTGGAGGATGGCAACACAGGTGCCCGTAGACGGCGACAAAGGGCACAGAGTCCCGACGCTGATGACTCCAGTGTCTTCTCTGGTCTGGAGGGGTAGATGCTCAAAGTGCAGCGCCTGCAGGGAAAGACAATGAGGGCCATTCAATGTCAAATGATGGCAAACAACAGGAAGATTGACAAAATGACGGAGGCCATATACTGCCTCAACAATACTGTGGCAGAGGGCATGAAGGAGATGTCGGATGCAGTGAGGCTGTTATGCAGCAGAAGTGATAGTGACCGTGTTGCAAGGCGCAGAGACAGGCAGTAACTTGAAGGGTATACCAAGTCTGTCAAAAGGCTGTGCAATGCAACCCATGTGCTCAGTCGTCGCTCTGTGGCCATGCAACTGGAAATGGCAAAGTGCAGCCGAGAAGTCACTCAGGGCCTGGTAACTGTCACCAGTGCTTTAGAGGTGCTTCAGACAAACCAAATTTCTGCCACTGGTACAGGGGATGGGCTGAGAGTGAGGAGGCAACCAGGTACAGCAGCATAACAACCCCCTTGCCAGAGAACTGGAGGCACAGTGTCAGGCATGGTTCTGCCGCAGGACACAGCACTGGTGAGGACAGTGTTCCTGCTGAATGCAGCAGTGGTGCGCGTGTGCGCAGGAGATAAGCACTGCCATCACATTCCACAGTGTGGTGGGTAACGTAACCCATTGGACACAATGATGGGACTAGTGATTTTGCATGGGAGAGTGACTATGCCATGTTGTGCTTGATCAGGCACTGTGAGGCCATCATTGGTGTTACGGTGTGCAGTACAATTGCCTATGGAAAGGTCAATTAAACACCCTGACACAATTGCATTAACTGGCTTTGTCTCATTGCTTACTCAGAAATAATTCTGTGTGATCTCTGACCGTCTCTGTCACGTACATTTTTACTACTTAAAACATTATTCAGCTCCTTTATAACAGGTATTTCTGATAACACTAAATCTATATTGGAATAATGATACTCAAGCTTCCCCATCACGTAGAAGAGGCTAGTTAGAACACTGCAAGACACACCATAAGTTAAAGGTAGGTGATGATAAGTCACCCCCTCTGAGACAGACGATGGTAATTATATGCACACATATCAATCACTCACATTCATCGTATTAATATACTCATACAACAATTTAGTAAACACATTTAATGAAAAATCACTAATTGATTTATCATGATGGAGAATGCTTCCATCTAATTGTCCTATATTTGTATTCAGGTTCTCTTCAGTAACATCACTCACTCTTTCACTTGTTACATCATTAGTATTGTTTCCATTATTAGTTACCGTATAAATAGGTACAATTACAATTAATAATATCCACTTAAATGTTAATAAAAAGACACTACATAAGCAAGCTTTAATACATCTACGTTTTAGACTAGATTGTGGATGTTCAGTCACTTCTGCTTTGGCCATTTTGTATTCTACCAAAAATATAAAAATGTATCTAGATCTATGAACTCTAATTTGGTTCAAAGATTTCTGAAAAATAGTGTAATCCTACACTTCAAGGCTTTCTTCTTTACCCCTTCTTTATTTTCTTTTCTTTTAGGTCTTCTGAGTCTTTTAATTCGTTTGGACTGACAAAGTTGCACCTTAATTTTTCACAGTTCTTTTAAGGCGGTCTCAATTTGCTTTTATCACCTTGCTCAGTGTCAGAACTGTCACTTTCTTCACTTGGATCTGAGCCTTCAATTTCTTCCAAGATAACGTAAGTTCATTCTGGTGCTGTGCATTTCTTGCTTGGAATTCTTACTCTCCTTGTTTTTCGTACTAATTCTTCTCCTGACTCTTCATTTTCTGTTTGACTTGAGACCTCATTAATTTGCTCTGGATTTTTTTTCACTTTCTCCTCACAAGAGTGTATTTCAGTCTTTTCACTCCACTTGGCCAATTATCACCTTTTCTTGCTCTCTTAGATTGAACAACTTCTTCAACTTCTTCTTCTGGTTCACAGGTTCTTTTACTTGGCCCTTCTCTTTTTTGTTCTTCTTCCTGGCATTCAGTAACTTCCCCTTCTTCTTCTGGTACAACAGCAGTCTCTTGAGACCCAGTATCTGGTGCCCACTCTATTTGACTTGTGCTCAGCTGTTCATCATCTGTTTGTTCTTCACAATCTGTCACTCTAGATTCTTCAGCTTCACACACTTCAACCTCTGGTTTTTGACTTTGGTTTACCAGTTGCTGCTCTTCTTGTCTTTCAAGTGGACTTGGGTCTTGTCTGGTGGTATCCGTTCCACCTGGGTTCTAAACACGATTTCCTCACATGTTTCTTCACAAGAACCCACTTGCCAGGACTCAGATCATGAGCTTGATTTGGCTGTGTTGTAGTGGCATTTTCTCCAACCTGTCCTCTGCAATAATCAAGCACTAGATCCTCAGATATATTCATCAGTTTGTTCGCTGGTATATATGCTTGTCTCATTGCTCTTCCCATTAGGACTTTGTGAGAGCTCAATACCGTCTTTTTGTCAGGAATACTTCTCAGACTCATCAATACAAGGGATAAAGCGTCAGGCCATTTCAGTGTTGTGGATGCACACACTTTACCTATCCTAGATTTTATTGTGCCATTGATCTGCTCGACCACTCCAGATCCTTTGGGTCGATAGGCACAACGCAGCTTCAGTTCAATTTGTAATGCTGCACAAATCATCCAAATTATCTCATTATTAAAATGAGTTACCCTATCTGTTTCTAAAGTGACTGGAAATCCAAATCTAGGGATCAGCTCTCTCAAAAACAGTTTAGTTACAGTAACGCTGTCATTTCTTCTCATAGGATAGGCTTCCACCCAGGGAGAGAACAAGCAGACGACAACCAACATATATTTCAGACCATTGCACGGGGGGAGCTCTATAAAATCCAATTGGAGACGGGTAAATGGTCCTGCTGCTTTTCCAATTTGTCCCCAACTAAAAACTGTCTTTCTGCCTGGATTTTGCTGCTGACAGGTGACGCACCTCTAGCAAAGGCTCTCTGCAATGACCCTGGACTTTGGGTTATACCATGACTGCTGGAAGAGCCTAATCATTGCATCTCTTCCAACCTGTGCATTTCCATGGTATACCCTTGCCATATGGGAAAGTAAAGAATCTGGTATGACTGGCCTTTTGTCTATATAGACCCCTCTTCGTTTTCTGCTCTCTTTCTGCAACCTGAATTCATCTAAACTTCTTTTTCCTCATCACTTGCCTCTTCCTGTAACTGTCTAACCTCATCCCCGGTTTCAAATAAAGAGGCGAACATAAGATAGCAATTGGTATTTTCTTTTTCTATTCCTCTGTTTAATGCAATTAAATTTTTTGCACAGAAATGCGCTATTTGGTTGGCTTATCTGTTGCCTTTCTTCACATAATCATCACCACTGCAATCCTTTTGGGCAATTGTAAAGCATCCAATAATTATTTTACAGTGTTGCTGTATCTTATAGGTGAACCTGAAGAAGTCAGAAATCCCCTTTGCATCCACAGCTGACCAAAGTCGTGGACCACCCCAAAACCATATTGACTATCAGTAAATATGGTTAACCTCAGGCTTTTGTCAGTTTTGAACGTTCTAATCAGAGCTATCAATTCAGCAACTTGGGCAGAGTTGACCCCTTTTAGACAGGATGCTTCTAAAACTCCCGCTTTGTTGCAAACAGCATAGGCAGTGCATAGTTCTCCTTTTTCATCTCTTAAACATGATCCATCAACAAACATCTCACTATCTGATTCTTCCAATGGGACGTGTTCTATGTCTGGCCTGGGTAATTTTGCTGGTGACCCTTTGTGTCCTCCTTCTGCCAAATGGTTCAATAAGGTAATTGTATCTGTCACACATGCCTCTCGTGTCTTTGATGCCACTAAAAGGTCATCAATATATTGAACCAAAACTGAATTTCCTGGCATGACTAAAGTCTCCAGACATTTTTTCAGAATCTGATTAAAAATTGAAGGACTCTCAGTGTACCCTTGAGAAACTCTGCACCATGCCAAAACACGGTCTCGGAAACCAGAATGCAAATAAATACTGGCTTTCCGGATGTAAAGGAATCGAGAAAAATGCTTGGCACAAATCAATCACTGTGTACCATTCAGCATCTCAGGGAATCTGATAAAGGATTACTGCTGGATTTGGCACTACTGGATAACAGGGTACTACGTTTTTATTAATCTTTCTTAAATCCTACACTATTCTGTATTTCCCACTGGGCTTCTTAATTCTTATAAAAGGCAAATTACAAGGACTGCTCAGTATCTCTTTCAGAATTCCTTGTTCAATCAACTGGTCAATCACAGGAGTAACTCCTGCAATTATACTTCCAGACTCATTTTGTACTGAGGTGTGCTTGAATATACAGCACCCTCTTTCACTGTGATTTGAATCGGGTCTACATTTGTCGTTAGACCAATCTCCTTTCCTGTAAAATCCCATACATCCGATCTTACTGTACTTTTTAATTCTTCGGGCAAAATTTCTTCTGTGAAAAGTAAAAACAACTCATCCACTTCTGTCCCTTGCTTCGCTAACATCATCTTAAATTCTACATCCTCATCAGGTGTCTGAAATGCAATACCATCTGGCGTACAATAGATGGTACCGTTCATTTTGCATAATAAATCTCTACCTAAGAGATTTACTGGCCTCGAGTCACATACCACAAACCGATGCATGTCTCTGAAATTTCCAATATGAACTTCTATTGGATTTGTGACTGGTGTTCTAATATGCTTATTCAAGACTCCTACAACTCGGATAGTTTCTCCCAAGAGGGGTAGGGTTGGAATTTTTGCTGCTCTCACAGTAGAACAGGTAGCACCAGTATCCACTAAGAATGTAATATCATTCCCATCCACCATTCTGTTAACAAATGGACCTGACTGATATACCGCCAAGGATGCGCCAAGTACGCACTCTTCCTTCCCCCTCAGGCACCATCATTGAGATGAGTCTGAATCACTCTCATTACACTGCAACTAGTATTGGGGAACCATTTGCATACTCTGATTCTAATCAACTTGATCACCTCAGTGAATTCCAGTGTTTGCACTGTACCTCTGCACTTGATCATTCACATTATTTGGTATGGGAGCTTGTGGCACCTGTAACTGTGGAGTAACTACCTGCTGCTGTTGCTGCTGTTGATTCACAACCACCTCATTCTGCATCTGTGGATTTAAATTTTGATTTACCCCATTATTCTTTTGAGCAGATCTACACTCCTTCCTCTAATGGTCATACTTTCCGCACGCATGACAAGGACATTTCTTCCTAGCCTTCTCTTTACTTAATTTACCTCTACCTCTACCTCCACTGGATACCTGACCATTTTGATTCTGACCATTCATCTGGTAACTTGTCTGAGAACTATTGTTTGTTTCTTGCTGTTCTGCCACCTTCACTTGCACCCACATCATTTTCTCTTTTAACTTTTTATGTCTCGATTCAATGTTGTCACTACAATACTTTGCATACCTCAGAATGTCGTCAATTGATTTGCTTTGCCAACAAATCAAATATATTTCTGAATCATAATACTAATCTCTGGTTTCAATCTACACACAAATCGATACACAAAATGTCCCATATCCTTGTCTCCAATATTCTCAAACCCTCTGTACTGTTTGAATACCTGCAACAATCTTTCATAGTAAGCATGTACTGACTCCTTTGGTTCTTGGGTCGTCCAGTCAATCTTAACCCAATCTGTTTCTTTTGGGGACATTTTCCCTTTTAAAAAGGTAAATACTTGATTATACTTTTTCATCACCTCCTCAGATGGTGCACCTGTTTTAGGATCCCTAGGATATTCTTCTTTTGGCCAATCGACAGTGATCTTACACTCTGCCCACAAATCTGCTGGAATGACAATCTCAAACAAAACAGCTAAATCTTTTAACAAAACCTTTGAAACTTTAACAAACCTCTCTACCTGTTTGTACCACTCAACTGGTTTCTCCCTTAACCTAGGAAAGTCCTTTGTGAAAGATAATATATCCTGTCTTGTCCAAGATATGTGAACATATCCACCACCTGGAACTTCTCTCATCGGATACGCCCTTTCAACTTGTTGTTTTTTTCAACAGAAACATAGAAGTTCCTTTAATAGCTGCTTCTTCTTTCTTTCTCGCCCATCTACCTTTCCATTGCTCGACATCTCCCAATTTCTCTAAATCCTTATCAGTAAAGGCTAATCTGTATGATTTCTGCAACACCTTTGACTTCTCTATGTCTATTCCATACTCACTAGCAGTTTCTGATATTTTATCATGAAGATTCCTCGCTCTCCAAGTAATACTCTTACACAAAAACAACAGTTCTTCATCTCGGTAAGTCCCTAATCTGTCTGGACTTATTGTTTTAATAATAATTTCTTCCAAATCTACTTTCAATTGGCTTACATTTATACTCTGTGGTTATGGTTTCTGCTTTACCATTTCCTTTAACAATCATGTAATTTTTCTGGTGAAGGACCTGCTGAACTCCCTGCCATTGGAGTGACACTCGAACCTATTCTCCTTGGGTCTATCTGTATACTTCTTCTAGGGGTTTCTGTTATCATCTCACAAACCGGAAGATCTAACAATGTAGTATTCGGGTCAGCCTGTCCACTCTTATTCGTTGCCATCCCTATTTCACTCTGGTTACTAATTCTTGGGACTGCCAATGTATGTAATTTTGATAGATTCTGCTTTTCTCCATGCAATGGAACTACGGGACCAATTGTTACTGGTACTGTCAATGCTTCCGCATTCAGACTTAACTGGTTTATTTTCTGGACCTGCTCTATTCTTGCTTTATTCAACAAATTAATTTAATTCTCTTGTACTACTCTAGCTATTTGCATGACTTGTGGAGTTAATGGGTTTCCCATTTGTGGTACACTTGGAGTCACCTCCCCTAAATTTTCCTCATATGCTTATGGCTGAGGTCTTTTGGTCATAATCTCTTCTAACAACTCATCATCAGAATCGTTCGGGTCAACTCTTAAACTTGAAGTCTCTATATTTTTCTTTTTCTCTTTACATTTTCCTCCTGTCTGATCTTCGGCAAATAAGACAGGATACAAACCTTCCATTATCACAGCTCTCCTCCATCTTTGCAGCTTATCTTCTCTACTCTGAAAAGAATATCCAAACATCATATTTCTGTATCTTCGATTACCTCTAAATTTTTCTCTTGCGAATGACTCAGCTTCCCATTCCTCTAATGCTTCGTAATTGTAAGTCTGGGATTCAGCTCTAGTGAATTCATTCGATTTCTCCAATTCTGCAATATCCTTACATTAAACGAACCATACTGTGGGACAGCTATAACACCATCATCCTTTGTATACTCCACCCAATTCTCTAACCACATACACGTATGGTATCCTCGCTCCAACATCGTAAAAGAAGCAGGCGTTCTTGGAGGTGGAATAGGAATTCCCTCTCTAGTCACAATTGGTTTGTCTTTCACAAAGAAATTCTTTATTTTCTTAAGCAACTTCATTTTTTTGACTCTTTACGCTAATGTATCTTAGCAAGTAAACAAGGAAACCTTTCCGTAAATCTACTTATTCTATTTGTCAGTTCTCATCCTATACCAGTGTGACTCACACCAACCGTCCAATCACGGCTCTCTACGTATCTGCTATCTCAATCAATACCAGCGCGGCTCACACCAACCATCCAATCAAAGCTCAGTACACACCCGCTGCATGACCAATGCCAGCGCAGCTTTTTCTGCGTCAGTATTACTCCTTCTACTGACCCTCCCTTTACAAAAGAATACAGCAATATTTTTCTAAGTTTTCTTAATCAAAAGGTCTGTTAGTAACAACACAAAACAATGCTAACTTGTCTGCTCCACTAAATAAAGAGATAGTTGTTACCCTTTCAAAGAGAATTCCTTCACTTCAAGTAAGAATAACGACCAGCGCTATTTTACCTTTCAAACAAGCTCCAGGAGGACCTGGTACTCCTTTAGGGATAATGCCAAAGTTTTGCAAGAGGACTTTTTGTGTAAAAAGAGGTCTAGGTACTCCTCTGGGGATAAGGCCAGAGTTTCGGAAGTGGACCCTTCGCTATTCAGACACTCTACTCGCATACAAAATTGTCCCTAAATATAACACCTACAGTCCTCCATAGCTTCACTATTATAACAACAGACAAAGTACTTCTGCAGTGTGATTTCTTTATCCACATCTTCTGCCTACTTCAGGCTAAATTCCATTCCCAGTTTTCCTCCAGTAACTCCGTACCTGAACTTCTAGGCAACATAGAAAAGGACACTAACTTTTCATGGTAAGAACATATAGTCAATAATCAATAACCATTACCAATCTAATCAATGATTTAACCATCCTCTGCTACCGAAAAACTGATCCAGCGCTCACCACACCTAATCAGGGATCAATACTTGATTACATGCAAATGGCCCATACACATTCACCCAAATCCCTGATGCGCTGGGGGTCAAGTTTTAATGGCGCGAAAATTAGCTTCCTTCACAAGTTCATTGTGACATTTCTAAATACATAACTAAACCTATACATCATCTTTCTTTCTTCTTGGTCGACGGACCAATTAGTTGAATAGTTGATGGTAATGATAGTACTATCTAACTAACTATCCAGTCAGCTAAATATTTGCAGACTCCCTGCAAAGTTAATAAAGTTTTATCTCAAAATAATGTAAAATATTAATGCTCATTGAATACTGTTACGAATGCAAACAATGAAATTCACAAGAGGGAGAGAAAACATCAGCAATTACCAACAGTGTCAAACTCATCATTCAATATACGATATTCACATGAAAGAGTGGATAGATTTAAGGACATCAGTTTCAGCAAAAATATTGCGAAACAATATTCATATGACGGAGTGGATAGATGAAGAGACAAAAGTTTCAGAGACAAAAATACATTTGCAAATGATTATGCAAAGTACAAGTCAGAGAAGTAATACAAAGCCAACGGATCTGTGAAATACCACCCCACTGGCCAAGGAGATGGTGTGGGTCCCCTGAACTAGAGTCAGGGAGCAAAGACTTCAGTACCCAAAAGCAGGGCAGGGACAGGAACAGCTAGGCCTCTCTGCAAACCGACGGACAGCGATGCATCACTCCTCTCTTCTCTCCATCCGACCTAACTCTCTCCCCTCTTGAACAGCTAACAGCTTACCACACCCCTAAAGCCACCCAGTTACACCCTAAAACCTACATGTCTGTCCTACATCAGTTGCAACATTTCACAGGATTCGGCAGCTCATTGGTGGATTCAGGAAGTGGTATGTCACACCACCAGGTTCCCATTCACAATTTGTGTAACCTATTGTTTATTCGGTGCTCACATAACGTAATTTCTTACTCGTTTATTCAATTTCAATACATGATACATTTCAACATTTTCACACATATTTCTCAGTAACATCTCCGGAAGATATCTCGGGTCCCACGGCCAGTTTCATCAGTTTGGCAGAAATACAATGTTCTCTGTGCTGCATAGCCTTGAACTTTTACACTTTCTCTGCATCGCTCTGCACTTCTGTCTGTTTTGGCAGGTCATTCTCGCTTATTTTCCATTCCCTCATCTATCCGGACAACTTAAGAGTAATGGAGGCCCATTCGGCTCACTATGGCAAATGGAACATAAACATTCATTAGTTACACAGAAGTGCACTTTTCACTGTTTACCACCCACCTTTGCATTATCCCCTGTTACATGTTTTCCTAGCAGAAGCTTAAGGCAAAAGCAGCATTATTTATTATTTTTAAAGCAAGATGCAAAAAGTTGTAAATTGCGGCCTAGTCATGCATTATTTCTCGTTTCTTTCAAAGCAAAATGTAAATACGGTTTTAGTTCTTTCATGCATTAGCTCTCGTTAGTGCATGCATGCGCAAAGTAGTTTCCCTCGTGTTCATGTGATGTGTATGTTAATTTCTTCCACTGCACACTGTTAGTACGTATTATGGGGGTGTCAATCCGAGCAGGTTTCTTTTTGTAAAATCCTGCTCCATTAACGCCTTGTGATTTCTCATTTTTGTCACCACCTCAAGAGTGTAACAAATTGCATTTGCATTACTGAGTCAGTTGAGTACAAGAGCAACAAGGAATATCAACTAACCATTTGTTGGGAGGCAAGTGTACAGTGTTTCTTAATCATATTTTGTTATCAGAATGTTACATGGATATCCTTAATTTGCCTCAAGCCTCTTTTTCCTCCTGGTTCTAACATGAATACTATTCTTAATAGGAAGATCAACCACAGGAGGAAGTTGCCATGGATGACAACACAGTGAAAATGGAGTCTTACTTTAAGAGGAATGACTGGCGCCGCAGATCCAGCAGCGCTTTCTCCCACAATGAAGGCTACGCTGACCTTATTACCCAAGGCATAAGCTTATGCAACAGACAACAGAACCCCAGCAACACAAAAAATAAAGCACCAAATCAGGAAGAGATGATCTCACAAATCTAGAGAACTAGTGTGGTGGTAAAAATAGACCGGCCCGTGGCTTTTCAGATTAGATTAGATTAGATTAGATTAGATTGTTTTACTGAGTGTCACCACTGCTTTAAATTAATCTGCTGCTTCTTGTTTTTTATGAATAATATAGTGTTTATTGACAGTTTACAGCACACCTCTGCCGCCCTGATGGAACAGAGTACAGCCCGCAAAAGTCAAATTAACCCCATATGTGTGCATAAACGTTTTAGTACTAAGTACTCAGTACTACCAGTTCTTAGGAAATGATAATAATCTTCATAAATTTTAAAACCCAATAAAATGGAATTCATTTATATGACCAGAATTGTATGTAAAAATACCACAAATTGTTGTATAAATGTTTTTGCTTACATGTATAATAATGTAGAAAGTTAATTTTCAAGATTTATCCATCTTCTAGTGAACAATGAGGTACCTCCACTTTCTTCTGGAGAAATACTTTCATGTGGGCGACGTGAACATGGTTTTATGTTATGATTTCAGCCTCACAGCTCTACCAGGGATTTGCTAAATACAACAAGAGTGTGTTTGATTATGTTTAGCTTCGATTTATTATCCAATTTCCCTGTCGCAATTTCTGCTGGTATGGCGTAACTAATAAAAATGATTTCGTTTCCTAAGTCCTTAATTACAGTTTATGAAGGGGGAACATTTCCTTTGCCTCACAGGTAATGAGAGGAACATGTTTCTGGGGATCTAAATTTTGAACCTCGCTGAGGTTGGATGTCTGTCACTGCCGCCCATTCAGCCAAGAAACCAGGGATCTCCCAGTGTCCCCATTCAACATGTGGGGCCCTGCATCCCTGGCCTGCACACATACAAACCATCAGTAGACTCCAAGACGTTTCCTTTTTTAGTTTGAGTATTCGAGACCTCTTGTATGTACTTTAGTAAATACTTTTGTATATATACTTTAGTATCTACTTTAGTATATACTTATACGTGTATGTACTTTGAGGGCTCTGGAGATCAGCCCTAGGACTTGTCTGCTTCCGCCCAGGGACTTTTTTTTCTGTTCAACCGCCTCTATTTAACTGTCTTGATAGAAAATGACCAGCAGAGGTCAGTAAACTACCAGAATTGCTTTCTGCTGAGGGACCTTCTTTTTTAAATGTTTCTGGCAACTGCCTCTATTTAACTTTCTTGATAGAAAACAACCAGCAGAGGCCAGTAAAATACCAGAACCACTTTAGCATTCTCTAGATTCCAGTTGTCCGACCACTGACAGGAAACCACTAACCTGTCAAGCCGGATACAGCGGGAGCGAGAAACGATGCCAAGTAACCCTGTCCCCAATACGGAGCAGCCCTTGAGGATATGATTGTCACTCAACAGACGACTCCATAACGGGGGAAAGGGAAAAAAGGGATAAAAGAAACAATAAAAGTGCAGCTGCGAAATCACACTCAGGAGAAGGTACGTGGGTGTAGACCTCAGTTCAATCCGGAAACTCCAGCTGTCTAACCCCGTGTTCATTGCAGTGAAACATAAGCACAACATACATGTATACTAACAACAGCCAGTAGTTAAGGCACTTTTATGTAAATCATGAGGAAGCACTTACGTTGCAGTTCTGCTGCACACTACCCAAAGAAGAGCACAAAAGGCCAAGGATAAATCAATAAAGGAATCAACTGGCTGTCACAAGTAAAGGTTTAGCACCTGCGCTTTGTCCTGCAATTCCAACAGCTTTTTATAGCATACAAAACAAAGAGTACTTAGCTGAGAGTAGATTCTCCTCGTTAGGGGAGGTGAGTGGTTTAGTGCAGGCTTCTCCACAGCATTGAAAGCGCTCCAGCGCGGTGTCTGATATTTCTCCCCCAGCAGGAGGAAATAATTGCCAGCACAAAAGATGAACCTTTCAAAAGGCTCCGTAACGCATGCAGTTCTTCTGACTGAATGCGTGTCCTTTAATGCACTCGAAACAAAAAACAGAAAAGGAAAGCTAAGGCGGGATCCGAGCCTTTCAAGCGGCTCGCCGACGAGTGTCTGCTCGTAAACCAGACTTCAAAATAAATCCAGCGGGCAAGGCGAGTCCAACCACCTGGGGTGAGCCGCGTAACGGCTCCAAGACGCGCTTCAGCGCGTTCTGAACGATGTGGCTCTCAGAGAAACGCTGCAGTTATGCACAATGTGTGTGTGCCTGTCTCCGGGTAGATTTCCATCAAGGTGAAGTGCAGGAGAGGAAACTCCGTTGCGATGGCAAAGAAAGCAGGTCAGGCTTCCAGGGAAATACGTGATTGACAAGCTCCGGGCAGCCTGTGGGCGGTGCTTATGTAGGCTTCCTGATCACAAGCCATGTGATGAGTCCCACAGGTTTATGGGAGACGTAGTTTTAGCGGAAAGAAGTAAATGCTTACATACACACACTCATGCCTAATGTTTCTCCACCCGCTATCTACACTGGGAAGTGACACCAGTCCATAGAAATTGTCTTCTCCAAGCACCCGTAGACAATAATATTTTTTTCAAATCCTGTATTTTCAGTGATATGACCACCGAAGTCCCTGCTTTTATATTAAAAACAGAGCTTTGGACTACACCATTTCTCACTGAAAGGCAATATTTCTCTCCATGTGTTCCCTTATCTGGAGTGTCACGCAGTTTGGTGCTTACTTTCCCATCATGTTAAAGAACAATAGATGTTTCAGCACCAGGCTAATGTGCTGCATAGCTAAATACCTATAACCCCCTTAAGACAGAATTTCTCCTCATCTCACCCACTAGACAAAACCCCATTGTGGAGAAATATCTAAGAAACCTCACCGCTCTCAACTGCACACCACACATCATTGATTCCACGAAATCCCTGGGAATTGTACTAGATAAGAACCTAAACGTGCAAGATCACATCAGAGCATCTACCAAAGGAGCAAACCTCCAACTGAGCATACTAAGAAAACTCAAACCCTAACTTCCCCAGGATGACTTCAAATCTGCGGTGCAAGCACTAGTCATCTCAAGACTAGGATATGGCAGTGCTACTCTTTGCGGGCTACCGAAACTCAGTTTAGCCCCCTCAGAGCATCCCCGAATGCCGCGACTAGACTCATCACTGGTTCCAAGAAAACCAACCACATCTCTCCGGACCTGAAATCACTCAACTGGCTTCCATTTGAATCAAGGATTCAGTTAAAAATTGCATGTATGACCCATAGAGCTCTACACTTCAACACTCCTCTTTACTTGACAAATAAGCTCAAACTATTGGGTGGCTCCCGCCTCTCAAGGAGCGCCAGCACATTGCTGCTCAAGCCGAAGATATTTTAAAAAAAAATTAAAACCTACAATCGTACATTCTCTGGTATTGCCCCTAGAATCTGGAACTCCCTACCTGTGGAAACAAGACTGATTCCTTCAACCTTTGCCTTAAAAAAGGAAGTGAAAGCTCTACTGATGAACACTACCCTGAACTAGACGCTTCTCTCCTCTTGTCTCCTCTTGTTTAGCCGATTAATCTGCTACCTGGCATTTGATACGGCCTCAGTGTCGCCAGCTTATATGTCATTGTGTACCTGATGTATTTTTATCTACTTTTCTCAGCTACCTATCTGTCTTCCACAACCCGTCTGTAAAGCTGCTTGGGTCATGTTCGCGCTATACAAAACTTTAAATAAATAAATAAATAGCAGTCTTGTCACAAACTGTCCCAGACATTCACCACAATTGCATTGACTCCATCAGTGACTTTCATCACAAAGGGTAAAGATGTATTAGGACAACTAAAATCTGACTGTATTTCATGCTTAATAGGACAATTAACACCTAAAGGCCACAAATTCAGCTCTAACTTAATTGATTTGAATCCCCCAAGACTGGAACAACAGACATCTAAAGTTCGCTCACATTCCCTGCTTAGTTCCTCTCATTCTAAAGTCACAGTATAACCCAATAGCTGTGGTAATCAATTCAGCAATGCCTCACAGCCCATACTGATAAGTAATTCGGAAATATTGGATAGCTCTTCAGAGGTAATTATGCCGTAACAGCCCAAAAGGTTTTGGGGATAATTCTCCCCAGCCATTTCTACTAGCTATGAACATTTAAGAACTGAAGTAACTGTCATTACTTGAGCTCAAATTGAGACAACCCTGGTAGACAACCGGTGCTTATGCTCACCACTCGTTGATTAATGAATGCACAACTCAATAACATACCTAAAACGTAACATTATCTTCTCAGCTCTCAAAGGTGAAGTGCTCCAGATCACCACAGCCTCTCAACATCTTAAACCATTAAAACCTTCAAAATGCATGACAACACAATTCACAGGACTTGGAAGCAAGAGTATCTATGTGTGATCATGGCCATTCAGGGGAGCTCTCAGCCGAGAAATTGAACAGTCAGATGAAAGAGACAAGTCTGATGTGTCGCTTGAACTATGCACAAAATAACAGTAAATGGAATCTACGTTGTGTGGCAGATACAGAAAATGCAGAAAACATACCTGATCCTAAGACTGGGACAGTATATTTCTGGGTCTGCAAGCCAAAATGATGAACAAGTGTTTGAGCAGGGTCTTGCCTGGAACATACCATAAGAGGATAGTCCAAATTTCAAGCAGTGTGATAAGCTTTCTCCAAGGAGATACCTCAGGCCAGATTAAGAATAGTAAATGCAACACTACGGAGGATCATCTGCAAGCCTGAACCCTTATTTCAGCTTTTTCAAAGACAAATTTTTGAATAGACAATAGTTAGCCTTCTCCCTCTGGAGCCACTGTTGGAGTTTTAACATAATTATTTAATCTGTAAGCCACCATTTTCTCCAGTCAACTGAGTTAACTACTTGATTACCTTCTCTCTCAAAGTCAAACTGCCCTGTGGTTTCTGCATACTTTGAGAATGAGAGGAGATTAAAATTGAATCATCCAGGACATTCAGCTGCAAAGCAGGGGGTTGCTGAATGTCTGGGAATCTTACAAGGTAGCGAAGGGTTCACAAAGGAGCTTTTGGCTAAATTCCCTAACACAGAGTCTTACAGGGCTCTTCAAATCTGCCCCAAGAGACACCCTAGGCCTTGGCAAGCAAAGGGGGTCAGCGCAGGTAAAAGGGAAGTTACTAAGGGCCTGATTATGAGCTTGGCGGTGCTGGAGCAGGACCGCCATGCTGTAGCTGCACTCCCACACTGCTAAACCTGTGTGCGCACCGCCCGCCAGATTATAACTTTTTTGGTGAGTGGCAGGCAGTTCTTTGAAGTTCCCATGACCGTGCCTATGAAATAGGCACCACCATGGGAACATCAAAGGCAGTACCTGTGCTGCAGATCGGAGCATATAAATTCTCCCTACTTCCATGGACAGAGTAAATCTACACGCACATACTCTATCCACACCGAATATATAGGAGAAATCCTAAACAATCTGCATCTAAGGCAAGGTCAATGCGACCTTAAAGATATGTCTTGAGTCATGATTTTAAAACATAGGAAATACATTTGAAACTCAATAAATGACAAGGAAATAACCCCCCGACACTGGAATTCAAACAAAGATCATCTTTTATCTAAATTAGTTCAAAAGAAAGTCAATCAATAGTGAAATCATTATTCTCATAGTTACCTATTCTAGCTAAATGTCATTTGGGTCAGGACACGTCTCTCAGTAAAGTCTCCCGAGTCGCCGTCCTCACAATCAGCGTCGATCCTCACGAGCATAGGTTCGGGAAGAAGTGGCCTTAGACCCTCTCTAGTCTGACATTATTTATAGGCAAAATAACAAATTGAAAGTAACAAACAAACTCTAAACGTCCGTTGAGCTGCTGAGCAGAGCGAGCAGGAAAGGATGTTGACTGGCAACATTTAGAAAACCTCCGCTCAGAAAAATCACAAAAATAAAAACACGGAAGAAGGAAACTCAAGCTAGAAAAATGATACATTCATGAATGCTTTTCCTCGGAACCATAGTGAAGCCACCACAAGTTTATCAGAGTTCATTGTGGCTTTATTCTTCTCCAAGGGCAATTGGCAGCGAGCCTGGAGCTGCTGTCCTCACGGAAACTTTTATTTCAGACAGAGGCCGAAGTCAGGTGGTTTCAAACCATGTTCAGCAAGGCCTCTCGTCACATTTCAATCACTCGAATGCAGGCTGTAAATATCGGCCATCTTGGATTAGGCCAAAACGGACCATCTTAATTAAAAGAAACACAAAACAACATTAATACATCGTAATGATTATACAGTGTTAATACCCAGTAATACCCTTAGGTGTATGTAATTATCTAGCCGTCTGCAACACAAAGAAGCATTAAAGCACGTTATTTAAAAGCGCAAACACGAAACAAATAGCACTTCTGCGACACTTATTTAATTAATTTGCTCACCAATTTAGTTCACGTATTAATAAAGCAACATAAATGCATTCCCACGTGTAATTCTCTCATTAGTAATGTTGATTAGTAAGAGACTTTAACAAAATTAATAATTATCAATTAATTATCAGTAATTTTAATCATGACATATAACATAAACTGGAGTTTAAATCTCAATACATTTTCAATAGAAAACCCTGCTCCAGCAATCCCCCCTTTGGTGATATATATCACCACAAAAACCAACCCAAAAAAAAAAATATTTAGTCCCCATTTTTAGGAGAAATTGAAATGTCTTTTTTTTTTTTAAATACAACACTACACACCAGACTCTCTTTCATCATCCCTCTTCAACTCCAAGTAAACACTCTCCCTCAATTCTTCTAATTCTATTTCTTGTGGGTCTCTCTTTGACCTCTTTTGTTTCTTTGCAGTATTTCCTCTAATTATTCTCTTTCTCCCTCCCCTGTTTTTACAACACAAACACCCTAATCTAAGCATCAATAAAGCAACAATTACACATGTCAAAGGAAATAATATTTTACCAATAATGGTACTACCTATCTTAGCAATAAAACTCTTAACAGCAAGTAGCTTATTAGCCATTTTAGTCCAGATACTTTCAGCTTCCAGTGGTACTAATTCTTCATGTAAATCAGTAATATTTTTTATATAGACCTTTAGATCTTTGCTCTCGTCAGGAATGTAAGTGCAACAATGTTGAACTTTCAGCATTCCACAAACTCCACCCTCTTTGGCCAATAGAATATCAAGGGCAAGTCGATTTTGCATAGACATGGCGCGTACGGCAACCATCTCCGTATTTACCAACAGAAACCCTCCAGCGGTACTTGTCGATAAGCGATCCACCACTGTTGACAGTTTCCGAATTCCATATGCATTTAAAGAAATTCCCACTGCTGGAATTAAAGCTCCAAAAATATCACCTACAATTTCTGACCAAGTTTCTCTCTTAAAGCGTGTTAGTAGATTAATGTGTTCTACATCTTCTATCTTATCTATATGAAAAATCTTTGGAAAGACCAGGCCAACATAACACGTGCCATACCAATGGTCAGGCAACCTGTAATAAGCCTTATTCCCACAAATATAATACACTCCCGGGAAAACTGGATCTTCTCCACCTTTAAAACCCCATCCTGTTGCAATAAAGTATGTATCATGACACTCACTAGTCCCAACAAAGTAATTATCATATTGAGATTTCCTTCTGGTAATGCATAGTTTACCCTTCTGTGGTGCATCTAAAGCCAAAGTTGGACTGGCCCCATTCCTCAACTCTTTTCTCATCTCAATGTCCCACACTGTCTCACTCATTTTAAATTCTCCTGCCTTTTCATGCATGCTCACTCTCCTTTTCTCTACCATGTCAAGGAAAGCTTTCTCTTCTTCTTTCAAACTGCAAGTTAAATTGTTTCTAAAAATGTAATCTAATGTTAATTCTTCTACCTCAATAAAAATCTCACCAAAAATGTTAGCTTCTTTAGCTGGATTCAGCTTTTTATTCATAGGCAATTGCCCAAAAATTTTATCTTTGTTAGACATCTCATAATCTATTTTTCCTAACAAATAAAAAACACTACTTAGCACACTACATGAAATCCCATACGTAGCTGGTAAATGGTGATAAGTAACACCCTCTGAAACGGATGCAGGCAATTGCATACAGACGTAGCAATCCCTAACTTCCATCGTCTTTACGTATTCATACAACAACTTTGAAAAAACATTACTAGAAAAATCATTAATTGACCTATCCTTATGTATGTAAATGTTACTACTTCTAGTTGGAACTACTTTCTGTGAATTTTTCCCTATGTTAGTCACATTTTCAGTGTGTATTCCAAAAGTATCTATTGTAACCCTAAATGTAACTAATAAAGCAAGTACACCCCATAACAGCATTAATAATCCCGTACAGCAGCAGCACATTCTACACCATCTTTTCAAGAAGGCACATCTACTTTGATTATTTTCTGTGTTAGCCATTTTACTACTTTGGCAGTGTCTTTTGGCTTAGCCTCTACTACTCCATACCGAATTTTAGAACTCTAGATTATTTCAAACAGCTAATATCAGATATTCTTCTTTTCACTCTTCTCCAAGTGACTCCTTTTTGTTCACTCAATTTGGATTTTCATCACTTTTCACTTCTTCTTCAGCAACATCAAATTGTATCAGATCTTCAACATCCTGAGCATCTGATTCTTCTCCAATGTCAGTCAAGATAACTTTCAGGATTCCAACAGTTTTCTCCTCCTCAACCACTTCTCGTACGGTCCCCTCTGGATTTCCTTGACTTTCTGTCTCTTCACCTTCAGACAGTGCCACGTACGTCCATTCCGGTGACCTATACTTCTGGTTAGGTTTTCTGATTCTCTTGATCTCCTCTGGTTCTTTTGAGACCTTTTGTTTTTCATCTTTTGCTTGATTCTGACTGAACACCTCGTTCACCTGTTCAGCTTTTGATGAACTTGAACTTGCACTTGCTCGTGTCAGTCTGTACCTCAGCCTCTTTATCCTGTTAGGCCAAAGATCTCCTCTTACACTCCTCTTCGGTCTCACTTCTTTATTATTTCTCTCTCCGATCCAAGTTCTCTTTCTCAGAACTCGACCCTCTGATTTCTCATTCTCACTTTCATCCGATTCTGTTTCATTTGCCTCTTGTTCTTCAACAATACTCTTTTGCTCCACAGACTTCTTCCCCACCGACTGAGATTTCCCTGCTACTGTCCCTCCTCGGGTCTCCGACACGCAATCTTCTTGCTGTCTACTTGTCCCTTCACCTAGCTTATCAGGAGTATTCCCTACACCTCCTCGGGGGTCTTCCGCAATCTGTCCCTCTCTATCTTCTACTGACCCTGCTTCTTCAGAAGTAATCTCAGGTGGATCTTCAATATCTGATTCAGGTGTAGTCTCTGTGGAATTGCTCTTTTCTCTTCTTTCTTCTCCACTGCTTGTTGGAACTTCAGGCACTGTTACATAATCCGATCTCCCCTCTGGAACCCTCAATGTTTCCCTTGAAGTCTCTCTTGGAAAGAAAAAAGAATCACCTGACTCTCTTTCTCCTTCCCCCCTTTCAGGATTCTTTTTTCTTCTCACTTGTTCAGTTTCTGCATCATCACTGGAATCTGACTCTTCAAAATACTCTTTCCCAGTCCCATCCTTTGGATTTGGAACTCTTAGAGTATGACTCGCATGAACCCAATTTTTCACACCAGCACACTTCACTGCAGTTGTCGTAGTCAGAATGACTTGTCTTGGCCTTCCCCACCTTGGAACCAAGCAATTTCTTCTTCTGTGTACCTTTATCCTCACCCAGTCTCCTGGACTCAGATCATGGGCTTGCTTCTTTTCAAGTGTTGTGGCGTCTTCTCCAACCTGGTGAAACACAGAATGAACTGCGTCAGCCAGGCCTTTACAGGCCTTTACAGAACAAATCAAGGCCAGCAAAACAGCCTATCTCGCCAACAAAATTATCCTGGCGAAATCTAAACCCAGGGAAATTTTCCGCATCGTGAAAAGCCTCACCAAATTACCACCCAGTCTAGATGAGTCTAAGACCGCAGAACACTGCAACAACATGGCAGATTTTTTCCTGCAAAAAATTATTACCATTTATGAATCTTTCCCTGCTCCTCCCAGCACCCCCTCTATCGCAAGCCATTCTGACCTGAACTCCACCCCCACCTTGGACCACTTCGCTCTTCTTAACCTCTCGACTCTTGAGTCCTTGGCAAAAAAAGTCAAATCCGGGTCTTCGGGGGACCCAGCCCCGCCAGACATCATTATGTCAGCCTCGGCTATCACCCTGCCCGTCATCATGGACCTCCTTAACTCCTCCATTATTACTGGCGTAGTCCCGCCACAATGGAAACAAGCCATGGTCCGAGCACTATTAAAGAAGCCCACTTTGGATCCCTCGAACCTCAGTAACTACCGGCCAATCTCTCTCCTTCCCTGGCTTGGTAAAATCCTAGAGAGACACATCAACAGCCAGTTGATCAAATATCTCGAAAACCACCAGCTTCTTGATCCTACTCAAACGGGCTTCAGACCAAGACATGGCACCGAAACCGCGCTCCTCATGGTCACCGAGGAATCCAGAAACATCCTGGACCAGGGAGGATCAGTGGCAGTGATCCTCCTTGACTTAAGCGCGGCTTTCGACACGGTCAGCCATGACACTCTGCTGGACCGCATGGCAAACATCGGCATAAAGGACAAAGCCTTGTCTTGGTTTGAATCCTTCTTACAGGACAGATCCTTTCGGGTATTTGATGGAACTTCCTCCTCTACCAGCAGACCATCAAAATGTGGAGTCCCGCAGGGCTCCTCATTGAGCCCGGCGCTCTTCAACATATATATGAGGCCACTGGCTGAAATTGTTCGTCAGTATGGAATTAAGATCATTTCATATGCTGACGACACTCAGCTAGTGGTCTCACTGGCACAGGAAGTTAACCAGACCTCAAAAGGAGGGCTGAGGAAATGCCTAGAGGAAGTCAAGGACTGGATGTCCTCCTCCTCATTAAAAATGAATGGAGACAAGACAGAGCTTATGCTCCTGGGCCCTGCCAACCCTAACTCCCTCAGCATTCTATGGCCACCCTGCCTGGGCACCCCTCCGGCCCCAAAGGACAGCATCAAGAGCCTTGGGGTGTGGCTAGACAGATCTCTGTCCTTCGGCACCCAATCCACTAAACTGGCAGCCACCTGCTTCGGCCTCCTCAGAGTGCTAAGGAAGGTACTCCATCTTCTACCGATGGAGGCAAAACAAGTAGCCATTCAGGGCCTTATCCAGTCACGACTGGATTATAACAACGCCCTCTACCTCGCCGCCCCTGAGTACACGATACGGAGATTACAGACGGTGCAGAACTGTGCCGCGCGCACTTTGCTTCAGATCCCTCGACGTCAATCAGTCAAAAATGGACTGAAAAAACTGCATTGGCTACCCATTCCCCAAAGAATACAATTCAAAGCCTTATGCATTGCGCACCAGGCGTTCTGGAAAACGGGTCCTCTCATCACTCGCAACCTAGTGTCACACTACCTCCCCACTAGGAATTTGCGATCCAACCAGACCTTCACGGCCACAATTCCCAAAATAAAAAAGTCCAGAACTGGCGGTAGGACTTTCACCTACAACGCTTCCAAGCTATGGAACACCCTACCCCCCCACTTAAGGAAAAATTCCAATCTCACCTCATTCAGGAAACAGCTAAAAACATTCCTCTTCACTGCTGCCCAATAACACCGGGCTACCTCCTCTTGTTCTGTTGGTTTCTTAGCGCTTGGACGCCCCCGGGCAGCAATCGCGCTCTACAAATCGACATACAAATACAAATACAAATACAGTAATCCAAAATCATGTCATCAGTTATTGTCATCAATTTGTTGACAGGCACGAAAGCATGTCTCATCGCACGTCCCATCAATATTTCATGTGGACTCAACCCTGTGGTTCTATCTGGAGTAGACCTAATAGTCATAAGCACTAGAGGCAAGACATCAGGCCATTTCATTCCAGTGGCTAAACACATCTTACCAATTCGGTTTTTGATTGTGCCGTTCATCTGTTCCACAACAACAGAAGCCTCTGGTCTGTATGCACAATGTAGCTTCTACTGTATGCTCAATGCTTCACAAATCAAACCCATGAGCTCATTGTAGAAGTGTCCACCTCTGTCTGACTCAATTGTCACTGGGAACCCGTACCTAGGAATCAATTCTCTTAACAGTAACTTTGCAACTGTTATTCCATCATTCCTCCTAGTCGGATAGGCCTCCACCCATCTCGAGAACAAACAGACTACCACTAGAACATACCTCAATTTATTCACTTGGGGCATTTCAATGAAATCTATTTGCATTCTGGTAAAAGGACCTCCTTCTCTGCCTATTGTTCCTAGGCTCACCACTGTCTTCTTTCCTGTATTGAACTGCTTACAAATCAAACATCTTTGACAGATGCTCTCTGCAATCAGCCTGAACTTTGCATTGTACCAGGTTTGTTTGAAGGACCTAATCATTGCGTCCCTCCCCAGATGTCCCTGGCCATGATACATTCTTGCCATTGTTGATAACATTGAATTTGGCATAACTGGTCTTCCATCTCTATAGATCCAAACATGATCTGTCTCTCTTGGGGCACAACCTGCCTTGATCCAATCTCTCATTTCCTCATCTCCTGCTTCATCCTGCAACTGTTGCACTTCATCCCACGTTTCTAGGACATTAGTAAACATCACAGAACAAAAAGACATCTCCCTTTCTCGTCCCCGATTAATTGAGTGATTGTTCTTTGCACAATACTGTGCTATGTCATTGGCAAAACGATTACCAAGAGTAACAAAATCATCTCCTTGTCCATGAGCAGCACATTTTACAACCGCTAGCTCTTTAGGCAGCTGTATCGCCTCAAGCAAATTTCCAATCACTTCAGCATTCTTTATTGGAGTCCCACTCGACGTCAAGAAACCTCTCTGAAGCCAAAGTTGGCCAAAATCATGAACCACTCCAAATCCATACTGACTATCAGTCATCACAGTCACTCTCAGATTTTTCCCAATCTTGCAAGCTTTCGTCAATGCCACCAATTCAGCCACTTGAGCAGATCTTACTCCTTTCAAAGACGAAGCTTCCATAACCTCTGAAACCTTACACACCACATATGCTGCACTCAGCACACCATCATCAGTTCTCAGACATGATCCATCCACAAACAGCACATGATCACTCTCAGGTAATGGCAAATCTCTTATGTCTGGTCTGGGTTTTGTGCAATAGTCAAGCACATCCAAACAATCATGATCAACATCATCTCCCACATTGACATTTTCAGCATCTGGCAACAAAGTTGCTGGATTCACATTCACACATCTCTCAAGAGTCACATTTGATGCTCCCAGAATGATTTTCTCATATTTAGTCAACCGACTGTGTGACATATATTGAGTTCTGCTTCTTGTCAAAAGAATTGCCACATCATGAGGTACGAATACCCGTACAGGATATCCCATTATTATACCCTCACTTTGTTCCAAGCTTCTGCATGTAGCAGCTACTGCTTTCAGGCAACCTGGCAAACCCACAGCTACAGGGTCAAGTGTTGATGAGAAGTACGCAATTGGCCTCCTCAGTTGTCCATGTTTCTGAATTAACACTGAAAGTGCACATCAATTTCTCTCACTGCAGTACAACTCAAACTCCTTCTCATAGTCTGGCATTCCCAAAGCAGGAGCTTCACACATTCTGCTCTTTAATTCTTCAAATGCTGCCATTTGTTCTGCATTCAGTTCCAATGGGTCTTTCACTTCACTTTTGGTCAACTTAATCAATGGCTTTGCTATCAGGGAGAAATTACTTATCCACTGACGACAATAACCCACCATCCCCAGAAACATCCTCACTTCTCTCTGGGTCATTGGGGCTCTCATTCCTCTGATAATTTTGATCCTGTCATCGGTCACCTTTCTCAGACCTTTTTCAATATTGTGTCCAAGATAATGCACCTCTTTCTTGCAAAATTGCAATTTGGCTGGAGATACCTTTAACCCTCCATCTGCCAGATGATTCAGTAAAGCTATGGTATCTACTTCACAAGCTTCACGTGTCTTCGATGCCACAAGTAGGTCATCGATGTACTGCACTAGTACTGAGCTTTCAGGCATGATCAAACTCTCCAATGATTTCTTCAATAACTGATTGAATATCGAAGGACTCTCTGTATACCCCTGTGGGATACGACACCATGCCAAAATACGCTGTCCAAACCGAAATGCAAAAATCAGCTGGCTGTCATGATGCAATGGAATTGAAAAGAAAGCATGACACAAATCAATCACCGTGTACCATTCAGCATCATGAGGAATCTGATACAAAATCACTGACGGATTTGGCACAATGGGACAACATGCCACCACAATTTTGTTAACTTTTCTCAAATCTTGTACAATCCTGAACTTTCCATTAGGTTTCTTTAGCCCCTTTATCGGTGAATTACACGGGCTACTCAGTAACTCTCTCAAAACACCCTGTTGAATCATCTTGTCAATTATAGGGGTTATTCCCTCAATTATCTCTGGTGTCAATCTGTACTGTGGGATATTAGGATAAACGATTCCCTCTTTCACTGAAATCTTAACTGGATCTACATTATTCATCAATCCCACATCTTCTCCAGTAAAATCCCAAACCGCTGTTTTCACTGTGTGTCTCAACTCTTGAGGCAAATCATCTGGATTAAACACAGCATATGTTCCAACAATCTCACTCTCTCTATTATCTAGAGTCATCCTGTACAGAACATCCTCATCTGGTGTCTCAAAAGCTATTCCATCCGGAGTACAGAAAATTGTGCAATTCATCTTACACAATAAGTCCCTACCTAACAAATTCACTGGACTAGTGTCACAGACTACAAATCTGTGCATGCCTGAAAATTTCCCTATTCTTACCTTTACTGGTTCAGTAAGACGAGTCTTAATCTGTGTATTAGCTACACCAACCACTTGGATTGCTTCGTCCGAGAGAGGAAGATTTCTAATATCTGCTGACCTGACAGTTGATCTCGTTGCTCCTGTGTCTACCAAAAAAGTAACACTCTCCCCATTTATTTTCCCATCTACAAATGGTCCTGCCTGGTCTATTTCTAGAGTTGCACCAAGTATGCACTCTTCCTCCTCTCTTCGGCACCGTCAATAGTCCCCTTCAGACTCACTCCCCTCATTCTTTAACCAGTACTGCTGTACCAGGTTTGAACGTCTCGGTTTGTTTACCTGCTCATCATTGTAGAATCCTGAGTCCTGGTTATAATTTTGGGACCCTCTATTCTGCGGCAAGGGCGGTTTTGGCTCTTGGCTCTGCTGTCTGACAACCTTCTGCTGTTGCTGCTGATGATTACACCCCTCGTTCTGCACCTGTTGATTCAATGATTTGTTCTCATTACTCACTAATGGTGGATTGGTACACTCGGATCTCCAATGCCCCAATTGTCCACAGTTGTGACATGGGAACTTTTTCTTTGCTTCTTCTAGATTCCCCTTCCCTTTTCCTGCATATCTGGGCCTATTTCCTGGATTATTTGCTTGTTACACCATCTGTGCTTCTTGTCTTTCAGCAACCTTCACCTGTGCCCACATTGCTTTCTCTTTCAGCTTTCTCTGTTTTGCCTCAATCTCATCACTGAAGTACTTTGCATGTCTCAAGATTTCATCAATCTTTTTACTCTGCCAATCAACTGTGTGCTCACGTATCCTTTCACTGATTTCAGGTCTCAGGCCATATACAAATCTGTATACAATATGACTCAAATCCTTATCACCCAGGTGTTCATCTCCACTGAACTGTTTAAAAGCCAGTATCAGCCTTTCATAAAAAGCATGAACTGATTCTTTTGCTTCTTGATGTGTTCGATCTATCTTAACCCAGTCTGTCTCTTTCGGGGGTACCTTATTTTTCAGGAACACAATAACCTGGTCATATTTCTTCATGACCTCTGGGTCTGGAGCTCCTGTTTTCGGGTCTCTTGGATACTCCTTAGCAGGCCAATCTACAACTATCTTACACTCTGCCCACAAGTCTGCTGGAACAATTATATCAAACAGACTATTCAGGTCAATCCACAGCACTTTTGACAATTTCACAAACCTGTCTACCTGCCTATACCACTCGACGGGCTTTTCTCTCAGTCGAGGAAAATCATTTGTAAATGACAAAATATCCTGTCTAGTCCATGGGACATGTACATATCCTCCTCCAGGAATCTCTCTCATAGGATAAGCATCCACTGTTTTCTCTTTTTCTCTCATAGGGAAAGCTGAGTAAGTCCTGTCCACTGAATCTTCCCTTTGCTTGTACCATCTATCCTTCCATTTTTCTACATCACCCCATTTTCGCAATAAGGAAATCATCTCCTTAATCTGCCCTGTTCTGCCAGCACCATTTAGATTTTCAATGTCCTTATCAGAGAAATCCATCCTGTAAGACCTCTGCAAAGCTTTTACCTTATCCATATCAACTCCTAGTTCACTCGCTATTGCTTTTAACCTGTCATGTGTACTCTTAGCCCTCCAGGTGATACTCTTGCACATAAATAACAATTCTCCATCATGATGGTTTTTCAATATTTCTGTAGGAATTGTTCCTGCAATAAGCTCCTCCAATTCTATGCGCAACCTGGCTACATCAATTGCCTGTGAATCTTTATCCTTCTTTTGAAGAACTTTCAACCAATCATTCAAATCTTCAGCTGTTATTTCAGTAGACTTTTTCACTGCACCCACTTGTTCTGCCATCCTCTGTGGTTCCAAAATCGTTCCTCCCAAACAACCAGTATTCAATCCTGAACTAGGCTGTACATCTGATCCTCCACCACATGTGTCATGTCTCCGCTGTCTCAAATTATTTTCTCCCGTTCTCATTCCTGATTCCTCCAAAGTGCAAGAACCAACCAAACCATTTCCTACATAGGGAACTGTCAAACCATTTTCACCCATTCTTTGTTTATCAAAAATAGGCACAACCGGACCAATAGTTACAGGTACTGTAACAGCTTCTAGATTTTTCATCAGCTCTCTAATTTTCTCAGTCAGCTCAGATGTGGTTCTGGCTAATTCTCTTGTTTTCTCATCACCGATTTGATTCTCTCTCTCTCGCTCTCTCTCTCTCTCCCTTTCCGTGAAAGAGCCACCACTTTTCAAATCAGGAGTCACAATTTCAGTTTTAACAATTCGTAAAGTATCTCTTATGGGAGTAGCAACCGGCGTTCTCTCTTCTGGTTCTGGTCTATATAGAGGTGGTCTCTTATAAATCATGTCATCCAAGACCTCATCCTCATAATCATTAGCCCCATGCCTTCTCACTTCTGTATCAGGCACCTTTTCTGCACCTTTCCTCCCTTCCGCTTCCTCAACAGTTCTCATAGGATATAATCCCTCTGACATACTAGCATCTCGCCATCTCCTCATTCGATCATGATGAGTTTCACGATCATATTTCCTCCCAAAAATATACCTATAATTGCCTCCACTCCTCTGCTTTTCTCGCTCATGCACCTCATCTTCCCATTCCACCAACGCCTCGAACTGTGTCGGCCTTGGTCTAGGCTCTAGACACATCATCTTTTCCCGTAAATTTCTCAACACGGCCAGATTAAATGAACCATGTTCCGGGAACGCTAAAACACCATCCTTCTTAGTGTACTTAGCCCAGTTATCTAACCATATACAGGTATGATACCCATATTTCGCAACCATGAAGGATGCAGGAGTTCTTGTCGGAGGTAGCAATTCACCTTCTCTAGTTATTATGTTCTTATCCTTGTCGAACCATCTTTTAATTTTACCGAACAAGGATTTCTTTTTCTTTTCCTCCGGTTGATAATACATTTTTGCCTTTACTACAACCCTCTAGTCCTTTCCGCAACTGTACGATCTTTTGTCCAATAACAGCGCGACTCACACTAACGCACCAATCCTGGAGCGTCTACGTCACCCTGTACTCCTTCCAATCCCTGCGCGGCTCACACCAACGCACCAAACCGAGCACTGTACTAATCCACTGCCCAATCACAGTGCGGTCTGTATAACGTCAGTAGTCGCTGGCTGCAGCTTCTACTCTGTCTCCTGTTACTCGTCTACCCCTCCTTTACAAAACCTTCTCAGTAGACTTCGTTTCAGATTCTACAAAATCTATTAGTTACAACATATAAACATCTCCATTGTCTGCTTCGCTAACCACAGAATAGTAGAGAAAAGTCTTTCTCACAAGAATCCCGCTTCTCTCTAGAACAGCGCTTACCTCTGCTCTACCACGGAATTATTACTTTCATTGACACAGTAGCACATCCCTCTACTCTGCCCTTCTAACATGCATCCATTAACTGTTTCCTCTAGGACTGCTCCAAAGAGTCTTACAATCAATTAAATGCCCATAGATTCACACACTTTCACACTAGAAAATGTAGCACATCCACACAGAATCCTGCCTTTCCCGAGAACAGCGAACAGTCTGTCCCACTACAGAATTATAACACACGTTAACCAAGCAGCTCTTACCTCTGCCCAGTCCTTCAGACAAGCTCAGAGAATACCTATTACTACTCCAGCAGTAAGCTTTAACGGCGAACCTTACGGATCCCTGGGACTTAAGACCAGAGTTTCACAGATAACCTTCGCTACCATACACACTCCTTTTATACTGAAAATATGTCTCTAATAGTAACACACGACGATGTCACTGATTCCGAACCCAGACAATGTGACGCGCAACTTCAATTGTCACACGTTTTTCCCCGCATACTTACAGGGCCAACAATCCCGTCTTTCCCGAGAGCAGGACTCACTTCCCTCTGCCCTACTAGGGAACCGTCACCAGCTCCTCACGTTCCAGAAGCCGTTCACACTACATAGAACTCAATACGACGACTTCAACATATAGTATTAGTACATATACCAACATCAATCAATAAATCAATGAATCCAAAAGCCTATGTACAAGCAATCTATCAGATCAAGACAATAATCTAAAACCATCATACTGCTACTAGGAAACTGCTGCAGATCGGAGCATATAAATTCTCCCTACTTCCATGGACAGAGTAAATCTACAGTCACACGCACATACTCTCATCATACGCTAGGGCCCATCACATTAACATTCATTCTATGACTCTATCCACACCGAATATATAGGAGAAATCCTAAACAATCTGCATCTAAGGCGAGGTCAATGCGACCTTAAAGATATGTCTTGAGTCATGATTTTAAAACATAGGAAATACATTTGAAACTCAATAAATGACAAGGAAATAACCACCCGACACTGGAATTCAAACAAAGATCATCTTTTATCTAAATTAGTTCAAAAGAAAGTCAATCAATAGTGAAATCATTATTCTCATAGTTACCTATTCTAGCTAAATGTCATTTGGGTCAGGACAGGTCTCTCAGTAAAGTCTCCCGAGTCACCGTCCTCACAATCAGCGTCGATCCTCACGAGCATAGGTTCGGGAAGAAGTGGCCTTAGACCCTCTCTAGTCTAACATTATTTATAGGCAAAATAACAAATTGAAAGTAACAAACAAACTCTAAACGTCCGTTGAGCTGCTGAGCAGAGCGAGCAGGAAAGGATGTTGACTGGCAACATTTAGAAAACCTCCGCTCAGAAAAATCACAAAAATAAAAACACGGAAGAAGGAAACTCAAGCTAGAAAAATGATACATTCATGAATGCTTTTCCTCGGAACCATAGTGAAGCCACCACAAGTTTATCAGAGTTCATTGTGGCTTTATTCTTCTCCAAGGGCAATTGGCAGCGAGCCTGGAGCTGCTGTCCTCACGGAAACTTTTATTTCAGACAGAGGCCGAAGTCAGGTGGTTTCAAACCATGTTCAGCAAGGCCTCTCGTCACATTTCAATCACTCGAATGCAGGCTGTAAATTTCGGCCATCTTGGATTAGGCCAAAACGGACCATCTTAATTAAAAGAAACACAAAACAACATTATTATATCGTAATGATTATACAGTGTTAATACCCACTAATACCCTTAGGTGTATGTAATTATCTAGCCGTCTGCAACACAAAGAAGCATTAAAGCACGTTATTTAGAAGCGCAAACACGAAACAAATAGCACTTCTGCGACACTTATTTAATTAATTTGCTCACCAATTTAGTTCACGTATTAATAAAGCAACATAAATGCATTCCCACGTGTAATTCTCTCATTAGTAATGTTGATTAGTAAGAGACTTTAATAAAATTAATAATTATCAATTAATTATCAGTAATTTTAATCATGATGACATATAACATAAACTGGAGTTTAAATCTCAATAAATTTTCAATAGAAAGCCCTGCTCCAGCACCTGCAGGGCATGTACTGGTGCAGTCAATGCCATGCAGGTACCAGGGTGCATGCATGGCATTGACTGTACCAGTACATGCCCTGCACAATATGTGCCCCCCATGTATGCACCCCATGGCCCAGAGGCAACAGAGAGACCTGTAGGGGCCCCTTTGTTTCCTCTCCACCACTTTTTTCATGGAGAAAGATCCGTCATGAAACCTGTGGTGGAGAGGAAACTTGTGATATGGCTGTCCTGCCAAGTATATTGCTGCCTCAAGACTGCCAAACCACTGCCAGGTATCTCTGATTCCTGGTGCTTGTGGCATCGTAGTTGCAGTCCGACTGCCTAACTTGCAATGGGACGGTCGGACTTCTGGTGCACCATTGACTGGACCGCCATCGCCGCACCGCGCCTTGAGTCTGGTGGACCATGGACCGCCAGACTCATAATCAGGCCTTAAGCATTAAGAAGGCTGAGAAAAATCCAAACAGTGATAACTTACTAAGTAACTTAAGACTGGCAAAAAGGCATTTAAAAAAAGATCTTTCACTAGGAAACAGTACAAAGATTAAATTTGGGATTGAACTCCATGTAAGCAAAGCTAAAAACTCAAATACATTTTGGAAAATGGTAAAGCAAATTGAAAGAGGGGTCTTGACTGCAAATAATGTGAACATTGCCGAATTAATGTGGGTTGAACACCTAAAACTCCTTTACATAGCAAATAAGGAGGAAGTTGTAGGCAAGGAAAACCAGAGGACCACTAACACCATCAACTGCCAGCTAAAGCAGTTGATTTTATCTCTTCAGGCAATCCCAATATGTCAAGCAAAATCAAAAAGATAACATCTACAGAGCCTCTGTCATACCAATCAGTGCAAAGATGGTGCTCCGAGACTGAATGGCCTCCCTTAAGCCTTATTTAAGATCAATCCTGATATTTGGTCCGAAATTTTGGTATGGCTGTATAACTAAGCGCTCACAAATGAGTTAAATTCCAGATTCATGGAGAGATGCAATTGAGTACCAAATCTATAAAGGAGGCGATAAAGCATCTGCAGCAAACTATTGCCTAATCACACTGGATAATGATGTCAAGCAGCGGCAGCTCCTCCACAAGAGCGGAGAAGCTTTGCTCCGCCTGAGCGCAGCAGGCAAAGACATATAAATAAAATTGCATGATAATGCCCATTTTTTTTGCCTCTAGCTTGTGCTGTGCACAGCAAGCAGGGGGCGAGGCTGAATCCTGCTATTGCAAGATTACTGCTGCCCCTTACAGTGCGCATGTTGAGTTGACCAGCTGGCTACCTACGGCCAGCCCGACATGCGCACTTTAGACCCATCAAACCCACAGCTGTGAAACAGCTGTGGCATTGCTGGCACAGGCCCCCAGCCTCAAAGTGAGTGCAGGGTTAGCTTGCCCCCATCAATCCTTGAGTTATTCTTACACTGAGAGCAAATCCAGGATTGGTCGGATTTGTGTTCCTCTGAGCAGGTAGGCAGTCCTTCCATTCCTGCTTGTGGATTGCCGGGGAGAAGGGCAGCATTTATGGTGAGTTTGGCACCATCACACCTCACCATATTTTGTAACGGGCAGCCGCTACTGATGCCAAGTATTTTGCAGCATTTCTAGGAAAAGAGTTGAACAATTGGGCTAAGTCACTAAAGATTCTTCCAATAACTCAAACATGCTTTAGCCAAGAGACAGTCACCACTACAAATCTGCTCATGCTATCACGGGTTATTGACAAAACCTTGCTAACAAATACCACTGTATATATATGCTTTGTGGACTTTAAATCCACATTTGATCGAGTTCTTAAGAACAGGCTATGGGAGAAATTCAACAACTGGGGTATTCCAGTGAGTCTTCTTAAACCCATAGAACTCCTATATCATAACCCATGGATGAGAGTAACGGTCGCAGATGGACATGAGGGTTTCACATAAAATTCCAACATGTATTGGGTTAAAACAGGGATGGGTGGTTGCTCCTCTATTATTCAACCTAATTATTGTCAACCTTTCCAGTAACCTTAAGTCCACAAACTCACAACCCCCTAAACTGGGTGACAAACTAATTTCCAATATGCTGTACACGGATGATAGTGTTCTTATCAGCAAGACCCGCATAGGCCTGCATGGACTGCCTAATAAACTATACGTTTAAACAGTCTCCTATAAACTAGAAGACAATATAAACAAAAACAAAACAATGGTCATAAACAAAAATAAATAAAAAGACGGGGTCATGATATTTAGACAACTGTCAGATCGAGGAGGTCCGGGAATATAAATATGTTTGATCAATTATCAATTGCAGAGGACCATCCCTTGCAGAAGCAGCACTTTCCATGCAAAGGCACATGCTTCACTATCGGCTTTTGTTTCTTTATACAAAACGCTCTGGGTCCACTACTTCAGCCAATGCTGAAATAATCATTGCCATATTGTTACTTACTAGAGTTACAGCTGTAAAGCCTAGTGAGGGAGAGAATCAATCACGCTGGATAAAACTGTCACAAGAACATGCAAACAACTATTCCCATTAACCAAGATCTGCATCTCCCGCTCAGGTGCGATTGGAGTTTGGCATTGTTAAACAGATCATTGAATGATTCCCTAAATCCTCGATTTTCGGTTCGAAATGTCAAATAGTGATGCTAAATTCCCTGCCTGTTTGCATATTGAAAACACCCTTATTAACCTGAAAGCATGAGAACTTTGGCACGCCCCTGTCACTTTACAGGTTATTAAGAAATATATGAACAAGAGAATGAGAATACTGCTGCACAATAAGGATCAAATGAATTTAACTAACGATCTCACATTAGGACGGTAACAAACAGATTCACATCACTGCACCGCCAAGCTTATTTTTGAACAGTCAAGTCTCATTAAACATACATTCATGTGCTTTAGGTTAGGTTACTGCCAGCCCTTGAGCAAGCTTTAAGGTGGGCTAAGGAGAGGGACAATACATTGTGCACACTGTAAAGAAGCAAATGAATCACGAATTCATTCAGCCTGCATTTGCCTGGCCCTCGTAACAGAAAGAGATAACCTGCTAAAGCAATTAATATAAGGCGCATACGAACGTGCTGCAAGCTATCATTCGCTCATTAAACCTGTCTGACCCTATCTCTTTTCATGCTCCCTCAAAAGGGAACTTTCCACGCTGACATTTGGGTTCCTCAGGGTAGAAGCCCTAACTGACAATGATAGGACACTCCTAGACCTATTCCTGACAGCAGCAATTAAGGTCATCCTAAATAATTGGAAAGACACACGGCAAGCATCTTTCAAGTGCTGGCTGAACTGGGTCTCCAACTTAAGGGGTGCTGGCAATCTGGCCCTGCAAAATTATCCATGGAAACCCCCACTAAGACACATGTGGGACAGCCTAGATTGATATTTCACATCTCACAAATCGCCGTAATCTGGGAGTCACGTAGGTCCAGCCAAAGGACCATTTCATTGCCCTCACGCTAGCTCTAAGTACCTTAAAAGTACATATATCCTTTATACGCATATCTTAACCTAATAGGTATCTATAGCTAGCGAGATTTCTTTTGCTTCCTAGTTTTTCTATTTTCCTATTTCTTTAGATTTCTATTATTCTATTTTACATCCCATTGAATTTTGTTTATGTATATCATATTATATTATCGCAGGTCGGAGGTTATATGAGGTGACAGCTACAGCCTTTTGTTTATCTCATCTTGTTGCTGATTGTTTATCCTGCTCGTTGTTCTTACATTGCCATGATGTCACCTTCATTCCAATCCTTATTGTATTATGTCATCTCTCATTGCATATATTCATTTGTTTTTTCATTTGTGCTATATTATTTGTTCAGATCTGTTCAAAAACAACCAATAAAAACTATTGAAATCGAAATAACCTGCTAAAGCAATTAATATAAGGCGCATACAAACGTGCTGCAAGCTATCATTCGCTCATTAAACCTGTCCGACCCTATACTAAACCTGTTTTGTTAAATGTCTAATATTGGCAGAAAAGAAACTAAATGCTTGAACACCTGAGTGTGTAATTGTACCTGTGAATGTGAGTTATTTTGAACTACGTCATTTTAGCTTTGTCATACTCTTTTAAGGTGCTTTGATCTTTTATTAATTTTAAAACAGCTCATTATGCAGTGTTGTATAGCAATCATTAACGATCTGTAGCTGATAATGCAAATGCTTTAAGTAATTAAGCATGAATAAAGGAATTTGATAAACGTTTGGGCCATGGCACATATTTTTCACATTTTGTCAATTACAGAAGGAATACAGACTACAACTTCTCTAAAAAAGCTCTTGCTTTTGGACAAAGCTTCCTTCTTTACAGTAGCATTCTCTCCCCTGATGGCTAACTGTCTGACCAAAACCAGCTCTTTGGACAGTGTGGCTAGTACACTAACATTCAGTTATGCAAACTCATCAACCAACCATGCACAGCCACACCACCTCTTACCCAACGAACACTGGCGCAGACCGCAGGTTATACAACACATTTTATGGTGGTCACAGTCAAAATAATACCAGAGCCTTACCTGTTTGAGCCATATTCATATCACCATTCAGTTTTACATTGACGAGAAAGTGGGCTAACATTACTATCAATTATTAACACTTCAATAGCTACTATTCAGATAGGTAAGGCCTCCTAATGAACCTTCACATTGTGATAGGAATAGACTGAGCTTATTACCTGTAAGGGAATTCACTGTTGAGATGCTTCTTCATGCGGCATATAGGCAAAGAGGCTGGGTTAACAGCAATTACTTCCTAGTGTTAAGCATGTAGTGATAGGACCTGCATTGACCAGGAGGAAAACTTTGGACTTTGTCTGAAACTTTGACACTTCAGGCATTAATATATTTCCACTTAGTTGATTTTTGTAATCCATTTGTGTGGATATTTTTTAGACTTAAACTGGAGTAGAAATGTTCCCATGTTTAAAAAAGAGAGGGAAATACATTCTGTGAATATTATCTATGAATCCCCTGAGACCTTCCTCATCAGTTGAAAACATCCTTAGATCTGTCTCAAGGCTATGGCCACAGTGTGATGCCCTTTCCACTACATTACAAGAGACTCTTACCTAGATGTGTATTATTGCATTGACCTGTACTTCATCTCAAAAACTGTGTTGTCTGCCACTACACAGTCAATAACTTTGGCCTTATTTTTACCACTACCTCAACCACACATGATCAAACATAGCCCTTCCCTAGTCACTTTTTTGAATGCTACTTCATAATTTTATCCTAGTTATAATTGTTAACCTATTTTGTATTTTGCCTTCAGATGCACTTATGTAATCTATAATTTATTCAATAGCCTGAAACTAATCTATACCTTTATTATTTGTCATTCATGTATTTATTAAATTAACCTTACCTTTGAATATACATATTATATTCTAATGTATTTAATTTAATAAACTAACATAACCACTAAGAACGTTTTATATGATCATTAACATGCTAAAAAATATCGTTTACCACAATATTAAGCTCCTATACTTAGGAAAAAAAATATAGTTGACACTAATATCATCCACAGATATTGATTTCTTTTAAAATGAATAGAGTTTAAAGCAGTACATGTTAAATATTCTAATATATATATGTATTATATAATGTAAATTAAATGCATTCCACTAATATATAATACTGTATGTAAATATATACATATATAAACAAACATATATTTATATATATGTTTTTGTAGTTAGATAGATAGGCATAATTCATAAAAATATTTATTTCACATTATAGATATTTTCCCAATATTTTACATTTATTAATATGAATATATATGAATGAATTAATAAATACTTTATTTGGACACTTGAGTCGATCAAAGTGCATGTCAACATACCATTTGAACTTATTTAATCAAAAATAATGTCAATTCAATCATGATAAAATGCATAAAATACTAATTATAAAGCACATAACACTCACTAGCAGCAAGATAGATTTAATACTTACAAGTTAAAATACATCAACTATAAGAAGGAACAGGCTAAAATATTCCTAGCATATCGGTGCGAGAGTGTAAAGTCAGCACATTCAAATACAATATATATGTATAGTAAGAAATTTAAAATATTAAAAAATAAATAAAATGGAAAATACATTTTTCTATCATGTTACATATATATATAATACATACACAATAAAACCATAAAAAATATAAACAATTCAATTAGAAAAAAATACAACAATTAATGCAGACAATAATTAAAATATTAGAGCACATTTGCTAAAAATACTATTCCTACTCTAGTTTATGCAACAGTAGAGAAACATGTTGGACTTCAGAGGGGTGAAATGTACTATTCCTACTCCAGTCACTGCAATAGTAGGGAAAGTGTGAGACTTCAGAGGAGTTAGATTTAGTATTCCTACTCCAGCGAGTGCAGCAGTAGCGGAAGTGTTGGAATTCAAAGGGGTGAAATTAACTATTCCCACTGCAGTCTAAACAACAATAGCGAGAGTGTTGGATTTCAAAGGGGTAAAACTTACTATTCCCACTCCAACAGCGCAACAGATGGTAAACGTTGGATTTCAGAGGGGTTACATTTACTCTTACCACTACAAACAGTGCAATGGTAGGGAAAGTGTTGGATTTTGGATTTGGAAAATTTGCTATTCACAATCCAAACAGCGCAGCAGTAAGGAAACTGTTGAAATTCTGAGGGGTAACATTTACTATTCACACTAAAAACAGAGTAACAGTTGGAAAAGTGTTGGACTTCGGAGGGGTGAAATATACCATTACCAGCCCAGTCTGTGCAACAGTGGGAAGGCGTTAATTTTACTATTCCTACCGTTGTCTAAGTAAGAGTAGGGAAACTTCTCACTCCAAACACATTGCATATATGAGTAAACCAATGAATGTAGAAAAATAATTAAACTCCTAATATACATGTTATTAATTAACATGCAATATATATGTATTACAAAACTGAAAACAATGAATCCATTTACATAATAACTATTCAATGATTATCAATTAATAAATATTTCATTATTTATTAATGACCTTTTGCCCTGTACCCTACAAACCTAGCAGCCCACACCTAGATTATAACTACAAAAATAAGTATTCTATAATGTACATATTTAAAATTCATTGAAAAAAATTAATGTACAAAAAATAATAATTAGATTCTTAATTATTACTTAATTAACTTCCCACTCAAAACCCCTACAAACCCAGCATCCCACAACCAAAATAGTATTCCATATTTTACATAGTTAAAATTTAATTAAATAATGAATTTGCTAATAATAATTAATAGTTAATTATTACTTTATAAACTTCCCACTGTATACCGCTACAAACCTAGCATCCCACACTAAAATAAAAGTAAAATAAATAGGCATTCTATAAATTGCATGATTAAAAATCAATTAAATAATTATTTAACAAATAATATGTCATTATTAATTATAATTTCATTAACTTCCAATCCTAGATCCCTACAAACCTAGAATCCTGCAACTAAAATATGAGTAAAATAAATAAGTTCCATAAATTACATATTTAAAAATCAATCAAAAATGAATTGTTAGTGAACTATTGCTTAATTAACTTCCTTCCTGGTACCGCTACAAATCTATCTGATGGAGACTTCTAGCCCAAGATTCCTTACCTTTGAATTTCCCAGGCTGCAGACTGGAGCGGTAAGATTTTTTGTGAGCGGTACCCCTGCGAGCTGATAGGTGGCGTTGATCGGCTCTGCGTGCATCGTCTGCGTTGTCCACAACAGAAGTTACATTGTGGGATTTATATAGGTGCCGCACAGGCGTGATGACATTAGTTCTTTTCTTTCCTTGCCAACCAGTCCTGATCCGGAGAAGAGCTACCTCTGAGTCACCATTTAACTGGATTTTTTTTTTTGTTGTTGTTGGGAGTTTTTGAGGTTTTCCTCCTGGTGTGTTAGGAGTATGTCATCTATAAAGACGGGATTCCAGCCCTGCAGACCCTGTCATTGGTAGATGTTGGTGATGGACCCACTCCTTTTCTGCCTGTGGGGTTTGGAGCATGACCACGACCCAAAGTTGTGCTCTAATTGCTGCTCCATCAATCCAAATGTTTTTTGGGAGTGGTCCCTAAAGCTCATGGTAGCCCAGCAGGCAAATTCAGGTAAATCGAGGTCCCATTCAAGAGGAAGGTCCAAGGACCGGTTGCAGAGCCGGAAGTCATCAACATCTAAGGCCTCAGGACACTCGGGTATGTTGAGGCACAAGAAAAAGAGGAAGAAGTCGAAGCGGTCTTCGACTACCCCTCCTCTGTTGGCTGACACAAAAGGAAGCGTCGGCATTCACGGCCTGGTTCCTCGCAGCCTGTCCTTGGGCCAAATTCACCCGTCCCTGACTTTCTGGGAGCCAGAGTGACCCCCGCCCAGCTAAAGAATCCTGCAAGGCTGTGCGCCTCATCATTGTGTGGCCCAATCCCTCCGGCACAGCTTCAGGCTCTGTGGGATCAGAGGCGGCTCCATCTAGTTCCATGCAGGTGGCTCCAGCCCGGGCTCCAGTTGGCCCCCAGGGATCCATTCCTGGATCCGGACCTGATAGCGATCCTCTCGGCCCTGCCCAGCTCACTGACGCTGCCATTCCCATTGTGACCCCGACAAGGAGCCGGATTGGCATTGCTGGACTCCGAGGCCGACAGGAGCCTTGCCTCTTAGATTGAAGCTTTAGCCGTATTCCCTTGGGTTAGGCCTTGTGGAAGAATGGGAGGTGTTGTTGGACCCTACAGAATACTAGCCCTATGAAGAAGACCAAAATATGGACTGGTCAGAGGAACTGAGTGAATCCAGTAGACTGGATGCTTCCCCATATACTGGTATGCTTTCTCCCACTACAGTGGCTATGGAGGAGGGACCCCCATATGTATTGGTGGTGGTTAGGGCAGCTGAGGTCCTTGGCCTTCAGTTGCCCTCAGTGGCAGTCAAGACTAACATCCTGACAGAGGTGTTACAGCCGGGAGTTTCCTTGTATGAACCCCTACTTCCATTCATTGACGCCCTTACTGATTTGGTCCAAACCCTACACAGGGTCTCATGTGAATAGGATGATCTTTTGCTGCCACCACGCTGCCCAGAGGACCCACATTTCCTCACCCAACAGCCTACCCCGGTAGCTTGGAGGTCCAAGCCTCAATGTCCCTAGGCGCGTCCCCTACCACTCTCCCGGACAGGGAATCCAAAAGGCTGGACTCCTTGGGGAAGAAGCTGTTTTCTTCCACAAGCCTAGCATTGCGGTCTGTCAACACTGCATTCTGTGGGACATGGTTGTGCAAGTGCTGCCACAGGCCCCAGAGGAAGCCCAGGCCTTGCTCTCTCAGGCTGTTGACGATGAGAAAGATGCAGCAAAGTTCACAATATGATGTGGACTGCAGCCGCCAAATCTTCCTAATCTGCTCCTTTACCACCATGGGCATCCAGTTGGCAGAAGGATTCAACATCACCTGCCCCACCGGCAGTCCATAACATCAGACAGGTGGGTTTTGCAGATTGTCCGAAGGGTTACTCCCTCCACTTTGACACTACCCCTACCTCCATGCCACTGTCTCATGACTGGTTGATGGACAATCATCTAGCCCTTCTCCTTGAGGAAGTCTTGGCTCTCTTGGCCACCAAGTAAACCATAGAGTGGATTCCGGTGCCAGAAGTAGGCTGTGGTTGCTATTCCCAATATTTTCAGGTCCCCAAAAAGGACAAAGGCCTTGATCCTATTCTAGATCTCCAAGCCCACAATTTCTTCTTCAAGAAGGAAAAAGTCAAAATTATCACGTTAGCTTAGGTCTTGTCTGCCCTGGACCCAGGAGACTGGATGGTGGTGTTGGACTTGCAGGACCCCTATTTTCATATTCCGTCCTGCCTACCCATCTGAGATATCTGCAGTTCATTGTGGGCCACAAGCATTTTCAGTTCACTGTGCTTCCTTTTGGCTCACCGCCCCTGGGGTGTCCACCAAGGTGATGGCAGTGATTGCAAATCATCTGTGGAGATCATGGGTGTCAGTCTTCCCCTATCTCAATGACTGGTTGATGAAGTCGGGATCGCCCCAGGCTGTCGTCTCCCACCTCCAGACTACAGCAAACTTCCTGCACTCACCGGGGTTCATTGTCAACATGCCAAAGCCACACCTGACTCCCCTTTTCAGATGCTCCCTTTCATCACAGCTGTTCTGGACACAGTGCAGTTTTGGGATTATCCTCCTGAGTGGCAAGCCTAGAATATTCAATCTATGATACTGATGTTTCAACCTCTGTCCTGGGTTTTGGTGAGACTGACTCCAAGGCTGCTGAGCCTCATGGCCTCCTGCATCCTGCTGGTGACACATACCCGATGGCATATGCCAGCTCTGCAGGGCAACCTGAAATTCCAGTGGGCGTAGCATATCTTGGACATGGTCCAGATCTCGGAGAGAACTGCAAAAGATCTGCAGTGGCGGGTAACAAACCACGATTGGGTCAGCGGCAGACCCCTCTTCCTTCACCAATCAGATTTGACAGTAGTGACTAATGCATCACTCCTGGGATGAGGCAGCCATCTGGGCGTGGTGGAGATCAGAGGACTGTGGTCCCCAGCGTAACTTGTGGCCACATCAACATGCTGGAGCACCAAGCGATCCGACTAGAAGGCTAGTGCAGGTGCTCACGGACAACACCAATGCCATGTGGTACTGCAACAAACAGGGCAGGGTGGGGGTCATGGACCTTTTGTCAAGAGGCTCTTGCACCTCTGGACATGGCTGGAACAGCAGAGCATATCCATGGTGTTTCAACACCTGATGGGCTCTCTGAAGGCCAGGTCAGTTAAACTCAGCCATCGATGCCTAGCGGATCACAAATGGAGCCTTCAACCGAAGGTGGCGCAAGGTCTCTTTCAGCAGTGGGGAGGCCCTTGGCTAGATCTGTTCGCCTCTGCCCTGCAGCAGTTTTGCATACTGGAGTTTCCAACGTGGCGATCGCTTTGAGAAGCTTATCATCTAGAGTGGAGCTCAGGCCTCCTGAATGCCTTTTTGCCCATTGCATTCCTGACCAGAGTTCTCAAGAATATCAGGAACAACTGGGTCCAAGTCATCCTTGTGGCTATGGACTGGTCATGGATAGTCTGGTATCCTGAGCTACTGAGAATGGCCATCGATCCTCCTGTCAGGCTGCCCCTTCGGGAGGATCTCCTGATGCAGCTGCAGGGGAGAATTCTCAACCCGAACCTGTCCACTTTCCACCTTCATGTGCGGAGATTGAGCAGCGGTAGTTGAAAGCTTCCGACTTTCCTCCCGAAGTCTGTCACATTATTCTGGCAGACAGGTGTCCCTCCACCAAGACGGTATATGCTTGCTGTTGGAAAGGATTTGTGCCATGGTATGCAGGAAAACATATTGATCAGATTTCTGCCCCTCTTTCTGAAGTCTTGCTCTTCTTTATTTCCCTTGCCCAGCAGGGCAATGCTCTGGGCACTCTTAAGGGCTATCAGTCTGCTCTTTCTGGCTTTTTGTGGCTGCCTGACCAACCTTCCTTGTTCCAGTCCCCTATGGGTTACTTAAGGGTATTGTTCACCTTTTTCCTCCTTCACCATTTATCATGCCTCAGTGAGACCTTGATCTGGTCTTAACATTCTTAAATGTGTGCTCCTTGTAAGCCTTTCCACAATTGTCCCCTTAGGCTTCTGACATTTAAACAGCCTTCCTTGTGGCAATTATATCTGCCTGCAGAGTGAGTGAGCTGCAGGCCTTATCATCTAAGTTACCTTACCTCTCTGTCTATCCTAACAAACTGGTGCTTTGCACAAGGGCCTCTTTTCTCCCAAAAGTGGTCACCCCATTTCATGTAGGCCAATATATCACCCTGCCTACCTTTTACACTTCTCCACATACCTCTAAAAAAGAGGAGTGACTCCACTATCTAGACCTAAAAAAAGTGTTGTTGTTCTACCTTGACTGCACACAAGAGTTCCAGGTTGGACAACCAACTCTTCGTGGTGCAAAGAAAGTTGAGCGGTGCGGAAGCAGACCATCTACAGATGGGTCGTGCTCTGCATAAACATTTTCTATGCACTGGGAAAGAAGCAAAGGCTTGCAGGCTCATTCTACCAGAGCTAAAGCTTGACCACTGTGTTAGCACGCTGAGTTCTGGTCCTGGACATCTGGCAGGCAGCAACATGGGCATCTCTGTGTATATTTACCAAACACTACAGTCTGGACAGTCCCGACTGTAGAGATGGGCACTGTGCTTGGTCGGTCCTGCAGGACTTCATTGTTTGAAATTGGTCTGCAGCTAGAAGTTTCTATCAATTGAACAAGTTACTTACCTTCAGTAATACCTTATATGGAAGAGACTATATCTAGCCGCAGATCCCTTACTGGCCCACCTATCCTCCCTGCTCTGCAAACGGGTTTCTAGGGAGAGGGCTGCACCCTTTCAGGGCCCAATTTGTACACACCAATGGTCAATGATCTTCATGGCTCCGCACTTCTCGTGTGGAAAGTTGTGAAAAGTACCGGATGTCAATGTGCCTGGGTGACTCCTATATGAGTACTGCAACTTCACTTCCAGTGCCAGTGACGAACGCGGAGCGGACCAATGCCACCTACCAGCGCAGAGGGGTACTGCTCATGAAAAATCTTCCAGATCCAGTCTGATGCTTGGGAAATTTCAAAGATAAAGGATCTGCGGCAAGATATAAGCCCTGATTATGAGTTAGGCGGTCTCACCACCGTACCGCCACATCAGCGGTCTCCCGCCTGCTGTATTATTATGCATGCAGCATGAATCGCCAACCTCGTTGATGGAATGGTTCCCTCCTGCGGCGCAGAGGACTGCAATGTTGGCGATGCTTACTCGAGGGCCGCTGCCTCCTGCCGAGCCTATTATGAAAACAGTAGTACTGGCAGTTCCCTTGTGGCGGCTGCCCGACAGTGTTAGGCTGCCGTGGTATGCTCTCAGGAAGCACCAGAACAGTCAACATCGGATGGATACAAAAACAACACAGCTGATGTCCATTGGCCAAGAGGACACACTCGCAAATCACACTGTAAATCACATTCCGATCCAGACCATGATCCTTTGCCTCTCCACTGCAGCACAGCAAGACAGAGACCAAATTATTTTGGTGAGATAAGGCATATATATATGGAGTAATACAAAAGTCATGTGACAAAACATAACTAGTTCAGAAAGCATTACACATGATTCACATAATAATTGTCCCCTGTCCAGCATCCTCCTATAATCTCCATTG
The DNA here is from genome assembly GCF_964204655.1 of Triturus cristatus. Taxonomy (NCBI): domain Eukaryota; kingdom Metazoa; phylum Chordata; class Amphibia; order Caudata; family Salamandridae; genus Triturus; species Triturus cristatus. The sequence continues at coordinate 782,226,082 of NC_140592.1, forward strand.
TGGTCTTCACATGTAACTGTAACAGAAATGTGCATGTTATACATCCAAAAATGTATCCTGAGCACCCTAATATTGTAAATTTGTAACTGTTCTCACAAAATACTGTCACTGGCAGTGTACAGTTCACCACAGTAATATAGCGTTTATGCACAGTAATGCACTACACAGATATTTGTGTAAAGGTAATTACAAGGCAATGGAGTAGTATATATGTAAACATGTTACAACACATTTGAAGTCGTGGTGACGCCCTTAACAGTCACAAATACTGTACTTCCAACTGCTAAAATGGCAGATGCCTGACCTCACATATTGGACATTCGGAACCTACTGCTGCCGTCAAATTCAACCCTGCGTGGGTGGTTTCATCCACGGCAGACACGGCCATAGGCTAAAATCGGTGATTTTAACGCTTGTGACCCAATGACTGTGTCTGTCTATGCTGATGACCATGTACGTAGTGTACATGGTTTGAATATTAACTCTCTTGCCTCCTGACACTGCTGTTATCAACATCTCCTCCACTTTAGCTGTTGTGTGCCACCTCTAGGAGCATTCATGCCAAGCAGGTGAGAGGGCCAATGCCTTCTCTCCAGAGGAGTTGGAGAAACTAGTTGAAGAGGTCATTCCCCTGTATGGCCAGCTTAAAGGCTCACTAGAGAAACAGGTAACTATACCATATACATATTTTATTCTGTTCAACTCCATCCTTTTCCTTCCCACAGGCTACAATATGCCTCTGAGTCCCAGAGTGAAATCAAATTACTGTTGTAACATTTTGTGGTCCCTACATAGGACAATCATGTGATGGATTCTGTAACACTGTGTTTGATGTACTTAACACCATCATTGTGATGTGTGATAAGCCCTGGATCCTGCTTGTGTTGCATGCACATATCTATGCATATATACATTTAATGATACCTATTTTATATTTGCTAATCAGATCATGGTAAATGTGGTAAGAAATGTATAAACTTTCCAGCATGAACTCTGTATGTATACTGTAAGAAGCAGTTCAGGATGATGTTAGCTATGTGTAAAGTCCCACATATCACTCAGCCCAGATCGGGGCTCACCAAACTGTTGTCTGGGAGCTAGCCACACCTCACAGAAGTCTTCAGAGTTCCACACAACCTTTATGTCACGTATTGGATGGCCACAAGACGTAGTTTTATCTATTGAAGTGGTAGAAATGGGATGTTCATGTGGGATCAGTATGCTCAGACTGCAGAGAGCAAGGCCTGACAATGAGTTGTGCCCAGTCTGGGCCACAGCCCAGGCTGGGGCAGTTACTCTGGCGATACAACTGATGCACAGAGTAATCTCCCTATAGATCTGCAGATCCTTGGATGTTCCCAAAATGAGTTTTTCGAACCAGTAGTAGCCTTGATTGCTTTTTACATACACTAAATTTGTAATGGTGTCTGAGGTAACTCCTGGACCTGATACGTCTTTCCATTGACCAACATTGTCAATGTGTGACATTTACTAATTACAGCCGCCCTACTCCCACAGGTCTGTTGTCATTTTTTCCATAAGTCGCGCTTGCACTGTACGGGGCTATTGCACATGTGACACATTAACAGTGCAGATAGTTGGCTACTTCTGAAGGGTTTCAGATATGTGAATCACCAGCTTTGTTACATTCAAGCAATCAAACAAGAAATACAATAATATGTTGATATGGCAAAAGGTGTGCCCTGTGATGGTAGTACATACGACACAAACTCAATCAGACATAGTATGATATCCCATTAAGTAGTCCACGTTTTCACACATCCCCAGAGAGGAAGCTCTCAGTGACACACTTGCCAGTTCTTTCATTGTAACCTAAGTCTTAGGCTGTAGTCTGTACTATAGCACCAACCTGTATGGACCATATGCACAAGTCAATGATCCTGGCTGTAAAGGTGTCTGTACAGTCATGCACAAGTAGTCTACCCTTTAGAAGGTCACAATGGTGTATTGTGTTTCATAGTAGCTCCATCACAGTACATGTAGGATAGCCCTGGGCTACAAAATGTTGGTAGTCAGTTTAGGTCATGACCTGGGTTGACAATAGCAGTTGACTACAAAAGTGTGTATTCATACCTTTGTAGGGCTCAGCATGTGAGAATTACACATGTAGGGTGTTAGCTATTGTTCAGTGCTTGTGCTAGGTGTATACAAAATGTGTGTCAACCAAACAAACATCTAAAACCTTGCATTTATAATCTGTTTATTCATTTATTGTATCCATACAGGTCAATGTCCATCAAAAGCAAGTCATTTGGAAAGCCGTCCCCTAGAAGGTGCAGACCCTGGGGGCCTATCACCAGCGCAGCATCCATTGCAGGAAAAGGTGGGAGGACCTGAGGCGCTGGACCTGGAAGATCACAGAGGTCCAGCTGGGTTCCGGACCCTGACCCCCCCAATGGTCTGCTTGATGGCCAATTAAAGGCCCAACAGCAGCTACAAGGGTGTGAGTCCTGGCCACAGTAATACATGTTACATTGCCAACTTTGTGTGATAGATGCAGGTATTTCCCTATCAATACTGGGGGTGGCCCATGTGTGACACACAAGAAGAGTTATTGTTTGTGTAGCTTTGGTAGTAGGTAGGTGCATGCTAATGTGCTTTGCCTGTTGTCTTTATGACCAGGAACACAGCAGAGTCCAGTCCACTACCAACTTACTGTCTTGAGCAGACACATGGCTGAGTGAAGAGATTAATCAGCTCACATCATTTGATTTTCTTGGTTATATTGGGCCAAACAGGACACTTGTCTTCATTGTTTCAGGAGTGATGCTCCCTTACTACTTTATCTCATGTAATGATGGCCCTCTTACATGTGCCATAGCATACAATACAATGCACTTTGGATGCAGCCACCGAGCAATATTTCCCCGTGGTAAGTGGGCAATCTACTGTAAAATGAGATAGAAAACATCACTGGTGCCATCAGTATTAGTGCCTACATGCTGACATGTGTACCTTTCCCTGTTGTAGTATCATCTGCACTACTGTTTCATACTTGATCTACATGTGTTATAGGTTGATGTCTGATTCCATCACAAATGTGTGTGTAGGCCAATCTGCATTTGAAAATATTTATTTGTGATGTGTATACAGTTCACGTGTTACCAAAAACAGGAGTGTGTAGACATTGGTGGGTGGGTCACACTTACCTTAATCCATTACTCAATGTCATTAGTCAGGTCCAATTGATGAAGCAATGACAGACATAACAGGTAGACTTAAAGTAATTTATCACAATGTGAATTTCCATGCCATTCAGGTGGGAGTATTCTGTTATGTGAACTGCACATGCTGATTTGTCAAGGTTCACTCACTGACTGGTGACATACATCAGGGATTGACATGCAGAAATGTAGGGATCATATGTAAGTGTCTAGACTCAGTAATATAATGGAATTTGTGTTTGCAAGAGAAAAAGATACTGTGATGTGCCTTTTCATTAGGATACAGGTTAAACCACCTATTCATGCAATTGAGATTCCCTAATCCTCAACGATCTTCAATAGTCTATTGCCTTTTAGGTATGCATGTAAGAATGGTGTTTTCACCAGTGCTAAGCTGGATTGGTGATGTCCTTAGGCCTAGCTCATTCATTATGCTATGGATATTTGTAGACAGATCTCCCAGATATTTGGGCCAGATTGTCTCCAGTCTACTTTTCTGTGCTACTTAAGTACAACCTTCATGAGACTATTCTGACAGTGGACATATGAGGAAGTTTCTATTAGGAAATGTCAACAGTGTGAAATGAGCATTTTCATGTCACCTTTTCCTGCTACTTTACATATTGCTGCAACATAGCTGTATTTGTTGACCATCATTTAATCATGATAATGTATTAGGTATATGGCCATTTTCTGATTGTAGGGCCTTGTGTAGAATCTGAGGGAATTAATGTTTTATTGTCATCCTATTTGATGACATCAGGTCACTGAGGTATACTAGAAGAGCCAAATTGTACAAGTGATCAAGTATCCTACTAGATACATGAGGATGGAGTTCAGACAACTTCACTCATGCAATTGGAGCAGTCTGTGGGTATGACTTCACTGTGAGTAACTGTTCACAGGTCATGTAGCATCCTCATGATAATGTTGAAGCCACTATAGTGGAGCTTGTAGCTGGAGTCTTCTGTTCACTTTAGTAATGTTCTGTAGTCAAAGCTGTTGGTCAAGTGTGTTTTGGCACATGCAATAAACCTATTTTTGATGTCATTTCAGCATCATCCCAGGCAAGTGGAGGAGACAGTGCCAATGTCGCTGGGGAAGCAGCTGGCCACAGTGACTCTGGTTGTGACATGATAGGCACCGATGGAGCCACTGGCCCAGATGGTGAGGGGAGTGCCCCAAAGTACACAGATTCAATGCCATGATCTTCAGAGTCAACCTCCAGTGGAAACTCCCTGGTGGCGGAATACACAGGACCAGTACCCACACCATCCTTGTCCGCCACCCCCTTTCCATATCCACCCTCTCTGTTGCTCCACGCACAGTTGGCCGGGCCGGCTCCCCTAAGAGGGGAGCTATCTCCTTCTCTGTAGGCATCTCAGCCCCTGTAAACCCCGCTGCCCTGAGTGAGGAGGCTACTGACCGCCTGAGAAATATCTCTGGAGGGCAGATGGTACTACTGTATGTCATCAAGGGGCACAGCAGCCATCTGCAACAGATTGTGTACTACCTGGAAGGAATCCACAGTGCTATGTGTGGCCTACCAGATGTTTTCAGGCTCTGGCCTCCTCCCTCTCTGCAGTCTTCCACCCATCCCAAAATTCATTCCATCTCCTGCCTCTTTCCCATTCAAATTCCCTATTCCCATGCCTGTCCGAAGCACACTCACTCATACGCACGCACACAATTCAACAGCCGAAACCAGCACATAGAAACAGAAACACCACAAAACACAGAAGCATGTAACCACTCACCTACCACTCACCTGCCACTCACCCCCTCACCACCAACACCCCACCAGCATACCCCTAAATACCACACCCGCACTCGCAGACCCGTCCCCAACACCCAGCAATCCCCCAGGCACCACTCCCATACCCACGCAGCCTAAAACACATATCCAACCACAATAAAGAAGGACTCACAGGTCCACAGTATTTTCCCACATAGCTGTGGCTATCTTAACATCAGTCACAATTATATTTAATGAAACAATACATCATATAACATTCCAAAATTTGGATTTCAAATAATCGTGGAAGAGTCGAGGTATGACATTAAGACTCAAACAAAAGAAATAATCAATAGAAAAATAGAAGTGAAAGGTGGGGAGGGAGGCGCCTTGAGACCCTCACAAGTGAAACAGCCATGCTCTACAAATCCTGATTGCTTGACGGTTAAGTTATATAGACGCACTTCAGGATGTGTACATTCATAGCAGTATCCTCTAGTCATAATATATGCAAAAGGAAATATTAAGAGTGCAGAGAATTGCCCCGTTGGTGCCGAATGATGTGGCTGAATAATGTCATCATTACCACCATGACCACCGCCAATGTCAGTGTACGCATGCATGCCTTGATGGAATAGAAACATATCAGTGGACCTCAACAATGTGTCCTCATAATAATCCCAGACATCCCATGATGGGAACCCTCAATACCATGCACGATGAGCCTACGCATTGCTCACCAGATAAATACCCAAGAGGAGGCCATACATTCCTATGCAGCATAATGAGCTAAACCTTCAAACTACAGGTCTACAACAATAAGCGAGCTAATTCTCTGAAATATTGTAAAATTAAAAAGGCGTGAACAAAGGGATACAAATTGCACCCAAGTGGGCATAGGCAGTACCTGAAGCTGTCAGAAAAAGCACCCTCAATAGTGCACCGGTGCTGTGAGGACTCAATGGATACTGAGGTCCTGGGGAATGTGGAGACTCTTACCTTCATCCTGCAAAGGAGCATAGCTTGCCCTACACCAGATCGGCTTCCTGATACATCATATATGTATGGGGGTTGGGTAGTTCCAAGGGATCTAGCAGAGAGTACCCCCACTATGCTCTCAATAGTGTAGGGACTATTAGATAGGAGTATAACTATAATCATAATCACTCAGTAATATTATATAATGGTTGAACTGTTTATCTTTTTCACCATTCATGTAATGCTGGTTGCAGTGATTTTTTTCATCCTCATAATAATTACAGCTCATGTTGTCCATACAAGAATACAATTGTTTTGATAAATGTTTGAAAAGCCAATTTGTATCTTTCTTGTGTTTACATTGGACACAGGAAAGTGAACAATGAAAGGGTAAATCTGTTTACACAATTTCCTTGAGGAATTAGAGTGATCATGTTCAGAGGTTGCAGACACCATCTGGTAACCTGGTAGGTGATGGGGCACTGTGAGCTAGCTAGGAATTGGGCCAACATACTCTGATGATATGTGTGGACATGGCACCACCAATGTTCTAGGTCAGGTACTTATTTAATGGTTCTCCTGGGAAGTTCTTGAATGTGCTCAGTGTCCCTATTGCACCTCAAATGGAGACTAACGTGGTACTAAGGACTAATCCTCCTCAACTTAATAGGAAACTCTATTTTTGTCTGTAGGTTGTTCAAGCTTGAACCTTTAAAAGGATCATCCCACTATAGTGTTTTTCTTTCTCTGAATCTCACTAATTAAATATGGCTAAAGCAGCAATTATACCTATTCATTGCAGACATGCTTTAATAGCATTATTACAACAGCAAGGGCTCCTTCTTACAGGGGGAGATGATGCCTTCGTGATTGAGACTCACAAAGCATACAAAACCGAGGTATTCTATTCATGGTTCACCTTTCCTGCAGTCAATGCCAATACACAAACATTCCACACATCGGGCTTATGAAGATTTAGAAATAACCTTAACATATCAGGAACACCATATTTGGTTCCAAGGCTCCCTCCCACATGCACTAAATAATGGAACTGGCAATTTAGCTCAGGAATGAAGGAGCAAAATGGCCAGACGTAGCCGGCTATACACCATACCGACATTAACACCATTAAATATTGTAGAACTGTGTGTTCTCTACACAGATCTAGTTACATGTTACAGACCCTTAAAGCTGTTTGTTATGCCAACAGTAACAGAATCCCCAGCAAGGGCTGCTCATGTTGTGGAAGCCACAGTTAGATGTGCCTGCAATAACTCCAGTAAGTATCAACGCAATTATGGGTAAAGTCCAAGCCAGACGGGAGGAAATTCCGTTCTGCATTGTACAAAAAATACCTAACTCTTAGTATGGTTCCCCTAGTAGATGATTTGCCACCTGGGGCACAGTGTTTGCTGCCATATATAACATAACGCATGGTACACCATCAATTGCTGTTTTGCCTGAAGTGCATAAACATATTCTAAATAAATATGTGATGAATACAGGCCCCAGCTAGGCCCGCAGGACACAAGGGTTCGCTCTCCTGCAATGGAATCTACAAGGAAGTTGGCACGGAAACTGCAAAGTACAAAGACAAAGTTTATTAACCCTTAAGGGTGGTCCTACAATCCATACAACACCCTTCAGTATTGCATAGAGTAGCACAAAGAACTTGCGTACACGGTCCCCTTTTATACACAACAGAGGGGCTCATAAGTGGGTGGATACATCATGAGGCAGACATCTTTACCTTTTATGGACATTTTCGATACAGAACCAATACGTGGGCGGAGTAACCAATTTCCTGAGCCCGCGAAAACATGGTCAAGCGAGGTTTAACTGATAACAGATGTGGTCAAATCTGGGCATGCGCCAGACGGACAAAGGAGCTATTTATAGACTGTTACTAGGCAGATTACAAGAGCAACTGACGAGAAGGTAGGACTCTTCTCGTGTACAGCACGTGGAAACATGACAATACAAATTGGAGTCCGGACATTAGACAACATAAGAAGAGAAACCCGCTCTGAGTAGAGGGGAGTTCATGTCTTTAGTGAATGCTTAATCACATCGTTGTTTCAATTTTCAACATATGGGGCTGCCCTTGCCCTGAATTTGGGGATGAAATTAATTGAAAATTATGCAACAGTAGCCTCAATTATTTTAAGTAATATAAAAGGGGAGGCAGCAACATTGGCACTATGCTAACAACTCGCACAGATTTCAATTGCGGACCAAGAGCACAAATTGCCAAAAATGATTGCTGGAACCTATACATCTATTAGGTCAAGATAATTTGGGAGCTAGACCAAATAAACCACAGCTTACGGGTAACTCTAAGAAAGATAACACCTAACCGGCACCTAAGACTTTTTTTTAAATGCTGGGATAAACAGAAAAATAAAGAAAAAATAAAAACCCGGCTGGATCTCCACAATCGGAGTTCAATGGAAAACTTTGTAATGTTCGTAAATGTGATTCACTTAAACAGCCCGATAGGTATCAGTCTACTGATACACGTTCTTCTTGTTCCTTTCAGGACTCACCTGATGCCCAGAGAGGAGGAGGATCAGAACACAGACACGAAAAGTATGGGAAACCAAGAAAGTAATCACAACCCTCATCTGACATCATAAAAAAAGAAGAAAAACTTCCACAAATAATCCCCTAATTCAAAAAGAAAAAAAAAGCAGTTATTTCCACTAATTATGGCATACATATTGACTACGCAACTGCTGGAGACATGGGCATTGACACTGCTAGACAGCACAGCAAGTCACAATAGTTTGCCAGAATCTTCAAGAGATTCTGGTTGCAAGAGCAACTCATTAATTTATTCAGGTAGAAACACCAGATCAGCGGGTTAGCCCTCTAGACAGACTGTATGATTTGGACACCCAAAATGAGGGGGACATACCGCATACTATTAAAGTAATATTTTGGGAAAACGTAACCAATACTTATGACATTCCCTTGGATGAAGTGGATTGGCCACCTCAGTTTGTTAGAAAAGCCCCACACAAGGAAGATATCATAATACCATCCCTCTCCATACTTGTTCTTGAAGTTGTTAAACAAGTGTATGTCACGGAGTGAGCTCTTGCACAAGTCCTAGCATTATATTGCAATCATGTAGGCTAGGATAAGAACTCACCTTGTCACATTATACCTGTGAGGTCCAGTCCGCAAGTGCTACCACAATACCCAATTGAGAATTAAGCTAAACGCCCTGTTCGAGAAATTCTAACACAACTAGAATATCAAGGAGTAAATGAGACTTATACTTCTATGATCAATCCTTTGTTTCTGGTAGCGAAAACAGATCATTCCTATTGTCTAGTCTTAGACTACAAACATTTAAATAGTCATAAATGCACCTTTGTAATACAAAACTCACACAGCACACCACAAAAGTGCACAAAAAATACAACAACACTTTGGACATTTCAAAGGGCATTTTCTGCCAAAACATAGCACCTGAAATCAGTGAATTAACAGTGTTTACCACTTTAGGGGTCTAGAAAACATTCTGCAAACTTCCTCAGGGGTATAAGAGCAGGCCGGGTCTGTTCTCTGCCCAAGTAACATCAATTGTACATGAAATTAACTTAGAAACATTGTCCTATGTTGCTGATTTATATCTTATGGATGATGACTTAAACACACATCTAGCCAGGGTAGATCATATAGTTTTGGGATTAGCTCAACATGGCTATGAAATCAGCTTTCAGAAAACAAACATTGCTTTTCTTTGTGTTCTATTCTTGTGATACGAGTTGTCAAATGAAGGGAAAAGCCTAGCACCACATTTCTTGGAGAAATGTGCCCTCTTACAACCACCAAATACCATCAAAAAGCTACAATCACTTTTAAGTTTACTTAACTTGGGGAGAACATACATACCAGATTATGCACAACGGGCAAAACTGTTTTATGATTTAATCTGTCCAGACTTTTTCAGAACACATTGGACATCAGAACATAAACAGTTTATGAAAACACTGCAAGCTGACATACCTGCATCCAGACACTTACACACTCGCATCATTACAACAAATTTAGAGACCTGCGTAATTGCAAGTTCAACTAGCTATACATGTTTCACTTTCAACTAAGGTGATAATTTACCGATTGCATATAAATCACATTTATATTGAAATGCATTTTGCATTGGCAGAAAAAATACTGAGTACAGTTCAGACAACTGTTATAAAGGAAAGACTGTTGGCTAAGGGAAAACACATAATTGTACTTACTCCTGTTCCAGCCTTAGAGGCTATCACTAAGGCCAGTATTCCTAACGTGAAAGCCTTACATCCAAGATGGATACAGTGGGCCACCTCCTTAACAGCTACTGATGTTGACTATGGGCCTGCTTTAGATCTTGGTGGATCTAGTTCCTCCATCACTTTTCCATCGGTTTCTCCGCCCACCTACTCAGCAGTCCGCCCACTCAATTTAGATGCTGGCTGAGTCTATGGACGATAGTCCGTCCGAGTGCCACCATCTCTTGCCCGAACTTTCCTCCTGCATCGATGGCACCATAGGCAAAAACAGCTGTCGGAGGGAGTTCAGCCAATATTTCTGCCAGCCAATCACGTTGTTGCTTCCCATCGATGTAACTGTGGGGGGTAAACTTCCACACCTGAGTTGGCCGTTTCAAAGGGATAAAAGGTACAAACTTACCATTTTTTCTTTTTGTGGTAGACAATTGAGTTTTGAAGATAGAGGGAGCTGGAGTAGGTAATGTTGTTGTGTCTGTATGTTTGGCAGTTCATGTGGGTCTGTTGTTTGTTGTGTATGCTTTCATGCATTTTGATTGGCTGGTGTTTGATGCTCTGGTGAGTGCGTGAGTATGCTTTTGGTTGGTATCGTTTTGTGTGTAGATGTGCTTTTGTTTGAGTATGTTGTTGTTGTGGTGATTGGTGGGTGTAGTTGTGGTTCTTGTGGGTATTGGTGTGGTTGTGGTGGCTGTGGTGGTTGTGGGTGTGGTGGTGGTTGTGGGTGTGGTGTGATTGTAGTGGTTTTGGGTGTGGTGGTGGTTGTGATATTTTATGTTTTTTTTTTTTTTTTTCCTCATTAAAGAAATAAAGGGAGTGGTCGTAAAACGGTATCATGGCACCCTACTGAGCCCATCAGAGGGGAGACGTAGCCCTGTAGATCTCTTTCCACCTCAAGGGTTTTTCGGGACACCAACCTTATGACACTTGGGAAATTTCCGAGGGTAGTATGAAGCCCATGGTTTATCCATAAACCATTTTCCCTAAAACTCACTTGTTTCATAATCATTGGACTGTTGTGCTTACTAGGAATTTGCAGGACTCAAATTATTAGCCCAATTGTCCCAGAGCCCCCAAAATCTAGTTTTTTTCTTTGCCTTACAACCCATATCCAACTTGTGAGTTCTTTTAACAGATGACACCCAAACCGAAACCGTTGGAGAATTTGGAGAGATCCAATTTAAACAGATTTCTCTCCTTGCCAAAGGATTAAAACAAACAATAATGAGGCTTGGAAATTTGACCATTTGATATTAATACTGTCTTCAGGTAAAATCCCAAAAATAACTAATATCAGGCTTACCTGAATTTCTTGGCCCATTACATCTGAAATGGTCTTACCAACTTGCCTCCAGAAGCCCTGGATCTGAGGACACTGCATGAACATATGCACGTCATCTACGCTTCTCAAATTGCATTTCACACATGACTTCTCTCCACCTCCCAGCTTAGAGAGCCTCTTTGGGGTCCAATAAGCTCTGTGGAGTGTGAACAGATGATTTCTCCTCAATGATGAAACCTTCGCAACTTTCCACAAAGTGCATCTAGATACTTGCCATAAAGATGAAATATCGCTGGAAGGCAATTCTCTTCTCCAGGGCTCCTCCATAGGCAACAGTGGCAAATCTCCTTTCATCAATATCCAGTACCATTTCGCCACTTCTTTTTTTTGGTGGCACGGGACTAAAAACCTGCTCTCCGATTCCTCATGTATAACACCATCTTTGCCCTGATTTATAAGCCAGCAGGAGAGTTGATCAAATTTAAATCTGGATAAACTTTGATTTGTTTGAGATTTAGGCTCGTCCCATGGCAAAAGTTTGTTATCACGCAGTAATTGGCCCCATTTCTGAAAACAATTTTCCCATAAAGGGGCTGATAATCTGTCATTTAAGCTTTCTGGAGTGCCTGGAGAATTCCAAATGGGTGCGCTTGCACAGTAATATGGAATTTTGAGCAGTTTCCTCATCTGGAACCATAGTTCAAAGGCCGAACGTATCACCTTCAGTTTAATTTTTTTTAAAGTATTTGGGGTGTCCAAATTTAAAAAGGAACCCATCACCCCCTTGCGGTGAGCTATTAGACATAGCTAAGAGGTAAGGCGTAAAACTGGTAGATTCAAGAAGAAGAGATCTTATGTTCTTAAAAAGAGAAGCCCAGCTGTAAAACCCGAAATCAGGACTGGCTATTCCCCCAGCTTTTTTTTCGCATCTCAATTTCTTCCATGCAATCCTGATCCCTTTGTCAGCCCAGAGGAAACTATTTATGTCCGACTGCAAGTTTTTTAGAGCAACTGAACTGAATAATAGAGCGTTTGCATCAAAGATGAATGTCATTTTAGGCAAAACCAACATTTTAACCAAGTTAGAGCGACCAAGAATAATGGGAGGTTACGCCAAGATTTCAGTAAGGCTCTAATCTCCTTCCGTTTAACCTCTAAGTTAACCTGAGCCAATTCGTTGATGTTCTGGGTTATTTGAATACCTAAATATCTTATTTGATGGCGTACCAAAGGCGAGCTAAATTGCCAGTTCCATGACATAATCTCAGTTTTTGGGAGTTAACTTGATAGCACGATATCTTCCCAAAATCTGTCAACAGTTGTTCTAAACTTGGCAAGATCGCAGGTGAATCCTTAGTAAAAATCATCAGGTCATCTGCGTACAGGGCCAATTTTTTAGACCATCCCCTAAATTCAAAAGGGGTAAAGAACTTACTGGACCTGAATATTTGTGCCAGTGGTTCTATGTAAAAATCAAAAAGAAGAGGGGACATCCCTGCCTAGTGCCTCGCTCCAAAGTAACTGAATTGGTTAGATTTCCATTAACTATAATCCTAGCTGTAGGGGTTTTGTAGATCTTCCTAAGAGTTCTTGCAATATTTTCTCCTAGGCCAAATGCTTGGACTAGCTGGTGTAAGCAGGTCCAGTTGACCCGGTCAAAAGGTTTGGCCGCGTCAAATGCAAAGATCGTAAGTGGCAAATTATTAGCTGAAGCGATATCAATAGCACCAATTAACTTATGAGTTAAATCATGCAGTTGGCGCCCTCTGATAAACCCCTTTTGATCCAGATGGATTAAGTTTCCCATTATGTTATTCAATCTCCCTGCTATAATTTGCGCAAATATTTTATAATCACAATTAAGCAGGGAGAAGGGTCTATAAGACTCACATTTTTTTTGTCTTTATTGGGTTTCAGAATCAAGGTGATGGCTGTATAGTTCCAGGAACTAGGGATTGGGGAATTATTTGTAAAGATGCTATCAAAAAGTTTCTCCATGACCGGGACAAGGGTCTCATTTAGTGCAATGTAAAACTCATTAGGGATTGCATTTAGGCCTGCAGCACTCCCCCTCTTTAAATTTTTAATTACAGCCCTGATATCAGATAGTGAGATCTTCCTATTAAGTTGTTGAGCCTGATCTTCAGGTAACGACTGTAAGGAGGTTTTATCTAGGTAATTTTTAAGTTGGGAGTCAGTGACTACTACATCTTTAGTATCTAGATCCTTAAAAGAAAGTTCAAACGCTTTTTCCATCTTGGCCCTATTTGATAGTATCTCCCCTGTTTCTATATTGCGGATCTCTTTAATCACATTTCTCGTTAGATTAACTCGAGATTTCCAGGCCAGGAGTTTCCCACTACCTTCTCCATATTAATAGTTAGCCAATTTGCTGACTTCCCATCTTCTTCTAAGAATACTGTCTAAATAATCTGCCACGTCTTGTCTTTTAGCTAACAGCTCGGGACTATCCTCCCTCTGTTCTACACTATTCCGATTAGTTGATTGGATAAGCGAGGCTTTGAGAATTTCGGCTTCCAATATCTTAGATCTTTCTTTATTTACCTTATTAATATTAACTTAGATGCCAATAATTCTGCCTCTGATAAAAGCCTTACAGGCAGGCGTCCCATATTATCTCTAAAGGGGCAGACCTATCATTTTCTTCAAAGAAAAACAGAGTGTCCATTTTTAACTGTGCAACCACTGACTCATCGTTAAGAATAGATTTATCGAACGTCCATTTTTTGGTGTCTGATTGGCGAGAGAATTTTAAATTTATCCGAACAGCTGAGTGATCTGATAGATGTTCTGGGATGTAAGAAATTACATCAGCCAGTTCTATCAATCTATGATCAATCAGAAAATAGTCTATTCTAGAATGGTGTTTAGTTTTTTATTATGAAAAGTGAAATTTTGAGGGCCAGTTATAGTCTTATTTTTCACTCTCCAGATATATACCAGATTTAAATCAACCATAAGGGTTTTGATCAGTGAGCCCATTTTCGTATGTAATAATCTACCCCCAGTAGACCTGTCCAGAGATGGATTTAAAAGAACTTTACAATCTCCACCCATAATAATGGGGTAATTTGAGTCAACCAGGTGATTATAGATCGTTCTAAGAGATGTAATGTAATGTAATGTAATGTAAAATTTATTTCTATAGCGCTATTATCACTCGAAGGAGTATCATGGCTCTCACCCAACCCAGATGGACGGGGTTGGTGGGAGAAGACACACTTCACGCTAAACACTACATACTTAAACCATTGCCATACATGCAGCATCAGTCATTGAAAATAGCCAGGTTTTTAATGCCTTCCTGTATTGGGTTTCATGAGACATAGAGCGTATAGCGAGGGGAAGTTTATTTCACGGTTTGGTTCCCAGCACAAAAAGGGATTTACCGCCTTTAGTTGTTAGCTTGAATCTGGGGGTTAAAAGCAAGTTCTGTCTCATCGTCAATGTTTGGGCCATAATATCCCACCAAAGTCACCCACTTATTTTGTATTTTTAAATCCGTTATAATCCAGCGCCCCTTATTGTCTGTCTTAAAGGAGCCTAGAACCGTGTTGGCAGATTTTTCAAGATAATGGCCACGCCCTTAGTACAGAAGGGTTGTGTGGCGTGAAGTGAGCCCTCTATCCATCTTTGTTTAGCAATAGCCAATTCCCATTCCTCAGCTGTAAGATGAGTCTCTTGTAGAATCATAATATCAAAGTCTGCTTACCGTAAGTATTGAAATATCCTCCTTCGCCTGCTTGGGACCCTTAAACCATTAATATTCCAAGTACAAATTCTAATTTCAATCATTTGTACCAGCCCAGCGAGCCCCAACTCCAATCAAGCGAAATACACTCTGGATTCCGTCCATTCCTATCTGGTTAGCAACGTCCTTAAGAAAACTGTGTAAATGAGGATTTTTTCTTTTTTTCCCCTACTTTGCTCCCCATCCAGTGAAAATTTAAAATTACATTCTTGCCGTGTATCCCCAACTCCCCCTCCCCTGGGAACCACATTCCACATGGGGTTTGATATAGACTAACCCCTATGAGCTCATCACCCGTCCGGCAACCTATTCTTGTCCTGCATTTTTTACGCAACATTATCCGTGAGCTATAATTTGGTCAACAAAGATCCCTACCGCCTTAGGGTCCCTGAAATGATGCATTTTGTTTCTCCACATCACCCTAAGTAAGGCGGGAAACCTCAGCTGTACTGTGGCGCCAAGTGATCTTAGAATTGGTATGAATTTCCCCAGTTCCCATTGTCTCTCTTGTGTCATTCTGGAAAGATCCGATCTTATCCGAAAGACCCAATCCCCCTTCGTGAAAGTCCCGGCTTTTAAGACTTCCGATAGAACACGCTCTTTTAGAGCATACGTTTTCAAATTAACCAGAATTCGCCTGGGATTTTTCCTATTTGGATTCTTGGAGGAAGGGTCTCTGTGAATTCTCTGGACATCTATTTCCAGCTCCTTAGCATCTAATACGGGGATGAAGTCTTTTAATAAACTTATAACATAGGTTTTAATGTCCTCCCCCTCTGAACCTTCCGGAATATTCATGATTTTAATGTTATTGCATCTGGCATTATTTTTCAATGTTTCCAGCTTTCCTAGCATGTCATTTTCTCCCATTTTTAATGCCTGAATTTCGGTACAGTTCAGCTTCACTGGCTTATTTAAGACTTCAATTGAGGCCTCTATTACACAAATTCTTTCAGTAATGGCCGACATTTTAACTTCTAAAGACTCACATGAATCTTGGATCTTAGCCTGGTTTACCTCTGAAATGGCGAACTTGCTCCGAATTTCTCAGGAGAGGGCGCCTAACAACTGCACCAAGATTGACTGGTCGGGAGCAGTTGGCAGTGTTGAAATTACCGGAGGGGTCGATATAGTGTTAGCGGTGTCAAGACCAGATGTAGGTCCCAGGCCATTCTCGCTCAGTGCCTCAAACATATTTTCTGTTGTAATGTTGGGGAAATCCGCCCCCCCAGGAGCCGAGAAGATTTCCCTTGTGCCGATTTGCCCTCAACTACCTTTAGTATCTTAGTTGGTGGTATTTTCCCACTGCCCTTACTTATAGTAGGCCGGGACTCCTCCAATGGCAGTGGGGGAGTTAGATACGTTTTCTCCTGTACCTTAAAAAAGGATCTTAAGGACGGCTTAATTTTAGGACTTGAGGATTCTTTTAACTGTCGTAAAGACCAAGCCGAGATAGTTTGCTGATCTCCTTTTGAATTCTTGCCTGTTGTTTTAATAGATTTTTTAGTAGCAAAGCTAGTAGCAAGGTTCCGTGCTGTAGGAGCGCAGAGAGAGGTGGTATGGGAGCCGTCCAAATGCTCCAACTGGTTGTAGATTTTATTACGAAGAGTATATCTATCAGGGTGCTCTAATGTAGTTGGCCCTTCCTCTGTAACCACTTGAGAGAACTGACTTTCCAGTGTTTCATGCAATTCAGCTGGATTTGACAGATTAACCGCCGATGAGCCCCCCTTATTTATACAGTCTACGGTGTGTGCTTGAGGGGGTATCACAGACAGAATCCTAGATTTTACTTTTTTGCCTCTCTTAGCTGGGAGGTTTGAAGAGGAACTCACATTACAATCCCCCTTATTTAATTTTTTAGCTTGTTTAGCTCGTCCGGGGGTCATAGGTTGGGACAGGTTAAAACACCCCTTTGTACTCCTACCCTGAGAACTATTAGAAGGCGGGGATGTTTGCAGCAAAGTTCTCTGCCCCTGTAAATGTTGAGCGTAATATTGTAAATTTTTAAAGTCCTCCTGTTGAAAATCCGAGAAGGATTCAACCAAACAGATACTCCTGCTGCTAAGATCTAATTTTGTTTTTGCCCCACTAATACAGCAGTTACTATAAGGTAATTTCCACCTGAATGAAATTCTACCTGGTGTTCCTCACAGGGAAATCCTGGCAGTTGCATGCCTGTCAGGACAGATCCCAGACGCCGCCTGGAGTAATCTTCCCCCTCCAAGATCAACCGTAGGTCGCCCACACAGCCCTACCGGCTCTTGATCCAGATTTGCTGCAGGGAACTCCCCAGCCCCCATAAACCAGAACTGGGCACCGCCCCCACCACACCAAGCAGCAGAAGGCAGCAGAAGGCAGTAAGAGGCAAGAAACAGCGCGATACACTGAAGCGCCGACAGACCCCCCCATCGTGTCCAACCGTAAAAAGCATCAGTGAGAGGCAGTGAGAGGCAGTGGCGGCAGCCGGCACCCGCCGGCCACCGAGAAAACAAAACCCCCTGCGCTCGCACACGTCGACACCTGGAGGCATTCAAGGCCGGGGAGGCGAGGTCCGGATGACCGGTATTGGAAGCGCTACCTTCCGTGAGTAATTTCTTAGGGTTTCTCCGCGGTTAGTGCTCAGGAGTCATTAGGAAGTGCCGGGAGGTGGGGAAGAGCTTGCGGCGTGACCTAGTCAGCCGCCATGTTCCCTGCTAAAAGGGTTGGTTGTGATATTTGTGACTGTTGTGCTTGAGGTGCCTTTGTGTGTAGTTTTAATAGTGTGTGTATGTTTGTGTGTTTCTTTGTGTTTCTTGTGTGTTTGTATTTATTTGTGTGTGAGTGTGCTGCTTGTACCTGTTGGAGTGGGTGCCTGCAAATAAGTGAGTGTGCTTGGGATTGGGGTGGGAGTTTGGATTTTGGTTGAGGAAGGGACGTGAGTTGGGGATGAAGGTTGGGCTGTTTGGGAGGCTGGGGTGAGTGAGAAGGCTGCTATTTTGGCAAACAATCTGCATGCCAGACACTGAACGGTGAATGGCATTTAGAAATTTAACCATTTGTTGCATTTGGCAGTTAAGGACCTGGATAGTATTTACTATTGCAGTCTGGCCTACAGAGATGCTGCGTAAGAGGTCAATAGCCTCCTCACAGTGCAGCCGAGGTGACAGGGGCAAGGGATGAGGTGCATGTGGCAAAGGAGACCCCAGCCTATTTAGGGGGTCGGAATTGGCCAACTGGGGGGAGCAAGTGGGAGGGTGGAGATGTGTATCATGTTGGTAAAGTTCAAGTTGGGTCCACCACCATAAGGGAACGTTAACTTGTAGAGGCCTCCGATGAAGTGGATGAGGTGGTGGCCTCCGTTCCAGTGTCCTCACCCTCCATGCCACTGTGTCCATTGGTGTCAGATGTTCCACCACCTGAAATACACTGGCCAGCTGCTTCCCCACCTTCTTGGCCAATCTCTCCTTTGCCTGCTCTTGAAGATGTTGTAAAGACACATACAATAGTTGTATTGTATCTGATCATGAAGTTTTTTTCTCAAAACATTTTCAAAATGTTCATATTTCACCTGCTTCAAGACTTTTTAACTTTGGTTCATTTTTATCTTGATCTCCTGCATGTTGGGAACATCTTCAGAAACCATTTGGACACAGTTTTGTCATTTTGTATTATTCCTCCTACCTGATTTTTTATAATTTACTTAACCATTTCAGTACAGGAACTGTTTTACACCTCTGAATGGTTCTGTTTTGTTAATTTGAATAGTGAATTTATGTCCCAAAAAATAATATAAAATAAAACTCCCTTTGTACATTGTGTGTACAAGGCAAAAAAGCTGATTTATTTAGAATCAATGTGTGTTAATATTTACTGTAATGTTGTTCCAATACTTGTATAAACTGAAAATCTGTTTCTTTGGTTTGGGTATTTCACAATGGTATATTTTTTTAAATGTTAAAATTAGTTTGATGGATTCAGTACTTAGGTTGCTTATTTAATTATCACGCCAAATGTATTTATTTATGCTGTTGAAGAAATCCCAAATCATTTTCGGGTAGTTTAAAATTATTTCTACAGCATATGTAAATAGATTAGGTCTTGATAAATGTTTGATCCTTTCTAGTACAGATATAGAAAAATTGGACTTTTACTCAAAAATGTCTTAAGTGAATTTTAGTTTGTTTTACCATTCTGAAAAAAAAATATTCTGGCTTTAGTTTAGTCAAAAAGTGATGAAACCTTTGCAGTAAATTTTAAATACATTGATTAATATATAATTTAAAATTTAAAATCAAAATGCAATTACAATATAAATTTTTTTAACTTTGATGCTTTTCAAAATATTGCCTATTGAGTTATCTATTGGGCCTGTTTTGAGTTTTGCAGATCAGATACTCCAGCATATATGTGACAGGACATTCCATCTACAAAAGTTCCTTTAAATAATCTATTTTACTTCCTTATTGATTTATCATCTGGACATAAGAAAGGACACAAAACTAAAGCTTTTGGTTATGTGTTACTCTGTCACCAATGTTTTCACAATTCCTGTCTGTTTTTCCTTCACAATTGTGTTGGAGCACCATAACTGACACAAGCATTTTTTGGGGCCTCTTTGGTACAACAGGCCAAAAAATTAACATAAGGATCAAACAAGCTCATGTTTAATTTTTTAGGCAGGCAAGTGTCTACTCAAAACAGTCCTTTGAAAGTGATCAGAAATATATGGTATCATGTTCCACAAATGTTTATAAACAACACACCATGATAAACTTTGTGCAAAACGTACACCTTCAAGAATTCTTCTTGTGTGTTGGTCATATGTCAACCTTTATGTTGATGCCAAAATGTGTTGCTGTAACAAAAAATAGTTATTTAAAATGAAATACTCAAAAAACACTGTACCCCCTTCATGCTGCTGTCTTGCTCTCAACTGCCCATCAAGCTGGGGACAGGCCACTGCCCTAAGTGTGCAAGCTAATAGGGGGTCAGGGTGCAGCGCACATGCTTTGAATGTTGGTAGGACCAGATGAGCTGGACTTTTGCTGACTTCTTGGTCCAGCGTCATAGGTCCTCCCCTCTCTTTCTGCAGTGGATGCTGCGCCGCTTGTGGACCCCCAGGGTCCGCACTTTCTTGATGATGGCCTTTCATATCTACTTTTTCTGATGGGAGATGACATGTATGTATACAAAAAATTGAGAAAAAAACGACTCTTTGTTTGTTTGTATTAATGTAACAGTTTTGAGAAGTTAATCACAAGCATTTTTAAAATGTTCAAAAAGCACACATTTTAGCTTATTTTTTTGTATTAAACAAGTGTAGTAACCATGTTGTTATGTGCTTATTTAACTAATCCAGGCTATTATTTGTGGGAAAATAAGAATTGCAAAATAATTTTTGGGAGATATATAAATATATATATATATATATATATATATATATATATATATATATATATATATTTTATCTACTGGCGGTCGCCAGTAGATAGTTATAGTTAGGACCCTGTTTCCATAGGAAATCCGCAACATTCTATTTGGAATAACTTTGGCGCCGGTCGATGAATCCTCGCGAAATTTTCAAAATAGGTGGGGCGCTACGCTCCGCTCCTACCCTGAAAGTCTCGGGGGGATTCGTCAAGCGGGGGCTGAGAAAAAAGGGGGGTCCCAAAACGCGTTTTTCCCATGCATTTTTCCATAGGACCTTTAGACACAGCTACAGCCCGAACGGCTGAACAGAGTTACTTGAAATTTGGCAGAGAGGTAGTCCTCAGGTCAAGGAAGTGCCTTTTGTAGGTCTGGTGTAAATCTGTTCAGTAGTTCCTGAGAAAATAGCATTTAAATCAATATATATATGTGGGCGGAGCCTAACCACACATCTCATCCTGAGATCTGATTGGCTGTCAGCACTTCATCCAAGAAGTGTTGGCAGCCATCTTGGGACCAATATACATGATAGCACCTCATTAAAAAGCATTGCAGTTAATAGAAGATTTTAAGACTTTAGTTACATTATAAATCATTTGTTGATGGTACCATACTCATTTTAGGAATTGTGGTATGTTCTAAGGTGATTTCACCATGTGAAAAAGCCTTCTGCTGGGATATCATGATTGAGAGAAAAATATTTTCTCATGCTTTTACCACAGAGGTTTGGAAGGTGATCTATAAGCTAAACTGAGAGCTTATTTTCTGTAAATTCACAATATCTTTCTCAGTCATGTGAGAATGAAGTCTGACATTCTCAGTAAAACATGTACATCCAACAAGGGCAGAGACTGTCAGTTGATTCCTTTGTGTTCTACTGCAGCTTTCCAGAGTGTTCCAAAGAACTACTAGAGAGCTAACCGTCCTACTTATGATAAATGTATGGCACACCTGAAGCCATCTTGCTTGGATTAAAGTGGTAACTCTTAAAACATTTAATTTAAAAAGGAACAAAATGAGGTGGTTCATTTTTCCATAAAAAGTATGATTAGTGCTGCAGAAAGAAAAATTAGGGCGCATTTTGAGTGACTTCTCAAATCCTGGCATGCAGACTGAAACATGCACTTTCAATACCAGCAGCAGTTTTCCCTGGTGAGCAGTAGCTTTACTACAGTGATCTAATGAGCAAAAAGAGTGCTAACATTCTGATTTTATGGCAAATGTGTGACACATTTGAATGCCTTCTTGATGGAATCAAAGTAAAAAACTGAAAGTATTTCCTACTGAGGAGACTGCAGTAAATGAGGAAATTAGGAAACTTCATAACAAATAAGTCTCCCAAGATGGCCACCAGAGACAAAAGAGCCCAAATGTAGCCCAAATATCACCCAGATGTAGCCCAAGTATAGCCCAATGACAGAATGTCCAAGAATGTTCTTAAAAACAACTAGAGCACTTACTGTCTTCATTATGACAAAAGTATGGCACACCTGAAGCCATCTTGATTGGAATAAACTGGTAACACTTAAAACATTTAATTAAAAAAGGAACACAATGAGGGGGTTCAATTTGCCATAGAAATTATGATTAATGCTGAAGAAAGAAAATGAGGGCACATTTTGAGTGACTTCTCAAATCCTCTTCTATTTCATTAAAAAATTCTGACATGCAGACTGAAACATGCACTTTTAATACCAGGAGCAGACTTCCATGGTGAACAGTAGTTTTACTACAGTGATCTAATGAGCAACTAGAGTGCTAACATTCAGAATTCATGGCAAATGTGTGACATATCTGAATACCTTCATGATGGAATCAAAGTAAAAAACTGAAAGCATTTCCGACTGAGGAGACTGCAGTACATGAGGAAATTAGGAAACTTCATAACAAATAAATCTCCCAAGATGGCCACCGGAGACAAAAGAGCCCAAATGTAGCCCAAAATCACCCAGATATAGCCCAAATATAGCCCAATGACAGAAGTGTGCAAAACACTTATTATTTTGTGTTTTTGCAGTGTTATATAGTGCAGACTTGTCAGGTATTGGAGTGCTTTACATGAGCATTGGTTACATCACACAAGAACAAATTCATTTTGGTTGTAGACATGGGGAGACTAAGTGATTTGACCAGAATCACAGAATGTCGAGCTGAAGCAGAAACTTCAACCTGGTTCCCCAGTTGCAAAGTCTGCAGTTCTGGAAGTAACACCACATCCTCTCCCCTAAGTGCAACATTTAATCAAGTTGTCAACTAGATAAAAAAACATAAAGATAACAAATAATTTAAAAGTGCTTTGTCGCTATTTGAAAACTCAGAAAATATGTCCTTATTTTAGTCTTTTAGAGCACTAACCATAATTTTGATGCCAATAAGACCCTCTCATATATGTAATTTCTAAAGGAATGCTCTAGGTATTACAGTTTTGATTACATCAAGATGATGTCAGGCGTTCCACACTTTTGTAATAAATATAGAATGTTAGCAATCTAGTTGTTCATTAGGATACTGTTGAGAGGCAGAGGCCAGGGGCACGGACTCTGAAAATTGAAGGCAGGTAGGAGGGTGCAAAGGCAACAATTTAACCACACTGAGCAGGCAGGAAGGGCCGTGGAAGCACAACAGACTATGGAGGGCAGTGGAAAGGGGGGCAGGGGCAACAAACCAACAATACAGGACTTGCAAGAGAGGCTGTTGGAGGGAAGATCTATTACGGGTCAAGGAAGCTAGGGGCGGTCCCCAGAGCCCCGGGAGCCACCACAGAACTGAGCAGGAGAGTGAGTCAGGGACAAAAGGGGCACCTTAATTTGAGCCGGGGTGCCTAGGAACGCTTGCTCCAAAAATGAAGAAAACAGACATATGAGACATGGAATTGGAGGCAGAATACAATGGCAGTTTAATGAGAAGATGCAACTTCAAAGAAACCGCAGAATAGAGACATAAAGTACAAAATACAGAATCCAGATAATCATACAGCTGTCATGATATTCTCTGTATCTCAATTAATGGACTGACAGAGAGAGAGAGAAAACACATCTATAAATGCATCATGAGAAACAAGTTACACCAAGGAAAATGTTACCTAGGGACACTCACATTTACTCTTAGAGCAAGCATTCCTGCAATTACAATACAACATCTTTTAAATGCAAAAGTAAAGAGAACAATGGTTAAACATAACATGACATTTCATATAGGTAAAATAGAATAAGATACTTCAAGCAAAGCAGAGCAAGACATTTTAAGCAAAGGAAGACAAGAGCTCCCAGTTCTTGGGGAAAACCTGCACAGCCTGTTAACCTACATACAGACGGCGAGGTTGTCCGTCGATATCTGTGGGTGCTCCCTTTTTATATCATTTTGTGGGCTCCTTTGCACGCTACATCTACCTACGTATGCTACCCAAAAGCTTCGTCTGCAGATTTTACCAGACATTTCGTCATTTACCCACTTAATGCTGACAATGGACTGGGTGAAAAGGTCAGTCTCTCAGGCCAATCGCTTATCGTAAGTTCCATAGAGCAAGCAGAAAATAATGGGTATTGTACAGGAATTCAATATATTCATGTATAAAATCTCCTGAGTTCTCCTAACTTGACGCTCTGCGGTTGCCACTTCCTTAAAAGCGGGAAACCTGCCCAGGAAGCAAGTACCAGTCCAGGATGCAGCCTACTGTATGTCGACAGCTTCAGGGGGATGTTGAACTTTGATACCGAGCACGGAGCACTCGGGTAGGGTGGGGGCTACTAGTTTGGAGCAGAAGGCCTCGCAGACCTGCCTTCAGACTGCTATACACTAAAATTGCAGAGCTATGGTCAATTTAACAAAGAGGCCTACATATTGAACAGAAGGGCCTACACAGGGGTTTTATGCTGGCTGAGTGGTAAGGATGTCTCAGGATAATTATATAGCAACACAGGACCCGCTGGTCAATTTAATACGGCCTACAAATGCGGCTGGCAGGGCAAGGACAAGGGTCTCATACTTCAGGTGTGGACAGAACGGGCCAGGGGCCCCCTGTGATACAAAATCTACCCTCCTTCAAGGCTGTGGCAATGTAATAGACCATTGTGGGCAGAAGGAAGAGGCAATGGTAGTACAACCATACATGCCAACAGACCCGATTCAGCCAGGAAACGTCCAATGTTTTTAAGCTCAAATGGGCTTTATTTGATCTGTCTCCTGTCTACAATATCCTCTTTTTCAATGTAACTCAAAGGGGAAAATCAATACCCCAGTTTTTTTTCAAAATCTCCCTCTTACCAAGTTCAAAATGTTCGCAAGTATGGTACATTGGATCATGGAAGGAAATGGGATAGGGACATGGACTTGGATAACAGAGGACAGGAGAGACATGGAGAGGTGCACCAAACTGACCCTGCAGGGCAGGCATCAGGGTTTGCAGCAGCACAATACACCACACAGGGCATGCAGGACGGGAGTGCAGCACAACAATCCATAGAAAGCAAGAGGGAGGGGACAGGACCATGCACATGGACAACAGAGAACAGAGGGGCAAGAGGCAATGGTAGCTAGCTGACCATAATGGACAGACAGGAGAGAAGGCTGCAGCATAACAGACCATAAAGGGCAGGAGGGACGGATCAGGGGCATTACAATGGAACAGACAAGCCAGGAGGGAGGGAGTAGGGGTCTGCACATGTAAACAGAGGGCTGGGGGCAAGGGGGCAGGGCAGGAGCAGCAAGATGGCCATGGAGGTCAGACAGGATGGGCACTAGAAGCAAGACACAACATGAAGAGCAACAGTGAGACTGTGATGGCATACACACAGACCATGGAGGGAAGGTGGGAGGGGGTCAGGGGCAGCTAACTGACCACACAGGGAAGGTGGGAGGGGCCATGGCAGCACAGAAGACCATGCATGGCAAGTGGGAGGGTTAGTGGCAGCACAATGGCTATGATGGGCAAGAAGGAGGGTGCAGGGGCATGCACAAAGGACGATGGAGGATAGAAGGGAGGGTCAGGACCTGTGCACAGACAAGAAAGTTCAGGGGAAGGGGCCTCACAACAGACCACACGGGGCAGGCAGGAGGAGCAGTTGCAGCACAACAGACCAGGGAGGGCAGAAGGGTGTGGCAGTACAATGGACCATGTAGGACAGGAGGAAGAGGATAGAGGCATGGCATGTGGACAGGCAGGGTGGAGGTGGGAGGGACAGGTTACAGTCATCTGACAATGATAGGCAGGTGGGAGGGGAGTGGCAGCTCAACAGAACACTCAGAGTAGATAGGAGTGGCAGGTCCATGGGACATGGTGGGCAAAAAGGATGGAGCAGGGGCATGCACAAAGACATCGGAGGGCAGGGGGAAGGAGAATAGGGGCAGCAAGCTAAGCACAGAGTTTAAGCAGGAGGTCAATGATGGGGCATAGAATTGGGCAATGGAGGGCAGGAGGAGTGGAATGGTACATCATACTAAATTGAGGGCAGTGGCAGCACATCAGACCATGCATGGCAGGAGGGAGGAGGCTAGTCCATGGATTCACACAACAGAGGATAGGGAGGAGGGGGATGGGGCAGCAAGCTAACTGTACAGAGAAGGCGGGTATTAGAAACTTTATTGTTTTTAAAACATTTTGTCTGTGCAAACTACTTAAAATATGAACAAGTATGCAGCATAATCTCACTTTTATTCAGGAAGAAGAAGACGTTAGTGACTGTGACTCCGGGCTCACTTGGCAAAAACACCCCCTGACCCTCCACCCCCTATCGCAAAATGTAATGCCCGTGAAAAGGGTAGGTGAACACAGTGTTATATAGAACATAGTCCTGAGAGCACGATTGAAAATGAAAACTAGATATAGTGTATGGTATAAACTATGCACCAAAAAGTGTGATATAAGATGAACCAGGCGTGAAATATAATATGCAATACATTGTGCGCAATGACAGATTCATTGGCGAGCGCGAGATAGCACAGGCACTAGCGCGTGCTATGCGATATGCGCCTTGGAGTGTAATATGCACAGGGCAGTGTAGTCTCTAAAGTTGTAATATAAAATATGTGCTGGGGAGTGTAACGTTGCATATGCACTGTGACAAAGATATGGATCCCAAATTGTAATATGTATGGCATAGCACTGTGCGTTATAACATAGGCATCGAGGAAGGCACGTTAGATGGGGCAATATAACCCGTGCGAAGACAAGTGTGGCATGACATTTTCACGGGGTGGTGTTACAGTGCACATGGGCTAGAGAGTGTCATAGCATATGCACTAGCTAGTGGAATACAATACAGAGGTGTGTGGCACTCGGCAGGCAATGGTGGGTGTAACACAGCATTGGGCTCTGTCAGGAGCGCGCTGTGACTCGCAAGTGATGTTCGTCCCCTTTCCAGAGAGTAAAATAAAAAGTATTACACATCCGGCAGTGGATGTGTGTTTTATTAACTGTGAGGGGGGTTTCTTGCATAGTTTTGGTCGAATTTTTGTCGAATCCCCTTTGAATGGCTTGGTGTGCATGTGTATTAAATGTGCCCGTCAATAGCTACCCATGTTTGTATAAATAAACGACAAGGGTGTCTACCGGGATTAGGCACGGTAGAGCATCAGACATGTCAGAGCTTCACTAGTGGTGTAAATACATTCCACGTGGATTAATTGCATGCATAGTCGCCTTTTAATGAATATCACGCAAATCGTCATGGTGATAGGTACGTACGGTTTGTCCAGCATGTCCTAGGTGTGTCTATAAATATATATTTTTTAAAAATAATAAAAAACAGTGGCCGGCCCTGGGGATTGGGGTCAAAAAAATATAATTAGGAGACAGGCCCTGGGGGATGGGGTCATCAGGGCCAATAAATTAGAATAAGAAGGGGAACCACACAGCCCCCCTTCTTAAAAAAATAAAATAAATAAAAGACTGGCATCGTGCCGGAGGCCATGCCCCCTCCATGCAGCACTCTGCAAACGCGCCCCCAACAGGCATCTCCAGTATGCGCCAGGGAGCTGCGCTGCAGACAGGTGTTCTGAGGCCAAGCCCCTTTTTACACCTCTCTGCAACGCAGCTCTGTGGCGCTTACTGGAGGTACCTAGTGGTCTAGTGTGACCCTAGGGACCCTTAGGATTCAAGGGGACTTAATCTCTCAACTTAGAACAGCCACAGGGCGCGTTTACACAGTGGTGAAGGGAGGGGACGGGGCCTGAGGTGACGTGTGCAAACACGCACCATGGCACGTTTTAAATTGGGGATATAATTTCCCTTCAATACTGAGGGCCCCTGGGGGCTAACTAGCCCCCAAGTGCTTCCAGTAAGCGCCACTGAGCTGCATTGCAGAGAGGTGGTCCAGGCCGTGCCACTTTTTCATTTGAGATGTCATCAGTGATGTCATGAGTGATGTCACTGACCATGTCATGAGTGATGTAATATGTGACGTCATCAGCAGTGCATTGCGGGCGCGCGAGTTATAGTTAGCTGAACTAACTATAACGGGGGAATTTCAATGGTTTTGTACAAGTGAAAAGTCCAGCTAACTATAACACCCCTGAAATATTCAGTGAATATATATAACTAGCCCACCAAGTGCTTCCAGTAAGCGCCACTGAGCTGCATTGCAGAGAGGTGGTCCAGGCCGTGCCACTTTTTACACCTCTCTGCAATGCAGCTCTGTGGCACTTACTGGAGGTACCTAGTGGGCTAGTTGGACCCTAGGGACCCTCAGGACTCAAATGAACTTAATCTCCCAACTAAAAACGGACACAGGGCGTGTTTACACAATGGTGAAAGGAGGGGACGGGGCCTGAGTTAACGTGTGCAAAAACGCCCTGTGGCCTGTTTTAAGAGGTAGTTTTAATCCCCATGCCCTATTATATACTAGGGGCTTATAGAGGAGGTAAGGCTAATCACAGGGGGACCCCAACGCATAATGTTCCCTAGTGTATGTAGGTGTTTTCACTGTATTCTAAGTGTCTTTTAACATAGCACTGGCTCTAGACTGGTTAGTCAGACTCAGTTACCACCAGTATCCGTCTGAAAAAGTTGAGGGTACAGGATGATTTTGCAACAAGGCTTCTTTCTGCTCTTCTTTTTGTTCTTTCTGCACGTTATCCTTCTTCCTGCACTTATCTTCGTATTTGAGGACTTCTGTTGCTTCTTTCTGCACTTCTTTTGTTTCTTTCTGTGCATTTTTTCTTCTTTCTTCACATGTCCTATCTCTGTAGGCATAGTTAGAAATTAGCATTTAAAAAACCTTTGAAATTAACAGAAAAAACCATAGGTTTCAGGCACGTTATAGTTAGGAATTAGCATTTAAAAAACCTCAGAAATTCACTGAAAAAACCATAGGTTTCAGGGGTGTTATAGTTAGCTGGACTTTTCACTTGTACAAAACCATTGAAATTCCCCCGTTATAGTTAGTTCAGCTAACTATAACTCGCGCGCCCGCAATGCACTGCTGATGACGTCACATATTACATCACTCATGACATGGTCAGTGACATCACTCATGACATCACTGATGACATCTCAAATGACATCACTGATGACATCACTGATGACATCATCCTTGTGATAGAGTGGCAGACCTCCTCTCACCCTAATATAACCTTTGATACACACATTCAAAAATAGAGACTAAAATTTTCAAAACAATAGACATACCAATACCAGTTACAACAACCTCTTCAGTAATTCTAAGATCCACATACACATCCACTCATTCACCAACAGTCCAATACAGTCACTCATACATGTACTCACTCATCATATGTACTCATACACCTATACATCCTGTTACACAATGCCACTCATCCATAGAGTTACTCACACACATAGTCACTCATGCTAATAAAGAATCAAACATACATTTACTTGCATATACAGTTATACACACACCACCACACTTACTTCTACGGAAACTTACACATACTTAGTCTTTTAAACAATCACTTATAGAAACACATACTTATTCATACAGGAACTCTTTCAATCTCTCACTCTCACATATACTCACATATATACACCAATAGTCACATATACTAGTTTAAAACATATGTAGTTACTCATAAAGACACTATTGAGACAGTCATTCACTCACTAACACACCCATACACACACTCATCCACCCATACAGTCCTGCACACATGCTGTCTTCAACACATACAAACAGTGAGTCACTCATTCATGCACCTATGCACTACGTAATACCCCCACCGAACCATGCAGACACTCAGAGTGATACTCAAAAAACCAACTAATAACCTATATAGACACCCATGTAGCTACTCACCAACCCATGCAGCCACTTATACACAAAGTGAGAGACTGATACAGATATTTACATATTTAAACATTACTCACTAAGCCATGTATTCACTATGATACACTTAATCAGTCAGTTACACAATCAATTTTTCAAAAACAAATCATCCATTTAGACACTTATATACCCATTTATTCTTCCATCGACCTTGAGATATACATATATAAAACATATTTAATTTTCAGAATAACACACATTCACTGGATGATGTCATCAGTGATGTCATCAGTGATGTCATTTGAGATGTCATCAGTGATGTCATGAGTGATGTCACTGACCATGTCATGAGTGATGTAATATGTGACGTCATCAGCAGTGCATTGCGGGCGCGCGAGTTATAGTTAGCTGAACTAACTATAACGGGGGAATTTCAATGGTTTTGTACAAGTGAAAAGTCCAGCTAACTATAACACCCCTGAAATATTCAGTGAATATATATATATATATATATATATATATATATATATATATATATATATATATATATATATATATATATATATATATATATATATATATATATATATATATATATATCTACTGGCGGTCGCCAGTAGGTAGTTATAGTTAGGGCCGTGTTTCCATAGGAAATCCGCAACATTCTATTTGGAATAACTTTTGCGCCGGTCGACGAATCCTCGCGAAATTTTCAAAATAGGTGGGGCGCTCCGCTCCGCTCCTTCCCTGAAAGTCTCGGGGGGATTCGTCAAACGGGGGCTGAGAAAAAAGGGGGGTCCCAAAACGCGTTTTCCCCATGCATTTTTCCATAGGACCTTTAGACACAGCTACAGCCCGAACGGCTGAACAGAATTACTTGTAATTTGGCAGAGAGGTAGTCCTCAGGTCAAGGAAGTGCCTTTTGCAGGTCTGGTGTAAATCTGTTCAGTAGTTCCTGAGAAAATAGCATTTAAATCAATATATATATCTGTGGCAGCGCTCCGTGCGCTTATCGTGCGCTTACGGTAAGCTTACCGTACGCGTACGGTGCCGTGCGCGAGCGTGATTCTGATTGGCTGATAGATCTTAGTAAACATTCGAATCGGTCGAAACCAGGAAGTGTCGGCCGCCATTTTCTCTCTCGCACTCTGAGGGGGGGAGGAAAAACAAAGTTGGATATCATAAAAAGGGGGCAGGCTAGACAGCTCCTAACCACCTAGCCTTGGTTATGGTGTGCCAGAAGGCCATCCAAAGCAAAAAAATATATATTTTTTTTTAAAAAACGCCGAATACGCTTACCGAATGCGTACGGTGAAAAATTAAATAAAAAAAAAACAAAATCCATATATTCCCCCCCCGTGTGCAAAAGGCTGCCCGCAGGGCACCTTTTGTGCATGGGATATTAATATACTGAACATTTAATAGAAGACCTTTCACAACGAAGCGCATAATATGTCCTCCGTGTGCGGACGGTGCGCGAAGGGCATCGTGCGTACATGGCCCATCCAGCGTAACGTGGGCACGCGGTGCGCGTAGCGCATCGCGTGCCCACCGTGCGTGCACGGCACTAACTGCGTTAAGTGGGCGCGCGGTGCGCGAAGCGCACCGCGTGCTCACTGTGCGCGCACGGTGCGTGAAGCGCACCGTGCGCGCACGGAACGAACTGCGTGAAGTGGGCGCGCACGGCACGAACGGCGTAAAGTAACTTAGCATTTAAAAAACCGTACAAATTCACTGAAAAAACCATAGGTTTCACACACGTTATAGTTAGGAATTAGCATTTAAAAAACCTTGCAAATTCACTGAAAAAACCATAGGTTTCACACAAGTTATAGTTAGCTGTACATTTCACTCGTAAAAAACCAATGAAATTCCACGTTATAGTTAGTGCAGGCAACTATAACTCACGCGACCGCAATCCTCTGCTGATGCTAATACTGTATTTAGACACTTATTTGCCCATGTCTTCTTCCATTAAATTTTAGCTATACATATATTACAAATATTTTTTTTTCATAAACACACATATGTCATTAGCAGAGGATTGCGGTCGCGTGAGTTATAGTTGCCTGCACTAACTATAACGTGGAATTTCATTGGTTTTTTACGAGTGAAATGTACAGCTAACTATAACTTGTGTGAAACCTATGGTTTTTTCAGTGAATATATATATATATATATATATATATATATATTCACTGAAAAAACCATAGGTTTCACACATGTTATAGTTAGCGGAAATTTTACTGATAAAAAACCAATGAAATTCCCCCGTTATAGTTAGTGCAGGCAACTATAACTCACGCGACCGCAATCCTCTGCTGATGCTAATACTGTATTTAGACACTTATTTGCCCATGTCTTCTTCCATACATTTTTAGCTATACATATATTACAAATATTTTTTTTTCATAAAGACACATATGTCATCAGCAGAAGATTGCGGTCGCGTGAGTTATAGTTGCCTGCACTAACTATAACGGGGGAATTTCATTGTTTTTTTATCAGTAAAATTTCCGCTAACTATAACATGTGTGAAACCTATGGTTTTTTCAGTGAATTTGCAAGGTTTTTTAAATGCTAATTCCTAACTATAACGTGTGTGAAACCTATGGTTTTTTCAGTGAATTTGTACGGTTTTTTAAATGCTAAGTTACTTTACGCCATTCGTGGCGTGCGCGCCCACTTAACGCAGTTCGTTCCGTGCGCGCACGGTGCGCTTCGCACACCGTGCGCGCACAGTGAGCACGCGGTGCGCTTCGCGCACCGCGCGCCCACTTTACGCAGTTAGTGCCGTGCACGCACGGTGGGCACGCGGTGCGATGACAAAGCAAGAAAGCACGTCAACAAATCTGTTTCTGCTTTCCTCCGTGACTATGGTATGGGTGCCATTTACCACAACAACTTGCGTTATGACATGCAAGACATTTATAGAGGAGATGGTGTGCACTTCAATGATGAAGGGAACAGAGTCTTCCTCTTGAACCTTAGACTCTGCATCGGTACTTACTTGTAGGTACCACTAAAAAATCATTTCATAAACACAACGGCTCTTTTTAGAGCCCCCTAATATCTAAACACTTAAATCTGATTTTCATTTTTTTTTTTTTTTTTTTCTACCGTACGCTTACCGTAAGCTTACCGTACGCGTACCCCGTGATTTTTTTTAAAATCAATAAATGTTTTTTTTGTACTTTTCTGTCCTTCTTTGACCCCCTTACAAATGTTAGGGGGTCTGGCTCTTTTTAGAGCCCCCTAATATCTAAACACTTAAATCTGATTTTCATTTTTTTTTTTTTTTTTTTCTACCGTACGCTTACCGTAAGCTTACCGTACGCGTACCCCGTGATTTTTTTTAAAATCAATAAATGTTTTTTTTGTACTTTTCTGTCCTTCTTTGACCCCCTTACAAATGTTAGGGGGTCTGTAACTCTCCTCATTGCCCCCTTTCCTTGTTTTCACTCTTTTTTTTCAGAGTGAAATACACAAAATGGCGGCCGCCGCTTCCTGGTTTCGGCCGATTCGAATGTTTACTAAGATCTAAGAGCCAATCAGAATCGCGCTCGCGCACGCCACCGTACGCTTACCGTAAGCGGGCTCAGATATATATATTGATTTAAAGGCTATTTTCTCAGAATCTACTGAACAGATTTACACCAAACCTACAAAAGGCACTTCCTTGACCTAGGGACTACCTCTCTGCCAAATTTTGAGTAATTCTGTTCAGCCGTTCGGGCTGTAGCTCGTTCTAAAGGTCCTATGGAAAAATGCATGGGAAAAACGCGTTTTGGGACCCCCCTTTTATCTCAGCCCCCGCTTGACGGATCCCCCCGAGACTTTCAGGGTAGGAGCGGAGCGTAGCGCCCCACCTATTTTGAGAAATTCGCGAGGATTCGTCAACCGGCGCCAAAGTTATTCAAAATAGAATGTTGAGGTTTTCCTATGGAAACGTGGTCCTAACTATAACTACCTACTGGCAACCGCCAGTAGGTAATATATATATATATATATATATATATATATATATATATATATATATATATATATATATATATATATAAATGCACACTAAAAAATATAAAGGGGCGTCAAACACACAACGCATACAAGTGTGCCTAATTTAAATGCATTTAAACCACACACCATCATTTTTCAATGTCATTAAAAAAACAGAAACTTCACTTAAATAACTACTCTTCACTCAGGAAGTAAGAAGGACATTTTATCCTGTGTTTAATTTTTTTTAAAGTTAATCAGAATTACAGTCTCATTTAAAAAATGTACCTGTCCCTCAGGACATTATTACCCAGCATCTCCACCAATTCTGGCGAGACTTTTGGGGCCCTGTCTCCTGCTTTGCCTGGCATTGTGGCTCCCAGAGGTAGGAAACAGCAGCAAAAGTTGAGCAGGTGTTCTTGGTACTGTTAGGAGGCAACGGACACATCCATTGGCTATTGTACGTTGCTTTCTCAAATGTTAGCCTATGGCTTTGTCTGTTGTAGAGTTTCACACCCACTACCCGGTCAACTTCCGCCAACTTCCATCTAATTGCAAATGTCCTGACGGTGAGGTCAGGATTTCCCCATTTTAGATTGTTAAATGATGTGTTTGTGAAGGTTAAGTGTGTTACCAGCACTCATAATGGTAGGTAGTTTGTTTACATGTACAACATGCTAATGTTATGGATTTGTTTTGCCCAAAAAGTATTATTTAGTGTGTTACTGTGTTTAAATGTGATGGTTGTGCAGTTTTGTTTATACTTCCGTTGACGCAATTTTTTTATAGAAATATTTTTTTTTTAAATAACATGTCAATAATACATTTTAAATGTATTATGTACACATTTATTT
Source organism: Triturus cristatus (assembly GCF_964204655.1). Lineage (NCBI taxonomy): Eukaryota > Metazoa > Chordata > Amphibia > Caudata > Salamandridae > Triturus > Triturus cristatus. The sequence goes on from NC_140592.1 coordinate 782,260,794, forward strand.
AAAAAATACACATGTCAAAAAAGAAATAAAAAAACACAAAAAATAATGTTTACAATATTATGTTAAAAAATTTTTTTTGAAAAATTAATTGAATGTGTGTTTTATTTAAAAACTATGTTTGCAAAATGTATAAAAAATGTTTCGCTTTTAAATGCAAACATATGAACCCAGGGAGAGGTCGAATACTCAAGTTTTTAGGCCATTTCTAGCCCTTGCTACCATGGAAGAATGGGATATAAATTTAAAAAAATCTGATTAAACAGGCAACCTATTATTGATTTATGTCATCAGCTGGAGCTAGATCTTCTGTCTCACAATAGGAATCCCACAGCAATAACACCAATAGTGAAATGAATGTCAGTGTTCCATTTTGTAGCCACATGATCTTTCCAATACACTGTTGCGGTATCTCGTTGACTGTAACAACCAACTTTCAGTGGTGTGCTACAAGACATTCTTTCTTCAATGTTGAGACATATCTGCAGCTTCATACAGTTTCCACAAAATGAGGATTTTGCCAGTGTGAAGCGAGATTTTTATGCTGGTGGTGGAGGTCTTGCCATCCCTTCTGCTGGTCTGGATGAACGTCCCCTCCTGAGGGGATTGGTGGATCCACAGTTGCAGGGACTGAGGTGGGTGCAGGTGTTTCCTTTGAGCCTCTCTTTCTGTGGCATAGGCAGATGTAGTAGGCCCAGATGTTGTTGGAGCACAGACAGGGCAAGATGTTGCTGGAAAAACCTCCCACAGATGGATAAAACAATCGCGCAGCACCCTAGTCAGGCAGCACAAGATTTAGTTGAGATTTTCCATCTGAACATTTTGCTCTCTCCGGAGCTCTGTAAGGACCTGGCCCATCATGTCTTGGGACTGATGGGGGGCCCTAGAGGGCGTCAAGCAAGATGGCTGCATTTGTGTGAGGCTCCTGCTGTTCGGGCTACCATCCGCCTGACATCTGCGTCATCCCTGGCAGAAAACAACAACAGAGCATTGGGAAGGCTTGTGAGGCGATGCAGTGTCGTATAGAAATTGACATGACTGACATTAAGCAGCGGTAAATTGGAGATCTCTTACCTCGATCCGGAGCTGGGCTCCGCAAGATTGCGGCGATCGCGTCGGTTTGCGGATTGAAGGAGGACCCGAAAGGAGCTTGACTGCTGCGAAGAAGGCCCGGTTCACGGCGCCTGGAGGGGGCAACTACTGTCCGACGACTCTGCCCGTGGCTGTGCTCATGCCCGACATGTGCGACACCAGCGGGACTTGCGGAGGAAGCCGAGCGGGAGGCCCCGGTAGAATGCGCGCTGATGCTGTGCGCGGTCTCAGGGAAGGAGAGGCTCCCGGTGCTGCCCTGCATGCGGTAAGGAGAGCGGGCTGACACCTATCCGTGGGGGGTAGGGGGAGAGGGCCAGTTACCGTGGCGTGGAGCCGGCATCCTGCTGTGGCGCCCTGGGACGTCCGGGGGGATAGCGCTGCTGGCCCCCTGCAGGAAACCCCTAAGGCCAGAGAATTGCAGTGCCCGACAGGGGACCATTTGCTGGCATCGACGAGAGAACGCTGAGGGAGAGCTCCCCTTGTGGATCGAGAAGCCTGGCCCTGGATTTTGAAATCACCCCTCCTGGGATTGGGCTGCCCTCTGAAAGGGAGGTCAGGAAGAGCGAGACCCATATCGGTCTGAGGGTGCCCGCCTGAGGAGATCTATCCCTGCTATCACATAGGGTGTACGGACTTGTATTGCTGCTGCTGATGGGGTTGGGGGCTGAATGCGGATGCCCCCCTTCCCCCCGTCTGATGGACTCTGGTAGGAGGCTGTGAAAGAGCCGGGGGCGGTTTGGCACAGTGCTGCGAGTGGGAACGTGCCACTGCCAGTGGAGGTTGGTCATAGGCCTTGCTGCGCAGGAGTTCTCTCTTGGTTGAACGCAACTGTGACACCGTGTCATTTGCTGCTCTGGACCTGGAGATCTAATACTGAGCTGAGCACCACGTAGAAGATCTGTATACGCTACATACTCAGGGCGAGGAGATAGTGAGTGACCTGGCGCTTGCAGACGGTCCCCCTCCCCTATTGCGTTGGTACAATATCACGCATCCCAGCCTTTGAAGATGGGGAAGCCGGACGGCCGCCAGCCAAAGTTGACTTTTGAAGCACGAAAGACTAACCGCTCACAGGCAGAACAGGAGGATGATCACGCGGAATCCCCACCCCCCTCCACTGCAGATTTAAAGGAACTCCTGCTTATCATGCAGTCCAGCTTGACCTCCATCGAATCCAAGATGAACTCTATGAATGCACGGCTGGACGGGGTAACGCACAGGGTAGATAAACATGAGGACCGGCTGACGGAGGCAGAGCATCGTATTTCGGACCTCGAGAACACTTCCACTGCTACCACTTCCTGGACTTCGGACATGGAGAGGGCTCTCAAAGTAATAGCAGCCAAGAATGAGGATTTGGAATCCTGCTCTCGCCGCAATAACCTCCGAATCCTAGGAATATCTGAGACGACTGCTACTGGACGAATGGAGGAATTTGTCGAGCGTCTCCTTATAACGTTGTTTGGAAGGGAGGCCTTCTCGCCTGTCTTGGTGGTGGAGCGGGCGCATCGCACCCTGTCTGCACGACCTGTCCCAGGTGCAGCCCCCCGGCCGATCATAGCCCGGATACTAAATTATCGGGATCGGGACGCTGTCCTCCGCCTCTCCAGAGAACATGGGCAACTCCGGTTTGAGGGTATGGAAATCTCCCTTTACCCCGATTTCACCATGGCAGTGCAGGAGCAGAGGAGAAAGTTAATCCCAGTCAAAAAGAAACTGCAGCAGCTTAATCTGCCCTACGCTATGCTTTTCCAGGCATGGCTTAAAATCACGCACTCGGGGAAACAGATGTTTTTCAATACCCCCAGCAGGCACAAGACTTTCTTAAAAGCTTGCCAAAGCAGCCAGCGGCCCGCGCCTCTCCTCTCCACCCCCAGGAAGAACATGGCGGCGCCTCCGACATAGAGTGACGAATTGCCGCACCGGCCCTACACTAACCTTTGCATAGTGGACAAGAACTTTCTGTCACGATATGCATTTCCTGGAAGCATTCTCTATGTCGTGGCGGGTGGGAGCGGAGGGGAAGAATTGTAAAACAGATACCGAACAGGATGTTTTGTATGGTCTCCTGGGGCGGGTTCCCCCCCGCCCCCCGCCGCTGTTGAGACTGCAATGTACTGGCCGGGATGGACTTGGTAAGTTCTGTGTCCCAGTATTGTGACCTACAAGCTGGTAATGACTTTATCCTGTAAGAACTATCATATTTTCGCATTGGTCACCCATTATTCTAATGTTGCCCGAACGCCCTCGCTTCTGCGAGGAGGCTTTGGATGCCCTCTGGAACCCACCCATTAGGTGAACCCTACCTACTGTTAGTATTCTTCGGCTGCGGTAGAAAAGTTTAGTTGTTTGATTTTCGCCCTCAGTCTTATTGTTTTGATGGGAGGGGCAGTGTCTCTCGAGACACGGAATTGTAGGGTGGGAGGGAGGGAAGGTGTCCACGGCAGGATTGGGCTGTTGATGTGGGGGGGAGTTTACTTGTTGCCACAGAACCGAACAGAATAATGACTTGCCACACAACACTGGACATCAGGCCCTGGGTGTGCCACCGTTCTGCCGATTCCACTTGATACACACTGCTGACGAACATGTATTATTATGTCTGCCGCTGTGACTGATCCCCCGACTCATCCGACCTACCGGTTCCTCACATGGAACGTACGAGGACTGGGTGACCCGCGCAAGCGCCGCCACATCCTGGGGTATTTAGACCGTCACAATATACATTGCGCAATGTTGCAGGAAACCCATTTTCATCCTAGTGCTACCCCTACATTTGCATCTCATTGGGCTAGCTATGCCAGTTTCTCTTCCTACTCCTCGTATGCCCGAGGCACGTGCATTCTCGTTAAGAAAACTCTCCCATACACTCCTATAGGGTCTCTGGTAGATGAGCAGGGTCGTTATTCCATTGCCTGGGGCAGACTAGCCGCACAGACCTTCACATTTGTTTCATGTTATGGGCCTAATTCCAACGACCCTGAATTTTTTAGACTACTCTGGGGTAAAATCCTGGAAATAGGCTCCACACACTTGCTATGGGGAGGAGACCTAAATGTCACCATTGAGCCGGCTCTCGACCGCTCACACCGGCAACCACACCACTGGTCCATATCCCAATCCACTTTAAAAATGATCGTTGATGATCATGAGCTCATTGATGCGTGGCGACATATGCACCCGTTACAGAGGGAAGGGACCTGCTTCACCACGGCTCGGGCCTCCTGGTCCAGAATTGACATGTGGCTTATAACTCAAGGGCTAATCCCATGGCTGACACACACCCTCCATCTCCCTCGCACTTACTCTGACCATTCCCCGGTGCTCATTGTTCTTACCCCTCCGCATGAAAGCTCTCCATTCTTGAATTGGCGCCTGAATCCACTTTCCCTGCTTGACCCAGTTTTCAAACAAGAACTTGAACAGGAGATCATAGATTTCTTTTTGCGCAACGAACTCTTGGTCAGGCACTACTCCACGATTTGGGAGGCATTTAAAGTAACTATTAGAGGCCTGTGCATTGCCAAGAGCAGGGGGATCCTGAAAGATATCAGGGCCAGACTGCGGAGGATTGAGGGCGATCTTAAACATATCGAAACAACACTACAGACAGCGCCGACGCCCAAACTGCAGGCGCAGTTTAGGAATACACTAGCTGAATACCAAAACACTGCGGAAAGCGATTGTAAGTTCAGGGGAAAGTACTTTAGGCGTGCCGGTACGGGGAGGGAGACAGGCCAGGCAGGGTGCTGGCATCCTTAATCTGGCCGCCGCGGTTCTCTAATACAGTCCTAGAGATTGAGGATGCAGATGGTCAGATCCACAGGGATACGGAGGATATAGTGGCAACCTTCCGATGCTTTTATAAGTGTCTGTATAAGACTCAAAGGGATCACTCTACTGAGTTTGAGTCCTTTTTTGAAGACACCGTGATTGCGTGGTTGGGGGATGGCCAACGGGAATTTCTGCTATGTCATCACGAGGATGAAGAGATGACAGCCGCAATAATGCAACTGTCATCCGGGAAGGCGCCGGGGCCGGATGGCCACCCGGCGGAATTCTATAAAACCTTTCATTACCGGCTCATCCCGATCTTGTGACATGTGTTTGAGGAGGCTAGGGAGTCTGGTGTTCTCCCCCCTCTATGCGAGAGGCCCACATTATCTCCATACCCAAGCCAGGGAAAGATGCTAAGTATTGCGATTCGTACAGGCCCCTCTCCTTAATAAACGTGGATGCGATAATCCTAGCTAAATTAATTGCTAACCGTATCAGCCCCCTGATGACCGCATTGGTTCATCCGGACCAGTCGGGCTTTGTACCTACTAGAGGTACTTCCCACAACTTGCGCACGCGATTTGCGCTACTGCAGGACATGGACCCGGAGACCAACGCCGCAGCAATATTCCAAGACGCTAGTAAGGCGTTTGATTCCCTGGAATGGGACTACCTTGCTTTTGTGCTGTAGCGCATGGGGTCCCCCCCCCTTTCTGGCTTGGATCAACCTGCTGTACTCAGGCCTGCAGGCACGGATCCTTAATAATGGCACAAGATCAGCTCCCTTTGCGATAACCAGAGGCACCCGACAGGGGTGCCCTTTGTCACCCCTTCTATTTGCTATAGCCATTGAACCATTGGCGGCTAAAATCAGGCAACACCATCGGGAGCACGCCCTGGTCTACCCGGAGAGACACATTTTAATATCATTATATGTGGATGACTTGACGCTATATCTGCGAGACCCTGACGTAAACCTTAAACCTATCCTCCGTGTAATGATACTGCTCAGCAGACTGTCGGGAGTAAAGGTGAATTGGGGGAAATCTCAGATATTGCCCCTAACTGACTCCACCCCGCGTTTTGCGCCTGAGTATCCGTTGGTTTGGTGCGCAGAATCAGTTACGTATTTGGGTATCCGCGTCTCCCGCTGCCGGGAAGAGTTGATGAGGGACAACTATGGCCGCTTATTGGATCAATTGACACACAAAATAACCAGATGGATTGCGATGCCCTTAACCATGGCCGCCAGAGTATCTTTGCTTAAGATGGTGATTTTACCTAAGCTTCTCTACCTGTTTACTAACATACCCTACGCTCCGTGCCGCCATTTTATTAACAGTATCAAATCACAGATGAACAGATTGACATGGGGCGGGAGGCAGCCCAGACTGGCGTGGGCGGTCCTCACGCGTCCCTTTGACGCTGGAGGTCTGGAGGCCCCTGAGATTGAATTATATTTATTCTGCGCTCAGGCTCACATGCCTCATCTGGCGGTGGAAGATGGACATTTGGCTCCCATGCCTTATTCGGCATATTTGAGCACCCCACTGTACCTAGACACCTGGACTCCACTACTGTCCAATGCACTATTCATGCTTGGTGGGACCTGGCCCAGAGACTCCAAAGCCCCCTATTATACTCACCTCTGGCACCTCTATGGGGACGGCGCGACATCCCTGTTTCACAGGAAGGGGGATGCTGATGGATCTTACGGAAGCTCTCTCGGCTCACTTGGGGTCAACTGTACACACGAGGGACCTTTTGCACCAGTGAAGAATTTTTTGGGGCCTCCTCCCCCACTCCACTGGAATGCTTCTACTATGTGCGACTCAGGCAGGACGTTCGTGCCCTTGCGCCTTTCTTCCCACTCGAACCGCCCATCATGGTCCCCCTGCACGTCCTACTACAGCAGGATCCCCCAGAGCATGTCGTCTCACTACTGTACACCACTACACAGAGGGGGTGGGACCCCCTCCCGGCCAAGGCCAGGTGGGAGGAAGACATGGGACACCCCCTCACAGAAGAACAGTGGCCCTTCTGCTGTCGGCAGACTGGTGACATCTCGGCTAACAGCAGATTGTGACTTATACACTATAGATATCAACACCAGCTTTATTATACACCTGCTCGGCTGCACCGTCTCTGGCTGCGCGACAATGACCGCTGTGAACGATGCGGAGCAGAGGGTGCGGGGTTTGGACACTTGGCATGGGATTGCCCATTGATCCTGAAATACTGGAGGGAGACCTTTAGTGCATTGGATGAGATGAACGGGGTGCACGTGCCTGATACCCCCCTTGTGGCGCTCTTGGGGTACACTGAGAAATTGCCAGTTAAGATCCGGAAATACACTTCTCTGGCTCTTCTGGCAAAAAAAAGATTGCATGCCGGTGGGGGAGAGGACGAGCCCCTAAATTTAAGGAGTGGATGAACAATCTCATACTTTTCCAAGATCAGCTTCACACTTATGCTGAACTCATGCCACCTACAACTCGCCCACGGGACATTTGGGCCCCTCTGCAAACTTACCTCCTGAAACATACTGATGCTGATGACATAAACTCAGTCCAGCCGCCATAGAGGGTGGGAGACCGGGAGGGAGAGGGACACCGAGAAGAGGTAGCTTCATGAATTATTAGAGGAGGTGGTCCGACTGGTACTATGCAATCTGTGGACTTGGGGGCGGCGGGGGAGTGGGATGGTGACACATGGCAGGGAACTGTGGCAGTGATAGTCGAACTGAATGATGACCAGTGGCAAGGGAACTGTGGCCTTTCATGGTTTTATGGTTTTGGGTGTTTGTTAACGACCTGTTTAGTTGGCTGTCTAACTTGCATGCCCTCCGTACGCGGCCGGCCCGATGGGTTGTAGGTGGCTTGCTGTGATTTCTCCCATACCCCCTCCGATATGAACACATACGAGATGCAGTGCCGGCTCGGTGGGATGTAGGCACCCTGCTGTGTTAATTTTGCAAACAGTCAATAAAGGTGTTGTAAAAAAAAAAATATGTCTTGGGACTGATTGAGGGTACCCAAGACTTGGCCGATGGTGGCCTGGGTGACAATTAACCCATTGGCCTCGCTTTGCTGGCCCACAGATTCCCTCCCACAACCCCTACCCTGCTACCCTGAACCCATAACCCAGTGTGGCTCATCCCACTGGTTCCTGTCTGAACTAGAGGTGGTGTTAGATCAACAGCAGCCAAGACTGGGAGACACAAGGTTAGTATGATGTTCCTTTTGACACAGCAAGTGGCGGTATCCAGAGTCTGAGGTGTGGTAACAGCTGCTGTGGGAGGTTTAGGTGTGGGTCGTGTGAGACTCACTGTAGCTATCTGCCCAGGCAAATACGAAAAATAGAATTTGTCATCATATAAACATTGCTACGTACATTTATTGGCAAACCAATGTATATTCAGCATGCAACATAACATACATTAAAAGATTTAAGTCAACATACTTTGATTTGTGAAACAGATAACATCAATTCAATAAAATAACAATAAAGTGGCAGCATAGAAAACTAGACAAAAAATGACATTATAAAACATAGCATAAAATAGAGATTGATAAATACATAACACTTTAACACGTGAAAATTTGAAAGAAAAGAGAGAATGACCAAAATAACATTGCAATACAATTCTCACCAAACAAAAACAAGACATCATGGCAGATATAGTCATTTTAATTAAACATTAACAACACTTGCATAATTCTAAATTGAACATATCTAGTAAAATGTATGCAGTGAAAATGAACAGACATTTACAATATTAAACACAAATATGAATTATGTTATTAGGTGAAAAAAAGCTTGCATGCATCATGTGAAAGTAGATGGAGATTGAAGCCTGCAGTTGTAAGTACAACAAAATACATTCAAACATACAAGGAATAAAACATGAAGAAAAACACACATATTGATAACACATATTAATTAGTAAAACAAGAAAAACAACAATAATGCTAACAATTTCCTAAGAAAAAAATGAACAAAATAATTTTATGTACAGGTTTATATGTTTAAAAAAGGTGCAAACACACATTATCAGCAGCTAAACTGAAAGCAAAAACAACATGTAGGGTTAGAGACACATTCAAAAGTATTACTTACTAGTCTTCAGTCCATCAGAGATTCTTGTCAAGGCTTCGAGATTTAGGATCTACAAAACCTTCTTCTTCCAGGGATAATGTTGTAAGGGGGGCTCGGAGAACCACGACCATTTCTCTGGCCTCAAGATGACGCTTAGAAGCCAGGTAACACACTCTCCCCAGCAGGTCAGTCCACCTCTTCCTCATTTCCTTCTGTGTGTGCAGGTTGTTTGCTACACCATTCACTCTGTCAACTACTCTGAACCACATTTGCCTGTTCTGCGTAATCGTTGTATTTTGTACTTGGGCTCCAAACAATTGTGGCTCTACTCTAATAATTTCATCCACCATGGCTGACAATATTCCCTCAATTAAATGGATATATCTCCTCCATGACATTATGAAATAATAAACTTAAATGAATTTCATAACCCACAAGATAATAAATAAAAAAAGACAAAATGAATGAGAAACAGAAAAAGCCCAAAAAATCTTACTTCACTGAAAAAGTGCTCAGGAACGATATTCTACTGCAGTGGAATGACAAAGGATCATGGTCTGAAATAGAGTGTGTTTTAGAGTGTGGTATGCAGGTGAAAACAAGTAGCCAAAACACATCAGCTGTGTGATTCTAGCATCTATCCAAAAGCCTCAGGAATGGTTCAATGTTGAACGCGTCCTGCTACAGAATTCTCCATTGGCAATCTGCCACTAGGACAATGTCAGCACAACTGTGAAATCTAAATAGGGTCGGGGCAATACCACCACCCTGATGGAGTAATTTTAGCCAGCAGAGGCGTCCGCCGCGTAGACAGCAGTGAGCCGCTCACGTGATGGAATGTGTACAGAGGATTAGCCAGCCCACGTCTAAATAAGGTAGGTGGGAATTCCTCCATTCGATGGAGCACTTGTAAATACTGCCGCTGAGGTACGATGGGAGTCCTGCCAAGATCTAAATCAGGTCCTATATCTTTGAACCTACATTGCAAACGCAAGTATTTCTCCAATATGAACAAGAATACCCTTTACGCAGTGACATTTTGCCTCTTGATCAATATGACTATTTTTGGGAAACAGCCATTACATCGCATGCGTAACAACGCATGTGATTACAAAGTGGTCGTTACAACAACAGCGTTGTTACATCTCAGTACCATTACTACGCGAGTCGTTACAACAACTTGCTGCAGGGGCGCTCTTAGATAAGGAATAGTATAATTTACTATTCCAACACCTAGCACGGCGATGTAACAACGTGTCGTTGTAACGACCTTGTTTTAATCGCATGCTTGTAAACGCATGTGATGTAGAACTATATATTCCTATTTTCAGGGCAACTGGAAATATGCAGTAGGAGAGGGCCAAATTATGGTGCAAAGTTGAGTAAATTATGCAGCAACAAAAGGCAAATTATGCAGCATAATGCTGCACATTTTGCAATAGTATTACTTCATGTATTTGTCATTTTTAAACTTGCTAAAACTGTCTGGGCACTAGTTGCACCCCATATTACTGTGTCCAGTCTTTTAATGAGCATTTACATTATTGGCACCTGAATGGATTCAGAGATTCTAAAGGGGATACTATCAAGCCCAAATTTCTTTGGGGAAAGATGGCACATCTTAATGAATGCTTGCCAATGACTCGTGTAAATCATACATTCAGTCATCACTGTTTGGGAATACAAGTTACAGGGAATTCACTGTCTGATGAAGTCACAAAACCAATTACTCATTCAGATACGAGGGTGGATGGTGACATCATGGTTGCTGTCAATGCTACATGCAGTGGCAAGCCATTACTTAAAACATTTCCAGCAAAATACTCCTCTCTACGGAGTGCCCAAAACGTACCTTTTCTCAAATTCACGGAGAGGGTGATTGATTGATACTAAACCAAGAATAAAGGCTAGAATTAATTATAGCTGCTCATGAGGGTTTAGCGTCTGCCCATGCAGGTGTGCTGGATACAGTTTCCTTACTACAGAAACGCTATTGGTGGCATGGTCTTTAAAAACAGAATAAGCAATATGTCCTCAGCTGTGACATTTGTCAGTAAATTAAAAGTCCCATTGCAGCTCGCCCACCGCAGACGCCCCTCTTAGTTTAAAAAAAACCTCTCAATTGTATCATCTGGATCACTGGGGACCTCTAAATTCGAATGGTTCATTTACATTTTTTCTATTGGCAGTTGATTCATGTGCTAGATTTCTATGAGTGTGCCACGGTGATTGGCTGACACTCGAACAGTTATAGAAAATGTGCAAGTTTTTATCAGGACATATGCAGTAGCTGCATTGCACTCATACCAGGACCCAGCATTTGACTCTAAGGACTACTGGGCTACCATGGAAACCCTGGCTGGTGCTGTGCATTATTCCTCTCGCTATCATCCTGAGGGAAGTTCAATAGTGGAAAGAAAACTGTGACTTAAATAATTCCTTAACAGCTAGAGTATTAGGTTCAGGTCGTTGTTGGGTCCATCACTTGTATGGAATCCAGAGAGCTTTAAATAATCTGCTAAGAAGATACTTGGGCAGCCGGGCGCCTTTCTAAGGTCATGTTTGGCATCTAGATATATGTTCCAGATCTCGATAATCCTGGCATAGTGGCAGCAGACAACCCTTCAGAAATCAATTAAGGTTTTGCTATCTCAGAGGAACTACAAGAATTTCGAGATAAGGGCACAAATTAAACTACTAAATGTTCTGCCACTGACAAACTAAAGGTGCAACGAGCAACTTCTGGCTGGATTCCTAAAGCTGGGGATCTAGTTTGAGAGAAGAGTACAGACAAGAAGGAGTTTGGTCCCTCATACAAAGCACCAGTACCATGGCATTGCAGGTACCAGAACTGTGATTTTGCCACCACTTGCTGGTTGTAGAAACAAACGGTTTGTGTCAATTGAACTTGTCAAACTAAACCATCTGGTCAGTACTACACAGTACGCCACGAAGACTCCTGGGTAGTTACCTATCTCATCTCGCTACCATACAGAAAATACCTCTACAAGCATTAAATAATACAGAAATTTCTACGCCCAGGCTGAATGCCAGATGCTGAAGTTTTGCTACTTTCTGTTACTACTACAAACACAGAAGATACACAAACAATTATTTTACAGACTACAACTGCTACTCCAAACAACAAAGTTGTTTATTATGAACCACCTTTGGAAATGTCCACTAGTTCTCCCTTACCACGTGAGGTCCCTATTATTGCACAGACTGCCTCTGGCTACTTTGTCGACATTGATGAGATTCATCACCTACTTCTTTGCATGGGATACGTGCATTTCTCTTTGGGCTGAAACTGATTTATCTTTATCCACTATGGTCATATATTTGGATATCCATTTTACTGGTTTTCCTATTCATTTTGGATTGGATTTATTACAGTTTTATTTTTGCTTCTATTTTGTTTTTATTTTTAAACATATTTTTATTGGCCTTTAAAGGTTACAATGACAAATACAGTAGGTTGGATTGTAATACTCTCTTTATTTTTGCTTCTAAATGGACATTATCTCCCAGAAAGCTTGTCTGTTGAACTAGTAGTGGAGGTACCGAAGCCTCATTCTTCTTCATATAAAGCACGAAGAGACCTGTCCCTTGTTAACATTTCTGAATTTCCTGTACCTGATGGAATTGTTTGCGGTAAGGTCCCATTTGCTGTTTTTGGTCCTACAGAAACATTACAGATTCCTTATATTTTTAAAGTATCTATGGATCACATCATCACTGCTTATTGTATTTCTGATGACTGCGATGTGACCACTGTTAACCCCTTCAGTGCCACGCCCTTTCCCCGCCCTGTGCCGGGCGTTACATTAGCGGGCGGGGTTCATGACAAGATAGTCTCGTCATGGGCACAGCGCAACCGTGCTCCATGACGAGACTATCTCGTCATGGGCACTGAAGAGGTTAAAAGCATGATTGCTGAGCTAGAATCTTATACAATATTAAAAACTGAAGATTTGTGTTTAAATTCTGCTAATTATGGTGAATTGTTTTTTTACCATCACGACCCACACCATTTTTGCACAGAGCTTGTACTCCAAGTGCAGTTTTGGAGCACTGCCCAACACCACAAGTGGGTAGTTCTAAAACATAGTTGAAAAAGTTTGCATATTTTTCTGGTAACAATCCTTTAGATCCAGTTTCTTTCTATTATAGGCTTACCTCTGACCCAAATAAAATTTATTTATTCAGACTCATTTATTTCCCAGTAGCCACACAAGGCTTTGAATGTTGAAACGAAAACATTGAGTTAAAATTGATTTGGGGAACAAGTACAAGGCAATTATGTTTTATTTAGAGCTAATCTAATCCCCTGGCAAATAATTATTTTTAACAAGACAGTACAGCAAAGTACCTGCTTGGGTTTGGCTAAAATTAAGGCTATGAATACACTTAATATTCCTTTTTTTAATGTTTTGACAATTGGCAACACTTTGCAAATTTTACAGAAGAACAGCTCAGTGACATAATACAGAATGGTATATATAACTCTTCAATTTTACATTCAGATAGGTGGTTAGTGTGGCAAGTTGACAATAATGGTGCCCATACAAATTTTTTAAACAACACAATGGAGTTTAAAGCAAGTAGACCAGGCTCCCGATATGTGAGGACACAACATTCAGGAATAGTTACTACCTATAGTTTAGGAATGTCAGCAGTGGATAAACATTCCACTTTATCTGCAGTTACATAACATCTGCCTCTCCTCTCTGATGACATTGATTTACAATATTTATTGCTGGGTCCTAGGTTCTAAATACTTCGTATATACAATTTACAATGAACTTTGGAAAGTTTTTAAGGTGGAAGCTGCTGAGCTCATGAGAGAACTTGACAGGGCAAACTTGGAAAAGGCATTGGCTGTTTTGGACAATGGCCATTATAGAAATGGGGTTACCCTAATACGGTACTGGACCTGGGTATAGTATAATACAAAAAACAATGGTCCTAGACCTACTTTAGAAAAGCATTAGTCAATACTCCTTGAGTTCCATAGAATTACCAATTTTTTATGAGCGTTGATCTGGTGCAGCCGCACCCGCTCGAAGTAGTGAATACAATAATATATATAAACAGTAAAAATGCAATACCCAATGTTTTACTCAACCATGCATTTAATTCTTCATGCCAATGGTATACAGTACTAATGTAATCGTTTTTATAAATCAAAGCAGTACAATCATTAAGCAATCATTGTAGAGGGTTGCTCCAGATGGAACGTGCGGGGAGAAGGTGCTCAAGTGAAAAGGGGGGATGTGAAAAGACTTCAAAGTAGTGGCATAGGAGATAGAGGTTGATATTTTCAAAACAAAAAAGAAACGGTTGTAATTCACCGTTCCATCGGGACTGGCCACATGTATGGTAAATACACAATTTTACATTTCATTTCATACAGATATAACTTCTTGTGGTGCACGTTTTGTCAAAGAGAACAGCGTGTGTGGTCCAGGCCAGGTACTAGGGGCGTCGACGTTTCGATCCGTCTTGTGGCCGCGAGGGTAATTTAAACCTCGGCCGTGCGGATCTTCCTCAGGACAAAAATGGGGCAACCAACTCTTATAATGATCTAAGTGGTGAATTAAAAGAGGGGGGGTGAGTCAGGTATTGCATTGGGGAGTAAAATTGATTAAAACGAAGGAAACCGGGTTGAGGCTTACCCGTCAGGGTCAATGAAACCCGGGTCCTAGTGTGTCAGGGTCCGTCGATTAGTGGGCCCAGCAATCACTCGATAAGTGTGCGTCAATAAGTTGCCTAGGGTTAAAGGCGATAGATTAATTAGCCAACCCCTCAAAAATGCGGGATTGAAAAGACAATAACGATAAAGGGAGTATATTTACCTAGTAGTGGTTTGAGGGGTAAACAATCTCTTGCTCTGTTCAGACCGTGTCCGGGGCATTCAAGGCCAAGTTTATCTGAAAGGAGCCGAAGCGTGAGTTAAGTTAAGCCGAAGCGTGAGTTGATTAGATTAAAAGGGGAGGCGGTAGATGGGGTCGAGCGCTCCCAATGGGTGTCATTACCTTATGTCCGGCCGCGAGCAATTCCCAAGTGAGTTGGCTCGAAGGGAGGTAGCGGCCGCCACTCCAAAGTATAAACCGTACGCGACGTCATTCACACCGGGATGACGCCGCCGGTACGGGACGGACAGGGATGAAAGACTATCCCGACCGGGATAAGAGTCCTGATGTGTGAAGAAAGGTTCAATTACTGCGAGGTGGATACATACTTGAATTATGTGTAATGGATCCGGCGAGATGTATAGGAGGGGGAGTCCCTGGTTATAATTGCCACTTGAATTCTACGGTGGTAAGGACAAGGTATTTCACACGATCTCAGTAAATCAGAGAATATACAGTATATAAAGTTATACATATTAGTTTCAAGAGTAATTACACAAAGTATTCATAATTCAAAAACCATTAAAATTGGAAGGACGATAATCACGTTGCGCATGGATAGAAGCTCCAACATATATGGTAACCATGTTAACTTCAAGGATTCATTCATCAGAGAATTAATTTAAGGGAGATGAATATACAGTATATAAAGTTATACATATTGGTTTCAAGAGTATTTACACAGAGTATGTATAATTCAAAGGACAATTAAAATTAAAAGGATGATAATCACGTTGCGCATGGATAGAGGCTCCAACATATATTGATGACTTCAAGGATTCATTCATACAGGGATCCATTGAGTCACGTTCTAGGTAGTTGGAGGACCAGTATGAACAATACACAGTAAGGATGTAGTGTACAGTGTATCTACATGAGATGAAAGCCCAAATGAGCCCCTAGTGTGCAACAGAGTGGGGGAATGGTTTCACCCAATACCCAGTATTGAGACCTGTCTCCCTATCTCCTCAAATTCGTTCAGGCCATGTGTGATCGTATCAAGAGAATGTATCCACCTACATTCCCTTTTACTAAGAATGTTACCAAAGTCACCTCCTCTTGGATTGGGTTTCACCTTCTCAACGACCCACCATTTCAGACTTTCTGGTGTGTGTTCGAACCTCCTGAAATGTTCTACTAGTGGTGCGCCTTGTACCATGCAGCGTATGCGGCTACAATGTTGTAGGATTCGACATTTGACTTTCTGGCTGGTCTGTCCTATATACATAAAGCCACAAGGGCAAATGATTGCATAAATAACCCCACTGGTGTTACAGTTACTATGCTCCTGTAGTGTATAGTTTTGACCGTTGTGTGTAAATTCAGTGATTTCCACAGTCATGGCACAGGCTTTACAGAGGCCACATTTGCGGTGCCCTTTGATTGGTGGAATACCCCATAGTGTGGTTTGACCCTGTGGACGTTGTATCGGAAGTAATGATTTGACCACATGGTCCCTTACGTTCTTGCCCTTTCTAAAGGCGTGTAGAGGCGGTGGGATATTACCCAACTCATCCGACACTAAATGCCAGTGTTGGTTGATTGTTTTCTTTATGGCACTGCTTTTAGTATTAAAGGTGGTCACACAGACAATCCTGTCTTCATTTGAATTGGTTTTACATTTTGGGACCAATAGAAACTCCCTGTGGTTGTGCCAAGCACGTTTACGTGCTTTTTTGAGGAGTCTGATTGGGTAGCCACGTTCTAGTAGTCTGGTGAGAAGGCCTGCTGACTCTGCAAAGAAATCCTCTTTCTTGGAGCAGTTCCTACGCAACCTCAGGAATTGGCCAAAGGGCAAATTGTCCCTGAGGTTGCGTGGGTGGTGGCTGGTGTATTTAAGAAGCGTGTTTCGCTCACTGCTCTTCCTATACAGGCTTGTGTGTAATTCGCCGGATTCTGCTTTAATTAAAATGTCGAGAAAGTTGATTTGGTCTCTATTGGATTCAAGTGTAAATTGAATGTCCCTTGAGCATGTGTTCAGCCAGAGATGAAAGGATGTAAGTTGGTCTTCCTCACCCTCCCAGATCATTAGAACGTCGTCTATGTAACGACGCCACAGGACTATGTGATTCCTGTAGGGGTTGTGTTCATTCATGATGAATTGTAGTTCGTATTCACTCATGTAAATAATTGCTAAGTTAGGGGCAAAGCTAGCACCCATCGCTACACCTTTGGTTTGCACATAGTGTTGACCCTGGAAGTAGAAATAGTTCTTAGTCATTGCCACACCAAGAAGTTCAATGATGAATTCCGTGGGAACCTTAAATGGTGCAGGTCTTTTATTGAGTACAGACTCAATACAGGATAGGGCAGCCGCTTGGGGGATGTTGGTGTATAGAGAAGTAATGTCCATGGTGGCTAGTATATTACCACTTCGATCATAAGGACGTTCATCCACCAATTGGATGGTTTGCATCGTATCCCTGAGGTAAGTAGGGGTGTTCTCTGCAATGGGTCGGAGAAATACATCGATATATTTGCAAAGCGGTTCCAAAATAGAGCCACATCCAGATATTATTGGTCTCCCGGGGGGGTCCTGCATACGCTTATGTATTTTTGGCAACGTATATATAGTGGGCATTCTGGGGTATTTATTATTGAGATACTCATGTTCTAATTTACTCAAGTATCCAACTGTTAATGCCTTGTCAGTCATGCGTGCAATGATTCTCCCAATCTCTTTTGTGGGATCCCGGTTCAATTTTTCATAATTTCCCTCAACCGACAACTGTGTCAGAATTTCCTTTTTGTAGTCCTCCACGTTCTGTACAACAATGGCCCCGCCTTTATCGGCGGGTTTGATGACTATGTTGGTGTTTGTTTTTAAGGTTTCGAGAGCTAGCCGCTCCTGTTTACTCACGTTGTACTTCACGTACTGCCGTTTGGCCAGAATCTTGTCAATGTCCCTCATCACTACCTGCTCATACGCCAGAAGTTTGTAAGGCATAAGATGGGTAGGAGGATTAAATTTGGAGGGGGGTCTCAGTCCACTACCGGAGAAGGTAGGGTTCAAAGGGATTTTTTGGAAGTAGTGTTTTAACCTGATTTTGCGGAAGAATTGATGTAACTCTACTTTAAGGTGGAAGTTGTTGGGCATCGAGGTAGGGACAAAGGACAGACCTTTACTCAATATTGCTTGTTCATTAGGTTCCAGTATGTAGTCAGACAGATTGACTACAGGATTGACAGGTGTGTACGTTACCATCTGTAGTGTTGTCGGCGTGTTTGAATGTCCCCGTGGGTTTCCTGCTGGAAATGTGTCTGTCTCCTCATTCTGCCTCTGCCCTGATTCCATGTTGGTGTTCTCGATCCCCTGGGTCTGCCCCAGGGACGGCCCCGCCCTCGTTGTGTCCACCATGGGTCCTCTGCTAAAAAAGACTGTTGATCTGTGTAGGTGTTATTAGAACCAGGAGTGGTAGTGCTTGGACCTGGGCGTTCAGTATCACTCTCTGTACTACTTCCTAATGAGGATCCAGAGAATGTTGTGTATCTCCTAAAACCCCCCCTGCCTCTGCTGGAGTAGGTGCCTTGTTGCTCCCTCACGTAGTAACCCTCCTGTAGATATGGGTAAGTTGTTTTTTTATCGTAAAGTCTGATGTCTCTTGCTACCTTGTCTAGTTTATTAGCCTGGGTATAAAGGTCAAAGTCGCGGATCGTCCTCTCCAGTCTTTCTAAGGCCTCTTTCGCATTATTAAGGGCCCTGTCCTCAATGATCTCTTTTTTCAAGTCAGAGATCTCTTTAGTCAGGCGTTGCACCTCCTCAACTGCAGTTTCAATCCCAAGCACCATCCAGTGCCTGGAACAATTATTGGATACAAAACTGAAGTTTTCTTTAAACTTAGGATTGTCCAAGAAGATAGCTGGTTCGTTTCTAACCTGTAAACCTACCGGGATAACATTAGATGATAGATATTTTGCTAATGTATGCCCATGTAGACGTGTTCTAATCAATTTCTTTTCTAATCTTTCAAGCTTGGATATTTTCTCATTTAGTGTGAGGTCTATATTGGTGGTGGTTCCACCTAAGAAAGTCCCAGCTCCTTGTTCCAATAAGAGTTTTTCTATATAGTCTTCGCTATATGCCAATGTCTCTCTCTCGGACATAGTTTACGAAGATGTTATACGATTAACATAGATCACATATATTCATGAACAACAAACAAACATTAATTACTTAACACTAACAAACATTTAACATAGAAACCCTCGCAGGCATAACCTGCACAAAGGTGGCCATTATAGAAATGGAGTTACCCTAATACGGTACTGGACCTGGGTATAGTATAATACAAAAAACAATGGTCCTAGACCTACTTTAGAAAAGCATTAGTCAATACTCCTTGAGTTCCATAGAATTACCAATTTTTTATGAGCGTTGATCTGGTGCAGCCGCACCCGCTCGAAGTAGTGAATACAATAATATATATAAACAGTAAAAATGCAATACCCAATGTTTTACTCAACCATGCATTTAATTCTTCATGCCAATGGTATACAGCACTAATGTAATCGTTTTTATAAATCAAAGCAGTACAATCATTAAGCAATCATTGTAGAGGGTTGCTCCAGATGGAACGTGCGGGGAGAAGGTGCTCAAGTGAAAAGGGGGGATGTGAAAAGACTTCAAAGTAGTGGCATAGGAGATAGAGGTTGATATTTTCAAAACAAAAAAGAAATTAATTCTCTGATGAATGAATCCTTGAAGTTAACATGGTTACCATATATGTTGGAGCTTCTATCCATGCGCAACGTGATTATCGTCCTTCCAATTTTAATGGTTTTTGAATTATGAATACTTTGTGTAATTACTCTTGAAACTAATATGTATAACTTTATATACTGTATATTCTCTGATTTACTGAGATCGTGTGAAATACCTTGTCCTTACCACCGTAGAATTCAAGTGGCAATTATAACCAGGGACTCCCCCTCCTATACATCTCGCCGGATCCATTACACATAATTCAAGTATGTATCCACCTCGCAGTAATTGAACCTTTCTTCACACATCAGGACTCTTATCCCGGTCGGGATAGTCTTTCATCCCTGTCCGTCCCGTACCGGCGGCGTCATCCCGGTGTGAATGACGTCGCGTACGGTTTATACTTTGGAGTGGCGGCCGCTACCTCCCTTCGAGCCAACTCACTTGGGAATTGCTCGCGGCCGGACATAAGGTAATGACACCCATTGGGAGCGCTCGACCCCATCTACCGCCTCCCCTTTTAATCTAATCAACTCACGCTTCGGCTTAACTTAACTCACGCTTCGGCTCCTTTCAGATAAACTTGGCCTTGAATGCCCCGGACACGGTCTGAACAGAGCAAGAGATTGTTTACCCCTCAAACCACTACTAGGTAAATATACTCCCTTTATCGTTATTGTCTTTTCAATCCCGCATTTTTGAGGGGTTGGCTAATTAATCTATCACCTTTAACCCTAGGCAACTTATTGACGCACACTTATCGAGTGATTGCTGGGCCCACTAATCGACGGACCCTGACACACTAGGACCCGGGTTTCATTGACCCTGACGGGTAAGCCTCAACCCGGTTTCCTTCGTTTTAATCAATTTTACTCCCCAATGCAATACCTGACTCACCCCCCCTCTTTTAATTCACCACTTAGATCATTATAAGAGTTGGTTGCCCCATTTTCGTCCTGAGGAAGATCCGCACGGCCGAGGTTTAAATTACCCTCGCGGCCACAAGACGGATCGAAACGTCGACGCCCCTAGTACCTGGCCTGGACCACACACGCTGTTCTCTTTGACAAAACGTGCACCACAAGAAGTTATATCTGTATGAAATGAAATGTAAAATTGTGTATTTACCATACATGTGGCCAGTCCCGATGGAACGGTGAATTACAACCGTTTCTCTTTTTTGTTTTGAAAATATCAACCTCTATCTCCTATGCCACTACTTTGAAGTCTTTTCACATCCCCCCTTTTCACTTGAGCACCTTCTCCCCGCACGTTCCATCTGGAGCAACCCTCTACAATGATTGCTTAATGATTGTACTGCTTTGATTTATAAAAACGATTACATTAGTACTGTATACCATTGGCATGAAGAATTAAATGCATGGTTGAGTAAAACATTGGGTATTGCATTTTTACTGTTTATATATATTATTGTATTCACTACTTCGAGCGGGTGCGGCTGCACCAGATCAACGCTCATAAAAAATTGGTAATTCTATGGAACTCAAGGAGTATTGACTAATGCTTTTCTAAAGTAGGTCTAGGACCATTGTTTTTTGTATTATACTATACCCAGGTCCAGTACCGTATTAGGGTAACCCCATTTCTATAATGGCCACCTTTGTGCAGGTTATGCCTGCGAGGGTTTCTATGTTAAATGTTTGTTAGTGTTAAGTAATTAATGTTTGTTTGTTGTTCATGAATATATGTGATCTATGTTAATCGTATAACATCTTCGTAAACTATGTCCGAGAGAGAGACATTGGCATATAGCGAAAACTATATAGAAAAACTCTTATTGGAACAAGGAGCTGGGACTTTCTTAGGTGGAACCACCACCAATATAGACCTCACACTAAATGAGAAAATATCCAAGCTTGAAAGATTAGAAAAGAAATTGATTAGAACACGTCTACATGGGCATACATTAGCAAAATATCTATCATCTAATGTTATCCCGGTAGGTTTACAGGTTAGAAACGAACCAGCTATCTTCTTGGACAATCCTAAGTTTAAAGAAAACTTCAGTTTTGTATCCAATAATTGTTCCAGGCACTGGATGGTGCTTGGGATTGAAACTGCAGTTGAGGAGGTGCAACGCCTGACTAAAGAGATCTCTGACTTGAAAAAAGAGATCATTGAGGACAGGGCCCTTAATAATGCGAAAGAGGCCTTAGAAAGACTGGAGAGGACGATCCGCGACTTTGACCTTTATACCCAGGCTAATAAACTAGACAAGGTAGCAAGAGACATCAGACTTTATGATAAAAAAACAACTTACCCATATCTACAGGAGGGTTACTACGTGAGGGAGCAACAAGGCACCTACTCCAGCAGAGGCAGGGGGGGTTTTAGGAGATACACAACATTCTCTGGATCCTCATTAGGAAGTAGTACAGAGAGTGATACTGAACGCCCAGGTCCAAGCACTACCACTCCTGGTTCTAATAACACCTACACAGATCAACAGTCTTTTTTAGCAGAGGACCCATGGTGGACACAACGAGGGCGGGGCCGTCCCTGGGGCAGACCCAGGGGATCGAGAACACCAACATGGAATCAGGGCAGAGGCAGAATGAGGAGACAGACACATTTCCAGCAGGAAACCCACGGGGACATTCAAACACGCCGACAACACTACAGATGGTAACGTACACACCTGTCAATCCTGTAGTCAATCTGTCTGACTACATACTGGAACCTAATGAACAAGCAATATTGAGTAAAGGTCTGTCCTTTGTCCCTACCTCGATGCCCAACAACTTCCACCTTAAAGTAGAGTTACATCAATTCTTCCGCAAAATCAGGTTAAAACACTACTTCCAAAAAATCCCTTTGAACCCTACCTTCTCCGGTAGTGGACTGAGACCCCCCTCCAAATTTAATCCTCCTACCCATCTTATGCCTCACAAACTTCTGGCGTATGAGCAGGTAGTGATGAGGGACATTGACAAGATTCTGGCCAAACGGCAGTACGTGAAGTACAACGTGAGTAAACAGGAGCGGCTAGCTCTCGAAACCTTAAAAACAAACACCAACATAGTCATCAAACCCGCCGATAAAGGCGGGGCCATTGTTGTACAGAACGTGGAGGACTACAAAAAGGAAATTCTGACACAGTTGTCGGTTGAGGGAAATTATGAAAAATTGAACCGGGATCCCACAAAAGAGATTGGGAGAATCATTGCACGCATGACTGACAAGGCATTAACAGTTGGATACTTGAGTAAATTAGAACATGAGTATCTCAATAATAAATACCCCAGAATGCCCACTATATATACGTTGCCAAAAATACATAAGCGTATGCAGGACCCCCCCGGGAGACCAATAATATCTGGATGTGGCTCTATTTTGGAACCGCTTTGCAAATATATCGATGTATTTCTCCGACCCATTGCAGAGAACACCCCTACTTACCTCAGGGATACGATGCAAACCATCCAATTGGTGGATGAACGTCCTTATGATCGAAGTGGTAATATACTAGCCACCATGGACATTACTTCTCTATACACCAACATCCCCCAAGCGGCTGCCCTATCCTGTATTGAGTCTGTACTCAATAAAAGACCTGCACCATTTAAGGTTCCCACGGAATTCATCATTGAACTTCTTGGTGTGGCAATGACTAAGAACTATTTCTACTTCCAGGGTCAACACTATGTGCAAACCAAAGGTGTAGCGATGGGTGCTAGCTTTGCCCCTAACTTAGCAATTATTTACATGAGTGAATACGAACTACAATTCATCATGAATGAACACAACCCCTACAGGAATCACATAGTCCTGTGGCGTCGTTACATAGACGACGTTCTAATGATCTGGGAGGGTGAGGAAGACCAACTTACATCCTTTCATCTCTGGCTGAACACATGCTCAAGGGACATTCAATTTACACTTGAATCCAATAGAGACCAAATCAACTTTCTCGACATTTTAATTAAAGCAGAATCCGGCGAATTACACACAAGCCTGTATAGGAAGAGCAGTGAGCTTCTTAAATACACCAGCCACCACCCACGCAACCTCAGGGACAATTTGCCCTTTGGCCAATTCCTGAGGTTGCGTAGGAACTGCTCCAAGAAAGAGGATTTCTTTGCAGAGTCAGCAGGCCTTCTCACCAGACTACTAGAACGTGGCTACCCAATCAGACTCCTCAAAAAAGCACGTAAACGTGCTTGGCACAACCACAGGGAGTTTCTATTGGTCCCAAAATGTAAAACCAATTCAAATGAAGACAGGATTGTCTGTGTGACCACCTTTAATACTAAAAGCAGTGCCATAAAGAAAACAATCAACCAACACTGGCATTTAGTGTCGGATGAGTTGGGTAATATCCCACCGCCTCTACACGCCTTTAGAAAGGGCAAGAACGTAAGGGACCATGTGGTCAAATCATTACTTCCGATACAACGTCCACAGGGTCAAACCACACTATGGGGTATTCCACCAATCAAAGGGCACCGCAAATGTGGCCTCTGTAAAGCCTGTGCCATGACTGTGGAAATCACTGAATTTACACACAACGGTCAAAACTATACACTACAGGAGCATAGTAACTGTAACACCAGTGGGGTTATTTATGCAATCATTTGCCCTTGTGGCTTTATGTATATAGGACAGACCAGCCAGAAAGTCAAATGTCGAATCCTACAACATTGTAGCCGCATACGCTGCATGGTACAAGGCGCACCACTAGTAGAACATTTCAGGAGGTTCGAACACACACCAGAAAGTCTGAAATGGTGGGTCGTTGAGAAGGTGAAACCCAATCCAAGAGGAGGTGACTTTGGTAACATTCTTAGTAAAAGGGAATGTAGGTGGATACATTCTCTTGATACGATCACACATGGCCTGAACGAATTTGAGGAGATAGGGAGACAGGTCTCAATACTGGGTATTGGGTGAAACCATTCCCCCACTCTGTTGCACACTAGGGGCTCATTTGGGCTTTCATCTCATGTAGATACACTGTACACTACATCCTTACTGTGTATTGTTCATACTGGTCCTCCAACTACCTAGAACGTGACTCAATGGATCCCTGTATGAATGAATCCTTGAAGTCATCAATATATGTTGGAGCCTCTATCCATGCGCAACGTGATTATCATCCTTTTAATTTTAATTGTCCTTTGAATTATACATACTCTGTGTAAATACTCTTGAAACCAATATGTATAACTTTATATACTGTATATTCATCTCCCTTAAATTAATTCTCTGATGAATGAATCCTTGAAGTTAACATGGTTACCATATATGTTGGAGCTTCTATCCATGCGCAACGTGATTATCGTCCTTCCAATTTTAATGGTTTTTGAATTATGAATACTTTGTGTAATTACTCTTGAAACTAATATGTATAACTTTATATACTGTATATTCTCTGATTTACTGAGATCGTGTGAAATACCTTGTCCTTACCACCGTAGAATTCAAGTGGCAATTATAACCAGGGACTCCCCCTCCTATACATCTCGCCGGATCCATTACACATAATTCAAGTATGTATCCACCTCGCAGTAATTGAACCTTTCTTCACACATCAGGACTCTTATCCCGGTCGGGATAGTCTTTCATCCCTGTCCGTCCCGTACCGGCGGCGTCATCCCGGTGTGAATGACGTCGCGTACGGTTTATACTTTGGAGTGGCGGCCGCTACCTCCCTTCGAGCCAACTCACTTGGGAATTGCTCGCGGTCGGACATAAGGTAATGCCACCCATTGGGAGCGCTCGACCCCATCTACCGCCTCCCCTTTATATCAAATCAACTCACGCTTCGGCTTAACTTAACTCACGCTTCGGCTCCTTTCAGATAAACTTGGCCTTGAATGCCCCGGACACGGTCTGAACAGAGCAAGAGATTGTTTACCCCTCAAACCACTACTAGGTAAATATACTCCCTTTATCGTTATTGTCTTTTCAATCCCGCATTTTTGAGGGGTTGGCTAATTAATCTATCGCCTTTAACCCTAGGCAACTTATTGACGCACACTTATCGAGTGATTGCTGGGCCCACTAATCGACGGACCCTGACACACTAGGACCCGGGTTTCATTGACCCTGACGGGTAAGCCTCAACCCGGTTTCCTTCGTTTTAATCAATTTTACTCCCCAATGCAATACCTGACTCACCCCCCCTCTTTTAATTCACCACTTAGATCATTATAAGAGTTGGTTGCCCCATTTTCGTCCTGAGGAAGATCCGCACGGCCGAGGTTTAAATTACCCTCGCGGCCACAAGACGGATCGAAACGTCGACGCCCCTAGTACCTGGCCTGGACCACACACGCTGTTCTCTTTGACAAAACGTGCACCACAAGAAGTTATATCTGTATGAAATGAAATGTAAAATTGTGTATTTACCATACATGTGGCCAGTCCCGATGGAACGGTGAATTACAACCGTTTCTTTTTTGTTTTGAAAATATCAACCTCTATCTCCTATGCCACTACTTTGAAGTCTTTTCACATCCCCCCTTTTCACTTGAGCACCTTCTCCCCGCACGTTCCATCTGGAGCAACCCTCTACAATGATTGCTTAATGATTGTACTGCTTTGATTTATAAAAACGATTACATTAGTACTGTATACCATTGGCATGAAGAATTAAATGCATGGTTGAGTAAAACATTGGGTATTGCATTTTTACTGTTTATATATATTATTGTATTCACTACTTCGAGCGGGTGCGGCTGCACCAGATCAACGCTCATAAAAAATTGTTTTGGACAATGGCATGAATACATTATGAGTTTGTATTTATTCTTTGAACAATATTGCATCATCTGCAGTTGAAATAATACAGTATGACACATCTCTCCTCTAGCATGGGCAAGGTCAGCTGAGATTGATTATGCAATTGAGTTGGACATTGCAGGTTTTGAATCAAAATTAAATAGTGTGCTCTGGAGGTATCTGAATGCATCAGAGATGGTTTTGCCTTATCATTTTAACACACACACAAAGACTAATGGCAAAAATGCAACTTACACAATGTGTAAACACAGAACATTCAGAAAAATTGCCATTTAGAGTAGCAGAAATGCCATCAGCTGTACTGTTATATCTTATTGTCCATATCGCCGTTTCATTTTACAGCTTGTTTGAAACACTTTCAAGTAGGCAGATATGAAGCTTTAGGGGAGAGTTTTTCACACAAGACCTGGTTTCTGTCTTTTGATTACAGATGCCTGAGTGGAGAAACAGAAGTATATCCAAGCAAATTAATGGGAAACTTCATTTAACCATTCATTAATTTGCAAAGAGATGACACTCCATGGGGCATGTAATTCATCCATTGCCAATTTGACGTGTTATCGGAAAGGCGTTCTAGATGCCTTGATTCAGCCAGTGGTCCGGTTGCTTTCAAATGGAAGTTATTTGATCTTGAATTGGATTGGATTGACATTTATAGAGCGCACGAATGCCGAAGAGTCTTGGCGCTGGGGTGAGAGAAAGAAGGAGAGGAAGCACCAATGTCCACAAAACAGACAGCTTAGGTCCTAGGAAACAACCAATTTTTTATTTGCTTCCTGAACACTGTCATGTTTAGTTGGAGTCTGGCTGTGGTAGGTAGTTGGTTCTACAGCCTAACCACACCATGAGATAAGCTCTTACCACCCCATCTGGCTCTACGAACCTTCATGGCAGCAATGAGGCCAGAATTGGCTGATCTAAGATTTCTTGTGGGGGCGTACCAGTAGAAGATTTTACGCAGGTCCGCAGCACCTCCACCATAAATAAACTAAAACTTAAGGCTAACAAGACGGAATTGATCTTTTTCGGAAAAGGCCCCCTCCTCCATCTGATCTCTGGTGTCCGGCAGAGATGGGACAAGCCCCCTCGCCCAGCCACTCGGCAAAAAATCTGGGAGTGCGGTGGGATGACAGTCTGTCCTTTGCATCGCACATCCAGCAAATAGTTGGCTGCTGTCTGTGTAAACTGAGGAATCTCCGTAAGATTCTGCGACTCTTACCAGTAAGCTGCCAAAAAACAGTAATCCATGCCACAGTGACATCTAGGCTGGATTACGCTAACGGCCTGTATCTGGGTTTACCAAAATACCTTATACAGCGACTGCAACTGGTCCAAAATGCGGCTGCAAGACTATTAATGCGGATCCCTTTCAAGCACTCGGTCTCTCCGCATCTTCTCTTACTTC
Source organism: Triturus cristatus (assembly GCF_964204655.1). NCBI lineage: Eukaryota > Metazoa > Chordata > Amphibia > Caudata > Salamandridae > Triturus > Triturus cristatus. The sequence continues at coordinate 782,288,545 of NC_140592.1, forward strand.
ATTGGTTACCAGTAGCAAACAGAATAAAGTTTAAGGCACTTACACTGGCCTTCAGATCATTGTATGGCACCTGCCCAAACTATCTGAAAGCCCGACTGCCAAGATACACCCAAGCTCGCTCTCTCCGATCCAACAACCGTGTTCAGATTGCAGTCCCTAGAGCAAAAAGAGCGCGGCTGAGAGGACGGACTTTTTCGGCCAATGTGGCGACACTTTGGAACACCATGCCCCCTGCTCTTCAACAGGCCCCCTCCGAGGTATGCTTCAAGCGCATGCTGAAACCTGGCTTTTCGCTCAACCGCGCTAGACGCCAACACCCCTAGCCCTCTTGGTCAAAAAATATCTTGTTCTTGTAGCGCCGGGACACCTCCTCGCGAGGTAGCTGTTCGCGCTTTTATAAAATTCCGTATTATTATTATTATTATTAAAGGGTCTTATGAGCCAGACATAGGGCCTTAAATTCTAGGCGTTGCTGTATTGGAAGCCAGTGCAATGACTTAATGGCATCCGACGTAGGGTGGCCTTTGGGGATGTTCAACAATAGCCGCGCCGCAGCATTTTGAATAGACTGCAATTTAGACTTCTGTGCCTTGGCAATGTCCAAAAATAGGGCATTGCAGTAGTCTAGCCATGATAAAACTAACGCCACTACCACGGTTTTTCTTAATTCCAATGGGATAAACGGAAGCACCTTCCTGAGTAACTTCAGGATGTAGAAGCAGGTGTAGGTAACGCGGTTAATCTGGGCTGCAAAGCCCAGTTGTTCGTCGACTATAATCCCCAAGTTTTTAACTTTAGAGGACGGTACAGGACATATGCCAGCCTCTGTTGGCCACCAGGTAGGGTCCCACAGGGATGGGCCGCCACCAAACTCCATCACCTCCGTCTTATCTGTATTTATTTTCAGATAGTTGTTACTCATCCAGCTCATGATGTGAGTCAGACATGCATGGAAACTTGCAGCCGCAGATGCCACCTGCTAAAATACAGAGATAATAATCTGTGAGTCGTCTGCGTAAGATACAAACGAGAACCCATGCTGTCTGACAAGACTGGCAAGAGGGGTGACATAGATAGATGTTAAATAGAGTTGGAGACAATGCCGACCCCCTGTGGGACACCGCAAGGCAGGCGGAATGTTTCAGACTGTAGATTTTCCCAATACAAAGTCTGTTCCCTCTCCTCTAGGAAAGATGATAGGAGGGACAGAGCCACCTCCCCAATCCCGACCGCCTTCAGCCGTTGCACTAATACCATGTGATTCACGGTGTCCAATGCCGCCGATAGGTCGAGGAAGATGAGGATCGCTCTCCGCCCCCCATCCACCTGTCTCCGAATATCCTCTGTTGCTACGACTAGCGCAGTCTCGGTCGAATGACCTGATCGAAATCCGTGCTGACTTATATCCAATAAGTTGCTGGTGTCTAGATAGGTCGATAGCTCCTGATTTATTGACCTCTCAAGGTCGATAATTCTTGGGTTCCAATGGATCAAGCTGGGGTTTCTTGAGAATTAGTCGAATACAGGCCTGTTTCCAGACTAGTGGATAGAGCCCTGATTGAATCACTTGGTTTAGAACAGCCCCCCACACCACATGCATGACCATAGGCGGACACGGATCCCTTGGGGATCCTGACTTAGTGGATAGCAGGAGTTTATTTACATCAGTAGGAGACAGTGTGCTGAACGTATTTAATTGACAATGCTGCAACTTGCCCTCTATTATAGTGGTTTGGCCTGTGTCATCTCTCTGCCTAGTACTCCGAAGGTCCTCATAGATCGTTTGTATCTTGGTTTGAAACAAATTCGCCATTTTGGTGCATAGAGTGGAGTCAGGAGTAAAACGAGTGTTCTGACGTGGTCGTGTAACACTTGAATGTTTTTAAACAGTTCCTTAGTGGAGTTGTTGGACTCCTTTATTTTTGTTGTGTAGTAACTCTTTTTAGTGAGTATAATGGCTTCTTTGTACTGTTGTAGTGCTCTATTGTAGGATATCTTATGCTCCCTACTATATTCAGTCCTCCACACACGTTCGGCTTTCCTGCATATAACTTTCAACTCTTTCAACTGTGGACAGTACCACGGAGAAGACACCTGTACTCTTCTTAGTTTGATAACTTTCTCAGGGGCTACTATTTTTACAGCCACTGCTATCCATTTATTGAACTGGCAAGCTGACCAAAGTTGTTGTGGAATGAAACCGGTAGCACCATATGTGGTGATAGGTTCCAAGGTTGTGACCTGTTGTAATAACGTGTTATTTACACCCACACACACACAACTAGGTGTGTTACCTTGTGGTCTACAATTCTTATTTTTATCATTAAGTTTGATGAGTTAAACTGACTGAAAGCCTTATTGTTTCAAAAGGACGTTGCTCTTACATCTGCTAGAGAGATGTTTGAAATACTGCACACAAATCTGCCACAACATTTTGGGGAACTTGTGCACCACATATTTAATGCTTCAAATATCGTAGGAGTGGTACACTTTTTTAAAGTGATTGGGTCTGGCTTTGTCCCTACATTCCAGACTGTATTCAGAGTGTTTCCATCCTTTTTGCACTCTTTGGTTTCCAGTGCATTTGGAGGCATACCTCTTATGTTATTTCTGGTAGTTTGAATCTTGGTTCTCTTTTTATTGCTCTACAATGGATGTTCCACCTTGAGGTCTACTGGTAATGGACTTACCACACGTCTTGCTGTGTCGTGAACACATGATACAGTACTTTGGAGTGTCTTTACTACAGGAACTGAATGACAACAGGAATTTGTCCTTTAGACCAATATGGTTATGATGTGTCCACTGTCTGCTGAGCCCTTTTGAGTGTGGCCTGGACATATGTCTTGCGATACAACTGGTTCAATCTACGTTTATGTGTCTGCAGGTGCGTCCATTTAGGGCTCATCTTCAGTACTGTCCTATGAGACTACCATTCCTGAAACCTAGCTCATTCACTATGGTTACATTGCCGGCTGGCACACCATCATCATCTGCTGTTTGGGCTGGATTGGACTGGATTTGACCATGTTTGTTCTTTGGAATTTGCTGTTCAGGCCACTGTGGTGAAACATCGTCTACAGATGCAGGTTCATTCCTGGATCCCACAGACTCTCCAAACATGGGAAACATTTCAGGTGCCTCCTAGATTTTAATTTGGCCACTTATTTTTATACCAAATTGACCTTTTATTTTTTTTATTAATAGTATGTTTTAAGTGACATTTTAATGGCATTATGTCTTTCATTCGCTTTGTCATTAAAGTACATTTTATGATTATTTAATAGAACATTTTAGGCTATTTTAATGTTTTTAGGTTGAGCACAGTCTTCCACAGTCCCCATTTTAACTGTCCATTTTAACTTTATATCTTTTTATAATGGTCACATTTTACATGCTTTGCACTTACAGGATATTGTACTTAGAAATTATTCTGCATGCAGCACATTTCTTAGTAAGCATATTATCATGTTGCTGTACACTCTGTTCAAGGCTAAGAACATTGAATGGGATGCCCTTGCATTTTGTTGTCCGGTTTAGGAAAGCTTTAGGACTAACCATCATGTCAGGTCTGCACCTTTGACACACCGTGATTAGAACAGTACTTTTATTATATAAACTTCCTCTGAGCCAAATTCGGCAGCGGGGCACATCTGCCAGGATTGTCCTGGAATGCTGTGTACTGTGACGGAAAAGCAGTCCTGCTGACTCTAACCTTCATCCTGCAAAGGATGATAGCCTGCTCTATACCAGATCGGATTACTCGTACATCATACAGAGGTATGAGGGTTAGGTTGTCCCAATAAATCCGACAGCGGGTACTCCCATCATGCTCTTGATCGTGTAGGTAGCATTAGATAGGAGAATAACTATAATCGTAATCATACAGTACTGTTATAATGGTTTAACTGTTTATATTTTTCACCATTCTGGTGATGCTTGTTGTAGAGTCTTGCAAATTAGAAATTATAGAACTCTTTTGGCTCCAGATGGACTCCATAGAACTGTGATGTAAGTATTAGAGTAGAATGTACTGAAGACTGGTTTAGAATGTTGAGTTCGCTGTTACACACAGAAAAATAAAGATGTTTATTAGTATTCGTATTAGTATTCATCTTGTTTTTCATTTCCAAGAAACTGTTAAGAAAGAACTTGAATTGTTACTTAAGCATGATATTTTTTAGCGTTCCACTGGTCCGAAGCCATGCTTTTCTCCCATAGAAGTAGTGCCCAAAATGAACAGTGAAGGATCTGTACGCAGATGCATTGTCATGCATCAAGCTAACAAGGCAATTGAACAAGAATGACATCCAGGTCCACACATTGCTGACATGATAACTAAATGGTGCAAAGGTCTTCTCTCGTCATGTTTTACATAAAGGTTAGCATCAGTTAGAACTTGAAGAAGATTGCAGGTACATTACAGCGTTTTCTACACATGTTGGTCTGTTTCGATACAAAAGACTAAGGGAGTGATTCTGATCTTGGGGGTTCGCAAACTGCTGTTGCTGTGTGGCGGCCCAACAGCCCACTTCCCTGGTGGTTCGACCACCAGATCATGAAGTGAAGGTGCAGGGAGCCATGCGACCCCCTGTCTAGTCCGACATTTGTGTCACCGGTGCTGCTGCAGGAGAGATGGAAGCGGCGAATTGTTTCCGCTAGCCAAATCATGACTTGCCTTACCGCCGACATTTCAGTGGCGCAGACTCTGCCATGTGTGAGTCAGAAGTAAGGCAAGTAAAATGTTCAAATGATGACCATGAGGGCATATGTGGCCTCAGGTTATATCACTGGTGGATATTTAAAGCCCTCTAATGCCGTCAGGTCAGACGTCACCATGCTTACAAGCTGCTTTTTCATTGTGGGAATCACACCCTGACTGGCTGAGAGCACAGTCCGGGTGTGTCCAGCAGTGCGCTGTGTGGGCTGCATTGGAATCCGGCTCGGTCCTCCGTTGTGCAACTGCCAGTCCCATTGTAATATCATAATATGGTGTACGGGGAAGTAACACAGCCAAGATTGTAATCACCCCCTATGTTTTGGTGTGTCATCTGCTGCAGAACTGTTTTGAGACATCATTTAACTTCTTGAATGTGTTCAGTAACAGTGATGCCAAATAGTTTTTTGCAGCTATACGAAAAGAACAAAATAAAGAGGATGTAGCCTTATGACTAGAGCAGTCGACCTCGGAGCGGGGGAACCGGGTTCAAATCTCGGCAACGGCACTCAACATCCTGTGATTCTGGGCAAATCACTTAATCTCCCCGTGCCTAACAAAAATGAATGTGTCCATCTGTAACAAAACTGGTGCTCATTTAAAGCGCTCTGATATCCAATGTCTCGGGTCTATTTTGCGCTTTTTAAACTCTAAAAACAAAAAAAAGCTCTTGCACTAGTATGTAGTTTACTTGCCGAAACAGGTTTGACTTAGAATGCCGACAAGTGTGAGTTTCATAAGACGAAGCTAAAATGCTTTGGCCGTATCCTGCTAAAGTACAACCGCTGTCAAATTCTGATCCCCTGCAAGATGTTTCCATGGTGCGTTCATTTCTTGGCATGACCAATTACTGTTCCAGATACATACAAGACTTTGCCACTGTAAGTGCTCTGTTTACAGACTTTACAAAAAATGATGTTTCATTCCATTGGTCACATGAATGTGAGAAAGGTTTTAAGAAATGTTTACAAATTTCAATCCGAAGCTTCATACAGAGGTTATGTGGATCTAGCTCAGTTGGGTTAGGCGGTATCCTTGCACAGAACAGTGGATACCCGAATGCTCGAAAGCATGTTGTGCCATATGCAATGAGAAGTTTGTCCCAAACAGAACATGCATACTCACAGCCTGAGAAAGAAAGCTTAGCTGTGTTTTGGGCTAGTGAACATTTCCATGTATTCCTGTACATAAAACCTTTTATGAAGGTAACCGATCATCAAGCTTTACTGACTATATTTGGAAATCCAAAGGTCAAAATGCCTCCTTGCATTGAAGGATGGGGACTATGGTTAAAAGAGAGTGATTATATCATTGCACATCATCCTGGGAAGAATCAAAACCCTGCAGATTTATTTCCAGAGTACCTATACAAGGTCACAGTACTTCATCCAAGACAGCTTAGGCCTATATCAACTTAATTGTAAAGTCCAACACAACAGCTGCCATTTCTTTTCCACAGTTTATCACTGCCACAAGCCATAATAGTGACATGTTAAAGCTGAAAGATATAATTAAGCATCAGTTTTGGAGCAAACACACTTGAACGCTCGCAAGTGGTGGTGAATATCAAAAGTTCAAAAATATCATGGATGAACTGTCCATAGCTCAGGAAAGAGTGATATAATGAGGGTCGAGAATCCTGATTCTGAAGAGCCTGAGAAAGAAAATAATTGAGGTAGCCAATGAAGGACATTGTGAAATTGTTGCCACAAAATGAGCTCTACAAGACCGAGTTTTGTTTCCTAACCTTGATGACAGTGCTGAAAAGGAATTAAAGGCCTGTCAGTCATGCAACTGTTTTTCTACAAAAACTATTCGCCACACCTTGAACATGTCAGAACTCCCAAAGCATGCATGGGAGAGAATAGTCATTGACTGTTTTGGTCCACCTGACAATAGACATCATCTATTTATTTATTCTTATTTATTTCAATGGTTTTATATAGCGCAAACTTGACCCTTGTGGGTATCAGAGTGCTCAGTGCTCCGTCCATCATCTCCTTGTGTTTGCTTTGTTCGTCTTACATTGGCAGGGTATGCCCAGACGTAGGTCCCTAGCTCACTTTGCCACTGGATTCAAGCTAGCCTGGCTGATGAGGGGTGTTACCCCGAAACCGGTCCCAGAATGCTTGTTTCCAGTCCAGGGAAGACCTGGCTTGGCAGTTTGAGCTGTACTGTTCCGATGAGATACAGGGTCAAGACTGATTTGCATATAGCTGGGTCAGAACTGAGGTGGCGAAGTGAGCTAAAGAACGAGATGGATTGAACCCAGATCTGTGTCTGGGAGTAAGTGTCTGAAAAGTTTCAGTGCTCCATCCATCATCTCCTTGTGTTTGCTTTGTTTGCCCTAAGATGGCAGGGTATGCCCAGACGTTGGTCCCTTGCTCACTTTGCCACTGGATTCAAGCTAGCCTGGCAGATGAAGAGTGTTACCTTGAAACCGGTATCAGGATGCTCGTTTCCGGTCCAGCGAAGACCTGGTTTGGCAGTTCGGGCTGGACTATTCCCATGAGGCACAGGGTCAAGACTGATTTACATATAGCTGGGTCTGAACTGGGATAGCGAAGTGAGCTAAAGAACAATGATGGATTGAACCCAGATCTATGACTGGGAGTGAGTGTCTGAAATGATTCAGTGCTCCGTCCATCATCTCCTTGTGTTTGCTTTGTTTGCCCTAAGTTGGCAGGGTATGCCCAGAGGTTGGTCCCTTGCTCACATTGCCACTGGATTCAAGCTAGCCTGGCTGATGAGGGGTGTTACCTCAAAATCCATACCAGAATGCTCGTTTCCGGTCCAGGGAAGACCTGGCTTGGCAGTTCAGGCTGGACTGTTCCCATGAGGCACAGGGTCAAGACTGATTTACATATAGCTGGGTCTGAACTGTGGTGGGGAAGGGAGCTAAAGAATGATGATGGATTGAACCCAGATCTGTGACTGGGAGTGAGTGAGTGAAATGTTTCAGTGCTCCATCCATCATCTCCTTGTGTTTGCTGGAAAGACCTGCCCCCATGACGGAGATTAAGCAGGCCACCAGGGATTCCAGGGCGGCAGTGAAAGGCAGGATAGATGGAGTTGGCATAGAGATATCTAACCTACAGTAAGAACTCCATAATGTGGCATGGAAGTGATCAGAAAATCTTTGCGGAAGATTATGGGCCTTCCACACTTCCAGCATGTTGGAAGCAGGCATTAAAATAATAATCTAGACACGAAAAGTAAGAGTGTGAGTGTGAAAAGAGAGTATATTGCCTCTAAGCGGAGTGCCATTTCCTCCAGACATCTCATAGGCTCAGGAGTGAGTCATGCTGTAATAGAGTAAACCAAGGTGTCTGTCTACCACTAAGAGCATCAATGGCCAGATCCATGATGGTTTTATAGTCCCCAGCCATTACTAGTCTTCCTATTGGAACCAATGTTAGAAGGTGGGATATTTTAATCAATTTTGGGGAATGTAGGAGCTTAATATTGACCAGGTATGGCCATCCAGTGTGCCTGTGAGTATCACAAAGGACAAAGGCATTCAGCATGGACCTTAGACATTACAATGGGAAAGGATCTCAGAAGGATGGCCACATCGTGAGACCCATGTGTAATTATGTCTGTTTAGAAAAGAACAGTTGTTACCCACTAGGTGGGTTTTCCAAAGCAGGAGGACTTTGGGGATAATTGTTTAGCATAGGAGAGGACTACAGCCCTCTTAATGTGGTTGTTAACATTCCAGGAAGGGAACTGAAATAGATTCACTGGGGGGGGAGTAAGCTATCCGGAAAGTAGGTGTGACGTGGAAGGCCTTTTGGTGGGCTGTTGTGTGTTGAACAAAAATCAAGAAACCTGAGCCCCCCAGTATAGGTATAGGTTTAAATGATCAATCCCAGCTTTAAAAAAACCCTTACATACACTTAGTAAATCGAAGCCTCTGTCGCCCATTAATATAACAGTACCTGAGACCCCCCCTATTTCCATAGATCTAACAAAAGCAAAGGACAATGAACAGGGAATCCAAGTGCGGTGGGGATGAGAGAAGGGTAAACCTTAACTTACTTCCCTGTGGAGGTATTCTACTGAGCTGTCTCACTGATGGAATCCAGTGGATGGCATCTTAAACATGGCAGCTCAACGATGGACCGCTTGTCGACAAACACTGAGAAGTAGTGTCACTCCTTTGATACGAAAGTCGGGTAGTGGATTCAGCAGTTACTATTTGGGAAGCCTTCAAGACGGTAGCTCAGAGACACATTAAGGCCTTAATAATCGGGGCCAGGTGGGAGGAAAACAACACTGCCAAGGGCCTAGAGAAACAAATTCAGGAACCTAAGACAGAAGTCACCAGTTCTAGCGGGGCTCATACTCTTAGGCTTTAGTGGTAATACTCAAACAATGTAGGCTGGGGAATGTCAAAGTTGCCTGGCTGGCTACCTAGAACAAGATATTTGACTGGGGTGACAAATCAGGCATCATCATCATTTCTTTATTTTGGAATTTAAAAAACAAATCCATAAAAGATCACAAAAATGACAGTGCCTCTTCTTAAACATAAAATGACTGTCTAATTTTTGCCTGCCTCAGGTGAAAAACTAGAAATAGCATTGCATATAAAATCATCATTTGATAATTGTAAATACATTAGATCCGGAGGCACTTGATTAAACTATCGATTTTTTCAAAGTGGTCAAATAAAGGAGGGTATATTGTGGAGACACTAAGGGCCTCAGTACTATGATTCGAAAATCGTATGTTTCACTTTCGACCGCCGCATTACAATACAGGAGGTCAAAACTGAAACCGGCTGGTTATTCCAGCTGGATTCCGACGGGCTCATGGAACCCATCAGCCAGTCGGAACCGGCACGTAATCCCTATTGTACGGCGTTTCTGCCATCGGGATTACGATGATGGTTTCCGACAGGCTTTTCATGCCGGGCTTTCCAACACAGAAAGCCTGTCGGAAAGTGACTTTGGGGGCCCCTAGCAGGGCCCGCTTCTCCGTGCGGCCTCTGGTTGGGGGCCGAGGAGGCACCTGTGGTGCCGTCCTGTAAATGCCTGCACTGCAAGGATTTGCACAAACTCCTATTTCTCTATGGGAGCTTGTGCTATGGCCAGATTACGGCTGCAGCACAAGCTCCCATAGGGAAATTGGAGTATGCAACAGCAACATGTGCAGTCACATCGTATGGGGAACTGCCAGCCATTGGTCGGGAGGTTCCCATACCAATATGGTTTCGTCCGCCCGAAATCATAATAAGGCCCCAAATGTGAAGCGGAACCACTGGAAGATTGCTAAATTGGTAAGGGATGGTTGTGCTATCACATTTGGATTATTTTAATATTCCAACCAGTCCCTGTCCCATGTTGGCTATTTTACAAATGCTTCCTAAGATATAAAAATGTACCTGCGCCACTGTAGAAGACTGTACTCACGTCCCACTATTTGCTGCTGCCAGCGTTGCTCCACCACATGTCTGTCACTTTTTAAGTGGAATTTTAAGGTCTCGACTACCAGACAGAAGGAAAGCTAAAAACGTTAACATCTACGATAAAATTAGAAGTGACACAAGCAAAATAATGGTAAAAAAAATCTAAAGAAACGTAAAATGAATAACAGCAAAGCTTTGCTAGATGCATAAATTTCAAAGGCAGAGAGGCGAAAAGTTGATGCAAATAAATTGGCTTCTCTCACCTGCCCGAAGGATCGAGCAAAGCTGAGATTCTAGCGGAGGTGTTGAGCATTTGCGCCTTGAACCATGGTGTATGCGGTCTTCAAGGCTGAGGGCAGCCTTTGAAACATGCCCCTCTGTGAGAATCTGAAGAGTAAATACACCATAACTATCAACCACGACGGGAGGTAAAGATGTGTAACAGGTACTACTAAATAAACCTATATAGATTGATCATGATCTCTTTCTCACATCCTATTTGCATCAGGTGACTAGACGCTACAGTTTTGCCAGAGCAGTCCCTGTTATTCAGCATCTGGCCCATGAAATTTAAATAAATGTGACACATCAGGATTTTCAGAGGATCAAATGAACACGGAGAAAGGCGTGTTTTCATGTGTTCCAGTGCAGGATTAGGGTATATTCCTGAGGTATTCCAGTCAATGGTGGAAAATGTGCAATACTTAAAATTTTGGGGATGAAAATTGCGATTCTCCTATTAACATGACTAGAGAATCTGGATTTCATTAAAAACGTGGAGGCTAACATTATGCATATAACTTTTAATGCGTCTCCAAGCAGCCGCATACATCATAAAGATAAGTATTCCAGAATAGAATATTCAAAACAAGTAAAAGGCATGAGCTCATAAGAAACAGCCTCTTTTGAATGTGGCGTAAAACAGAAAGGGTCTTATAAAGATGAAGAAGTCTTATAATGATGAACAAAGTCTAAACAGTCAGTTAAATCATCAGCAAACGAAGAATATGAAGATCGGAGAGAACGATCAAGGAGGGCATCAGATCATTAGAGATTATCTGAAACAAAAAGGAAAAAGTAAGTAAATACATTCTCTCAAACAGGAAGGCGACAAGAAAAAGGTAACATGAGATAAACAGTGTAATTTAGCGAAGATGTTCCTGTAAGGAGAGAACAAATAGGTGAGTTAGGTACAATGGTAAAAGCAAAACAGTCAAAAGGCAAGAATGAATAATCTTAAAATATGATAAGAAACAAATTCAATAATGGATATAAGTATAACAATGAAGTGAACTGTAAGTATTTAATAAACCCTATGGGTAAAGGGTGGGAGGGATAATGTTAGCCTCCGAGTCTTTAATGAAATCCAGATTCTCTAGTCATGTTAATAGGAGAATCGCAATTTCATTACAAGATCGGAGGCTACCATTATGCATGTTGGTAGCCATGTAACACAACAACCAATTGGTTTACAGTAATGCTGAGCAAAAGTATTAGCATTAGACCAGTCGGCGGCCTTAAGAATATCATCCAACTTACCGCCAGACCAAAAGGATTTGCTGGCCATAGCACCTCTGATTGAATGAGCTTGGAACAACTTCAAGTCAATGCCAGCTAGGTTCATAACTATTTTGACCCATCTAGAGATAGAAGTAGAGGAAATGGCTTTGAGTGGTTTAACAAATGAGATAAGTAATTGGTTAACACCTGGAGGGCGAAGAGGATTCATTCTGCGGTCATATTCTTTCATACAGTCAACTATGCAAATTTTTTTGCATGAATCGAAGCATGGATAGAAAATGGAGTCGGACATAGTCTTAGTTCTTTTTAAAAGCTTGAATTTGACTCCAAACATGTTATAGGACCTAAAAGAAATTTCGAGGGCTTTAACGTCAGAAACTCTACGACAGGAAATTAGGCAAAGCAGTGTGGCCAGCTTGATAGAGAGGTTTTTCCTATTAAGGTGAATGTTATCTGGCCAGCTAGAAAAGAGATCAAGGATTAGATTAACATCCCAGAGAGACTGGTATCTGGGTTTAGGAGGCTTCCTGATTCTGATGCTTTTGAGGACTCTACAGATAATGGGGTTCTTACCAACCGTCTTACCATTGACGAGAGAATAACCTGCGGAGATAGCGGACGTGTAACAGTTAATAGATCTATAGCTGAGGCCTCGATCGAATTGTTCGACAAGAAAGTTAACTATGTCAACGATAGGTGCTTCCACGGGATCCAGGTTCCATTCCATGCACCGACGTGACCATGATTTCCAAATGTTGCCTATATGTGACACTGAACCCTTGTGAAATTTAGTATCCACGAAGCACAATTAGCCCATTGGAAATATATACAAATGCATGGCGTGCTTTAAAATCACATCATAAACAGGAATCCACAGCAGAATACTTTGGGAGTATACATGGAGGAGATATTTCAAACATAAGGTGAAAGACAGTTATACACATGCCTCCACAATGTAGAAGTGGGAATAAAAAGATTCTGATAAAGCTAGATTAAATTAATCCTGAGGATAAAAATAAGACAACTAAGATGGTGGCTTGTAGACAAAGGGCTACATTGATTTATTTAAATAGGCTTCAGAGACCTAAATTAGTTCCATTATCACTACGTGTAAATACATAGTTTTCAATTTGCAATTTGTTTAGAATTGGCCTATTGAAAATAATGAACCGTGGGTAACTGACTGCATTCAGTTTTCTATTAGGAGAGAATCATTGGCTCTACTTAGGAGAACAGGTTTACAATTAGCATAACAAAGGAAACAGATTTATTAACATGAATGACATGTTCTGAATTGATTCGTTTATAACACTAAGTAACAGTAGAATCTGCATGTAAATCAGGGGTCTTCAAACTGTGGGGCGCGACCCCCAGGGGGGCCGTGGAGTGATGCAAAGGGGGTCGCGCCTTCCCAGTCACACTTCTGCCCAGGCCCAAGGGCTTCAGCCCCCCACTTCCCCCGTCCTGTGTCTCAGCCCGGGCTGCTGCAGTGAAACTTGAGCTGCTGGGGGCTCAGCTGGGCAGTGTCTGGATTCCTATCTCCGGCACCCCCATGTTTTTTATCAGGTCTTTAAAGACCATTTGCATTTTAACATGCCTTTGTAAACTGGTTACAGAGGCTTAGGTTTTTTTGCTGGTTCCAGTACCCCCTGGGTCCCCACTGTGCCTATTCCTTACATTTGGATTTTACATTCACTGCCGTAGTGTGAAAATGCATTTCATGGAAAGGAATACAAAGTTGGCTTCCTGGGGGCGCCGTGTGAAAGTTTATTAAGCTTTTGAAGCACCTGCTGCAGCGTTTCTTTCCCGGCAATTACCAGGCCTCACATAAATGTCAAGATAACTTGTGTGATTAATTATCTTCCTGGAGAGAGATCAGAATTTTGTATAGTTGAGGTTTTGACTTAGGTGAAGTTAGTGCAGAGGGTTAATATGCCTGCTGCAAAGAACGTGTACCAAGTAGATTACAGAGTGTGTATGATGTGAAGAGATCAGCAGGTTACTGCTTTCAAAAGAGACATCCTTTTGTTACTTGCAATTTATAACTTAAAGTCCTAATATAGAATAGTGAGCTATTAACTTTCATCCTAGAACAGCATGCACACTACAAAGAATACATTATTAGACCATTGATTAATGTTGCAAAAAGGGTTAATTTGGCTAGAAATCAATTCTTATTATTAAAGGAAACTCCCAACTATGCTGTTTCTTTTTCGACTCTGAGTTTGTGCTTCTCCACACCAAGCACTCTTGAACTATACTGCCTACCAGTATGGATGACATGTGACTCCTATACTTTTAGTCCTTTGGCTTATGTAATATTTCCTATACACTGATTTACACACTTATGATTGATTGTCTCTGTGTAATGTGTGTGTGATGCAAAGTGCTCGGACACCCTACACTGGTATGAGTGGCACTATATAACTAATTCAATGCATCTGAGAGTGTGGGGTTATGGAGACTTGGTCACTGTTAAAGGGTGCTAGTGAGAGAATCCGTGGTGGGGGTGGTCATTGGGGGGGCACCAACAAACATTGTCGCACAGGGCACCACCAGCACTAAAGCCGGCCCTGGGAAGTATGCACAGATAAGCGCTGAAAATACCGCTTTAGGTGACTGCTTTTTTTTGTACCGACTGGGCCATCAAAATAATCTGCTGGTAACCCTAACCATAGGACTGGAAGTTTGTTGCAGGATCAGCACATTATTTATTTCCTTCACCCTCGATCCCCGATTAATGCCGCAATAGTTTAACTTAGATCTTAAAGTCTACGCCCCCGTCAATAACATGCTGAGTTACTTCATGGGTCTGGGAATGCACCCTGCATTCAGACAACTCATTCCTCATTCTCGCCCTTTATTGTCACGCTCACCTTGCACTCACAGTGATCACAATGCACTCACACTGATCACCATGCACTTGCACCATTCACCCGCTCACCTTGCACTCACAGTGATCACTCTGCACTCAAAATGCACTTGTCCTGCTCACACTATACCTCAACCTGCAGTCACACGAGTACACTACTCATCCTGCACTCATGTGACACTTCACTCACCTGTCCCCCTCACTACTCAATATGCAACTCACTCAAACAAGCCCATCAGTAATCATACATTCATTCATCCCATTCTGAACTTGCATCCGCACCCAAAATGAGAGAGGACAGCAAGGGAGTGAGAGAATTTGATTGAAGAGGTCAGGGATGAGGAGAAATGTGAATTGCCGAAGAGAAGTGTGGACACGCAAGAAGTGAGTGTGATCCAAAGGTGAGGGCTTCTGTTAGAACAAAGGGGAGATGTGAAAGAGGAATGGGGGGACTGGAGAGGTGTAAGATACAAATAGACAAAAATTTGAATGAAGAGACGAGGTGAATGAGAAGTGCTGAGGGGCACGGGAGGTGACAGGGCCAGAGAGGCCATGAGATAAATGTGAGAGACTGTTAGAGATGAGGGCAGTGAAAGGACAGAATGGCAAGAGGTGATTAAAGGTGAAGTGAGAGGTTGAATGGGGAGAGTTCAGAAGTTGTAAAAAGGGGTGAAAGAAAATGACCTGCAAAGTGAGAGAGGAATCCGGGGTTAGGAGAGGAGAGAGGGATGGAAGGGAGGGGGTGAGAGGAAAGCTGCATGGGTAAACGGCTTAACTCTACACAAAACCGCCAGGGTTTTAAGGGACCCCTGCTTCTTCCGGTCAGGGCCAGGTGAGCTTCTAATGTGGCAGCACGTATTGCTGCAGAGTGGAAGGCCCTTCACAAAGGTTGACTTGAAATCTTTCCGATGATAATTGCTGTATTTTGGCTATAAATGGGTACTGATTGGGTGAAATCTTTCCACAGCGTTACTGTGTGTAACAAATATCAAAATAATGAAGCAATGCTATCCCAAAATACGCGGCATCACATAACCTCATTTACATTTTCATCCCACGCAATTTAGTCAACAGGTTTAGACATTTTTGTCAGGAGGGGGTCCTTACGCCTCAAAATGTTGACAGGGGGGTCTCGGCATCCAAAAGTTTGAAGACCTCTGATGTAAATATTGGATACATCCAAGAACATAAAACGATTTGAAAAATCCATATCAAAATGTTATACTTTTTAAAAACAGAAGGCTGAAAATACCAAAATGTATGGATTGTCAGGACTTTGTTTCTATAATTCCCCACATTGATGTATTCTTACGCTTAGTAAAAGCCTACCTAAAGAAAAAGCACACTGGTCCCAAGTAATAATACTTTTGATGCAAAGAACTAAATGGCATATATAGTTTATTAAAAGAAGTTCATGAAAAACAATTTCAAGACATAAAGGTGGAGTGAATATTGGTGCAAAACAAACATGCATGATGCTCTCTTTTGGGCATTAGGCATTTCCCTGGGAGGCTGGAAGGGTGGGGGCTGGTTTTGCAGTTTTGCAGTGGTGGGGGCTGGTTTAGTCACTGGGGGCTGATTTTGCGGCGGTGCTGCAATATCGGCCTCCAGGAACAAAAGCAGCACACAAGCATTCCCAGCCTCCCGGGCCTATTCGTATTCATTTAATTTTATATGTATATGTATATATATATATATATATATATATATTCACTTAAAAAACCATAGGTTTCACAAACGTTATACTTAGGAATTAGCATTTAAAAAACCTTGCAAATTCACTGAAAAAAACATAGGTTTCACACATGGTATAGTTAGCTGGACATTTCACTCGTAAAAAACCATTGAAATTCCCCCGTTATAGTTAGTTCAGCTAACTATAACTCGCGCGACCGCAATCCACTGCTGATGACGTCACATATTACATCACTGTATTCACTAAGATACTGTTAATAAGTCAGTTATACAATTAATTTAACAAAAAAACATCCATTTAGACACTTATTTACTCATTTATTCTTCTATTAACCTTTAGATATACATATATAAAAAATATTTATTTTTCACAAAGACACATATTCACTGGATGATGTCATCAGTGATGTCATCAGTGATGTCATTTGAGATGTCATCAGTGATGTCATGAGTGATGTCACTGACCATGTCATGAGTGATGTAATATGTGACGTCATCAGCAGTGGATTGCAGTCGCGCGAGTTATAGTTAGCTGAACTAACTATAACGGGGGAATTTCAATGGTTTCTCACGAGTGAAATGTCCAGCTAACTATAACATGTGTGAAACCTATGGTTTTTTCAGTAAATATATATATATATGTATATATATATATATATATATATATATATATATATATATATATATATATATATATATATATATATATATATATATATTACCTACTGGCGGTCGCCAGTAGGTAGTTATAGTTAGGACCACGTTTCCATAGGAAATCCGCAACATTCTATTTTGAATAACTTTGGCGCCGGTCGACGAATCCTCGCGAATTTTTCAAAATAGGTGGGGCGCTACGCTCCGCTCCTACCCTGAAAGTCTCGGGGGGATTCGTCAAGCGGGGGCTGAGATAAAAGGGGGGTCCCAAAACACGTTTTTCCCATGCATTTTTCCATAGGACCTTTAGACAGGGCTACAGCCCGAACGGCTGAACAGAATTACTAGAAATTTGGCAGAGAGGTAGTCCTCAGGTCAAGGAAGTGCCTTTTGTAGGTTTGGTGTAAATCTGTTCAGTAGATTCTGAGAAAATAGCCTTTAAATCAATATATATATCTGAGCCAGCTTACGGTGCGCTTACGGTACGCTTACCGTACGCGTACGGTGGCGTGCGCGAGCGCGATTCTGATTGGCTCTTAGATCTTAGTAAACATTCGAATCGGTCGAAACCAGGAAGCGGCGGACGCCATTTCATGTGTTTCACTCAGAAAAAAAAGAGTGATAACAAGAAAAGGGGGCAAGGAGGAGAGTTACAGACCCCCTAACATTTGTAAGGGGGTCAAAGAAGGACAGAAAAGTACAAAGAAAACATTTATTGATTTTAAAAAAAATCACGGGGTACGCGTACGGTAAGCGTACGGTAAAAAAAAAAAAAAAAAAAGAAATGAAAATCAGATTTAAGTGTTTAGATATTAGGGGGCTCTAAAAAGAGCCGTTGTGTTTATGAAGTGATTTTTTTGTGGTACCTACAAGTAAGTACCGATGCAGAGTCTAAGGTTCAAGAGGAAGACTCTGTTCCCTTCATCATTGAAGTGTACACCATCTCCTCTATAAATGTCTTGCATGTCATAACGCAAGTTGTTGTGGTAAATGGAACCCATACCATAGTCACGGAGGAAAGCAGAAACAGATTTGTTGACGTGCTTTCTTGCTTTGTCAATCTGCGGACAGAAATGATTGGACCAGTTCCATTTTTGCCTTTGGCATATGTTAGAAAACACAAAGGCAGTTTTAGGGAAAAGTGAAAACAGTTGTGCAAAGGTCTCCTTCATAAGCATTTCCAGACCTACCCCAGTCAAAGTGCCTAGGTCATTGCCACCACAGTGCACTATTATGAGGTCAGGGTGTTGGATGTGCATGAAGGATTTCACCAATGGCATTAATTGGTGCCACTTTAACCCTCTCTGACCAATCCATTTAATGTCTACATTTGGCAAAGCAAGGTCTCTCACCATATCTGTTTTCTCTGCATACTTTTCACTCCAGAAGACATAGCTGTGCCCTACAATCCACACTGTGAACATCTTCAAAGGAGAACTGGATGCACTCAGGAGGTGTCTTTCAGTAGAATGGCAATATGAAAAGAAAGACAGTTTGGAAATGGAGGCATACATATTTTTTTCAAAAAAAAAAAGAACTGATTGGCTGTTTCATACCATTCTAGAATAAAAACTAGGCTGTATGTGTAAATTAATAGAAGCATGTTTTGTATTGGTACAGAAAAATGTGTTACCAAAGAACAGTACTATGGATTTGCTGTTAGGTTTGAAAAGTCAAGCACTCTTGCTCTGTGGAATTGAAACATTGTTTGGCGAACTTCTGACCTGACTCCACACAGCAGTGTTCCATGAGCTGTTGCTATGGTAGCAGGCAGAAGTCAAGTTGGGGGAAGGGTACTAGGCAGAAGTCAAGTTGGGGGAAGGGTACTTTTGGAAAAGGGTTGGTTTTCAACCAATAGAAATGTGTGATTACATTTGAAAAAAAGGGGCAAGCACTGAGATTTGAAACTAACATGTATATGTGTGGAAAAACAGAGGGAAAGTTTGCCATTATCTGGTTCTGCTGAGAGGAGAGAGGTGTAGAGAACAGAGATCCTGGCTCTGATAATCTGCTGTTTGAGTGCCACATTTCTTTCACAACTAACTAATTTTAAAGGTGAGTTTAGAGTCTGAGAGGGGATGTATATGGTAAATTAAGAAATGAATAATAGAAATGCAATTCTTTTTGTTGAAGTTGTGTTTATTATTTTCTGTTTTGGGAGAAATTTAAATGTGAGGAACATGTAAAATAATATGGACTATGTTTTCACAATAAATTAAGGTGTACTGGTATAATAAAAGAATAGTTTAAGGGTTTGAGGTTGGACTCAGTAATGCAAATACATTCAGCATCACTAAGGCTGGTTGCCCTTGCTGGAGTGTAGGCAGACACCCAGGTTACAAATGATGCTGGTCTGAAAAAGCAGTTTGGACATGTGCTTTGTAAAAAATCTGAAAAGTGGATTCATAATGTGTCAGTCTGTAAAAGTGTTTATTACTTGCCAAAAAAAAGAGCAGTGAGTGTGCTTTCAAATTGGCAAAGAAATTTCGTTTTGTGACTAATGTGAAAACATGACTCTGTGTGCAAATAGGAATTACAGGCAGAGATTTATTGCGTATTGCTCTGGTGATTTCACAGTTGCATTAGATGGAAAGGGGGAGACATTTTTTGGTGCAGAAGCAGACTCTTAGCACACAGGTAGCTGCTTACCATGTGGAATCATGCACAGTATTCACAAGCGAGTGGGGTTTGAGGTTTCAGTCAGTAATGCAAATACATTCAGCATCACTAAGGCTGGTTGCCCTCGCTGGAGTGTAGGCAGACACCCAGGTTACAAATGATGCTGGTCTGAAAAAGCAGTTTGGACATGTGCTTTGTAAAAAATCTGAAAAGTGGATTCATAATGTGTCAGTCTGTAAAAGTGTTTATTACTTGCCAAAAAAAAGAGCAGTAAGTGTGCTTTCAAATTGGCAAAGAAATTTCGTTTTGTGACTAATGTGAAAACATGACTCTGTGTGCAAATAGGAATTACAGGCAGAGATTTATTGCGTATTGCTCTGGTGATTTCACAGTTGCATTAGATGGAAAGGGGGAGACATTTTTTGGTGCAGAAGCAGACTCTTAGCACACAGGTAGCTGCTTACCATGTGGAATCATGCACAGTATTCACAAGCGAGTGGGGTTTGAGGTTTCAGTCAGTAATGCAAATACATTCAGCATCACTAAGGCTGGTTGCCCTTGCTGGAGTGTAGGCAGACACCCAGGTTACAAATGATGCTGGTCTGAAAAAGCAGTTTGGACATGTGCTTTGTAAAAAATCTGAAAAGTGGATTCATAATGTGTCAGTCTGTAAAAGTGTTTATTACTTGCCAAAAAAAAGAGCAGTAAGTGTGCTTTCAAATTGGCAAAGAAATTTCGTTTTGTGACTAATGTGAAAACATGACTCTGTGTGCAAATAGGAATTACAGGCAGAGATTTATTGCGTATTGCTCTGGTGATTTCACAGTTGCATTAGAAGGAAAGGGGGAGCCTTTTTTTGGTGCAGAAGCTGACTCTTAGCACACAGGTAGCTGCTTACCATGTGGAATCATGCACAGTATTCACAAGCGAGTGGGGTTTGAGGTTTCAGTCAGTAATGCAAATACATTCAGCATCACTAAGGCTGGTTGCCCTCGCTGGAGTGTAGGCAGACACCCAGGTTACAAATGATGCTGGTCTGAAAAAGCAGTTTGGACATGTGCTTTGTAAAAAATCTGAAAAGTGGATTCATAATGTGTCAGTCTGTAAAAGTGTTTATTACTTGCCAAAAAAAAGAGCAGTAAGTGTGCTTTCAAATTGGCAAAGAAATTTCGTTTTGTGACTAATGTGAAAACATGACTCTGTGTGCAAATAGGAATTACAGGCAGAGATTTATTGCGTATTGCTCTGGTGATTTCACAGTTGCATTAGATGGAAAGGGGGAGACATTTTTTGGTGCAGAAGCAGACTCTTAGCACACAGGTAGCTGCTTACCATGTGGAATCATGCACAGTATTCACAAGCGAGTGGGGTTTGAGGTTTCAGTCAGTAATGCAAATACATTCAGCATCACTAAGGCTGGTTGCCCTTGCTGGAGTGTAGGCAGACACCCAGGTTACAAATGATGCTGGTCTGAAAAAGCAGTTTGGACATGTGCTTTGTAAAAAATCTGAAAAGTGGATTCATAATGTGTCAGTCTGTAAAAGTGTTTATTACTTGCCAAAAAAAAGAGCAGTAAGTGTGCTTTCAAATTGGCAAAGAAATTTCGTTTTGTGACTAATGTGAAAACATGACTCTGTGTGCAAATAGGAATTACAGGCAGAGATTTATTGCGTATTGCTCTGGTGATTTCACAGTTGCATTAGAAGGAAAGGGGGAGCCTTTTTTTGGTGCAGAAGCTGACTCTTAGCACACAGGTAGCTGCTTACCATGTGGAATCATGCACAGTATTCACAAGCGAGTGGGGTTTGAGGTTTCAGTCAGTAATGCAAATACATTCAGCATCACTAAGGCTGGTTGCCCTTGCTGGAGTGTAGGCAGACACCCAGGTTACAAATGATTCTGGTCTGAAAAAGCAGTTTGGACATGTGCTTTGTAAAAAATCTGAAAAGTGGATTCATAATGTGTCAGTCTGTAAAAGTGTTTATTACTTGCCAAAAAAAGAGCAGTAAGTGTGCTTTCAAATTGGCAAAGAAATTTTGTGTTGTGACTAATGTGAAAACATAACTCTGTGTGCAAATAGGAATTACAGGCAGAGATTTATTGCGTATTGCTCTGGTGATTTCACAGTTGCATTAGAAGGAAAGGGGGAGCCTTTTTTTGGTGGAGAAGCTGACTCTTAGCACACAGGTAGCTGCTTACCATGTGGAATCATGCACAGTATTCACAAGCGAGTGGGGTTTGAGGTTTCAGTCAGTAATGCAAATACATTCAGCATCACTAAGGCTGGTTGCCCTTGCTGGAGTGTAGGCAGACACCCAGGTTACAAATGATGCTGGTCTGAAAAAGCAGTTTGGACATGTGCTTTGTAAAAAATCTGAAAAGTGGATTCATAATGTGTCAGTCTGTAAAAGTGTTTATCACTTGCCAAAAAAAAGAGCAGTAAGTGTGCTTTCAAATTGGCAAAGAAATTTCGTTTTGTCACTAATGTGAAAACATGACTCTGTGTGCAAATAGGAATTACAGGCAGAGATTTATTGCGTATTGCTCTGGTGATTTCACAGTTGCATTAGATGGAAAGGGGGAGACATTTTTTGGTGCAGAAGCAGACTCTTAGCACACAGGTAGCTGCTTACCATGTGGAATCATGCACAGTATTCACAAGCGAGTGGGGTTTGAGGTTTCAGTCAGTAATGCAAATACATTCAGCATCACTAAGGCTGGTTGCCCTTGCTGGAGTGTAGGCAGACACCCAGGTTACAAATGATGCTGGTCTGAAAAAGCCGTTTGGACATGTGCTTTGTAAAAAATCTGAAAAGTGGATTCATAATGTGTCAGTCTGTAAAAGTGTTTATTACTTGCCAAAAAAAAGAGCAGTAAGTGTGCTTTCAAATTGGCAAAGAAATTTCGTTTTGTGACTAATGTGAAAACATGACTTTGTGTGCAAATAGGAATTACAGGCAGAGATTTATTGCGTATTGCTCTGGTGATTTCACAGTTGCATTAGATGGAAAGGGGGAGACATTTTTTGGTGCAGAAGCAGACTCTTAGCACACAGGTAGCTGCTTACCATGTGGAATCATGCACAGTATTCACAAGCGAGTGGGGTTTGAGGTTTCAGTCAGTAATGCAAATACATTCAGCATCACTAAGGCTGGTTGCCCTTGCTGGAGTGTAGGCAGACACCCAGGTTACAAATGATGCTGGTCTGAAAAAGCAGTTTGGACATGTGCTTTGTAAAAAATCTGAAAAGTGGATTCATAATGTGTCAGTCTGTAAAAGTGTTTATTACTTGCCAAAAAAAAGAGCAGTAAGTGTGCTTTCAAATTGGCAAAGAAATTTCGTTTTGTGACTAATGTGAAAACATGACTCTGTGTGCAAATAGGAATTACAGGCAGAGATTTATTGCGTATTGCTCTGGTGATTTCACAGTTGCATTAGATGGAAAGGGGGAGACATTTTTTGGTGCAGAAGCAGACTCTTAGCACAGAGGTAGCTGCTTACCATGTGGAATCATGCACAGTATTCACAAGCGAGTGGGGTTTGAGGTTTCAGTCAGTAATGCAAATACATTCAGCATCACTAAGGCTGGTTGCCCTTGCTGGAGTGTAGGCAGACACCCAGGTTACAAATGATGCTGGTCTGAAAAAGCAGTTTGGACATGTGCTTTGTAAAAAATCTGAAAAGTGGATTCATAATGTGTCAGTCTGTAAAAGTGTTTATTACTTGCCAAAAAAAAGAGCAGTAAGTGTGCTTTCAAATTGGCAAAGAAATTTCGTTTTGTGACTAATGTGAAAACATGACTCTGTGTGCAAATAGGAATTACAGGCAGAGATTTATTGCGTATTGCTCTGGTGATTTCACAGTTGCATTAGAAGGAAAGGGGGAGCCTTTTTTTGGTGCAGAAGCTGACTCTTAGCACACAGGTAGCTGCTTACCATGTGGAATCATGCACAGTATTCACAAGCGAGTGGGGTTTGAGGTTTCAGTCAGTAATGCAAATACATTCAGCATCACTAAGGCTGGTTGCCCTTGCTGGAGTGTAGGCAGACACCCAGGTTACAAATGATGCTGGTCTGAAAAAGCAGTTTGGACATGTGCTTTGTAAAAAATCTGAAAAGTGGATTCATAATGTGTCAGTCTGTAAAAGTGTTTATTACTTGACAAAAAAAAAAGCAGTAAGTGTGCTTTCAAATTGGCAAAGAAATTTCGTTTTGTGACTAATGTGAAAACATGACTCTGTGTGCAAATAGGAATTACAGGCAGAGATTTATTGCGTATTGCTCTGGTGATTTCACAGTTGCATTAGATGGAAAGGGGGAGCCTTTTTTTGGTGCAGAAGCTGACTCTTAGCACACAGGTAGCTGCTTACCATGTGGAATCATGCACAGTATTCACAAGCGAGTGGGGTTTGAGGTTTCAGTCAGTAATGCAAATACATTCAGCATCACTAAGGCTGGTTGCCCTTGCTGGAGTGTAGGCAGACACCCAGGTTACAAATGATGCTGGTCTGAAAAAGCAGTTTGGACATGTGCTTTGTAAAAAATCTGAAAAGTGGATTCATAATGTGTCAGTCTGTAAAAGTGTTTATTACTTGCCAAAAAAAGAGCAGTAAGTGTGCTTTCAAATTGGCAAAGAAATTTCGTTTTGTGACTAATGTGAAAACATGACTCTGTGTGCAAATAGGAATTACAGGCAGAGATTTATTGCGTATTGCTCTGGTGATTTCACAGTTGCATTAGAAGGAAAGGGGGAGCCTTTTTTTGGTGGAGAAGCTGACTCTTAGCACACAGGTAGCTGCTTACCATGTGGAATCATGCACTGTATTCACAAGCGAGTGGGGTTTGAGGTTTCAGTCAGTAATGCAAATACATTCAGCATTACTAAGGCTGGTTGCCCTTGCTGGAGTGTAGGCAGACACCCAGGTTACAAATGATGCTGGTCTGAAAAAGCAGTTTGGACATGTGCTTTGTAAAAAATCTGAAAAGTGGATTCATAATGTGTCAGTCTGTAAAAGTGTTTATTACTTGCCAAAAAAAAGAGCAGTAAGTGTGCTTTCAAATTGGCAAAGAAATTTCGTTTTGTGACTAATGTGAAAACATGACTCTGTGTCCAAATAGGAATTACAGGCAGAGATTTATTGCGTATTGCTCTGGTGATTTCACAGTTGCATTAGATGGAAAGGGGGAGCCATTTTTTGGTGCAGAAGCAGACTCTTAGCACACAGCCAGCTACTTACCATGTGGAATCATGCACAGTATTCACAAGCGAGTGGGGTTTGAGGTTTCAGTCAGTAATGCAAATACATTCAGCATCACTAAGGCTGGTTGCCCTTGCTGGAGTGTAGGCAGACACCCAGGTTACAAATGATGCTGGTCTGAAAAAGCAGTTTTGACATGTGCTTTTTAAAAAATCTGAAAAGTGGATTCATAATGTGTCAGTCTGTAAAAGTGTTTATCACTTGCCAAAAAAAAGAGCAGTAAGTGTGCTTTCAAATTGGCATAGAAATTTCGTTTTGTGACTAATGTGAAAACAAATGTAGTAATATATTTAAATAAAATAAAGGAATTTGTTTTTTAGTTTTTTTCAGGTATTGCTGAAGAGCAGTGAACAAAATTTAAGATGCCTACAAAATCCAGAGTAAAAAAAGAGCAAAAAAAAAACCTATATTTGAAGACAACTGGAGGACCTAAGTTAGTTGAAGATGCTCATGTTGGCAAGAAGAAAAAATCTTCTGGTAAGCAAACAAAAGATTTTCTAAGGAACATATTCAAAAAAAGGAAAAATGTACAAAATGTCTGTACTGGAAAGAATGATTTCAATCGAAAAGGACAGGAAAAAATTGAGAATTTAGTTAATGCAAATATACCTTCTGCAACTAAAAAGATAAACTTAAACAGAAAAACAGCGTTTAAAGAGATACGTAGAAAAATGTTTCAGAGGAGAGTTATGTCCAATTTGATAAAGGATGTGAAGAAATATAAGCAAAAGGCAAAGTTTTATAAGAGAAAAAAAGAAATTGAAGCCATTGCAGCAAAGGCATTAGAATTAAAAAGGAAACTATTCATTTTAATTTTGAATAGGATGCGTACATTAGACAAAATGGTTAATGTACTGAAATCACATAGCAAAAGGAAAAGAGTAGTGAACAGAACAAACTTTTGTAAAGTGTTTTTAGGAAAATGGATGCATAGTTCAAGTAGTGAACCTTTTTTTAATGAAGAGAGTTATTTTCAAAGTAATAGTTTGCTGCATGCAGTTGACACCAGAGGTCGTGCTTATGAAGTGAAAAATGGTTGCATAATGGAGAAGGAGATAATGGTTCCAAGAGATGAGGTACAAGTGATGGCGGATGAGGCTATGGGGAGACGTCCTAAAGCCCCAGTGTACACTTGGAATTGTAGTAGTATTTGCACTGTGCGTCAGGAATCTATTGATAAATTTCGTGAGTTTCTAAGAGAATATAGCAAAAAAAGTGTGAAACAGAAGATTAAGGTGCTTCAAAGTCTAGATCCATGCAGAGTGAGAGAGTATACTGGTTTGCAGGGTCATTCTCTGGCTTGTCTATCTAGAAAAGTGTGTAATAGTGTTTTCCATCATTTTAGGATGCTGGCTGTTCATCATACTGAAATGAGAAAGTTTGTGAGACGGTTGTATTTTGCTAAAAGTCCAGCAATAAAGTTAGATGAATTGAATAGGGCTCTGTTCCGTGGAACGGTATCAGATGTAGAGAAGGTTGTTGATGAAATTCAGTTTTGTTACTTTGGTCCTGAACAAAACAGTGCAGAGAAGGACACAGTAAATGAGGAAGAAGTGGAAGAAAATGTAGAACCCTCTGTAAGTAAGACATTTAATGATCACATAACAAAATTTGCAATAATCTCTAATGAAAGACCAAATATTACTTGTATTTGTTGCCGCAGAACTCATTATAGAAAACAAACCAGGTATGTTGATCTCTACAAAAAGAGTGAAAATGAAGATAATTATAAGTGGAAGGATTTTGCCACCTATATATTTCTTGAAAATTGTTTTGAATTGGGTGAAGTTCAGCGTATTTGTAAATACTGTTACAACAAGTTAGAGGAAAATAGAATGCCGACCAGAGCTGTACATAATAATTTAGAATTGGATGCTATTCCTGCTGAACTTTCTGAATTAAATACATATGAGTCTATACTCATTCAATGTGTTCATCCGTTCCAGACCATAGTACGTATGGAGCCCAAAACTGGTAAATTACCTCCTTCAGATTTACTGAGAGGTTTAAAAGGTAGAGTGGTGTATTTGCCCTTGGATTTGAAAAAAAATATGGAAACTATTGATGCGGATACTTTGGAAACTGAACCATTAATTATTCTGGTTAATGGTGTACCTACAAAGAATAAGAAGATTTGGCAGGAGCTGGTAGATGTACGGAAAGTACAAAGAGCAAATTTGTATTTGAAAAGGAATAATAAATGGTATGAATCAATTTATATAGAAGAAGAAGAAGAAGAAGAAGATTTACAAGAAGACATAGAAACACCAACTGGACAAATTGAAAAAGTGGACAAGTCAAAGGAAGAAGAAATTTATGAACATTTTAGCATACATCCTCTTCATTCAAAAGAAGTTATGGGAGACAATATTGATCTATTTCAGATGAAGAAAGCAAAAGGAACTCCCGTGAGTGTATGGGAGGAGAGCTTGGAAGCTTGATGTTTTCCCCAGCTGTTTCCTAAAGGAAAAGGAGGACGATACGATGAACGTCCGGAACAGATTCCAGCTTCTGAGTATCGGACTACAAGACTATATGCTGAAGATCCCAGATTTCGACAAAGTATTCCTTATTTGTTCCATCTTTTATTTGAAAGCGACTTGTCTGCACTGTCTTATGCAGTAAATCACATTTTAAAAAGTGGAGTACATTTACAAAATGTGTCTGCTAAGGATTTTATGGAGAAAGTGCAGCACCGGATTTTATGGAGAAAGTGCAGCACCGAGATGATCATTTGGAAACACAACTGATCAATCTGATGGCTTGTCAGCGTGGGACAAATGAATATTGGTACCGACGCCATGGTGAATTAAAATGCATGTTACGGAATTTAGGAACTCCAACATGGTTCCTTACCCTAAGCTGTGCCGAGTACGCTTGGGATGATTTACTGGATTTTCTACGAGAGGCAAATTCAAACATTAAAAACATCGAATACAAGACAGCAGGAGAACTGTGCTCATTGGATCCGGTTAATGTTTGCAGATATTTCAATCATAGATTTGAGGCTATGATGTCCTTCATCTGCAATAAAAAAAAATCCACCTCTAGGAGAAGTAGTGGATTTCTTTTGGAGAAAAGAGTACCAGGCAAGAGATGCTCCTCATATTCATATGCTGTTGTGGATCAAGGATGCCCCAAAGTTTGGAACAGATACTGATGAAGCAGTGTTATCTTACATTGAAGAATATGCAACATGTGCTATACCAAAAAGCACAGAAGAGAAAAAGTTAAAGGAGCAAGTTTTACGTTTCCAAAGTCATCGGTGTGGAAAATACTGTCGACGGAAATACAAGAGCAAAGATAAATACTACACTAAGGTGCCGATCACGATCCGGCAAAAAATTCCCCCGTGCGACTCGTATCGGGTCTTTTTACCGTACGAATCGTACAAATGCCGTACGAACTGGCAATCACGATTCGCATGGTAAAAAGTCCATACGACCCGCACCGGGAATCATTCCCCACACGTCCTCGGGTCGGAAAACGTGTCCGACACGTCCTCGGACGATTTACCTTACAAACGTAAAAATCCAAGTCCGACCGAGGAATCACGATCCATCCCGTGCGTCCGAGCTTACAACCGTATGGAAAAAACACTGTCCGCACCGAACACCAATAGCAACCATGGAGACATGTGCCCGCATACGCGCCCAACACTCCCCCCAGCCCCCGTACGTCCGACACGTACCCCCCGTATATGTATACCCCCACCCGTCTATGTACACCCCAGTACGTTCCAGTCGTACCCCCACCCCAGTACGTGTCGTACCACCGTCAATGTACACCCCCCCACCCCTGTACGTGTCGTACCACCGTCAATGTACACCCCCCCACCCCTGTACGTGTCGTACCACCGTCTATGTACACCCCCCCACCCCTGTACGTGTCGTACCACCGTCAATGTACACCCCCCCACCCCTGTACGTGTCGTACCACCGTCCATGTACACCCCAGTACGTTCCAGTCGTACCCCCACCCCAGTACGTGTCGTACCACCGTCAATGTACACCCCCCCACCCCAGTACGTGTCGTACCACCGTCAATGTACACCCCCCCACCCCTGTACGTGTCGTACCACCGTCCATGTACACCCCAGTACGTTCCAGTCGTACCCCCACCCCAGTACGTGTCGTACCACCGTCAATGTACACCCCCCCACCCCTGTACGTGTCGTACCACCGTCCATGTACACCCCAGTACGTTCCAGTCGTACCCCCACCCCAGTACGTGTCGTACCACCGTCAATGTACACCCCCCCACCCCTGTACGTGTCGTACCACCGTCAATGTACACCCCCCCACCCCTGTACGTGTCGTACCACCGTCAATTTACACCCCCCCACCCCTGTACGTGTCGTACCACCGTCCATGTACACCCCAGTACGTTCCAGTCGTACCCCCACCCCAGTACGTGTCGTACCACCGTCAATGTACACCCCCCCACCCCTGTACGTGTCGTACCACCGTCCATGTACACCCCAGTACGTTCCAGTCGTACCCCCACCCCAGTACGTGTCGTACCACCGTCAATGTACACCCCCCCACCCCTGTACGTGTCGTACCACCGTCCATGTACACCCCAGTACGTTCCAGTCGTACCCCCACCCCAGTACGTGTCGTACCACCGTCAATGTACACCCCCCCACCCCTGTACGTGTCGTACCACCGTCAATGTACACCCCCCCACCCCTGTACGTGTCGTACCACCGTCAATGTACACCCCCCCACCCCTGTACGTGTCGTACCACCGTCCATGTACACCCCAGTACGTTCCAGTCATACCCCCACCCCAGTACGTGTCGTACCACCGTCAATGTACACCCCCCCACCCCTGTACGTGTCGTACCACCGTCCATGTACACCCCAGTACGTTCCAGTCGTACCCCCACCCCAGTACGTGTCGTACCACCGTCAATGTACACCCCCCCACCCCTGTACGTGTCGTACCACCGTCCATGTACACCCCAGTACGTTCCAGTCGTACCCCCACCCCAGTACGTGTCGTACCACCGTCAATGTACACCCCCCCACCCCTGTACGTGTCGTACCACCGTCCATGTACACCCCAGTACGTTCCAGTCGTACCCCCACCCCAGTACGTTCCTGGCGCACCCCCAACACAACCTCCTAAGTACGGAGCGCACCCCATGCCCCAACATCACAACCGCATGTACGAGTCGTGCAAAGCCACACACAAGGACCAAATCGTACAACCAAATGGCCCATGTATACACCGTACACACGCTCAAAACGCACGTACACAACAAGGACAAAACAAAAAAACTCAACAATACACCATTCGAAAGGCACACAGCCACTAAACATGGCCAACAACCACTAAAATAACACAATCACTGACCTGCAACTGTCAAAAACAAACAGAGGCCCAATACACCACCACTCCTTATAACACACCCACCCAAAATTCAAACACTGCCACACCCACCCATGGACCAATAAAAAGGGCCCACACACACAAACCATGAGCCTTTGCAACAGACCCACTGCTGCCAGACACCACAGAACCAGACTACAAGCGACACCACATCTTACACTTGCACACCTTCACACGACCACCCTCACAAACACCCTCTCATCACATTCACACACACACACAACCATCCACACCCCCCCCAACATCCACACACCCCCACACCCACACCATCCCCACCCACACCCCTCACCATGCCCACTACCAAGAATCCAAAGTTCAGTCACCGAGAGTTGGAGGTCCTTGTTGATCAAATCCTCAGAGTCGAGCCACAGATCTTTGGAACATTGGTCAGAAGCACCAGCCAGGCAGCCAAAACAGCCATGTGGCAGACCATCGTCGATGCTGTGAATGCTGTTGCGGACACCAGGAGGACCAAGCAGGATTGCCAGAACAGGTGGTACGATCTGCGGAGGAGGGTCAGAGCCAAGAGACAGGAGGAACACGACCAGGCCAACGCCACCGGAGGAGGGCCCTCCCGCAGACCCGTACAGTACCATCCCTGGGAGGAGAGGGTGATGGCCATACTGCCGGTGGAGGCAGTTGAAGGAGTAGAAGGACTCCGAGACCCGGGTGAGTACACAAACAACGCACCTCACATGGGGGGAACTGCAACCACAAACAAAATTACTAACAGGCACGCAACCACCACAAGCCATCGCATTACTCAACCACACTCCATGAGCAGGCACATGCCACTGCTGCCACCATGCCCCATGCACCCAGCTGGACAATGTCAAGTCACAGGCCACAGAAGACAACAACACATGACACGGTAACCCGGATGGCGGGAGTGTGGGCACCAAGAATCACATAGTGCGACTCCAAAGCAGACAACAATGCCCTCTGCCCATATGGCCTAGGTCACAGCCAGACAAACACTGTGTCCCAACACAGGAATGACTTGCCAGCAAATGGCGGATGCCTTGCATCAACACATGGGGGTGAAGGCACTGTTTTGCACATGCCAGCAGCTAATGAACAGCCAACAGTGTGAAAGAGTGGCAGCACACACCACCACAGCAGCAGCGCACAGACACACAGCAGACAAAATGGGTGCCTGGAGATCAGAAACAAACTCACATCAACAGGCCAAGGGCCACTCAAAGATCTGCTAACAGTGTGTGCCCAGGAAGCTGGGCCAAGGTGACAGAGGGTGACACACGGAGGGAGGGAGAGGGGGACACAGAGGGAGGGAGAGGGGGACTGAGAGGGAGGGAGACACAGGAAGATGGACAGAGGGAGGAGGCTGACACACAGAGGGAGGGAGAGGGGGACACAGAGGGAGGGAGACACAGGAAGATGGACAGAGGGAGGAGGCTGACACACAGAGGGAGGGAGAGGGGGACACAGAGGGAGGGAGAGGGGGACAGAGAGGGAGGGAGAGGGGGACAGAGAGGGAGGGAGAGGGGGACAGAGAGGGAGGGAGACACAGGAAGATGGACAGAGGGAGGAGGCTGACACACAGAGGGAGGGAGAGGGGGACACAGAGGGAGGGAGACACAGGAAGATGGACAGAGGGAGGAGGCTGACACACAGAGGGAGGGAGAGGGGGACAGAGAGGGAGGGAGACACAGGAAGATGGACAGAGGGAGGAGGCTGACACACAGAGGGAGGGAGAGGGGGACACAGAGGGAGGGAGAGGGGGACACAGAGGGAGGGAGAGGGGGACACAGAGGGAGGGAGAGGGGGACAGAGAGGGAGGGAGAGGGGGACAGAGAAGGAGGGAGACACAGGGAGAGCAAATCAGTCCTTTGGTGTGTGGGAATGTCTGCTCGTCAGCAGGTGGACTGCGTGCATGTAGACAAGGGTGCCCAGTGCCAGAACCCCCCCTCTTCATCATGGCAAAACGCAGGGCCATGTTACAACCTGTACACGAGCACAAGGACAGCCACCTGCATCATATGAGTGTGTGGATCCACTCCATGTGCACATGTACAGTGCTACAAGGAAGGCGCAAACGCATAGCTCGGCACACATGCACACTCCACTGCTGACTGCAGTCACACTTGACGCAGCAAGTAAGACTGTGCCACACATAGTTAAAGGGGCCAAATTGGTGCCCAAGGGACACACACATGCACAAGTGCACTGTGAGTGGAATGCAAGACAGATCCTAATTCCAAGAGGAAATGTGCCAACTTTGTAACGGATGCAACATGGATGTTGCATGGATCAAAAGTAACATTGTCTCTCTCACACACAGGTCAACGTCGTGCTGCACCCCCCAACACTGGGGGGGAACACTCACAGGACCCGGATCTGCAGGAGACCGATCCCACCGGCAGCGACCACTCTCACCACTCTGCGGACGACCCCGACCGACCTGGCCCCTCTGGTGTCCAACCACCTGCAGCACCTGCGTCAGGTACAACCGTGCCAACCACCACCCCCACTCCTGCCACATCCCAGGAGACACCCAGGATCCCTGCCCCAACACCACAATGCAGCCAGGCTCGCCAGGAGGGACACGGTGTCCCGGGCACCCAGGAGGAGGCAGGCGACAACGCCAATGCCACCCCTCAGGGGTCCCGGAGACCCCATGTGCCCACAAGTGCAGGCCAGACGCAAGTGGGCAGGGGTGGTGGGAGTGGAGAGCGGCGGAGGCGCGAGCCTGACCAGTTGGCTGGGGATCCGGTATTTTCCCATGTCCGTAACATCCTGGACTCATACCGGCAGGACACCACGGGCATGGCCCAGGTTGTGTCCGTCCTCGAGGGGATCAAGGTCCAGCAGGCCCAGCAACATGCGGAGCTAATAGCCTGTCTACAGCTACACCAACGGAGGATGGAGGACAGACAGGCTGAGCAAGTGACGGCGTCCCAGGGGATTCACGCTGAACTCCGTCGGATGGCCGACACCATGGCCGACCCTCCCTGTGCCAGAAGGCGGAGAACA
This sequence comes from Triturus cristatus, assembly GCF_964204655.1. NCBI lineage: Eukaryota > Metazoa > Chordata > Amphibia > Caudata > Salamandridae > Triturus > Triturus cristatus. Next base: position 782,321,684 of record NC_140592.1, read on the forward strand.
TCACCACCCACAGGGAGGGATCATGAGGAGGAGGAGGAAACATCCGACGGAGCATCCCAGACGTCGTCACGGCCTGCTGCTGAGGTTCCCCGCAGGAAGCCGGGTCGTCCACGGAAAGGACCGTGAGGGTGGCTGCTACATCACCATCTCCCAGGACACCTGGCCTGGCACCTGGCCCACTGGAGCAACAGCATCACAGCATCAAGAGACATTCTCTGCCACATGGCCCTGCTGGTCACTGGCTGACCAATGTTGACAAAGACTGTGGCATGGACTCTGAGGATTTCCAATGGCAAGGACACCAACTCCCCTACTGAACTTTGGATTCCCTAATCCCGGAAAGGCCCTCACTTGGCCCCCCCCCCCCAATAATAAATCACACTATTAAGAGTAGATGCCTGCTGGTAGCATTATTACCTAACATGTGTCTTGTACAGTCTAAACATGCCTGAGTCATCTGTTCACTTCAACCATCCACACCCTGGGGCCTGAGTCTGGCACAGGACACATGGGTCACAGTTTTCTAGGCAAGACAGACATGGAGCACCATACACACCCGTGATGGTCAGAACCAGCTGAGGGGGTGGCCGAACAACCGTGCTGACAGACACATTGAGTACAGCAACAGTCATGCGCAGAGGTCAGGGATCCTGGCCCGTGTCCTGGGGGGCACCCAGGTACGTGTAGACAGGTGGCAGAACCATGTCCTGCAAGCTTCAGTCCGGTGGATGCAGAGAATGGGGTCATGGATAACGTTGGATGCATGGGGATGGCAAATGTCACAATACCCACACAGTCATGGACATCATGCCCATTACACAGTCTCAGCACACACACACAGCTTGCATCTTGCCACTCGACACATTGACACATAGCCACAATCAGGGAATACCATGCCAGACATGCAGGATGCACCGTGCCAACACACCAGCATTGACTGAGAAGAGGCACCTTGGAGGCATAGGGACACCTTTAACAGTCATGTGTTTGGGATTGCAGAGGCAACTTGAAGTACACATGAACACATCATGTGGAGTACCATGTGGCTCCAACACTGGCACCCCCCTTCTGCAGCACAAATGCGTGATAGCCATGGAACTGGCACACAAGTGTCGGATAATAGCTAAATACCCACAGCTGCTCACGGAGAGCCTGCCATACACCATACATCCGCTGATGTGGAAGTCCCACGCCATGTCAAGACAATGTTAACCGGATGTGTCCGAGGGCAGTGTCACACACATTGATGCCTTCATCACAATCCACCATCCCATCACTGATGACTGACAACCAGGCAGCCCATCTATTCAGGTGTACCCAGCTGCATGTCGTGTCCCATGGGGATGCCACATGTCTGCAGAGGACCCAAACCCCGACCGGGGCAGTGTGCACACATCGTGAACAACTGCCACACCCAATACACCCCAGATGCATCCCTTACCCCATGGAGACTTCCAAACGTGTCCGTGCCTGTAACGCTGAGTCAGCCCACGATGCCATGTCCATGAGGAATAGCAGTGCCACAACAATGCAACCAGCAAACGGCATGCGCAGGTACCTGGGGAAGAGAGACACACAAGAACTCAGCCACAAGAAGCACAGCCACTTGCATGTGCATGTACTCGACACATGTATGTATGACAACATGCTATGTCACAATTATGTCTGGGGAAATACTACCATCACTGCCACCATCACTCCAGTGACACACCCACACACACCTCTGACCCACGTGCCATACATGCAGGTGGAGACACACATCACAACGCATGCCACACGGGGACCAATGCGTGCACACTCAGACCCTGGTACTCACCACTAAGCAAAGAAGTCGCGTATGAGCCGAGTCCGGATGTCCTCTTGCGGCTCCACATCCTCCACATCACTAGCCCCATTGCCAAGCCCTTCGTCCTCCACGGGTGGATGGTCCTCGTCATCTTGATCCAGGATGAGGGGCACAGCTCTTTCAACTGCCATGTTGTGCAGCATGCAGCAGACCATGAAGATCTTGCAGACCTTCGCCGGGGCATATGGGAGTGCGCCGCCGGTCTTGTGGAGGCACCGGAATCGGCTCTTCAGCATGCCAAACGTCCTCTCTATCACTCGCCTTGTCCGGCCATGGGCGGTGTTGTAGCGGAGCTGGGCCGGCGTGATGGGGTTGCGGAGAGGTGTCAGCAGCCAAGGCATGTTGGGATAGCCAGCGTCCCCTAAATGGAAAGCACATGGATATCGTTAGAACAGGCGAAGCGGTAGTGCTGCTCGGCCAAACAGAATACAGGACAGACAGACTGTACCCACCAACAACACATGCACGTTCGTTGCGCAGCTGCATCATCATATCAGGCATCCCGCTACGCCTCATGATGTAGGCATCGTGTGCTGATCCTGGAAAACGAGCACAGACATGTGAAATCACCATGTTGGACAGACACACCACAAGGGCATTGATGGAGTGGTAGTGCTTCCGATTGCGGTACGCCACCTCCCGTGCGTGTGGTGGTACCAAACCTACATGTGTCCCATCTATGGACCCAATGACATGGGGCATCCCTCCCAGGGCATAGAATCCACGCTTGACCTCAGTCATCTGTTCAGGGGTTGGGAACTTGATGAAGTCATCCAGGTGAATCAACATGGCCTCCAAGAAATCATGCAGCACACCGCTGAACATGCTCTGGGACATGCCACCAACATGAGCTATGGTATATTGGAAGGTACCCGTGGCAAGGAAATGTAGGGCAGCCATTACCTTCAGCTGGGGTGTCAGTGCCGTAGGATACCTGTGCTGCGGTTGCAGGTGTGGTGCCAGTCTCGCCGTCAGCTCCAGAATCAACGGTTGGGTGAAGCGGTAGAGCCGGATGCTGTCATTCTCCTGCATGGTGGCCAAGTCTGGAATTCTTCGGGCAACAGGAGGCGCTCTGCAGTAATTTGGAAGTGACAAGGAAGAGTGAGTGCACTACGAGAACAACTCATGTCTACTGAGCACATGTAAATCTGCCAATACACACATGCCACATAGGGAGTCAGGCATGTGCTACATGCCCAGGACACGTATGGATGCAAGGTGACACTCCTTCCAAGACCCAGCCACACACGGTGATTGAGAACCTCCCCATGCCACGCCATGGGAATAGCTGTGTCCCAGTGCAAGTGAACAGCCCGACGCAAGACAGAAGTGACATACACCCACACATCAGCAGAAGTAGGATGCCGATTGCAGAGACTGGTAGCGGAACACTGGAGCCACAGGTCACATGACATTACACTAGTCCAGCCCACACACCTTGCCATGAAGGTGCACATGTCATGACTCACCACACATTCCTTGTGAGTTTGCTGACATGGCCTTGTCACGCTACTCCGTGTCCCATGCATACATGTGCACCTCACATCAGATACCACATGTGGCATGGTGTGCGGAACAGTGTGCAATGATAATCTACACACAGACACATGTTGGTTGCTGCAACGGCTGCAGCTTTTGAGGGTGCTACAACATCAACCTGATGTAAATCCCGGACACATAAATGACATAGTCACATTGTGCACTGTGGGTAGTGACAAGTCAGGTTTCATGACCCCTGTACCGGCCATCATGGGACACTTCCGTGTGTTGGTGTCCGTGCCATGCCAGTGACGCTCACCCCAAGTGCGCAGTACGACATGCACACATGTCAAAGGAGTCAAGGGCATGCCTGGCACACATTGCACCCTCACACAGTACACCTGTACACATCTCATCATACATCTGGTGCCTTCTCCACTCAGGAGGCATGTTCCACATCACAGCCTGTCACACCTGTGCCCCACACATGTAGTAATGCACAGACGATGCCTAGATGTCCATTCCTGGACAAGTATGTCCATCCATGGACAAGTATGTCCGCCCTATTCCTACCTGTGTGTCGACTATCACCACAGTGATGTGTACAAACCGGCGTACTGCTGCTAAGAGGGCCTGTGTATGTTCCCCAATCACTGTGGGAGTGCTGCCGTATGTGTACCCATCGTGATGGCGAGTGTACAGGCATTTGTACGGTCCGTACCACAACGAGTACGCATACGCGTGCAGACCCATAGTGATAGTGAGCGTACATGCGAGTGTACGGCCCTCTCACTATGGGTCTGCACGCGTATGCGTACTCGTTGTGGTACGGACCGTACAAATGCCTGTACGCTCACTATCACTATGGTTCTGCACGCGTATGCGTACTCGTTGTGGTACGGACCGTACAAATGCCTGTACGCTCACTATCACTATGGTTCTGCACGCGTATGCGTACACGTAGTGGTACGGACCGTACAAATGCCTGTACGCTCACTATCACTATGGTTCTGCACGCGTATGCGTACACGTAGTGGTACGGACCGTACACTCGCATGTACGCTCACTATCACTACGGGTACACAGACCCATAGTGATAGTGAGCGTACAGGCATTTGTACGGTCCGTACCACTACGTGTACGCATACGCGTGCAGACCCATAGTGATAGTGAGCGTACATGCGTGTGTACGGTCCGTACCACTACGTGTACGCATACGCGTGCAGACCCATAGTGATAGTGAGCGTACATGCGTGTGTACGGTCCGTACCACTACGTGTACGCATACGCGTGCAGACCCATAGTGATTTTGAACGTAGGCATGCATGTACGGGCCGTTGCCATGCTTTTGGGGTGCCCTAGGGCCCGGAAACGCACCGTACCTGTGTGTGATTCTCCTAATTACATAGGGGACAAGTATTAAGGCCTACATGCATGCTGGTTGTCATGGCGACCAGGTTCAAATTTCGATTTTGTTCTGGAAGGTGCACAGCAGAAGTCAGTTGGAATTCTTCTACTTTGTTGCAATGTGTTTGTGGGGCTGACATCATGCAGGAGAATGAAACCGATAGAGAACCCACAGACTGCTAGGTTTGAAGGGATTGGTGGAAACATAGGATGCAAATGTGAGTGACCAATCACTCTGTACTCCTGTGCATGAGACTGGGCAGAAGGCCACATATAAGGCAGCCAGGTCCCATGAGGGATTACTTGCCTGCACATCTTTGCATTTGTCGACCAAGCTGCTGCTACTGATTCCCTGGAAACATGTCAAGGGCTGTGGAGAGGACACAGCCATTCACCCTGGAGGAGAACATGGCTCTGCTGGATGTGATCCTCCCACAGTACCCCATGCTGTATGGGCGACCAGGGTATCAGGTGAGTGCATAGGCCACTGCCACAGACTGTCCCTATGTTGTGACTGTGTCTTCAGGCATTGTGACCCGGTGTGACACACATGCCATGTACTGTCGGGGGGGTACCAGGGGGGGGGTGCCTGATGTCTCCCAGCAGTGCCCTGAGACAGGAGGGGTGTGTGCAGAGTCCTCCCAGCAGTGCCCTGAGACAGGAGGTGTGTGTGCAGAGTCCACCCAGCAGTGCCCTGAGACAGGAGGGGTGGGGACCTATCACTAACAGCAGTGCCCTGAGACAGGAGGGGTGGCTGTGGAGTCCTCCCAGCAGTGCCCTGAGACAGGAGGGGTGGGGACCTATCACTAACAGCAGTGCCCTGAGACAGGAGGGGTGGGTGTGGAGTCCTCCCAGCAGTGCCCTGAGACAGGAGGGGTGGGTGTGATGCACAGTGTGAGCCTTGATCATTGATTGTGACATTGCCATCATTCCACCTGAGTACCCACTATGGCACGTACTGCCTTTTCCCTCACCAGAGGATGATGTCCCTATGACAGAGGTGCAATGCGTTGGCTGCATTACATGCCATGTAGTAACCAGCTATTATGTTCACATATGTCTCTCTGTGACATGTGGCTGGTGTATTGATGTGGTGTCACTTGTACTTCCTCACAGGTAGGCGCCTCTGCCAAGGAGCAGATCTGGCTGACCGCCGTCAGTGCCGTGAGGCGTGTGGATGGTCGGAGGCGGAGCCTGTCCCAGGTGAGGAAACGCTGGCAGGATATCCGGTGCTGGACGCGGAGGATTGCACGGCTCCTGCTGGGGGACTCACCTGAGAGCCACAAGAACCGCGGCCGCCGCCGTCTGACCCACCTCCACAGGCGTGTGCTGCCGGTGGTCTTTCCAGACCTGGAGAGGCGCTTACAGGCGATGCAGCAGGCGGAAGGGGGTAGGTACATGTGCGTTTGTTGTGTGTCACCGGCATTTGTAAGGGCACAGTGGCATTAATTCACTGGCAGGGTTTAAAGGTGCTGTGCCCATCCAGTTTGCCCAAGTGTGGCGCTGCGCCCCTGCCACCCTTCCCCTCCTTGCAATGTGTTCCCTGGTCTGTGTGTAGTCACTCCTTCACAAGGTAATGTAGGCTGGCGCTTTGTCCACGAGAACAATGACTGTAGCATCATGGGTGGTAGTGGTGGGTAACAGGTTGTGGGACCTTGCCTGTGAACTGTCAAGTTCACTGCATGTGGGTTCCATGTCAGTTGGCACTGATGCTGGCTCCAGACATGGGAGTTGGTCTCTCATGTGTCATGCCTTACAGCGCGCATGTCCTATGTAGTGGCCTGTGACATGATGTGCATGAGTGTGCGCTACGCATAGTGCAGGGATGGTGACGTGTGTAGCAGTCATTCCCATTCAGCCATTCAGTAGCATGTAGTTGCGTGCCCAATACTGTCCCCTGGGGCACCTTATCCTCAGTGTTGTTTGTGTCATCATCAACGTGGACACTCTCACTGTCTACAGCGTAGGTTGTGCTCTGTGCCATTGTCCCCTGTCACCATGTATATAGACGTGCTATTATGTACAGGTGTCCACTGTGCAGCCTGACCTGATTGTCCCTCTTCATACTCACAGTTGCCAGTGCCTGTGTGTCTTGTTATACTCATCTGAGGATGGGCACTGGTACCTCATTATTTGTACAGGCGCACCTTTGCTAATTTGCGTCCAATCTTGCCTTTTGCCTGCCACTGTGTTTATCACCCAGACTATGAGATGTTGGTGCCACCTGTGTCTCAGCAATTAGCATCGTGTGGGGGTTACTTGGGGCGGGCAATGCCTATGTGTCAAATCCTGATTCCTAATTGCTGGGTCTGGACAGTGTGTGATGTTACTGGACACACACGCAAGGTGCAGTGACCGAGTTATGTTGGGCATGTTAGCAGCATTACCTATGCAGCATGTGTCTCAAGTTCATGGATATTGTCCCTGGTCATAGGTATTTTCACAAACGCTGTGTGGTGCAGAGGCAGTGCAGGATTGTCCCCAGGGCCTGGGTGCTATGTCAGACTCCGTTTCCTGTCATCAGCTATTGTCTCATGCTCTCCATGGTATTTCAGTGGCATGGTGGCTCAAACAAGTGTGTATCATGCCCTACATCGGTACCTTGTTTTGCAGATGTTAGGGATCTGCCTCTTCAGGCTATGCAATGTTGACTATGTAGATTGGACTCATGTGACAGATGTGTACAGGTGTCTGATTAATTTCTGTCTCTCCACCCTGCCCACAGCATCGTCGGGGGACACAGAGGGAGACATGGACACGGACCAGGCGGAGGGACCGAGCACCAGTGGCAGCCGTGACATCGGGGCTGGCACATCGAGTGGGACAGAGGCGGAGGATAGTGTGGCCGAGGACCTGTCGACTGGCACATCAGACTACGAAGCTGACAGGTCCGAGGAGGATGTCTCAGGGTTGGCGGAGGCTGCACCAGCAGCTGACAGTGGAACAACACCTGCCACCGCCCCCTCAGTTCCCACCAACCGCCTCCCACTTGCTCGTGTCCCTTCCCAGCGTGCCCGGTCACCGCATGTCTCCTTCCTGCCAGGCACCGCACCCCCTGCCCCTGTCTCCACTGCTGCCGCCAATGCTGAGTCTATGGACATCCAGCGGCAAATGCAGGTTGGTCAGGCTGCGATCCTGAATGTCCTCCATTCCCACGGGAAAACCCTCAGCAACATCGAGGCATTCTTGGAGGGCATTCATTCTTTGCAGGCTGACCAACGCAACTTGCTGAGGTCCCTAGACTCCACACTGACTGCAGCAGTGGGTCTCCTGCAGCGCGACCTCCCCCCACCTACCCCTGCCCCATCCACACTTCCCACTTCCATGCCTGTCCCACGTACACCCAGACGTCGGCATGCACCCACCACAACAGACACAGGCACCACACCAGCAGGGAAGGTCCACCGCACTCCTCCTGACACGCACACACAGGGTGAGATAGGCACACCCACTGGGTCGGGGGGCAAACGTGTGACACGCAGCCAGAGTGGGAGTCCGCATTCCACACAATCCACTCCCTCCAAATCCCCTCCCCTCAGCTCTCCTGGCCACATCTCCCCCAAGGACTCCTTCATGGCCGCTCTGTCCCTGAGCCCCACAGTTACGCCACCACGCAAGCGGTCAAGGAAGTCCTCGGTCAGGGTGGTTGAGTCTCCCCCCCTGTCTCCACCCTCCCCCGGTGGCGCTGCAACCCATCCCTCTGAACCCCCCCCCTCCTTGGGGCCTGAGGTCACTTCGGGTGCAGGGGACTCCCTGGAGGACCTTGCTAAGGTGTGTAGTGCCATCCTGGCCTCCGCCTTTGGCCATGACACACCCCCTGTGGTTGAGTCCTCCATCCCTGCACCCACAACGCCGCCCCTTTGCCCTGATGTCCCTGCGGTGCCTGTTGCTTCCCCCCCCCCTGATGCCCTCACCAGTATGGAAGACGATGGCATTTGACTGTGCAGGCAAGGTAGGGGACACACATCCCACTGTGTCCCCCATGCAGCTGGGAATAATTGACTGCCCTATGGCCTTTGTTGACTTTGAACTGCCGTTGATCCACGGACATTGTGCTCATGCTGATTAAAGCTTTATTTTTTTTTTCATTATCACACTCCTGCTATGGTGGTATTGGTGTTGGTGGGGCTGCTACATTGTTTTGGGTGGTGTTTAAGGCTTTGGGTGTGTGGGATTTGTAGTAGTGTTCTGCTCTTTGGGGCCACCCTAGGATCTGTGTGCCATCACAAGGTGTTGGCTAACTTCCTTAGGTCATGTCAGCAGTTACTGCATGGTTCAATTGTCCCAGGGTGTATTCCTTCCTCTGTGTACCCAGTTTCTTCCCTGCAGGGTGTTCCCAATGTTTAGCGCAGAGCTGTGTCTACATGAGCTGTGTGTGTGACGGAGCCCTTCTACTTTGGCCATGCATGCATGGCCATGTCTCCACCTGCAACAATCGTGGCATCCTTGGTGATCACTGTACTTGTGTGTGGAGTCAGTTGACATGAGTTCATGGGGACATGTTCCCTTGTAGGCAGTATGGATGTGGGTAATTGTGGCATCACACACATGTGTTACACCCCTCCTGGGTGTGGACACTGCTGGGAGGACTCTGCACACACCCCTCCTGTGTCTGGCCACTGCTGGGAGGACTCTGCACACACCCCTCCTGTCTCAGGGCACTGCTGGGAGGACTCTGCACACACCCCTCCTGTCTCAGGGCACTGCTGGGAGGACTCTGCACCCACCCCTCCTGTCTCAGGGCACTGCTGGGAGTGTTAGGCACACACCCCTCCTGTCTCAGGGCACTGCTGGGAGTGTTAGGCACCCACCCCTCCTGTGTCAGGGCACTGCTGGGAGGACTCTGCACCCACCCCTCCTGTCTCTGGGCACTGCTGGGAGGACTCACCACCCACCCCTCCTGTCTCAGGGCACTGCTGGGAGGTCTCTGCACCCACCCCTCCTGTGTCAGGGCACTGCTGGGAGGACTCTGCACCCACCCCTCCTGTCTCAGGGCACTGCTGGGAGGACTCCACACCCACCCCTCCTGTCTCAGGGCACTGCTGGGAGGACTCTGCACACACCCCTCCTGTCTCTGGGCACTGCTGGGAGTGATGGGCACCCACCCCTCCTGTCTCTGGGCACTGCTGGGAGTGATGGGCACCCACCCCTCCTGTCTCAGGGCACTGCTGGGTGGAGTCTGCACACACACCTCCGATTTCTGGATATGTGCGCTTGGCACATACACGGTGGGGTTACGCACACTGCATTAGAGGTGAGGGTACGAGTCTACTGACACTGGTGTGGTGGGGGTACGCTCCGTACGTCCGCGGGTGGGGGTACGGGTCGTACTTACACTGTTGGGCTGGGGGTACGCTCCGTGCGTCCGCGGGTGGGGGTACGGGTCGTACTTACACTGTTGGGCTGGGGGTACGCTCCGTGCGTCCGCGGGTGGGGGTACGGGTCGTACTTACACTGTTGGGCTGGGGGTACGCTCCGTGCGTCCGCGGGTGGGGGTACGGGTCGTACTTACACTGTTGGGCTGGGGGTACGCTCCGTACGTCCGCGGGTGGGGGTACGGGTCGTACTTACACTGTTGGGCTGGGGGTACGCTCCGTGCGTCCGCGGGTGGGGGTACGGGTCGTACTTACACTGTTGGGCTGGGGGTACGCTCCGTGCGTCCGCGGGTGGGGGTACGGGTCGTACTTACACTGTTGGGCTGGGGGTACGCTCCGTGCGTCCGCGGGTGGGGGTACGGGTCGTACTTACACTGTTGGGCTGGGGGTACGCTCCGTACGTCCGCGGGTGGGGGTACGGGTCGTACTTACACTGTTGGGCTGGGGGTACGCTCCGTACGTCCGCGGGTGGGGGTACGGGTCGTACTTACACTGTTGGGCTGGGGGTACGCTCCGTACGTCCGCGGGTGGGGGTACGGGTCGTACTTACACTGTTGGGCTGGGGGTACGCTCCGTACGTCCGCGGGTGGGGGTACGGGTCGTACTTACACTGTTGGGCTGGGGGTACGCTCCGTGCGTCCGCGGGTGGGGGTACGGGTCGTACTTACACTGTTGGGCTGGGGGTACGCTCCGTGCGTCCGCGGGTGGGGGTACGGGTCGTACTTACACTGTTGGGCTGGGGGTACGCTCCGTACGTCCGCGGGTGGGGGTACGGGTCGTACTTACACTGTTGGGCTGGGGGTACGCTCCGTGCGTCCGCGGGTGGGGGTACGGGTCGTACTTACACTGTTGGGCTGGGGGTACGCTCCGTACGTCCGCGGGTGGGGGTACGGGTCGTACTTACACTGTTGGGCTGGGGGTACGCTCCGTGCGTCCGCGGGTGGGGGTACGGGTCGTACTTACACTGTTGGGCTGGGGGTACGCTCCGTACGTCCGCGGGTGGGGGTACGGGTCGTACTTGCACTGTTGGGCTGGGGGGTACGCTCCTTGCATACGGGGTGGGGGTAGGGTCCGTACATATCCGTCCCCATGCTATGTGATGTTTGTGCGGCCCGTACCCAGGCCTTTGCCACGTGGGTGCGATCCGTCCCGCCATTGTTGGGGTGACGTGTGTGGGCGTGGTCCGACTCGTACCCACGCTCTTCAGGCGTGGGTACGGGACGTACCTGTCTGGTTGTGTTGCCGGTTCGCGTGGTGACGGACTTCCGTTGTGGCGGTCGCTGGCTTATCAGGACACGCCCCCACCCCCTCGTGGTGACCAGGGCATGGGAGTCAGGTATGTCCAGGCCATGTGTAGTGTGTCACTCATGTGGTTGTTTTGTGGCCTGCCCTGGTCGTGCCACCCCCACCCCACCCCACTTTCCCCCCTCCCTTAGTTATTCTGACCTTCTGCGGCGTCTGCGTCGTAACCTGTAGAGGAGGTGTACTGCTATGAGGGCAGGGATGACTCGTAGGTTCGGGTCCATGTCTGTCCGTCGCGTACTGGTACTCCTTGCTCGCGTCGTCCTGTCGCGTACGGGTCCTCCTTGATCGCGTCGTCCTGTCGCGTACGGGTCCTCCTTGGTGGCGTCGTCCTGTGTGTCCGTCACGTACTGGTCCTCCTTGTTCGCGTCGCCGTCTGTCCGTCGCGTACTGGTGGTCCTTGTTCGCGTCGTCCTGATTTCCCGGCAGTTTTTGGCTGCCGCAAAATATTCACCGTGCGGGGTGACGTCGGTGCGAATCGTGATTCCTGGGTCGTGAATGGCTGGCTGCGTGCGTCCCGACGTCAGGTCGGCGCTTTCCCGGATCGCATTGGTAGGTGTTTTTTGTTCGGTCGGTCTTTTTTACGATTCGTACGGTAATGGTGTACCCGTGCGAATCGTAATTCCATGTTTGTATATTTTGACGACCGGGTACGCGTCGGACGGAGAATATGCTCCGTCCGACGGTTCGTACCCGGTTTTTGCCGGATCGTGATCGGCACCTAAATGTCGATTTGGATTTCCTAGACCTGTTCTTTCAAATGGAAGAGTTAACAGTTTTATGTCATCTGTGAGACATACTATCACAAGAAAATCACCTAAGAATACCTACAACCTTAAAAGAAAAGAAGAATCAAAAAATATAAATGACTACAACCCAGTGATTTTATCCATGTGGAACGCTAACATGGCTATACAGTATGTAGCTGACAATTCCATTGCAGTTGCTCGATATGTAACGTCTTACATTATGAAATCAGAAAAAACAGAATTGAAGGAAATGTGGGAAGAGATTTCTCACGAGAAAAGTGTCAGTAAGAAGCTGTACAGTTTCAGTTTGAAGATGTTATCGCATCGAGAAATTGGATCCTACGAATGTTCAGATAGGTTATCTTCTGCAAGTCTCTACTCGAAATCAAGAAGAATAATTTGGGCAAGTTTAGGCCTTGCAGCAATGAGAAATCGGGTACTGAAATCTGTTGGAGAAATTGAATATTTGGCCGAGAATGACCCAGAAAGTACAGATATTTTGAAATCAAACATGTTGGATACATATTACCCAAAGAGAAGTCATCATCTGGAGAACATGTGTCTCTATGAAGTGCTGCAGAACTACATTTATTCACGGAAAGCCGCAGAAGACATCAACAATGGAAAATATAAAGTCATTGGTGAGGAAGGATGTTTGGTGAAGCAAACAAAAGGAAGTTTGATAAATCACCGGAAGCTGAGTTGCGACACTACTGACAAAAAGGAATTTTACTACTTGGCTCTTTTACAGCTGTTTAAACCATGGCGTACAGAGGATGAACTACTGGGAGAATTTCAAAGCTATGAAGATTCATTTAATGCTTGCAAAGACAGCATACAATGCAGAACATTCACAACTTATCTGCAAATGTTAAATGAAGAAATTGAACAGGAAACTACAATTGCAGCAGAAATAGCTAGAGACAGTTCTCAGGACAGCCAAAGTTCAGGAACACTCAGTCAAGATCCCCTAGGACAACCAATCGTTGAAAATGAAGCATCAATAGCCATGAATGAAGTGGAAACAGCTATGAATCAAGCTCAAGAAGAATTTATAGACTTACAAAATTTGGAAAGACAACTGAATCAAGAGCAGCAACAAATTTATGAAGAGATCAGAAACAAAATTGATCACGGATTTCTACATGAAAAAAAAAGAGTGCTCATGCACATCATTTCATCCAATCAGGATGTATGTAAGCGGACAAGCTGGAACTGGAAAAAGTTTCCTAATAAAAGTCATCAGAAGCTCCCTACAGCAAAAAACGGATTCTACTTTGTCTTGTGTGGTTACTGCTCCAACTGGGTTAGCAGCATATAACATAAAAGGAATCACTTTACATCGTTTTCTAATGTTACCAGTGGAGCATGAGAACAAAATACAATACAACAAGCTAACTGGAGAAGCATGCTTGGAATTTTCAAGAGTATTGAAGAAGATGCAAGTTCTCATTATTGATGAGGTGAGCATGGTATCGAACTTAATGCTTGCCTTTGTGCATTTAAGAATGCAGCAAATTCTGAAGTCAGACTATGACGTGTTATTTGGAGGAAAACACGTCATAGTTTTTGGAGATCTTTTGCAACTTACTCCAGTTAAAGGACAACCAGTGTTTAATACTGTGACACATGAAGACACGAAGAAGTCATTGGGAAGCATCGGTAATACAAATATTTGGTCCTTCTTTGAGTACAAGGAACTTACAACTAATATGAGGCAAGCAAACGATGAAGAATATGGAAGTATTCTGAAAGATATCAGGATTGGACTACTCACAGAAGCTGGCAAAAAAGCATTACAGACTCGGCTGCTACATAATTTATTTCCAAAGGAAGAAATAGTTGCAGAGAAGATACACAAGAACATTGCAGAAAACAAAAGTGTCATCTGCTTAATGCCAACTCTACGTGAATGCTCAATATTCAATGAGGAGCTTTTGAAATTGGAAAAGGAAGATATCAGGAAATTGGAAGCAGTGGACAAAATTGAGGATGGAAGAATTACTGTCACATTAACAGGCACACTGAAAAATAAATTGGATTCACTAGAGAAGAAGATTTCCAAAACAGCTGGATTAGAAAAAAATCTATATGTTTGCATGAACTGTAGAGTATTTTTAAGGAGAAATTTGGACGTTGAAAAAGGTTTAGTTAATGGAGCTATGGGAAGAGTTTTGGGTTTTATTAATTATCAGAAAAAAGATGGAATTGAATGTTTAAAAATAAAATTTGATCAGATAGAAGAAGTTAAAGATATTTGTCGTTGTACAGTTCGTTTCATGCTTGTGAAAGACTTATATGTATGTAGGAAGCAGTTTCCGTTTTCTCTAGCATATGCTGTAACTATTCACAAGTCTCAAGGATTGACTGTAGATTGTGCATTTGTGAACATTGGTTCAACTGTGTTCAAAGAAGGTATGGCATATGTTGCTTTGTCACGAGTGAAAACATTATCAGGTTTATTCATGATAGACTTTGATGATTCAAAAGTTAGTGCTGATACAAACTGTGTAAAGGAGTATAATAGATGAAGAAGAAGCCATGCTCCTCATTTAGGTCAGTATCCTGTGTTGGAGAAACGTGTAGTTTCTCGTAAAAGGAGAAATGAGAATATCTGTAATGAAGATGTAGAGAGGAGGAAAAAAAAGAGGAGTGATGTAATTGCAAGCAAAAAGAATAAGGAAAATGAAGAACAGGTTGTAGGATGTTATTTTGAAAATAGCTCTGGTGTCAACTGCTACGCTAATGTAGTGCTGAATGTTGCATTTTATCTGGAAAGTTTGCAAGAGCAGATAATAGTAAATCAGGGAAAAAGATTCTGTACTGTGCTGAGTCTCCTTTTTGAAAAGCTGAGTAATGATAAAACTCAAATAGAAAGTGCTACTGAAATTAGAAAAGTTTTAGATGTATGTTCAGGACGAACACAGTTTTCTCAAAATGTACAGCAAGACGCACAGGAATTCTTGATTTATTTTCTTCAGGTACTGGAAGAAGAAGGGGTTAACATTGAAAATGTATTTGGTCTCTCTTATAAATGGGAACATAGTTGTGAAAACTGTTATAATATATGTGGCTCTAATGTTGATTCTGAAAGGTTTATTTATTTAACATTGCCAGAGAGTAAAACAGTCACTTTTGCTAAATTAGTTAAAGATGCTAATCATAGCATGCAATGCAGTGAGTGTAAATCTGACATGTTTTCAACATTAATTTTAAAGGAATACAGACAGTATGTAATTTTAATGATGCAACGATGTAGAGCTGATGGTTCAAAATTGGATACTTTAATAAAGAAGTTTACAGGACAGCAATTATCAATTTCAGGAAAAACTTTTGTAACAGTTGCAATAATTTTCCATGATGGACCTACTGTAACTTCTGGTCATTACACAGTTTATCTTAAATGTGAAAAAGGCTGGACACTGTGTAATGATTCCCAATTGATTTTTAAGCAACGTTTGCCTTTTGATTTAGCAAATTCCTATCTAATCTTCCTGAAACCTAAATTTTAGAGAGATTTGACAACATCTGGAGAAAACAATTTTACCATTTTATTGGATTACCATTTGGAATTTACAAATAAAAAGATTTAACAAATTATCATTTGGCCTAATGGAAAGGTAACCAATTGTAATGTGGAATTTTTCCATTTTTTAAGGAAACTTTGGAAAACCAAAAATTTAGAAAAAATCGGTAACATCTGCACAATTTAAATTTTGGAATGTTATTGGATTGCCATTGGAAATTTTTTCAAAAAAGATTTTTAAAATTACTATTTGGCCATGCGGAAAAGTAAACAATTCTATTGTGGACTTATTTAATTATTAATTAATCTTTCGGAAACCAAAATGTTACAGAGAAACGGTGACATCTGTACAATTTAAACTTTTGTTTTTTATTGGATTACCATTGGAAATTAAACAAAAAAAGAATTTTAAAATTACTATCTGGCCTAAAGGAAATGGAACCAGATGTATTGTGGAGTTATTTGACATATATTATTGTGATTATACTTCTGAAACAAAAATATCAGACGGTATTTTAAAGAAATAAGTATAGATATTAGATGATATTTTTTTAGAATATTATGCATTTCTTTAAAGTTATGTTTATGAAAAAAGAGATTCTGGGCTTTTTTAAAAACAATCTTTGAGATTGTTAATTTTTTTTTGCCTGCTGTTAAATGATGAATGCAATTGCTTTCACAATTTATAGTGAAATGCAATATTTTCTGAAAACAGCAAAAAAAAGGCAAAAATATTTTTTGAAAAATATGTAAATATGTGTACTGTATTATTAAATGTTTTATTAAATATTAATACTTTTTTCTTTTTTTTCAGATTGAGATAGAACATTTTCGAAAACTATAACCATTTTAAAAGCAATTAAAAATAAATTAAATGAATAAATCTTTTTTTGAGTGGGTATGGTAAGTCAATAATGTCATGGTCCCTTTTTTCCACTTCTCTACAATCACATTTGCAGTTTTTAATTGTAGTCTCTCAAGGACCTTGTAATGTGATAATTGATTTTTAGTGTTTTTTAAAAAAAAAAAAAAAATTACGCGTACCGTACGCGTACGGTAAAAAAAAAAAAAAAAAAGTTTAAAAAAAAATATATAAAAAATAGATGAAAGGTAAGGTTGGCTCTTAAAAGAGCCGTTGTGTTCATGCAGGGACAGAGGAAAGAAAGATTGGGAATATTAGACGGTACGACAAGTGTGCTGATCTATTTTACTGTTCACTAGGGAAACACTGGTCTCCCTATAAGTAATTAGATCGTGACAATGGGCGCACCGTACTTCAACCCTCGCAAACCGAGGGTTAATTTCCAGAGGACCAGAAAAAGGAGATGCTCCCCCCACAGATGAAGGGCTCACCTGACCTGCAGAAGAAGGACTCGGCTCTGCAGATGATGGTCCAGGCTGAGCTGCTGTGGATGTGCTTGGTTGATTTACTGAAGGGTTACCTTCAGTAAGTCGAGCATGTGTCCTTCTGTGTACATCCTTAAGGTGTCTCATCATGGTGTGATTCCCAAAGGAATACTTCCTGTCAGGATTACCTCTTGAAAGTACACGCTTACACAGCTTGCAAGTCACTAAGGGTGCATTTACCTTTTGCTGGCCTTCTGGAAAAGTAAAATACTCCCATACGTAAGAGGTCTTTTGTTTCCTCGCTCTCTGCCTCAAGGTAGTGCTGCTAGCCTCACTCTCAGAAGAGCTCTGCTGTTCTGCCATCGTATCACAAAGACAACCCAGCTCCTTCTCCTAAGGGATCACAAGCAGAAATGAGGGGAATGGGTGTGGTGTAGGAGAGTTCTAGAACTGAAAGTAGTTTCAACCAATCAAAAGTTGTGTTTCATGATCACATGACCTACCGTACGCTTACGGTACGCTTACGGCAAAAGTACGCATGCGCGTAAAAAAGACACGCGCTTGTGCGCATGCGCATAACAGTCACTCCCCGACACTTCCGCGTAACGTGCGCGTGTAGCGTACACGCGTACGCGCCCCACGCGGAGTACGCGCGGCTACGCAAATTGCGTAACTATACGCAAACAGCGTAGATAAATTACGGACATTGCGTAAACCGTACGCTTACCGTAAGCTTACGGTACGCGTACTAAAAAAAAAATAAAAAAAAAAAGGAAAAAATGTATTGCTAATAAATTTTACCTGTTTATTTTATAAAATATATTAAAAAAAACATAATATAGAATTTTAAAAATTTAACCATAGTCTTTAAAAAAGGATAGAAAATTAAAATAAAAATATGTAAAAAAAAATAGAAGAAAAAAAAAAAATTAGCATTTAAAAAACCTTGCAAATTCACTGAAAAAACCATGGGTTTCACACACGTTATAGTTAGGAATTAGCATTTAAAAAACCTTTGAAATTCACTGAAAAAACCATGGGTTTCACACACGTTATAGTTAGGAATTAGCATTTAAAAAACCTTAGAAATTCAATGAAAAACCAAAGGTTTCACACATGTTATAGTTAGCTGGACATTTCACTCGTAAAAAACCAATGAAATTCCCCCGTTATAGTTAGTTCAGCTAACTATAACTCGCGCGCCCGCAATGCACTACTGATGACGTCACATATTACATCACTCATGACATGGTCAGTGACATCACTCATGACATCACTGATGACATCTCAAATGACATCACTGATGACATTATCCTTGTGACAGAGTGGTAGACCTCCTCTCACCCTAATATAACCTTTGATACAAACATTCAAAAATAGACACTAAAATTTTCAAAACAATGGACATACCAATAACAGTTACAACAACCTATTCAGTAATTCTAAGATCCACATACACATCCACTCATCCACCAACAATCCTATACAGTCACTCATACATGTACTCACACATCATATGTACTCATACACCTAAACATCCTGTAACACAATCCCACTCATCCATAGAGTTAGTCACACACATAGTCACTCATGCTAATAAAGAATCAAACATCCATTTACTTGCATATACAGTTATACACACACCAGCACACTTACTTTTACAGAAACTTACACATACTTAGTCTTTTTAACAATCACTTATAGAAACACATACTTATTCATACAGGAACTCTTCCAATCTCTCACTCTCACATATACTCACTTATAAACAACAATAGTCACATATACTTGTTTAAAACATATGTAGTTACTTATGAAGACACTATTGAGACAGTCATTCACTCACTAACACACCCATGCACACACTCATCGACCCATACAGTCCTGCACACATGCTGTCTTCAACACATACAAACAGTGAGTCACTCATTCATGCATCTATGCACTACGTAATACCCCCCACCGCACCATGAAGACACTCAGACACTCATACTGATACTCAAAAAACCAACTATTAACCTATATAGACACTCATGTAGCTACTCACCAACCCATGCAGCCACTTATATACAAAGTGAGAGACTGATACAGGTATTTACACATTTAAACATTACTCACTAAGCCATGTATTCAAAAAGATACACTTAATCAGTCAGTTATACAATCAATTTTTCAGAAACAAATCATCAATTTAGACACTTATATACTCATTTATTCTTCCATCGACCTTGAGATATACATATATAAAACATATTTAATTTTCAGAAAAACACACATTCACTGGATGATGTCATCAGTGATGTCATTTGAGATGTCATCAGTGATGTCATGAGTGATGTCACTGACCATGTCATGAGTGATGTAATATGTGACGTCATCAGTAGTGCATTGCGGGTGCGCGAGTTATAGTTAGCTGAACTAACTATAACGGGGGAATTTCATTGTTTTTTTACGAGTGAAATGTCCAGCTAACTATAACATGTGTGAAACCTTTGGTTTTTTCATTGAATTTCTAAGGTTTTTTAAATGCTAATTCCTAACTATAACGTGTGTGAAACCCATGGTTTTTTCAGTGAATATATATATATATATGTATATATATAATCTACTGGCGGTCGCCAGTAGATAGTTATAGTTAGGACCGAGTTCCCATAGGAAATCTGAAAATTCTATTTTGAATAACTTTGGCGCCGGTTGACTTATCTTCGTAAAATTTTCAAAACTAACGGGGCGCTCCGCTGAGCTCCTACCCTGAAAGTCTCGGGGTGATTCGTCAAGCGGGGGCTGAGAAAAAAGGGGGGCCCCAAAACGCGTTTTCCCCATGCATTTTCCCATTGGACCTTTAGTCGAAGGTACAGCCCGAACGGCTGAACAGAGTTACTTGAAATTTGGCAAAGAGGTAGTCCTCAGGTCAGGCATGTGCCTTTTGCATATATGGTGTCAATTGGTGTTAGGATTGAAGAGGAATTAATTCCCCAACTTAAAACGTGCCACAGGGCGTGTTTGCACACGTCACCTCAGGCCCCACCCCCTTCCTTCACCATTGTACAAATATTCCTGTAAAATCAGCCGAACTACGAATTCCGATTTACTCACCTGTTATCAGGAGAGAACCCAGGGCTGCATCTTTTAGCCCAGCACTGACCCTGAAAAGTAATTCTAAGCGTACTTACCAGTAACTTGTATTTCCCTCCATAGGAATCCATTGTGTGGTTTTCACCAGAAAAGTTTCTAAGTGTCCATTTTTGAAACGTACAGATATTCCTCTAGAATCAGCCGAACTACGAATTCAGATTTACTCACCTGTTATCAGGAGAGAACCCAGGGCTGCATCTTTTAGCCCAGCACTGATCCTGAAAAGTAATTCTAAGCGTACTTACCAGTAACTTGTATTTCCTTCCATGGGAATCCAATGTGTGGTTTTCAGCAGAAAAGTTTCTAAGTGTCTATTTTCACAAACTAAAAATATTCCTCTAAAATAAGCCGACCTATGAATTCCGATTTACTCACCTGTTATCAGGAGAGAACCCAGGGCTGCATCTTTTAGCCCAGCACTGACCCAGAAAAGTAATTCTAAGCGTACTTACAAGTAACTTGTATTTCCTTCCATAGGAATCCATTGTGTGGTTTTCACCAGAAAATTTTCTAAGTGTCCATTTTTGAAACGTACAAATATTCCTCTAAAATCAGCCGAACTACAAATTCCGATTTACTCACCTGTTATCAGGAGAGAACCCAGGGCTGCATCTTTTAGCCCAGCACTGATCCTGAAAAGTAATTCTAAGCGTACTTACCAGTAACTTGTATTTCCTTCCATAGGAATCCATTATGTGGTTTTCACCAGAAAATTTTGTGTCCATTTTTCAAACGTCCAAATATTCCTCTAAAATCAGCCGAACTACGAATTCCGATTTACTCACCTGTTATCAGGAGAGAACCCAGGGCTGCATCTTTTAGCCCAGCACTGATCCTGAAAAGTAATTCTAAGCGTACTTACCAGTAACTTGTATTTCTTTCCATAGGAATCCATTGTGTGGTTTTCACCAGAAAAGATTCTGTGTCTATTTTCACAAACTAAAAATATTCCTAAAAAATCGTCTGTATGACTTAAACACATTCTTTCAACTGTTTACAGGAGGTTGGCCAGTGCTGGATCCAGGATCCACCACTGAGTAAGAAAAAGTAACGATAACACTACTTACCGGCTAATTGAATTTTCTGCCATAGGATAACATTGGTGATTCTATGGGAAAAAGTTTCTAAGTGTCAACTAAAATACAATAATATTCCTTAAAATTACTACTGTAACCAAAGAGCTTTTACTCAACTGTTTACAGGAGATGTCCAAGGACTGAATCTAGGATCCAGTCCTGTGGTTAGAAAAGTAATCCATAAAGTAACTAATTGCATTTAATTAGAAATTCACATTGAGGGGGCGTGGCCGCGATGCCGCGCAAGATGGCCGCTTAGGAGGCTTGCTCCGCTGCACCGAGACGCGTCTTGGATACTTGTAGCGTGTTCTCTGGAGTTCGCCTCCGGTAACTCCTCGCATCATGCACCGGACACCTGACTGGCCGTGGTGAGCTTTCTCCTGATGTTCCACAAGCCGCGTCTGCCGATTTTTTAATCGTTTTAGTCTCTCCTCATAACGGCCGCCATTTTGTCTGCCTGCAAGTGCCTCAATGCTGTGAATTGGCTTACAGGAATGCCTCTCACACGCTGACTACTTTGCTGTTCCAATGGATTTCCAGCTGTTGTTTCTCTTTTTCTTCTATTATTAATTATTATTTATTTTCATGAGGAGGAATGGTTCAATTGTTTTGCCTCTGGCTGAACTATTGGTTATGCTCCATTTACTTCTTTACTGACTGTCATCAGAGTTTCTAGCCCTCCTGAAGCCTTATGTGTGAGTACATTTTTCCTGCTGGACTACCGATAGGCCTTGCACCTCTGCATGTGTCGCTGTTGTGGTGCGTTCGCTTTCTCATTGGGCTGGATGTCTTTTCTGTTGGAGAAGAAGCTTTGACTTACCTGCCTTCCGTGGAGGACTGTTCTTGGGAGGAATATTTCTGGCACCACTGTCTTCAAATATCATAAACTTTCTTTGTTCATCCCCCGCACGGAAGTTCCTCTATCTATGGGTAAATTGCGCCATCCAAAGTTTGTCTTTGTGCCTTCCAAGACTGCTCTGTCAACTCCCTCCTCTGCTCCGGACTCTCTTTCTGAGACAAACCAAATGGCGGGCGCCACTCCTAATCGCTCTTCTTCCACGCAGTCTTCAAATAAACCTTCACCGTCTGCTGCGTCATATAAACGCCTGAAACATGATCCACCCTCTCCGGACAAACCACCATCTCCCATCTCTATGGAAATGCTTTTTGAAGAAATTCGTGCTTTGCGTCCGTTTGTGGAGGAAACCAACAATAAAATGCAGTTTCTTGAAGAGAAATGGTCGTCAATGGATGGCAGAGTGTCGTCTGTGGAGCAACAGGTTTCGGACTTACAAGTCAATTCCCAACGTATCGCTTCTCTGGAAAAGTCGATCCTTGCTCTTCAGCAGCACACTGAGGCCTTGGAAAATAGGAACAGGAGGAATAATTTACGCATTTATGGTTTGCCGGAGGCTTTGGAAGGTGATGACCCTGTGACGTTCTTCTCCTCTTTTCTTCCGAAGCTTCTAGACATGCCATCCACCACCTCTCTCAGCATCCAAAGGGCACACCAGCTAGGCCCCCGTTCATCTGCCTCAACTAAGCCTCGTGGTGTCATCATTCTTTTCCTGAAGTTCATGGATCTTCTTTCAGTTCTCTCCGCAGCCAGATCTAAACGTCAGATTTCTTGGTTGGGTCAAAGAGTGTTTCTGTCTCAAGATGTTTCCAATGCTACTGCCTCTAGAAGGAAGGAATTCCTAAACCTCCGTGCTCCTTTGCGCTCTATTGGGGCTAGATATGGTTTATTTCATCCCTGCATTTTCAAAGTCACTCACCAGAACCAAACTTGGACTTTCCTGGATCCATCAGAGCTGAAGAATTTTATTCCTATTCACTCCAATAGTGGCATGGATACTTCCTCTTCTTCTTGTGGCTGATTGCTTAACTTTCTTTTTCTTTACAGGTGTTCTTTTTTGAGATTATTCAACTGTTGTTTTCCTCATCCGTTTTAGGTTTTCTATTTTACGCTTCTTGTCTTTTGTTGGTCCTTTAAATGGATTTTCTGTGGTTCCTGCGTTTGTCTTCTTTCCACTTGTTAGTCTTTTTCAGATTTCGTATTTCTTTAAGTTGCTTACTTGTTGGCATGTTTATTTAGCATTTATATATTCCTGTTGTTAACTGATCCCCTGTATTGTTTTGTGCAGATCGGTTGAGTTATTTACCTGCTACTCGTCTGATTTCCCCTTTACGTCATCGTCTTGGTGCAGTTGAGCTTCCAGCACTTGGGTGGCTCGTCTTGTTGAGTGTCACCATTGCCCCATCATCCTCATCCTTCTTTATCCCCCTTTCAGGTATGTTATTCTCAGTCATCCTTTTTGGATATGTACTGTCTCTCATTGTATTTCTTTCCTCTACTCATTACCCCCTTTTCCTTTTTCTCTTCTATGTTTCCACTCATTCTTTTTTTCTCTCACATTTCGGCTTTTTTGTGCATACTAGTATTTTTGTGGTTTTTGTTTCTATTGTTCTTCTATTTCATGTAAATTCAAAATTGTATCTTGGAATGTAAAAGGTTGTATTAATCCCATTAAAAGGCAGAGAGTCCTTTCCCATTTAGCCTCCTATAACCCTTACATAGTTCTTTTACAGGAAACCCATCTTACTGATGTTGAGTCTCTTAAATTGAAGAGGAGTTGGGTTGGTGCTGTCTTATTTTCACCTACTAATAACAAAAAGAATGGAGTTGTCATTTTATGTCATAAGAAACTCAAATGTAATGTTTTATTTCGGGAAAAAGACACTGATGGTCGATGGATACTAGCTAAATTACTAATTAATTCTATTCCATTGACTATCTTCAATGTTTATGGTCCTACTCATCCAGACTGTTCCTTCTGGCCTTTAATTACAAAGAAATGTATCCAGTATAAGGATGAATCTTTTGTTTTAGGTGGAGACTGTAACCAGATTGTTGACCCATTCCTTGATTGTAAATCTACAGTCCGCTTCATACCCCACAAATCTCACAAACATTTTCTTGACACTATTTTACAGTCACGTTTTGTTGATTCTTGGCGCATCACACATCCTGATACTTTGGATTACTCTTTTTTCTCTCCTCCTCATTCTTCTTTTTCTCGCCTCGACTATATTTTTCTTTCTCAACCTCTATCTCAAAACTTATTGTCTTCTTCTATTGAGCCCATTGTCATTTCGGATCATGCCCCGATAGTAACAGACCTTGATTTGCTTCCACCGCTTCCCAAACCCTCCCGCTGGCGCTTCAATAGCGCACTTCTTACTGACCCCACTTTCTCTTCTTCCTTTCGCTCCTTTACTAAGGAATTCTTTTTATTTAACTCCACCTCTAGCACACCTCCTCACATCCTCTGGGATTCCTTTAAAGCAATGGCAAGAGGGTTTGTTATCGATTTTGTCTCTAGGAAAAAGAAGCTATATCTTCAAAAGCGGAAAACCTCTCTTGCACTCATAAAATCTTTGGAACATAAATTTTACACTTCTTCAGATAAAGTTATTCCACCAGATCTTTTACGTGCAAAACTAGAGTTTAATAAAGTTACCACTGATAATGCCTCTTCAATTCTTCTTCGTAGCAGTGCTCATTATTATGGAGGTCGTAATAAAGCAGGGAAACTCTTAGCCAATTACCATAAGTCCCGTAAGGAACGTACTCTTATAGAGTCTATTTATTCTTCTGATAATACTCTCCTATATAAAGACAAGGAAATACTTGATCAATTTCAATTATTTTATCAACAACTTTACACTCCAGAATCTCCCCCTACTCCTTCTCTTATTCAGAAATATCTTGAGACACTTCCTAAACCTTCTAACTCCCATCTCAATTTTCTGGATCTTGAAGGTGACCTCTCATTACACGAACTCTCCATCGCTTTGTCATCCCTTACGAAGGGTAAAACACCTGGTCCTGACGGCTTTCCTGTTGAATTCTATTTGCATTTTTCTGATCTTTTGTTGCCCCATCTTTTGACTCTTTTTCAATCCTTTTACTCATCTGGTAAAGCAGAGGGTACTTTTCAGGATGCCACTATCTGTCTTATCCCAAAAGAAGGTCGTGACCCACAATTCTGTAAAAACTACTGTCCGATCTCCTTAGTCAATGTGGACTATTAACTGTTTGCTAAGATTCTTGCATTGCGTTTAGATCCCCTTATGCCCCATCTCATTGGCAAGGAGCAATTTGGCTTCATTAAAGGTAGGCTAACATCTGATAATTCGCGTCTTTTTCTTAATGTTCTAAACAAAGCCTCGTCTCTTTCGATCCCTTTAGCCGCTATTTCTGTTGATGCGGAAAAGGCTTTTGACAGAGTTGATTCGTCTTTTTTGATTGCCTCATTACGTTGGCATGGTTTTGGGCCCAATTTCATTTCACTTATCTCATTGCTATATTCTTCGCCCAAGGCCTCGGTGCTTGTCAACGGCCAACTCTCTTCACCCTTTATTCTTCAACGTGGTGTCCGTCAAGGCTGCCCTTTATCCCCTCTTCTTTTTGTCCTGGCTCTTGAACCTTTTTTATCCTCCATTCGTAGTAACGCTTCTCTTTCTGGTTTTCCTTACGGTGGCAATCACCTGAAGCTTTCTGCATACGCAGATGACATTCTTTTGTTTATCTCCGATCCAGAAGTATCTGTCCCCCCCTTACTTTCTGCATTCGACTCATTTTCCCTTGTTTCAGGATATAAGATTAATTCTGATAAGACTGAAATCCTCCCTCTAACCAAATCCTGCCTTCCTCACCTTTTCTCTTCTACTGGCTTTGCTTGGAATCGTTCAAAGATTAAATATTTAGGTATTTGGTTCTCCAACTCTATTCATTCTTCAATTAAATTGAACATGTCGGCAGTTTTATCTAGAATTGAACAACTTTTTAATACCTGGAACCCTCTTTTTCTTTCTTGGTGGGGTCGATTGGACTCCATTAAGATGATGATAGCCCCTATTTTAATTTATATCCTCTCCATGCTACACGTCCACGTCCCTGCATTCTTTTTTAAACGTGTCGATTCACTCCTTTCAAAATTTCTCTGGAACAATAAGAAACCTAGAATTTCTCTGGTAAATCTTCGTAAAACCAAATCCAATGGTGGAGTTAACTTTCCAGATTTCCGTATCTATCATAGGTCCTTTTCTTTTCGTCAGGCCTCGAGATGGCTTTCATCGACTTCTTCCCCTTTTACGCGTCTTTGGCTTCTTGTTGAACAAACTTTACTATTGCCCTTTTCCTTTGGGGAAGTTGTGCGCTTCTCTACCAGGTCTCCCTATTCCTCATTTCCATTATTCAATCATACGGCGTCTCTTTTAAGACCCTTGGTTCACCCTTCTACTATTACGCGTGACTCTTTTTTAAACACCCCTGTTTGGTATAATTCATTGATTCTCTTAAATAATAGACCCCTATCTTGGAACTCTTGGAGACAAAGAGGTGTCATGTGGGTTAACCAGCTCTTTGATGGATCGTTACCTTGCTCTTTTCCCCGTTTTCAAATCTTGTTTCACTGTCCCCGTTCTTTTATGCAGAAGTTTACTACTCTCATGGCAATAATTCTTGATCGTTATTATTCTCTTCCCATCTCATTCTCATCAGTGCTTCCATCTTCTCCTCTTCTTAAAATTCTCAATGCCCTTCCTAAGGCTTCGCTTATCTATACATTTATCGTCTCTCCTGATCCAGAACGCACCAAATCCAAAGTAGAGCTTTCTTGGGAAACTGATTTTGGGTGCACTTGGTCTGTCGCCCTCTGGGATAAACTTTGGTCCAGATCCTTAAAAATTTCTCGTTCAGCCTCTCTTACTCAATCTTTATTCTATCTATATCATAGACTTTACCTCTCTCCTCTTTACTTATCTCGATTTACACCCTCCTCTGACTCTAAATGCTGGACTTGTGGTAGTTTGAACGCTGATCTTCTTCGTCTGTTCTTTCTCTGTCTCCTGTCTCTGTCTTCTGGCAAAAGTCTGGTTGTACCTCTCTTACATTTTTGGATTTTCTACTTCTTTTTAAATAACTGTCCTCTTTCTCGGTAGTCTTTATGATTCTTTAGATATTCCTGCACACTCACATGGTCTTTTTGACCTCATGCTTGCTCTCGCATTTCAGCACATATCTAACTGGAAAACTCTCACAAATATCTCCATACAGAGCTGGTGGAATACTGTATGTCATTTTCATAGACTTGATGTTGCCTTTGCTTCTTCTTGTACTCCAAAACGCAATGTAGATTTTTTCTGGCTTCCCCTTACTACCTACCTTGATCGCCTGGCTTTGAAGAAGTCTGTATATATCAATTCAGAAAATTTTAAACCCCCTTGAAGGACTTCAACTCTCTCCTCCTTGTTATTTGTTTTATTTACTGATTTCCCTGTTATGCCAGTTTCTTTGCTGATTATTTTGTTTATTGTTTACATATATCAGCTGATCATATACCGTAATTTACTTTTAGTATTTTATGTTTGATCATAATATTTTTCCTCCCCTTCCTCCCTCTCTCCCTCTCTTTTCCCCTCTTTCTTCCCCTGCCCCTATCTTTAAAATCCTTATAAAATGCTTTTTGTCTCTTTAACATGGATATCAGCATTGTTAATCTTTCATATATTGTTTGAATATATTTCTTGTTTATGCTGATGTCTTTCCCTGTTAACCAATACTTCAATAAAGCTTTTTAAACACAGAAATTCACATTGAGCTCAATGTTGCTTTGTGTTTGAAATTGTGTTGCCCATTGCAACAACTGTAACTACTGTACTTAAAAAACACCTATATATATTAAACATATTAAAACTTTACAGAAACACAGACTCACTGGATGACGTCATCCGTGATGTCATCAGTGATGTCATTTGAGATGTTATCAGTGATGTCATCAGTGATGTCACTGACCCTGTCATGAGTGATGTAATATGTGACGTCATCAGCAGTGCATTGCGGGGGCGCGAGTTATAGTTAGCTGAACTAACTATAACGGGGGAATTTCTAGGGTTTTGTATGAGGGAAATGTTCAGCTAACTATAACGCCCCTGACACCTAGGGTTTTTTCAGTGAATATATATATATATATATATATATTTCACCAAAACTGCCCCAGCTTTGAAAGGGCACTCGACAGCACCCCATGCCCTCTGGCATATTTTTAACCTCGCTACCGCCTGCATTTCTCCTGTGCCATATTGTGCCTTTGTGCCGACGCGTTTCGAGGCTTAAACACCTCTTCTTCATGGGTTTTAGAAAATAGGCATTCAAAATTCACTTCCTTGCAAATGCGTTTTTATTAGAGAGACCGCCCTCAATGACCTTAGCTTACTTCCGCTTTCATTACAAGGCATTATGGGGTTTGTTGTCCCTGGAAGTGCATATTATTAAAACCTTCGTAGGTTGAATGTCCCGTTTTCAAAATTAAATGCATTGTTTATACCCTATAGTAGGGAGGCAAGGTCAAAGCAGGCATCCTTTTGCAGATGGGGCGCTGTGCATCATAGAGAGAACGTGTTTCCCTCCACAGCCTTTCACTCCTTGTGAAATGGTGCTCCTTTCCACGGCGGACTACCGTGCAGATAATTTTTCACCAAAACTGCCCCATTACCTACTGGCGGTCGCCAGTAGGTAGTTATAGTTAGGACCCTGTTTCCATAGGAAAACCGCAACATTCTATTTGGAATAACTTTTGCGCCGGTCGACGAATCCTTGCGAAATTTTCAAAATAGGTGGGGCGCTATGCTCCGCTCCTACCCTGAAAGTCTCGGGGGGATTCGTCAAGCGGGGGCTGAGAAAAAAGGGGGGTCCCAAAAAGCGTTTTTCCCATGCATTTTTCCATAGGACCTTTAGACACAGCTACAGCCCGAACGGCTGAACAGAGTTACTTGAAATTTGGCAGAGAGGTAGTCCTCAGGTCAAGGAAGTGCCTTTTGTAGGTCTGGTGTAAATCTGTTCAGTAGTTCCTGAGAAAATAGCATTTAAATCAATATATATATCTGTGGCAGCTTACGGTGCGCTTACGGTGCGCTTATGGTAAGCTTACCGTACGCGTACGGTGCCATGCGCGAGCGCGAATCTGATTGGCTGTTAAATCTTAGTAAACATTCGAATCGGTCGAAACCAGGAAGTGGCGGCCGCCATTTTCTCTCTCGCACTCTGAGAGGGGGTTAAAAAACAAAGGCCAAAAACATGTAAAGGGGCTGTTTAGACAGCTCCTAAGCACCTAGCCATGTTGAGGGAGTCCCCAAAGATCCCCCAAGGCCAAAAACGGAATTATAATTTTTTCGATGATTTCGCCGATTACGCTTACCGTACGCGTACGGTAAAAATTATTTTAAAAAAAAATATATCCATACTCTCCCCACCCCATGTGCAAATAATGCCCAAAGGGCACCATTTGTGCTTGCCATATCACATATGTGAAAAAATAAAATATTACCTTTCACAACGAAGCGCATCATATGTCCTCCATGTGCGCACGGTGCGCGAAGCGCATCGTGCGTACATGGCCCATCTAGCGTAACGTGGGCACGGCACTAACTGCGTAAAGTGGGCGCGCGGTGCGCGAAGCGCACCGCGTGCTCACTGTGCGCGCACGGTGCGCTTCGCGCACCGTGCGCGCACGGAACGAACTGCGTTAAGTGGGCGCGCACGCCACGAATGGCGTAAAGTAACTTAGCATTTAAAAAACCGTACAAATTCACTGAAAAAACCATAGGTTTCACACACGTTATAGTTAGGAATTAGCATTTAAAAAACCTTGCTAATTCAGTGAAAAAACCATAGGTTTCACACATGTTATAGTTAGCTGGACATTTTACTGATAAAAAACCAATGAAATTCCCCCGTTATAGTTAGTGCAGGCAACTATAACTCACGCGACCGCAATCCTCTGCTGATGACATATGTGTCTTTATGAAAAAAAAATATTTGTAATATATGTATAGCTAAAATTTAATGGAAGAAGACATGGGCAAATAAGTGTCTAAATACAGTATCAGCATCAGCAGAGGATTGCGGTCGCGTGAGTTATAGTTGCCTGCACTAACTATAACGGGGGAATTTCATTGGTTTTTTATCAGTAAAATGTCCAGCTAACTATAACATGTGTGAAACCTATGGTTTTTTCACTGAATTTATATATATATATATATATACACAATCCTGACTCCAACAGGAAAAAGGAGCCTTGTTTACGGCTTGATGGCAGAGATAAAATGCTTTGGGGACATTCAAAACTTGCAGGCAACTAAAGACTACTTTTATTTTAATATAGCACTGGAAATCCACAGAATCGGGCTTTGATGGCTTTTTCTTTGAAAGAGAAAGGTGTGGTTGGATTAAAAGCAGGAAGTTCCGTGCCTGCTACATTGAAGCCGCTTTATTGAAAGTATGTGGCCTCTTTCACGGAGTAAAATGTTGGTCTCGCTCTGGTCAGCTCCTATCCTGAAAGTTTCAGGGTGATTCGCCAAGCGGGGGCCGAGAAAAAACGGGGGTCCCAAACGCGTTTTCTCCATGTTATTTCCCATAGGAAATTTTAGACACGACTACAGACCGAATTGTTAAACGGAATTACACCAAATTTTGCAAAATGGTAGCCCTTGGTTCAGATAGAGACCTTTTTTTTAAATGGTGTAAATCCGTACAGTAGTTCCTGAGAAATTAAAACGATAGAGCTCAAAGAAAAATTTCCCATAGGAAACATTAGACACGGTTACAGCTGAAACTGCTAAACGGAATTACACCAAATTTGGCAAAAAGGTAGTGCTTGGATCATAAAGCGACCTTTTTTTAAAAATGGTGTAAATCCGTTCAGTAGTTTTCGAGATATTAAAGGAAGAAAATCTTTATATATCTGGGCGGGACCTAACTACACAAGCTAGAGCTTGGCTCTAAATGGCTGCCAGCACTTCAATCCAGGAAGTGTTGGCAGCCATCTTAGTGCAATTCTTTTTAGGTCTCGCCTAGCGACGCAGTGCATGCGCTGCACACTACACAAACACAACTGCACTGCCCTAAACCCTAAAACACTACCCCAGCACGAGCCCCTACACTGCACGAACACCACTGCACTGCCCTAAACCCTGAAACACTACCTCAGCACGACTCCCTAAACTGCCCGAACACCACTGCACTGCACTAAACCCTGAAACAATACCCCCAGCATGACCCCCTACACTGCCCAAACACAACTGCACTGCCCTAAACCCTGAAACACCACCCCCAGCATGATCCCCTACACTGCCCAAACACCACTGCACTGCCCTAAACCCTGAAACACTACCCCCAGCAAGACCCCCTAAACTGCCAGAACACTACAGGACTGCCCTAACCCCTGAAACATCACCTCCAGCAAGACCCCCTACACTGCCCGAACACCACTGCCCTAAACCCTGAAACACCACCCCCAGCAAGACCCTCTACACTGCCCAAACACCACTGCCCTAAACCCTGAAACGCCACCCCCAGCACGACCCCCTACTCTGCCTGAACACCACTGCACTGCCCTAAACCCTGAAACACCACCCCCAGCATGATCCCCTACACTGCCCAAACACCACTGCACTGCCCTAAACCCTGAAACACTACCCCCAGCAAGACCCCCTAAACTGCCAGAACACTACAGCACTGCCCTAACGCCTGAAACATCACCTCCAGCAAGACCCCCTACACTGCCCGAACACCACTGCCCTAAACCCTGAAACACCACCCCCAGCAAGACCCTCTACACTGCCCAAACACCACTGCACTGCCCTAAACCCTGAAACATCACACCCAGCACGACCCCCTACACTGCCCGAACACCAATGCTCTGCCCAAAACCCTGAAACACCAGCCCCAGCATGACCCCCTACACTCCCCGAACACCACTGCACTGCCCTAAACCCTGAAACAACAGCTCAAGCATGACCCCCTACACTGCCCGAACACCACTGCTCTGCCCAAAACCCTGAAACACCAGCCCCAGCATGACCCCCTACACTCCCCGAACACCACTGCACTGCCCTAAACCCTGACACACCAGCCAGCACGACCCCCTACACTGCCTGAACACCACTGCACTGCCCTAAACCCTGAAACACCAGCCCCAGCATGACCCCCTACACTGTCCGAACACCACTGCACTGCCCTAAACCCTGAAACACCAGACCCAGCAGGACCCCCTACATTGCCCGAACACCACTGCCCTAAACCCTGAAACACAACCCCCAGCACGACCCCCTACTCTGCCCGAACACCACTGCACTGCCCTAAACCCTGAAACACCACCCCCTGCACGACCACCTACACTGCCCGAACACCACTGCACTGCCCTAAACCCTGAAACACCACCCCCAGCAAGACCCCCTACACTGCCCGAACACCACTGCACTGCCCTAAACCCTGAAACTCCACCCCCAGCACGACCCCCTACACTGCCCGAACACCACAGCTCTGCCTTAATTCCTAAAACACCAGCCCCAGCACGACCCCTACACTGCCCGAACACCACTGCACTGCCCTAAACCCTGAAACGCCATCCCCAGCACGACCCCCTACACTGCCCAAACACCACTGCACTGCCCTAAACCCTGAAACACCAGCCCCAGCTCAACCTCCTACACTGCCCGAACACCACTGCACTGCCCTAAACCCTGAAACACCACCCCCAGCACGACCCCCTACACTGCCCAAACAACACTGCACTGCCCTAAACCCTGAAACACCAGTCCCAGCATGACCCCCTACACTGCCCGAGCACCACTGCACTAAACCCTGAAACGCCACCCCCAGCACGACCCCCTACTCTGCCCGAACACCACTGCACTGCCCTAAACCCTGAAACACAACCCCCTGCACAACCCCCTACACTGCCCGAACACCACTGCGCTGCCCTAAACCCTGAAACTCCACCCCCAGCATGACCCCCTACACTGCCCGAACACCACAGCTCTGCCTTAAATCCTGAAACACCAGCCCCAGCACGACCCCTACACTGCCCGAACACCACTGCACTGCCCTAAACCCTGAAACACCATCCCCAGCACGACCCCCTACACTGCCCAAACACCACTGCACTGCCCTAAACCCTGAAACACCAGCCCCAGCACAACCTCCTACACTGCCCGAACACCACTGCACTGCCCTAAACCCTAAAACACCACCCCCAGCACGACCCCATACACCGCCCAAACAACACTGCACTGCCCTAAACCCTGAAACACCAGGCCCAGCATGACCCCCTACACTGCCCGAGCACCACTGCCCTAAACCCTGAAACGCCACCCCCAGCACGACCCCCTACTCTGCCCGAACACCACTGCACTGCCCTAAACCCTAAAACACCAGCCCCAGCACGACACCCTACACTGCCTGAACACCTCTGCACTGCCCTAAACCATGAAACTCCACCCCCAGCACGACCCCCTACACTGCCCGAACACCACTGCTCTGCCCTAAACCCTGAAACACCACTCCCAGCATGACCCCCTACAGTGCCCGAACACCACTCGACTGCTCTAAACCCTGAAACACCAGCCCCAGCACCACCCCCTACACTGCCCGAACACCACTGCACTGCCCAAAACCCTGAAACACCAGCCCCAGCACGACCCCCTACACTGCCCGAACACCACTGCACTGCCCTAAACCCTGAAACAACAGCCCCAGCACGACTCCCTACACTGCCCGAACACCTCTGCACTGCCCTAAACCCTGAAACACCAGCCCCAGCACGACCCCCTACACTGCCCCAACACCACTGCACTGCCCTAAACCCTGAAACACCACCCCCTGCACGACCCCCTACACTGCCCGAACACTACTGCACTGCCCTAAACCCAGAATCACCGCCCCTGCATGACCTCCTACACTGCCCAAACACCACTGCACTGCCCTAAACCCTGAAACACCACACCCTGCATGGCCCCCTACATTGCCCGAACACCACTGCACTGTCCTAAACCCTGAAACACCACCCCCTGCATGACCCCCTACACTACCCAAACACCACTGAACTGCCCTAAACCCTAAATCTACCCCAGCACGACCCCCTACACTACCCAAACACCACTGCACTCCCCTAAACCCTAAAACACTACCCCCAGAATGCCCCCCTACACTACACAAACACCACTGCACTGCCCTAAACCCTAAAACACTACCCCAAGCACGACCCCCTACACTGCCCTAACACCACTGCACTAACCTAAACCCTAAAACACCACCACCAGCATGACCCCCTACACTGCCCAAACACCACCGCACTGCCCTAAACTCTAAAACACCACCCCCAGCATGACCCCCTACACTGCCCGAACACCACTGCACTGCCCTAAACCCTAAAACACCACCCCCAGCATGACCCCCTACACTACCCTACCACCACTGCACTACCCTAAACCCTAAAACACCACCCCCAGCACAACCCCATACACTACCCTAAACCCTAAATCACCACCCCTAGCAAGACCCCCTACACTACCCAAAGACCACTGCACTACCCTAAACTCTAAAACACCACCCCCAGCACGACCCCCTACACTACCCAAAGACTACTGCACTACCCCAAACCCTAAAACAGTACCCCCAGCACAACGCCCTACACTACCCAAACACCACTGCACTACCATAAACCCTAGAACACTAACCCCTGCACGGCCCCCTACACTACCCAAAGACCACTGCACTACCCTAAACCCTAAAACACTACCCCCTACACTACACAAACACCGCTGCACTACCCTAAACCCTAAAACACTACCCCCAGCACGACCCCCTACACTATACAAACACCACTGCACTGCCCTAAACCCTAAAGCACTACCCCCTACACTAACCAAAGACCACTGCACTACCCTAAACCCTAAAACACCAACCCCAGCATGACCCCCTACACTACCCAAAGACCACTGCACTACCCTAAACCCTAAAACAGTACCCCCAGCACGACGCCCTACACTACCCAAACACAACTGCACTACCATGAACCCTAAAACACTACCTCTGCACGACCCCTACACTACCCAAAGACCACTGCACTACCCTAAACTCTAAAACACTACCCCCAGCACGACCCCCTATACTACACAAACACCATTGCACCACCCTAAACCCTAAAGCACTACCCCCTACACTATACAAACACCACTGCACTACCCTAAACCCTAAAACGCTACCCCCAGCACAACCCCCTACACTACCCAAACACCACTGCACTACACTAAACCCTAAAACACTACTCCCAGCAGTACCCCCTACACTACCCAAACACCTGTGCACTATCCTAAACCCTAAAACACTACCACCAGCAGTACCCCCTACACTACCCAAACACCACTGCACTACCCTAAACCCTAAAACACTACCCCCAGCACGGCCCCCTACACTACCCAAACACTGCTGCACTACCCTAAACCCTAAATCTACTCCCAGCACGACTCCCTACACTATCCAAACACCGCTACACTACCCTAAACCCTAAATCTACCCCCAGCATGACCCCCTACACTACCCAAACACCACTGCACTACCCTAAACCCTAAAACACTACCCCTAGCATGACACCCTACACTACACCAACACCACTGCACTACCCTAAACCCTAAATCACTCCCCCAGCACGACCCCCTACACTACACAAATACCACTGCACTACCCTAATCCCTAAATCTACCGCAAGCACGACCCCCTACACTACACAAACATCACTGCACTACCCTAAACCCTAAAACACTACCCCCTACCCTACACAAACACCACTGCAATACCCTAAACCCTAAAACACTACCCTCAGCACGGCCCCCTACATTACCCAAACACCACTGCATTACCCTAAACCCCAGAAAAGTAACCACCACCCCATGCCCAATCCCCCTTACCTCTCAATACTCATGGTTCCTCTCTTCTTGTGGTTCCTGCTTCATGTCGTCTCTGAGGGGCGGTCCAGGTCATTATGAGGAAATGGAACAGCCTCTGTTTCCTTACAACGACATGGATCGTCTAATTTTTTTTAGAACTCATGGTCATTTACCATACATACCTTTACAACAAAATTCGTTGTAAAGGCATGCGTGGTAAATGACCATGCATTTTAAAAAAATGCGTAGTAATGACTTCGAGATGTACAACGCATGCGTGGTAATGCATGCATTGTAATGGTATTGTGAAGTAAAAAAGTCATTGTAACGGCTGTTTACCGATCGAAGATGGCCCCTGTTCTTCAGTGAGTCGTTTATTTGATAAATCAGGAGGAAAAAATGTGTTTTTTTCACCGAAAAGTGTATTCCTGGCCGTTGTATTGTAAAAGTGTCCGCGTGGCCTGGTTTCACTTCCGGTGAGAGAGTGGAAGAGCCTGTTTGGATCTAAAGGGGTTCTGCTGTTGGACGGGGCCGGCGCGACATGTCATCAGAAAACACAGCTAATGGAAAGCGTTGTCCCCAAAGTGTGGAGCAGTGCCGTAAGAGGTCAACGAGTGTGCGTCCCACTGCAGTATGACCGCACCGCGTGACCCATGTGCCGCCTCCAGTGTACGGAAGGCAGAAGCGGCATCCATCACAGGTCCTCTCGAAGACCGTTGTAGCACTAATTCTACATTTTGGAAATAGGGCATTTTAACCTTGTTGTTCCTGCTAGATACAAAGAGAAGATCCTGTGTTATTCAGTGCCCTCGTCACCTTTTCTGTGGGTAGTGGTGCTTGTCACTTCGGTGCACATGAATGGGCTCCCCTCCTCATGTGCCATCTGCAGGGCCTCTGCCCTCGGATCACTGGTTTTGGTTTCTGGAGTGGCAACATAAACAGTTGCTCCCAAAGGACTAGCCTGAACACTTAGGTGAATATCCCCTGCGCCAGCATTCTGCGTAAATTCTTTCCTAGCTCTCCCACGTTGACGACGATGTCATAATAGCACCGCTCCGCTCACGACACAGTATGACGTCATAGGAGCCATAAGAGGACCTCGTCGGCGTGCTGACGTCAGTTCCATCCATTTTTTCCGTGCCACCGAGGTAAACAGGAGGACCGACACATTTTCACATGTGTACATAGTATACTAAATATATATATATATATATATATATATCCAAAGTAAAAGCGACGAAGGAAAGCCCATCCAGGCGGGCCGGGGCTTGTGGGCGACGTCACCGCCATAAATCAGTAGAATATTCACGCTACATCCCAAGCGCGAAATCAAGCCCTCCAGTCAGACGTCAGGTAAGACAATTTTTTATTTATCCACAGGCAAGCATTACGCGTTTCGACCTCCAAGCGGGTCTTAATCATATGCAAATGCGAGGGTCAGTGACATTGGGTCTTAAATACACTGGGGTCATCAACAGTGAAGAAGGACTATGGGTGCACCACATAACATTTTCATTCAAAACCGCTTTTTGCTCAAGTATTAGGAGCCAGGAAATGTTTTCAATTCTGTAATACTCTTACAATAACATGGCTGTTGCCCACTATTACTTAGTATTCGAGTTTACACAGTCCTGATTATGCATCCTGTTTTTTAAGGGACTACCATGCCCATAATGCACTGCAGTTCATGTACGATGCACCGTAATGTCCTTCATTCTTTAAAATCCTTGTGTGCCTTAATAAGCCTCAATGAAAAACAGACTGACATAAGCTGGCTTTAAAAGGAACAGTTCCATGTCGTGCCAAATGACAGTTTATCTCATTTTACCTTCAAGGCACTGTCCCTCGTGTGCTCATTGTTCCAATCTTCCAATGTAGCAGCCTGTTGATTATTTACACTTCATCTGCCTGTGCATGAGTTATACAACTCACGCAAACCCTGGCTGCCCAGCAATCCTTGAGAAATTTCCAGCCAACAGGCCTCCTTGTCAAAACAGTAGCGGAGCCTCCCGTATTTGAAGTGGGGCCGTCATGGTGAAAGCATTCATTCCAAAATCGAGGCAGCCGGCGGGCCTTCTTTACATTGAAATCCAAAGCAAAAGCGACGAAGGAAAGCCCATCCAGGCGGGCCGGGGCTTGTGGGCGACGTCACCGCCATAAATCAGTAGAATATTCACGCTACATCCCAAGCGCGAAATCAAGCCCTCCAGTCAGACGTCAGGTAAGACAATTTTTTATTTATCCACAGGCAAGCATTACGCGTTTCGACCTCCAAGCGGGTCTTAATCATATGCAAATGCGAGGGTCAGTGACATTGGGTCTTAAATACACTGGGGTCATCAACAGTGAAGAAGGACTATGGGTGCACCACATAACATTTTCATTCAAAACCGCTTTTTGCTCAAGTATTAGGAGCCAGGAAATGTTTTCAATTCTGTAATACTCTTACAATAACATGGCTGTTGCCCACTATTACTTAGTATTCGAGTTTACACAGTCCTGATTATGCATCCTGTTTTTTAAGGGACTACCATGCCCATAATGCACTGCAGTTCATGTACGATGCACCGTAATGTCCTTCATTCTTTAAAATCCTTGTGTGCCTTAATAAGCCTCAATGAAAAACAGACTGACATAAGCTGGCTTTAAAAGGAACAGTTCCATGTCGTGCCAAATGACAGTTTATCTCATTTTACCTTCAAGGCACTGTCCCTCGTGTGCTCATTGTTCCAATCTTCCAATGTAGCAGCCTGTTGATTATTTACACTTCATCTGCCTGTGCATGAGTTATACAACTCACGCAAACCCTGGCTGCCCAGCAATCCTTGAGAAATTTCCAGCCAACAGGCCTCCTTGTCAAAACAGTAGCGGAGCCTCCCGTATTTGAAGTGGGGCCGTCATGGTGAAAGCATTCATTCCAAAATCGAGGCATCCTGACGTCTGACTGGAGGGCTTGATTTCGCGCTTGGGATGTAGCGTGAATATTCTACTGATATATATATATATATATATATATATATATATATATATACTCGTGAACAAGGAAAATTTTGTTTCCGAAACGCGTAGAGTTGTTTGCTGAATAAACTCTGCCCTGAAGTTATCGGGAGCCGTGAAGCGTTGTTGTTTTTCCTTACACTGCAATGAAGTGTTTGGATATATATATATGTATCCTGCATTAAAGAAGTTTGGCAATTTACCTACCTGTCGAGTGGCTCTATCTACAGCAGGCAGTCTTTTTCTGGATGTTAAGCGGCCCCGCCTGAGCCGCAGAGAGAGCCCCGATGCCGTTCTGGTATTCCTGCGATGACGCCAACCGACGCCATCGCCAAGGGGACAGGAGCCGGTTTTTGCAGGAATGAGATGTACAGCGGGGACTCGATGCCTTCCACCACAACCCACTGGGGTTTTATTGTTGACATTGTTAGCATCTACACGGGGGCTTACTGTAGCAAGACTCAAGCACTTCAACTTCCAGCATGCCATGAGGGTGGCCACGCCCACTCGGGCGGGATTTATCAAATTTAAAGAAGTGCTGTAAAACACCTGTGTTGGTGCTGATCCGGAGCCCATGAAGAAGTGACAGAATCACGAAACGCGTCGGCTCAAGTTGGACTTTATTTCTGTGCTGTTTGGCAATGCCCTCGCTGTATCCTGCATTAAAGAAGTTTGGCAATTTACCTACCTGTTGAGTGGCTCTATCTACAGCAGGCAGTCTTTT
Source organism: Triturus cristatus (assembly GCF_964204655.1). Lineage (NCBI taxonomy): Eukaryota > Metazoa > Chordata > Amphibia > Caudata > Salamandridae > Triturus > Triturus cristatus. The sequence continues at coordinate 782,361,437 of NC_140592.1, forward strand.
TCTGGATGTTAAGCGGCCCCGCCTGAGCCGCAGAGAGAGCCCCGATGCCGTTCTGGTATTCCTGCGATGACGCCAACCGACGCCATCGCCAAGGGGACAGGAGCCGGTTTTTGCAGGAATGAGATGTACAGCGGGGACTCGATGCCTTCCACCACAACCCACTGGGGTTTTATTGTTGACATTGTTAGCATCTACACGGGGGCTCACTGTAGCAAGACTCAAGCACTTCAACTTCCAGCATGCCATGAGGGTGGCCACGCCCACTCGGGCGGGATTTATCAAATTTAAAGAAGTGCTGTAAAACACCTGTGTTGGTGCTGATCCGGAGCCCATGAAGAAGTTACAGAATCACGAAACGCGTCGGCTCAAGTTGGACTTTATTTCTGTGCTGTTTGGCAATGCCCTCGCTGTATCCTGCATTAAAGAAGTTTGGCAATTTACCTACCTGTCGAGTGGCTCTATCTACAGCAGGCAGTCTTTTTCTGGATGTTAAGCGGCCCTGCCTGAGCCGCAGAGAGAGCCCCGATGCCGTTCTGGTATTCCTGCGATGACGCCAACCGACGCCATCGCCAAGGGGACAGGAGCCGGTTTTTGCAGGAATGAGATGTACAGCGGGGACTCGATGCCTTCCACCACAACCCACTGGGGTTTTATTGTTGACATTGTTAGCATCTACACGGGGGCTCACTGTAGCAAGACTCAAGCACTTCAACTTCCAGCATGCCATGAGGGTGGCCACGCCCACTCGGGCGGGATTTATCAAATTTAAAGAAGTGCTGTAAAACACCTGTGTTGGTGCTGATCCGGAGCCCATGAAGAAGTGACAGAATCACGAAACGCGTCGGCTCAAGTTGGACTTTATTTCTGTGCTGTTTGGCAATGCCCTCGCTGTATCCTGCATTAAAGAAGTTTGGCAATTTACCTACCTGTTGAGTGGCTCTATCTACAGCAGGCAGTCTTTTTCTGGATGTTAAGCGGCCCCGCCTGAGCCGCAGAGAGAGCCCCGATGCCGTTCTGGTATTCCTGCGATGACGCCAACCGACGCCATCGCCAAGGGGACAGGAGCCGGTTTTTGCAGGAATGAGATGTACAGCGGGGACTCGATGCCTTCCACCACAACCCACTGGGGTTTTATTGTTGACATTGTTAGCATCTACACGGGGGCTCACTGTAGCAAGACTCAAGCACTTCAACTTCCAGCATGCCATGAGGGTGGCCACGCCCACTCGGGCGGGATTTATCAAATTTAAAGAAGTGCTGTAAAACACCTGTGTTGGTGCTGATCCGGAGCCCATGAAGAAGTGACAGAATCACGAAACGCGTCGGCTCAAGTTGGACTTTATTTCTGTGCTGTTTGGCAATGCCCTCGCTGTATCCTGCATTAAAGAAGTTTGGCAATTTACCTACCTGTCGAGTGGCTCTATCTACAGCAGGCAGTCTTTTTCTGGATATATATATATATATATATATATATATATATATTATCTACTGGCGGTCGCCAGTAGATAGTTATAGTTACAACCTAGTTTCCATAGGAAATCTCAAAATTCTATTTTGAGTAACTTTGGCGCCGGTTGACGAATCCTCGCGAAATTTTCAAAACTAATGGGGCGCTCCGCTCAGCTCCTACCCTGAAAGTCTCGGGGTGATTCGTCAAGCGGGGGCCGAGAAAAAAGGGGGGTCCCAAAACGCGTTTTCCCCATGCATTTTTCCATAGGAACTTTAGACATAGCTACAGCCCGAACGGCTGAACAGAATTACTTGAAATTTGGCAGAGAGGTAGCCATAAGGTCAATGAAGTGCCTTTTGCAGGTCTGGTGTAAATCTGTTCAGTATTTCCTGAGAAAATAGCATTTAAAAGCATATCAAGATCTATACGCGCGCACCATGCGCGCACTGTGCGCGCACCCTGCCGTGCACAAGCGCAATTCTGATTGGTTGTTAGAAGTCGGTAAACATTCGAATCGGTCGAAACCAGGAAGTGTCTCTCGCAGTCTGAGGGGGTGAAAAAAAAAGGTGGAGAACGTGAAAAGGGGGCAGAGTGGACAGTTCCTTACCCCCTAGTCTTGGTCAGGGGGTCACAGAAGGCACCCGCAAGGGAGAAAAAAACATTTTTTTTTTTTTTAATCTCGAGGTGCGCGCACCCTGCATGCACCACACACACTGCGAACCGTGGGTGTTCGGTGCGTGAAGCGCACCGAGCACCCACAGCGCGCGCACGGTGCTCGAAGCGCTCCGTGCGCGCAGGGTACGCGCACCTCGCGATTTAAAAAAAAAAACTTCCCGGTGCGCCGCACGGTGAAAAGCCTGAAAAAAAATAATTAATAAATACATAACTTAGCATTTAAAAAACCGTACAAATTCACTGAAAAAACCATAGGTTTCACACACGTTATAGTTACGAATTAGCATTTAAAAAAACTTGCAAATTCACTTGAAAAACCATACGTTTCACACATGTTATAGTTAGCTGGACATTTCACTCGTAAAAAACCAATGAAATTCCCCCGTTATAGTTACTGCAGGCAACTATAACTCACGCGACCGCAATCCTCTGCTGATGACGTCAGATATTACATCACTGATGACATATGTGTCTTTATGAAAAATAAATATTTGTAATATATGTATAGCTAAAGATTAATGGAAGAAGACATGGGTAAATAAGTGTCTAAATACAGTGATGTAATATCTAACCTCCGAACCCAATAATAATCAAATAATTTTTAGTCAAAATTATATTGAAAATAATACTTTAAAATACTTTTAATAATAAATTCAGACAAACACTTAAAGGAAAACTTTTATTTATAATTAATTTAAAGATATTTTTTACTTTACAAATTATGCTGAAGTTGCGACCCCAGCGCGACTTTTCAAAATGGCTACCAGAATGCACGCAGCCATCGTGTAGGGTGCGCGAAGGGTGTGCGACTTCTGTATAATAATTTTTTTTTTTTTTAAAAGAATGAATATAGTTTTCCTAACTTAAAATTCTTCAATTTTTTTTTATATATATATGTAGGGGCCTGCAAATTTTAATCATGCCCACATTAAACGATTTAGACCTGGATTTGATTAAGCAGTGGCAAACAGATACAAATGAATGCTCACTGAAACTAATGAAAACTTTAATTATACATGCTGAATGAAAACTTGAGGGTATTCTTGAAAAAATTTAAAATCTGGAAGAAGAATTGGATAAGTTCCCAAACAATGATGAGAAAAAAGAACTGATGGACATGATGGAAATGAAGACGATCAAACATGAGATCGATGTGGAGAAGAGAAAGGCCAATAAATTCAACCGTGATCGTATTGACTATACAAATGGTCGGATATATACTTTTGCGAGAAAATATGATTCACTGAGGAACAGAGCAGCAATGGATAGATGCATCAGCCATGATACCCAGGGCACGTATGACAGCTCTGAATTAAGTTCTGCAGATGAGGACACTGACATATCTAAATTGGATTTTCGTGGGGAAATGAGATTGGCTTAAATGGAAACGCGACAGAGAAGATGAGCAAGAGGAACAACGTGGGGGAGGGGAAGGGGACAAAACCCACCCCAACCAGACATAGCAAGGCCCAAAAGAGGAGAAGACAAGAAAAAGAAAAATGAAAAAAGATGGCACTTCAAAAAGATCTGGTAATAAACATCTCCAGTATGATTTTAAATGCTGACCATATAAGCCTCCTAAATAAGGGACTGACTTTCTGTCCATGGACATTCCAAGCTTTCGCATCGACTTATACAAATTTTGTCGTAAAGCCAAACTAAAGAAATATTTTGAGGAAAAACCCGCTAGAACAGGAGGTATAAATCCAGCACCCATGGAAATATCCCCACTGAACCAAAATGACTTACCAACTCTAAGAGCCCTGTAAATTCTAGGGACTGATACTTTAGATACTGACTCAAACTCTACTGCAAGAATCGAAGATGAAATAGTGGTTTGTCAGAGAGAAGGCATTATCACACATAAAGGTGGAGAAAGCGGGCTAAGATCCCAGTCAAAACTCTGCCCACAATTACCTCCAGGTAACAAAATTGACCTATTTCAGGAAATCGTCATGGAAGAGATAAACCAACTATCCATGAAAAAGAGAAATAATAAAAGGTCATGGAACCTGACATTAAAAGAACAAAAGGCGCTGAAAGATCTGAGGGAAAATCAGAAAATTGTCATAAAGGCCGCCGATAGAGGCTGGAATATTGTTTTACAAGATCGAGAACAATATATCTCTGAGGCATACAGGCAATTGAAGAAACAAGAACACTACCAAAAGCTGGAGATAAACCCAATGGAACAATGGACTAAAGAATACCATGCTCAATGGTTAACCTGGAAAGAAAGGGGATTGATTGATTTTGAGGAATATGTTAATTTATTTTTTTTATTTATTTTTATAATGCGAACTGTGACCCAAAAAGGGTTTCCCGGTGCAGGGCTAAAAGGAGACTCTAAAGAGAAACATAACGAAGTGAGAAATGTTATTGATTAAATAACCACGTTTTTTTGTTGTTTACGAAAGTTTAAATACACAGATTCCTTTCGCATCGAAAGGGGGAGAGAATTCCACAGTCAGGGCCAAGATAGGAGAAAGAACGGCCACCCATTCTTCCCAATCTGATTCTAGGAATCTCAAAAATCTCCTGAGTGGACGAGCGCAATGCACGAGTGGGTTGATAAAGACTTACCAGATTTTGCAGATATTCAGGAGCCGTACCATTTTTGATTTTAAACATGTAGCTCAGGGCCTTGAACTTTGCCACCCTGAGCCAATGCAGATCTCTCACGGCATTAGAGATAGAAGACATTCTAGGAGTACTACAAAGAAGCCTAGCTGCAGAGTTCTGTACCATCTGAAGCTTACGCAACACGTCCTTGTTGATACCCAAGACAAGAATGTTTCCGTAGTCCAGTCGTGAAGTTACCAATGCCTGGACCACAGTCTTTTGGGAACCTGCAGGGAGCATCCAGATGATTTTCCTTAGCCAACGGAGGATAGTAAAACAGGTGGCTGCGGTTTTTACTGCATGTTGTCTCATTGACAACTGGTCATTTATAATGAAGCCTAGATTGCGTACCTGAGCAGATGGCACAGGTAAAGGTCCCATTTCAACAGGCCAATGTTGCGAGCCCCATAGATCTGCATTTTTCCCCAAAATGAGGACCTCCGTTTTTCCTCATTGAGTTTGAGCAGATTCGATTTCATCCAAGATGCAATATTGCGCAGGCCCACTTGCAGGGTAGACGGTCCAGACCTCTTTTCAGCCGATAAGGAAAAGATGATCTGCGTGTCATCGGCATATGAAAATAGCAACAGCCCCGCTACTTCCGCAATCACTGCCAGGGGTTGTACGTAGATGTTGAAGAGAAGTGGGCTTAAGATTGAACCTTATGGTACCCCATAAGGTGAAGGGTAAATCTTAGAGGCAGCCCTATAAGAAAATACTTGAAAAGTGTGGTTGTCTAAGAAAGAAGATAACCAGCCAAGTGCCAGTCCCGAGATACCTAGGGACCGTAAGGACTTAATTAATATGGTATGGGAAACCGTGTCAAAAGCGGCACTTAGGTCAAGCAAAATCAGTGCCACTGTATTACCTGCATCCAGACGTTGCCTCAGCATTTCCGTTACGCCTAGAAGCGTTGTCTCAGTTGAAAACCCTGCTCTGAAACAAGACTGAGAGGGGTGTAAAAACTTTGATGTTTCAACGATCCGCGACAATTGTGTGTTTACATGTTTTTCCAGAACTTTAGAGAATACTGGAAGAAGAGAAATAGGCCTAAAATTAATAGGCTGGGAGGTATCTGCATTAGCCTTTTTTAGCAGGGGAAGGACCATTGCATGTTTCCATATTAAGTAGTTTCATAATAAGATACAAAGATGGCTGTTCGCATTGCAGAAGCACTGCAGCCGGAAGAGAATCATGAGGGGAGCCCGACTTAATATTGGCTAAAATGCTTTTAAAAGAATTTATATTAAGAGGCGCACATTTTTCTAGAATTATGTCGGCAACATCCTCAACAAAGGGACCCGCGACAGAGCTGTCCTGAAAGAGTGACGTAGGCTTAGTTTCCTCTAGGGTCAGGTAAATTTGTTCCACTTTATTAATGAAGAAGTTAGCAAGACTGTTGCATTGCAATTCATCCAAAACAGGAGCGCAAGATTGCGTGTCAGAGCCTGCTAACTTCTTAACCATAGAGAACAAAGTGTGAGGGCAATGCTGTGCCCTCGCAATGGAGGAGGCAACATACTCTGCACGAGCAGTTTTGCATAGAGTTTGAGATCTTTTTAATGCAGTTTTATAAGTGCCTTTAGATGCCATGGAATAATTCTTCCTCCACTGTCCTTCCAAAACCTTGCACTTACTTTTTTCCGTTTTCAATAGCTCAGTAAACCAAGGGGCCGGGGAACGGTGTTTTTTCATTTTTTTAACAGAAAGAGGCAGGCAGGCATTAGCTGCCTCTGTAATCCAATTATAAACATTTTCCACAGAGGAGAGTGATATAGAATCAGAGTGAGGGGCGCTATTAAACAGTATTAAATTAAATTCTTCAATGTTCAGTTTTCGCCAGTTCCTAAATTGGCCATATGTGCCCGTTAGTAATAATTTCGAGCTCACTAAATTTGTAAATTCAAATTTAACAGCAGAATGGTCTGACCAACATAAGGGGATTGCAGGAGGGCAGTTAATGAGAGATAAATAAAAAAAAAATGGGGTCCAATAAATGCCCAGCTGTATGAGTAGGGCCCTTATTACAAAGAGGTAAATTCATTGCAGAAAAATCTGCAATCAGAGTCTTGCTTGCATTGCAATCATCATTTTCTAGGTGGAGATTTCAATCACCCAATACAGTAAAGTTAGCCATCTTTAGTAAGAAAGGAGCAATCAAATCCGGGAGTAAGGACACCCATGGACCAGCTGGTCCCGGGGGTCGATAAATTAATACCCCAGAAAAAGTGAACTGGGCTGTTAAAGTAAGTTTGAAGAGCGCAGCTTCACAATCAACCAACGGAAAATCCTCAAATTTGCAGGAATAGCTTTTTTTTAAAAAATTATGGCTATTCCTCCTCCTTTCCTATTAGTTCTATCTTTTCTAATGATAGCATAATTCTTAGGTAGGGCAGTAGCTACATCAGGCCCAGAACTATCATTTAGCCAAGTTTCTGTTAAGAATATTGCATCCGGCTTTTGACAGTTCAGAAAGTCAAATATATCCTCCTTATGTTTCGGGAGGGAACGACAATTGATATTCCAAAAATGATAACTTTTAGTTTTACTTGAGGCGTGGTCAGCTTTATGATGAAGATAGGAACAATCATTAATAGAACTACTGTAACTCCTCTGCTCCTTAGTACTAAGACAGTGCTTGCAACACGCATAAACAGTGTTCACCTCTGAAGGACAAAGTATGTTGCAGTCAATACCTATCTTGCCACGCAGGTCGAGTAGTTGTTCAGCGGAATAACATATCCGAAGCGAGTAGGTCGAGGCTATTTGGGCATTAGTCGTGGCCCCTGGTCCCGGTCGGTCATGGACAGTCTGAGACGGTCTTGTCTTTGTCGCGCCTTTGTTGCGGCATTGGCGCGACCGCTGCGCGTTACCGCTGCGTGACCAGCCCATGGCTTTTAAATACAGGCAGGGAACGGGCGGCGTGCAGCGAGTGGAGCGCTAACCTCCGTTAGCGCGTGGCACCTCCAAAATGGCTGCCAGGGACGAATCGCGTCCCAAAAAAAGGTAAGGTGCAGGCGGGGTACACTCTCCCCAAGAATCCAGTACACACCAAGGAATAGCAGCAGAGTTAAAAATTCAGATTAAAAAGGATTTCTTTTTTTAAAAAACGATATCTCCTGAGTTATATATAATTAAAACAAAACATCACCTAAAAACTGTTTAGCAGCAAATAAACTCAATTCCCCCACAATAATTCACTTATTTTCTCATTTCCCAGCACTTTTTAGGCAAAACTAAAATATGGAAGAGCTCCTTTCAAGCGCAGCACGACCAGCCCAAGCCCCTTAAATACAGGCAGGGAACGGGCGGCGTGCAGCGAGTGGAGCGCTAACCTCCGTTAGAGCGTGGCAACTCCAAAATTCCAAGGTGGAATATCCAGTAACAGCAACCATATATTTTCTGCCTAAAGTGCACAAGTCACTCATTAATCCTCTGGGTAGACCCATAGTTAGTTCTATGGGCTCTCTATTTGAGAAGACTTCCCACTACATTGACGTGTTTTTAATGGAATATGTAATATCTCTTCCTTCATACCTTAAGGATACAACGGCCTTCCTAAACAGAATACGAGACATCAATTGCAATAACCATCAAACCATGGTTACAATAGATGTAACCTCGTTAAATACATCAATCCTCCACAAAGATGGTCTAACAGCAGTCAGGAGGTTCTTAAAGACAAGATCATTGAGTTTCTTAGAACATTCTGAAATGATTATGGATATGTTGAGTCACTGCCTAACGCACAATGTTTTTCTCTTTAATGGGGAGATATTTCTCCAAAGACAAGGCACAGCAATGGGGACATCATTCGCTCCAACATATGCGAATCTATTCATGGCGATATGGGAGTAAAACATACTTCAGAGCAGGTACAAGTCGAATATCAAGTCTTGGATGAGATATATCGACGATTTATGCGTGAAATGGAAGGAGATCTGTCAAGTCTTGAAGAGTTCATCCAAAGCTTGAACCAGAACGATCACAACCTGTCCTTCACATCCACCTACAGTAAAACACAAGTGACATATCTGGATGTAGAAGTATTTGTACAAAAACTAAAGCTCTGCACAAGAATCCATAGGAAACCAACCGCCCCTAACACTATCCTCCACGCAAACAGTGGACATCCACAACATCTGAAGTGGACCATTCCATATGGAGAGATGCTCCGCGTAAAGAGGAACAGTTCAGAAGTCATCGATACCGAGCAAAATCTAGATGAAACAAGTACCAAATTCATAGCGAGGGGTTATCAATCTGATGTCATTGTAACTGCCAAGAACAAAGTAACAGGAAGAATAAGATCAGAATTATTGGAAAAACATGAGCGAGTAGAAGAAGATGATATAACTTGCATAATCCTGGATTTCAACGTGGAAAATTAGAGCCTAAGAAACATCATAAAAAAGCACTGGAGCATTTTAATGCTTGATGAATCATTGAAGAGGAAGTTACCAGCGACTCCAAAAATCACGTACAGAAAGACAGCCTCACTGGGCGATCTTCTCACACATAGTCACCTGGAAACATCTAAAAAAGAAAAAGGAACATGGCTAACAACATCCGGCTTCTGGAAATGTTCAAAATGTAAAGCCTGCAAACATGGATGTAACACACAATCGTATCAACTGCAAATACTGAACATATTACGTGCGAATCCAAGTACGTGGTATATGTTTTAGAATGTCCATGCAAAAAACTCTACATTGGGAGCACAATTAACAAACTAAAATTGCGTATATTGCAGCATGTGAGAGCAATGAAAAACAAAGATCTCTCCTACCCAATGGCAAAGCCTTTCTCAGAGAAACATTCAGGAAATAATCAAGAACTAAAATATTTCAGAGCTAAAATGGTAAAACAAAATGAAAGAGGAGGGGATAGAATCCTTGAACTAAGAAGAGCTGAAACACAGTTCATTCTAGCACTCGGAACAGAAAATCCATTTGGGCACAACTTGGATGCTGAATTGCACGTTCATCTATAAGAACAAAAGATCAATCTACAGTGCAAATTATATATGGAAAAATGAAGGAAGAACACCTTGTTGATGGCCCCTCGCAGACTTACTGGACGATTCATTAATCAGTTAAAAAGACCAAAGAATAAATAGAGGAGTAAGAATCTTAGATTGATGCCATTGGGAGGCTGGTGGAGACAAGAGATTCAAGAAAAAATGCAATAATAGAGAAGGAAAAAAGGTAATGAAATACCGATAGTAGCAAAGGGAATGGGGAATAGGTATGGACTCAGCGAAAGTAATCGAAGCACCTTTTCAGACCCCCAGTGGGATATGAAATTAGCAGTTATTTAATGAAATCTACTTCAGTAATATTAAGAACTTTGGAGAGAGACGTTCTGGAATTTTATCTTTGCACAATATATTTGCACAATGCATTTGTCACTTTTTCTCCTTAACCTGAAATATACCTCAGAAGAATTAAGACTCTTGGAGAGAGATACTTGGAAATCTACTTTGCACAATATATTTTGCACAATGCACACGCCACTTTCTTCTCCATATAAGAACTGTGATTTTTAGACACCATTGGGGACTGCTAAATCAATTTGGAACTTTTGTTTTTACTTGCATACTGTTTTAACCTGCTTCCTTTGCAGTACTGATTTAAATCTAGATTTGTATGATCATGTGTAAAATGTACTTTACAGAGATAAAATGATCGTGCCTTTCTAGATGTGTATTGAAGGCTTCCCTGCCCTTCTCTGTCTATGCCCTTGGAAAAAACCTCCCTCTACCAGGGCAGCCCTTCCCGCACCTTCCCTCTGCATTTGAGTAGTAATAATGATGCAGTTGTTTTTAATCAGGATTTCTTTGTAATTAAGTTTTGTTTGGCCAGGGTACTTTACCAGCAAAACTAAAATTGCAAGAGAAAAAATGGCAACTGCCAAAAGCCAATGCAAAGACTTATAAATGTGGGTTAACAGTCTAGTCTATTTTTTAACAGAAACAAACAAGGGATTCATGCACTGTGTCACTTTAAATAGACAGTTTAGACGGCAGGACTCTATGGTCCAGTTGAAGGCATCCGCCGAAACGCGTTGACCGTCCTTTCACGTTTGCACTAATGGTGTTCAAGAAATGAAAAGTACCTCTGAGAAAATAATTGTGGACTCTCTCTGTGCCGTGGAGACTCTGGTTCGTTGGTGTGGACCGTGGAGGGTTTTGCTGAAGATGTATATATATATATAGAGAGAGAAAATAAAAAAAACATAGGATTGAGGTACATTAGACTTACAAATTTTCATTTAAAAAACATTTGAAAATCACTGGAAAAACCATAGGTTTCAGGCACGTTATAGTTAGAAATTAGCATTTAAAAAACCATAGTAATTCACTGAAAAAAACCTAGGTTTTAGGAACGTTATAGTTAGTTGGACATTTCACTCGTATAAAACCATAGAAATTCCGGCATTATAGTTAGTTCAGCTAACTATAACTCGTGCCCCCGCAATGCACTGCTGATGACATCACATATTACATCATTCATGACATGGTCAGTGACATCCTAAACACACTATTCACAGCATCCCATATGGTGAGATGCTCAGGATTAGAAGAATCTGCAGCACCGAAAATGACCTAGCAATTGCCCAACAGGAAAGCAAAAACAGATTCATTCAAAGAGGATATAGCAAAAAGATCATTGAGGAGGCTATACAAAAGACTAGGTCCATGAGTAGGGAGGTTTTACTATTTAAACCTTCTAATAGTAAAATCAAATCCATGAGCAGTCATTCTGACATGAACAAAACAGATGAGATAAGACTAATCCTAACGTATAACAAACAAAAAGACAGCCTCAGTAAAATCGTTAGAAACAACTGGTACTTGCTACACCTAGATGCACAACTGACTGAGATTATCCCTACCAACCCAACCATCACTTTCAGAAGGGCACCATCGACCAGTGATTTCTTGGTCAACAGTAGTCCAGAAACTAAAGCTATAACAAACTGGCTAACCAAACGTAAGGGTTTTTTTAAGTGCCCAACCTGTAAAGCTTGTAAACACGCAACAAACAAAACATCTTTCATCACTCCTTTTGAGGAAAAACCACACGTGATCACCAAAAATATGTCTTGCAAAACGGAATTTGCCATTTACGTGCTGGAGTGCACTTGTGGATTGCAGTATGTGGGATCCACAAAACTGCAAGTCCACAAAAGAATTCTCCAGCACTTACGTGCAATCACCAATATAGACACCTCATATCCGGTGGCCCGACACTTCAGGGATTGTCATGCTAGCAACATACAATTCCTTAAATATTTTGCAATTGACTGCGTCCTACCTCTTAGAAGAGGCGGTGATCGTGAGGCTCTCCTCAGAAAAATGGAGACCAAATATATATTAGAACTGGACAGCAAAAGCCCACACGGGCTTAACACCACGGAAGATCTCTACACGTGGTTGTAAGAAATCTATAGCTAACTGAGAATAAATAAAAATAACTTGACTGAAGTAGATTTCAACGTCCAGGGTTCTCCACTATAAAGATAATATTATCCACACAAAATACAGATATTTTTAAATAATTTTTTAAATATATTTGTAATTTCCCTCCCGCGATATTTCTCTCTTTTCCTCTTTTCCCCGTTTTTATCTTTTCCCTTGACCCACATTTTACCTTCATGAATCACGTATTACAGAAAAAATGGGGAAAAAAAGGTCTCCAAAAATAATTGAATAAATGCACAGGTGATTCCATTGCACTATTTTGCACAACATTGCACTTTACTTGCCATTTTGCACATTTAGAACATTACCATGCTGCTTAGCAATTGCTAAAAATCAATTTTGTTTTTAACAAACTTTTTGCTTTTAACATGCTTTTTTACCATTTGTATTGCTCTGTTTTTATATGTGCAGTTTATTTATATATTTATGTATTTATACATTTATGAATAGATTGAAGGGCATATGAGCCAACAGCTCCAGCCTCACATCGGATTACAGCTCACTTCATTGCTGTATAAATTATATGGCAATGAGCAACAAATGTATAAATGTATTTTACAATTATATAGTGAGAAGCAACAAATGTACAGATGTATTTTACAATTATAAGTGACTAGAACTATCATGTCAAAAGCGATAGCATCATGGCTAAATCTTTCTTCTATGTCAACGGCAAATAATTAAGCACTGTCACTTTAAAAGGGATTCACACGAGGGGTTCGTCATGTGATCAAGGGCTGTTGAGCCCGAAACGCGTCATGGCGGCAGAGCGCACAAACAAAATAAAATAATTTGGGTATAACTTATCGGAGTCCGTCCCCTTCTTGATCCAGGATTGAGCGGATCGTCTGAGGAAAGGTTGACTGCTATATATATATATATATAGACCCTGTGAGATTGAAACGCTTTGGCGTGACAGGGGTGTCTACCTAATTAAGGTGTTTCACAAAGGAGAACACTGAGGGGTACATTCACAAGAACGTGTGCTGAACATCACCAAAAAATGCTAATGCCATTCCATTCCATTCATAAACTTTTTTTGGGCCCCAGAGGCCATAAAAGCAACATAAATTATTACAATTCACAATTTAAGATATCAAGATCAAATCACAGTTGTGAAATATAATAAAAACATTCATGGAGTACAGAAGAAATATGTTAAAACTTTCAAATTAGTTACAAAATTTCCTACCTTTTATCCACATAGCGTTGAGAAACCGGGAGACTGCAAAAACAATTGGAGGGTGGGTGTCATACTTCAAGACTCTCAATGCTTTTTCACACTCTCTAAATCCCAGGTTACTACATATGGGCTTGACCCAACGTTTTCTTAGTTGATGGTATATGGGGCAGAAAAAGAAAACATGTTTTTCGTCCTCTAGTCCAAAACCACAGGCCGGGCAGACAGTGATGTTATTAACATCCCACCTGGAGGTGAAAGACCTGAGCGGTAGACTGCCCATTCTCAATTGGCAATACAGCTTCCTAGTAGCCGGAGGGGAGATCAGATCTAAAAATGCCTCTCTCCTGTAGTTGTCTGTAATTTGGAGAAACTGGGCAGTACCAGAACTCTTGTGCAGACGCGAGAGGTGGAAGTTTCTGAACTGTTCAGCCAGTTTTGCCTTCGATAAGGCCAGACATGAAGCCTCCGGAGAGGCCCATAAGTCAGGAAGGCCAATCTTGGCACAAGTATCCCTAACAAATCTCAAACAAGAAAAATTCATCTCGGTAGGAGCCCAACTCTGCATTAGACCAGAGTCTCTTCCAGTAGATCAATGGACGCAGCGTCACCACCTCTTCCATGGGTATCAACCCAAAATCCAACCTGATAGGGACCAACGGAGAGCTAGGGGGCAAACCCAGCAAACTCCTCATAAAAGAATTTTCAGTCCCAATCAGGCTGTGGATTCTGGAATGACCCCACAGTTCTGCTCCATAAGTGGAGGCTGCTCTTACTTGGGATCTGAAGATTTCTATTGCTGGTGCTACTGGCTTGGAAACCGAACCTCTAAAAAGTTTGGAAATTCCCCCAGTAGTTTGGGAAAATTTTAATACGGAGTTAGCGATTTGTCCCCCCCATCCAAAATCTTCTTGTAATATAATCCCCAGATATCCAAACGTTTTTACCCGTTCAAGGGGAATACCATTCAGCACTGGGTTTGGGCGTGTGTGCTTGGGGGGGTTAAGAATCATAAATTTAGTTTTCGCTAAATTAATCTCCAGGCCTCTGTCACCACAGAAATCCACAAAACCATCCAGAATGCGCTGGATGCCAGTTGATGTTCGCGACAACAACAAAGTGTCGTCGGCGAACATCAACGCTGGCACCATACCCGTGGCAAGTCTTGGCACATCCGTGTCCCTGATACCTTCCAGATGTTTGATGAGCCCGTTAATATATAGACAGAATAGCGTGGGTGCTAACACGCATCCTTGACGGACTCCACGGTTAACAGGGAAACGATCGGACAACTCTCCATGTTTCCCACATCTGACCTGGGCGAAGTTTTCTGTGTGGAGTCTTCTCAGGGCATCCAAAAGATATAAAGGAACATTAAGTGCCCGGAGAACTCTCCACAAATTTTCTCGCGGTACCAGGTCAAATGCCGACCTCAGGTCGACAAAAATGAGGTAGAGGCTACCACCCTCTAGGTCTCACGGTCTTCCAATGTAAGACCTGAAGTCGGAATATCTGGTCAACAGTAGAGATACCCTTTCTGAAACCCACCTGCAGGATACTTAGGATGTTATTGTCTGTCTCCCACGTCTGCAATCTATCCAAAATTATACGTCCAAACAGCTTCTGAGTAATGTCAATTAGGCTGATGGGCCTATAATTTGAGGGTTGTAAAGGGCAGCCTTTTTTGTATATTGGCACGATCTCCGCACCGCGCCAAGATTCTGGGGGTTCCGCTGAGGAAATCAGAATTAAAAGACCGCTCCCGGCTCTGTCCCCTCACAAACTTCCCTTTCTCATTGTGCTCTAAAACAATTCTATACAGCATCCATTTTGGACACAGCATCCATTTTAAGAATTCATGTCAGCTTGCCCAGGGTCAGCCAGTTCAAGTATCTCCTCATACTGCAGCTAGTTTTCAGACAGTAACCTTCACGCATTTTTGTGGTTAAGCCGATTCTAAAAAAATGGGCCCACCATCTTCCTCTTTTCTAAGAAAAGCAAGTTTATCTCGTATCTCTTCAAGGCCGGCTGGCCACGGGCCCACTGGGGCCTCGCAGAATGTCACGTAACTCAGTTCTCTCCAAGGTTGTCTGCCATGACTCGCTCACCAGATCCTTATCTTTCAGTTACACAAGCCCCCTCTCCCTCTGACAGCATCCACCCGAGTTGCTTTCTTGAAAAATGTGCTGATCTGTGTGTTTTTGCATATACGTCTTGAGCAATGCTAACTTGTAACGTTTTTTTTTCCTTTGACGCAACCAGGAGGGCCCCTCCCCATGAGTTGAAAGTGTACTGTGATATGTATAAAAACTGTACTCTGTGAATAAAGCCTCAGACCACTCCTGATCCTTGCATGGTGATGGGGTTTGCTCTCCCTTAACCCGGGTTATTGAATAAAGGCCCATTTTTTACTCTGCCACCACGGACTCTTCAGTTCATTATTTCATTTATATTGATAACTTATAGAAATTAAGACCTGGTAATTAATTTATTTACCACACCGCGCCCATCAGAATGGAGTTAAACAGAGTGCAGAGATACGGCGCCCATATCTTGGGCTCCGACCGATAAAGGTCGCCAGGGATTTTGATCAATCCCTGTGCTTTGTTGGATATCAGCAGATGTATAGCGATTTCCACCTCCTTTATCGTAATCGCCAAAGCAGCCTCAGTTCGACAGACTGGTCTGGGGGGAGAAGTAGCTATAGATAGTGTACTACAATTTGTGCCTGAGTAAAGGCCCCCATAATGATCTTCCCATGCAGCTGGGGCTATATTAGGAAACGAAGTAGTTCCTGGTTCTTTTCTGCCGTTGCTAACAATGGACCAAAAACCTTTAAAATCCTTGGACTGCAAGGTTAGTCTTAGCTCCTCCCACATATCATCCTCCCAGGCCTTTCTTGCCCATACCAATGTTTGTTTATACTGTACCCTGAGTGTTTTAATCCTGTCTTTGTCCATGGCCTTAATAGCCATGAGCAAATCGCACTTCGACTTCCTGCACTCAGCAGTATACCACATTTGCCTTTTAGCCAAGTGGGCCCTCGCGTTCCCAGTCGGACAGAACACTTCCGTAAGTTTATTTACTAACTGAGAATGGATGTCTACAGGCCTGGACTCCCTCTCTGTGGAAATACAATTAAACCCAGCTTCAGCCATTCCACTAAGATGAGGCAGAGCAAGACTATAAATTTCTGCCATTTTATTTGGGCTAGCAATGATGCAGGGCCATCTTACTCTGCGTCTGTTGTTATGCAGGATAAGAGGTTGTGCTATGGGAGATACTGCTGTATCATAACTACTCATGCCCCAGCTACCTGGTTTTAGTGTCATATCTAGGGCGTTATGGTCGCTGTCATCCCGTTCTGACACCCTGAAGTCGAGCACCTTATCCCACGATCTTGTTTCGATAAGGATGTAATCTAAAATAGAAGTTTGCCCAACTCTATTGAAGGTGACACGTCCAGGTCTATCAGAATCAAATCTGCCATTGCATGCCCTCAAGGATAGAGAAAGGGTCAGTGCAAAGATCTGAAGAACCAGGGGGGTCCACACTTTAACCGTAGGGGTCATGGAATCAGGAATATTCCGATATTCATTTTCCGCAGTTGGATCATCTAAGTCCGACACACTGAGTGGTTCATATTGGCAATTAAAATCGCCACCCACTATCACGGAGTATCCAGGGTCCAAGGACAAGATGTATTTATTTAGATGTTCAATAGCCTTAGACTCCCGGCCACCCTGAGAGGGTCTAGAATAGACATTCAGGAGAGCCAGATGATTGTTTTCGGGCAACTCAAGTAAGATACATTGAATGTCATCTGAGCTGGTATGGAGCTGCCTTGCTGTAGCACCCAGGTGCAAGGCCACCCAGGTGCTAAGGCCCCCGGATGGTCTCCCCCTACCACTTGTTACTGCTAGTGTGTTAAAGGACACAAAACCAGCCCTTTGGAAATTATCTAGAGCCCACGTCTCCTGCATGAAACAGACATCAAAAGTATCTATGAAAGTGCCCCAGTCTTCA
Source organism: Triturus cristatus (assembly GCF_964204655.1). Lineage (NCBI taxonomy): Eukaryota > Metazoa > Chordata > Amphibia > Caudata > Salamandridae > Triturus > Triturus cristatus. The sequence continues at coordinate 782,378,876 of NC_140592.1, forward strand.
CATATCAATTTGCTCTTAAGACCTGCCACATTCCATGAGAGCAGACTGATACTCGACTTTAATTTACTTATGACCGGGATCAGGTCACCAGCAGATCTAATGGTAGCTGGTGAGATAATTGCACTGTCCGAGGCTTCCTGCACGCACCCATTTGCTGACCCGTCCAATACTGCCAACCCCCCCAACACTGGAGATATGTGTGACTCGCTAAGGAGACTCTTAGGGTTTTTCCGGGATAGAACCTCCACCGCAACCAAACTGTGCGATGTTTCCAGTGGCCCCAGGTGGGAAGAGTTAGGTTTCCGAACCAGGGCACCTGTGTTAGTGACCGATAACCCTTTCTTTTCCCCAGTCGGGACAGTCAGAACACTATAGTTTGAACGTCAATCCACCTGGTCAAGGACACTAAATCTGTTATTGTGGTGAAAAACTTCGAGTGGGGGCGGGCAAGATTGATCATAGACTTGGTTTACATTAAAAGGGCGGAGGAGAGGTCCAACCTTGCCGGTTCTCGAACTGTCCACCCAGCCCCTACGGGAAGCATCAAATCCAAAATTCGGAGGTCCCAGGTAAAAGGAAGTAAGTGGGAGAGCTTTTATAGCTGAATGGGGACTAACATAGCTACCAGACTGCATTGTACAAATGTGCCTAACAGTACTAGGATCTCTGAAATTGATTACAACACAGTCCCCCGGCGCGTCCTTAACTCTTGGGCCTACCCAGTTTATCCGCCTTGCGAATATTATCTCGCTTCTGCACTGGTTCGGAAGGGGTTTATTACGGTTTAACCAATGCATACATTTATTTTTTAAGTCGGAGAAAGCCTCCCTAGATCCATGATTCAGAGTGGGGACACCTACAAGAACCACCACATATGGTACAGATTCAGGTGGAAGATCCAGGCAAGGTAGTTTAGGATCGAAGAAATGCCCTGCCTGCTTGTGGGAGGTGGGGTCAGGTTCTCTCAACTCAGGTGGTGGGTTAACAGTAACATGACTCACCCCACTCCTTAAATTCCCTGCTGAAGTTGATGGGATAGGGTCATTGGGGACTACTTGGGTGTCGATACCCGCACCGTTACCCTGCAGGGTAAGTTGATCCGTAGTATCTATCAATACATTGGGTAAATTAGAAACAGAGCAAGTTGACTCAACTGCATTTTCTTTAGTCCCCCCCCATCCCGTGACCCCTTAACCCCAGACAATACGGCAAACATCGATTCTAAATTAGAAAGTCTATTTTCCATAGAGTCAAGTCTGTTGCAAATAGGGCGACAAGTCGCATTGAGTAACTGTTCCATTTTTGACCAAAAGTTTGTACTGGGTGCTAGACCCGTCATGCCCTCAGATCCTTCAGCCCTCAGGTCTGTGATTGCCACGGGGTCAGAATTTCCAGCGTTTGCCCGTTTTTGAATTTTTTATCTTTTGTTGGACAGAACTGTTCCGCCCCGCTTGCATCTCACAACCTGTTCTGTCAGTTTGTCATGGGTTTCCTCAATACGAATGGGTAGGCCGGATCTAGTTGTTCCTACAAGGTTTGCGGATGAGGAAAAATCAAGCCCAGTAGGGTCACCTCGTTCAAGTAAACTACAGGCATTACTATTTACCATTGTAGCAGCAATCCCGTTGTCTCTCAAAACCGATGAGTTAATGTCCAAGGCTGAGGTAGGCAAATTTGTAACTACAGGTGACTTAGCTAGGGCAATATTGCCCAATGAAGAGCGTTTGGTAAACTCTTGGTCGAGGGAGAGTCTTTTTTCCGTTAGTTCAATTTCCTTCTGTAAGACCGAGGTGGCCCTAGTGATGAAATTATCCAGAGTTCCAGCCACTCCGGACCCACAGAGAGACTTCCGACCCTTCCTCATACCTGCGTTGGCCATTACCTACTGTTGGAAAATAATGTAGGGGCGACGACAGAAAAATGTGCCTGATAGGCCTCTCACACACAATCACTCATCATCCAATATGAGACGGACAAAACGGTAACTTCACTCACATAGAGCTAGCGTGGAGAGCCAAGAGATGTGCCCCGTCCCGTCCTCAGGCGTGCTCTGACGGGCTCAGAAGGGCCCGCCCTTTGCCCGGGCTTCGCCCGCGCTGCGTGAATACGCCCACGGGATTAAGTCTTTTCACAGGAGGCGGAGTCAGTAGGAAGAGGCAGCAGCAGGAAGGTGGAGGGCTGCTGGACCTCGCAGTCCTCAGGTCAGGGCTCCTATCACGGCAAATGCAGGCTCCCGAGCGGCACCTGCAAAGCGGGGGCCACGAGGCTTAAATCACTGGCCAAGGGCGGAGTCAGGAGGAAGAGGCAGCAGCAGGAAGGTGGAGGGCTGCTGGACCTCGCAGTCCTCAGGTCAGGGCTCCTATCACGGCAAATGCAGGCTCCCGAGCGGCACCTGCAAAGCGGGGGCCGCGAGGCTTAAATCACTGGCCAAGGGCGGAGTCAGGAGGAAGAGGCAGCAGCAGGAAGGTGGAGGGCTGCTGGACCTCGCAGTCCTCAGGTCAGGGCTCCTATCACGGCAAATGCAGGCTCCCGAGCGGCTCCCGCGAAGCGGGGGCCGCGAGGCTTAAATCACTGGCCAAGGGCGGAGTCAGGAGGAAGAGGCAGCAGCAGGAAGGTGGAGGGCTGCTGGACCTCGCAGTCCTCAGGTCAGGGCTCCTATCACGGCAAATGCAGGCCCCTGAGCGGCTCCCGCGAAGTGGGGGCCGCGAGGCTTAAATCACTGGCCAAGGGCGGAGTCAGTAGGAAGAGGCATCAGCAGGAAGGAGGAGGGCTGCTGGACCTCGCAGTCCTCAGGTCAGGGCTCCTATCACGGCAAATGCAGGCTCCTGAGCGGCACCAATGCTAATGCAACTTTACACATCGCTGCCCATCGCGGGAAAAGAACCCCGTGTTAACGTGGAATTTACAACACGGCGGTAGCATGCGATAGTCCGCCGAAAAAGCGGTCAATGTCCACGATTCACCCACTCCGACGGAGATAAAAATACAAACCACAACACCAGAAAACGTGCGATGAGCCCAATCGCAATGAGGAAAGCAAGGAGAAGCACTGCCAGGACCGTGAAACACACAGTAGGTGAGAATACGCACAACAAAAGCCTGGAAAAGGAAGACAGACAAAACAGAAAACAACAGCCAACCACAATGGTGGCAACCCGAGCCAGCAGACAACCCCACCAAACCCATTGGCAACAAAACATTGTACATGGCAGGCCAACTTGGACAAGATAAATGCAGCCTTAGAGCAGAGGGGGACAATGGCAGAAAACCCGAACTCCAGCAATGATACGAAAGGCACAAACAAGCAGAAACACGCCAACAACAAGAAGGCAGCAATGCACACGGGAGGTGGGAGTCCAGAGCCACACCAGGAGGTGGATGACATTGAGGAAATAGTGTCCACCACATCAGTCTGGAGATGGTTGCAGGACTCGGGGACCAAAAAATGCACCAAACAACAGACACAACAGCAACAGGGAGAGGAACCAGCATGGACTGGCGGACGGGGGGCGATGAGCACAATGGCATAAATGCACAACTAAGCACAGCACAACTGCAGACAAACCATGCCCAAGAGTAACAACACCAACCAGGAGCACAAGTCACACAACCCGGCAATGTCACGCCACTGAACAAGCACAGAAGTGAAGACAACACCTCCTGAAAGGGAAAAGGGTGAACCAAATCAGAGCTGAAGGGACGTCTCACACACAATGCAGCACACACACATAGGTAGCAGAGCACCCCAACATTGAACACAATGTGGTACAAACACCAAAACAGGACACAAGTGCACCAGCCTGTGGCTGGTAAATGGCCATACGCATCTGGCAAAGCACGAAACAGGGACATGATACTGCCCAAGTACAAACACACAGTCCTGATGGGGTAGCAATGCACGTATGGCAGGGAGCCAGAGAGTCCGTGACACACGCATTGGCATACAAATCAAGACACAACACAGTTGGAGACAAGTGAAAGTGCGGGAACTTTATCAACAAGTGCGAGTCAGTATGGACAAGAGAAGTGCCACGATATACAGACAATTGCAGCAGCATGTCTGAATGAGGAACGAAGGAAAGCCCCCATGTCCACCTCGGGGGAGTCCCTCACCAACACAAGTCAGTGCCAACCCATGTTGGTTGTCCGTGCCTGGAACATGAGTCCTGGCCAAAGCTGCCATGTCCACTGTCATCTCGCTACATGTGACCATATCCACAACATGCAACCATGTGTCGGGACAAGTGCAAAGGCTCACATCCAGTTGTGGCTGCAGGTACCTTGTCACTCGTCCATGAACGCGAGTGCAGCTGAGTAGGCCAACATCACCAATGAGCGATCGTCGTCCACCACATCTGACATGTCATCGACGTAATCCATCAGCTGACCTGGACAGATGTGCTGACTCCAACCACTGGACCCAATGTGCACCAAAGCCCAATCGGGTAGTGGTTCAATGTGCTCACTGCACACGACGACTCGTGCAATCTCCCAGGTCCAGTTTCCAGCCTGCATGCCAAACATCCATGCATACCATAAGCGGTCATCCTGGTGACACTCCTGGTCGTGGGCCAACAGGGGGCGCACACACATGTCGTAATCCAGGTCAGCTACCGTTATGTTGGAGAGGCAGACATCCATGGACCACTCAAATATGCACGAGCGACAATGCAACAGAGGCTGCACGCAGGTGACGTGCACAATGCGGAAGCTCAGCCGGTAACTGATCCACAGCACTGCCAACGGCAGTGCCCCCAGTACATGCAGCAGACGTGCACGGTACAGCTCCACATGACTGGAGTCGAGCATGTGTCCGGGACGGCCTGCCATTGCGTCAGTGGCTCGGTTTGAAGCGGCACTGGCTTGCCCTGAGACAGTCCTGTGGATGAAATGGCACAGCTCGGTGCAATGACCCCCTACACTACCCAAACACCACTGCACTACCCTAAACCCTAAATCTACCCTCAGCACGACCCCCTACACTACCCAAACACCACTGCATTACCCTAAACCCTAAAACACTACCCCCAGCATGACCCCCTACACTACACCAACACCAATGCACTACCCTAAACCCTAAAACACTACCCCAGCATGACCCCTACACTACACAAACATCACTGCACTACCCTAAACCCTAAAACACTACCACCAGCACGGCCCCCTACACTACACAAACACCACTGCACTACCTTTAACCCTAAAACACTGCCCCCTACCCTACACAAACTCCACTGCAATACCCTAAACCCTAAAACACTACCCTCAGCACGACCCCCTACACTACCCAAACACCACTGCACTACCCTAAACCCCAGAAAAGTAACCACCACCCCATGCCCAATCCCCCTTACCTCTCAATACTCGTGGTTCCTCTCTCCTCGTGGTTACTGCTTCATGTTGTCTCTGAGGGGCGGTCCAGGTCGTTGTGAGGAAACGGAACAGCCTCTGTTTCCTTACAACGACATGGATCGTCTACATTTTTTCAGAACACATGGTCATTTACCATACATACCTTTACAACAAAATTCGTTGTAAAGGCATGCGTGGTAAATGACCATGCATTTTAAAAAAATGCGTAGTAATGACTTCGAGATGTACAATGCATGTGTGGTAATGCATGCATTGTAATGGTATTGTGAAGTAAAAAAATCGTTGTAACGGCTGTTTACCGATCGAAGCTGGCCCCTGTTCTTCAGTGAGTCATTTATTTGATAAATTAGGAAGAAGAAATGTGTTTTTTTTACCGAAAAGTGCATTCCCGTCCGTTGTATTGTAAAAGTGTCCGCGTGGCCTGCTTTCACTTCCGGTGAGAGAGTGGAAGAGTCTGTTTGGATCTAAAGGGGTTCTGTTGTTGGACGGGGCCGGCGCGACACGTCATCAGAAAACACAGCTAATGGAAAGCGTTGTCCCCGAAGTGTGGAGCAGTGCCAGAAGAGGTCAACGAGTGTGCGTCCCACTGCAGTATGACCGCACCGCGTGACCCATGTGCCGCCTCCAGTGTACGGAAGGCAGAAGCGGCATCCATCACAGGTCCTCTCGAAGACCGTTGTAGCACTAATTCTACATTTTGGAACTAGGGCACCTTAACCTTGTTGCTCCTGCCAGATACAAAGAGAAGATCCTGTGTTATTCAGTGCCCTCGTCCCCTTTTCAGTAGGTAGTGGTGCTTGTCACTTCGCTGTCCCGCCGGTGCACAGGACTGGGCTCCCCTCCTCATGTGCCATCTGCAGGGCCTCTGCCCTCGGATCACTGGTTTCGGTTTCTGGAGTGGCAACATAAACAGTTGCTCCCAAAAGACTAGCCTGAACACTTAGGTGAATATCCCCTGCGCCAGCATTCTGCGGAAATGTCTTCCTAGCTCTGCCACGTCGACGACGATGTCATAATTGCACCGCTCCGCTCGCAACACCGTATGACGTCATAGGAGCCATAAGAGGACCTCGTCGGCGTGCTGACATCAGTTCCATCCATTTTTTCCGTGCCACCGAGGTAAACAGGAGGACCAACACATTTTCACATGTGTACATAGTATACTAAATATATATATATATATATATATATATATATATATATATATATATATATATATATATATATATATATATATCGTACCACAAGGTTGCCCTTTAGGATGTCGCACACTTCAGGGTATTCGCACACTGAGCCTCAGGCGGCAACATCGATAGCATGCCCCACGCATTCACAGAGCCATACGCGTTTCGAGCTAATCAAGCTCTTGATCACTGGCAGGAAATGAGGCAGAAAGCGGACCATTGCAGAACGTGCTTTTAATCAATGTAAAGTCCCGCCCCAGTGGGCATCAACAATGGCATTGTGGTTGATGTAGTCCAAATACTGCCACTAAAGACTTTGATTTTTCTCTCGCCAAGTGGCTTACCCGCTTATGCCTCAATTAAAAATCAGTTCCATCAGGGTGAAAAGCATGCCGGCACCTCCATCAATGCTGCCAAGTCTCCAAGAAGTTCAAGGCCCCTTCGGTCCCCAACGGCGCTTGAAGTACAAACACCAGGGAACGCCTATGGCGTCGGGACATCCACGCGACCGGACCAGCCGCATAACATCGTACCACAAGGTTGCCCTTTAGGATGTCGCACACTTCAGGGTATTCGCACACTGAGCCTCAGGCGGCAACATCGATAGCATGCCCCACGCATTCACAGAGCCATACGCGTTTCGAGCTAATCAAGCTCATGATCACTGGCAGGAAATGAGGCAGAAAGCGGACCATTGCAGAACGTGCTTTTAATCAATGTAAAGTCCCGCCCCAGTGGGCGTCAACAATGGCATTGTGGTTGATGTAGTCCAAATACTGCCACTAAAGACTTTGATTGTTCTCTCGCCAAGTGGCTTACCCGCTTATGCCTCAATTAAAAATCAGTTCCATCAGGGTGAAAAGCATGCCGGCACCTCCATCAATGCTGCCAAGTCTCCAAGAAGTTCAAGGCCCCTTCGGTCCCCGACGGCGCTTGAAGTACAAACACCAGGGAACGCCTATGGCGTCGGGACATCCACGCGACCGGACCAGCCGCATAACATCATACCACAAGGTTGCCCTTTAGGATGTCGCACACTTCAGGGTATTCGCACACTGAGCCTCAGGCGGCAACATCGATAGCATGCCCCACGCATTCACAGAGCCATACGCGTTTCGAGCTAATCAAGCTCTTGATCACTGGCAGGAAATGAGGCAGAAAGCGGACCATTGCAGAACGTGCTTTTAATCAATGTAAAGTCCCGCCCCAGTGGGCGTCAACAATGGCATTGTGGTTGATGTAGTCCAAATACTGCCACTAAAGACTTTGATTGTTCTCTCGCCAAGTGGCTTACCCGCTTATGCCTCAATTAAAAATCAGTTCCATCAGGGTGAAAAGCATGCCGGCACCTCCATCAATGCTGCCAAGTCTCCAAGAAGTTCAAGGCCCCTTCGGTCCCCGACGGCGCTTGAAGTACAAACACCAGGGAACGCCTATGGCGTCGGGACATCCACGCGACCGGACCAGCCGCATAACATCGTACCACAAGGTTGCCCTTTAGGATGTCGCACACTTCAGGGTATTCGCACACTGAGCCTCAGGCGGCAACATCGATAGCATGCCCCACGCATTCACAGAGCCATACGCGTTTCGAGCTAATCAAGCTCTTGATCACTGGCAGGAAATGAGGCAGAAAGCGGACCATTGCAGAACGTGCTTTTAATCAATGTAAAGTCCCGCCCCAGTGGGCGTCAACAATGGCATTGTGGTTGATGTAGTCCAAATACTGCCACTAAAGACTTTGATTGTTCTCTCGCCAAGTGGCTTACCCGCTTATGCCTCAATTAAAAATCAGTTCCATCAGGGTGAAAAGCATGCCGGCACCTCCATCAATGCTGCCAAGTCTCCAAGAAGTTCAAGGCCCCTTCGGTCCCCGATGGCGCTTGAAGTACAAACACCAGGGAACGCCTATGGCGTCGGGACATCCACGCGACCGGACCAGCCGCATAACATCGTACCACAAGGTTGCCCTTTAGGATGTCGCACACTTCAGGGTATTCGCACACTGAGCCTCAGACGGCAACATCGATAGCATGCCCCACGCATTCACAGAGCCATACGCGTTTCGAGCTAATCAAGCTCTTGATCACTGGCAGGAAATGAGGCAGAAAGCGGACCATTGCAGAACGTGCTTTTAATCAATGTAAAGTCCCGCCCCAGTGGGCGTCAACAATGGCATTGTGGTTGATGTAGTCCAAATACTGCCACTAAAGACTTTGATTGTTCTCTCGCCAAGTGGCTTACCCGCTTATGCCTCAATTAAAAATCAGTTCCATCAGGGTGAAAAGCATGCCGGCACCTCCATCAATGCTGCCAAGTCTCCAAGAAGTTCAAGGCCCCTTCGGTCCCCGACGGCGCTTGAAGTACAAACACCAGGGAACGCCTATGGCGTCGGGACATCCACGCGACCGGACCAGCCGCATAACATCATACCACAAGGTTGCCCTTTAGGATGTCGCACACTTCAGGGTATTCGCACACTGAGCCTCAGGCGGCAACATCGATAGCATGCCCCACGCATTCACAGAGCCATACGCGTTTCGAGCTAATCAAGCTCTTGATCACTGGCAGGAAATGAGGCAGAAAGCAGACCATTGCAGAACGTGCTTTTAATCAATGTAAAGTCCCACCCCAGTGGGCGTCAACAATGGCATTGTGGTTGATGTAGTCCAAATACTGCCACTAAAGACTTTGATTGTTCTCTCGCCAAGTGGCTTACCCGCTTATGCCTCAATTAAAAATCAGTTCCATCAGGGTGAAAAGCATGACGGCACCTCCAGCAATGCTGCCAAGTCTCCAAGAAGTTCAAGGCCCCTTCGGTCCCCGACGGCGCTTGAAGTACAAACACCAGGGAACGCCTATGGCGTCGGGACATCCACGCGACCGGACCAGCCGCATAACATCGTACCACAAGGTTGCCCTTTAGGATGTCGCACACTTCAGGGTATTCGCACACTGAGCCTCAGGCGGCAACATCGATAGCATGCCCCATGCATTCACAGAGCCATACGCGTTTCGAGCTAATCAAGCTCTTGATCACTGTCAGGAAATGAGGCAGAAAGCGGACCATTGCAGAACGTGCTTTTAATCAATGTAAAGTCCCGCCCCAGTGGGCGTCAACAATGGCATTGTGGTTGATGTAGTCCAAATACTGCCACTAAAGACTTTGATTGTTCTCTCGCCAAGTGGCTTACCCGCTTATGCCTCAATTAAAAATCAGTTCCATCAGGGTGAAAAGCATGCCGGCACCTCCATCAATGCTGCCAAGTCTCCAAGAAGTTCAAGGCCCCTTCGGTCCCCGACGGCGCTTGAAGTACAAACACCAGGGAACGCCTGTGGCGTCGGGACATCCACGCAACCGGACCAGCCGCATAACATCCTACTGCCAGTGATCAAGAGCTTGATTAGCTCGAAACGCGTATGGCTCTGTGAATGCGTGGGGCATGCTATCGATGTTGCCGCCTGAGGCTCAGTGTGCGAATACCCTGAAGTGTGCGACATCCTAAAGGGCAACCTTGTGGTACGATGTTATGCGGCAGGTCCGGTCGCCACTTGGCGAGAGAACAATCAAAGTCTTTAGTGGCAGTATTTGGACTACATCAACCACAATGCCATTGTTGACGCCCACTGGGACGGGACTTTACATTGATTAAAAGCACGTTCTGCAATGGTCCGCTTTCTGCCTCATTTCCTGCCAGTGATCAAGAGCTTGATTAGCTCGAAACGCGTATGGCTCTGTGAATGCGTGGGGCATGCTATCGATGTTGCCGCCTGAGGCTCAGTGTGCGAATACCCTGAAGTGTGCGGCATTCTAAAGGGCAACCTTGTGGTACGATATATATATATATATATATATATATATATATATATATATATATATATATATATATATATATATATATATATATATATATATATATATATATATATATATATATATATATATATATATTAAACCACAGTTTGCTCAGCAAATAAGGGCGCACTCAGGAAACAGTAATCATCCTCTGGGCTCTGCAGAAGCTTTGCTGAGCAAACTGTGGTTTAATGTATGCGCGCCGGCTCCGGGCGTGAAGGGCTGCACCACCCAGCGGATTTGATGGGGCCACGAGGCGCAGAATTTGCTGTCGCCGCATATGTGGGGAAACAAGCCATGGATTATGGGCTCCACGGACGCTTTGCGGGCTCATTGAAGTGCCGATTCAAATGATTTTCCTTCCCATACAAGGGTGAATTTAGGCTGCAGCACTGCAAGTCCCAGCAAGCACTGGGGTCTCATCTGAGAAGCCCATTGGAGGGCAGGTAATTCAAATTCAGTGCTGCAGTAACGCGAGACTTTGGACAAATGCCTATGAATAAGGAAATGTTTTCCGAAACGCGTCAGGCTGTTGTTATTATTAAAGCTTCTGCAGAGCCCAGAGGATGATTACTGTTTCCTGAGTGCGCCCTTATTTGCTGAGCAAACTGTGGTTTAATGTATGCGCGCCGGCTCCGGGCGTGAAGGGCTGCACCACCCAGCGGATTTGATGGGGCCACGAGGCGCAGAATTTGCTGTCGCCGCATATGTGGGGAAACAAGCCATGGATTATGGGCTCCACGGACGCTTTGCTGGCTCATTGAAGTGCCGATTCAAATGATTTTCCTTCCCATACAAGGGTGAATGTAGGCTGCAGCACTGCAAGTCCCAGCAAGCACTGGGGTCTCATCTGAGAAGCCCATTGGAGGGCAGGTAATTCAAATTCAGTGCTGCAGTAACGCGAGACTTTGGACAAATGCCTATGAATAAGGAAATGTTTTCCGAAACGCGTCAGGCTGTTGTTATTATTAAAGCTTCTGCAGAGCCAAGAGGATGATTACTGTTTCCTGAGTGCGCCCTTATTTGCTGAGCAAACTGTGGTTTAATGTATGCGCGCCGGCTCCGGGCGTGAAGGGCTGCACCACCCAGCGGATTTGATGGGGCCACGAGGCGCAGAATTTGCTGTCGCCGCATATGTGGGGAAACAAGCCATGGATTATGGGCTCCACGGACGCTTTGCCGGCTCTTTGAAGTGCCGATTCAAATGATTTTCCTTCCCATACAAGGGTGAATGTAGGCTGCAGCACTGCAAGTCCCAGCAAGCACTGGGGTCTCATCTGAGAAGCCCATTGGAGGGCAGGTAATTCAAATTCAGTGCTGCAGTAACGCGAGACTTTGGACAAATGCCTATGAATAAGGAAATGTTTTCCGAAACGCGTCAGGCTGTTGTTATTATTAAAGCTTCTGAGGAGCCCAGAGGATGATTACTGTTTCCTGAGTGCGCCCTTATTTGCTGAGCAAACTGTGGTTTAATGTATGCGCGCCGGCTCCGGGCGTGAAGGGCTGCACCACCCAGCGGATTTGATGGGGCCACGAGGCGCAGAATTTGCTGTCGCCGCATATGTGGGGAAACAAGCCATGGATTATGGGCTCCACAGACGCTTTGCCGGCTCATTGAAGTGCCGATTTAAATGATTTTCCTTCCCATACAAGGGTGAATGTAGGCTGCAGCACTGCAAGTCCCAGCAAGCACTGGGGTCTCATCTGAGAAGCCCATTGGAGGGCAGGTAATTCAAATTCAGTGCTGCAGTAACGCGAGACTTTGGACAAATGCCTATGAATAAGGAAATGTTTTCCGAAACGCGTCAGGCTGTTGTTATTATTAAAGCTTCTGCAGAGCCCAGAGGATGATTACTGTTTCCTGAGTGCGCCCTTATTTGCTGAGCAAACTGTGGTTTAATGTATGCGCGCCGGCTCCGGGCGTGAAGGGCTGCACCACCCAGCGGATTTGATGGGGCCACGAGGCGCAGAATTTGCTGTCGCCGCATATGTGGGGAAACAAGCCATGGATTATGGGCTTCACAGACGCTTTGCCGGCTCATTGAAGTGCTGATTCAAATGATTTTCCTTCCCATACAAGGGTGAATGTAGGCTGCAGCACTGCAAGTCCCAGCAAGCACTGGGGTCTCATCTGAGAAGCCCATTGGAGGGCAGGTAATTCAAATTCAGTGCTGCAGTAACGCGAGACTTTGGACAAATGCCTATGAATAAGAAAATGTTTTCCGAAACGCGTCAGGCTGTTGTTATTATTAAAGCTTCTGCAGAGCCCAGAGGATGATTACTGTTTCCTGAGTGCGCCCTTATTTGCTGAGCAAACTGTGGTTTAATGTATGCGCGCCGGCTCCGGGCGTGAAGGGCTGGACCACCCAGCGGATTTGATGGGGCCACGAAGCGCAGAATTTGCTGTCGCCGCATATGTGGGGAAACAAGCCATGGATTATGGGCTCCACGGACGCTTTGCCGGCTCATTGAAGTGCCGATTCAAATGATTTTCCTTCCCATACAAGGGTGAATGTAGGCTGCAGCACTACAAGTCCCAGCAAGCACTGGGGTCTCATCTGAGAAGCCCATTGGAGGGCAGGTAATTCAAATTCAGTGCTGCAGTAACGCGAGACTTTGGACAAATGCCTATGAATAAGGAAATGTTTTCCGAAACGCGTCAGGCTGTTGTTATTATTAAAGCTTCTGCAGAGCCCAGAGGATGATTACTGTTTCCTGAGTGCGCCCTTATTTGCTGAGCAAACTGTGGTTTAATGTATGCGCGCCGGCTCCGGGCGTGAAGGGCTGCACCACCCAGCGGATTTGATGGGGCCACGAGGCGCAGAATTTGCTGTCGCCGCATATGTGGGGAAACAAGCCATGGATTATGGGCTCCACGGACGCTTTGCCAGCTCATTGAAGTGCCGATTCAAATGATTTTCCTTCCCATACAAGGGTGAATGTAGGCTGCAGCACTGCAAGTCCCAGCAAGCACTGGGGTCTCATCTGAGAAGCCCATTGGAGGGCAGGTAATTCAAATTCAGTGCTGCAGTAACGCGAGACTTTGGACAAATGCCTATGAATAAGGAAATGTTTTCCGAAACGCGTCAGGCTGTTGTTATTATTAAAGCTTCTGCAGAGCCCAGAGGATGATTACTGTTTCCTGAGTGCGCCCTTATTTGCTGAGCAAACTGTGGTTTAATGTATGCGCGCCGGCTCCGGGCGTGAAGGGCTGCACCACCCAGCGGATTTGATGGGGCCACGAGGCGCAGAATTTGCTGTCGCCGCATATGTGGGGAAACAAGCCATGGATTATGGGCTCCACGGACGCTTTGCCGGCTCATTGAAGTGCCGATTCAAATGATTTTCCTTCCCATACAAGGGTGAATGTAGGCTGCAGCACTGCAAGTCCCAGCAAGCACTGGGGTCTCATCTGAGAGGCCCATTGGAGGGCAGGTAATTCAAATTCAGTGCTGCAGTAACGCGAGACTTTGGACAAATGCCTATGAATAAGGAAATGTTTTCCGAAACGCGTCAGGCTGTTGTTATTATTAAAGCTTCTGCAGAGCCCAGAGGATGATTACTGTTTCCTGAGTGCGCCCTTATTTGCTGAGCAAACTGTGGTTTAATGTATGCACGCCGGCTCCGGGCGTGAAGGGCTGCACCACCCAGCGGATTTGATGGGGCCACGAGGCGCAGAATTTGCTGTCGCCGCATATGTGGGGAAACAAGCCATGGATTATGAGCTCCACGGACGCTTTGCCGGCTCATTGAAGTGCCGATTCAAATGATTTTCCTTCCCATACAAGGGTGAATGTAGGCTGCAGCACTGCAAGTCCCAGCAAGCACTGGGGTCTCATCTGAGAAGCCCATTGGAGGGCAGGTAATTCAAATTCAGTGCTGCAGTAACGCGAGACTTTGGACAAATGCCTATGAATAAGGAAATGTTTTCCGAAACGCGTCAGGCTGTTGTTATTATTAAAGCTTCTGCAGAGCCCAGAGGATGATTACTGTTTCCTGAGTGCGCCCTTATTTGCTGAGCAAACTGTGGTTTAATATATATATATATATATATTATATATATATATATATATATATATATATGAATCCAACAAGCTGTCCCTGCAGGAGGAGCACTGAATAGCTGGTGCCGGCGGCGGGGTAAGGACAACCTCGCAAATGTATCAAAAGCAAGCTTTGAAAGAACAAAGACGCCGCACTCTTCCTGAAAGTTGAAGTTAGAGTTTTATTTTCTCTTCACCTACGCGTTTCGAACTATGGCAGTTCTTGGTCACGGTAGTATACATAAGTCCCTTTTCACTTTCAATATTTATACCAATTCTCCACTTTACCGACAATGAGGCATTATGGGTATGGTAGTTTGTTATACAAAAAATGTATGAACTACATTAGGATTTAGATCGAGTCTGAGTGACTGTGTGGGCACTGATGTGATAATGTGATTAATGGTCCAAAATTGCATAACAATATGTTCTATGCTTAGGTTGACAATTAGAAACACTCAATAAGTATCTAAATTTTGCGTTCAGTCGCAATTTGTATACACGAATCCTACGTGTATATTGTCAACAAACAAGGACTTACAATCTGGTATTATGGCTGAGAGCCCTATATACCTCTATTTACCCTTTCATGACAAAATGACCACACAGCGGATCGGACAACGACAGCAATCCATTTCTATATACAAAAGTAATGATCTTAGTGACCAAATACACATTCAAATATTGCTCAATTGATTTTAATATGTTACAAAGAAACTGTTTTGATCCAGTTTTTAGTCTGAAATGTATCACCAATTGTACTTAATGTTCTTATAAGTGTACATAAAGTTCATCATCTCCGTTCAATCCTCCAGGGATTCTGGTTTTGAAACGGATTATTAATTTTGATTCCAGTCGTCTCAATTTTTGAGTCCTGTTCCCACCTCTTTCATGTTCCTTAATGCATGCAATGCCTGAGTACTTGATATCTTGCCAAGTTTTACCAGTATGACTCTGTAGGTGTTTTGTCATTGCATATGTCATATCTTCATTTTGGATTGCGCGTATGTGTTCTAAAATGCGCTTTTTCAGTGGGCAGATTGTGGACCCTATATATCTTTTGCCACAGAAACATTCAATCATGTAGACCACAAATTGGGTTTCACAAGTGATCTTATTTTGAATTACAAATGTTCGATCTCGTGAATCTTTGATGGTTTTTAGATTTCTGCCTATTTTACACGCTTTGCATGTCATGCATTTTGTAAATCCTTGTTGTCTTATTTCAAGCCAAGTCTTGGTTGTTTTATTTTCAAAATGGCTATTCACCAGTGTGTCTTGAAGTGACGGTGCCTTCCTGTACGATATTAGTGGTTGACTCCCAATTGTAGGTCCAATATCTGGATCTTTCTTGATGATGTTCCAATATTTCAATAGGATTTTTCGAATGTTAAAGCTTTCCTTTGAGTATGTCAAAATTAGGCGTGGTCTTTCTTCAGTGGTTACTGTATCTCTCTTTCTTACAGTAAGAGTCTGAGCTCTTGTTATTTGTCTGGCTTTCTTTTCTCCACGTGTGATATCGCTGTGTTTGTATCCACGTGAGGCAAATCTTTGTTTGGTGTCCAGAAACTTTCTTTCCATCTCTTCTGGCTCAGAACAATTCCTTTTCATCCGTAGGAATTCACCATACGGAATACTTTGCTTCAAGGATTGTGGATGAAAGCTAGATCCATGCAGGACACTGTTAGTAGATGTTTTCTTCCTAAAAACTGTTGAGTGAATCTTGTTGGATTTAATATAGATTTTTGTGTCCAGAAACTCAATCTCAGTCGATTGTATATTGAAAGTGAATTTTAGGCCTACCTCATTTTGATTAAATATTGTGATAAACTCCACCAGTTTTTCTTTCTTCCCCCTCCATAATAGGAAGAGGTCGTCAATGAAGCGTAGCCATAATACTACATCCGCAGTATATGGGTCATTTTCCTCCCTCCAAGCTATGTGTCTCTCCCACCAACCCATGGTGAGATTCGCATAGCTTGGAGAAAAGGAAACTCCCATGGCTGTACCGCACTTTTGAGAGTACATTTGTTTGTCAAATAGGAATACATTATTTCTTAGGCAAAGTTGGATCATTTCCATCAACATATTAGTGTGTTACAGTTCCCCAATAGGTCTTTGTTTTAGGAAGTATGCTGTGGCTGTCAAACCTATCTCATGATCAATAGATGTATATAACGAGACAACATCAATTGTTGCCAATAAGTAATCAGGTTGCCATTCTGTTTCCATTAAAATTCTCAAAAAGTCACCAGTATCTCTGATGTATGAGTTTAAGGTTGGAACGATTGGTATCAGGAAGTGGTCAACATAGTCCGCTATATTCTCATATAATGATCCACAGCTGGAAATTATAGGTCGACCTGGAGGTTTATGCAGAGTTTTATGGACTTTAGGTAAGAAATATATCGTAGGTGTTACAGGATTAGTTACCGTTAGAAAGTTCT
Organism: Triturus cristatus; assembly: GCF_964204655.1. Classification (NCBI taxonomy): domain Eukaryota; kingdom Metazoa; phylum Chordata; class Amphibia; order Caudata; family Salamandridae; genus Triturus; species Triturus cristatus. The sequence continues at coordinate 782,395,779 of NC_140592.1, forward strand.
TTTCTTCTGCGCTCAGTAGGCCATCTTCATACCACTCATTTAGTCGATTGTGTATGTCTCTAGTCATCGTTGGAATGGGATTGGAAGTTAAACGTGTATAGTTGTTTTCATTTTTCAATTGACGGTTTGCTTCCTCTATATATGCTTGTTTGTCGAGGATAACAATATTTCCGCCCTTGTCCGCGGGCTTTATTTCTATCGCATTATTAGTTCTTAATGCTTGCAGTGCTTGACGCTCTTCTGGGGACAGATTTTCTTTTTTAGAGTTGATTGTATTTTCCAAGACTTCTAGCTCTGCCACAACTAGATCTTGGAATGTGTCAATTCGGTTTCCTGGATGTAATGATGGACAAAATTTTGATTTGTTCTTAAATTCAGTTCGTGGATGATTGTCTGTATTTATGCCCATTTATTCTAATGCTTGTATGTCTATTATTTCTGACTCAGTGATTTCATGGGCAAGATCATATGCAGTCCTTAAAGCCATTGTTTCGGCAATAGTGTATCCTTCTTGTGGTGCAGATGAAATTAAAATTGTCTCCATTTCACATTCTTTATGTTTTGAAGGTATTTTTGCAAAAAAAATCGCGGCACATAAACGATCCTAATGTAATTCATACATTTTTTGTATAACAAACTACCATACCCATAATGCCTCATTGTCGGTAAAGTGGAGAATTGGTATAAATATTGAAAGTGAAAAGGGACTTATGTATACTACCGTGACCAAGAACTGCCATAGTTCGAAACGCGTAGGTGAAGAGAAAATAAAACTCTAACTTCAACTATTCAGGAAGAGTGCGGCGTCTTTGTTCTTTCAAAGCTTGCTTTTGATACATTTGCGAGGTTGTCCTTACCCCGCCGCCGGCACCAGCTATTCAGTGCTCCTCCTGCAGGGACAGCTTGTTGGATTCATTTTGATTTCAGGGGAGAGCCCAGCACGTACACGGACTGCTACGGTGAAAAACTACTCGTTTATGTGCCGCGATCTGCATACTGGCAGAGAACGAACTGTCGACTAAAAGAATTGTTGCCAGCTTTGCAGAGGAATTTGGCACAAAGGAATAACGAAGAGAAGCAAAACCGGAAACAATAAGCAGAGAATCACTTTCAAGGGGCAACTGGTAGAGCGCCGGCGTGGGGCGTCGGAGGACACCATTACGTCCGGGAGTCTCCCAGGTAAGCTTGAATGCGTGACCCCTTTGTCATAATCCGTTGTTCGTGCTGTAGCGAGTGTGTTTGCTTGCCATAATTACTTAAAATTACGGAGCAAATAACTAATTCGTTAAACACACACTATCCTGATTGAAGCAGTTTTTATTGATAAAACATCAGCTGGGGTGCGATAACACATCCCTGACTCTTCACAAACTGTAGCATAAGGAATTTTCACTCAACAGCTGAAGTGAATTGGACAAAAATAGAATTTCACGAACCAATTGCATTCAAATAATTAATTGACTCGAGATTCACACAATATGGAACAGAGGGCAGCCAAACGAATGGAGAAAGCTGAAAGTATGTTCACCAGACAAGCACCTACCACCTCAACATCAAATACGAAAACAACTGAGTCAAATACAGCCATAATGTCATTGAAACAATTATTTTTACAAATGGAAAAACTGCTTCGAAAAGAAATTTCACGCAGTTGGGAGATAATAACACTGGAAAAATACGTGGAAGTTGGAAGAGTACCCCGAGGATTACGCATATTCACCCTTCCTAACCATCCTGACACCAGCCCTGAAATGCTTGATGAATGGGGGAAAAATAACATGGACAGTTCACGCACAATGATGCTCATCATTATTAAGTATGCTAAAAAGAATGTTGAGGAATTGCACATCAAAATAGATGAGATTGAGCAACAAATTAAAACACAAGGGCAAGAGGAAGAAAGCATTAAGAAGCTACGGATGCAAATGGATAAAAATCTGGACAAACATGAATGCGAACTCCAAGAAAGAAAACAAAGAAAATTTAAAAGAGATGAGTGTGATTATGAAAATGGAACTATCTTCACATTTGCTAAAAGATTTGAAATTCTAAAACAACAAACAGAAAGTAAAAAACCAAATGTGCCAGAATCCCCATACACTACGCCAAGTGAAACAGAATCAGACCTAAGTGAAGGAGAACATCAATCAACAGGTACTAGGAAGTTTTCTTTTTTAGAAGAAATGAAATTGCTGTATCAGGACCAAAAAAATCCGAAAATAAGGGGAAGGGGACAAGGCAGAGGACGTACAAGGGGACGAGGAAGGGGTCAATTTGGAAAAGCAAACCACGGTGAAAAACAAGAAGAAGTAGAAAAACAAAGATATCACTTACGAAACCGAACAGTGATAAGGAAATAAATAAATTTATAAATACAAAAACAGATCCCAACTTGATAATTAACTTGTCAAATTACAACTTGACGCAAGCAGAACGGACATTATTGAATAAAGGCTTAACATTCTGCCCTGAAAGACATCAAGATGCAGTCGAAACCCGAATTGACATGTACAAGTACATTCGCAAATTAAAATTTAAAAGCTTTTTTGCAAAAATACCTTCAAAACATAAAGAGTGTGAAATGGAGACAACTTTAATTTCATCTGCACCACAAGAAGGATACACTATTGCCGAAACAATGGCTTTAAGGACTGCATATGATCTTGCCCATGAAATCACTGAGTCAGAAATAACAGACATACAAGCATTAGAAGAAATGGGCATAAATACAGACAATCATCCACGAACTGAATTTAAGAACAAATCAAAATTTTGTCCATCATTACATCCAGGAAACCGAATTGACACATTCCAAGATCTAGTTGTGGCAGAGCTAGAAGTCTTGGAAAATACAATCAACTCTAAAAAAGAAAATCTGTCCCCAGAAGAGCGTCAAGCACTGCAAGCATTAAGAACTAATAATGCGATAGAAATAAAGCCCGCGGACAAGGGCGGAAATATTGTTATCCTCGACAAACAAGCATATATAGAGGAAGCAAACCGTCAATTGAAAAATGAAAACAACTATACACGTTTAACTTCCAATCCCATTCCAACGATGACTAGAGACATACACAATCGACTAAATGAGTGGTATGAAGATGGCCTACTGAGCGCAGAAGAAAAGAACTTTCTAACGGTAACTAATCCTGTAACACCTACGATATATTTCTTACCTAAAGTCCATAAAACTCTGCATAAACCTCCAGGTCGACCTATAATTTCCAGCTGTGGATCATTATATGAGAATATAGCGGACTATGTTGACCACTTCCTGATACCAATCGTTCCAACCTTAAACTCATACATCAGAGATACTGGTGACTTTTTGAGAATTTTAATGGAAACAGAATGGCAACCTGATTACTTATTGGCAACAATTGATGTTGTCTCGTCATATACATCTATTGATCATGAGATAGGTTTGACAGCCACAGCATACTTCCTAAACAAAGACCTATTGGGGAACTGCAACACACTAATATGTTGATGGAAATGATCCAACTTTGCCTAAGAAATAATGTATTCCTATTTGACAAACAAATGTACTCTCAAAAGTGCGGTACAGCCATGGGAGTTTCCTTTTCTCCAAGCTATGCGAATCTCACCATGGGTTGGTGGGAGAGACACATAGCTTGGAGGGAGGAAAATGACCCATATACTGCGGATGTAGTATTATGGCTACACTTCATTGACGACCTCTTCCTATTATGGAGGGGGAAGAAAGAAAAACTGGTGGAGTTTATCACAATATTGAATCAACATGAGGTAGGCCTAAAATTCACTTTCAATATACAATCGACTGAGATTGAGTTTCTGGACACAAAAATCTATATTAAATCCAACAAGATTCACTCAACAGTTTTTAGGAAGAAAACATCTACTAACAGTGTCCTGCATGGATCTAGCTTTCATCCACAATCCTTGAAGCAAAGTATTCCGTATGGTGAATTCCTACGGATGAAAAGGAATTGTTCTGAGCCAGAAGAGATGGAAAGAAAGTTTCTGGACACCAAACAAAGATTTGCCTCACGTGCTTACAAACACAGCGATATCACACGTGGAGAAAAGAAAGCCAGACAAATAACAAGAGCTCAGACTCTTACTGTAAGAAAGAGAGATACAGTAACCACTGAAGAAAGACCACGCCTAATTTTGACATACTCAAAGGAAAGCTTTAAAATTCGAAAAATCCTATTGAAATATTGGAACATCATCAAGAAAGATCCAGATATTGGACCTACAATTGGGAGTCAACCACTAATATCGTACAGGAAGGCACCGTCACTTCAAGACACACTGGTGAATAGCCATTTTGAAAATAAAACAACCAAGACTTGGCTTGAAATAAGACAACAAGGATTTACAAAATGCATGACATGCAAAGCGTGTAAAATAGGCAGAAATCTAAAAACCATCAAAGATTCACGAGATCGAACATTTGTAATTCAAAATAAGATCACTTGTGAAACCCAATTTGTGGTCTACATGATTGAATGTTTCTGTGGCAAAAGATATATAGGGTCCACAATCTGCCCACATAAAAAGCGCATTTTAGAACACATACGCACAATCCAAAATGAAGATATGACATATGCAATGACAAAACACCTACAGAGTCATACTGGTAAAACTTGGCAAGATATCAAGTACTCAGGCATTGCATGCATTAAGGAACATGAAAGAGGTGGGAACAGGACTCAAAAATTGAGACGACTGGAATCAAAATTAATAATCCGTTTCAAAACCAGAATCCCTGGAGGATTGAACGGAGATGATGAACTTTATGTACACTTATAAGAACATTAAGTACAATTGGTGATACATTTCAGACTAAAAACTTGATCAAAACAGTTTCTTTGTAACATATTAGAATCAATTGAGCAATATTTGAATGTGTATTTGGTCACTAAGATCATTACTTTTGTATATAGAAATGGATTGCTGTCGTTGTCCGATCCGCTGTGTGGTCATTTTGTCATGAAAGGGTAAATAGAGGTATATAGGGCACTCAGCCATAATACCAGATTGTAAGTCCTTGTTTGTTGACAATATACACGTAGGATTCGTGTATACAAATTGCGACTGAACGCAAAATTTAGATACTTATTGAGTGTTTCTAATTGTCAACCTAAGCATAGAACATATTGTTATGCAATTTTGGACCATTAATCACATTATGACATCAGTGCCCACACAGTCACTCAGACTCGATCTAAATCCTAATGTAATTCATACATTTTTTGTATAACAAACTACCATACCCATAATGCCTCATTGTCGGTAAAGTGGAGAATTGGTATAAATATTGAAAGTGAAAAGGGACTTATGTATACTACCGTGACCAAGAACTGCCATAGTTCGAAACGCGTAGGTGAAGAGAAAATAAAACTCTAACTTCAACTATTCAGGAAGAGTGCGGCGTCTTTGTTCTTTCAAAGCTTGCTTTTGATATATATATATATATATATATATCTATATCTATATATATATATATATATATATATATATATATGTATTATCTACTGGCGGTCGCCAGTAGATAGTTATAGTTAGGACCGAGTTTCCATAGGAAATCTGAAAATTCTATTTTGAATAACTTTGGCGCCGGTTGACGAATCCTCGCGACATTTTCAAAACTAATGGGGTGCTCCGCTCAGCTCCTACCCTGAAAGTCTCGGGGTGATGCGTCAAGTGGGGGCTGAGAAAAAAGGGGGGGTCCCAAAACGCGTTTTCCCCATGCATTTTCCCATAGGACCTTTAGTCGAAGGTACAGTCCGAACGGCTGAACAGAATGACTTGAAATTTGGCAAAGAGGTAGTCCTCAGGTCAGGCATGTGCCTTTTGCATATATGGTGTCAATCTGTTCAGTAGTTCCTGAGAAAATTGCAGTTAAAAGCACATAAATATCTATAAGCGCGCACCGTGCGCGCACCATAACGTTCGCAAGTGTAATTCTGATTGGTGGTTACATGGTAGTCAACATTCGAATCGGTCGAAATCAGGAAGTGTCGGCCGCCATTTTGTGTGTTTTGTGTGTGACAGTGAAAAAGAAAGGTGGAGAACGTGAAAAGGGGGCAGGGTAGAGAGTTCCTGACCCCCTAGCCTTTGTCAGGGGGTCCCTGAAGGACCCCAAAGGGTGAAAAAAACATTTTATTTTTTTTTCAAAAAATCGCGGGGTGCGCGCACGGTGGCAAAAAATTCGTAAAAAACATAGATTTAAAAATCATGTGTAAGTGTTTAGATGTTGGTTGGCTCTAAAAAGAGCTGTTGTGTTCATTGAGTGTTTTTTGGTACCTACAAGTAAGTACCGATGCACAGTCTAAAGTTCAAGAGGAAGACTCTGTTCCCTTCATCTGTGAAATGTACACCATCTCCTCTATAAATGCCACTCAGAAGCATTGGTTCATAGTAGTTTCTGTTCCAGAATCTTCAAACACCACACCCACTCCCCTCACTATTTCTTCTTATTTCCTGGGACAAGGAGGTGAACAGCTATCAATTTTACTTGAAAATGGCAGAACAGCAGTCTTCTTCAGGGAGTGAGGAGGAGACCTGGATGCACTCTGAAGGTGTCTTTCAGTAGAATGACAATATGAAAAGAAAGGTAGTTGTAAAATGGAGGCTTACATACTTTTTTTTTTAATAAAAAGAACTCATTGGCTGTTTCACACCATTCTACACTAAAAACTAGGCTGTATGTTTACATTTTTAAAAGCATGTTTTGTATTGGTTCAGAAAAATGTGTTCCCACAGAACATTACTTTGGTTTTGCTGTTAGGTTTGAAAAGTCAAGCAATCTTGCTGTTTGGATTAGAAACATTGCGTGCTGAACTTCTGACCTGTCTGCTCACACCAGTGTTCGATGATCTGTTGCTATGCTAGCAGGCAGAAGTCATGTTGGGGGTAGGAATCATTTGGAAAGGGTTGAAATTTTCAACCAATAGAAATGTGTGTTTCCAATTAATAGAAAGGTGGGGAACGTGAAAAGGGGGCAGGGTAGAGAGCTCCTGACCCCCTAGCCTTTGTCAGGGGGTCTCTGAAGGAGCCCGAAAAGTGAAAAAAACATTTCATTTTTTTTCAAAAAATCACGGGGTGCATGCACGCACGGCGGCAAAAAATTCGAAAAAAATAGAATTAAAAATCAAGTTTAAGTGTTTAGATGTTGGTTGGCTCTAAAAAGAGCCGTTGTGTTCATTGAGTGTTTTTGGTACCTACAAGTAAGTACCGATGCACAGTCTAAAATTCAAGAGGAAGACTCTGGTCCCTTCATCTGTGAAATGTACACCATCTCCTCTATAAATGCCTTGCATGTTGTCACGCAAGTTGTTGTGGTATATAGAACCCATACCATAGTCTCTGAGGAAAGCAGAAACAGACTTATTGACGTGCTTTCTTGCTTTCTCAATCTGCGGACAATATTGGTTGGACCAGTTCCACTTTTGCCTTTGGCATATATTAGAATATACAAAGGTAGTTTGTGGAAAAAGTGACATCAATTGCACAAAGGTGTCCTTAACAAGCATTTCCAGACCTACCCCAGTTAAAGTGCCTAGGTCATTTCCACCACAGTGCACAATTATAAGGTTAGGCTGTGGGAGATGTAGAAAGGATTTCACCAAAGGCATTAAATGGTGCCACTTTAACCCTCTCTGACCAATCCATTTAATGTCTACATTTGGCAAACAAGGTCTTTCACAATACCTCTTTTTTCTGCATACTTTTCACTCCAGAAGACATAGCTATGACCTACAATCCACACTGTGAACATTTTTCAAGGAGATCTGGATGCACTCAGAAGGTGTCTTTCAGTAGAATGGCAATATGAAAAGAAAGATAGTTGTAAAATGGAGGCTTACATACTTTTTTTTTTAATAAAAAGAACTCATTGGCTGTTTCACACCATTCTACACTAAAAACTAGGCTGTATGTTTACATTTTTAAAAGCATGTTTTGTATTGGTTCAGAAAAATGTGTTCCCACAGAACATTACTTTGGATTTGCTGTTAGGTTTGAAAAGTCAAGCACTCTTGCTGTTTGGATTAGAAACATTGTGTGCTGAACTTCTGACCTCTCTGCTCACACCAGTGTTCCATGACATGTTGCTATGGTAGCAGGCAGAAGTCATGTTGGGGGTAGGAATGATTTGGAAAAGTGTTGAAATTTGCAACCAATAGAAATGTGTGTTTCCATTTGAAAAAATGTGGGAAGCAATGTGATTTGAAGTTAACATGTATATGTGTGAAAAAAGAGAGGGAAAGTTTGCCATTTACTGGTTCTTGTGAGAGGTGTACAGCTCAGAGATTCTGGCTCTGATGATCTGCTGTGTGAGTGCCACATTTCTTTCTCAACTAACTACTTTTAAAGGTGAGTTATGAATTTGAGAGGGGATGTATGTGGTGTATTTTGATATAAATATTAGAAATTTGTTTCTTCTTTTAAAGTTGTGTTTTACATTTTATGTTTTGGAAGATATTTAACTGCCTTGAACTTGTAAGATATTATGGAGTATGTCTTCACCATAAGTTAAGGTGTACTGGTATCACCCAGGAATACTGTTTTGTACCTAGAATCACACCATGAGTCTGTGTGCACACAGGAATTGTTGTCAGAGATTTAATTTGTGTTGCTCTTGTTCTGTAAGACTTGCACTCGTAGGAAAGGGGCAGCTTGTTTTCTTGAACTGTGATAGTTAGCATTCAGCAGAAATCACTATATCACAGATGCGAGGCAAATGCTAACACATTTGAAAACAACAGGGTAGATTTTCGTTCCACTCCTGCAATGGGTGAGGTAGTTCCTACATGTTAAAAGCCCAATTAACCCTTACCACATGTGCTCTTACATACATCTATGCAGTCTTCATGCAGTTGTGCAAGTGTCCATGCAGATCTCTCTTGCACCTGACCATACACAGTCTCCAGAAACACACTCTTAGCACACAGCCAGGTGCTTCTCCTGCACTCCCATGCTTACTATTCAGCACTGTGTGGTATTTCAGATAGCAGTGTGTAACGCTAACACATTCAACATCACCAAGGCTCATTTCCTTTGCTCTAGTCTAATCACTCACCCAGGTTCCACATGGTCATGGTCTCAAGTAGCTGTTAGGACATGTGCTCTTTCCTGCCTCTCTAAACTATAAGGAAAATGTGTCAGGCTGTTACAGTAATTATCACTTGCTCTACCACAGTAGTAAATATGCTTTGAAATTGCCAATCAAATATCGTTTTCTGCCTAGAATCACACTATGAGTCTGTGTGCACACAGGAATTGTTGTCAGAGATTTAATTTGTGTTGCTCTTGTTCTGTAAGACTGGCACTCGTAGGAAAGGGGCAGCTTGTTTTCTTGAACTGTGATGATTAGCATTCAGCAGAAATCACTATTTCACAGATGCGAGGCAAATGCTAACACATTTGAAAACAACAGGGTAGATTTTCCTTCCACTCCTGCAATGGGTGAGGTAGTTCCTACATGTTCAAAAGCCCAATTAACCCTTACCACATGTGCTCTTACATACATGTATGCAGTCTTCATGCAGTTGTGCAAGTGTCCATGCAGATGTCTCTTGCACCTGACAATACACAGTCTCCAGAAACACACTCTTAGCACACAGCCAGGTGCTTCTCCTGCACTCCCATGCTTACTATTCAGCACTGTGTGGTATTTCAGATAGCAGTGTGTAACGCTAACACATTCAACATCACCAAGGCTCATTTCCTTTGCTCTAGTCTAATCACTCACCCAGGTTCCACATGCTCTTGGTCTCAAGTAGCTGTTAGGACATGTGCTCTTTTCTGCCTCTCTAAACTATAAGGAAAATGTGTCAGGCTGTTACAGTAATTATCACTTGCTCTACCACAGTAGTAAATGTGCTTTGAAATTGCCAATCATATATCGTTTTCTGCCTAGAATCACACCATGAGTCTGTGTGCACACAGGAATTGATGTCAGAGATTTAATTCGTGTTGCTCTTGTTCTGTAAGACTTGCACTCGTAGGAAAGGGGCAGCTTGTTTTCTTGAACTGTGATGGTTAGCATTCAGCAGAAATCACTATCTCACAGATGCAAGGCAAATGCTAACACATTTGAAAACAACAGGGTAGATTTTCCTTCCACTCCTGCAATGGGTGAGGTAGTTCCTACATGTTCAAAACTCCAATTAACCCTTACCACACATGTACTCTTACATACATCTCTGCAGTCTTCATGCAGTTGTGCAAGTGTCCATGCAGATCTCTCTTGCACCTGACAATACACAGTCTCCAGAAACACACTCTTAGCACACAGCCAGGTGCTTCTCCTGCACTCCCATGCTTACTATTCAGCACTGTGTGGTATTTCAGATAGCAGTGTGTAACGCTAACACATTCAACATCGCCAAGGCTCATTTCCTTTGCTCCAGTCTAATCACTCACCCAGGTTCCACATGCTCATGGTCTCAAGTAGCTGTTAGGACATGTGCTCTTTTCTGCCTCTCTAAACTATAAGGAAAATGTGTCAGGCTGTTACAGTAATTATCACTTGCTCTACCACAGTAGTAAATGTGCTTTGATATTGCCAATCAAATATCGTTTTCTGCCTAGAATCACACCATGAGTCTGTGTGCACACAGGAATTGTTGTCAGAGATTTAATTTGTGTTGCTCTTGTTCTGTAAGACTTGCACTCGTAGGAAAGGGGCAGCTTGTTTTCTTGAACTGGGATGGTTAGCATTCAGCAGAAATCACTATTTCACAGATGCGAGGCAAATGCTAACACATTTGAAAACAACAGGGTAGATTTTCCTTCCTCTCCTGCAATGTGTGAGGTAGTTCCTACATGTTCAAAAGCCCAATTAACCCTTACCACATGTGCTCTTACATACATGTATGCAGTCTTCATGCAGTTGTGCAAGTGTCGATGCAGATCTCTCTTGCACCTGACAATACACAGTCTTCAGAAACACACTCTTAGCACACAGCCAGGTGCTTCTCCTGCACTCCCATGCTTACTATTCAGCACTGTGTGGTGTTTCAGATAGCAGTGTGTAACGCTAACACATTCAACATCACCAAGGCTCATTTCCTTTGCTCTAGTCTAATCACTCACCCAGGTTCCACATGCTCTTGGTCTCAAGTAGCTGTTAGGACATGTGCTCTTTTCTGCCTCTCTAAACTATAAGGAAAATGTGTCAGGCTGTTACAGTAATTATCACTTGCTCTACCACAGTAGTAAATGTGCTTTGAAATTGCCAATCATATATCGTTTTCTGCCTAGAATCACACCATGAGTCTGTGTGCACACAGGAATTGTTGTCAGAGATTTAATTCTTGTTGCTCTTGTTCTGTAAGACTTGCACTCGTAGGAAAGGGGCAGCTTGTTTTCTTGAACTGTGATGGTTAGCATTCAGCAGAAATCACTATCTCACAGATGCAAGGCAAATGCTAACACATTTGAAAACAACAGGGTAGATTTTCCTTCCACTCCTGCAATGGGTGAGGTAGTTCCTACATGTTCAAAACTCCAATTAACCCTTACCACACATGTACTCTTACATACATCTCTGCAGTCTTCATGCAGTTGTGCAAGTGTCCATGCAGATCTCTCTTGCACCTGACAATACACAGTCTCCAGAAACACACTCTTAGCACACAGCCAGGTGCTTCTCCTGCACTCCCATTCTTACTATTCAGCACTGTGTGGTATTTCAGATAGCAGTGTGTAACGCTAACACATTCAACATCGCCAAGGCTCATTTCCTTTGCTCCAGTCTAATCACTCACCCAGGTTCCACATGCTCATGGTCTCAAGTAGCTGTTAGGACATGTGCTCTTTTCTGCCTCTCTAAACTATAAGGAAAATGTGTCAGGCTGTTACAGTAATTATCACTTGCTCTACCACAGTAGTAAATGTGCTTTGATATTGCCAATCAAATATCGTTTTCTGCCTAGAATCACCCCATGAGTCTGTGTGCACACAGGAATTGTTGTCAGAGATTTAATTTGTGTTGCTCTTGTTCTGTAAGACTTGCACTCGTAGGAAAGGGGCAGCTTGTTTTCTTGAACTGTGATGGTTAGCATTCAGCAGAAATCACTATCTCACAGATGAGAGGCAAATGCTAACACATTTGAAAACAACAGGGTAGATTTTCATTCCACTCCTGCAATGGGTGAGGTAGATCCTACATGTTCAAAAGCCCAATTAACCCTTACCACATGTGCTCTTACATACATCTATGCAGTCTTCATGCAGTTGTGCAAGTGTCCATGCAGATCTCTCTTGCACCTGACAATGCACAGTCTCCAGAAACACACTCTTAGCACACAGCCAGGTGCTTCTCCTGCACTCCCATGCTTACTATTCAGCACTGTGTGGTATTTCAGATAGCAGTGTGTAACGCTAACACATTCAACATCACCAAGGCTCATTTCCTTTGCTCTAGTCTAATCACTAACCCAGGTTCCACATGCTCATGCTCTCAAGTAGCTGTTAGGACATGTGTTCTTTTCTGCCTCTCTAAACTATAAGGAAAATGTGTCAGGCTGTTACAGTAATTATCACTTGCTCTACCACAGTAGTAAATGTGTTTTGAAATTGCCAATCAAATATCGTTTTCTGCCTAGAATCACACCATGTGTCTGTGTGCACACAGGAATTGTTGTCAGAGATTTAATTTGTGTTGCTCTTGTTCTGTAAGACTTGCACTCATAGGAAAGGGGCAGCTTGTTTTCTTCAACTGTGATGGTTAGCATTCAGCAGAAATCACTATCTCACAGATGAGAGGCAAATGCTAACACATTTGAAAACAACAGGGTAGATTTTCATTCCACTCCTGCAATGGGTGAGGTAGATCCTACATGTTCAAAACTCCAATTAACCCTTACCACACATGTACTCTTACATACATCTCTGCAGTCTTCATGCAGTTGTGCAAGCGTCAATGCAGATATCTCTCGCACCTGACAATACACATTCTCTAGAAGCACACTCTTAGCACAAAGGTAGCTGATTTTCCTGCACTCCCATGCTTACTATTCAGCACTGTGTGGTATTTCAGATAGCAGTGTGTAACGCTAACACATTCAACGTCACCAAGGCTCATTTCCTTTGCTCTAGTCTAATCACTCACCCAGGTTCCACATGCTCATGGTCTCAAGTAGCTGTTAGGACATGTGCTCTTTTCTGCCTCTCTAAACTATAAGGAAAATGTATCAGGCTGTTACAGTAATTATCACTTGCTCTACCACAGTAGTAAATGTGCTTTGAAATTGCCAATCAAATATCGTTTTCTGCCTAGAATCACACCATGAGTCTGTCTGCACACAGGAATTGTTGTCAGAGATTTAATTCGTGTTGCTCTTGTTCTGTAAGACTTGCACTCGTAGGAAAGGGGCAGCTCATATGATAGGATTTGAAAAGCTCAAAAAAATATAGTAATATATTTAAATTACATAAAGGTATTTTTTTTAGTTTCTTTTAGGTATTGGTGAACAACACTGAAATAAATTAAACATGCCTATAAAATCAAGAAAGAGAAAAGAGCAAAAACATCTATATTTGAAGACAACTGGACAACACAAATTAGTTGAAGAACCTCATGTTGGAAAAAAGAAAAAGTCTTCTGGTAAGCAGACTAAGGATTTTTTTTAAAATATCTTCAAACATAGAAAAAATGTAAAAAATATATCCACTGCAAATAGTGTTTCAAGTAGAAAACAAGAATACAATAAAAAGAAAATACTAAATGCTAATGTACAATCAGAAGTAGGAAAGAATGACTTAAAAAGAAAAACAGAATTTCAAAACATTCGTAAAAAAATGTTTCAGAGAAGAGTGATGTTCAATTTGCTAAAGGATGTGAAAAAATATAGGAAGAAAGCAACATTTTATAAGAAAAAGAAACATATTGAATCAATTGTTGCAAAGGCTTTGGAATTAAAAAGAAAACTTTTTATTTTAATTTTGAACAGGATCCGTACATTAGATAAAATAGTCAATGTAATGAAGTCAGAAAGCAAAAGGAAAAGAGTACTGAAAAAAAAAAACTTTTGTAAAGTGTTCTTAGGAGAATGGAAGCATAGTTCAAGTACTGAACCATTTTTTAATGAAGAGAGTTATCTTCAAAGTAATAGTTTGCTGCATGCAGTTGACACCAGTGGTCGAGCTTATGAAGTTAAGGATGGTTGTGTAATGGAAAAGGAGAAAATGGTTCCAAGAAATGAGGAAGAAGTGTTAGCTGATGAGGTTATGGGGAAACGTCCTAAAGCCCCAGTGTACACTTGGAATTGTAGTAGTATTTGTACTGTACGACAAGAATCTATTGATAAATTACGTGACTTTCTAAGAGAATATAGTAAAAAAAAAGTGTTAAACAGAAGATTAAGGTGCTTCAAAGACTAGATCCATGCAGAGTGAGAAAGAATACTGGTTTGCAAGGACATTCTCTGGCTTGTCTTTCTAGGAAAGTTTGTCAAAGTGTTTATCACCATTTTAGGATGCTGACAGTTCATCATGAGAAAGTTTGTGAGAAGATTGTATTTTGCTAAAAGTCCATCACTAAAGTTACATGAGTTGAATAGTGCTCTGTTCCGTGGATCTGTATCAGATGTGAAGAAGGTTTGTGAGGATATTGAGTTTTGTTACTTTGGTCCAGAGCAAGAAAGTGCAGGCAATGACACAGTTATTGAAGAAAATGTGGAAGGGAATGTAGAACCCACTGTTAGTAAAAAATTTGAAGATCAAATGACAAAATTTACTATCATCTCTAATGATAGACCAAATATTACTTGTATTTGTTGCCGGAGAAGCCATTATAAAACTCAAACAAAGAATGTTGATCTCTATAAAAAAAAAGTGAAAAAGAAAATAATTATGAGTGGAAGGATTTTGCTACATATTTGTTTCTGGAAAATTGTTTTCATTGGGGTGAAGATCAGCGTATTTGTAAATACTGTTATAACAAGTTAGAAGAAAATAAAATGCCAGCTAGAGCTGTACATAATAATTTAGAATTGGTTGATATTCCTGCAGAACTTAGTGATTTAAATACGTATGAGTCTATACTCATTCAATGTGTCCATCCGTTTCAGACTATAGTTCGTATGGAACCCAAAACAGGTAAATTACCTCCTTCAGATTTACAAAGAGGTTTAAAAGGAAGAGTTGTCTATTTGCCATTAGATTTGAAAAGAAATATTGAAACAATTGATGCAGATAGTTTGAAAACTGAACAATTAGTTATTCTGGTTAATGGTGTACCTACAAAGAATAAGAAAATTTGGCAGGAGCTAGTAGATGTACGAAAAGTACAAAGAGCAAATTTATATTTGAAAAGAAATAATAAGTACTATGAATCAATTTATATGGATGAAGATGAAGAAGTTTTACTAGCAGACACAGGAATACCAACTGGGCAAATTGAAAAAGTGGATAAGTCAAAAGAAGAAGAAATGTATGAACATTTCAGCATACATCCTCTTCATTCTAAAGAAGTTATGGGAAACACTATTGATCTGTTTCAGATGAAAAAAGCAAAAGGAACTCCCGTGAGTGTATGGGAGGAGAGCTTGGAAGCTCGTTGTTTTCCCCAGCTGTTTCCTACAGGAAAAGGTGGACGATATGATGAACGTCCAGTAGAGATTCCTGCTTCTGAGTATCGGACTACAAGATTACATGCAGAAGATCCAAGATTTTGTCAAAGTATTCCTTATTTGTTCCATCTTTTATTTGAAAGTGACTTGTCTGCACTATCTTATGCAGTAAATCACATTTTAAAAACTGGAGTACATCTACATAATGTGTCTGCAAAGGATTTTATGAACAAAGTGCAACAGCGAGATGATCATTTGGAATCTCAATTGATTAATCTGATGGCTTGTCAGCGTGGAACTAATGAATATTGGTACCGACGCCATGGAGAATTGAAATGTATGTTACGGAATTTAGGAACTCCTACATGGTTCCTTACCCTAAGCTGTGCTGAGTACGCTTGGGATGATTTACTGGATTTTCTTCGAGAGGCAAATTCAAATATTGAAAATATCCAATACAAGACAGCAGGAGAATTGTGCCCATTGGATCCGGTTAATGTTTGCAGATATTTCAATCATAGATTTGAGGCTCTGATGTCCTTCATCTGCAATAAAAAAAATTCACCTCTTGGAGAAGTTGTGGATTTCTTTTGGAGAAAAGAGTACCAAGCAAGAGGTGCTCCTCATATTCCTATGCTGTTGTGGATCAAGGATGCCCCAAAATTTGGAACAGATTCTGATGATGCAGTTTTATCTTTCATTGAAGAATATGCAACATGTGCTATACCTAAAAGCACAGAAGAAAAAAACTTAAAAGAGCAAGTTTTACGTTTCCAAAGTCATCGGTTTGGAAAATACTGTCGACGAAAGTACAAGAGTAAAGATAAATTCTACACAAAATGTCGATTTGGATTTCCATGACCTGTTCTTTCAAAAGGAAGAGTAAACAGTTTTATGTCAGCTGTGCGACATACCATTACAAGAAAATCTCCGAAAAATACCTACAACCTAAGAAGAAAAGAAGAGTCAAAATATATAAATGACTACAACCCAGTCATTTTATCCATGTGGAATGCTAACATGGATATTCAGTATGTAGCTGACAATTCTATTGCTGTTGCTCGGTATGTCACATCTTACATCACTAAATCTGAGAAAACGGAATTGAAAGAAATGTCGGAAGAGATTTCTCACGAGAAGACTGTCAGTAAAAAGCTATACAGTTTCAGTTTAAAGATGTTATCGCATCGAGAAATTGGCTCATATGAATGCTCAGATAGGTTATCATCTGCAAGTCTGTACTCCAAATCCAGAAGAATAATTTGGGTACCTTTAGGCCTTGCAGGAATGCGAAATCGGGTACTGAAATCTATTCAAGAAATTGAATATTTAGCAGAGAACGAAGCAGAAACTACAGACATTTTGAAAACAAATATGTTGGACACATATTACCCAAACAGAAGTCATCATCTTGAGAACATGTGTCTCTATGAAGTGCTGCAGAACTACATTTATAAACGGAATGCCACAGAAGACATCAACAATAGAAAATATAAAGTCATTGGTGAGGAAGGATGTTTGGTGAAACAAACAAAAGGAAGTTTGATTAATCACAGGAAGCTGAGTTGCGACACTACTGACAAAAAGGAATTTTACTACTTAGCACTTTTACAGCTGTTTAAACCATGGCGTTCAGAGGATGAATTACTTGGAGATTTTCAGAGCTATGAAGATTCCTTTAATGCATGCAAAGATAACATAGAATGCAGTACTTTCTCAAATTATGTACAAACGTTAAATGAAGAAATTGAACAAGAAGCTACAATTGCAGCTGAAGTAGCTAGAGACAGTTCTCAAGACAGTCAAAGTTCTGGTACGCTCAGTCAAGATCCCCTAGGAGAACCAATCGTAGAAAATGAAGCTGCAATAGCCATGACTGAAGTGGAAACAGCTATGAATCAAGCTCAGGAAGATTTAATAGACTTACCAAATTTGGAACAACAACTGAATGATGAACAACAACACATTTATGAAGAAGTCACAAAACAAATTGATCATGGATTACTACATGAAAATAAAGAGTGCTCATGCACAGCATTTGAACCAATCAGAATGTATGTGAGTGGACAAGCTGGAACTGGAAAAAGTTTCTTAATTAAAGTGATTAGAAGCTACCTACAGAAAAAAACTGATTCACCTTTGTCTTGTGTTGTTACTGCTCCAACTGGGTTAGCAGCATATAACATAAAAGGAATTACCTTACATCGTTTGCTAATGTTACCAGTAGAGCATGAGAACAAAATAGAATACCACAAGCTAACAGGAGAAGCATGTTTTGAAGTTTCAGGACTGTTGAAGAAAATGAAAGTTCTCATTATTGATGAGGTAAGCATGGTATCAAACTTAATGCTTGCTTTGTGCATTTAAGAATGCAGCAAATTCTAAAGACAGACTATGACGTGTTATTTGGAGGAAAACATGTTATAGTTTTTGGGGATCTACTGCAGCTCACTCCAGTTAAAGGACAACCAGTATTTAATACTGTTACACATGAAGACTCGAAAAAGTCGTTAGGAAGTATAGGTAATGTGAATATTTGGTCATACTTTGAGTACAAAGAACTCATTACCAATATGCGGCAAGCAAATGATGATGATTATGCAAGTATTCTCAAAGATATCAGAATTGGACTACTCACAGAACATGGCAGAAAAGCTTTACAGAGTCGATTGCTATGTAATTTGTTTCCAACAGAACAAATAGTTCCATAGAAAATATACAAGAACATTGCAGAAAAAATACTGTAATCTGCCTAATGCCAACACTACATGAATGCTCTATATCCAATGAAGAACTTTTGAAATTGGAAAATGAAGAGATTATGAAAATGGAAGCCATGGATAAAATACAGCATGAAGGAATAACTATTACATTGACAGGCAAATTGAAAACTAAATTGGATTATCTAGAGAAAAACATATCGAAAACACTTGGTTTAGAAAAGAATCTTTATGTATGTATGAACTGTCGAGTAATTTTAAGACGTAATTTGAATGTAGAAAAAGGTTTAGTGAATGGAGCTATGGGTAAAGTTGTGGGTTTTGTTAATTACCAGAAAAAAGATGGAATTGAATTTTTAAAAATAAGATTGAAGAGGTTAAAGACATTAGTCGTTGTTCAGTTCGTTTTTTGCTTGTGAAAGACTTATATGTACATAGGAAGCAGTTTCCGTTTTCTCCAGCATATGCTGTAACTATTCACAAATCTCAAGGATTAACTGTAGCTAGTGCTTTTGTAAACATTGGATCTAGTGTGTTTAAAGAAGGTATGGCATATGTTGCTTTGTCACGAGTGAAAAAATTATCTGGTTAATTCATGATAGACTTTGATGACTCAAAAGTGAGTGCTGATGCAAATTGTGTAAAGGAGTATAATAGATTAAGAAGAAGCTATGCTCCTCATTTAGGTCAGTATCCTGTGTTTGAAAAACGTGTTGTTTGTCGAAAAAGGAGAATTGAGAATACCTGTAATGAGGATGTACAGAAGAGAATAAAAAAGGAGAGTGATGTGATTGCAAACAAAAAGAAAAAGGACAATGTTGAAGAGGTTGTTGGTTGTCATTTTGAAAATAGCTCTGGTGTCAACTGCTACGCTAATGTAGTGCTGAATGTTGTATTTTATCTTGAAAGTTTGCAAGAGCAGATAATACTAAATCATGAAAAAAGATGTTGTTCTCTGCTGAGTTTCCTTTATGAGAAGCTGAGTAATGATAAAACTAAAATAGAAAGTGCTTCTGATGTTAGAAATCTTTTAGATGTATGTTCTGGATGTACACAGTTTGCTGAAAATGTCCAGCAAGATGCACAGGAATTCTTAATGTATATGCTTATGGTACTGGAAGATGAAGGGGTAGAAATAGAAAATATGTTTGGTCTCTCTTATAAATGGGAACATTGTTGTGAAAACTGTATAAACACATGCAGCACTAATGTTGATTCTGAAAGGTTCATACATTTAACATTACCAGAGAGTAAAGCAGTGACTTTTAGTAAATTAGTTAAAGATGCAAATCACAACATGGAATGTTCTCAATGTAAATCAGAAATGTTATCAACGTTATTTTTAAAGAAATATGGACAGTATATAATTTTAATGATGAAACGTTGTAGAGCTGATGGAACAAAATTGGACACTTTGATAAAGAAATTTACAGGAAATCAATTATCAATATCAGGAAAGACTTTTGTTGCAGTTGCAATAATTTTCCATGATGGACCTTCTATAAGTTCTGTTCATTACACAGTTTATCTAAAATGTGAAAAAGGCTGGACACTGTGTATTGATTCTCAATTGATTTTCAAGCAACGTTTGCCTGCAGAATTACCAAATTCCTACTTAATTTTTCTAAAACCAAAATTTTAGATACAAATTGCACCATCTGAAGAAACCATTATTTTGATTTTATAAGATTACCATTGGATATTTCATCTAAAAATGGTTTAAAAATTACCATTTGGCCTCAAGGAAAGGTAAATATTTCTATTGTGGACTTCTTTGATCGATATTATTTTGGTGTATGTGCTTAAGCAACAAGATTTACAGACGTTATTTATTGCAAATAGTTATTGTTCTTAGAAGATATTTTTAATATATATGTTACATTTCTATCAAGGTATGTTTTACTGAGGATAGATTCAGGGCTTTTTTAAACAATCTTTCAGATTGTTAATTTTTTTGCCCGCTGTTAAGTGATGAATGCAATTGATATCACTATTTTTCAGTGAAATTCAATATATTCTGAAAACAGCAAAAAAAAGGGCAAATAATTACTTTGTTAAATATGAAAATATGTGTACTGTATTCTAAAATGTATTGTTAAATATTACTACTTTTTTCTTTATTTTCAGATCGAGAAAGAAAATTTAGGAAATTGAATCCATTTTTCTTGTAATTAAAAAAAAACATTTATTTCTAATTAAGTTATTTTGTTGGTCAGGTAAGTTTAAAATATCTGTATTTCTCACCCCTTCACTTTCATGCTCCTTTTTCTTCACTTCTCCTCACTCTGCTTTTCTCATTGCCCTTCCCTCTCTCTTCTTCCTATACTGCTCTTTCATAACTCCCTCACTCCTTCTCTACTACTCCCCTAGGTTTACTGCCTCCATCCCAATTTTTTCAACCATGTTTCTCTCCCTGTTTCCATATGTCTCAGTCATTCTAACTGCCTTACTCCTTCTCAGTTCCTTGCCCTCTGTCTCTGTTTCAGTCTCCCTCCCTTTGTCTGACTTACCCTTAATTTCCTTAACATCTCTGGGGCAGATTTACAAGCCCCCTGCGCCACCACTACGTCACTTTTCATGACGTACTGGTGGCGCAGGGGGCTCCTCCATATTTACAAGGAGAGGAAAAGCCACCCTGCGTGACTTTTCCTCTCCTCGTAAATACAGCCACTTCACATGCAGCACTGTGCGTTAAAGGGGCGTTCCATGGGTGTTGTTGTGGGTGTTCCCACGCAACACCCATAGAACTAGACACATCTCCAGATTTACGAGAAATCGTAACACTGGAGATACGTGTGAATGCTATGCCACCCTAGAGGTGGCGTAGCGAGGCACAATGAGGAGAAATGTTTTCATTTCTCCTCGTTTTTTCCTCTTTCAGTGCGTGCTGCATGCTACAGCACGCATTGAAAGAGGAAAAAACCTCTTATGATTGTTTTTGTGCAGGAAGGTGTCCCTTCCTGCACAAGAACAATCTCCCCACCACGCAGGCATCCTTGCAGCATGGTGCAAGGGAGCCTGAGCCGTCGCATGGCTGCAGTTTGTGCGCCAGCGCAGTGGAAGCATAGAGATGCGACATATTCTTGTAAATATGTCACATCTCTGTGCTTCAAAACTAACGCAGCATGGCGCAGCAAAATTACTTGCTGCACCGTGCTGCGTTAGTTTGTTATAAATCTGCCCCTCTGTTTCTACCACTCCTCCTCTTTCCATCACTCATTTTGCATCAATGTTAATTTTTTAACCTTCTCTGTCATTCTCCTTCCCTCACCTTCTCTAACTGTCACTATCCTTTTCTCATAGTCACTCCTATTCTCCTACTTCACTTCCTCCTGTCTGTATCTCACACCCCTTCACCTTTTCGCATTCTTTCCTTCACTCTCCCTCACTCTGCTTTGCTCATTGAACTCCTGTCTCCCTTTCTCTCACTCCTGTTTCCTAAATCCCTCCATCCCCTCACTCCCCATCTCTCACTTTCCCTTACCCCCTTTTCTAATCCTCATACCTGTTATCTCACCATCACTCCACTTCTCTTACTTTCAATCCCTTTACCCTGCTGTACTTCATCCGCTTCATCTGTTACTCCCTTTTCCTATCTCCGTCCCTTACTCCCCTTTTCTCACTCACCCCTCCATCACTCTCCATTACTCACTGCCATTCCCTTACTCATTCACTCTTCTTACCTGTATCCTCTACCTTTAGTCCTTTTGTTGCAGTCAGTCTTTCACTTCCCTTTCATGACTGATCATACTTTCCTTTTCTCACTCATTCTGTCAGTCGTTTCCTCCTCTTCACTCAGTCATTTCAATCATTTCAATCATTCATGTATACACTACACATTCATTCAATAAAATTACAACACAGTATATTAAGAATATAGCTCTTCTTGGAGAAGTGAAGTGAGTTCTGAAAATAACTGTTTTTTTTGTCGAGCAGCAAAAAAAAAAAGGAAAAACTGTTCACCAGGAACCAAAAAAATAAATAAATAAATAAATGATGGGGTGGAGCAGAAAAAAAAAATGAAAAACTGTTCACCAGGAATAAAAAAAAAAAATTAAAAATAAATTATGGGGTGGTGCATTTGTGCTGTTGGATTTTGTTCTCTATCAGGTTAATGCTGCTCTCACAATAACAGAGAACAACATTGCACACATTGCACCGGATATGAACCCTCTGGAACTGAGGGTGGATATCCAGAGGTCTGGAACCTGGTGATTCTGCGGCCGCAGATGATGTGCTCGGCTGAGGATCTGGAGGGTTGGCTCTTGTGGCTGTTCTACACTCACGTGCATAAGCCACAGGATGCACTGATTGAAAGTGCCTCAACATAGTATAAATACTAAAGGAGTATTTTTTTTTAGGATCTCCTCGAGACAAAACAACTCCACAAACAGTGCAGGTGACTTTTGGGGCATTCACCTTCTTCTGACCCTCCGGAAAAGTAAAGTACTTCCGCGTGAAGGAGTCCTTCTGTTTCCTCTGCCTTGCTGCCACAAAGGTCTCCTCCTCACTCTCTGAAGAAGTCTGCTGTTCTGCCATTGCTGTTCAGCTCCTTCTCCCAGAAAATAAGAAGAAATAATGAGGGGAGTGGGTGTGGTGTTTGAAGATTCTGGAACTGAAACTACTATGAACCAATGATAAGTGGTGTTTCGTAATCACATGACTTGCCGTGTGCACACCATGTGCGCACCGTGTGCGCACCGTGCGTGCACGGAGCACGGATGCATGCACATACGGAGCATGCACGCATGCGCACACGGAGCACGCACGCATGCGCACACGGAGCACGCACGTGTGCGCACACGGAGCACGCACGCATGCGCACTCGGAGCACGCACAGAGCACGCACGGAGCACGCACGCATGCGCACACGAAGCATGCATGCGCACACGAACACGGTGTGCGCATGGTATGCGCACGGTGCGCGCACCCCTGCGGCAGAAGATAGCCAAAGAGAAAAGTTAAGAATGTGAAAACAAGTAACGGAAGACACTTCCTAACGCCCTAGGCCTTGTCACAGGGTCTCAAAAGGACCCACAAGAGGAAAAAAAATGCTTTTGATTTTGCTGGTGCGCGCACCGTCAAAAACTCTAAAAAAAAAAATAAACTGTTCATAAGTTTATAGAAGATATTAACTATGCTGTTCAACTTTATCCAAATTCAAAAAAAAAAAAGAGCTGAGCCATTCCATATTACAGGATACAGTCAATCTATAACTATATACATAGGTAGTTTATTGTAAAATAAATATATAAAAAATATAATAATACATACATAAATTAGCATTTAAAAAACCTTACAAATTCACTAAAAAAAACATAGGTTTCACACACGTTATAGATAGAAATTAGCATTTAAAAAACCTCGCAATTTCACTGAAAAAAACATAGGTTTCACACATGGTATAGTTAGGAATTAGCATTTAAAAAACCTTGCAAATTCACTGAAAAAAACATAGGTTTCACACACGTTATAGTTAGGAATTAGCATTTAAAAAACCTTGCAAATTTACTGAAAAAACCATAGGTTTCACACATGTTATAGTTAGCTGGACATTTCACTCGTACAAAACCATTGAAATTCCCCCGTTATAGTTAGTTCAGCTAACTATAACTCGCGCGCCCGCTATCCACTGCTGATGATGTCACTTATTACATCACTCATGACATGGTCAGTGACATCACTCATGACATCACTGATGACATCTCAAATGACATCACTGATGACATCATCCAGTGAATATGTGTCTTTCTGAAAAATAAATATTTTTTATATATGTACATCTAAAGGTTAATGGAAGAAAAAATGGGTAAATAAGTGTCTAAATGGATGGGTTTTTTTGTAAAATTAATTGTATAACTGACTTATTAACAGTATCTTAGTGAATACAAGTGTTAGTGAGTAATGTTTAAATATTTAAATATCTGTATCAGTGTCTCACTTTGTGGATAAGTGGCTGCATGGGTTGGAGAGTAGCTACATGAGTGTGTATATGGGTTATTAGTTCGTTTTTAGAGTATCAGTATGAGTGTCTGTATGGTTCAGTGGGGGATGTTACTTAGCGTATAGATGCATGAATGAGTGACTCACTGTTTGTATGTGTTTTGAAGACAGTATGTGAGCAGGACAGTATGGGTGGATGAGTGTGTGTATGGGTGAGTAAGAGAGTGAATGACTGTCTCAATAGTGTCTTTATGAGTAAGTCCATATGTTTTAAACTAGTATATGTGAGTATTGATGTATATAAGTGAGGATATATGAGAGTGAGAGATTGGAAGAGTTCCTGTATAAATAAGTATGTGTTTCTATAAGTGATTGTTTAAGAGAGTAAGTATGTGTACGTTTCTGTAGAAGTATGTGTAGTGGTGTGTATAGCTGTATATGCAAGTAAATGGATGTTTATTTGCATGTGTGAGTATGTGTGTGAGTAACTCTATGTATGAGTGTAGGTGTGTAACAGGATGTATAGGTGTATGAGTACATATGATGACTGAGTACATGTATGAGTGACTATATAGAAGTGTTGATGAATGAGTGGATGCGTAAATAGATTTTGGAATTACTGAATAGGTTGTTCTAACTGGTATTGGTATCTCTATAGTTTTCAAAACTTTAGTTTGTATTTTTCAATGTGTGTATCAAAGTTTATATTAGGATAAGAGGAGGTCTGCCACTCTTACACATGGATGATGTCATCAGTGATGTCATCAGTGATGTCATTTGAGATGTCATCAGTGATGTCATGAGTGATGTCACTGACCATGTCATGAGTGATGTAATATGTGACGTCATCAGCAGTGGATTGCGGGCGCGTGAGTTATAGTTAGCTGAACTAACTATAACGGGGGAATTTCAATGGTTTTGTACGAGTGAAATGTCCAGCTAACTACAACATGTGTGAAACCTATGTTGCGAATTTCCTATGGAATATAGGTCCTAACTATAACTACCTACAGACGACCGCCAAGTTGGTAATATATATATATATATTCACTGAAAAAACCATAGGTTTCAGGGGTGTTATAGTTAGCTGGACATTTCCCTTGTACAAAACCCTAGAAATTCCCCTGTTATAGTTAGTTCAGCTAACTATAACTCATGCCCCCGCAATGCACTGCTGATGACGTCACATATTACATCACTTATGACATGGTCAGTGACATCACTGATGACATCTCAAATGACATCACTGATTACATCACTGATGACATCATCCATGTGATAAATTACTGCATCTTCTCACACCCTAATTTAACCGTTGATACACGAACTCAAAATTTCAGACGTCCATTCTCAAAACCATAGATACTCCAATACCAATAACTACATACCCACTTATTAACTCTTAGGTCTACATACACCTCCACTCATACTTTTATTCATAAATTTAGACAAATACTTAAAGGAAAACTTTTATTTATAATTAATTTAAAGATATTTTTTACTTTACAAATTACGCCGAAGTTGTGACCCCAGCGCGACTTTTCAAAATGGCTACCAGAATGCACGCAGCCATCGTGTAGGGTGCGCGAAGGGTGTGCGACTTCTGTATAATATTTGTTTTTTAAAAGAATGAATATAGTTTTCCTAACTAAAAATTATTCAAATTTGTTTTTTAATATATATATATATATATATATATAAATAGGGGCCTGCAAATTTTAATCATGCCCACATTAAACGATTTAGATCTGGATTTGATTAAGCAGTGGCAAACAGATACAAATGAATGCTCACTGAAACTAATAAAAACTTTAATTATACATGCTGAATGAAAACTTGAGGGTATTCTTGAAAAAATTAAAAATCTGGAAGAAGAATTGGATAAGTTCCCAAACAATGATGAGAAAAAAGAACTGATGGACATGATGGAAAAGAAGAAGATCAAACATGAGATCGATGTGGAGAAGAGAAAGGCCAATAAATTCAAACGTGATCGTATTGACTATACAAATGGTCGGATATATACTTTCGCGAGAAAATATGATTCACTGAGGAACAGAGCAGCAATGGATAGATGCATCAGCCATGATACCCAGGGCACGAATGACAGCTCTGAATTAAGTTCTGCAGATGAGGACACTGACATATCTAAATTGGATTTTCGTGGGGAAATGAGATTGGCTCAAACAGAAACGCGACAGAGAAGACGAGCGAGAGGAACAACGTCAGGGAGGTGAAGGGGACAAAACCCACCCCATCCAGACATAGCAAAAGTAGGAGCAAGGCCCAAAAGAGGAGAAGACAAGAATAAGAAAAAAGAAAAAAGATGGCACTTCAAAAAGATCTGGAAATAAACATCTCCAGTATGATTTTAAATGCTGACCATATAAGCCTCCCAAGTAAGGGACTGACTTTCTGTCCATGGACATTCCAAGCTTTCACTTCGACTTATACAAATTTTGTCGTAAAGCCAAACTAAAGAAATATTTTGAGGAAAAACCCACTAGAACAGGAGGTATAAATCCAGCACCCATGGAAATATCCCCACTGAACCAAAATGACTTACCAACTCTAAGAGCCCTGTCAATTCTAGGGACTGATACTTTAGATACTGACTCAAACTCTACTGCAAGAATCGAAGATGATATAGTGGTTTGTCAGAGAGAAGGCATTATCACACATAAAGGTGGAGAAAGCGGGCTAAGATTCCAGTCAAAACTCTGCCCACAATTACCTCCAGGTAGCAAAATTGACCTATTTCAGGAAATCGTCGTGGAAGAGATAAACCAACTATCCATGAAAAAGAGAAATAATAAAAGGTCATGGAACCTGACATTAAAAGAACAAAAGGCGCTGAAAGATCTGAGGGAAAACCAGAAAATTGTCATAAAGGCCGCCGATAAAGGCGGGAATATTGTTTTACAGGATCAAGAACAATATATCTCTGAGGCATACAGGCAATTGAAGAAACAAGAACACTACCAAAAGCTGGAGATAAACCCAATGGAACAATGGACTAAAGAATACCATGCTCAATTGTTAACCTGGAAAGAAAGGGGATTGATTGATTTTAAGGAATATATGTATCTTAGGGTGGAATATCCAGTAACAGCAACCATATATTTTCTGCCTAAAGTGCACAAGTCACTCATTAATCCTCCGGGCAGACCCATAGTTAGTTCTATGGGCTCTCTACATGAGAAGACTTCCCACTACATTGACGTGTTTTTAATGGAATATGTAAGATCTTTTCCTTCATACCTTAAGGATACAACGGCCTTCCTAGACAGAATAAAAGACATCAATTGCAATAACCATCAAACCATGGTTACAATAGATGTAACCTCGTTATATACATCAATCCTCCACAAAGATGGTCTAACAGCAGTCAGGAGGTTCTTAAAGACAAGATCATTGAGTTTCTTAGAACATTTTGAAATGATTATGGATATGTTGAGTCTGCCTAACGCACAATGTTTTTCTCTTTAAGCACAGCAATGGGGACATAATTCGCTCCAACATATGCAAATCTATTCATGGCGATATGGGAGGAAAACATACTTCAGAGCAGGTTCAAGTCGAATACCAAGACTTGGATGAGATATATCGACGATCTATGCGTGATATGGGAAGGAGATCTGTCAAGTCTTTAAAAGTTCATCCAAAGCTTGAACCAGAACGATCACAACCTGTCCTTCACATCTACCTACAGTAAAACACAAGTGACATATCTGGATGTAGAAGTATTTGTACAAAAACTAAAGCTCTGCACAAGAATCCATAGGAAACCAACCGCCACTAACAATATCCTCCACACAAACAGTGGACATCCACAACATCTGAAGTGGAGCATTCCATATGGACAGATGCTCCGCGTAAAGAGGAACTGTTCAGAAGTCATCGATACCGAGCAAAATCTAGATCAAACAAGTACCAGATTCATAGCGAGGGGTTATCCATCTGATGTCATTGTAAGTGCCAAGAACAAAGTAACAGGAAGAATAAGATCAGAATTATTGGAAAAACATGAGCGAGTAGAAAAAGATGATATAACTTGCATAATCCTGAATTTCAACGTGGAAAATAAGAGCCTAAGAAACATCATAAAAAAGCACTGGAGCATTTTAATGCTTGATGAATCATTGAAGAGGAAGTTACCAGCGACTCCAAAAATCACGTACAGGAAGACAGCCTCACTGGGCGATCTTCTCACACATAGTCACCTGGAAACATCTAAAAAAGAAAAAGGAACATGGCTAACAACACCCGGCTTCTGGAAATGTTCCAAATGTAAAGCCTGCAAACATGGATGTAACATACAATCATATCAACCGCAAATACTGAACATATTACCTGCGAATCCAAGTACGTGGTACATGTTTTAGCATGTCCATGCAAAAAACTCTACATTGGGAGCACAATTAACAAACTAAAATTGCGTATATTACAGCATGTGAGAGCAATAAAAAACAAAGATCTCTCCCACCCAATGGCAAAGCATTTCTCAGAGAAACATTCAGGAAATGATCAAGAACTAAAATATTTCAAGGCTAAAATGCCAAAACAAAATGAAAGAGGAGGAGATAGAATCCTTGAACTAAGAAGAGCTGAAACACAGTTCATTCTAGCACTCGGAACAGAAAATCCATTTGGGCACAACTTGGATGCTGAATTGCACGTTCATCTATAAGAACAAAAGATCAATCTACAGTGCAAATTATATATGGAAAAAAGGAAAAATGAAAGAAGAACACCTTGTTGATGGCCCCTCGCAGACTTACTGGACGATTCATTAATCAGTTAAAAAGACCAAAGAATAAATAGAGGAGTAAGAATCTTAGATTGATGCCATTGGGAGGCTGGTGGAGACAAGAGATTCAAGAAAAAATGCAATAATAGAGAAGGCAAAAAGGTAATGAAATACCAATAGTAGCAAAGGGAATGGGGAATAGGTATGGACTCAGTGAAAGAAATCGAAGCACGTTTTCAGACCCCCAGTGGGATATGAAATTAGCAGTTATTTAATGAAATCTACTTCAGTAATATTAAGAACTTTGGAGAGAGACGTTCTGCAATTTTATCTTTGTACAATATATTTGCACAATGCATTTGTCACTTTTTCTCCTTAACCTGAAATATACCTCAGAAGAATTAAGACTCTTGGAGAGAGATACTTGGAAATCTACTTTGCACAATATATTTTGCACAATGCACACGCCACTTTCTTCTCCATATAAGAACTGTGATTTTTAAACACCATTGGGGACTGCTAAATCAATTTGGAACTTTTGTTTTTACTTGCATACTGTTTTAACCTGCTTCCTTTGCAGTACTGATTTAAATCTAGATTTGTATGATCATGTGTAAAATGTACTTTACAGAGATAAATTGATCGTGCCTTTCTAGATGTGTATTGAAGGCTTCCCTGCCCTTCTCTGTCTCTGCCCTTGGAAAAAACCTCCCTCCACCAGGGCGGCCCCTCCCGCACCTTCCCTCAGCATTTGAGTAGTAATAATGATGCAGTTGTTTTTAATCAGGATTTCTTTGTAATGAAGTTTTGTTTGGCCAGGGTACTTTACCAGCAAAACTAAAATTGCAAGAGAAAAAATGGCAATGCAAAGACTTATAAATGTGGGTTAAAAGTCTAGTCTATTTTTTAACAGAAACAAGCAGGGGATTCATGCACTGTGTCACTTTAAATAGACAGTTTAGATGGCAGGACTCTATGGTCCGAAACGCGTTGACCGTCGTTTCACGTTTGCACTAATGGTGTTCAAGAAATGAAAAGTACCTCTAAGAAAATATTTGTGGACTCTCTCTGTGCCGTGGAGACTCTGGTTCGTTGGTGTGGACCGTGGAGGGTTTTGCTGAAGATGTATATATATATATAGAGAGAGAAAATAAAAAAACATAGGATTGAGGTACATTAGACTCACAAATTTTCATTTAAAAAACCTTTGAAATTCACTGGAAAAACCATAGGTTTCAGGCACGTTATAGGTAGAAATTAGAATTTAAAAAACCATAGTAATTCACTGAAAAAAACATAGGTTTCAGGCATGTTATACTTAGAAATTAGCATTTAAAAAACCATAGAAATGAACTGAAAAAAACCATAGGTTTCAGGAACGTTATAGTTAGTTGGACATTTCACTCGTACAAAACCATAGAAATTCTGGCATTATAGTTAGTTCAGCTAACTATAACTTGTGCCCCCGCAATGCACTGCTGATGACGTCACATATTACATCATTCATGACATGTTCAGTGACATCACTGATGACATCTCAAATCATATCACTGATGACATCACTGATGACATCATCCACGTGAAAATCTGATGCACCTCCTCACACCTGAATATAACATTTGATACACCCACTCTAAAATACAGACTACCATTTTCGAAAAAATAGACACGCCAATACCAGTTAATAAATACGCACTGACTGATTCCTAGGTCTACACACACATCCACTCATTCACCCATACAATCACTCATACATGTAGTCACTCATCAATACAACACTATTATATGCACTCATACGCCTATACAGACACTCACACACTGCCACATATCCAGAGTTACTCACACACTTAGTCAGTCATGCAAAGAATCAATCATACTTCCATTTACTCACCTATACAGTTATACAGACACAACCTCACTTATTCATACAGATACTAACACATAATTACTCTCTTATAGAATCACTGATACAAATACACACTCATCCATGCAGCCACTCTCACAATTACTGACTCTCACATATAGTTATTTATATACACCATCACTCACATATACTGCCTTTTACATATGTAGTTACTTGCACATGTACCACTGAGACATCCATTCACTCACCAACACACCCATACATACACCTCACCCACCCATACAGCTGTTTCCACATGCACTCTTGAACCCATACACCCAGTGAACCACTCACACATCTATGCACAGAGTCACACACCTCCCACCCATACACACACTCAGGCAGCCATACAAATACTCAGGCATGCAATCAATAACCCATATAGACACTCATGCAGCTACTCACCAACCCATGCAGCAGCTTACACAACAACAGACAGACTGATACAGACTTTCACACAGTTTAGTCACTAACCCATGCATTCAGTAAGACACATTTAATCACTCACTTATACAGTCAGTCACGTACCAACTAAATCCTCCATACAGACACTTATACACCCACCCAGTCCTCAATACAGCTTGGCATATATATCAAACAAAATTAAACTTTACAGAAACACACAGTCACTGGATGATGTCATCAGTGATGTCATTTGAGATGTCATCAGTGATGTCATCAGTGAAGTTCACTGACCATGTCATGAATGATGTAATATGTGACGTCATCAGCAGTGCATTGCGGGGGGCACGACTTATAGTTAGCTGAACTAACTATAACGCCGGAATTTCTATGGTTTTGTATGAGTGAAATGTCCAACTAACTATAAGGTTCCTGAAACCTATTCTTTTTTCAGTAGATAGATAGATAGATAGATAGATAGATAGATAGATAGATAGATAGATAGATAGATAGATAGATAGATAGATAGATAGATAGACAGACAGACAGACAGACAGACAGACAGACAGACAGACAGACAGACAGACAGACAGACAGACAGACAGACAGACAGATAGATAGATAGATAGATAGATAGATAGATAGATAGATAGATAGATAGATAGATAGATAGATAGATAGATAGATAGATAGATAGATAGATAGATAGATAGATAGATAGATAGATAGATATTAACAAACCAATATTGTATAATGCGCGCTCAGGCAAAACACGGTGGAAATAGGCATGAAGGCAAAAGGGGATTTCTTAATTCATAAACCCTGCAAACACGGTCGAAACATGACACGCAGGGTTTATGAATTAATAAATCCCCTTTGGCCTTTGCGCCTATTTCCAGCGTGTTTAGCCTGAGTGTGCGCTACACAAAATTGGTTTGTCCATTTAACTACCGGCCCGCTCTGCCGGTCAGCGCACCACCTTTCACGGGTTGAGGATTCCCGGAAGGAGCACTCTTTTATAAATATAAATATTTAAAAAATATATATATATATATATATATATATATATATATATATATATATAATACATTTGAAAATTACATCGAAACTATCAATGACGAGAAAAAACATGTGTGTGTGTGTATATATATATATATATATATATATATATATATATATATATATATACCCTGTGAGATTGAAACGCTTTGGGGTGACAGGGGTGTCTACCTAATTAAGGTGTTTGACAAAGGAGATCACTGAGGGGTACATTCACAAGAACGTGTGCTGAACATCACCAAAAAATGCTGATGCAACTTTACACATCGCAGCCCATCGCGGGAAAATAACCCCGTGTTAACGTGGAATTCACAACACGGCGGTAGCATGTGACAGTCCGCCGAAAAAGCGGTCAATGTCCGCGATTCAACCACTCCGACGGAGATAAAAATACATACCACAACACCAGAAAACGTGCGATGAGCCCAATCGCGATGAGGAAAGCAAGGAGAAGCACTGCCAGGACTGCGAAACCCACTGCAGGTGAGAATAAGCACAACAAAAGCCTGGAAAAGGAAGACAGACCAAACAGAAACCAACAGCCAACCACAATGGGGGCAACCCGAGCCAGCAGACAACCCCACCAAACCCATTGGAAACAAAACATTGTACATGGCAGGCCAACTTGGACAAGATAAATGCAGCCTGAGAGCAGAGGGGGACAATGGCAGAAAACCCTAACTCCAGCAATGATACGAAAGGCACAAACAAGCAGAAACACGCCAACAACAAGAAGCCAGCAATGCACACGGGAGGAGGGCGTCCAGTGCCACACCAGGAGGTGGATGACATGGAGGAAATGATGTCCACCACATCATTCTGGAGATGGTGGCAGGACTCGGGGACCAAAAACTGCACCAAACAACAGACACAACAGCAACAGGGAGAGGAACCAGCAGGGACTGGAGGACGGGGGGCGATGAGCACAATGGCATAAATGCACAACTAAGCACAGCACAACTGCAGACAAACCATGGCCAAGAGTAACAACACCAACCAGGAGCACAAGCCACACAACCCGGCAATGTCACGCCACTGACAAAGCACAGAAGTGAAGACAACACCTCCTGAAAGGGAGAAGGGTGAGCCAAATCAGAGCTGAAGGGACGTCTCACACACAATACAGCACACACACATAGGTAGCAGAGCACCCAAACATCGAACACAATGTGGTACAAACACCAAAACAGGACACAAGTGCACCCGCCTGTGGCTGGTAAATGGCCATACGCATCTGGCAAAGCACAAAACAGGGACATGATAATGCCCATGTACAAACACACAGTCCGAATGGGGTAGCAATGCACGTATGGCGGGGAGCCAGAGAGTCCGTGACACACACATTGGCATACAAATCAAGACACAACATATGATATGCCCAGCACGATGCACATGAGCGGACTCACTGTGTGTCACGTTACCACACAGCTGCTCCTCCCTGCCACGGGCACCCACACTTGTGTGTGCTACACGGTTGCACCATGTGCACTCCTACCGGACACCATTCTAATGCCTGTCCACGCCATGGCAACAACACCGCAACGCTGGCCTTCGAAGGTGTGCGCCCTGTGGTAAATAATTTAATTACCGGGACCTAATTTGATACAGAAACATAATAAAATAGCTCAGTAAATAAGAGGCAGAATCCGTGATATTAGAGGTTCGGAATGGGCTTTATTCCAATGGTCGATTATAATCGGTTGCTCCAGGTTCCATCACCACGAAGGTTCAGGAAGTGAAGTACATACGTTATTGACAATCAATTACTTTTATACAATAAGCATTACAGTGAAGCAAATACAAGAGGCGTAACAATTGATAGTGGAGATAATATATTCATATGTGGCAAAGATAGGCGTAACTGGGTATGTTTAAAGAACGTCATCAGATGTGATGTCATAAGAGGGTGGTTACATGAAAGAATTTCGCAATGTCAGCAGAAATACTTGGCAGAAATGCGCGCGCAGCAGCATGACGTGTGATTGACGTGCAGCTAGGGGGTGAAGGGGACTTGACATTTAGCTCTACATGTGGCGACAAATGTCTGGAGGGTCAAGTCAACCTAATCCCAAATCATATCTAACATCCTATGTTTAAAGAACTATGTTATCCAAAAAAGAGACCTTCTTGGAGTAGAATCTTATTCTATACTGACTATACTGACTGTTAGTGCGTGTACAAGCGTCTAAGTGTCTACACTAGATGCGAGGGCAGGAATCTTCCATGGTAACAGGGCTATGAATTACTTGCATAAAGACAGAGAAGCCGGGCCTTTGCTCGGTAGCTGGCAGAATGTTTACTTAAGCTACTAGACAGGAATGCATTGGGCAGGGAGCGGAGCAGATAATTTCCGAAGGTGAAATACAGTTCTTGGCAGGCAGCAAGCTGATGTCAGGCATCGTGAGCCGCGCAGAGGATGAGACAAAGTTCATGGTCACAGATGTAGGCTCGGACTGGAGCTTCAGAGACAGAAAGCGAGAAAAGCTTGATGGCAGAATCAGGGCCTACTTGTCTGGACTGTAAAATGGCATAAGTGAACCATATAAAGGCGGTGGCCTTTCGTACTTAGGAATGGAATATCCGGCCCATTCATGGCGGATCTGAAAGAG
Organism: Triturus cristatus; assembly: GCF_964204655.1. Lineage (NCBI taxonomy): Eukaryota > Metazoa > Chordata > Amphibia > Caudata > Salamandridae > Triturus > Triturus cristatus. The sequence continues at coordinate 782,430,737 of NC_140592.1, forward strand.
GACATGTTAACGGTGGACGCACATGTATTTGCGTCTTCATAACTGGAACTGGAGGGAACATACATGTACTTGTAACATGCACATAGAACCGTTGGGGTCCAAGATAGGGGACATAACTGACCAGAAAAATCCCTATTTCCACAGCCCACTTGGGTGTAGGCCAATGGTTCGGACAGGGTGGACACAGGTTTTCAGCCCATGGCTGGCTGGGATCACAATGCGAATGAGGCTAGCCAACAGACTCATGCATCCGCAAGACTGATACACATCACACCTGGCATGCATGTGCCAAGGCCCGCCCTCCTGGTCCATGCCACATTGCAACATTGAGTACTGTGGCCCTGGTGGCGACAGCACCCCAAAACAGAGACACACTTTCTGCACTTCCTGGACCGGGCCAGGTCCGGACAATGCCCTGCCCCCCCTGCCGAACCAGCACACGCAGCCTGTGCATGCAGGTGGGCAGGTGCAGGGCTACATTTCCAGGGTCACTTCCAATGCTGTGGTGACATGGCAACATCCACAGAAGACAGCACACTGTGATGTTGCAGGGCCTGTGCCCTGCCCATCATGCTGACACAATGAACACACAGACACACTTGCTCAGATGGTGTGAATGGCTATGGGCACGTGCGCACGGCCACATTTATTATCAGGCACACTTACCGAGTGACACCTGTGTTGGATGTGTGTGGGGTGTGTGCACACCAGCCGGCAAGGGCTGCCTGGTGCAGTCAGAAATCGACAACAGTGTACATTGTAAAGGACACAACCATTCAACCATAAAGGCTCCATGATTTGTACTGCACAGAGTTAGTAGCCCCGGATACACAGCGTCCTGCATGGGCCTGCCGCCACGAGCCGCTGACTTGCGGTGCACTGGGGCAGGGTCACGGGTGCAGAGACGGTTCACGGGATGACAAGGGGCCTTGTCGTGGAGTGTCTCTATGGACAGTGGAAGGTGTATCCCCAGGGCAGGATGCAGAGGGCAGGCCCACACTGATACAGTCACTATGGTGGAGATGAATGGAACAGACACATGTCGGACACCAAGTCCGGTCTAGCCGGACGAAGATGCAGAAAACCACCAGGCCATGGGCTCTGACGCCACCAAGGTCCAACCAGATGGTGCCCATGACTCATTGTGCACAGAGTTAGTGGCACCAGTGTTGTTAAGGGATGCCGCCTGCGATGAGGTGTGTCCAATGGTGTGGATTCCTCCACATCTTACCAAAAACACAGTTCCACATGTGTGACCTACTGGACCGCAGTGTAGGCCTGAGGCAGCGGTCGGCACGGGCCATTCACCGAGTGTCGCCGGCATAGGTTGGATGGCCCCACCGGCCTGCGCAATTCAGGTTCAGTGGCACCACGGGACGCGGACTTGCGATGAACAGGGTTGATGGCACCAGGTCAGTTGTTGATAGTGTTCGGTCACCTCCGTGACTGTGACCCAACTTTCGTCCGGACTGAGCCGCATCTTCCTCTTACTCCTCTCCATGCGACCACTGGTGTGGACTCTGGCATTCGTGATTCGCTACTAGGTGCTGGATGTGGAACTTACTGGTCTGCAGGGTAGTCCTGGTCCCTCAACCACGTGTCGCCGGCTGGCGTTGAACAGGGTTAGTGGCACCACGTGTCACCAGCTGGCGTTGAACTGGGTTAGTGGCACCACGTGTCGCCGGCTGGCGTTGAACAGGGTTAGTGGCACCACGTGTTGCCGGTGAAGTTGAACAGGGTTAGTGGCACCACGTGTCGCCGGCTGAAGTTGAACAGGGTTAGTGGCACCACGTGTCGCAAGATGCCCATATGGAACTATGCATCACTGATCGGGGGTCTGGTGCTGTGGCCGCTGCCCTGGCTGGGTCACTCCCATTCAGGACTCAGGACACAGTTTCACACATGGGACCTACTGGGCCGAAGAGGACGCCGGTGTAGTATGTGAATGAGGAAGGAGTAATGTGGGCCAGCGTCGGGGGCAAGCGATGGTCTGAGGAGGCTGCAGAGGTCACGGAACTGGTGCTTGCACCGGCACGTGGTAGGCCCTCCTTGACACACGCCGGTGTCAGCAGGTGATCAGTGTGGCCTGGCTGCGCAGGGGCAGGCCAGACGGGCTCGGGGTCCAGCGGGCCGGGGCACGGCAGGCGCACAGGATCACAGGCAACTCTGCTCACGAGGACGGCGTTGGCCTCGTGGCGTGGTGAGAGGCGCCACCCTGGCAGAGACGTTGGGCTTTCCGGAAGAGGACCACACCCAGGGTTACGTGCTTTTTATTCACACCCCTACGCTGGCCTGGGGTACGCCGGGCCATCCTACTCCGCTCACGCTTACGGGGGGACGTAACAGGCAACATTTCCGCAAATTCCCCCACTGGCTGGGGTGACATGGTTGCGTCCACTGTCCACTATACTCCATACACCAGAGGAGTATGTCACCATGGATATGGGTGTGTTCTGCATACTGCGGTCTGTCCAGCACATCTCCCCCACTCTTGGCATTGAGTACTTTCCCAGTTATGGTTCTCCTGCCTCCTTCACACATGCCTGGTTGCCACCTCTCCCAACATTGGGCTAGTGTGTGGCTGAGGTGCCATGCCATTGATGGCTCATGTTCACGGCTTGTCCAGGTTACCATTGTGAGTTGTTCTGTCGTGTCTGGTGGGTGGGTGGGCATGTTGTTTTGCATGTTGGTTTTGATTTTGTGACGTGTGCATTGCCAGAGTTGTGAGTTGCATGGTTGTGGAGTTGAGGTGAGTTGGGTGTTCATTTGGGACTTGCCTAGGGGCTGTGCATTTCCCTTGGTGCCATCCTGGGAACGCTGGTTGCTGATGGACTGTCGGAGGATGGAGGAATCGTGCACACTGGCTGAGTATTTGGAGGCGAGATTGGTGGAGGTTCCACGGTGTTCGGTTGTTGCCTTCACATTGATGTGAGACTTGTGCTTTCTGTTGCGGTGATTGTGTGCTGTGTCGGCATGGGGCACAGGTATGACATGTGTGCCGTGGTTTGCCCCCAACACGTGCGTGCATCCAGCTATGGCGCATGGTCCTTGCTTGGTGTCCAGCGGATCCTGTGCATTGTGTTGGACGTATAGGGACTGGGGTACCAGGCAGATGGTGATGTCCAGGACAGTTGTGAGGGACTTGGATGTGGCTGGCGGTGTGACTCCTCCGACTCTGGTGGGTGCTGGTTGGGGGTACCAGGGGCCAGCAGGTGCAGCACAGCCAGCAGCTTTGTGTGGGGTGGGATGTTGGTTGTCCGCTGTGTTAGTGCCGTCGGCCTGTTGGGGATTGTTGGTCAGGATGCGTACGATGGTTGTCCTTTTGGGCCTGTAGTGGGCAATGACATTGTCAGGTGTGGGTCTGTGTGGCTGGTGCGTTTCCAGGGGGTCCGCTGTCTTTGTCTGCGCTGCCTCTGTGGTGGTCAGGGGGGGTGTTCCAGGTGGGGGTTGGGGTCCTGGGGTGGAGGCGGTGGGTGTTGTGGCCCTCTTGGGTGTCCGGGCCGCATGACCAACGGCTCCATGGCATCTGTTGCCCTTCCGATGTAACTGTGGGCTGTGCTCCCTTTTGTGGTGCAGGCTGTGGCCCGACTTTGCACCATGTCAGAGCAGGTGTTATTTTCCGGCTGCTAACGTGCCTTATCGCCTGTTTTGTGTTCTTATCGCAGTTCTGGCTGGTCGTTGGGAATGTTGTAGAGTGGTGTAGTCGCAGCTTTGGGCACGGGAACGCCTACTCTGCATCTCATTAGCGATAGTTGCGGGGGTCTTCTGTGGCGATGTTTTTGCGGCTGCTATCATAGGTAAACTGGTGCTGTGGGCTGTTAACACCAGCTTGTGAAAGGGGCGATTAATTTATCGCAACTTTGGCTGCAATAAAGTGCCGTTAACTCGGCGATAGCTCCTTGTGAATATCCCCCTGAGTGTGACGTTCTTTGTACATAAAAACGATTGAGTGTTCTACAGGTTCAGCCTGTCGTCTGCACCTGCAAGAGAGCATGCCTGGGGAAGAACCTACCTTGTTAGAAATATATATATATATATATATATATATATATATATTATCTACTGGCGGTAGCCAGTAGATAGTTATAGTTAGGACCGTGTTTCCATAGAAAATCCGCAACATTCTATTTGGAATAACTTTGGCGCCGGTTGACGAATCCTCGCGAAATTTTCAAAATAGGTGGGGCGCTCCGCTCCGCTCCTACCCTGAAAGTCTCGGGGGGATTCGTCAAGCGGGGGCTGAGAAAAAAGGGGGTTCCCAAAACGCGTTTTCCCCATGCAATTTTCCATAGGGACCTTTAGTCCAAGGTACAGCCCGAACGGCTGAACAGAATTACTTGAAATTTGGCAGAGAGGAGGTCCTCAGGTCAGGGAAGTGCCTTTTGCAGGTCTGGTGTCAATCTGTTCAGTAGTTCCTGATAAAATCAAAATTAAAATAATATATATATGTGGGCGGAGCCTAACCACACATCTCATCCTGAGATCTGATTGGCTGTCAGCACTTCATCCAAGAAGTGTTGGCAGCCATCTTGGGACCAATATACATGATAGCACCTCATTAAAAAGCATTGCAGTTAATAGAAGGTTTTAAGACTTTGGTTACATTATAAATCATTTGTTGATGGTACCATACTCATTTTAGGAATTGTGGTATGCTCTAAGGTGATTTCACCATGTGAAAAAGCCTTCTGCTGGGATATCATGATTGAGAGAAATTATTTTCTCATGCTTTTCCCACAGAGGTTTGGAAGGTGATCTATAAGCTAAACTGAGAGCTTATTTTCTGTAAATTCACATTATCTTTCTCAGTCATGTGAGAATGAAGTCTGACATTCTCAGTAAAACATGTACATCCAACAAGGGCAGAGACTGTCAGTTGATTCCTTTGTGTTCTACTGCAGCTTCCCAGAGTGTTCCAAAGAACAACTAGAGCACTAACAGTCCTACTTATGATAAACATATGGCACACCTGAAGCCATCTTGCTTGGATTAAAGTGGTAACTCTTAAAACATTTAATTTAAAAAGGAACAAAATGAGGGGGTTCATTTTTCCATAGAAAGTATGATTAGTGCTGCAGAAAGAAAAAATAGGGCACATTTTGAGTGACTTCTCAAATCCTCTTTTATTTCATTAAAAAATTCTGAAATGCAGACTGAAACATGCACTTTCAATACCAGCAGCAGTTTTCCCTGGTGAGCAGTAGCTTTACTACAGTGATCTAATGAGCAAAAAGAGTGCTAACATTCTGAATTTATGGCAAATGTGTGACACATCTGAATGCCTTCTTGATGGAATCAAAGTAAAAAACTGAAAGTATTTCCTACTGAGGAGACTGCAGTAAATGAGGAAATTAGGAAACTTCATAACAAATAAGTCTCCCGAGATGGCCACCAGAGACAAAAGAGCCCAAATGTAGCCCAAATATCACCCAGATGTAGCCCAAGTATAGCCCAATGACAGAATGTCGCAGAGTGTTCTTAAAAACAACTAGAGCGCTTACTGTCTTCATTATGACAGAAGTATGGCACACCTGAAGCCATCTTGATTGGAATAAACTGGTAACACTTAAAACATTTAATTTAAAAAGGAACACAATGAGGGGGTTCATTTTGCCATAGAAATTATGATTAATGCTGAAGAAAGAAAATGAGGGCACATTTTGAGTGACTTCTCAAATCCTCTTCTATTTCATTAAAAAATTCTGACATGCAGACTGAAACATGCACTTTTAATACCAGGAGCAGACTTCCATGGTGAACAGTAGTTTTGCTACAGTGATCTAATGAGCAACTAGAGTGCTAACATTCAGAATTTATGGCAAATGTGTGACATATCTGAATACCTTCATGATGGAATCAAAGTAAAAAACTGAAAGCATTTCCTACTGAGGAGACTGCAGTACATGAGGAAATTAGGAAACTTCATAACAAATAAATCTCCCAAGATGGCCACCGGAGACAAAAGAGCCCAAATGTAGCCCAAAATCACCCAGATGTAGCCCAAATATAGCCCAATGACAGAAGTGTGCAAAACACTTATTATTTTGTGTTTTTGCAGTGTTATATAGTGCAGACTTGTCAGGTATTGGAGTGCTTTACATGAGCATTGGTTACATCACACAAGAACAAATTCATTTTGGTTGTAGACATGGGGAGACTAAGTGATTTGACCAGAATCACAGAATGTCGAGCTGAAGCAGAAACTCCAACCTGGTTCCCCAGTTGCAAAGTCTGCAGTTCTGGAAGTAACACCACATCCTCTCCCCTAAGTGCAACATTTAATCAAGTGGTCAACTGGATGAAAAAACATAAAGATAACAAATAATTTAAAAGTGCTTTGTCGCTATTTGAAAACTCAGAAAATATGTCCTTATTTTAGTCTTTTAGAGCACTAACCATAATTTTGATGCCAATAAGACCCTCTCATATATGTAATTTCTAACGGAAATGCTCTAGGTATTACAGTTTTGATTACATCAAGATGACGTCAGGCGTTCCACACTTTTGTAAGAAATATAGAATGTTAGCAATCTAGTTGTTCATTAGGATACTGTTGAGAGGCAGAGGCCAGGGGCACTGTGTAGGAGAGTAGGGTCTGCTTTCTATGTTCACCCCCACTTTTTGCTTTTGCTTTACTGGTTTTCGACTTAGATGTGGCTGTGGGCCTGCTAATCAGACCCACAGCCCTGCTGTTCTCTCTCTAAATTAATACTATGTACTTTAGGTGCATAACCCATTTGGATAGGATCACCTTATTGGCCCCTGTACAGTGTACTCTAGGTACCCAGGGCATAGGTGTACCCTAGGCCTACCAGGGGCTGCAGCATGTATTATGCCACTCCTGGCCTGGCCTTCCATTATGACACAACTGGCTGATCACTCAGCTGGGGCAAGGTCGTGTAATCACTTTGGAATAATACCCCCATCCCATTTCTGGTGATGAGGATATTATCCCTCCCTTCTAGAGGGAGAAGACATGTTGTAACCTACTTACCCGGTTAAAGTTAACCAGAGCCCCAGCATCACAAAATGGATGCTGCTGCCACAACACAAGTCTGACCTCCTGCTGCTGGGAGTGATCCCGGCATGGGAGGCTTGGACAATAGGTTTCCTGCCTTGGGAGGTGCGAGCACCACCCCAGACAGGCCTTAGTGTATTGGGGCAGGGAGGGATGAATGAAACGAGACACTGCCTGGGGCACACAAGGTGTCCCATGCATAGTCCAGTTCAAACCGGTGCTGGGGCACACCAGCCCCAGTCCTGGCGCGAAACTGGACAAAGGGAAGGGGGTGTAACCACCCCCCTCCCAGGTCCCACCCATAAGGCGTGACCTAGCATGCAACCCAGCCCCCCAGATTAGTATAAGAGTGGTAGCTGGGCCCCAGGAGATTAGATTATCCTGAACCTGCAACTTGAACAGAAACTCTGGACCTTCGACATTCGATGAAAGAAGAAGACTGAAGAATCTCCCTTGTGGCCAAGGAGTGGCTACCCTGTGCAAACAGGCACCATCAAGAGACTACCCTTTGCTTTGCTGAAGTTCTACGAGGGACCGACTGCAGAGCCCGACCAGAGCCTTGACTTCCAGACTTCTCCGACCCTGATCCACATCCACAGCCGAGCTGAGATCCGTGGAGGCGACGAGAGACGTGGGACCGGCTACCTGGGAAAAGTGGCGAGTATCTTCCAGCGCAGCTTCTGAGGTACCCTCGAAGTTGTGCACCGGGGATTGAGAAGCCCCAACCCCAAGCACCATCTGCACCGAAGATCAGCCCCCCACACTCCACGAGTCCTGCGTGGGGCCCTTCTGCATTTTCCTGCTTGGCGCGTCTGTCCGGTTGCTTGCCCGTTGGCTAGCGGCCTTCGTGACGACACACCTTGAAATCTTCACCACTGGTTTGGCTCCTCCAGACTGGCTCCCGCTTCTTTGCAAAAGAGAAGCACCCCAGACCTTCCTGGTCTGCACCAGAAGCAAGTCCTCCGTTCTTCGTCGGTTCCGCTTGCCAAGGCTTGGTGAGTCCTAGTTCGACTTCGACGCCGCCGACAGCAAGAGCCTTCGTGGGACAGCTCGCCTCCTGGTCCTGGTCGTCCTCGACGTCTCCTGGTACCCGTGGCTGCAGCGACAAGCTTCACCCTTCACCTGCAATCTTCACGACATCGCCTGGTTCCTTCCTGGTTCCACGTGGTCACTGGCTAGTGGCCTTGACTCTGTCCCTTCTGCTTGCAGGTACCCTTCCTTCTTGATCCCGGCCTTGGGATCCACCGGACACTCTACACTGACTGCCTGTCAGCAACTTTCCTTCAGGCATCCATAGAAGTCCACGACGAAACCCGATGCAAGTTCACACCTATGCACCCGCAGCCTGTGGGCTAGGTAACTTGGGTACTTCGGTGCTCACAAGGGTAGTGACTATCCTAGGGTCTAGTTTCTGAGTCTCGACTTTCTAGTTGCTCCAGAAGTGTCCTTAAACTGCTTATTTCTAACTGCTAGTGATTCTATCGACTTTTACGTATTACGCATGAGTGTTTCCACTCTGCACCTGAATCCCGTGGGCCACCCACTTCCTAACTGTTGCTAGTGTAGTGTAGCCCCAGCGATTCCCTAGGCCTATTCTATTTCCGTGACAGTGGTCCTTATGCCACTTCTTTAGTATATGGTTTGTGTGGCCCCTAGGGCCTAACTGTATTACTTACCTGTGTGACTTAATGTATGCTTAAATAAGACTGTGTTGTACTTACCTCGAATCTCATAAAGAGTGCTGAGGGTTTGACTAGAATAAATACACTTTATCTTATATATATATCTGTTGTGGTGTCCTTTCATTTGGTATTCAAGGGATTATATATGGTATCACAGCTGGCTTCACATGCCATTCAGAGTTTAGCCTAAGACTGCTCTTGTCCATGCTACCACTAGGATAGCTGGTCTATAAGGTTGACTTTACAACCAATCACCATAAGGGTTGTTTGGACTGATATAAGGTGTACACTAGAACTAGTGACATCATACATCAGGCCAACTTCTCACACACGGACTCTGAAAATTGAAGGCAGGTAGGAGGGTGCAAAGGCAACAGTTTAACCACACTGAGCAGGCAGGAAGGGCCGTGGCAGCACAACAGACTATGGAGGGCAGTGGAAAGGGGGGCAAGGGCAACAAACCAACAATACAGGACTTGCAAGAGAGTCTGTGGCAATGTAATAGACCATTGTGGGCAGAAGGAAGAGGCAATGGTAATACAACCATACATGCCAACAGACCCGATTCAGCCAGGAAACGTCCAATGTTTTTAAGCTCAAATGGGCTTTATTTGGTCTGTCTCCTGTCTACAATCTCCTCTTTTTCAATGTAACTCAAAGGGGAAAATCAATACCCCAGTTTTTTTTCAAAATCTCCCTCTTACCAAGTTCAAAATGTTCGCAAGTATGGTACATTGGATCATGGAAGGAAATGGAAGGAAATGGGGTTGGGACATGGACTTGGATAACAGAGGACAGGAGGGACATGGAGAGGTGCACCAAACTGACCCTGCAGGGCAGGCATCAGGGTTTGCAGCAGCACAATACACCACACAGGGCATGCGGGACGGGAGTGCAGCACAACAATCCATAGAAAGCAAGAGGGAGGGGACAGGACCATGCACATGGACAACAGAGAACAGAGGGGCAAGAGGCAATGGTAGCTAGCTGACCATAATGGACAGACAGGACAGAAAGCTGCAGAATAACAGACCATAAAGGGCAGGAGGGACGAATCAGGGGCATTACAATGGACCAGACAAGCCAGGAGGGAGGGAGTAGGGGTCTGCACATGTAAACAGAGGGCTGGGGGCAAGGGGGCAGGGCAGGAGCAGCAAGATAGCCATGGAGGTCAGGCAGGATGGGCACTAGAAGCAAGACACACCATGAAGAGCAACACAGAGACTGTGATGGCATACACACAGACCATGGAGGGAAGGTGGGAGGGGGTCAGGGGCAGCTAACTGACCACACATGGAAGGTGGGAAGGGCCATAGCAGCACAGAAGACCATGCATGTCAAGTGGGAGGGTTAGTGGCAGCACAATGGCTATGATGGGCATGAAGGAGGGTGCAGGGGCATGCACAAAGGACGATAGAGGATAGAAGGGAGGGTCAGGACCTGTGCACAGACAAGAAAGTTCAGGGGAAGGGGCCTCACAACAGACCGCACGGGGCAGGCAGGAGGAGCAGTTGCAGCACAACAGACCAGGGAGGGCAGAAGGGTGTGGCAGTACAATGGACCATGTAGGACAGGAGGAAGAGGATAGGGGCATGGCATGTGGACAGGCAGGGTGGAGGTGGCAGGGACAGGTTACAGTTATCTGACAATGCTAGGCAGGTGGGAGGGGAGTGGCAGCTCAACAGAACACTCAGAGTAGATAGGAGTGGCAGGTCCATGGAACATGGTGGGCAAAAAGGATGGAGCAGGGGCATGCAAAAAGACATCGGAGGGCAGGGCGAAGGAGAATAGGGGCAGCAAGCTAAGCACAGAGTTTAAGCAGGAGGTCAAAGATGGGGCATAGAATTGGGCAATGGAGGGCAGGAGGAGTGGACTGATACATCATACTAAATTGAGGGCAGTGGCAGCACATCAGACCATGCATGGCAGGAGGGAGGAAGCTAGTCCATGGATTCACACAACAGAGGATAGGGAGGAGGGGGATGGGGCAGCAAGCTAACTGTTCAGAGAAGGCGGGTATTAGGAACTTTATTGTTTTTAAAACGTGTGTCTGTGCGAACTTCTTAAAATATGAACAAGTATGCAGCATAATCTCACTTTTATTCAGGAAGAAGAGGACGTTTGTGACTGTGACTCCGGGCTCACTTGGAAGAAACACCCCCTGACCCTCCACCCCCTATCGCAAAATGTAATGCCCGTGAAAGGGTAGGTGAACACAGTGTTATATAGAACATAGTCCTGAGAGCACGATTGAAAATGAAAACTAGATATAGTGTATGGTATAAACTATGCACCAAAAAGTGTGATATAAGATAAACCGGGCGTGAAATATAATATGCAATACATTGTGCGCAATTACAGATTCATTGGAGAGCGCGAGATAGCACAGGCACTAGCGCGTGCTATGCGATATGCGTCTTGGAGTGTAATATGCACAGGGCAGTGTTGTGTAACCTAACTAGTCTCTAAAGTTGTAATTTAAAATATGTGCTGGGGAGTGTAACGTTGCATATGCACTGTGACAAAGATATGGATCCCAGATTGTAATATGTATGGCATAGCACTGTGCGTTATAACATAGGCATCGAGGAAGGCACGTTAGATGGGGCAATATAACCCGTGCGAAGACAAGTGTGGCATGACATATTCACGGGGTGGTGTTACAGTGCACATGGGCTAGAGAGTGTCATAGCATATGCACTAGCTAGTGGAATACAACACAGAGGTGTGTGGCACTCAGCAGGCAATGGTGGGTGTAACACAGCATTGGGCTCTGCCAGGAGCGCGCTGTGACTCTCAAGTGATGTTCGTCCCCTTTCCAGAGAGTAAAATAAAAAGTATTACACATCCGGCAGTGGATGTGTGTTTTATTAACCGTGAGGGGGGTTTCTTGCATAGTTTTGGTCGAATTTTTGTCGAATCCCCTTTGAATGGCTTGGTGTGCATGTGTATTAAATGTGCCCGTCAATAGCTACCCATGTTTGTATAAATAAACGACAAGGGTGTCTACCGGGATTAGGCACGGTAGGGCATCAGACATGTCAGAGCTTCACTAGTGGTGTAAATACATTCCACGTGGATTCATTGTATGCATAGTCGCCTTTTAATGAATATCACGCAAATCGTCACGGTGATAGGTACGTACGGTTTGTCCAGCATGTCCTAGGTGTGTCTCTAAATATATATTTTTTAAAAATAATAAAAAACAGTGGCCGGCCCTGGGAAATGGGGTCAAAAAAATATAATTAGGAGACAGGCCCTGGGGGATGGGGTCATCAGGGCCAATAAATTAGAATAAGAAGGGGAACCACACAGCCCCCCTTCTTAAAAAATTAAAATAAATAAAAGACCACGCCCCCTCCTTGCAACACTCTGCAAACGCGCCCCCTGGCGAATTGTAAGTTGGGGAATTAATTCCTCTTCAATACTGAGGGTCCCTGAGGGCCAACTAGCCCAACAGGCATCTCCAGTATGCGCCAGGGAGCTGCGCTGCAGACAGGTGTTCTGAGGCCAAGCCCCTTTTTACACCTCTCTGCAACGCAGCTCTGTGGCGCTTACTGGAGGTACCTAGTGGTCTAGTTTGACCCTAGGGACCCTTAGGATTCAAGGGGACTTAATCTCTCAACTTAGAACAGCCACAGGGCGTGTTTACACAGTGGTGAAGGGAGGGTCGGGGCCTGAGGTGACGTGTGCAAACACACACTATGGCACGTTTTAAATTGGGGATATAATTTCCCTTCAATACTGAGGGCCCCTGGGGGCTAACTAGCCCACCAAGTGCTTCCAGTAAACGCCACTGAGCTGCATTGCAGAGAGGTGGTCTAGGCCATGCCACTTTTTACACCTCTCTGCAACGCAGCTCTGTGGCACTTACTGGAGGTACCTAGTGGGCTAGTTGGACCCTAGGGACCCTCAGGAATCAAATGAACTTAATCTCCCAACTAAAAACGGACACAGGGCGTGTTTACACAGTGGTGAAGGGAGGGGACGGGGCCTGAGGTGAGGTGTGCAAAAACACCCTGTGGCCTGTTTTAAGAGGTAGTTTTAATCCCCCTGCCCTATTATATACTAGGGGCTTACAGAGGAGGTCATGCTAATCACAGGGGGACCCCAACGCATAATGTTCCCTAGTGTATGTAGGTGTTTTCACTGTATTATAAGTGTCTTTTAACATAGCACTGGCTCTAGGACTGGTTATTCAGACTCAGTTACCACCAGTATCCGTCTGAAAAAGTTGAGGGTACAGGATGATTTTGCAACAATGCTTCTTTCTGCTCTTCTTTTTGTTCTTTCTGCACGTTATCCTTCTTCCTGCACTTTTCTTCGTCTTTGAGGACTTCTGTTGCTTCTTTCTGCACTTCTTTTTTTTCTTTCTGTGCATTGTTTCTTCTTTCTTCACATGTCCTATCTCTGTAGGCATCGTTAGAAATTAGCATTTAAAAAACCTTTGAAATTCACAGAAAAAACCATAGGTTTCAGGCACGTTATAGTTAGGAATTAGCATTTAAAAAACCTCAGAAATTCACTGAAAAAACCATAGGTTTCAGGGGTGTTATAGTTAGCTGGACTTTTCACTTGTACAAAACCATTGAAATTCCCCCGTTATAGTTAGTTCAGCTAACTATATCTCGCGCGCCCGCAATGCACTGCTGATGACGTCACATATTACATCACTCATGACATGGTCAGTGACATCACTCATGACATCACTGATGACATCTCAAATGACATCACTGATGACATCACCCTTGTGATAGAGTGGCAGACCTCCTCTGCCCCTAATATAACCTTTGATACACACATTCAAAAATAGAGACTAAAATTTTCAAAACAATGGACATACCAATACCAGTTACAACAACCTCTTCAGTAATTCTAAGATCCACATACACATACACTCATTCACCAACAGTCCTATACAGTCACTCATACATGTACTCACTCATCATATGTACTCATACACCTATACATCCTGTTACGCAATGCCACTCATCCATAGAGTTACTCACACACATAGTCACTCATGTTAATAAAGAATCAAACATACATTTACTTGCATATACAGTTATACACACACCACCACACTTACTTCTACGGAAACTTACACATACTTAGTCTTTTTAACAATCACTTATAGAAACACATACTTATTCATACAGGAACTCTTTCAATCTCTCACTCTCACATATACTCACTTATATATAACGATAGTCACATATACTAGTTGAAAACATATGTAGTTACTCATAAAGACACTATTGAGACAGTCATTCACTCACTAACACACCCATACACACACTCATCCACCCATACAGTCCTGCACACATGCTGTCTTCAACACATACAAACAGTGAGTCACTCATTCATGCACCTATGCACTACGTAATACCCCCACCGAACCATGCAGACACTCAGACTGATACTCAAAAAACCAACTAATAACCTATATAGACACCCATGTAGCTACTCACCAACCCATGCAGCCACTTATACACAAAGTGAGAGACTGACACAGATATTTACATATTTAAACATTACTCACTAAGCCATGTATTCACTATGATACACTTAATCAGTCAGTTACACAATCAATTTTTCAAAAACAAATCATCCTTTAGACACTTATATACCCATTTATTCTTCCATTGACCTTGAGATATACATATATAAAACATATTTAATTTTCAGAAAAACACACATTCACTGGAGGATGTCATCAGTGATGTCATTTGAGATGTCATCAGTGATGTCATGAGTGATGTCACTGACCATGTCATGAGTGATATAATATGTGACGTCATCAGCAGTGCATTGCGGGCGCGCGAGTTATAGTTAGCTGAACTAACTATAACGGGGGAATTTCAATGGTTTTGTACAAGTGAAAAGTCCAGCTAACTATAACACCCCTGAAACCTATGGTTTTTTCAGTGAATTTCTGAGGTTTTTTAAATGCTAATTCCTAACTATAACGTGCCTATATATATTCGCGAGGATTCGTCAACCGGCGCCAAAGTTATTCAAAATAGAATTTTGAGATTTCCTATGGAAACTCGGTCCTAACTATAACTATCTACTGGCGACCGCCAGTAGATAATATATATATATATATATATACAGGAACTTCGCCGCAGTATTCAAGATAGTAGAAAAGGACGAAGCGGACCCAGTAGTATCGGTGCAAATAATTTAATCCACAGGAATCTCAAGCACCGCCATGACGCGTTTCGGCCTCAGAAAGGCCTTGATCACATGACGCTGACTCAGGCAGCCCATAGGTTTATAAAGTGCATTGGTGCAAGTCAGGTGATCGATAAGCCAATAGACATAAAAAACATACATTGTATCAATACATCGAATGCTGATATTAAATCATCACATTTAGCAATATACAAGGTCAAATACACCACTGGCTGATAATACAATTGTCAAAAAACACAATTATTGTTTTTTCATAAAAAAAGAGAGAACAAAGGGGAAACAAATGTTCACCAGCCTGTCAGATTACAAAACGATAATCATGAGCTTACAGGCCGTATTTAATTATTGCAGGAACTATAAATACCAAGCATAGTGATTCTTCTTGAATACCCACACTTCAGTTGTTCAGTATAGTTCTGAATGTGCAAAATGTGCAAGTGCAAATGGCGGATACATATGTGCAAAAAATTGCAAGTGCAAATTGCATACATGTAACCCCCTTAGGTTAATACCGTGGTCTCAATAAAGTCACCACAGCTCGTTTGTCTGTATAATACACTGCAGTTGCTAAATATAGTCCTAAATGTGCAAAGTTTATGCAAGTGCAAAAGGCGGGTGTATATGTGCAAAAAACGCAAGTGCAAATTGCATGCATGTAACCCCCTTAGATTGATGACGTAGTCTCAATAAAGTCACCACTGCTCATTTGTTTGTATAATACTCCATTTGGACCCTCAAAAAACCTGGTTTGCACAAGCTGTGTCACTGCTCATGTGAGCCGACTTGCTCCACTGACTATTATGGCTGTGGGATGGATGAACTACTGTTTGACTGTTGCCTGCTGAGATAAAATTTCTGCCTTTAACTGTTATACAGCTCGCTAGCTCTCTTACATATTGCGAATCAAATTTTCCTCTCTGACCAGAGGGAATCCACAATAATAATAATACCACTAAGAAAAATTCTATTTTAAATATGATGTTACCAGCATGTATGACTAATCTGCCCAAAGGATCACCTGTAAAAAGTGTATAGTGCAGGGAGGGGTTTGGTGAAAGGGGAAAACATATTGAAAATTAAAAGAGTGTTCCAGAATTCATAACATATCTGCAGTATTATCTGAATTGTCTTAAATACAAAAATATTAGAAATATGTATAATGCAGTATATGTATATTACTTTATGTTGATTGTTCATCTGCCATTACTGAGTATCATGGTGCTATTTAATGAAGGCAAGTAAAGAGGTCTTCACTCGAATTCAAGCCGTTCGGGGTTTTGTTATCCAACTCGAGAATGTATTTTGTTTCGAATTGCCTAAGCTGAACCTCACGGTCTCCCCCTCGGCATAATGGTGGAACCATGTCCACCACAAAATAACTGAGAGAGTCTAGACAGCTACCATGTGCCTCTTTAAAATGTCTTGCGACCGGGTATGTTGTATCGTTGTTGCTGATGGCCCGCATGTGCTGGAGTATACGTTTGTGAACCTGCAACTTGGTACTACCAACGTATTGCAGGCCACACGTACACTCCAGCACATACACCGCAAAGTCAGATTTACATTTACATTTTTTAGAAATGGGCACAGTGATATCGCTAAAGGGTGTTGTATACCAAATTTACAGGCTTTGCATGAAGCACATTTAATGAAGCCTTTGGTGGATTGCAACCAGGTGTTATTAGTGCAAATTTCAGGACTGCTTTTAACAAGCATATCACTCATGGATCTAGCCCTACGAAATGTTATCTCAGGGTTTTTCCTAAGGAGATGACCGATGATTGGGTCATTTTGAACAATTGGCCAGTTTTTGTTGAAAATCATGCGTAATGCTCTGTGTTGGCGATTGTAGGCGGTTATCAATCTGGGTGGTTCTGTACTTATTGAGGGTTCCTCTGATGTACTAATTTGCACGTTGGCTTTTGCCAATGTTACATGACGGGAAACTAAATTGGCTTTTCTGATTGCTGTGTCAATTGTTTCCACAGCATATCCTCTGGCCAAAAACCAAATTTTGCTAGACAACTGTGCCTCTGCACATTCTGATTCTACACTGCAGATCCATCTGATCCGCAGCATCTCCCCGTAGGGGATGCAGCGTATCAGATGGTCAGGATGGTGACTAGTGGCGTGCAGAACCGTATTGCCTGCTGTTATTTTGCGGTGCAATCGAGTCTCCAGATTGTTATTATTCACATATACTTCTACGTCCAGAAAATTCACAGAGGTCCTACTCACATGGCCTGTAAACTCGAGATTAAGCTTGTTTTTGTTTATACCCTCGATAAACAGGTTAACTGACGATTCTGACCCCTGCCAAATAAAGAATAGGTCGTCAATGTAACGATGCCATGATACAATATGATTGCTGAGGATGTGGCCAAATTGAACTTTGAGGACCTGCTCCTCCCACAGACCCATATGCAGACAAGCATAACTGGGGGAGAAGCAAGCCCCCACAGCCACACCTCACATCTGCTGAAACACCTGTCTCTGAAACAGAAAATAATTGTGGTAAAGACAAGTGTGAATCATATCTGCCAACATTCTATTGTGTTCCAGCATATTGACAGGTCTTGAACGTAGAAAGTATTCCACAGCTCTAATACCATCAAGATGGTGTATGCTGGTATATAGAGCTGTGACATCTATCTAATATATATATATATTATCTACTGGCGGTCGCCAGTAGATAGTTATAGTTAGGACCTATTTTCCATAGGAAATCCGCAACATTCTATTGGGAATATCTTTGGCGCCGGTTGATGAATCTTCGCGAAATTTTCCAAACTTTTGGCCAGCTCCTACCCTGAAAGTTTCGTGGTGATTCGTCAAGCGGGGGCCGAGAAAAAAGGGGGGTCCCAAAACGCATTTTCCCCATGCAATTTCCCATAGGACCTGTTGTCGCAGCTACAGCCCGAACTGCTGAACGGAATTACATGTCCGTGTGGGAGGGGGGCCACGCGGCCCCCCTCCTGGAGCCAATGATGGCCCTGGGGACCGCCACCCCCCAGGGCCGGCTCCTGCAGTGTCCCGGGGTGCCCACCCCGGGACACTGCTGTTTGCAATGACAGGGAGGGAGCCTTGCGGCTCCCGCCCTGTCATTGCAAACTGCTTTGCTTCATTGAAGCGAGAGCAGGGAAACCTGCTCTCGCTTCACTGAAGCAAAGCTGATTGCTTTTCCACATGGGGAGCAGCATGTTAGCTGCTCCCCATGTCGAAAAGCAATGCCGGCACAAAAGATCGGGATCGGGCCGGAGGCCACGCCCCCTCCTTACACCACTCGGCAAACGCGCCCCCTGGCGCGTTTGCAGAGAGGGAACTAATTTCCCTTGAATACTGTGGGTCCCTGGGGGCCAACTAGCCCACCAGGAACCTCCAGTATGCGCCAGGGGGCTGCGTTGCAGAGAGGTGTAATGAGGCCACACCCCTTTTTACACCTCTCAGCAACACAGCTCCGTGGCGCTTACTGGAGGTACCTGGTGGCCTAGTTGTCCGCTAGGGGACCTCAGGATTCAAGGGGACTTAATCCCCCGACTTAAAACGCGCCTCGGGGTGCGTTTGCACAGTGGTGATACTGAGGTGATACTGTGCAAACACGCCCTGTGGCGCGTTTTAAGTTGGGGAATTCATTCCTCTTCAATCGAGAGGTCCCCTAGGGGTCAACTAGCCCACCAGGTACCTCCAGTAAGCGCCACGGAGCTGCGTTGCAGAGTGTTGTAAAAAGGGGCGTGGCCTCTGAACACATCTCTGCAATGCAGCTCCCTGGAGCATACTGGAGGTACCTGGTGGGCAAGTTGGCCGCCAGGGGACCTCAGGATTCAAGGGGACTTAATCCCCCAACTTAAAACATGCCACAGGGTGCGTTTGCACAGTGGTGAAGGTAGGGGGCGGGGCCTGAGGTGATATGTGTGCAAACACGCCCTGTGGCGCGTTTTAATTTAGGGAATTAATTCCTCTTCAATCCAGAGGTCCCCTAGGGGCCAACTAGCCCACCAGGTACCTCCAGGAAGCGCCACGGAGCTGCATTGCAGAGTGTTGTAAAAAGGGGCGTGGCCTCTGAACACCGCTCTGCAACGCAGCTCCCTGATGCATACTGGAGGTACCTGGTGGGCTAGTTGGCCCCCAGGGGACCGCAGGATTGAAGAGGCATTAATTCCCCAACTTAAAACGCGGCACAGGGCGTGTTTGCACACGTCACCTCAGGCCCCGTCCCCTTCCTTTACCATTGTACAAATATTCCTCTAAAATCAGCCGAACTACGAATTCCGATTTACTCACCTGTTATCAAGAGAGAACCCAGGGCTGCATCTTTTAGCCCAGCACTGACCCTGAAAAATAATTCTAAGCGTACTTACCAGTAACATGTATTTCCTTCCATAGGAATCCATAGTGTGGTTTTCAGCAGAAAATTTTCTAAGTGTCCATTTTTGAAACGTACAAATATTACTCTAAAATCAGCCGAACTACCAGCTGCGGCCCGTGGAGGGAGTTCCGTGGGGCGGTAAAGGCGGGGCGGGGGAGGGGCAGGGTGGTGGGTTCTAAAAACCGGAATATGGATAATTGCAGGTAAGTAAACAATTAAATAAATAAAACGAATTTCGTAGCGCGCGCTGCATCGCAAAATGCATATGTATATATATAGATATATATATATCACATCACCATTTCTCCACGATTCCCTGTCCCTGGAATCAGAAAGGGAACGAACACCACTTTTCTGCGTGATGGTAATTTTCTTTAATTTTCAAGCGTGCTATTCCACCATGACGCGTTTAAGCCCCTAGAGGCCTTGATCACACGATGTACAACTGTTTCCCAAAGAAATTAAAGTGCCAAGTGCCAACAGAAACAGAGAACGGACTACCCATCTGTTTTCTTTACAGCAGCATTAGAATCTTTTCATCAACTGTGTAAACTATTTTTTCCATGTGCAAAATGAGCAAAACTGTAAACATTCAAATATGCAGTTACGTCACTGCAAGTGCAAAATACGCAATAATAGCTGTATAAATACAATCCTAATACATTGGAAGTTTCATTCAGTGTGCAAAATGTGCAATACTGGTTATATACAAACATTCAAATATGCAGTTACATCACCACAAGTGAAAAATACACAATAATTGGTTGTATAAATACAATGACAAATATTAGTCTTTTTGTATGTTAAACCTAATATATGGGGACATGAAAAACCCAAATATTACAGGGATGGTATAGTTAGGCTCAGATTATACACACAAAACCATAGAGATTCAGCATTTATAGTTACCTGAGCTACCTATAACTTACCCCTCCGCAATGCACTGCTTATGACCTCACATAATACATCACTCATGACATAGTCAGTGACATCACCGATGATATCACTGGTGGCATCTCAAATGATGACATCCCTGATGACATCATCCACAGGACCACTCACACATCCACTCACACAACCACTCATGCACTTACTCACATGCCCATACAACCACTCTCACACCCACTCACTCATCAATAGAGCCACTCACACCCTCACTCACCCATAGAGCCACTCACACAGTCACTCACTTACCCAAAACACCTACTCACACAGCCCCTCACTCACCTATACAGTCACTCACACAGCCACTCGCTCCTTACCTATACAGCTACTCACACACCCACTTATTCACCCATACAGTTACTCACACACCCACTCACTCACCCACAGAGCCTCCCAGCAGAGCTACTCACTCATCCATACAACCACTCACACACCCACTTGCATACCCATTTACCCCCACTTATTCACCCATACAGCCACCGACACACCCATTCACTCATCCATACAGCCTCTCAACAGAGCCACTCACACAGCCATACAAGCATTCCCCCATACATACAGACACTCACTCTCCAATACAGCAACTCACACACCCACTCAGGTAACCAAACACCCACACAAACAGCCACTTACTGGCGCACCAGCAAGGATACCCCTGACAGAGCATCCTTCAAGACCTTCCTCAATCTCTACCACTGCCTTCTGAGGGCATCAAAGACGACAGCCCTTGTTGCACACATTGAAACCAGTGCCAAGAACACCAAGGAACTTTTGAACATTGTTAAGGATTTTTCTAACCCGTGTGCTAGAGAAAACAATATCACACCCTCACAAGAGCTGTGCAACAACCTTGCCCACTTCTTTAACATCAAGATTGCAACCATATACAGAAACTTCAAACCCACACCTACGGGCTTCCTTGACAGATACACCACAACCGTAACCGACTGCAAGCACACACTGACCACCTGGAACATACCCTCCACCCAGGACACCACCTCCACCATGAAATCCTTCTACTCCGGAGCTCCCACAGGCCCATGCCCGCACCACATCTTCAGCCTTGGAAACCAAAGGATCGGCCAGGAACTCACCACCCTACTCAACACCTTTATCACCACCACAACATTTCCCAATGCCTGGAAACACGCCAAAGTCAAAGCACTGCTCAAAGAACCCTCCACCAACCCCAGCAAACTCAGAAACTACAGGCCAATCTCCCTGCTCCCATCCCAGGCAAAGGTACTGGAGAAGATAATCAACAATCAACTCATGACACACCTGGAGCAGCACCAGCTACTCAACGCCTCCCAATCTGGCTTCTGCGACAATCACAGCACCAAAACCACCCTGATCGCAGCCACTGACGACAATTGAATCTTCCTCGACCGATGAGAAACACTCATGCACCCACTCACACACCCACTCACACACCCAGTGAGACTCTTATGCACCCACTCCCAGACCCACTCAAACATCCACTGACAGACCCACTCAGACACTCACACCCACTCATAGATCCACTGAGACACTCATACTCCCACTCACACACACACTCTCAAATGTTACAGTTAGGATATAAATGTAAAAAAAAATAGAAATTCACTTACAAAACCAAAGATTACAGAGACGTATTGTTAACAGAGACGTATAGTTAGGAAATTGGTTTAAAAAAAACTTACAAATTCACTGAAAAAAACAAAAGTTACAGTGAGTTACAGGTAAGGCTCAGATTTCACTCCTACAAAACCATTGAAATTCAGCAGTTATAGTTACCTGAGCTAACTATAACTTATGCCCCTGCATTGCACTGCTTATGACCGCGCATATTACATCGCCCATGACATGGTCAGTGAAATCACTGATGACATCACTAATGACATCTCAAATGACATCACTGATGACATCATCCAGTGATGGCCCATAGTGATTGCCTTAGGAGTAGACTATTTGCAAGCCTTTCTCTCATCACAATTGGCCTGTGTGATGTAATGTCTATGGGGCTCACTCTGTCGCTTCAGATGTGCACTCAAATGTAAATTCACCTTCCTGAAACTGTCATTTAATTAGGATTCTAGTGCTTAAGCAGTTTATGCGGTCCACCTAAGCTGTGCATGTTTGGGTAATCCATTGATACATGATTGGTGTTGGCTCATTCATTATTAGCAATAAACCCTGAGACATACAAATGCCTGATTTCAGATATTTTGGCACAAGAACAGTATTTAAACCATTATATTTAATGACCCAGGTTGTGAAGATTCGGGATAATTTCGAAACTGAGAAACGGATCTATTCCTTCCCATAATCTCTTGGGGCTTGTGGGGGAAAACTACACTGAGGTTTTACCTAACACTGCCGAATTTTTTGCATTTTTAAACGTAGTTTCCAGTTTCGGATGAATTAACTCATTTGAAATTGATGTCTCCGAGCACGAAACACAGTGGGGCCAAGTATTTCACATCACTTGCATACGTGATCAAATAGTATGTCCTTCGAATGGATTATTCATTCCATTAGAAAGATCTTATTTACAGTAAACTATTTGTTTAGGAGGTAATTAGAAAAAAATGTACACGTCGTAAACAGTAGCGGCCATCTGAAAATCCTGCTCCCTTTGTGTAGCCACGGGAATAGAGAAAGGAAAATAATGAGGATCCGGCTTCATTGGAATTTTGCTCCCATCTCTATCCGCTCCTTTTCAGTGCAAGAATGGTCATTATGCGTGGACAGTTGAACATATTTAATTGGCATGTTGCCGTGCCATTGAAGCTAGATATAAGCCCCGACACAATGGTCGCCCTTTGAATCAGACTTTCTGAATAGAAGTTCTACCAATTCTAATTTTAGGGAGCGGTTCAGAAAGATGTGGATTGTGCGGGAGTGCGATCTCGGTGTGAGGGAACATGGGAGAATTTCAGTCCCAGAGACAATCGGCCATTTAATACGCCTTCTCCACACAGGAACAAAAGATTACTGAACATAAATTGATGGCGAGTACAATGGGTTCGATAATGCTTCGGGCAGACAATCGGTCGAAATTAATTAAAGAAACCTGAGCAAAAAGGAAGCCACAAACAGTTATGTGTATGATATTGTGTTTATTGGGTTGGGTACAGAATCCATGATTTCCGTCCCTATTTTATGCGACTCGTGTATCACCTAGGAAAGATGTAGTTACATTGGTTATTGCAATGGACTCAAAATTAAACACCCATCGAGTCCTTTAAAATCCATCAGCCCTGGACGTATAGACTTACAGACTTACAGGCATCAAACGTGTTTAGGTATGGCTACAGACGTATTTTACTATTTGCCGAACCTCATGTCGTCAAAATATTAAAACATATAGAGAGGGTACTTGGGTCAGCTCCCCTTCAGACTTTGGTCTCTTTGGGCCAGCCCTCTTCAGCCAATGCTTCATTGAAGTGGCTTTTCCATTTGGGCCAACCCACAGGAGCATTACTCAGTTTTACATTTTACACCAGTGATTTAAAAGAATTCTGTCTTCATATGGCTGTTGCTCTTCACAAAGTGCAAGTTTACGCAAGAGTCTGTATTCTGTATGAGAAGGCACTGTAAAAGAACAGAGAAAAAGCGTGAGTAGCTAATAACAAGCATTGACAAAGCCAAAAAGTCTCTCCTATAACAGAGATATTGGCTTTTCCAAAGAGTTTTAGCCATGTTGTACACCAGTGTGGCTGCTGTTCAGCATGGCGAAGAGTTAGTGGGGTAAAGGAGAGTGGCGTGCCATGGTGTGGTGTCGAGTGTCAAAGAGTGGAGTGGCATGGCGTGAAGTAGAGTGGGTTAGAGTGTTGTGGAGTACAGTTGAGAGTCGTGTAGTGGTGTACAAGGAAGGACTGGAGCGTAGAGTGGAGGGGTATAGAGAGAAGTAGAGTGTCATAGAGTGGAGTGGCATTGAGTCTCATAGAGTAGGTTGGTGTGGAGTGGAGTGGTGTAGAGTGAAGTAGTGTGTCGTAGAGTAAAGTGGAGTGGCATAGAGGAGTTTCACTCTGCCACTGAGTGGAGCGACATGGAGTTGAGGGCCGTAGAGTTTTGTAGAGTGGAGTGACATAGAGTGAAGTAGAGTTGCGTAGAGTAGAGTGGAGGGTCATAGAGTATTATTGAGTGGCATAGATTAGAGTAGAGTTGAGTGGCGCAGAGTGGCATAGAGTGGAGTTAGGTATAGTGGCATAGAGTGGAGTAGGGTGGGGTAGAGTGGAGTAGAATGGCATAGAGTGGAGTAGAGTGGAATAAAGTGGAGGAGAGTGGAGTGTCATTGAGGGGCATAGCGAGTCATGGATTGGGGTGGAGTGTCATAGAGTGGAGTGTTGTAGAGTGGAGTGTCAAAGATTTAAGTGGCTTAGAGTGGAGTAGCATAAAGTAGAGTGGAGTAACATGTCATAGAGTGGAGTAAAATGTTATGGAGTGGAGTGGAGTGGTGTAGAGTGGAGTGGAGGGACAGAAAGAGGAGTAAAGTGTTGTAGAGTGGAGGGGCGTAGAGTGGAGTGGCTTAGAGTGGAATATCGTAGAGTGTTGTAGAGTGTCAGAGTGGAGTGTTGTAGACTGGCGTGGCATAGAGTAGAGCTGAGTAAAAAAGTGTCAGAGTGGAGTTAAGTGTCATAGAGTAGAGTAGAGTAGAGTAGAGTGGTGTAGAGTAGAGTGGCGTAGAGTGTGGTGGAGTGCCATAGAGCAGAGTGATTTGTCGTAGAGTGTTAGAGTGGAGGGACATAAAGTGGACTGGTGTAAAGTGGAGAGGCATAGAGTGGAGGCGCACAGAGTGTCATAGAGTGGCATGGAGGGGCATAGAGTGGAGTAAAGGGTTGTAGAGTGGAGTGGCATAGCGTAGACTGGAGTAAAGTGTCATAGAGTGGAGTAAAGGGGTGTAGAGTGGCATAGAGTGGAGTAGAATTGTAGAGTGGGGTGGCTTAGAGTGGAGTACAGAGGCCTAGAATTCAGTGGCACACAGTGGTGTAGAGTGTCGTAGAGTGGAGGCGAGTGTCGTGGAGTGGAGTGTCATAGAGTGAAGTGGCATTGAGAGGAGTTGGATAGAATGGAGTATAGGAGCATAGAATGGGAAAGAGTGCAGTGGAGTGTCTTAGAGTGAAATGGAAGTGGAGTAGACCGAAGTGGTGTAGCATAGAGTAGAGTTAAGTGTCATAGAGTAAAGTGTTGTAAGGAGGAGCAGACTGGTGTAGAGAGTGGTATAGAGGGGTGTAGATTGGAGGAGCGTACTGTATAGTGTAGTAAAAATGTTGTAGAGTGGAGGGGTATAGAGTGGTGTAGAGTGTCATTAGTACAGTGTTGTAGATTGGCATAGAGTAAAGTGTTTGTAGAGTGAAGGGTCATAGAATGCAGTAAAGTGGCAAAGAGTGGTGTGGCATAGAATTGAGTTTTGTGGAGTGTCGTAGGGTAGAGTAGAGTGGAATGACGTAGAGTGGAGAAAAGTGTCATATAGTGGAGTAGAGTAGAGTGTTGTAGAGTGGCATGAAGTGTCATAGAGTAGAAGGTTGTAGAGTGGAGGGGCGTAGAGTGGTGTGGAGAAAAGTGTCACAAAGTGGAATAAAGTGTCGTAGAGGGGTATAGAGTGGAGGGTCATAGACAGGAGGGGTGTAAAGTGGAGGGGCATTGAGTGGAGAGGCACAGAGTGTCATGAGTGGCATAGAGTTGAGTGGTGTAGAGTGGAGTGGCGTAGAGCGGAATAAAATGTCATAGAGTAGAGTAATGTGTTTGGTGTGGAGTGGCATACAGTGGCAGAGTGTCATTCATACAGTGGAGTAGAGTTGTAGAGTGGTGTGGAGGGAGTAGAGTGCCCTAGAGTTAAGTGGCATAGAGTTGCGTAGAGTGTCATAGACTAGTGTGGCGTGGAGTGGTATAGAGTAGATAGAGTGTTGTAGTGGAGGGGCGTAGAATGGAGTGAGATAGCATGGAGTAGAGTAAAGTATTGTGGAGTGGGGTTAAGTGTAGTAGAGTGGAGTGCCATGGAGTTCAGTGGCATAGTGTAGAGTGGAGTATAGTGTCATAGAGTGGAGTTGCATAGCGTGGAGTGTTGTAAAGTGGATTAAAGTGACATGGAATCGAGTGGCATATAGTGTCATAAAGTGGCACAGAGTGTCAGAGACTGGCGTAAAAAGGAATATCATTGAGTGGTATCATGTAGAGCGGAGTGGCATAGAGTGTTGTGGAGTAGAGTGTTGTAGAGTGGCATGGAGTAGGTTGTAGTGGAGTAAAGTGTTGTGGAGTGTCATAGCTTAGAGTAGGGTGGAGTGGCAGAGAGTGTAGTAGTATAGAGTAGAGTAGACTAAAGTGGCGTAGAGTGGAGTGTTCTAGTGTGGCGTGGAGTGGAGTGGAGAGGAGTAGAGTTAAGTGTTGTAAGTGGAATCAAGTACCGTAGAGGGGAATAGACCCAAGGGGTCCGTGACACATTCCCAGGGAGTCCACAGGCAACAGTTTTAAAAGCACTGCAAAGTTCCTTGTATAATCAGCAGTTTTTGGGCAGCAAAAAAAGTGTCAAGATAACTCCGGTGACTAAAGTACATGCTGGAGAGAGATGGGCTTTTGTCCAGTGGCAGCTATGACTCATCTAAGGAAGCGCAGATGGTTAATATGCCTGCTGCAAAGAATGTCTACCATGCATTAAAAAAGCAGTATTTTGTTTTGTGCATAGTTCAGTGGGTTCCTGCTTTTGCCACAGAGATTATTTTGTTATTGTCCAGTTCACAAGTTCTTAATCTAGCACAGTGAGCTATAAACTGCCATCAAAGAGCTGCATGCAAGCTGCATGGTACAAGTTAGTAAGTTATGCTTTTTCCCAGTCTTTCATTATCCCAATGCTGCTAAAAAGGTTTGTTTGGGTAGAAATAAATCCTTATCATTAAAGTCAACGCTAACCCCTGCGTTATGTTCTGAATCCTGAGTTTGTGCTTCTCCAGACCAAGCACTCTTAAAAAATGCCTACCAGTATGAATGACATGTGAATCCTACACCTTGTAGTCCCCTTTGCCGTATGTAACATTTTCTATTCATTGATCTACACATGTATGATTCATTGTCTTTGTATGTGTGTGATGTAAAGTGCTCTGACACCCTATAGTGGTATGAGAGGTGCTATAAAATAAATTAAATACATGTGACAGTGGGGCTATGGAGAGATGAGAGGCACTGTTGGAGGGTAATAGTGAGGGAATCATTGAAGATTGACAATCATTGAAGATTGACAAAAGATTGTTGTATCCTGGTGCATAGTAAGGTCATTATTTACTATACTTCAAAAGCTAATACAATTCAATATATAATGTCAAATGTGTTGTAAAATGCACCATTTCCCCCCAATTTTCATCCTTGGCAGGCTGAGAAGCCTCGGGCAGCGAAATAAAACCAAACATTGAAAAGTTAGTCGCGAGATGCAGCACCAACCTTCTCATTAAGATTTTTAGATTTTTAGAAAATATTTTTCATATAAAAATACTAAAATCTTTAGTAATTCAAGTCTAGTTTTTGTTTGATGTGCACACGTGTGTGTTTATTTTTTTCGAATGACAGTTTTAAGGTTTTACATTTAAATCATACAAATTGCTTGGGGGTCCCCGTCTTCCAATAGTGACTCAATGGGGGTCCTTAGGAGTGAAATGTTTGGGAACCACTGGCCTAGAGTGTCATGGGGTGGCTTAGTGTGGAGGGGGTAGAGTGGAGTGGAGCAAAGTGTTGTAAAGTGGAATAGTGTCGTAGAGGGGAAAAGAGTGGAGTGGAGGGGCGTAAAGTGACATGGAGTGGCATAGTGTGGAGGGTCATAGAGTGGAGTAAAGTGATGTATCATAGAGTGGAGTAAAGTGTTGTGTAGTGCAGTGGTGTGGAGTGGCATAGAGTGTCATACAGTAGAGTGTAACAAAGTGGAGTGCCGTAGAGTGGAGAGGACTCATCGAGTAGAGCGGAGTGGAGTAGAGTGCCCTAGAGTTAAGTGGGATAGAGTGCTGTTGAGTGTCGTAGAGGGGAGTGTCATAAAGTAGAATAGAGTGTTGTAGACTGGAGTGGAGTATAGTGTCAGAGTGGAGTGACAGAGTGGAGGGGCATAACATGGAGATGAGTGGAGTAAAGTGTCATAGAGCGGAGTAAAGTGTCATAGAGTGGAGTAGAATGCCCTTGTGAAGAGTGAGAGCGGAGTAGAGTGCCACGGAGTGGAGTGGTGTGGCTTGGAGCGTCATGGAGTGGAGTACAGTGATGTGGAAAGGAGTGGCATAGAGTATTGTAGAGTGGCATATCTTAGAGTGGAGTGGCGTAGTGTGGAGTAACATAGAGTGCTGTAGAGTAGAGTGGCATAGAGTGGCATGGAATAGAGTGTCATAGAGTAAAGTCTCATAGAGTGAAGTGGGATGGAGTGGAGTGTTGTAGAGTGGAGTGCCATCCAGCGGAATAGAGTGACATAGAACGGAGTAGAGGATTGTGCAGTGGAGTGTCGTGGAGTGGAGTAGAGTGACATAGGATAGCGTACAGTAGAGTGGCATACACTGGAGTGTAGAGTATCCTAGAGTGGATTGGCATAAATTGGAGGGGTGTAGAGTGCTGCGGAGTGGCTTGGAGTGGAGAGGTGTACAGAGGAGTAAAGTGGTGTCGCACAGAGTGGAGTAGTGTCATAATAGTAGGGTGCTGTAGAGTGGCATAGAGTGGAGTGACATAGAGTGGAGGGGTGTAGAATGGAAATGCGTAGAGTGGCATGGCATAGAGTGCAGTAAAGTGTTGTAGAGTGCAGTAAAGTGTCATAGAGTGGAGTGCTATGGAGTGGTGTAGAGTGGAGAAAAGTGTCATAGAGTGGAGTTGAGTGGCGTAGCATGGAGTGTCGTAAAGTGGAGCAAATTGGTGTGGAGTGGAATGGTATGGAGTGGTATAGAGTGTCATGGAGAGGCATGTTGTAGAGTGGCTTGTCGTAGAGTGAAGTGGTGTAGAATGGAGTGGCATAGACTGGAGTGGCGTAGAGTGTCATAGAATGTCGTGGAGTAAAGTGTCATAGAGTGGAGTGGGGTAGAGTGGAGTGGCGTAGAATAGAATAAAGTGGCGTAGAGTGGAGTGCTGTAGAGTGGAGTAGAGTGTTATAGAGTGCAGCGTTGTAAAGTGAGGTAGAGTGGAGTACAGTGGAGTACCGTAGAGTGGTATAGAGGCGAGTGTATAGTGTCCTAGAGTAGAGAGGGGTTAAGTGGAGGGGCATAAAGTGGTGAGGCACAAAGTACCATGGAGTGGCGTACAGTAGAGGGGTGTAGAGAGGAGTAAAGTGGTGTAGAGCAGAGTGGAGTAGTATTGTAGAGTCGGGTAACATGTCATAGAGTGAAGTGGCATACGGTAGCATAGAGTGTTATAGAGTAGAGTGTAATAGAGTGGAACCTGCGGAGTGCAATGGCGAAGAGTGGAATAGAGTACCTGAGATTTAAATGGCGTTGAGTAGAGTGTAATACAGTGGAGAGGCATATAATAGAGTGGAGTAGAGTGCTGTAAAGTGAAGTGGCATGGAGTGGAGTAGAATTTCATAGAGTGGATTGACATAGAGTGGAGGGGCGTAGACTGGAAATGCATAGAGTGGAGAAGCATAGCATGAAGTAAAATATTGTAGAGTGCAGTAAAGTGTCATAGAGTGAAGTGCCATGGAGTGGCAAAGTGTGGAGTGGAGTAAAGTGAGATGGAGTGGAGTAAAGTGGCATAGAGTGGCATAGAGTGGCATGGAGTGGTGTGCTGTATAGTGGTGTGTCAGAGAGTGAAGTGGCATGGAATGGCATATATTGGAGTGGTGTAGTGTCATAGAATGTCGTAGAGTAAAGAGTCACAGTAGATGGGGATAAAGTGGAGTAGCGTACAGTGGAGTGTCGTAAAGTGGAATAGGGAGGAACAGTGTGCAGAAGAGTGTCGTAGAGTGGAGTAGAGATGAGTGTAATACAGTACAGTGGCATAGAATGCGATGGTATAAAGTAGAGGGGCATAGAGTGTCGCGGAGTGGTGTAGAGTGGAAGGGCATGGAGAGGAGTAAAGTGGTGTAGCATAGAGTGTCATAGAGTGGAGTGCCGTAGAGTGGAGTAGAGTTGTAGAGTGAAGTGGCATAGAATGGAATGGCACAGAGTGAAGTAGAGTGACCTAGAGTTAAGTGGCATAGAGTGATGTAGAGTAGAGTAGAGTGGTATAGAGTGGAGTGGTGTGGAGTTGCACAGAGTAGAGTGGAGGGATGTAGAGTGGAGTGGTGTATCGTAGAGTGAAGTGCCATAGCATGGAGTGTGGTAGAGTGGAGTAAAGTGGCATGGAGTTGTATAGAGTGTCGTAGAGTGGCATGGAGTGGCCTGTCATAGAGTAGTGTGTCATAGAGTGGCATGTCATAGAGTATAGTGTCATAGAGTAGAGTTTCTTAGAGTGGAGTGTTGTAGAGTGAAGTGGTGTAAAGTGTCATGGCACAGAATTTTGGGGCAAAGAGTGTTACAGATTAGTGTCATATTTGTAGAGTGTCATAGAGTAAAATGTCAGAGTGGAGCGGGATAGAGTGGAGTAAATTGTCATAGAGTGGAGTGGCGTAGAGTGGAGTGTCGAAAAGTGGAGTAAAGTTGCACGTGGTGGAGTGTAATAAAGTGACATAGCATGTCATAGAGCAGAGTGTTGTACAATAGTGTGGAGTGGCTTGTCGTAGAGTGGCATGTCATTGAGTGGCGTGTCGTAGAGTGGATTGTTGTACAGTGTAGTTTTGTAAAGTGGAATGTCGTAGAGTGGAGTGGCATAGTGTGGAGTGGCATAGAATGTTGTGGTGTAGAGTTTTGTGGCGTAGATTGTTGTAGAGTGGAGTTTCATGGAGTAAAGTGCCATAGAGTAGAGGGAGATAGAGTGGAGTGTCGGAGTGTGAAGTGTCATTTATTGGAATAGAGTGCTGTATAGTAAAGTGGCGTACAATTGAATAGAGTGGCGTAGAGTGCAGTGTCATTAACGTGGGGTGGACTAGAGTGGAGTACAGTAGTGTGAAGTACAGTGGCATAGAGTGGAGTGATGCAGATTGTCATGGATTGGCATAGAGTGTCGTAGAGTGGCATGGAGTGGACTAGAGTGGCGTAGAGTGGCATAGGGTGAAGTATGCATGGTGCGGTAGTGCACTGCCATTATGAACAGCACATTTTCAATTGAAATGACCATTACATTTGCACAGACATACAGTTTTACTGATAAAAATATACAGCACACAAACGAGAATGTGTGGAAATTGCATCATCTAGTGTATTGGTTTATTCTGATCATTTTAAAAATAATTTGTTTCCAGCACACTTCAAAGTTTCAAAACAATTGTTTCATTTGTGCTTTCCTAATTCTGATAGATTCTGAAATATTTACACAATTCATTTCCAGACATTAAAAAAATGTTGTGTACTAAACAAATGCTTTCTATTCAAACCCCCAGTTTGTCAGATACATCCTCTAACTTCAAAATCAGAGAAAGAAAGGTAAAACCAAGCTCCCTCACAAGACAGAGCCTGCCATTTGCCCTCTGTCTTTGAATGCACAGCAAATGAAACAAGATAAGAACAAAATGTAAAGGCCTGTTTACACAAAGCCAACACTTATAGAACAATACAATAAACAGGCTATTCTCCATGGGAGGGACAAAGATACGATGGGCAGTCTAAAAAAAACATAAAGCTTGCAAATAGAAAGTAAGCAAATGTGAGTTACAAACCACAAAGGCAACTGTACGCAATGGGTGGCATGCATTCTTAAGTCAGCTTTTAGAATGTCTGCTACTGCACACAGCACAGTTGTGCCTCCATCTATCCAATGTCAGAATGCATGCGTGTACTGCAGCCAACACAGCTCAGAAGCAGTAAGCAGTGGTTTTTATCTTACTTTCTGAGCTATGCTGTCTGCACCACTAACGCAAAGAAATGCCAAATTAAATGTATTCACTTTAGAAAGTGCTTTTGCATAACAATGGGCAAACAGCTGTGGCTAGTGTTAGCACATATTCAGGATGCAGCCCCTTGTAGTGGTCATTGTTGGACTGGGACAGATTTTAGGCCCAAGCACCACAATAATAGTGGCCCCCGTAATTTATTCAGATAGCTAAAACAAAGTGTCCCACGTTTTCAAATCATGGCAGTTTTGAATTTGCAAAGACATGCTGAATAGGTCTTTTCAAGTTAAGGGAGACTGTAGGAGTTTGTGCTGCTGCATGCAATATTGTGGTAATATCAGTGAAATGAACAGTAACAACTAGCCCATCAAACCATAAATTAAGACACAAACAGGCAGAAAAAAATTCCCCACACACTCACTTGTCAGACCAGCCTGGCTGGCACTGCAAGATTGCCCTACATAAAAGTCTGACCCAGGTAGTGGTGCCTATGAAGAAAACAAAATAAAAGCATTCACAATTTGCGCAGAAACAAGTGCACACTTAACACTAACATGCTGTGTGGTTCTAACATTCATTGCCAACATCGGGTGCTGATTTATGACTTCGATTTATTCAGTTGCCATGTTGTGGAATAGAAGGCTGTTGGAATAAACTAACTAGTGTAGAACAATGCAGACTGGGCAACATGCAACATAAATCAAGGGACCACATTCTTGGGATTTGTCCTATGCCAGGCAACACAAAGAATAACTTTTGAAACAGCTTTTTTTCAGCAACAGACATAATCCTTGTCAGGGTGAACATGATTTATTTCCTTTATGTGAGACATTGGGTTGTTGGTTAGGGGAAGTGGGTGAGCTCTTCTCCAGCAGCAACAACCATAATCCTTGTCAAGGTGAACCACAAAACGTTACCGAATGAACCTGTGGTTAAACCTCTGGTAGCTTGATGCAAAAGCACGCAGGCTTAACTTAGTGGGAATGTGTAAAATATTTATGCCGCACTTAAACAGTAATAAAGTGAAAACACAACACAAGAAATATCCCATTCCAATTTAGAAACAAAAGTACACTTTCATTAATGATTTGGTACTAAAACAACAAAAAATTAATCAGTAGAACCAGAATTATGAATTTTTAAAGTTTAAAGTGAAAATGAGCGCCTAAAAGATCAAAGCACCAACCGTGGACATCTAATCATGTGAGACTAAGGCAAAGTGGAAAGTTATGGCTGACCGCGATGGCGCACGGTTCAGACACACTAAGTAGATTATCCCAGGTCCCCGCATTCCTTTAGACATAGGGACTGATTCTGATCTCGCAAGGAAAGCCCTCCATACGACTTGGATCCGCCCAGCTTTCCTAGCGAATTGCACTCCAGGAGTCTGAGCGACCAATTCCGATGCATCTGTAAAGTGACAGACTCGGTTTGCTCGGACTGCCATTGAAGTCTAAGTGAGCCTGTATACCGAACGCGTACACAGGCTCCCATAGCAAAATGGGGTGTGTGGCCCTATGGTGCCACACACCCCATTTTGCATGCATGGAAAGGGGGGACCCATGGGAACTGATTCTGTGGGCCCCGGGTGAAGGGGGACTTGCTACAGCCCCCCGAAGTCTGATTACCACAGCCGTTTCATCTCAGCAAAACTGAGTCGATACGGCTATCCGAATTGTGTATCATACCCGCTCATTCAGAAGCCAGCTCCATTGTGCGGCACGATTCGGCTGCAAACAAGTCGAACTGACAGGATGAGGTACGGAAACGATTTGGTTGATGCAGATGAGATATTTGCATTGTACTTGGTCATTCAGACTGGGGGATGATTCGGTCGGGAACATGGGCTCCCGATCGGTTTATGCAATTCCGAATCCGTTTCAGAGGCCTTCCTGGCGAGATCGGAATCAACCCCTTAGAGCATAATTTTTTAAGAAAAACTTTTAAGAAGATAAACTTCAGTGCAGCAAGCAGCTGGTGGTGTCTGGGGAGGTGGTGTCATTGTCAGAATCCGCAGAATGAAGTTGCGATAAAGATTTCAATGTTCAGACTTAGTCTTTTTTTGGAAGTCAAAAATCTCCAGTGGGACAAAGCTACAGGTTGTAGCTGACGAAGGCTCCACCAGGCCAGATACCCTTCTGGAGAGAAGCCACTAAGCAAGATTTCCTGCTGCAAAGAAGCAAGTAGTGGGTGCTACCGTGAAGTCAGGCCGACTGGCGATGCAATTTGGGCAGATTGGTGAGCAGGTAGAACCTAGTCTCCTTTCGGTTCTCAGAAAACATTTTGGCAGAAAGTTTTCAAAGTCCCAAGTTTGGGATTTTCCCTATTTGGGCACCTTAAGCACCACTTCCAAGGGTACAAGACTGAAGGGGTACCACAAGGAGGGTCAGGACTCACTCAGGCCGAGTCCAGGTCTATCCTCTGAAGTACACAGCAGGCCGCAGATAGCATGGTAGTCCTCAGAGAGTCCTCTGCAAGTCCAGTGGTGAACTGAAGAGTGTTTTTAAGGGTCAAAATGTTATATCTGGTGGCAGCTTTGAAGTGGAAGAAACTTCTGGGGAGTTTCTCCCACAGAAGGTTCTGGAATCTTCTGCCTCCCTGCTCTGGTCCCAGGATGTCTGGGGGCAAAATGGGCTAGTGTGAAGTTCTTAGTGTATGTGAGTTTCTCTGAGGTACACGTGGGGCTGTGTTTGGCTCTGCCCCCCAACCTGCTGGGATGGCCAATCCTGTCAACACCCAATCCCTATATTGTGTGGCTGTCTGGGAGGAATACAAAAAAGCCAACTGCCAACTACATCTAGTCATGTGACCCAGGAACATTCTGCAGCTACCAGACGGTTAGGACAAGAAAATGGCAACTTTCTAAAAGTGGCATTTTCAGAATTGTGATTAAAAATCTGACATTACTATTAAAGAAGATTTTAAATTACAATTCCTTAGACATCAAGGATGCCATTTCTTGCTGGTCTCAAACAAGCGTTATCACTGTTTAAATGTAATTAGGTAACCCAATGCTATAATATTAAAGTGGTGCACTGTGTGTCTTTTTAGTGCTACGGATCCTTCTCAGTAGTGTTGTCATAAATAAGCTGGGCAGCCCTCTCCCTTTGCTCTAATTGAGATTGCATCTTGTACTATGTTCTCCACTGCTACAGGCATTGCATGAGTTAAAAAAAGAAACATGCTTGTGAATATGACAGCAATGGGTTAAAAAATAAACTTAAAATGGCCTAACACATGCAAAGAGCATGTGTGCATGCAATTAAATCCAGATCTATGAATGAAAGAATGAATTAAAATATTGTAAAGCAAACAGCTACTCCTGTGAATGTTCTGGTGCTAGAAGGACTAATGGAATTATAGACCCCAAACCATTTATACTGAGATAGTTGAAGCCCTTTATGCTAAGGCAAACAGCTTGGTTTTCAAAGGCTTGCAAAACTGCAATTCATTCTTGGTATTTCATAGAATGATTGAAAGCTGATTCAATGCTTAAGCAGCCAGGAACAAGAAGGATGAGACACCTTTTTTAGTAAGTCTGAGTTTAGGAGTTACAACCAGAAGCACATCATAGGAGTGTTTTTATAGGACGGTGATTAATTATGTACAACTAAGCACATTAAGGTGGGCAGTGTACAAATTTGATGTTGCAACTATTAGATCCCCCCCATTAATGTCAGCAACCACTCACATTGTTAGCAGTTAAGCAGCCTGGGAAGATTGGGGGCAAAACACCACAGATTA
Organism: Triturus cristatus; assembly: GCF_964204655.1. NCBI lineage: Eukaryota > Metazoa > Chordata > Amphibia > Caudata > Salamandridae > Triturus > Triturus cristatus. The sequence goes on from NC_140592.1 coordinate 782,466,550, forward strand.
AACTGCACGTGCAAAATTCCTGTAAGAAATGAGGGGAAATATGGCAATTTCATAAGGACACTGTAATGAATGTGCTATTCCCTAAAAGGACAAACCCAAACCCTGCACTCCCACTTTGGAGGCAAATATACCACTGCACCGTTAAATAATACACTTTGAGCAGCACCCCCTAAAGAAGAGGAAAGGACGCATCAGTACCTTTAGGCGAGGCAAGAAAACAAATTCAGGTGCATTTAACACAAGTTTATTAATGCAATGTTTAAAACGCTAGGCCAAATATATCAGTAATTGCAGATTCCCAAGTGCCAATTAACTACAATAAACAATTAGAATAAAAGGCAATATATATACAAATAGCAAAGAGTAAAAAATATATACATATAAATGGTTAGGAACACCTCACCGACTGAAGTTGCATCATCCTTGTCAACTCAATGATTCACTCTGGCTAAAGGGTTTTTAGTGACTCAGGAGGTGTGGCGCTCAGCTATGTAAACATGTTCCGTTGTTAGAGCAATTATATTAATGTACGGTGCAACCAGGCAAGGGGATACTCCCTAAAACCCCTAAATATGTGTAGGGAAAACCCTGCACTATGTCATATAGAATCAAGTTCTGGGCACACGTAAAGTAGTATTTGAAATAAAGGTGTATTTCAATCTGAGTAGATTCGGAAAGAAATGTCACTGTTCATCTCAGATAAATCAATTCTTTGACTTTATTGTTCAAGTGAGCAAAAGAAACCAGCCAACACGTGTTTTGTCGCCAATGGAATTAATCCTGCGACTTCCTCAGGGCTGAAAATGACGGTAAGAATTCTTGATAAATGCTCCGCCGGTGATAATTCCAACCCGGCAGGTCAAATTGTGTGTCACGTAATACGGGAAAGTAGGTATAAGTATACTATTCGGTGGCTATATCATAGTCACGGTAATCCGACAATGGAAATGTACCACGAGCGTTTGACATACGGAGGGTAGTCCGTGTTTTGAACGTGGATCTACAGCGGGTGCGATGTGGTGTTTTTCACGGCAACGATACTCGGCAATCCGGGAATCACATTTTTGCCGCGAACGTGAGACAAGCGAAGGGTAATTTGCGTTCTACAGCGGGTGCGCTGTGGCGTCTCGCGGCAGCAGTTCCTTCGCAGTGTCTTCCGGGTATGAACCGCCACACTTGCAGCACATTTCCATTGTCGGATTACCGTGACTATGATATAGCCACCGAATAGTATACTTATACCTACTTTCCCGTATTACGTGACACACAATTTGACCTGCCGGGTTGGAATTATCACCGGCGGAGCATTTATCAAGAATTCTTACCGTCATTTTCAGCCCTGAGGAAGTCACAGGATTAAATCCATTGGCGAGGAAACACGTGTTGGCTGGTTTCTTTTGCTCACTTGAACAATAAAGTCAAAGAATTGATTTATCTGAGATGAACAGTGACATTTCTTTCCGAATCTACTCAGATTGAAATACACCTTTATTTCAAATTCTACTTTACGTGTGCCCAGAACTTGGATCCTTGCCAACTCAAGCTGGGGAAGCCCTTCAACAGCCCAGGAAGGAGTTCAGTCAGGACTCAAGTTCTGTCACCTCCACAGCAATACGTCTATTCTGTGGTGAACTTCCACCTGGCCCCCGTAGGTTCCCAGCTTTAATACCATTACTCAACGTGGGGTGAGGCTTCTAGAAAACCTCGCCCCCTTCTCATTGGAAAAAACCGAGCTGGCTGTACCAGTCTGCATCAAGGCCAAGACGGAGGCTGGCCAAGCTCCCGTATTTTGACTTCGAGGCAGAGTTGCACATTCTACAGAAAATATCCAGTTCACTCTGGTCAGTGAAAACGAAAAACAAGTGAAGAGCAGAAACCTGCCCTCCCTACTTTGCAGCTATGTGCGAGCAGCAAGGCAAAGCCAGAAAACAAGATGACATGAAGCCATGTCAAAGCCAATAGTAAAAACTCATAAGCAAGGCGAACTCAGAAAACAAGATGGCATGAGGCTATGTCAAAGCCAATAGTAAACACTTATAATTAACAACGTGCAAGCACTGCTGTGCATGCAGAAGCAAGGAAAAGTCAGAAAACAAGATGACATGGGGCCATGTCAAAGCCAATAGCCAAATTCAGAAAACAAGATGACATGAGGCCATGTCAAAGCCAATAGTAAGACCTTTATAATTCTCACCAATGTACAACACCGAGCATGTGTGCATCACTGCCCACAACACTGCACTTCAAAACCAAAGAGTACATTCCACACCTCTCTCACCCTCTTTCAAATGCACATCCCACACCTTCTATTCTTGGCAAGACTATTCTACTCTGTGACAGCTCCCACTGAAAGACAGCAAGATTACAAGAAAGAAGAGAAGCAGACATATGCAGGACCGTCCTACATTAAGGTTAGGTTAACATAACACACTAAAATCAGTTAAAATGATGGTAGTCGAAGGTCATCATAGGGTGCCAAACCACAAGAATGGCTCTTTCACTACATTCCACCCCATGAGCTTTGACTATCATCATTCACATATATCAAAAACTGAATCTCTTAACTAAAGGCACAACTATGTTTAAAAAACACTGAAATCATAAAAGCATGTGATAATCACTTCAAAGCATGTCTTAACTAAAAAACACAACTATGATTGAAGCACTGCATTTCTTAACTGAGAAATACAACTATGATTGAAGCACTGCATTTCTTAACTGAAAAACACAACTAAGTTTAAAGCACATGTTGAAGCAGAAACTCATGAGCTGAACTGAAAATACAAGTATAATACTGTGGAATCATAAAAGCATGTAATAATCATTTCAAAGCATGTAGAAATAGCTCATGCATATCTAGAAGCTTTTGAACTCGGTAATGCTCCTAATGTCTCTAATGACTAATACTGGAACTTCTACTGTTGAAGCAGCCAAACTTATATCTTTTGTGCTGAAATCTAAAGGCAATTTAACTGAAAGACACAACTATGATTGCATTTCAAGGCGAGTCATCGTTATCATCTGTTCATCTATAATTAAAAAAAAAGGTTTTCTTCAATTGCAGCACATTTTTGTTGTTCTACTTCTTTTTAAACAAACAGTCCTTCTGTGTGAAAGACACACAGCCTTCTTGCATTTAACTTCATCTCCACTAAACAGTTCATCGGTCTTGGCAAAGTAGGTCCCTGTCTGGTTCGTTCAGCCACAGGATTTCAGCTTGCTTCGTCCGGTGATCACTCCAGGCTTGAGGGGTGGGGGGAGGGGAAGGGTCCCACCTATACGGGGACACAGGCAGAGACATCAGGCACACCAACACGTCGCAGTATGATGACCTGGAAAAGAAACACGCATCATTCTTTCTTGCAAAAAACATTTTTCAAAAAGAACACGTTTTCCTGTCCCTGTTTTAGGTCTAAAGGCACAATATTATCATTCCTGTCTGCACGGTTCACTGCTGGCTCTGGGGAATTGTCTGAGAAATCTACCCACGCTTTAGCCTCTGAATTCTTGGTAGTGGAGTGAAACTCTCTTTTTCCCTGCACAGTAAGAATGGCTGGGGCAGTCTCCTTCCTGACTATTTCTCCACACAAAGCTGGATACGTGCTCCCTTTATCAATTGGCAGAAGCCCAAGGCAATCCAGCTGCTCTGTCTGCTCTGGTAATTTTCCTTTCTTCAACACGCCCTTCAACTTCGGAGGGACTGGTCTGGCTTGTGCATTCTGACACATAAGAATCACAGTTCTGAGTAAATCTAAGGGGATATTCATCCCTTCATTTTCTGCCCACCTATTTGTACGGTCCTTATCTCCTAGGTGCTCGTATTTAGTTATGCACACCAAATCTGAATCCTGTGTCACCATCTCTGTCTCCAAGATTGTAGCCTTTTCATTTGTAAGGAAATTAAATGTTCTGTCATGCACAGTAGCTGCGCTTTGCAGTACAATCTGCCACTTCACTGGGTAATTCTGTGTCTCAAACTCCACATCTGGACTTTCTATTGAGACCTGCACAAACTGTTCATGCAAAACTACAGTTTCTGTCTGTATATGCCATTTTATAACCATTGCTTCCTACCACTGACAAACCACATTTTGTCTCATCTGCCCAATGTCTTTCAATGCGCAAATGCACGAAAGCATCTGTATTTGTTCAGCGTTAAGAAATGTTACAGTCCACAACTGTAAAAGCATACTTTTCTTTCCCTGTTCTTCACAGTAACTATAAGGAGCACACTGCTCTTTGACTGGCACATCAAAACACGGTCTCCTTTCTCAATTGACCATGCTTTTAAAACCATTTCTTTTTCCAAAATAGCTTTTTTTCCATGTAGAGCAAGATTCATCATTCACTGCCATGTCTAATTTATACCTGGAACCAGCGATCGCTAAGTCTAAAAAAACTTGTCTGTTTATTTTCCTGCACATCCACATTTTCTCTGTTCATTTCTGGCTGAGGAACGTCCTGAAGCCTGCAGATTAACTGGCACGTTCTCTAAGTTCACATTTTTCACGTATGACTCATCATAGCCAGTCAAAACAAACAGCTTCAGAGCTTGGTACATTTTTAACCTTTTTTCAAAGCGTTACAAACTGCAGCCTTTTCTGCCACAGTCTGGTATGTTTCCAACTTACCTTGCAATAAGTTATTTTGACAGGTTAACATCGTAGAGGTATTTTTGGTTTCAACAAACTATTTCTCTAATTTTTCAAACCCACGCTGCAACTGTACATACTTTTCATTCATTATACGATGAGCATTTAAAACGATCCAGCCTCTATTTCTTAACGTAGCAAGCTCTTCTCCTATCTTCACAGACACTTTTTGCAAACACGCAACCAATTGTGCTGACCCAGCGTCAGCTAAACACACACTCCAATTCTCACTCTACCCAGCACAATTAGCCCACTCATGAGCTAATGAGCTATATGGGACTACCTCCCATCCAGGAATTTCAATTGATATCTGTGAATCTGCCTTCGGTTTTCTAGAAAACATGTTTTTTCCCCTTTTAAATCAACGTTCGAATCCTGTGAGAATGACGCCAAGATGTAATTAATGTGCTTTTCACTAAAAGGACACACCCAAACTCTGCACTCCCACTTTGGAGACAAATATACCACTGCACCTTTAAATAATACACTTTGAGCAGCACCCCCTAAAGACGAGGAAAGGACGCATCACTCCCTTTAGGCGAGGCAAGAAAAACAAATTCAGGTGCTTTTAACACAAGTTTATTAATGCAATGTTTAAAACGGTAGGCCAAATATATCAGTAAATGCAGATTCCCAAATGCCAATTAACTACAATAAACAGTTAGAATAAAATGCAGTACATATACAAATAGCAAACAGTAGAAAATATATACATATAAATGGTTAGGAACACTTCACCGACTGAAGTTGCATCATTCTTGCCAACTCAAGCTGGGGAAGCCATTCAAGAGCCCAGGAAGGAGTTCAGTCAGGACTCAAGTTCCGTCTATTCTGTGGTGAATTTCCACCTGGCCCCCGTAGGTTCCCAGCTTTAATACCATTACTCAACGTAGGGCGAAGCTTCTAGAAAACCTCGCCCCCTTCTCTTTGGAAAAAAACAAGCTGGCTGTACCAGTCTGCATCAAGGCCAAGACGGAGGCTGGCCAAGCTCCTGTATTTTGACTTCGAGGAAGAGTTGCACATTCTACAGATAATATCCAGTTCACTCTGCTCAGTGAAGAGCAAAAAAACAAGTGAAGAGCAGAAACCTGCCCTCCCCACTTAGCAGCTATGTGCGAGCAGCAAGGCAAAGCCAGAAAACAAGATGACATGAGGCCATGTCAAAGCCAATAGTAAAAACTCATAAGCAAGGCAAAGTCAGAAAACAAGATGACATGAGGCCTTGTCAAAGCCAATAGTAAACACTTAAAATTAACAACTTGCAAGCACCGCTGTGTACGCAGAAGCAAGGCAAAGTCAGAAAACAAGATGACATGAGGCCATGTCAAAGCCAATAGTAAACAGTTATAATTAACAACTTGCAAGCACTGCTGTGCACGCAGAAGCAAGGAAAAGTTAGAAAAACAAGATGGCATGAGGCCATGTCAAAGCCAATAGTCAAAGTCAGAACACAAGATGACATGAGGCCATGTCAAAGCCAATAGTCAAAGTCAGAAAACAAGATGACATGGGGCCATGTCAAAGCCAATAGTAAGACCTTTATAATTCTCACCAATGTACAACAACGAGCACATGTGTGCATCACTGCCCACAACACTGCACTTCGAAACCAAAGAGTACATTCCACACCTCACTCCCTCTCATACTTTCAAATGCACATCCCACACCTTCTATTCTTCGCAAGACTATTCTACTCCGTGACAGCTCCCACTGAAAGACAGCAAGAATACAAGAAAGAAGAGAAGCAGGCATATGTAGGACCGTCCTACATTAAGGCAAGGGTAAAATAACACACTAAAGGCAGTTAAAATGATGCTACTCGAAGGTCATCATAGGGTGCCAAACCACAAGAGTGGCTCTTTCACTACAGACACCTGTTGCTTAATGTCACATATTTCCAAGTTCATCTGAAGTTGAGCCGTCACACATCCTAGTGGGATAGTCACCAATGTAGAAAGGGCTGTTGGGTCTGCCTTGTCATGACATTGACATACACTTTATACTAACTGGAGCCTCTATAGTGTATAAAATGCTTAAGACAAGGGCTTTTTGCTCTGAGCTGTTAACCAACACAGGTTTTACTGGCAGCCGCAGGACTTATTTATCTGCCGGGTCTGGTGATGGGTTTGTCATAGGATCAAACCCAGTTAGATTTAATCAGCCTTTCATCCTACTAAGGTTGTTAAAATTAATATAAGTGAGTGGGGTAACAATAAAAATCTGTTATTCAGCTCCAAAATGCCTATGGGTGCACGTGAAGCTTCACAAATACACAACTGTTATGTTATGCTCCAACAAGCACTATAGAGAGATAACTGGCAGAGAGGAAAGTAAGGCGGATGGATATAACTCTTACTTCTACCTTCACTGGCACATCTTGTCTGGAGTTGCGTGGGCAAAGCTATTGCACTACAGCCAGACAACGTGGACAACACATCCACATTGAGCTGATTGTTTATCTTCTTCCAGTGCCAAATTTACACAGCCCAGCAATAGGCCCCTGCGGTTGTCAGCAACGTGAATTACTAAAATTACAATTGAAAAGGAGCAGATAGGTTAGCCCAGCTAGCAAAGGTGTCACAAGACAGAACTATGGGCACATGATGGGATTTCATGCAGCACAGCCCTCGCTGTTGACATCATGGATTTACTACAAATTACCACTGAGCAGGAGCAATTTGGGTATCCCAGCTAGCATATCAATGTAGGTATCCCAGCTGTAGAGGCCTAATGGGAGGACACGCTACCAGACAAATCCTGATTTAAATTTCAATAAATTTTAACACTGGGAGTGGTGCTACAAACTCCTTTCATGGTGAAGTAGGAGAAAAAAAACAGTGTAAAGAAACTGCAAGATTTTAATACGGTTAAACAAAGCAAAGGATTGACTTGGTGATGCACAAAAGACAAAAATCCACTGGAACTGGATTATAACATAATATTGGTTCAACAGAGTTGCAGCAATAAAACAGTGTGAGGTGCAAACTTAGTGGTCAGTAAACTGAAATGTGCTCTCAGCAAAACCAGTGTGTGCCACAGGATGCTTCACTTAAAGTTAGAGACTGCCTGCCGTATGGCCGGTACAGCCAGGTTGTGTAGGAGTGGTTGCCCTGTAAAGAGGGCAGGGTTCTCAAGGTGTTGGGAACACGTGCTTAGACGATAATGGCTGACAAAGTGTATTGAAATCAATTCCCATTTCCATAATTTAGGAGAGGGCAGGCAAGATTTGAGCATTCAGTTACCCAATGTTTTCTCCAGCACAAAGCTTTCTCGCTGTCCGCATCCCGACCATATCTGTATCAGAATTCAGGTTCTGGGCAAACCACGCCAGGGTGGGTGCATCAGTATGGCAACACAGCATCCATCAAAATACCGTAGTTAAACTGGGGTTGGTTTCCAGATAATGTAGGAAGTTGGCTTGGTATATACAATACCAGAAAGAGGTGCACAGAGTCCAGTGAGTACACAGAGATATAGCAGAGGCTAAAGTAGATTACCGTATTCCCTGGTGTAGTAGGGTGCTTAGCAGACAAGCTTATCACAGCGCGGTTTTAAGCATTTTTGTACACACACAGGCTAGAAATGTCACACACTCAAAGACTGAACCTGACCAATTGTTTGCCTACCAAATAAGAACATAAAATAAAGCAGAGCTCCAGATGTGCAATTACAGGAACCTCGGGTCTCTCCTGTCTCAGGTCCACCCTTGCCTTGGGTTAGGTGGCAGAGGCACACTGGGCATCCTTGGAAGGGCATGACATAGTCCCAACACCAGGGGATATGTTAACAACTGTCCAGGTATGGGTAGGGCTCGGCCTCAAGCATAAAGGGAGGTAAGCTGGTAAAGATAATTGAAATGTGTTGACCAAAAACAATGACATATTAACAAATATACTCATGACTTCAGAGACGATCATCAAAATGCAGTGGGGGGCATTGCAAGTTAATTAAATTTGCCTTGAGTGAAACCAGCAATTCATGCGGCACTGTGAGATATGGCGTTCCCTTGGTGCGGTTTGGCGAGATTATTCGCACAGGGTATGGCTGAAACCAGGTCCGGGGGGGCCATCGAGCATTCCAACAGAAGGGTAATTAAAGCCAAGTGCAAGCTCACCAAGCAGAAGGGCTTGGTTCAGATCAAATAAAATAAGAAGTATTTGGTTAAATAGGGCATGGCCTCATTAGTGCATACAACACAAGATACTCCGACAGGGAGGGGGTACACCTGCCGGAGGTGGATAGGGACGTGGTCCAGCTAGGACTGATAACTGCAGGTTGCAAGAGGTTATGGAGCCTGCCACGGTGGGGGGCCAGATGTGACGGCGTGCACATCCAGTGCATTGGTGGAGTTACAGGGCGATCCAGAGGCTGATTGGTACATAGGGGTACCCTCTTCAGAAGCACAAACAGGGGTGCCCTATGCCAAACTCCAGGAGTCTTTATGGCAAGACCCTGGATGAAAACGTTGGCGCCCTGCTAGTCCTTCAGGCAGTTGTAAGCCTGAGCAACCGCGGGCTTGCCTTGCAACGCTCCGCCCCTAAAAAGGTGTGAGTAAGGTCATGGACTGGTTGGCCAAGGTGCAGTTTGGCTCATCAGGCAGGCAGGGCAGCTTAGGTCAGTCTCCACTGCCTACCCTTGGATCGCCCGTAGGTTAACCCAGCACGTTGGCATACTTCGTGTATGAAATAAACCTGCAGCAAACTGTTTTCCAACAAGCCTTTTTTGTGTGATTATTTATTGCAGTGCATGCTATGTTCATCATGGGAAGGGAGGGTTGCCTATATTGGCACTATGAATACTACTCTGACCCCAATTGCGTCATCTATGACACGGGGAGACCCTACAAACGTGAATACCTATGCAGGCAGCAGCCTGCAGGACGACAGACCTGTCCCGGGCCATGTCAATCGTAAATACACCACTCACTCATCAGAGGGAGGTTCAATTACTGTTAAGTCTTACTACCCAACCCCAGCCTTGCTTCAAACTTCTCTCATCCGAGCACGAATCGCAATAGCGTGACCTACCCAAGCTGTGACAGACTAAAATAGCAGAATCAAGTTTACTGCCCGGTCTGACTGATTCGTTTTATAACAGACAAGTCAGCACTCCCAACCTAACTTCGTAAAACACCATAACGACTAATGTAGGCCTGCTAGTGCTGGTGGGGCAGTGTTAGTACGCTGCAAAGGCACCGGTGGTGATGACTCCAATAACCAATTAGAACTTCCGATTTCTGTGAAGCGTAGTATGATTGGTGGAAGTGCCACCAGTGCCCAATCATAGCTCCCCTTTCACTTTACAAATCCTTCCCATTCGCAGATGACTCCTTTAAAATAGGATTGGCTGTCATGCGACCCGGAAGTACTGATGTTACGGACAAATGGCATCAGTTAAAATATTAATAATGGAAAACGGACATTCGGCAAAAATAACGGATGGTATATTTATTCTGGTAATTTAAGTGCCAGTTTGATTTTGCATCTTAGTATGTTTACAATAGTTTTGTTTGCTCGGACGTTCTATTGTTATGTGTTTCTATGTTAACAAAAAAGAAAGGCGGATTGTGCATGAGCACTGAGTATAATGTTGAGAGTAGTTGTTGGTGCTGCACTGAAAGGCAGTGCTCGTATTTTTGTTTTGCTGAATACCGCCAGCCCTTTGGGCCCTAGGCATTGAATGATGCTGACTGCACCTCTCGGCCTTCGCGGTGTTGCATTTATAGTGAGTGTCCGTAGCTGTAGCTCTCGCCTTATGGGGCAGCATGCTTGACTTGCTCTGCAGTTTGTTGTGACTACCTGCGTTCCCAGGCGATCTGTGATTGGTAAGTGTCTGGGAGAGGAGTCGGTTTACTGTATGTGCGTTGCGAAATGGTTTGTTTGTATGGCTACTGGACTCAAGCTGCAAGTCCACTGTAAGCAACCAACATCCAAGTCTGCGGATTAGTTGCTTTCTCGAGGGGTTAGCTTGTCTCTTTTTACCTGCATGCCTTTTCCAACTGCTATCTTTATTTTGCAGGTTGAAACCTTCAGATGGGAAGCACAATTAATGATTCCACCGCAGCGTGTTGCACCTAGCAAGGTTTGTTTTGGTACGAGTTGGTTTGTTGCCAGACAAAATGTGATATGATTGCATACGACAAGTCTTTAAATCTTCACAAAATGTGATATGATTGGATATGTTTATCAGTTAAATCTCCAGTGTGCTTGTTTTTTGTATTTTTTAAGAGATGGACAAAACTGTGCTGCCTTGTTTTATGCTGTAATTCACGATCAACACGTTGCTGATGTAGGATCACTGCAAATAATATTTAAACCCTTTATACATGTGTCTTACTTATAAGCCAGCTATTTCATTAAGTGTGTCCCTGCCCTGAAGGTATTCTGATAGCAAGATTAATGCAGTGTGATTTTTTTACAGTTTAGCGAGTGCACATGGGGTAAATTCTAGGAGGCTGAGTTTTACATTTTTTTTTTCTTCCATATTGGGTAAGGATGAAGTTGGTTTGTCATTTAGAAACCCATGTAATTCTTGTGGTCTCCGTAAAGTGTGAAGGACAAGTAATACATAAGACGAACAGAATAATAATACAACCAAAAATATTTATGAGACGATTGCTTCTCTCCTTAACTGTGTAGAGCACCTAAATTGTGTTTTCTTTATGACACAACCTAGGTTGTCTACTAGACCCCTGACCCCACAGATATGTTTGTATGCACAAGATGTAAGGAGAAGTGTTTTTTAAAGATTTTTCCTATTTTTTTCCCCTCCAAACGCTTATACTTGACTTGGCTTTATTTCTCGCCTACAGAAATATAACGAGGGGAATATTGTACTAAAGCTGGCAGTGTCAAATTCGTGTAGCTTAATACAATGTTTGCCCTCTCATATGTGTTTGATAATTCCTTATTGGTTGCTGTGACGAATTAGAACACAGGGACATCTGCAGCAGTCTTTTTTTTTTTTTTTTTTTTTTTTTTTTTTTTTTCGGACTGAAGGATCATTTGACGTTACCATTTCTTGTGCACAATGGGTCTGTCGTAGTTCTGTCACATTCCCCTACATTTTCATATTCTACCCGAAACTCCACAAAGACACCTCGTGGATCATTGCACATTGCAGAACCTTCCCCTCTTTGGTGGGGAGGGCTTTGGTGCTGCTTTTTGCAAACTGCATTCTTTACAACATGTACCTTCGTTGCCCTTTAACAGCATTTATATAAATCTTTGAGGAATTTTGTGGAGATTATTAGCGAGTCAGGAATATGTGCAAAAAACATGATAGTTGTGGACTGTAGCAATGTGTGTTTTTTAACTAAATGGTGGCTCATTTGCTCCGAGTACTGAATAGGTGAAGTCAGAATCGGTGCCACAGGATCTTTGAATGCTCAGACTTAGCACCTATAAAAGTCTACACCCCCCTAAAGCATTTTACATTTTGATGTCTGCCCCTCGACAATACATTTAGTGCGTTAAGTAGGATGTAAAGGGTTCTCTATAAGGAGTGTGGCCAAAGAAGAATAACTAGGGATTCTGGCCTATGTTCTTATGGGCGTTCCTAAAATATGTGAACTAGATTTCTGTGCTTGACACAGCTTGCCACCTGACCAGTATCTGTGTGTTCTGTAAATGCATCCTAATACACAACAACCACATTCACCTAAACCAAGCCAGTCCTATCGGGTTTGCAGTTGCTTACTAGCACTTATTTTTATATTCCATATCAGATAAACGAGTAACGACTCCCATTCTTCCCTTCACATTGCCTTACTTGCAGTCTCCCACTGTACATTAATCACTTATGCCTGTCACGCCACATTTCTTTACTCAAGTTTTTCCATCTGAGTGTCTAATATGTTGCCTCCTTTTTCTCCATCACTGTCTTTTAACATTATTTCTGCATACTCTCCTTCCACAGGTACTTTTTTAGGACTGATTTTTGACAGAACGGCTGCGAAACAGTCATATTGCTAACTATATTCATAGAGTGGGCTTTGCGTCCCTCATTGAAACTTTTAATCTTTTTCAGCCATTTGCTTGAGAATTTGTCAACTTTGTCTTGCCTGAGCCAGTGAAGTATACATTTTCTACAAAATGGTATTGACTGAGTGGATCCTTCCACCGCCACTCGTATTTGCATTAAATTGCATGAGGTACTACTTTACAATGATAACTCCATCCATTCGCTCCTGTTGGCTTACCTTCCATATGTTGTGTTCTGGGTTTGGTAGAGCGCTCGGTTACTCTATTCATTGTGTGTCCGTGCTACGCTTCAATGGCCACAGTTTCCACATTAAATCTAGACATATATTGTTGTCTTAAAAAAACACGTTTTAAGGGTTTTATTCGAAATATGGTTTCAGAGCATTTGAATCTCAACTCAGAAGGAAAGGAGTCCCACAGTTTTTCTGTCAAATAACTGAAGGAGCGACCACCCAGCCGTGGTCGTTTTATCTTTGAGATCACCGTCAATGCTGCCCCTGAGGACTTAAGACATCTATTTAGATGGTGCCATCTAATCAAGGAAAAGAGGTAGCGATGACCTCTGGTGCAGAATTTTGTGACCGAAGCAGAGAGCTTTAAAAAAACCTCTTTCCCTAATAGGAAGCCAATGGAGTTTAGAAAGGGCATCGCCCATGGGGCAGTATTTAGGAATGTTTAACAGTATCCGAGTGGCAGCATTTTGGACCTGCTGAAGTTTCTTTAGTCTGTCCTGCGTTGCCCCTAGGTAAAGGGCATTGCAATTATCCAATCTGGATACCAGGAGTGCCTGAACTACTGTATTCCTTACCGTACCTGGAAGGAGCCCTAGGATTTTGTATAGTGTTTTTAGAATGCCAAAGCATGTTCCAACCAGAGCCTTATTCTGGCTGACATAAGACAAGGTTTGTTTGAATACAAAGCACAGAATTTTTACATTGGGTGATGGGCAGAAATTGTCTGGCCACCACTCTAGGACCATATCGAGGGTTGTTTGCTCACAACCAGGACTTCAGTCTTATCAGGGTTAAGTTTCAGGCAGCTGGTGTCCATCCATTCAGCTAGGTCCACCAGACATGCTCTAAAACTATCCACCATGGTGCCTTCATCCTGCGGCAGAGCAATAATTAGCTGAGCGTCATCCGAGTAAGACACTATCTTCACGCCATGACGCTCGATCACATCATCTAATGGGCTCATATATTGTTTAAATAGGGTCGGACTCAAAGCAGAACCTACATATACAATTAATTTTAAAATGGGTGGCACTTTACATGAGTAGAAACAATCAAGGAAATCAATTGTTCAGGGTAATCCAAACAAACAAATACATATCACTTTACGTTAAGGGGGGGGGAAAAATCAGGGAGGAAGATAGCTTATATACATCTCAAAATAAGATGGGGCTAACGACGCCAGGCAGAGAGGAATCGACAGGGAAGAACTAATAGTTGGGGTAAGGGTAGGAGAAAGGGATGTGATGAGCAAAGGGGGTAGGGTCAGAATAAACAGGAATAACATGTCAAAAAAAGGGAGGGCTGAGAGAGGGCTAGGAAGAACAGAAAGATAACCAGTTTAGGAAAACAAAGCAAGGTTATAGGAGTGAATTTATGGACCCCAAAATGTATTGAGAAGGCGATGTTCTAGGTCCTTTTTTTAAGCTTAGGTAGGATGGGTTACAGCGCAGGTCCCTCGGGTAGGGCATTCCAGATGTTCAGGGCATTTCTGGAGAAGGAGCGAGATTGGGTGATTTTCCTTTTTAGTAGCGGAGAGCTGACGGTGACCTTGAAACTGCAGCTGTGCGGACCAGGCGACGCTGTGGACAACCAGGAGCCGGATACGAGCTGTCCCATGTCGAATGTCGAGAGTTGAGGGGTCTGTGTCCGGCGGGAGCACCAACAAGCCTTGGCAACTGCAACCAATGTGGAAGTTGAAGAAGGTGCAATGTTGGGACCAGCAAGGTCCACGGACAATCACCACAAGCAGGGGAGTCAGGGCTGGCCCTGAGCAATCAGGGGAGCCCAAAGAATTCAAAGATGGCCCTAAAGAGGACCCACAGGCCGGAGGCACTGGAGTCGCGGTGAAGACGGAGATCTTGGTCACTGGAGATGCTTGAGGTTGGGGCTACTTGGAGCCTTTGCAACTACAAGTTGACGCTGTGCTCAGGGGTTCGGTTCCTGCAGCTCCTATGTGGGATACTGGCCTCACACTTTGTGTGAGGGCAGGGCAGGCCTCTGGGGATGTGAAGAACCACCACCTGTGTTGCTGAGCCTTTTGGAGTCCGTGGGAGCCCAGGATCAGCAGACCGATCAGCTTAGTTGCGGTACTGCAGATGCAGGGAAGGGACTCTTCACTTCAAGGGAGATTCCTTCAGGTGTCTTGGATGCCCACAGGCCTTGGAATGTTCCTGTATGGTGCACAGGCTCGGACGTTGCAGCAGACGAGCAGGGCGACGAAATCCAGAGCAGCAGGAGTATTCCCAGTTGCAGCCTTGATGCCCAGAGCGAAGTCCAGCAAAGTCCAGAGTGCCCAGACGGTTGAAGAAGTGGTGTCTGAAATGAATCTTGTCCCATGACGAATCTAGGGACCCACCCACAGGTAAGCCTTTAAATACCCTAAGGAAATGGTTGGGACAATTCAGGGGTCCCTCCCTAAGGAGGGGCTGAACAAGGGGGAGGATACTCCCCTGTCCTTTGTCCAGTTTCGTGCCAGGGTAGGAGCCTGAACTGGTTTGAACTGGACTAAGCATGGAGGGCACCAAGTGTGCCCTGCATGCAGACTATGTGGTGCTGGCAAGCTCCCCCACCCTGGCCCAATACACTAAACCCTGTCTGGGAGGTCGTCACACCTCCCTGTGACAGGATACCTATTGTTCTGCATTCCAGAGCTTGCTGTCCGGGTCTGCAAGACTGGTACAAGGAGAACCGAAGGCCTCCCAAAGGAGCTTTAAGGTGCATGGAATCCTACCTCCCACACCGTTTACGGTGTGGGAGGTATGATTCCAACATGTTTGATACCAAACATGATAGGATTCGTTACAGCCAGTTTCGAGATGTCATCGCATAATGATGTGGTGCCCCTCTACATGTTGTATGTCTGTCTCACAACCCGGGAGAATGGACTCCGTAGGCTGTAGGGGTGTCCTGCTCATGTAGGGGCACCTTCACACTTAGAACCAAAAACCCTGCCTTCAGGATTGCCTTAGGGGTGACTTGTAGATTTTAAGTGCAGTGACCTTAGATATAGGTAAACCTTTATGTTTCGTAAGTGGTGTTAGCACCAACTTATACCGACTGCAATGGCAGGCCTGTAGTTACAAATTGAGTGGTCTCCCATGGGTGGCATAATACATGCTTCAGCCCACGGGGGTCCCCTGGTTTACCTACGCCCTCGGTACCTTAGTACCATATACTAGGGACTGATAAGGTTACATCAGTGTCCAATCTGGGATGTACCTAAGTACTTAACAAACCAATTTAGGGGAGACATCTCCGAGACTGGGGTCCTGATTAGCAGGATCCCAGTCAGAAACAGCATTACATCAAGCAAAAAGTGGGGGTAACTATAAAAGCAAATCCTACTTCCCTACACCCGTTCTAAAGAAGGGAGGGACTTAACTATCTGAAAGATTTCCCTAGGGGAATTTTTTGCTGGTGCAATCCTTTGAAAGAAGAATTGAGTATGAGTGTGCCTAATTGCTTTGTGGTACTTTTTCTGTGCTATCAGATAGTTGCTTACGTCACACAAGTTGTAGTCCTTACACCATAGGCGTTCCAAGTGTTAACTCTTTTTTTCTCAGTCGTTGGAGATCCTCAGAATACCACTTTGCTGATGGTTTTGTGTGGGTAGTTTTACATAGTTTTTGGGGTGGTATAGTATTTAGAGTCCTCCTAATCCAGTCCTCCACTTGATTATTGGCTGCCTGTGGCAATTGGGCAATGAGGGAGTGCTGAGATTTAAGGCCGCTGTAAAAGCAATAGGTGTAATGGAGGACTATCTCCAAGTATTGTGGCCATTTTGGGCTCTAGAGATGGAGGGGGGCGGGGGGACAGCAGGACTCAACTGCACTTAAAAAGGACGCATCTGGTGATCGGACACAGGAGGTGGCTGAACACACCTGAGAGGAGTTCTTAAAAATAGGATCCAGTGGGTAGGGGCTTGAATCAGTTGTGTGAAGTGCAATAGTCCAAGATCCTCCGTAAGGGAGGATGCAGAGCCTCAATTTATATAATCACAATGCAGATTAAGGTCTCCCAGGATGAAGAAAATCGAGTGCCTTGGGGCATAAGCTGGTACAATATTCTTTAGGTCAGTACTTAACTATGAGGCAGACCCAAGTGGACGATGCGTTAAAAGGCCAGTTAAGGTACAGCAACCAGAAAGTGACAGGGAGAGGTGCATTGCTTCGCAGCCTGCTATCTTTATTTCAGAGAAACTCTATTGGAGGTGCTGTTTAAAGATGATCGCAATCCCCTCCATCCCTTTGGTCTAGTCTGTCCTGCCTCAGTATTGCGTAGTCCTGAGGAATGGCATCAAGAATATCTGGGGCGGAGTGTGGGGTAAGCCACGTTTCTACTAAGCAAAAGATCTTCAGGTTGATGGTCGGTTAGAATTTCTAAGATCTGGAATTTATGTTTGGGTAAAGAGCGGCGATTTAATAGAAAACATTGGGCTAACTTTACATTTGAATGCAGGTTACTCCCTATGGGGTTTTCCCCAGGCTCTACCGGAAAAGTGAACTTGGACTTACTACAACTCGTTATGCTCAGCGAAACAGTCATAGAGTGCCTACAAAGGTCCTGAGTGATTGGGACAAGATGAAGCTCCTCAGCAGAATATTGAAAAGGACTGGGTGATCCACTGGTGCCATCCAGGGCGGATGGGCTTGCCTTTGGCGCACCAGTGGTGCCTCCGCGCAGCTGCCATCTTTTTGTAGTCCTCTTACCCCTGTGGGCTTGGCTAGTTGTCGAGCAACAAAAACAGAGGGGCAACCAAGTACCAACTGAGCCACGAAACTCCGCTCCTCTGTGGTAGGCTCCCCTACCAGGTGGAAGTACAGGAAATTAAAAGCACGTTTAAATATGAACAATAAAATAATCATGTGAGAAATAAAGCATAAACTGAAAAAAAACTGGCGGGACCCGAGTCTAAAATGGCCACCAACCAGGATAGGAGCCAGGCACCTCCCTGCGCCTAGTGCGCTTACAAGGAACAAAAGGGCACCTCAAGAATTGTGTAAACAAGTGCTCTTGTGCAGTGTGGGTGTCTGAAACACACCAAGAGGTACAGAAGCATCTCACTAATGTGCTAATTATTTGTGCATTAGTACAGTAAACCCAAAACTATTGGCTTTGCCAGTGCTTGTTCTCCTTGACTTTATCATTCACCTCACTGCCCACTGCATTTTACAGTTTTTTTTTTTTTCTTCCTTTGGTGCCCTTCATAGTCCGACAGCGTTCAATTCATTCACACACTTTCTCATAGAACCATAATGGCAATTGGCACACACATGCTATCGCTGTGCAGAGAGGCTTCACCCAGCACTTAGAGGAAACTCAGTTCAGAATACGCGCTGTATCAGTCATATGCTTAATGAAAAACAAAACTATAGAGACCCATCTTGGCAAAGAAATACTTGCACGAAATAGGTGAAACATACTTCGCAACATGAAATAAAATGTATGAACTCTGACACAGACTTGCTTTACCACAAGTGTTCTTGCACCTATTTTTGAGAAAGATGTTTACGATTTTGCTTGTATAGTTGAGGACATGAATAAACATACTGTTCATGACCTGTTTCTACATCATTTTAAAACTACTTTCTGTTCTCCACGCCAGCAGAACCCACCCCACTTCTAGCTTGGATTTAGTCATTTAAGTGATGTGTCCTCACAACTCCACAACATACTCCACACTTTTAACAAAATACAAAACTGAAATCTTTGTCTTCACCCCACTAATCATTACAGCAGCGATTGCAGCTACGGGGTTAGTTCGCTAACAACTTTGCAGTCCTAGATTTGACGTTATTTGATCATTCTTCTGTACAAAGTTGTTCAAGCTGTTAAGTTTCTTTGCGAGAGTTGCTACACAACGAACTTCCTCTTATGCCATACATTTTTTAATTGCTTTTCTGGGCTTTAAGTGGGTCTTAAGGTCATTTACACTTTTATTCTTAGCCACTATAGTGTAGCTTCGTTGTGTGGTTTGGTTTGTTATGCTGGATGTTGGACTGTATAAATTAAATTGCATTTATATAGCGCTTACTGCCCCGATGAAGTATTGAGGCACTTTATGACAAGTAACACGCCACCCGGGAGCCCAAAGTTAGTGGTCTGTACATTAGTTATTGGGTTAGTTTTGTATGCTCATTCCATGTACTCAATGCAGTTCCTTTGTGGTACATTTTTGACTTCGATGTGATCATTAGAGGCGGCTATGAGACGCATTTGCTTGCTGGATTTAATACATATTGTTATGTTTGCCAAAAAGACCTTAAGAAGGATAGGCATGAGATTTAGAGTAACTTGTATACAGAAGAGGCAGATAGAACATAGAAGGAAGCAGGTGCATTAAAAAAGGTATGGAAGTTCAATTTTTCAACCACAATTCCAAGGAATATAGCCGGTTGAGAATTTTTGCATGCTATTTGTGGATGTAAACCTGTTGAAAGAAACGGTTTCAAATTCTGCTCCTAAGGAATGTAGCTCACACAATCTTTCTAGAGGCAATTAAGAGGTGGCGCTGATACTACCCACAGTGAAAAAAGATGCACAGTGCTTGTTCAGACCACTTAACTTCAAGCTGTGCAACAAATAAGCACATCCTATGTAAAATCTGAGAAACCCCTTTTACATACCTACTTAAGCAGTATATTCAATATTATAAAGGATTATTACAGTTTATGCAAATCATATGCACCATACATAAACTCTACATATAATATAAAACATGTTATGTAAACACCCACCAACTTAAAAATATAACAAGGCAATTGATAGACTTATTGCAGCAATCATTAGTCTATTCAGTGCATGTTTGTGACCCACTCAATGCCTGGTTCAGAACGTGCTGTCCACAGCGTCCACCTGATGAGTACCCCCATAGAACAGACACCATGTCCAGCAGAATGGATGTGTCTGAGGTCACCTTCCAGGATCCACCTTGCCTCACAGTGACAACCCAGTTTCAACTTCTTTTACAGACAGCAGCAATATTTCCTCCAGAACTCTCATTATACTGTGTCCCATTCATATTTCATTGTATCCTGGCTAATTGCTTATCATGAGTTGAGAAGACACATCTGCAAATGTTGACAGCTGGGATAGTGCTCTTTTAGTGATTTTTTTTTTTTTTTTTTTTTTTTGTTTTTTTTTTATGGGTTTACACTAAATCCAACGGTTAGCATTTAGGCCAGAATGTTCCCTTTTAGTTTCACCAGACAACAAAACTCTTTGCTGCATGACTACAGCTCCTGAGTGATTTTTGCATTTTTCAAATGGAATGAAGATGGTTTTTCTTGAGCATCAGCTTAGGTATTGCCATTCTGCCACACGGGCGAGGTCTGTGCAATGGCTGCGATGTTTGATTGCACAAACTCTTTGAACAGCCATGGTCAAATAAGCCTGGAGATCTTTAAAATTTGCATTAGCCTTTGGGTTTGTTATCCAGATTTGAAGGACAGTCTGATCTACGAGGGGTCCTGGTGTTGGGATGCACCTCCCCTCCCTCCCCCAATAAACATTTTGACTGTACTCTAAGGACTATTCAGGGTTTTTGAGTAAAAAAAAAAAAATGTATACCTTAACTTTGTGCCTTCTCGCAGCTTTCTTAAATTTCGTTTGAGTGCTTTGTGCTAGAATCTCAGAAGAACAACTGACTATTTAAACTGTTACTTTTTAGCTGAAGGTCTGACTAAATGCAGATGTTAACATTTTATTTAAAACGGTATCCTGGAAATATGTGATATGGCACATGCTTGCATAGGCACCTAGACATACTATTGGGATCTTTTCCAAGGTCTCAAGATGCATATGCTATTGAAATCTAGTGATTGCCTTTTGAACCAAATGAACTGGCATGGAATTTCATTTACGTTTAACACTGAAAGGTTCTAATGCAATGTTCAAGCCCACATTCAACCTAGTTTGACCTTTTTAAAGTTTTTTCATTTGTGAAAAACATTTCCAGTTTCGTATCTTCGCTTCTGTGACGCAAACTTGTGAAAAGTAGGTATAAAGTTGATGATTTCTTTGATTTTCTACCTTTGGCCTGTTCATTAAGGTCTGAGATAATAAATGAAGTGTAAGGAAAGCTTTTACAAATGTTTGATGTTCACATCTATTATTTTCTGCCATGTCGTTTGTTTCGTGTTATGTTTTCAGATCAAATGTAACTGTGTGCAATATTTCATGGAATTTTTACTAAAACTATTGGTTTTCTCTAAAAATATTTTTAACTACAAAACTTCTTTCTTTGTAGGAACATCTGTCTGCTAAAAGATGGGGCTATTCCAGGAGTTGTGAGTTCAAGAATGGGTCCAGATGTTCCTTTGTTGAATGATTACAAACAGGAGTTTTTTTGGAAACGCTTCCCACAAACTGTTTTTGGAGGTCCACGTTTTAAATTGGGATATTGTGCCCCACCTTACGTATACGTCAACCAAGTAGTTCTTTTCCTCACACCATGGCTTTTTGGCGGAGCTGGGACTGTGTTTTACGAGTTCAGACCCCAGAAGGACTTTTACTGCACTGTACTTTCAGGAAGTCTGATGCTTGTTGCTGCCTTTCTTATCCAGATAATAAACAGATACGCTCAACAGAAAACAGTGACTGTAGAAAGACTACAAAATCAAACTACCCTAATGGATGAAGACGAGTATGAGTTTGTAAGCTGTGTTGGCTCAGAGACCGTGAAATTCATAATTCCAGGCAAGAAGTTTATAGCCAACGCCATATTTCATTCTATTCTAGCAGGGGTGATGTGTGGGCTAGGAACCTGGTATCTGCTTCCAACTAGATTATACGCCCTTTATGAAAACATTGGAGGAGCTGTGATGATCTTTTTGTTTGGATGGGTAACTATATGCATTGGTGAATATTCATTAATCGTAAATACAGCAACAGAGACCGCTACTTTCCAGCCGCAGGATACATATGAGATTACTGCCCTCATGCGACCTCTCTATATATATTCATTTATTGCAGTGGATCTTGCATTCAGGTAATCTTTATGGTTGTTTATTAATTTGCTTGTGCATTGTGGTTTCCTGATGTAGACTGTAAACCAATAATATATAAGAGCAGCAAAGGAGTCTAACCGTTTTCCACCTTTTTTTTTTTTTTTGTAATATTTTATGCATCAAAAACAACTTACGTTTTACTACATGGACAATATAAAAACACATTACCGTAAATTACACATTATATTGTTTGGGTAAACTGATTCTCAAGCTTAGAAACACGCTGAATCCTTTAACCAGTAAACATGTGGGTTGTGTATAAAATATATTTGGTGCAGATATTTTCTAATTGCAATTGTCTTATGCACATTAATTTCCAAAAATAGATATAGGAGTAGTGGCAAGATGATAATTTTCAGGGCTGCTACCATACCTAACCATAATATGAAAAGAGGGCGCTATTTAATTAAGTCTTTTGATCTTTGAGATTAGTTTGTAGTAATTGCATTTATATCGTTATTGTATTGTTGGTGTGTTTTCATATTTTCTTGCTCTTGTTGATAGCCTACGTAAGTGGTTATTTTTTTAACATTTTGCTCAGTCTCTCTTTTGAGACCCTGATCTAGTATCTCCGATTATCTAAGTTCACCTTGAACCCCGAGAGATCTCCTTAGGAACTGTAGAACCCTCAAAATCGATTCAGCAGGGCTCAGCAAGGAGAGTAGGATCATAGGTGGCTTTTATGTGTACAGCCCCAAATACCGATCTCACTATGAGTTGCCCTAATTTTTAGGTCTCGCCTGAGCTAGTGCATGCGCTGCACTGCGAGACATTTAGTCAGTGGCTTTTCGAAGTGCTACCTAAGGCTTTTGCCGGCCACCAGCTTGCGGTTACGCGCACAAGCGCGCCTCGCTCTGCCTCTCCAATCACTGCTGTGCGCGCATCCCTCATCACAGAGCGCATCCTTCATCGCAGAGCACGTCATCGCGATCACTTTCACCGCGATCACTTTCGCTTTCACGGCCACTCAGCGTTACTTTTACAGCCGCGCGGCCAATGCTTTTTCACTTTTGATATTCATTTGTTCACAAGTGTTTCGCATGATCTGATTGGTTAGGTTGTTGCTATTTTGGTAACGTTGTGATATCTACACAAACCTTCTCTCTGGTAAACACTACTCTGGGATTTTATCAAAGCCTGAGTAACATGCTGCTTATATTTATATAAATCACTTCAGAGGAACTTCACCCCCTACTTAATAACACACCCAGCTCTACAAGCCTGGAATGTATTCACTGAATATCGCACTCAGTCACCTGAATAAGATGACTGGGAGGTCTACGATTTTCCTCGTAGTCTTGACGATCAGTTGTGGGCAGCGCCTGGACACTTTAAGAAGGTGCAGCAAACTTCCCATTCTAGTATGGCCTCGCATGCGCCAGATAACACACTTTCATAGGGACTGAGTGCTTAGATAGTTAAGGTTTGATTCCTGTAGAGATTCAGATGTCATCACATATTTGTTTACTTCATAGGATGAACATTGTTGCGTGTGGGTAGCTGGGGGCAGTGTGGATTAGCAGGTATGTAAGGGTAAAGTAGACTTGTCCGTTGCAAGGAGGTGCTGTGTGCCTTGTTTAGCTTTTGTCTGTATTCGCAAATAGAAGGTGCACAGCCCAGGCACTGACAAGAGGAGTTGGGTAATGTGAGGTCCAAAGATGGGATGAACCAAGGCACGCTGTGGATTCGGCATAGAATTCATGCCAGCTGCTTTTTTTTCAATAAACTTTATTGATTTGTGGGCAAAGTTACATAGCTTGTGTGATGTAGGAGTCTCTGTTTACTTAGTACATAGTGTCAAATGCCACTGATCAGTTTCTGTAAACAGATATAGACAGGAATTTCAAATGCAGTACAGGTGAATCGCATGTTATTCGCATGGGGTTTCGGCAAATTGTAAATAATCGGACCAGGAACATGTTAACACGAACAAGTAAGCAAGATCGCTGGATGACAACAATAATAGTTACAACTGAGCATCATTGGTGATATGAGTCAGGCGGTTGTCCATCTAACAACACTAAAACTAAAAACAAAACCAACCCTCCTCCCTACCCTGCCCTTGCTCTCGTGTAGCCAGCTGCTTCTTATTTCCCAAATTAGAACTCTTCATTTAATGATCTCATCACATACAAACAAATCACTATAAACGAGCGTTAAAAACCTCGAACATGTTGCATTCACTAGCTCAAACCATTGGCTTCAGTTGTGGCAGTGTGAAGGCATTTGGGGATTATTTAAGGTAAGCTTTTCTCAGACAAAACATTGTGGGAACTATGAGAATTTGATCACTGCAGAGTGTTCGTTGTGTAAGGACATCGAATTGTAGAATTATTGAGAGGTTAAGGGTTTGTGTCTAATAATCAGACGCTGCAGTATTACCTTGAACGTCAGAAGCGTGGTGTCCTTGCATGCAAGCATTCTGTTCTATGCCTTTAGACCATTATAAGTGTTTAGTTATCCAGCACAACATCCTTGATTAAACCACATCAAGTGTTGCATGGCTAAACACTTATAAGGTCCAAAAAGCGAGACCTATTGGCTATGCCAATGCTTGTTTAATGGTGACGCTTCACCAAGATAGCGTAGAAGAGGGGTGACATGGGGCACCTCTGCTTGGTACTTCTGGGTGGGGAGAAAAATCTTGATCTTTTCCTATTTGAAAGGCCCCTCGTCAATGGTGAAGCATAGCTTTGCTCTGTGTTTTTCTGCTTGACTGATCCTATCTCCATTTTCCCCAACACACATTTAAGACCAATGAAAATGGTTAAATGCGTTCTCGGCATCAACTGATCGTATTGCCATGGGTGTCTTTGTTTCCCCTTCTGGTTGTAGGGAAATATGCTGTTTGTTGGTTATCAAAGTCCCAAATCACTCAGCGTACTCCACCAACAATGGAGCTGCAGTTAATAATTTTTAATTGTGTAAAGCCCATGCAGCAATGGCAAAATATCATGAGTTAACAAAGGCGATGTAGGAAACGTGTGCATCACTGAAATGTGCCATAATGGGGAGTTTAGGAACAGTAATAATCTGTACAGCTCTGAATTTGGGGTTACCCATACTGTCATGTGATTCGGAGGCCATTTTGCAAAATGTGTGTTTATTGCACAGTGACTGATATTTGCAAACCAAGAATCGAGAGCAATCCAAATGATAAAAACAAGTGTTGTAGCATTCTGCATTACTACACTCCATCCATTTATATTTAAAAAAAATTAAATTGTACTTCACTTGGGTGGCGGGGCTATGGCCCGTTATTTTATGGTGATATTAAGCAATGAGCACTCGTTCACAAGGTTTCTTGGCACTAATTTGTAACCTGTGGCAGGTATAACTTTGGAGAGCAATTTAGGATAGAAATGCTTGTTCAATTAACTTTTTTTGAAAGATCGTGTGATCGAATTAATGGGATCCGTGAGTGGATTCCAAGCCATGGCAGCCTTCAGTTGAAAGCTGCATCCTCCCGCTTTGTTCTTCTGGAATCAAGGGACAGTTAAGCAGTTTGAATTAGCCGCTCTTGAGTTTAGGGAGGCTGTGTACCTTTTAAACTTCTTAGTCAAAAAGTTAGGAGCAGAGTTGTGTATAATCTTAAATGTGAGGCATCGAGTTTTGATCTGAAAAAACTGATTTATAGGGAGCTAACGCCTCAGTTTCCTCACAACGATTTGGTTCGCATTACAACACATGCATTGTAATAACATGCGTAGAAATGGCTACACGTTATTACAGCGCATGCGTTGTAACGCTTGCGAAGTAGTGGTACGCGGTGTAATGACCCCTTACAAATAGATGTTTACCGCTGTCATAAGGACCGGTATTGACTATTAAGTGCCTCTGCAGAGCACCAGAAACCACCAGCTCAAATTAGGCATTGGTTTGGCTCCATTCATGAATTAATTTTAACACGTGACACAATAAGCCCCAAAATGCCATATGGAGCCATCTAATTCTCACAATAAAAAGTGACCCATTTTGGCGATGTGTATATCTGTGATATTTAGTCCCAGGCTTGGCTGCCACCCTTGTAATCTACCAAATCGACACATTTCTGAAAAGTAGACACCCAGGAGAGTCCAGTATAGTGTGACTTCCATCAATCCCACTCCTTTTTCTTGGCCAAAATTGCCTGCTATCCTTCAAGTTAATATTACTCATTTTTTCACATTACTCTGTTGTAAAGTTCCAGCATCTGATCTGCAGCGATCTGCAAAATTCCTACCACCCACACTTCTCCTAATAAAAATAGTACCACACTTGTGAGGCTGGGCCGATTGCATACAACCGGAACAGATGCAATAAGGCAGGGATGGCTGGTGGAAGCTGATCGGTATGTGTCTTGGTCAGTATTATACATCTGAATTATAAATCCTACCAACCCTCTTTCACTCCCAAAGAATCTAATTAAAAAAAGATTTTGTTGAGGGGAATGACAAATATTGTACCTAAATAATACTTGGCACGATAAGCAGATATGGTGGATAACACAATTCAGAGTGGGTGAGTGAGGATTTCACGAAGATGCTGTTTTGTGATAGGTAGACCATATAAAATAGACCAGTTACATGACAGATTCACAATAGACCTAATGACAATTTTAATAAACTGCATTAATAATTGTTCTGTCATGCCAATTGCATGAGACCGCACCTTGGAGTCGTTTTAAACAGGATAGTTTTAGAAACACTGAGTGAGCAGTAAAATAAGGTGATCAGTGCAGACCCACTTTTATTGATGAATGGGTTAAAGCACTGGGTGGAGGGGCAAGGGGGTCATTCAAATAGAACATAATTGGTTGTTTTTCATTTCTTTCACTTTTTCCTCCTTCTCAGGCCTCTGATTTGTAGGCTTAGCCATTTGTCCTGGAAATTTCAATAAACAAATTTGAGCCATAAACTCAGTGGCTAAGGTTCTACCTCTCATCTCAGGATGCAGGGAGTTCCAGTAGTGGAAATGTATAAGTTTGAAAGTTAAGAATGTGATTTAAATTGACCAGTAGGCTCTGGTTGGTGTACCTGCTTGAGGAACTGCCTAGAGAAGTGGACTTCTGCTAGGAACTGATGCTAGAACTGCACCACAAGTGAAGAAGGAAAGTGGCGCTACAAACTTGGTGCCATTTCCAACTTAGCCTTGAGGTTTCCAGGGCCCTACTCCCTGGCTTTAGGAGAGTTTGAAGGGGTAGCAGGCATGGACAGCGAGGAGGTCCAAGCACACGGGCCTACTTGGGATCCGCCCAAGTCCTAGTGTGCTCCCAAGGTGCATTGCACTGAAGAAAAACTAAACTGCCACCCATAGCAGTTGATTTGGATTGAACAGTGTTCTCAGTGCTAACCGGCGCAGCCTGTGACCTTTTTAGCTCCATTTATATGTGCTGGGAGTCGCAGACTGTTGGCTCGAAGGACATCTGTACTATCCCTACGAATTCCCACCTCAACTTCCTTCTAAAGTTTGTTGATGGGCTGTGCTTCTGATTTGTACCTGAAATGCAGACTCCAAGAACAATGTTTGCTCTCCCGGTTCCCCCATCTGCACCTGCCAGAAAATGCAGGGAAAAGGCAGGGTTGAACAACGCAATGCTATAACTGCAGTCGATGGCGGCAGCTCTAGAACTGATACTCCACTGCATTGGGCACAGTTAAAACACCTCTTGCCAAGGGCGATCAGTGGATTGGCGAGCCATTAAACTTGACCTGGATTATTTAAAAGTCATTACAATCAGTGAAGTGCTCAAACTGACCTGTGACTATTCGATCAGAAAGGAGGCCTTTCACTAATCTTCAGTCAACTAGCACTGGTCTCACTTCCCATAGTTCTTACGTTATTTCTGTAGTTATAACATTTACCATCGCTGTTGCTTTCTTGCATCTGCACAATCATTGTGTAGTATTTTGTAGTGGTAGAGTAAAGTATTTTTTTTCATGTTAAAATAAAAGCACAGCACTAATTAGACAGTCATTTGGTGAAATTGTATGACTTGAGTGCTGAGTCCCTATCCCCATTCCCCTTCACTGAGAAACATTTGACTGCTCGCTACGCTGATGGTCATGTGTGAAAGTGATGTGCTTGGTGCTTACCTGTGTCCCCAGTAGGACTGTCCTCGGATATCAACCGTGAACTGACTCTAGCATCCATGTTGCACCTCAGTATCCCCTCCATGCCTCTGAACCCCCAAACTGGACTTGACACCGTATCACCTATGGAAAAACAGGCAAACGTGGCACTCAGTTAATCAGATGTCTGCATTATCCTTGAACGGCTGGCACAGTTAAAAAGATCTATTGGGATGGGTAGTGGCCAGCCGTGTAAATTTGACTCTGAAAGGAGGTAGAGCTCATTTCAGAATCAATCACTTGTCAGACCAGTGCCTAGCAGGTTACTAGTGGTGGGTGTAGACAAGAAAGTGTCATGATTGCTTGAAAGGCACACTTAGTCGTAGCAGTCATTTGCATGTGAGTCTAATCTGAAAGAATAACATATTTATGGAAAAGTAGGTCATAAACCCAGCTCCCTTGTACTTTTGACACTCTGACCCAATAAGTTGCTTCTTCATGACCTATAAAAGTAAAAAGGTCATTGTATTATTGTAGTAAATCTCAGAAATCTTCATTTCTTATAAGTCGTAGATTGGGTTGTCAGAGTATTTCTAACAGCAGTTAATGCATAGTGTGAGCATTGTGGAAGAAAATGCATACCATAACAACCCCTCTGTATCTCTAAAAGGCTGCTGCTTGATTAACATGTTTCCTCTGGGATTTACGAGAAATCACTGGACCATTGAAGCCCTTGCATCCTCAGACAAGGCTGCCAACTGCCTCTCCCACCTTCCTCTAGTTTGCCCTCCTAGTGCCCAGTTCTAGTGCTAAAAATGAGTTCTATGGAGCTAGCCTCTAAGAATGAGCGTGGACTTCGCTCAATTCTTTGTTGGCAAGTAGGAGCCATATTACAAGTGCAATTGAATATAATGCACTTGTAATATGGTGTGCGGGATATCTGTCTTGTTTGTGATGGAATAACCAGTCCACCAAGTCTAAATCAGGTTCCAAGTCATTTATGCGATTTAATTTTATTTACAGTGCACATTTTCCATTAATAGCAAGTTAGCGCGGTTGGAACGGTAATTATCAACCAATCAGTATATATGAAGCACGGATAATCACCCAATAGGTTATCCAGGCATTTGCAGGCCCCAGAGGCTTATTCAAACAGCCAAATCTTGAGGGCCATATGGAATTCTAGAAGTGAGATGGTAGTTTGGAGTTGCGTGGGGAGGCTGTTCGAGTTCTTTGCTCCGATATGGTAGAAGGAACGTCCTCCACTTCTGCTTCGGTTGAAACTGGGAGCATGGGCAAGTGAGAGGGAGGCGGAGCATAGTCTTTGACGGTTAGATGGAAGATCAAGCGGTGTTTATTGTAGACGGGTCTTTGATTGTGTAAAGCCTTGTGTGCGTAGGTTAGCAGCTTGAATTGGCATCTCTTCTGTACAAGGAGCCAGTGGAGTTGCCTGAGATGGGGTATGATGTGGGTTTATCGTGGAAGGCAGAGGATGAGTCTGGCTGCGGCATTCTGTATGGTCTGAAGTCTCTGTAGGAGGTGTGCGGCAATTCCGACGTAGAGGGCATCGCTGTAGTCTAGTTGGCTAATGATTAGGGCCTGTGTCATGGTGCATCTCGTGTGTTGGGGTAGTCACTTGAAGATCTTACATAGCATGCGCAGAGTGAGGAAGCAGGTGGAGGAGATGGCATTGATCTGTGATTTCATAGTGAGCTTGTTGTCAATGATGATTTCGAGGTTGCTGGCAGGGTCCAAGGGGGTGGGTGCTGATCTAGGTCTGATAGCCACCAGGAATCGTTCCATGTGTTTCTGCTTTTGCCCAAAAAAATGTGGTTGACTGTGGTTATTATTTTGGCAACGGTCAGATCCTCAATAGTTTGTTTTTCTTTTCAGTTTTTTTTTTTTGTTAGTTGCATAGCTGTCTTACGTCGCATGAAGACAGTAAAAGTGTAATTCATAAGCCAGCTGCAAGGACATGAACCGATCTACTAAAGAGCGCTTTGTGGACACCTTTTCTTGTATTCTTCCTCTGTGCCCTCTCCTACATGTTACATGCACTGGTCTCCTCTTGGGCTTCCTTCTTGTTCTCATCTCTCAATGGTTCATGGTTCTCTCTCATGTTATGGATTTTGATCCTCAGTCACCTTACATTCCACTGGTGCCTCACTCTCATTTCTCATTCATCTCGAGTCTGGCCCTCCTTTTATCCTTTCATTGTCGCCCTTCACTTGTGCCTTCCTCCCTAGTAGTTTTCTTGTTCCTTATATCTCACAAACCTCTTTGTGCCATACCCCTATCCCTTATACCCACAGTGAGTGTCCTCCGTCTGATCTCCTCCGGTCTTGACTGTTGGGGATGTTCCACTTTCTTCTGGTGGAGACTGTGGGGTTGTGTTTGTCCCCGAGCGCTGGCCTCGGCCACCCAATGATCATGGCAGAAGCATGAGGTTTTGATGAATGTTTCTGTTGTGGTTGCCTGCCTCTGGCTGGCCTTCATCCATCAAGCCAGTCCCGGGCCTCTTTAAGGGACATAAAGTACCATATCTTTCTCTCTGGCACTACTCTAGACGTTGCTGGGAACATCATTGTAATGAAAGGTCTCAGATCTCCCCTGGACCAAGGTATGTACCGTCACTTTCCCGGGGAGAGTTCCAAACTTATGGAATATAACATATACACAGCACTTCCTAAGGTGGGCAAACTTTCAACACTCCCCCCAAAGGCAAGGCAAGAAAACAATATCACATGAGTCTCCTCTAGACCAAGGTAACACACACACTTCTCTAGAGCGTGATCTACTTTTCACATCACTTGCCAGGAGTAGAACAACTTCCTATAACACAATTACCTGCTAAAAGGGAATTCACCCATCCTTCTACAACAGAATACTTGGCCTAGAAGAGTCCACACCTCCTGCTACAAGGAAAAGACAAATTGGTATATCTGGGATATATTTATTAGTAAATAGCACCACACGGTAAGCCAAATGCACCTATCATAGCAGACTCTAACATATCAATAGTATGATTGAAACACAATCAAGGCAAACATATATGTAGAAATCTATATATGTATATAAATGTATGGAACCTGAAAATAAAGTTATAGTAAGCAAGAACAGTAGGAAAACTAGAAATTAGTGGAACACCTCACCAACTGTCTGTCCATCCCGTTTCCACTTCGCCAAAGGGGAGTCCGGTTCTTCGGCCGAAACAGGAGACAGTAGTGACACTATACGCCTCACAGCCATAGCTGCACGTCTGCACTGTGATGAACTTCCACCGAACAGAACCCAGACACCTCCTTTAGTACAAGTGGAGACGTAGTCCATACCACTCCGCACCAAGGCCACAGCTTCAGCTGGCCAGGCGTCTGTTATGGCTTCAGAGCAGAGCAAGCACATTCCTCTGACAAGATTCAGTTCTTTCTGGTCAGTAAAGTGCGAAAAACAAGTGAAAAGGAAAACATGCCCTTCTCACCTAGTGAAGCTCAGAAAATGGCAACAGCTCAGAAAATGGAATCACTCCAGCATAAGCCTCTATTCACGCAAAAGAGCAAATTTAGTGTGCACGATCAGGCCAAAGCCAATAGCAAGCTCTGCTGTTCAGCAAGAGAAAGTCAGAAATCAGAATGACATGAAGCCATGTCAAAGGCAATAGTTCAACACATAATTCAAATAACCCAAATAACACTATAGACTTTATCCCTCAGTATACAACATTGAGCACATGTGTGCACCACCACCCACAACACTGCACCTCAACATCGCATACCTTCTATTCTTAGCAAGACTATTCTACTGAAAGACACCAAGATTACAGGACAGAAGAGAAGCAGACATATGCAGGGCCATCCTACGTTAAGGCTAGGCTAACATAACACACTAAAATCAGTTAAAATGGTGGTGGTTGAGGGTCATCATAGGGTGTCAGACCACAAAAGTGGCTCATTCACTACAATCATTGAATATTTTTTGCTTCTTCTGCCTCAGTACATTCCTGACTTCACCGAAGCTGTGCCTTAAATTCTGCAGTCTAAGCATAAAATCCGGGTAGATGCAGATAGTGGCAATTTTGTAGTTTAGGGGTGGCATCAGTTGGGTGGCGTGCAAGATTGTATCTCAATGGTTGAAAATGCAGGCTGTAATAGTTTGAGGTGGGGTGCCTGGTCAGGGCAGCGGAATAGGCACCCTGTGTGTACGTTCTACAGAGATGAATTGAGAGAGCCCTTTCAGTTTTAGCGTGTTCATGATCATGACTTCCAATAATAAGTCGATGCTGGGACCCTCCGCTCATTCCATTTTGCGCACATCTGCCCATAGAAGTGTAACTTCTGTTGTGGCTGAGTCAATTTTAGATTCCAAGGAGCCCCAGACTTCTTGCAATTCCTCTATAATGTATCTCAGAGGGAGCTACGTATTGCCCTGTGTGCTGCTTGTGTCTGTGTCAAGTGCCCCCACTAGGGCTGGTACAAAATTTAAGGTTTAGGGTATTGTATTTGTACCAAGTTTTGTTTGTTGCGTCCCTTTGATTACTTTGCTGCCGGTCATATTGTTAGAGAGTAATATTACTCGTATACCTCCTGGGGCTCTACCTGCTTACTCTCCTGGGCCCATGGCCTTTTAGGTTCCAGAACCTCTCCAGAGCTTGGGCTCCCTGATCTGGTGGTTCCGCCTACAGTCAGCTGTTAGCATCTTGATGCTTTAAGGCTCCCCGGGTAGGCTCCCCGGGTATCTGTCTCGGATTAGCCCTTATTCCTCTTCAGGTTCTGGAGCCCTCCGGTCCTCCTTGGGTTGTCTCACTATCGCTGGGCTTCGGGAGCTACATCCCTAGTAAATGTTCCCCAAATCATACACCTGCCCGGGACCCTGGGCGCACTGTGGTGTCTCCTTCATTTCATTTTCTCTCTAGTGCATGCATGTTTGCCCCAGTCGGTCTCGGTCGGTTTGAGCTGCCTACTAGTTGTGGTGACACTTGCCTCCTCCGCTTAAGGTCGCCTGGATTCACGCTCGGGCGAGGGCTCTCCCCAGAGCAGTCCCAGGGTGCGTGCACGTTGCCAGTCTCGTTCAAAAGGGACGAAAGATTCCAGTAGGGTGCGGTGCACATTGCGCTCACAGCCACAACTCAAGGTCTCAGGACTCGCCCTCTGTCTCCCATTGTGCCATAGCAGCCTGTCTTGTCTGTTGCAGAGTTGATGCATGATCAGCATCTCCCTCTTTCATGCCCTCGGAGGCTGCCCTAATCAAAATCGAGTCCGGGGCTCTGCCACGTCCACAGGCCGCACTCTGTCTTCAATTGCGGACAGCTCATCCCCTGGGGGTTTCCATCAGTTTTCCAGCCTCCCCAGCACCCTTCTGCCTTCAGTGCATTGGCTGGAGGCCTGGGGAGTAGATTTACGCGCAAATGGTGGGGAATAAACAATGGGGAGTTACTGAGCGCTTCAACAAGTGGTCATTTTCTCTGGTGGCTGGCCACGTCCCCGTATGTTGTAGGATTTTGTTGTGTATTGATTCCTGGGGCTGGTTTTGTTCTCATTCTCCTCGAATTTCGTATTGTAATTCTAAAACCAAAACAAATGTATTAAAGAGGTGTCTACAATCAAGTGTCTGCTAAAAGGTCTTCACTTTAGCTGTTTGAGGAGTACTGAATTGTTCAATGGTATCTGTGTGTTACAGAATTCCACTTAAAATCTGTAAGATCAGGGAGGATGAGGCTGGTATATTTCAGGCTTTCATACTGAATCCCTCCCTCCACAACCCACAGAAAAGGAATGATGTCTCTTTACCTGAAAAGCAACATCATATTTACTATTCTTTGCCTTTCTTCTACTTATCCCTTGCCCTGTTTGTTTTTACTATTTTTCAATTCTTTATGGAGTTGTAAGGAGAGTTAAGCATTGAGAGCAGTGCTTAGTCTTACGGTTTCAAAAAATCACAAAATAGCAGAATGCCAGAATAACATTGCCATTAGTGTCAACTTTGTCGAACACTCCATACCAGATCTTTCTGACTGTGATCTTTAATTCTCATTCATTCTTGCATGTATCCCCCTTCTTGTTATTAGGATACTGTTTGACTTCCATCCTTGTCTCATTAGATCATGCAAGACAAAGCGAGAAGCGCACATGTAGGAGTCAAAAAATGAAAAATTCTCATGTGGAAAAGGTACCTGAAAGAAGGTAAAGAAGCAGAGTTACATCAATGTTACAACAATGGAAATAGACATCACAAAATGTTAGGCTTTTTCCCCCAAAATGTATCTTATATTTCTTTTCTTTCATTAAAAACTGGGACAAGGACACAGCCAACGCGTTTCGTCCCTAAACATAGGGACTTCTTCAGGGCAGAATATTCCGAAAACTGTTGTAGGGTCCACGTGATGAACTTGGGGGTGGCCAGACACTTCCTTGACTTTCTCTAACGTATCCCAAACAACGTCCATTTCCAGCCCAGGTATAAAACCCTAAATTAAATCTTTGTTTTATAAGTAGAAAGAACATAAAGTTTCAAATCGAGTCTCAAATTTTGATTCAAGTCACGAGTCCTGGCATGGTTCTTATGTGAGGACGTACGGTCTCTGCAGCGCACACCACCAGTAATATGATTACTGTTATATTATGTTATGGATTTATAGAGCGTGTTACTACCCTGAGGCGTCTAAGCGCTATATAGTTCCTGCTGCGAGTGTCAAGAAAGGACCGCAGAGTGTTACCAAGACCTGAATAACCAGGTCTTTACAGCTTTTCTGAAAGCAAGGAGACTAGGTTCTATTTTTATGCAGAGAAGAAGTGTGTTCCATGCTTTGGATGCTTCCAGCACAATGCTCTTTCCGCCCCACCGTACTTGTTTGAATCTAGGGAGTACTAATAATTTTGCATTGGCTGAGCCAAGATTTCTGGCAGGGAGATACTGTTTGAAACTCTGATTCAAAAAGTCAGGACCAAGATTGTGAAATGCCTTATAGGTTAGGCACAACACCTTAAAGGTGATTCTTTGTTTAATAGGAAGCCAATGCAGAATGTTTTAGTTCTTGAGACACTGAATAGAATTCGGGAATTTTCAGCAAAAGTCAAGCCGGGGCGTTTTGCAAGACCTGGACTTTGTTTATGTTGTACTTATGAGTGGTCAGAAGCGTACAGTTGCAATAGTCTATTTTAGACTGGATTAGGGCGGTAACTAATGTCTTTTTCAAATTGGCAGGTATGAAAGGCAGACCTTTTTTATTATTCTAAGGTTGTTGGACGTGGAAGCAGTACGTTTATTTACATGATCAGTAAAATCAAGTTTAGTGTCAATGATCATTCCCAGGTTTCGAGCCTTTTCCACTGGAGGGAGAACCGGGCCCATGATAGCTGGCCAGGCTGACGGACCCAAAAAGGACGATTTTGGTCCGTATAGTAGAACTTCTGTTTTTTCTGCATTTAGTTTAAGGCAGTTGCTGTCCATCCACTCGCGGACAGCCAGCATGCAATCTTGAAATCATCTATTTCCTTTGTCAGCCTCATTTTTCCCTATGGAGACAACAATTAGGGTGTCGCCAGCATAGCATGTAAGTGAAAATCGAAAGCTTCTTATCAGATCTGCTAATGGGGAGACATAGATGTTGAAAGAGTAGGGTTTAACGAGGATCCCTGCGGGACCCCCCATGGAAAGGAGAGAGTGGGAAGTAAAATCCTCCAACTTTACTACTTGCTCCAGATCTGCGAGATAGGATTTTAGCAAGTTCCAAGCCAGACCTGTGACACCACAGGATGTGTATCGGCGAGTAATAGTTTATGATTGACAGTGTCAAAAGCTGCCGAGAGATCTAGCAGGATAAGGGCTGCCCTTTTTCCTTGGTCTAAAAACTGTCTGATCTCTCTGGTTGCCTTGAGCAAAGCAGTCTCTGTACTATGGCCCTTCCAGAAGCCAAATTGTGTAATACGGAGGAGTTTGTTAGCCTCGATAAAGGATACCAGTTGGTCATTCAGAAATTTCTCAGCTATTTTGGCTGGTAGTGGGAGACTGGAAATTGGACGAAAGTTGCTCAGGTCCTTCTGGTCAAGTGAGGCTTTTTTTTTAGAAGAGGGATCAAGGCTGCCTTTTTCCAAATATTTGGGAAGATGCCATTTGCGCACATGGTTTGGTAGCTAGGTGTTAGTTTAGATACAATGACTTCTGCTGCCAATTTAGTTATGTTTGGCGGGCATGGGTCATAGGGTGAGGCCGAGGTCACCGTTTCCAATAGGTTTATACTATATTCGACTGATGGGGCAACAAACCCTGTCATGATTTTGGTTGTATTGAGGGAGTGACTGTTCATAGTAGCAGTTACAAGCGTAGGCAGTGGTTTAGAATTTGTGTATTTCTTAACATTTGATTTTACTTTTTCTAAAAAGAAATCTGCCAATGAATCTCAAAAGGATTGATTAGCAACCAGAGATTTTTTTGTTGTGATTACTTGTTAACTCCGTGACTGAAAAAGCTTTTTAGTTGAGTGTTTGGCTTCCTCAATATTCTGCCTTGGCTTTCAAGATAAGATCTTTATATATGGCTATAAGTTGTTTATATTTTTCCTTCTCTTCCTCTTTGTAGGCCTTTCCCCACCTTCTTTCCTATTTCCTACAATTTTGCTTACATTTCCTAAGGTCCGATGAGAGCCAAGGGGCGGAAGGACTTTGTCTTTTTTTTAAATTTAAACTCTTTTTATTAACATTGCTCATATTACCATACATTTCCGGACAGTATTCATACAGCATGTGATTGAATAGCAGTATAATATACAGATTGAAACATTTGAGGGAACAAGTGGGACATCCAAATGTTGAGTTTATGCCCCTGACTCTCCCTCTGTCGCCCTCTATTTCCGCCAAGGTCCCCAGACTTTCCTCCATGTCTTAGTACAACCTCTACTCTAGTTTCTTCGGCCCTCTGGCACCAATCTAGGTCTCGCTTCCATTGTTCCCACTGCGGCGGTGCCTGCGACCCCCCCCCCCCCCCCCCCCACCCACTGGCGATGTTCCTTTTCGCTACACCCGCTGCCAACGCCAGCCAGATCTCATTATATCTAGACCAATCAGTGTCACCCTTGATCATTAGCAGTAACCACCTGGGTTCCATCGGGACCGTTGAACCGACAACAGCCGACATCGTGTCCGTGACCCTGGCCTAGAAGGGTACTATCCCTGGGCACTCCAATAATATGTGATAAAAGGTGCCTTCCCCTTGACATCCCCGTGTACAAAGGGCCGACTGACTCCTTCCCCATG
Organism: Triturus cristatus; assembly: GCF_964204655.1. Lineage (NCBI taxonomy): Eukaryota > Metazoa > Chordata > Amphibia > Caudata > Salamandridae > Triturus > Triturus cristatus. The sequence goes on from NC_140592.1 coordinate 782,503,720, forward strand.
CATATAGGTGTGTACGAGGGTAGTATGAGGTGTAGAATTTTGAGCTGCACCAACCTGAACCTAGAATGAATTGCTATTTCGCGCGGGCTCTGCAAGGCGTCCTGCCAGTCGTCATCTTCCAGGGCACCAATATCTCTAACCCACGTTGCCCTCCACGCCACCAAGGGGTCCGGCATATTGTTTGAGTTTGCGGTATATGGGGGATGTGGGTTTCTTCAGTATAGGATCCAGGAGCAGTCTATCCTCCATGGGAGAATACTCTGGGATTGACGTGTCGCTGCGTATGTGTGAGCGCAGGGCATGGATGAGGCGTATGTAGTGATAGTGTTGTGAGTCGTGAAGGTCCTATTCCTTTTTGAGGCAGGTCGAAGGATCCAGGGGCATCCCCGTTCCAGATGTCCCCCAGATACTCCATGCCAATGAGTTTCCATCCCCTGAAGCCGGTCAGTCGAGTCACCTCTGTCAGTTGATCCCCAAGCCACAAAAAGGTTCTTCCCGTCAGGGAGCCCGACCACCCCAGGAACTTGTTTGCCTCCCTCCAGCACTGAACAACCACCCCGTGTGTGTAGGCCATTCCTTTTGCAGCTTCTGGGCATAGAGCAGTGGCTCACAGTTTCACCCCTGGCATGACCATCCGGTCGACTATAGGCCGGTTCCGAACTATCTGTGTATACCCAGTCGTTGACCACCTGTATCTTTGAAGCCCAGTAATGCAACTTGATGTCTGGAAGGGCCAGCCATCCATCATACACCCCTCTTGTCAGCTTGTGGAGTGCTATCCTTGGGTTGCCGCCATCCCAAAGCAACGTACGTAACGCCTGTGATATTCGTGTGAATACCCCGGGAGGGACCGGATACGGTGTGTTTTGTAGAGTGTAGAGGAGCCTCGGTAGTGCTAGCATCCTAAACATTGCGGCCCGTCCCATGAGGGAGAGAGGCAGCGACCTCCAATGGCACACGTCGGACCCGAGGCGTGTTAACTGGGGCTCCAGGTTCCTGGCAAAGAATCCCCCTCCCCCCCCGCCCCTCGTAATACATACCCCCAAGTACTTGAACCCGTCTGTTGCTACCGAGGCGGGACACCTAGTTGGAATCCGCGGGGGGGCCCGAAAGCGGAGAGATCACTGACTTCGCCCAATTGTGTAACCAGAGTAACTGCCAAATAATTCAAAGAGGTGTAGTGCCTGCACTATCGAGTGGTATGGTCTGGTCATATATAACACAATATCGTCGGCGTATAATGAGATCCGCTCTTCCCACTCATCTGTCGGCGCCAAGCCCCAGAATGACCTGTCTCTCCTGATCCAAACAGCCAACGGCTCCAGGGCCAGGGCAAACCGGAGGGGGGACAGGGGGCACCCCTGTCTGGTTCCCCTCTGTAAAGGGAAGACTCTGGACACGGCACCGATAATTCTATCCCTCGCCATAGGCTGCTCGTAAAGGAGATGCACCCAACTGCAGAAAGTCAGGCCGAAGCCCAGTTTCTGGAGCACCATGAACAGGTATGGCCATTCAATACTATTGAATGCCATTGAGGCGTCCAGCGATATCAATGCTGTCTGAGTGTTCCCCCACATCATCCCGTGCTCACTACATCACTGGAGTCAAGCTATCCTGGCTGAAGAGGGGTGAAACCCCGAAACCGGTCCTAGGATGCTTGATTCCGGTCCAGGGAAGACATGGCTTGGCAGTTCGGGTTGGACTGTTCCCATGAGGCACAGGGTCAAGACTGATTTGCATATGGCCATGTCTGAACTGGGGTGGCGTGGTGAGCAAAATAACGATGGATTAAACCCAGATCTGTGACTGGGGGTGAATGTTTTGCCAATGTGCAACATTCCGTCCATCATCTTGTGTTTCCCCCACATCCTCCGTCATATAAAGTACACCAGAAAGACGACGTAAGTTGTGACTGGTGCTCCTGCGTGGCATAAACCCCGATTGGTCAACATGCACAAGGTCTGGTAGAACCGATATCAGTCTATCCGCCAAGGCCTTGGCCAGGACCTTGGCCTCTACATTAATAAGCGAAATTGGGCGGTAGGAAGAGCATTGTTCGGCCGGCTTCCCTGCTTTATGAATAACGACAATCGTGGCTTCACGCTGATCGGGTGGGAGCCTACCCACCTCTCGCGCTTCCGAGTACATCTGAAGGAGAGGTTAAGAATGACGTTAGCCTGCCGTTTATATAATTCTACTGGGAGCCCATTTGGTCCCAGCGCCTTCCCTGGCTGAAGGGAGTTAAGGGCGTTCCCTATTTCTTTCCTGGTGATGTCCGCCTCGAGGTGGTCCCTTTTGGTCCTGGGACAACATGGGCAATGTGAAGTCCTGTAAGAACTCCGCGCGTTCAGTTCTGGTGCAGACCGGGGAATACATCCCCTCGAAGTATGACTCGAATGCTTCAGCTATGTCCGTGCTTGTGGAGGCGAGGAAGCCCGTCCCGTCGCGCACCTCAGCGACCCATGAGCGCTCCCTGTCCCACCGCTTGAGCCACGCTAGTAGCTTCAGGGCCTTATCTCCTACGTCATAAATTCGATGTTGCGTGGCAAGGGAGTAGGCACGCACCTCTCCCACCACCAGGGCCCGGAGTTCCCTCTGTTTAAGATTCAAAGTGTTACGGAGGTCAACATAAGAAGCAATGTTGACGTCCCGTTCGAGCCTCTCTATTTCGCTTTCCAACTGGCTGACCTGCAGGGATTCCTCTATCTTTTGGGCACCAATCAGAGCCAGGGCCTGCTGTCTCAGAACTGTCTTATTAGCTTCCCATAGCGTGATATGGGTCTCAACCGAGCCCCGGTTTTCTTCAAAGTAAAGCTGGGAACCCTCCCGGAGTTTATTGCCTAGGGTCTTATCTCGGATGCGCCATGGATCTATCCTTGGGAAGGACGCCCTATTGATCACCGGACCCTTAAGTATGACACTGACTGGGGAGTGGCGAGGATGTGAGGTTCAGCAAAGTCAACCAGTTGATCAGTGCGTGTGAAAAAGTGGTCAAGTCGGGGAAAGGACCCGTGTTGGGCAGAATAGAACGTGTCAGGCAGAATAGAATGTGTATTGTCGGTGTGAGGGATTATACGTGCACCACAGATCTCTAAGCCCCAAGGCGATGGTGAAACCATTCAGCCCCCACATTCCCCCCCTGGAGCTCCGTCCATCGCCCGAACGGTCCAAGTCAGCATCCATAACTGCGTTGGTGTCCCCACCCATCAGGAGGACTCCCCGGGAAGGCCTGCCAGAAAGGAGCTCAGTCGTGTGAAAGTGTAGACCTGGCAGGATGTAGCAGGAGCATAGGACTATGGTACGCCCCTCCCATCTGCCCGCCACTGCGACCAAGCAGCCCGCATCATCTCTCCAAGTGCCCGAGACCACAACAGGCAGGGTGTTACAAATTAGAATACCCACTCCCCGAGAACCAGACCTGAACCCCGAGTGGGCCACCATTTTGTAGCCAAAGTGATCAGGAGCCTTGCACCTATTGCCACGCAGATGCGTCTCCTGAAGGAGAACCACGTCTAGTGAATACCTTTTCAAGTGCTGCAGCACCAATGTACGTTTAATCTTGTTACCCAGCCAATTCACGTTCCATGTCCATATTGTAATATGTGCTAGGCCACCCATTTGTGTCATAAAGGCTCCTCTTTCTCGGATAATCGAAGTCCACCACTGCGTTGTTAGGCAAAAACCCACATGCGAAAGAACTAAGCTGGTATTGAGCAGAACATTCCCACCCCCAAAATCTGACCCCGCCTCCCCCAACCAACTCCCCCGTCCCTGCTCGGTGGGTCCCCAACCTCCCACCTTCCAAACTTGCAAGTGCCTATCGCCCCATCAGCCCACAATCAAACATGAAGAGGGAATATAAACTTGCAATCAGCTGAAGGAGTTATACGTAACTGATGGATGTCTCACCCAGTGTGATAGTTATATTCGAGCAACCCTATGTCAACTCCCCGGCCCCCCCCCCCCCCACACTCCTGGCTATGTTAAGCCGACATTGTGAATGTAGCATCCTTATATCAATACATAGCATTACAAGGAAGTTTGAGTTCAATAGCCTAAGTAATTCTTCAGAACGCTTTCACCACCCTGGAACCAGAAACCAAGCAGCACCCTCATCGTCAAAGAAGGGAAACCCCTCGCTTAGAGACCCAGACCCCAGTCACTTGATTGCACTCCATTCACGTCCCTGGCTGCCCGATACTGGTCTTTCTGCACTCGGTGTGTCTCGACCGGGTGGGCGCTGATCGGTCCTGCGCGGGCCCCCGTTTCTGCCCACCGTCCGCCATCTCTCCAACCAGTCGCTGGCCCCTTCGGGTGTCTCAAAGTACGCCTTGCCCCCATCCAGGATCTTGAGGCGAGCGGGAAAGAGCATCATATATTTCACCCCTTGTTCCCTGAGGGCTCTTAACACCTTCGAAGGACCGGCGCTGGACATGGAGCGTGAAGTCCGGGAATAAGCGAATTGTGGCATTTTTGAGCTGAAGATCACTGGACCTCTGCGACGCCTGCAGGATGGCATCGCGGTCTCTAAAGTTCAGGATTCGGGCGATGATAGTACTTGGAGGGGCCCCCGGCTTAGGTTTACCCCCCAATGTGCGATGGGCCCTCTCGACCGAGAAAAAGTTGGACAAGCTCTTTGGCTTCAAATGATTAAGTATCAAGTCCTCTTCAAACCAGTATATGGCCTGCCCCTCCAGTCCCTCCGGGACCCCCACTATGCGGATGTTGTTGTGCCAAGCCTGCCCCTCCTGATCCTCCAGCCGGGCGTAGATATCAGTTTGGTTTTTCGTCAGGGTGGCCACCTGATCTTCGAGTCTTTTTGTCTTCGATTGAAGACTACCAGTGCCAGTCTCGGCCACTGCCACCTTTTCAGACATCTTTCTGAAGTCCGCACGCAGTAGGTTGACCTCCTCTGTCACCGAGTCCAGCTTGGGCTCCAGGGTTCCGCGGAGCTCTCTGATAGCCGCCATTATACCTCTGAGCAATGGGTCCGGGCCATTGTCTATAAGATCTCCTTGCTGGCTTCCTCCCGGAGTTCCGTCCTCCCTTCCCATGGCCACCGTGTATTTATCAATTGATTGGACTTACCTGGGCCTGTCTGTTGCGGCCCATGACAAGGGGCGCAGTCCAGCCGCGGGCGATGGAGGGTACGCCTCTGATTCTGCTGCTGTACACATGTATGGCCCTTGAGTGTTCTCCCTCTCCAGGGGCAAATGCCCTCCGTGCCCAGTAATTAGGCGAAGTCTCTGCTAGGGCGGCTCTCTCTCCTCCTCAGGCCAACTCCAGATGGGCCCAATCCAACACCGTGGCCCTCGGGCCAATCTGCCGGGCCTCTCCCAAAGTCTATCAGGGCCCACTCCTCGTCTCACACAGTGCTCACCAGTGTCCGGTGCCTGGTTTATCCAAGGCTTGCACTGTACTGGGACTAGGCCCCGCTGGCGCCACAGGCCGCAACGCAAAGGAGACCGCACTCTCCACCGGCTCCTTGCACCCCTTGCATGCGGCGCTCTGCTTCTGGCTGCGCCGCCCTTGTTTCTCACTCACTGAGCTTCTGAGTGGCCTCGGGGAAATCCGGGTCTGTTAGGGCGCTTCAGATGCGAGTCGTGGCATCTCACCTCCAGCCGCGCACCTGCTTTCACTTGCCGCCGTAGAGTAGGGAGGGGGGCACCTCAGCTATGTCGTCCGTCATCACCATTCAGGAGAGCCAGCAGCCGCCACACTTCTCACAGGTGGGCGCAATTTTGCTGTGTCTGCTCGAGCGGCCCGGACCTCTGTGTCTGAGTGTTTAAACACCCGAGGGGGGGCTGCTTCAGGTCTGCGCTGCACACTACCACTCCCGACGTCTTCAGGCGCCGATGGGTGCCACTGTTGCTCTCGGATGATGTCTGATTGCAGGATTTAGACGCTGACCGCTAGCGCAGCTCATTTAGGGAGCGGCCATCTTCCACGGCTGCAAGCCACGCACCCCCTCTGTCGTTTTATTTTGACGGGAACTACTTGATTTGCAGCAGTTTCCAGCCATTTGTTACATTGTTTGGCTGCTGCCTCCACATCATTTGCACACAGTGCAGGGATGTGGAATTCCTATAGCCCGATGCCCAGGACATATTGTTTGGGGTCAAGGACAACAGGTTTTTATGTGGATTTTGTCCTTGGGATAACTAGGCCCAACCCCCTGCAGCACAAACCCTCTTTCTGCCAGTTTGCAGTACCGCATTATGTATCCGGGAAGGGCACTGTCAGCAGTTAAGGTAATATTTTTGTCCAAATGTTAATGCTGTTCAAACTTGTATTTTTGATTCATTCATTGAAACACTTTATTATTAGGGTGAGCACTCTAAGTACATGTTGTAGTCTCTGACTGCACTACTGACAGTGGTTCCAGTATAAAAATGTGTACACACGTTTTCAAAGTTTAGCAATATGAGGCTATGTATGATGCTCCCAGAATGTTCCGATTTGATACAGATCTTTGCAGAAGCTTGAAAACAAGATTGATGATTCTTTGCTTTCAAAATAAAATGTTCATAAATAAATGAAAGCAGGAAAAAAAAACATTTGGCTAAACTACTGTAAAATGTCAGGTACAATTTCTTTGCAGCATCATTTAGTAACATGTGTTGATGCATGCTAGTATTGCACAAACAATATTCATAATGGATAATTAGTGTAAACAGTTTCAATAAGATTATGGGAAACCAAAATAAACAAGCATTGGCAAAGCCAGTAGGTCTGAATTGGTGGTCAGCTTTTTAGTTTTGTCAATGTGTCACTTGTTTCGGCATGGTTTTTGGAAAACCTTATTGGTGTGGGAGCTGCCAGGCCCTCACCATTCTAACAAAACGACAAAAGCAAAAATTGTTTTTGGTCTCAAAAAGCAAACCCTGCCACAGTAGTTACTAGCTCTGAACAAAACTAGTTTGTGTATCGATATGCTCCTTGTGAAAGAGCAGAATGCTGTCACTCACAGTGAATGCAGCCGATACACAGAGAGAGATAGAGAGAGAGAGAGAGAGAGAGAGACAGAATTTTAATAAATGCAAACGGTCATGGTCAACGCCAGACCAAATTAGGGGCCCAATTATTAGAAAGTCTCAGAAGTGCACCCATGGTGTATGTCCTTGCATTATTTGCAACTATACGGCTTTCGTGAATTCCCAAGAATTTACAGAAGTAGGACAAGAAATAGTTCTCCTAGAAAATATTTGTGAACTGCATTTTAGCATGAGCAAATATGCATGTGTAAATTTGCTGATGCGAAAATCGGGGTGTTTGAAAGTTCCCTCCCCCTCTACCCCCAACTAACCCCCCCCCCCCCCCCAACCACCACTTTTGTTCCCCAACTCTTGGAAGGTTTACATCTGCTATTGTCAGGAGTAAATTTCCAACATTTCTCAGTATGGGAAAAGATTAGAGAAGAGTTGGTGAAAACCCTTAAAATATGCAAGTTAGTAGGTTTGCACACACTGGAAAGGGCATTCTAACCTTGAAATTATTGCTTACCACTTCCTTCTGCCCCAGTATGTAGATCTGCAGAAACGTGGCAACATAAGGGGATTGTAAGTATTCAACCACTACTATGGTATGAACCCTGGCATAATCAGAGAGGCTATATCAGAGCTCTTTTATATAATGAGATTGCTGCCATAATTTGTCACCGCATTACATAGCACCAAAGGGACAAGTGGATTTTGTTACAGAACAAGTAGATTTATTAAGCAACCTGCCCCGTGGACAAGTATATATTTTATTAAATTACACACCCCTGAGACACTAAAGTTGTACTCTCAAGTATATTATTGAGATGATCTGCTTGCACATTCAGCCAGTTTCGTGAAAGGCGAGTAGATGATGATTTCTTCGTTTTAGGATTAGATTGTGGAACAGAGAGATCAAAGAAGACTGCTCCATTGTCGGACCATGCTACCTGAGAGGTCTTTACATTGACTAGGTTGGGATTATTAGTGAAAATCCCATCCAAGGTGTGACCTGCCTGATGTGTTGGTTCTCAAACAATTTGATCTAGGCCTAATGCTTAGAAAGTTTGCAGGAGTGCTGGCGGTGCGCACTGCGGAGAACACAGCCTAACGTTTTGATGTCTGTTTCCTTTGCTGTAAGATTGATGTAACTCTGCTTCTTTAATTTCTTTGATACCTGTTCCGTATGAGATGTTATTTGAAAAAATGTTTTTTTATAATTCATATACATGTGTGTGCTACTAGCTTTGTCTTGCAGCTTGTATATTTTGGGGTTTCTTGGACGATTGGCGCTAAGAGTGAACATCCATTGCTTGGGAAAACTATACAAAGTGCGGTAATACTATCTCACAATCGTTCTGGTAGAGTTTGTCTCAAGTGTTCTCAGTAGATCATGGAACTCTTATAGGAAAGTTTTTCCAGTCAGCATTTTCTACGCCCTGTCAAAGATGCGGTAGCTACTTTTTAGTGTACATCTGTGCATTGTAGTGTTTGTGTCTCCCCATATTTATTGAAGCATTAGCATGAGCTTTTGTGATGCAAAACAAAGCCCTCTCCGTGATGGCTTATTCTTGGGTATTTAAAAGCCAAGCCGTTTTCTCCCATTCGTCAAAGCCATACCATGATCATCTGTTACCAGTCATTCAGTTTTGTTTTATTTGGCTTGTGTATGGAAATGCCTCTTTATGTATGATATCCCCAGGTTTTTTTTTTTTAACTGATGCTGCTGTTTTTTCGACACGGATAGCACTGAGACTTGCCAAACAGACTTCAAAACCAGTGCCCTGACCCTAAAACGTGGATGTCAAACTGGTTCACACCTAATTGGCCAAACCTAGCTTACCAGGAAGTCCCTGGTATATGATAACCAAGGCATGTAAGTTAAAAGGTCACCTCAGGGATTGCAGCACTAGTTGTGCCACTCTTGTTGCTAACACGAGTAAAACTAGCCCCCCAGTGCGCCACTTCAGACTGGAAGAACAGTTTTTAAACTACTAGCCCGACTTTGCCATTTAAACCAATTTGAGAGCCAGGTTACCCACTAAGCTATGTGTGAGGCACATCTATGGCAGATCTATTGAACCCTAAAGGCAGGGTGCAACATATTGCACAGGCAGAACATGTTTTTTTTACATGTTTTGACAGGACAAACACTAAACTGTTATTTTTACTGTGGGAAGTCTTGGTTGCCCAAATGGCGAGTACAAAGTAATTCGCTGGCCCCTCAGCTGTGTTAACTCTGGAATGTTGAGACCAAAGTAGATACTCTGAGGTATCAAACAATTTGTTATAATATGCCTGATTTGATTCTCATGGCGAAATTAATGTAGCAAGTTGTGGTGTGCAACATTCACAAAGTTTCCCCTTTTTTGCTTTTAATCCCCTGTGCCCTTACATTTTGCACATGGGGCCTCGCCTCTGAAACAGATTTTTGCCCTCTGGGGAAGATGTGCGAACCCCCAGGAAAGGTTGCAATAGGGTGTGACAATTCCTCACATTGGTGTCTACCTGTGGGATCCAGTACTATACAGTTGAAGTCTGAGACCACTGAGAATCTGCCAAGTGGACCCCTAGAAAATACGTTTTCGTGCCGCCCAAGCAGTTCTTGAGTGATTGTCAACTCCAGAAGGACTGTTCCACAGGATGGCAAAACTTTTCAAAGGGTTAGGAAACATTTGGGAAAGTTGTGGCAAAGTTCCTGAAAATATTTTTCTTTTCAAGACGCTTTAGACCAAGTTCAGAAGCCCCTTTCCCAACAAAGACACATGGAGCGCGACATTGCCAACCTGCCCTAATTCAAGAGAGATGAACTAAGGGCCTTCTGTAGGGACAGGAAGATCAACATGGCAGCTAAAATTAGTAAATGGGTGTCCTCAAAGCTTGGGGAGAAGCCCACGGAGTACCTCCACTCCTGGAGACGGAATTGTCTCAAGGCAGTGGGGAAGAAAATGTGATGGATGATGCCAACAGTATCACCCCCCCCAGTGGCTTCCAGAGCAGGCTCCATCACTAGTCGGTGGTCCCTGCAAGAAAGTTTAGCTGCACCTGATCTGGACGAGAGCGATATAGCCCTGTTTGAAAGAAGATTGGCCGCCCTGGAGGAGAGAAGTGCCTAGAGCCCAGAGAATATTGTCACAGCAGAAAGAAATGTAATTGGAAGTACTGCTGACAGGGGTGCACCTGATGTCAGATTGCTCAAGGGGATTGTCCCTAGATATATCCAGGAGGGTGACAATGACAAGTGGCTGGTCTCATAGGGGAGGTCGCTCAGGATAAGGATGGTGGGTACACAACACTGGGAGCCCTCCTATGGGAGTTCGTACCAGTAGTTGTTAGGGACAGACTGCTCTCACTTGAGGTTGAGATAGCGGAGCCCTACTCGCACATAACAGTTGCACTTGTGGAGCTTTTTGGTTGAGATAGCGGAGTCCTACTCGCACATAACGGTAGCACTTGTGGAGCTTTTTGGTTTGACTCCTGAGGAGTGTAGGCAAAAACGTAGGACAACATAGAGTGGGGCTTCACAGACATGGGTGTTCTTTGTTGACATATCAGTTTAGGCACTAGATGGTTGGATTAATGGTAACAAAGCAGACACATTTGAAGGGCTCTACAATTTAATTGTCAAGGAGCGCATTTTAACCAATTGCCTCTCATAAAAGTTGCACCAGCATCTGGTGGACTTTAATGGGTCAAGCCCATGTGAACTGAGCAAAACAAATGATGAGTGGTTTTTCACCAGGATCCTCAAGAAAACCCTGAGAGATGACCAGAAGAAAGGTGTTCAGGCCCCTCTTCAGGGGAACGAGGGGGAAAAGATAAAAAGAATAGCCCCAAAGTGTCCCCAAAAGATGCCCAAGGGGGAAACCCAGGCACATCCCATTCAAAGCGGAGGGGGTATGGGTGAAAGAAATGTTACCCCCTCAGTCTGGAGCGTGTGTTGATTGCAATTCTCCAGGACATAAGAGGGGAGATTTAGTGTGCACCAAGAAGGCACCCAGTGGTGACCAGTCCAAGGGAATGGCTATTATAGGGATGGGTTGGAGATTGCCTTTAAAAATACACAGAGGCCACCTGAGTATTCATGGATGGGGAGAACTTTGAACCTTTGGCTCACTGGCCTCCAAGTGCAGAGAAATACCAGCAGTGGCCAAAATCAATGAAGTGGGGGTGAAGGCTCTGAGGGATACAGATGCCAGTGAACTGTGTCCAGATTGCTTTCCCTAGACCAGATCGTGCTAGTAGATGTGTTCAATAGTGTTAATGTTGACAATGTCACAAAGTTGCACCCTATGGCTGTGGTAGACTTTGAGTAAAGAGGAGTTACTGACCCAAAGAAAGTAGCTGTGTCTCCTGCCATTACAGTATAGTGTCTACTGGGCAATGATCTTGCAACCTCTGCTTTTGCTGAGATGGAAAGAAGAACCAATACAGCAATGCTGGCTCGTCCTGAGTGCGTTTATGTAAGAACAGACAGCCTAGAGCGAGAGACAAGGGGTGTAAAGGTGTGGCGTGACCACTCGCCTGAAATCTCAGGATGTCTGCAGGAGCGATGAATGACAAATGCTCCCAGTACCTCTGGGAACACCTCCCAGTGCTGCGACTAGAACACTGTCACACTGGCAGATCTTCCAAAAGGGAAGGGGAAGTGGATGAGAAAGAAGAGAAGAGAAAACACTGCTTCTTCACTCAGCCTGGTCCAGACGGGCACCACTTCTTGGGTCTCTGAGGAATCTACAGCGTTTGTTTGTGTAATTCTAGTAAGGATGAATTTGAATTTGAAGGGTTTTGTATAGCGCTCGTACACCTGGCGGTTTCTTGGCGCTCACTGGTAACAGCTACTCAATCGGTCGGAAGAGGGGGGGGACGGTAAAAGGATCAGGATGGGAAGGCTTGGGTAAAGAGAAAAGTCTTGAGATCTCTGCGGAAAAGGGGGTATTGAGTGCAGGATCTGAGGGACAGTGGGAGAGAGTTCCAAAAAGCTGGGCCCGTGGTAGCGAATTTGGAACCACCCCATTTCTTCCGTTTGAAACGGGGAACCACGAGAAGGTGGTGGGAGGAGGATCGGAGGTCTCGTGATGGAGTATAGGGTTGAATAGCTGAGTTGATGAAGGAGGGGGCGGATCCTGTCCTGGCTTTAAAGATAGTGCAGCCGAGCTTGAATAAGACGCGCTGCCGGACAGGGAGCCAATGGAGGGAAATAAGAAGAGGGGTAACATGGTGTGATTTGGAAAGGTTAAAAACCAGCCGAGCTGCCTGGTTTTGAACCAGCTGGAGGCGCCTCATGAGGTAGTCAGGCATGCCATGGTAGAGGACATTGCCATAATCTAGGCGAGATGTCACCATGGCCAGTAGAATTAGTTTGAGCGCGTCTGGGGCAAAAAATCGTGAGACTCTGCGGATAGTTCTGAGTGAGAGAAAGGCTGATGACACCACAACAGAGACTTGGGAGTGTAAGGAAAGTTGGTTATTGATTTTGAAACCAAGGGTTTTGACAGAGGATACAGGAGTGGGTGGGGGACCTAGTGATGGGGGCCAAAAGGAGGGGGACCAGGGACTGGAGCAACCACCTGTCAACACCAACTCCGTCTTATCGGGGTTGAGTTTCAGGTGGTTGAAATTCATCCAGTCCTGGATAAAGGTCATGTTGGACTGAACCTTGGATATGGACTCTGGGGCAGAGGAAAGGTAAAAGATGAGCTGGAGATCATCTGCATAGTTGTACACAGAGACCTCCAGCTGCTGTAAAGCAAAAATAAGAGGGGCGATGTAGAGATTAAATAAAAGGGGGGATAGTGAGGAACCCTGGGGTACACCACACTGGATGGGTAACGATTCCGCAGAGAACTCTCCCAGACGAACCGCCTGAGTCCGACCGCTCAAGAAGGAGGACAGCCATAGTAGGGCTGTTCCTCGGATTCCCGCCGCCTCGACCCGTGAAAGTAAGATGGTATGGTCCACGGTGTCGAATGCGGCGGAAAGGTCTAAGAGGATCAGGGCCTGATGTTGATCGGTGTCCATTCCTTGTCGGAGGTTATCCAGGACTGATGTTATGACGGACTCAGTTGAGTGGGCTGGGCGAAAGCCAGCCTGTCTTGGGGCCAAGGCCCCATGACTTTCCACGAAGTCACTCAGTGTTTTGACCACGTGTCGTTCCAATACCTTTGCCAGGAAAGGCAAGAGGGAGATTGGACGAAAGTTAGCAGGGTCGGAAGGGTCTGCTCCAGGTTTTTTGAGGATCGGTACGATCACTGCCGATTTAAGTGCTGGGGTAACGACGCCCTGAGCCAGTGAGCTATTGAGGAGCGCTAAAGGAGGTGAGGGGCAGAAGGTGTAGATCTGCTTTAAGATGTAAGCAGGGCAAGGGTCCAGCGGGGAGCCGGACTTGACCAACGGAAGAATTGAGAGAAATGAGTCGGTCGATAGGGGGGGGGATTGAGTCCAGATTAGCGGTGGCTGAAGGACGTCGGTGGTCAGTGAAGATCGGGGATGGGGGGGGAATTTTAATTTTAATTTTCCTGATTTTATCTAAGAAGAAGTGATTAAGGGAGTCACATAGTGATTGAGAGGGTGAAGGTTTGAGTGAAGCTCTGTGGGAAAAGGCAAGGTCTTGGATGATAGAAAAGATTTCTCTCGGCCTATTCTCCGCTAGTTGGATTTTAGAGGAGAAATAGTTTTTCTTTGTGTCTAATATGGCTTTCTTGTACTGAGTGAGGAGTTCAGTATACCTGGTTTTAGCAATGGGGCAGTAGTTTCGTCTCCATTGTCGTTCGGCTTGGCGGAGAACGAGTTTTAGGTTCTTTAGATCGTCTGAGAACCAGCGGTTTGCGTCTTTAGAGCGCTTGGTTGCGATGCGTTTTAGAGGGGCGACAGTGTCGCACCCAGCTCGTAGCCAGTCGGTGATGGCGTCTACCTGGCCAGAAGAGGGTAGCGCAGTCAGGTCGGGGCTGGAAGAGGAAAGGAGGGTCGATAATGCTTCGATGTCGACACGATTCCATGAGCGCGCCCAGACATTCCTCGCAGGAGTGGGCTTGGCTGGTGGGACAGGGGCTAGGGATAGGGTGATCAGTGAGTGATCCGACCATGGACATGGGGAGATTGAAGGAGAACTGATCGGGCAGTCGCGTTGCCAGATTTGGTCTAGAATATGACCCAACCTGTGCGTGGGAGTATTGACGACTGATGTAAAGTTGAGCGACTGAAGAGAGACTGAGAATTCCTTAGACGTCGCGCATTCCGCAGGGTCGGAGGGCCAGAAATTAAAATCTCCCAGTACAAGGATGGAAGAATGGTTAACAACCAAAGTCGCCATTAGGTCTTGAAAACAGGGGAGGAACGTTTGAGGGGAAGACGGGGGTCGGTACACAAGGACACAAGTCAGAGGGGGAGAAAAGGAAAGGGATCGAACCACTAAACAGTCTGAGGTACCCATGGAGGGGGAGGCCAGGGGGTGGAAAGTGAGCTCCTTACGTGCGATAAGGGCTACCCCTCCGCCAGGCCTGGCCGAGGGGCGGTCGGCTCGAATGGCATAATAGGTGGGGGGGAGTATCGCCAGCAGGGAGGGAAGAGAACTGTCTGAGAACCAGGTCTCAGTGAGAAATAATAAATCCGGTTGATGGGATTCCAGTAGAGTGAAAAGATCAAGCTGGTGTTTTACTGCTGATCGTGTGTTTAGGTACATAGCCGTTATTACTGGAGGGGGGAGGACATCCTGAGGCGGGTTCGAGGAAGTGGTCTTTAGGGGCGTGGACGGGATGTTAGAGTGGACTGACTCGTGTACAGTTACACTTCTTCGCACACATACACACTCACAAGTATAGATATATCAATGTCTTATAATAAATGTTTATTCACCTTATGCAAGGACCACTTGCAGCCTCTTAATATCTCAATCCAAAGGGGTGGTAGATATAAATATAATATGATTTCTCTTTAAGTATTCTTTGTGCATTGGTTTGCAAGTATAGTGTCTTCTTCCAACAGGAGTAAGTATTTCAAAATAAAAGATTCAAAGGAAAAACAAAATAAGGCAGAACTGAACAATAAAAGGACTAAAGCATATGTCACCATTCATAACGTGCACTAGGGTTTTCCAATTTCTGAACTTGTTACAGGAATGTAGAGCATATTATGCCACAATACTAACAATAAGAATTACTGAATAACAACACTGTTCATTTATTCCTAAAGTGTGATAAGCACACTAAGTCTTTGTTTTCTTGTTCCCAAAAGTCTCATATTTGGACGTTAGACAGAAACCAAGAAAATCGCCTTCAAAAGCAATGTTGCCACTTCAGAGACTCACTGGTTATTGTTCTACACCGAGCGCAAGGTCAAGAAGTCGCAGACGAAATGTGCAGCACTTAGCTTGTCCTACGTGCGAAGAATACTTATGAAAGCCTAATCGAAGAAGTCTGATCGGGCGTTGGCACTTGACAGCTGGAGAGATGCTGAGACAGCAACCTGCAGGAATCCAGGAAATAAGCCAAGCACAGTCATGTTGTATAACCAACAGGACAGGTGCTTCTAAACAGGAGGTAAACCACGCCCCTCCACATGCAGTTGCACAAAGCTTGCCCACCAATATGACGGTTGGCTATCACGTGTCATAATGAAGGCAGTGCAACAAGCATTGCTACAATTAAACGCGCATTGACATTTACAGGTTGAATTGAACAAGCACTGCTACAACCAATAGAACTCTGCAGTAGTGAATGTAGAAGCAGTATTTAAAACCCTATAAAGGATAATAAACCTGGGCAACCAAGGAGCCTAGGGGATGGGTACAAATGAGACCTTGTGGGGCCTGGGGCCGGAGCCGTTTCCTGACAAGGGGTCCTGGAGCCGGGAACAATGATCCAGGCCCCTAAAGTGAAGAGAAGGGTTAGGAAGGCTGGCAATCCATCATTCCAAGGTCAAGAGGGCCAGAAGTAACTTAACCTTCAGTGGGAGGGCCTGGCACCTGAAACAAACACTGATGCCCTCAGACTTGGCAGAGCTCCAGGAAGCAGCAGGTCCCTCAAGAAAGGTCCTCCGTCAAAGACAAAGTGCTTGAAACACTCTAGAGGACCCGTGACAGTTAGCTGTCAGACAGGAGCAAGTGGATACCAGTGGTACCCACAAGGTATACCAGGAGGGGGGCCTCCTATATAGCGTGGCAGGGAACGCCAAACCAGGCACAACTAGATGATTTCTGGTCCCCCAGCAGTACAGGGAGTTCCTACTTCTTAACCTGGCCCTGGATATCCCTCTAGCTGGACGCATTGGGCACACCAAGACCTGGGAGAGGATGGTCCGTCACTTTTATTGTCCCCTATTCCTGATGCGGTCAATGAGTTTAGTCACCTGCAAGGCTAGTGGCAAGGAAAGAGCAGGGCTCCCCTGATATCACTTCCCCACACCATTTGAGGGCGTGGGGATTGAAATTGTTGGTCTCCTCCCCACCCCACACACATACAAGTCCGGGAATAGGTATTTAGGTCTCGCCTTGCTATCGCGTAAGCGATCGCAAAGCGAGACTATTGTAAGGGGGTTTTAAAAGTGCTCCCAAAAAGCGGATTGCATGGCTAGTACGCGCACAATCACGCGCATCGTGCCGCCATGCAATCCGCTTTTTGGGATCGCACTTCAAAGGGTCCGCTCCCCCGTCTGGAATGCGCTCCCCCGCCCCCAAGCGCGCGCGCACCACGCTCAGCCGGGCTGGTCTTGTTTTTTTAAGCCAGCCTTGTTTTCCTCCTTCCGAAGCAACATCTCTTCCCCTGGCTTATGGCTACTGAAGCAAAAGCTTCTGGCTTCTACTTGACCCCCTTCCATCACCAGCATAGTGTTCAAGATGCTCCTGCACTATTGCCACACACGAGCGCGTGCATTTGTAAATGAACGGCACCACATTCACTTTAGGCGCGCCTTTAATTGTATTTATTTTCATTTCTTTCCCAAACGCACACAGCAGCCTGTTCTTCCCCCATCCCCCAATCAGCCCCTCCGGATGTTCTGTTGAGAGATCTCGCTGTCCTGTCCAACCCTCATCTACCCACCCCTCCTCCACTCTTAACCATTTTCCTTTGCTGCTGTCTCCTGAGCGCCCCTCTCTTGTTTTATGTGTGTGGTCATTGTACATTGGTTGTGTGAGTATGCATGCTTCTGTCTTGTATGTGTGTGTTTATGTGAGTGCTCTTGTGCGATTATGCATGCTTCTGTTTTGAATATGTAAGTGTGTGCGTGCTCTTGTGCTGCGCGTGTGCGAGTATGCGAGCTTCTGTCTTCTATGAATGCGTGTGTTGGTGTGTGTGTGTGCGTGCTTCTGTCTTGTATGAATGTGCGGTTATGTGCGTGCGCTCTTGTGCCGTATGTGTGCATACATGTGCATGTTTGTGTATGCTTGCATTGGCGTGGCCCAGGCTCACTAGAGGCAACAGTGGGCATGCACGCGCCCACGCTATGCACTGGCGGGTGCAGTGCCCATCCCCCAAGAAGCAATACAATTACATGCCAATCATGAATTATTGAACACGCTTCACGTCTTCCAAAACACAGGCGTGTCCCTCCTTCGACCGGCGCAGGTCTCTAATCCCCAGCGGGGTTCCCTGGCGTGCGAGTGCCCTGCTAAAACATAATCTCTTTAGAACCACCCACGGCTTATTAATATATGGCGGTCGTGCGATCCCCTGTTCGTAAGTGTCCTTCCGGGTCTTACTACAGCGCCAGTCTTAAGAACCCGCATTCACCTGCGTGCGTTTCCTTCATTCAAACAGTTATTTCACATCGCATCTCCTTGAGCGCCAAGCCGTGCTAGAGGTACCTGTCATAAAATAAGAAATAACCTTTCCTGCAGCTCTTCTGGGGAGGCGGAGGGCCGCGTTTGAACCGCAGCGTTTCCTCCTATTAATAATTTTAATTGGCTGGGGTCAGGTGCACTGGACGGCGACACGTGTGTGGTATACGAACACGTGTTTGTCTCCTAGTTACATCTGCCGCTTATACGTGAAATAACAGGATCGGAAAGTTGATGGAAAACGACGTTATAAGCTCCGAGGGATGAATTGACCCATCACACCAGATACCGGAAATGCAGACACGGTTTCAGGAAAAGGCTAATTAGCTAAGGATAATTGTGTTTATTTGTGAAAGACGGTGATTGACGAGGGCTTCTGGTGACATTTGTACGTTAATCCAGACAGGGGCGTCATTCAGGGGAAACCGATGGGCAAACTCGCTATCAGAATGTTGAGACTTGAAACTTCCGTGATTAACCCACCCTCACTTCTGAGCTTTTCAAATTAAGTATGCCCCCAACATGGTTTCTAGATTTAATACATAGGAAAACAGCCAATTTACTTGCCACAGCCAATATTTTTCAAATTAAGTCTGTCAATAATGATTATAACAAGCATTTGCAATGCAATAGGTCTCGCAATTGCGCGAGTTTGAGCTATTGGCATTCTAAACGACAATGCCTTTTTTGTTTTGCTTATTAAAACATAAATAAAAGGCATTGTCATTTACAATGCCAACAGCTTAAACTCGCGTAACTGCGAGACCTATTGCATTGCAAATGCTTGTTCTTGGTGGTAGTGGACCAAGCCACCAGATATGCAGAGGTCTTTTCCCGTAGAATAGTCTCTGCTCCAACAGTGGCTAGAGCCCTACTTGGAATCTTCACTAGAGTTGGTTCCCTGAGGAGGTGATCTCAGATAGAGGCACACATTTTATGTATGCCTATCTGAAGGCTATGTGGGATGAGTGTGGTGAGACTTCTCCAACCCCTACAATCTGCAAGGCAGTGGCCTAGTTGAGAGGTTCAACAAGACCATGAAAGGCATGAACCTGGGTTAACTGAACAACTCTGGACGAGAAGGGATGTCCTTCTTCCATGCCTGCTATTCGCCTGCAGGGAGATCCCTCGGAAATGAGTTGTCTTTATTCCCTTTGAGCTATTCTTTGGACACCCTGCAAGGGGCTGACTCAGCTTGGTTAGGGAGAGAGTCCAGGAAACAATGCAGGACATAGGGGACTATGTGCTTGGCCTTTGTTCTAGGATGATGGAGTACATGAATAAGACAAATAAGAACCTGATGGACAGCCAGGAGCTTGTGAAGCACTAGTATGACCATACATCCTCCATGGTTGAGTACCAGCAAGGATAGTTGTTGTGGGTCTTGGAGCCAGTGGCACCGAGAGCACTGCAGGAGAAGTGCACTAGGCCATACCCTCATCATAGAGAATAAGAGGAAAGTCGCCTATTTGGTAAACTTGGGTACCCCAAGGAGCCCTCGAAGGGTTATCCATTTGCATAGGCTCGCGTTGCACCATGACAGGGCAGACATCAGCATGCTAAATGGGACTCATGGAGGAAAGGAGGAAAAGAGTGAACCCTTCAAGAACTCTTATCCTCCAGTGCCCAAGATGGAGTGTGAAAGGCGTAGTTCTCTCCTTCACCCTATTAGAACAGCAACAAAGGGATTACTATCCGTTATTGAAGCAGTTTTCTAGACTGTTCTCCCTGACAACAGGTCTGGCTCCATAGTGTACCAGTGACACCTTGCCTGTCCGAAGCTAAATATACAGGTTGTTGTGTTTTGATTTAGATAACTGTATATAGGTTTCCCTGAATCATGTCCTTATATAGGCACAATTCAAATTGCCCTTATTTAGGCATAGAATCCCAGTCCTTATTTAGCATTAGCCATGCTAACCAAATACAGGCATGGTCAAATACATCAGTCCATCCCACGTCACAACGAGTTCATAGAAACCAGACCCTTAAGCCGAACGGGACTTTCCCTAGCTAGGATTATTGATTTCTCCAAGAACTCCTCTATTATGCATGAACTACTATTCCTTAGGGGTTGATCCATGACGTCTTCCTCTGCCCGACTTTACGTCAATGCTAGCATTCCTTAAATGCCTTCCAAGTATAAATATACCTTCCCTTACCATGGCAAACAACGGCATGGCACGGCAGTTACACCGCACTACTTGACTGCACGGTTCGCCACGGCAAGTTCGGAAGAGACCAGATCCCGGCCTGACGCACTGACCAGACACGGTCATCCCTGCGCGCTGAGAATCCAGTGTTCTGACTCCCTTTGCGGGGTGTTAGAGTTTGAGACCCGGATAGAGATTCCTACCTCGCTCATTCTAAAGGTATGGAGCCGACTAGAACCTAGAGGGACTCTTGGCATACTAAACTTAGTATATACCATACTATAGAAAACAGCACCTACTTTTACCTCGCACCACACTTAGGTTAGGTACACCGGGGTAGGACTATTTAGAAGCATCAGACCAGTATTCACATTTTAGCCTGTTATTTATATATTTATATATGATTATATGTCAAAGCTAAAAGACAATGCTATTGCAGTATTATTTCTTCTTCCTGCTTACGCTGTGCGTATTATATTTTGCCTTCTGTCTAATGATCGTAACAGCTCATATCTCTTGCACGAGACACAAGACCGTTCAATAAACCCTTTTATTGAAACGCCCGTCTTTCTATTTCGGTGTAACTCTGGAGAAACTAAGCATGCGCGATTGTCTGATTGAAACTGTTATCTATTGTTTCCACGAGTCTGAGACTCGTTCCGATTGTAAGGGAAACAAAGTTGTCATGTTTATGCTGTTGTCGGAAACTAATCCCTTCTTGTTCATTCGAGAAGTTTCTAGTGGCCTCTGAGTTAGCTGGCACACACAAGTAATTAAGTTTAATGTACTCGATAGGCGCATACTGACCTTAGTCCTATGCGAAAACTATAGTGTATATTATTCCAATGTGCAGAGCCTATAAGGGAAATAGGAACTACGCTACAATGTGAAGGCCGTCATCAAAGCTGAGGTTGCCAAAATGCTGGAGTTGGGAGTGATTGTGCCTCCCAGTAGTCTATTAGTTATCCCAGTAGTACTAGTGCCCAAAGCCAATCCCAAGGGTGGGAATCCTGAGATAAGGTTCTGTGTGTACTACAGGGACCTCAATACAGTCACCAAGACTGATGCATAACCCATCCGAAGAGCTGATGAGATCATTGACAGGTTGGGGGACAGCACTTTTCACCTGACAGTGAGTTATTGGAAGATAGCCCCCACACCAGGTGACAAGGAGAGTTCGGCTTTTCAACTCCTGTAGATCGCTTTCAATTCAAGGTGATGTCCTTTGGCCTGAAAGATGCACCTGCCACCTTCAAGAGGTTGTTGAATAGAGTGCTCTAAGGTCTGGAAGACTTTAGTGCAGCTTATCTGAATGATATTGCTGTGTTTAGTTCCACTGGGGAGTATCACCCGGTTCACCTCAGGAAAGTGCTTCAGGCCCTACAACAGGTAGGGCTGACTATTAAGGCAAGCAAATGCCAGATATGGCAAGGTTCTATTGTGTACTTAGGCCACCAAGCAGGTGGAAGCCATGTACAACATCTCAAGCCCAAGATCCAGACTATTCTGGCCTGAGAAGCTCCTCAGACCCAAGCCAGACCTAAGCCAGAGCCTTCCTTGGCCTGACTGGTTATTACAGATGATTTATTAAAAGTTATATCATAGTGGTCCCTTTTGACAGAGTTAAACCTCCAAGAAAAGTCAAATGGCCTTTTACACTCTAATGGAAGCTTTGTTCTCAGCACCTGTGATAACGGCACCTGAATTTAGCAAAGCGTTTGTTGTCCAAACTGATGCTATAGATCATGGGATTCAGGCAGTGTTGTCACAGCTGAATGACCAGCGCCAGGATCAACCAGTTGCCATTATCAGCAGGCGACTCCTCGCCAGAGAGCAGCATTGGATTGCCATTGAGAGAGAAGCCTTTTCTCAATCAATCAATCAAACATTTGTAGAGCGCACTACATACCCGTGAGGATCTCAAGGCGCTGGCGGGGGGGCACTACTGATCGAACAGCCAGGTCTTGAGTAGCCTCCTGAAGGTCAGCAGGTCATGGGTCTGTCGTAGGCTCAGTGGGAGGGTGTTCCAGGTCTTGGCGGCGAGGTGGGAGAAGGATCTCCCGCCGGTGGTTGTTCTTCAGATGCGCGAGACGGTGGCGAGTGTGAGGTCGGCGGAGCGGAGCTGGCGGTTGAGGATGTAGAAGGAAAGTAGTCTGTTGAGGTAGGCTGGGCCGGTCTTGTGGAGTGCCTTGTGTGCGTGGATGAGGAGCTTGAAGGATATCCTCTTGTTGACGGGCAGCCAGTGCAGGTTTCTCAGGTGGGGGGTGATGTGGCCGTGGCGAGGTACGTCGAGGATCAGTCGTGCTGAGGCTCTTTGGATGCGTTACAGTCGTTTGATGAGCTTGGTCGGGGATCCCGCGTAGAGGGAGTTTCCGTAGTCTCCCATCCACCTTTTATTTAGGTCTCGCCTGACCCAGCGCGCTCTCACTCACTCACTCACTCACTCACTCACTCACTCACTCACTCACTCACTCACTCACTCACTCACTCACTCTCTCACTCTCTCACTCTCTCACTCTCTCACTCTCTCACTCTCTCACTCTCTCACTCTCTCACTCTCTCACTCTCTCACTCTCTCACTCTCTCACTCTCTCACTCTCTCACTCTCTCACTCTCTCACTCTCTCACTCTCTCACTCTCTCACTCACTCTCTCACTCTCTCACTCTCTCACTCTCTGACTGAGCGCCACCACAGCATCTCTGAGCGCCACCACAGCATCTGAGCGCCACCACAGCATCTCTGAGCAACACCACAGCATCTCTGAGCAACACCACAGCATCTCTGAGCAACACCACAGCATCTCTGAGCAACAACACCACAGCATCACTCGCGGCCCCACATCAGTATCGCTCACGGCCTCACCACAACATCACTCACGGTCCCACATCAGTATCGCTCACGGCCCCACCACAACCTCACTCGGCATCGCCTTTGCAATAGTACACCACCACATCATCACCCAGCAAGACCTAAGTATCATTTAGCATCACCTCAGCATCGTCTCAGCACCAGTCACCACCACCACTACCACCTCAACATCAATCAACACCACCTCAGCCTGCTCTCGGAATCTGCCATCTGTTGATTCTACCCTAGCGTCTGACCGTTGCTAGTGTTATAATACAGGTACTAGTTCACAACCTTCAACCTCCAAATGTTTATGCCCCCTCCAAAAAAAAATTTAACAAGCATTGCAAGAACAAAAGAAAAATGAGGAAATGTTTTATATTGTACATACATTTTTTAATATGGTCGTTCTGTTGGACATAATGCCTTCTTGGTCATATATAAGGTAACAAAAATGCTTCTGGCACTTTTTTATTACAACTTTTCAGCATGCTGCACAGCAGCCACACTTCTTTACAGCACAGACACATTGGCAAAGTCAATAGCTCTGCCTAAACACTTATAAGGCCCCAAAGGCGAGACCTTTTGGCTATGCCAATGCTTGTTTGTTTTACGTGGAGTGTGTTTTCTGTGTGTTCTGTGTTTTTTCTGTTTTCGGTATTATGTGTTATATGTTATGTTGAAAAAGCGCTTGGATGCTCTGTGCAGTGTCCCGGCGCCATGAACATCTAAACAAGATTATACACTACAACCCCTGTTCACACCAACCTGCTATACATCCTTAAAATGGAAGACAAGGTAACAAAATGATTTCGTCCATTGCTGCACCTAACGATGCGTATTTGAGTAGCCCTTTCGTTTTTGCCTTCTATCGTTTGATCTTCCTTCTTAGGCCCCTTCCTGTCCCCTTCCACTCCCCTATCCCATCTTGTAAATGATTCTCCACTGCGCGCTCTGTGCTGCGGCACCAGCAATGCATATATGAACGTTTGCTCCACTCACAAGGCCAAGCTATATACCATTCTGTGGATCTTGCGGTTTAGTCGGTGCCTAGATCCAGTTCAGTCTGTACTGCGCGCTATACAAACGAAAATAAACATAAATGCTGTATGTGGGCAATCGTGCAGTAGGTTTGCTCCGGAAAT
This sequence comes from Triturus cristatus, assembly GCF_964204655.1. Classification (NCBI taxonomy): domain Eukaryota; kingdom Metazoa; phylum Chordata; class Amphibia; order Caudata; family Salamandridae; genus Triturus; species Triturus cristatus. Next base: position 782,527,617 of record NC_140592.1, read on the forward strand.
AAATGGGGAAACCCCCACAACCCAATCGCAAGGTCTGTCTCCTATGTCTTCACTCTGCCTCCACTTGCTTTCCTTAGCCTTTGGTTAAAGCAGCTTATATTGCATATCGGTTTAATGGCACGGAACACTGTAATGAGCTGTATTTACCCTACTCATGCATTTCAGGCTATTCTTCCTATGCTATATATAAGGTGTACTGTTTCTATGTGCTCTGTTTATTGTTGCTTAGTGGAAACAGTAACTTTCCCACAATGTAATGCTCGAGGACTTTGGACACTAAAACCAGTGACTGAATCACCTCCTAAGAGCTAGCATGGAAACAGTAAACAAACAAAGCAAGTTCTAAGAGACGTGGTAGCAGCAAATATATGTACTAGGAATAAACAACACCAAGAAGGCACCACAGAAAGAAAGAGGTAAACAAGTGTTTGAAAAGGACGTAGGAAACTGACGGTAATGTGTTCAGTACAGAAGAAAACGTATCTGTGACAAAGTGCATAGTAGAAAACACTGTAAGTGATAGTGTACACAAATAGGTGTGCATGACTAGGATGTTAATAAAACATTTTGTGATCTTGGGGTAACGTGAAAAATAAGACGACAAAACCTTTTTTTCTCCTTTATTAAATAACTTCAAAATACAAAGTCATACAGTGTTCATCCTTATAAATGGAAAAAAAGCATACACCTTCATGTAGACTGATCTCATAATCGAAGCGATGTATTCTCCACACAGTTTTTGTAGTCGACAAGCGGGAGGCCCGTATTCATCAAATCCTATACTTTTTACAGGGAAATGACCTGTTCAGCAACGAAGCTAACGTGCTCTACATACCTTCTGTATTAGTTCACAAACAAGCCCACATCCCTCTACTGATCAGATGCATCGTGTGTTAGGAGTTAGGCTGGTAGAGGGTCACAAATATTTTTGTGCCGGTTAGTTGGCAGGATAGTGGAGTAGTATTAAAGTTGGCTGTTGCAGTATGTCAAGTCAATAAACCAAGTCTTCACTATGGGAGCTTCACTCCTGCCCCGCACGCAGGCCACCAGTCTCTTGGCCAGCAGCAGTGACACTGACATAAATCGGAGTGCTCAGAGTCAGAGCCCTGGTGCCTACAAACAATGCCTGCTTCCTGGACAGTGCATTGGTCTCATCAGTCCTGTTGGACAGGAGTTTGAATAAGCTACACCAGTGTCTACTGGGAGACAGCACCATGCCGCATGAAAGACACCCGTGCCTGAAGTGCGGCATGTGCACACCTTGGGTCATTTCTATATGGAATAATTTCGATGGTGTATGTTATGTCTGATGGAGGAACTTGTAATGTAGGAGTCGAAGGCGACCATTATGAGACAAATTCCCCAGCTGGTTACAGCAATAAAGGAGTTCTTTATTCGTGAGGTGACCGCCAAGATCCGTCTCACATTTGGTTTTTGCTTTTGGGTCCTCTGACTGTATTGAGGAGTATTATCTGGAGATCAAACGTTTGGGTGTTTGTTGTCAGCATTAGTATGCATGCGTGTTTGTAATACAAGTGGCTTGTGAGAAAACGTTGGGTATTGGTCTTAGCACAGTGCTCAGAGTCGTAGGAAAGTAAAATTATCAGAGGTGGTGTGGGTAAACCGTAGCCCCTGTGGTCCGGCAGTCCGAAAACAGGCCATTTAAACCAGTCCTCAACTGCACAGACTACTGAATTTGTCATGCATCAAAGGGCTATCCTTTCCTTAGTAAGCAGAATTAGGGGGATGCGTGTGGCAGCCTGCTAAAGGGAATAGAGAGTGGAAGAAGCCATTCTTTTATTAAGCCAATTACAGGCCACCTGGATGCAGGCTATGGAATTGATCTTTGCCCTATTAGAACATTCAGTGTAGAAGGGAAAGCTGTATCATGTTCGACTGCCAACAGGCCATGTATGGGTGTGGCCGCATCCAGAAATGCCCAAAATGAGCCTGTGCACAATGAAAGTAAAGCTTGAAATCTGGAGCCACCAGACTTTCCTGGTCATTGGACAAAGTGAGCGTCTCCCAAAAGACCCAGGGCTACTTCCCAGGCCAGTGTAACCATTAGTGATCTATGTGTTTTAGGAAACTCCTGGAATCGAGAGATTAGAATGCTGTAGAATAGATACTGTAGTTTAGGCAGAATAATCATCCTCATTAATGCGATTCTGTCCATAAGGGAAAGCGTAAGTCTGCTCCATCTGAATATCTGCTATTTGAGTTTAGCAATGGCCGCACCATCATTTTCAGCAATAATTGGCCCTATCCCTGCTGATCCACAGCCCAAATATTTGACTGCTAATGTAGATCATGTTAGTGGGAACTCCAGCCCCTGAGCATGTGTGCCCTGTATTAATGGATAGATCGTTGGTTACTCCAATTGATGGATATGCCAAACATTGCTTTGAATAGTGTAAATTCCCTAATGACCGGATCAAGATTTTGTACTGGATTACCCAGGTAATGAGTGATGTCAGCATAGAGGGAGACAATGAGTCTACGTTCTGAGAAGGCAATAAATACTTTAACGTCCATGTATTGAAATACGGGCCTGACGGCGAGTAAGTAATGCCACTCTAGCAAGTCAAAGGGGTAGGGGGGAACAGTATTTTCAGTGCTGTGGTAAAAATACTCAGAAGTAGGCACAGAAGCCACCTCAATCAGTAACTGGTAGAGAGCACTACCCGACCCCAGAGAAGTCAGGAGCTGTTTTGTAGAAGGTCACACAGCCCACTGGTGGTCATCAGGTATAACAAGTAGTGTCCGTTGCTCGTGGGGGGCACAGGCAAGCAGGTAGTACAGTGAGGATCCAGGATACAGCAACAAGGTGGATTACTAGCTAGTCTCAATACCATCCCCGCCCTGTATATGCAGCAAGTTGTAGGTTCTCTGAACCACCCTGGGGGGGTATTATAATGCACCAGGATTAGTTACTAATGTGGGTCGGTGGTGTTGCTTTGGTACCGGGCAGCTCGAGCAGGTCCCAACCGTGGCCTTAGGTGCTGCCTGGTCACACAACAGCTGCGGTGTGCACACTTACTCTTGGACCCCAGCCGACCAAGTCCCAGGGGGCGCTCCTCCAGCAGATTCGGCTTACAAGAATGCAGGGACCGTCACTCCACCCGCAGATAAAGGTACCTGGGCATGACGTGTGTGGCTCTAGCTGCCCCAAGCAGGCTGGGTTGGTCATGGGCCCACTTGTCTCCCTGGAGTGCCTACAGCCTGGATAGCTGTGTGCTAAACCAATCGTTTGGGGGCAGTGATTCAGGTGAATGTAGGTTCCTGATAGCTCACCACACTCTCCTACAGTCCATAGGATAAATAACAAGCTGCAGCCCAGCGACATGCAGCACTGCGGCCAATGTCTGCCTGTGGAGCCCTGTCTGGCATCCATCTGCCATTCCAAGGGCAATTCTCACTATAATCCACTTGGTGGGATCTGGCTCGCTAATGCCACCAATTTTGGATTTCCCTCAGTCCACAGGCAGCTGCTGTCTTCAGCTAGCACACCTAGTCAGTGCTGTGGTCCTGGTTGCATAATTGCACTGCTTGGGAAGGATTTTGGAGCAAGCACAAGGAGCTTCACAAGAGGGTGGCCAACTTGGAGCCAGGCACTCTTGCACCCCCTTACCTTTCCCCACCCCCATACAGTTAGGACAAACTTTAAAACCTTTAATACCAAAGTCTCACTCTTAAATACATAAACATCGTCTACATTTTTTTCGATCTGTACCTTCTTCCATTATCAAGCACTTGACCCTGCTTACGGTGGTACTGGAGTTAGAATATTAATTTAATCTAGTCCTAAAATATGTGTCAAGTGGTTTTTGACTCGATTTAAGGATTACATTTAGATCAAAGTGTGTGTGTGTGTGTGTTAGTGTGTGTGTGTGTGTTAGTGTGTTAGTTAGTTATGTTTTTGCAGTCTAATTGTCGAACCCAATCAGACGTCCAACTTAATCTGTTAAGGTACATCATTGGAATACTTACATTTTAGAATCCTAAGGGAAGAGTTGTATTTCTAAACTATGAGGCAGAGAGACCTATTTATATAACATAATAAGGGCTTCAACCCACCCTCGGGGTTATAAAGTGCTGTATAAATGCAATTACATTACTACTTAGAACTTTAGAGTTATCCAAAAAAAAGTGCTTCTGTGGATGTAATGACCAGTCACGTGGGAGTCAGTAGATTGTCTCACAGCTCTCATGTTTCCCAGTTTCATGAGTGAATAGCTAGTCCAGGCCAGTTTTTAGGTCTCGCCTGCGAACGCAGCGCGAAGCGCTGCTCGCAAGCGAGATCTATTGTTGCTGACTTGCCTCGGAAGTGGGACAGGAGATGTGCACGCGCAGGCTTTTGGAGGTTTTGAGTTGGTGTACGCGCCTACAGCCACGCGGCGTGCACATCTCCTGTCCCGCTTCCCTCGCAAGCCAGCATTTAGTTTCACTTTCGACATATGGAGAACTCACCCGGTCTGCGGGGGGAATCCTTCTGAACGGCGGCTTCCGGAGCACTCCAGCTCCACTACTGCCAGCACGACGCGGGGCTCTCTCCTTATGCATGGGAGCCCCGCACTGCTATCTGCCGCTCTTCACCCGGGCCCCCTCCTGGAACTCGGGACTTCAGCTCCCACACCGGCTGCACGCGAAAGTGACAGGTACTGCGCATGCGCGGGCAGCCCTCCCAGGTCTCCTCCCCAGCCCGGAGCTGCTTTCTGTTTTGCTTGTTATTGATTTGTTAGTGGCCTTCAGAGCAGCACACCCGAAGTTGCGCGCCGGCCTCCCTGGAAAGGATCAGAGCCGAGCGAGCCGGAGAGAGAGTCCGGTTCAATTAGCAGCCTGCGGTTCGCCAGGATTTGAAGATTGGTAATTAGAGTCTTAATTGATGCGTGGATATGCGCGAGTGGCCGATAAGGTTCTTAATTCGAACAATCATGTTTTGACGGTGTACATATTGCCTCAAAAAATTTAACTTGCCAGGATAGGACAGTTTTTTTTCTTCGGTTGCCAGCATACATTAACTACGGATATCCTTCAAACTGTACACCTAAAAGCTTACTTCAGCAGTGTGATGGGGGAAGTTAAATGCCAATCGGGCCTAGCCATCACCACACTCATAGCGACCTAGAAGGTTCTACATGTACTAACTTTATTCCGAGCACGCTGAAGGCTGTAGCTATGTGGCTAAAGCGATCGACCTCGTAGCGGGGTGAGCGGGTTCGAGTCTCGGCAGGGACGCTCAACATCCTGGGGTTCTGGGCATATCACTTAATCTCCTCGTGCCCGCAAAAAAGTATGTGTCCCTCCGTAACGAAACTGGTGCTCATGTAAAGCGCTCTGATATCCTCCGGTCGAGGTCGCGCTATATAAAACTATTTAAAAAACAGAACCAAGGTCCCGTGCGTACAGGAGCAGTTTTACATCAACCATGGGTCTATCGGCAATCTTAATAAATAAGCTCAATCTATGTTTCTAGATAAACTGGGATTAACGCAAGCTCCTGTGGCACAGTGAGACCCACAACCCTTGAGAGGCCCCCATTCAGCTGAAGATTGGTGAATATGTGCCCCTCATCACATTCTGCAGGCCCTTCCACCATTTTGCGTCACGCCACGGTTGGTCAGATGAGTTTGGGGTATTATTCGCGGGCCTCGGAAGAGGTTACAGAGTGTCTTCGCTTACAGTGTGGTTGAAAACATTGCATGTTTTCAAAATGCATGCACAAACAAGACATAGCTAACTAACCATGTCTGAAAATGGCTGATTTGCTTCAGAGCTCTAAGCTGCCCTTACACCAACTCTCACGACAAAATGGAGTAGCAAGAACATATTTGAGTGGGCTTGTTGGTGGCTGCGGAGGCTGTAGCCTCTCTAGTGCAATCACAGGAGAACTGGAATGACCCAACCAGCTGTGTGATCCTGTCAAGTATGTAAATGTAATGCCAAACTGAGAGAGTGGAAATCTGAGGTGCATTGATGGAGTGGAGAATGAGCTGCACAGTTCAATGTGAGTGGCAGCCCAGTTAAGTCTTGAACATTGGAAGTCATGCTCTAAATTGGAGCAGCAAGTTGGAGAAGAGGGAGAGAGGGAGACTCAAAGTTCCCCCAGGGGCGACTCCTCCGTAATGGTGGAGGAGCGTTGCCTCACTTGTCAGATTGAGTGACAGAAAAATAAAATGATAATAAAACATCATTTTTTGTTTCTGTGACTGGTTTGGGCATGTGTGTAGTATTGGGCGGGGCCGGGAGGAGTGGTGGGCACTTAGAAGTGTGCATATAAGTTTGGCTGCAGTGTTAGGCTGACCAAACAGACATGCGCATTTCTATTTCTCTAACAGCCGGGTTGGAGAAAAGCCGCAGGCACCCAGGGACTGTCTGAGCGGCAGACCAGGGTACTCAGACCAATCTTGGCGCAGCTCTAACAGCATGAAAGCAGCGTCTGGATTTAGTAGGAAGTCTGCTTCCCCAGAGACTGCTGGGAGAGCACAGAGGCAGATTTTGGAGGCAGCGGCAACAAAAGGAAAGTTGATTTAAAAAAAAAAAACATTATTTTCCCCATTCCTCCTCCCCCTTGCACCCTCTCGTCCGTCCATCCCCTGCCCCCCCACTTTTTTTTTTTATGGCGGCCGCCACTGGGTGCCCCACTGATGCTGAACGTCATTTTGCCCTGAAGTTCTCAGGGTGTACAGGGGACTGATGGTCAGTCTAAGGGTAGTCTTCCAACAATTAACATGGGGGTCTGATGTATTAAGAGACGGATCACAAAAGGGGGTCACAAATGAGACATTAACTTTTTGTGACCAGTCTCTGATTACTGTAATACTGAATATCGAGGATATGAAGATTGTGGTGCAAGACTATTATATACAAAATATCGAAGACCAAAATATTGAAAGGTAAATGCATGTAGAGGAAGAATAGATTCGCTGTTCCCAACTCCACATCCACGTACCATGAAGATAAATATATCGTCAAGGTGCATATATGTGGAGTTTGAAATAGAAAATCCATACTTGCATTACGATATTTTGGTCTTGATATTCTTGTACCTTGCTGTTCCATCTTTGATATTCAGGGCACATATGGTCTCTGATTTTACAATATGTCCTGTGTATTAATAAGACTCTTCACAAAATATCCACTTGCAGGGAGTTGCAGGATAGTTTTGTTGGTCTGGCACTGGGGCTTGAATGAGGATGTGAACAACAAACTCATAATCCTGAAGTGACAATTAAGATCTTCTGCAACCTTGTCATGTTATGACATCGCGTCGATGAAAGTGTATTGTGTTCCAGCATGCCCTGGGTGCTAGGCTGTCTGGTGAAAGAGGACACTGGTGGGGCTAGAGGGCATACTGTCTTTCTCTGCAGTTCTAAGTTGCATAAGTTTCCTTTAAACTTCTTCTTCCTGTAGCTTCCTCAGGTTTGTTTTATATAGATTTAGTTTCAATAGTTTCTTCTCTCTCTCAGTTGACACACACAGGTTCCTCTTTAAAATCGTCGCCAATAAATGTTGTAATACAAGGATTTCGAGTAGTCCAGGGTAGATTAAGTAGATGTTTATTTAAGTAGATAACAGGAAGAGCCCCACCAGGAGCAGCATTCCTGCTGCTCAGCCCATTCTCCAACTGACTCTCACTCACCCAACATTCCACTGCATCACCACACACCAACATTCCACAACCCCAGTCACACTGGCTGAGCAGCAGTATAACAAATATCTAGACAAATTCAGGATCTTTCTATAAGAATGATCACTCTCATGAGCTCAGGGTAATGCAGAGGCCAGATTGGGGCCAAATTAGGCTACTGGGCTTTCCACTCAAATAACAGAGACTTCCAACAATGCACAGTCAGCAAGTATCATAACAAGCATTTACAATGCAATAGGTCTCGTATTTACGCGAGTTTGAGCTATTCACATTGCAAATAACAATGCCTTTTATTTGTGTTTTCGTTTTTCAAACATAAATGAAAGGCATCGTCATTTACAATGCCAATAGCTTAAACTTGCGTAAATGCGAGACCTATTGCATTGCAAATGCTTGTTTCCTTTGCACTCTAAGATTTGTTTACATTTGCTGTTGTGTTGATCCCATCAAAACTTAGCACTACAAGTCCGAGAATGGAAAGAAAAACCCTTGACTGGGTGCGCTACAGAGGTAAGGACCTGGGAAACTTGAGGTTCTAGGAATAAGGGGGGGAAAAGAACCTAATTTAACGTTTTGAGATGACCCTGGAAAACAGTCCTCCTGCTTAGGAGATCAACACACTGGGCATGAGGAAGACTCCTTAATGAAAAGAAATGGGACGTTCTGAGCAGCATTTCTGATTGGTTAATTGAGCTCCCCCTTTTTTCTCTTCCACCACTGTTTTTTTTATTGTCCCCATTCTCGATAGTTGTTCATGCTTAAAGTAAAATGTCTTCACCCTTTTGTGAACCAGCCTACATATGATTTTGAATGGTCTAATAAGTTTGATCGAAATTTCTTAGGTTAGTAACTGCAGTATGCACAAACCACGTCTTTACTTATAACATTTGACTTTTGAAACACTAATATTTTTTTAACTGGCTTACAACTATTGTTTTCCTTGTAGCTTCAGTGTTCAATCAGCATCTCTAACGTTGGCCAACCAAGTTCTCCACATCATCTTTCTGTTCCTGCCATTCTTGTGGGCAATGGGAATTCTTCCCCCACCAGATGCACTTCTGTTATGGGGAATGGAGCAGACCTTGCAATTTGGCTTGGGAGGTTCTCCAATGTCCACTAACTTGAGGTAACTATCACCCTGGTACATACAATGAGCTAAGTCTTCCAGTGTAGATTAATCATGACCCTAATTAATATTTTCTTTCTTTTTCTGCAGGTTAATTGTCATGTTTGTTGTGTCTGCTGCAACAGCGGTAGCATCGTATTTCATTCCTCTTACACTTGGTCTTGTCCTTTTTGTTACTGGCATCGGATTTCTTCTGAGTCTTAACCTCGCGGACATCGGGAATGACCTCTGGCACTTTGCATTCAGTAAGACTTCAGCCGGCGGTTTCTGCTGGTACTTTGGCTGGAAGGAATTCCTTTTCTACTTAATTGTGTTAAGTCTCACACTTGTAGAAGCTGGCTTACTGCATCACTATTGCCTTTCTACGTTCTCTGCAACTAGTCCCCAGGCCATAGTTAGCTATATTCTGATGATACTACTCATAGTTATGTGGCTACTTAAGGAAATTCAAGGAGTTTACATCTGTGGAATCTTCAGAAACCCTTTCTACCCAAAGGATGCCAGGACAATACATTTGTTTGCGGAGAAACAAAGTCATCTTAGAAAAGCTGGACTGGCCAGAAGGGTTTTGCTCACGTTGGGTAAGAAACATGACTATATAGCAATCTTACAGTATGAGTGTTTACTGATAACTGTTAAAGATAACTGTGTCTTTGCCCTTGTATAAATATACTTGTCAATCAGAATTCCATAGGGATGCTGTATTTTAAGATATGGCTACTCTCGGGTGGTTTTACCCATTTCCACAGGGGCAGACCACATCTTTGCTCCATGGGGATTAAGAGCCTCCCTGGAAATCCCATCCTGTAGGTAGTGATTCTCTGGGAGGTGCAGGGCCTGAAAAAAAAGAGGTGTGTAGAAATTTTACAAAGTAATGTCCAACCTCCGCAATGGAAGGAAAAGTGGGCCCGATGATGGCCACTTTTGTCTGGAAATACGCCTAAGATCATAGGAAGTGCTGTGGTGGTTTTGCTGATATAAGTTCACGTTCCTGTCCAGTTTACTCCCAAATTAATTAGCTTGCTTGGACATCAGGCCCTATGGAGCCATTTTTTAACTCTGCTTTGTAGGGAATTGGATGCAAAGGGCTGTGTGCCTTCTCATAAACGCATCTTGTACAATTTTGATCAAAAGGTGCTGAAACTTCAGTTTGAAAATGCTCCCTAAGCAGGCTTATTTGTCCTTGACTCCAAATGAGCAAGTGCATCATAACATTCTTGGCCTCAACATGGCCCATCCTTTTATTAACAATATTTTTGTGCCTAGAGTTTTATCAAGACCAAGTACAGATTATTTACTTACTTACTGTCTGTTATTCTGACTGGCATGTAGGGTAACAACAAAGTACCTCCACTTCTGTCTGATTTGGGCAAATGTTTGTACAGTGCCTCCGCTGGGGCTCTTGGTCTTCAATTCTGTTTTCACAGTTCGCCTCCAGGAGGTCTTTGGTCTGCCTGTCTTCTTTTTGTCTTCTTGGGTCCAGTGGAGAGCTGTTCTTGTGATGGTGTCTTGTCCTTTTTTGGTGGTGTCTTGTTCCATTCGAATGGTGTGTCCTATCGGTCTCCATCATTTTCTCATAATGATGGTGTCCATGTTCTCTTGCTTGCATCTGGTACCAGATGCAGATAGTGGACTTTTATGGTTCCCTCAACGTCAAGGCTCCCAGAGTTCACATAGGAAGTTAAGGCTTTGAGTTTTGTCAGAGATATAAAAGTAGTCCTTTGTTCCCTAGATATATAATTAGTCCTACTTCTGAGGTTGCTTCTGAAAGCCAGTCATTTTAAGCACTAGGTGGGTTGTCCTTCTTTCATTTAAAAGATGGAGTGGATAGTTAGTGCATTTTAGTCAAAACTCAAAAAATACAGTTGAAACAGTCATATATTTTTTTCAGAGATGAGAAAGGTGGTGTCTTGGTCCTTTCTCTGTTCACAGGATGTGAGAAAACTGGTTACCTCCTAAGATTTCTAACTTTGCTCATAAGGGGGCCATCCTGATAACTAGCTTTCAGTCATAGGGTTTAGCCAAGCAGTTTGTTTCTGGTGCAGAAATAGGACAAGGGCTTGTCACTATGTAGGGGATTCACCTGCTGCTGAGTATTTCTTTTGGAGGAAGCTTTGCTGTCCAAACTTGAGCTCAAAGACATCCATATTGTGTCTGTACTGTGGTGTTTCACCAGGTGGGGTTTTTGATAAACCTCTGTGTATGTGACATGATTGTCGTGTTGCAGCAAATAGACAGTGAATTCTGAAGTGCTCTTGATAATGAACCTTCAGCAGCATCCAGTGTTTATGATGAACACTCAAATAGGTTTGAAACCTATAAATAAAAAAGGGAATTTGGGGCTCAATGTTGATACAGAGTGATACACTCTGCTTTCCAGCTCAGAAAATCTTATGCATTTCAATGGAGATCCAATTGACTTTCCAGAGGAATACTAGTTCCCTGATAAAGCTTGACTAGACAGTCACTCTCCTGGTAATGTCCTTTTAAAGATGTCATCAACGCCTCGGCACATACAGAATCAATGGTGAATGATTCTTTACTTCAGAAGGCGTTGCTGCTATTCGGACACAAGTCTTCCTTAGGAGGCAATTTAGAGAGTTTCAGTGGTGGCTGGAAAGCATGATAACCTGGAATGGCAGACCCACATTTGGCAGAGCTACAGATCTGTTTATATAGCTAAGCACTAGGAGGTATAGCTTGACGGGCGAAAAGTGGAAACATTGTATCCTATCAGTTGTCTAAAACTGTATGCTGGGATATTTGTGATCCAAGAGTGTTGCAAAGTACTGAGTTTATGGGTGATTCATGTGTCAGCAGTGGTGCAATACATTTTGGTGCGAATGGTGTTCAAGGTCCTAGTAAGCCTGGCCAAGATTTCTGGCATTATTTCCTGCATCACAGAATTTAGATCCAGTCTCAGTATCTACTGATTTTAGCATGTCGTTAATAGTCTGGAGCTCCAGGTACCTTTGAGATTGGAGTGACTGGACTCTGGATGAGGAAGTTTTCCTGTTCTTTGTGGAAGAGGAAAACTTGTGGGATAGTGGGAACCCTGTGTTATGGAACTTATCACATCGGGGCCTCAATGTCGATCTACCAGAATTTCTTTTTATTTGGACTCCTGATCCACAAGTAAGAATGACTAACTCATTTTTTCAGAGGCAGAGTCCTAGTTGAGGCATGCCTTTTCTCTGTTTCTGATGTTTCTGAGTTTGTCTCTCAGGTCAGGAGGCAGAAAGTTTCCATATATTTTCCATGCCACCCTTGGCATGGCAAGGATGGTTTCCAGTCCTATCGAATATATTGTAGCCTTCACTGATTCTTCCTCCTTATACCCCCAGCATACTAATGAATCCAATAAGAAGGCCTCACCCAAGGGGGCGTGGCCAAGATGGCGGCAGCATCAGACGCTTTCTAAACGAGCGCTGTGCCAGGCCCAACAGCTATCCTGAAATCCGGCATCATCGACCTGTCAACGGGCTTATTCTGGCTTGCCCAAACACTGGCGAACACACATAGATCCGCCTCAGAACACATCAAGACAAAGTTGTGGCAGTGTACGGCCTGTGGCGCACTTCTCCGGAGACGGTAACTAGCCGGAGCGGGCCTGTGGGCTGCGGATAAGGGCGAAACACTAGACCTGCACCGCCTGGTAGGCCTAAAGCATTACTGGGTCCGCAAGACTGAGCAGGAGGGACGGGCGGTGTGGACAGAGAAACGGCCTGCAGCCGGGATTGTCCCGCTCCTGAGTGCTGCGGCTCCTTGCCTGCCTTCGCTGCCGGACATTAGAGGAGGCCCCTGAAGGGTGAATTATGGGAGCAGAGGAATGCTGGAAAGTCCGTGCCGAAAGACAAGCCGAGGCCAGTGAAAGGTTGAGCCGGACCCAGCAGACTTTTTGCGTGTTGCCCCAGACTGAGGTTTTGCCACCGGCGGATGGCCGGATTGAGAGCCGGAGTAGTTGTAGCCAAGGGGTGGTCTGGCCACAGGACCAATTCCAGCCTTTCTTGGAGGCGCCGCCTTTCCTGTCTCTGCTGGAAGTTCATCCCTCGATGGGCAAATGAGAGGCGGCACAGCTCCGGTGACCACGGGTGACTCCTAAGACTACCTGGTGAGGTCAGGCCGCAGCGTGGCTGTTGCAGACATTGTGCAGGAACACAAGAAAGCCTCGGGAGCGGAGTCTACATCAAACGACAAATCTGTGATGTCCTACTCCGTGTCCTCGCATGGTGGTGAGACTGGGATCCCAGTGGTCATACCCCAGACAGCGAATGACCTGGTTTGATATCCTTTGCTACATGTGGTTCTGTTGATGCGGGGACAGTGGGGTAGAGGGTGGGAGAGGAGGTCTCTTGTACTGAGACACACATTCTCATGCACTCTATAATTGCATTGCACCATGTGTGAATCGGATTGACTGCTGGAGAGATATTTGCACTGGTCATAATGTGAAGGGTCATTAATGCATGGATCTGGCTCTCTCGTCTTGGCCCGCACCTCACAGAGAGGCCCTTGTAGACTGTCTGGGGGAGGTATTCATTTAGAAAATGCTTGCAGTATTCAATTTGGATGGCCACCCGTTGCTGTGCTGCCCTTGGGTTGGGGAGTTCATAGTTGGGGGTTGTTTATGCCTTTCTTTCCCCTTGTATTATTTGAACAGAGACTTCACAACATGATACAGGAGTGCTGGGGGGGCGGGGACCCTGGGGGAGAGCGGACAGTTCTCATCCAGGGGATACTCATCAATAGTCATAATCTATGAATAATCCCCGCCCATGTGCGGGATCCCGGAGCATATAGAAAATACATATATATAAATATATATATATATACATATGTGAAAACATATAAATGCAGCCTAATAATGTTCAAAACATGGCAATGCTGTAAATTACATATTTTTGCATAGTAGTGCCCCCGTAACCCGTAAGGAAAAAAGGCAGCATCAGGCAAATTATAACACAGCACTGCTTTATTGCCATAAAGCAACATGTAATTGTAGGCATTCGCCAGTAGGCTGCAGTAGAGTATCAAGAATCCAAGAAAAACTGACACCTTGCCTTTAAGGCATTAGAGTAGGGGGACCGTGCCTTTAAGGCCTGCCCGTGACCCCCTGCTCCCATGATGCACTACAGGTGACAGTTGGGCCAGTTCTTTTTTCCGGCTCCTTCTGTGAGGATCCTGGAGCTTGAGCTCTTCAGTTTTTTGACTGAAATTTTGAATTACAGCTTTTTCTAGCTTTTTTCGACGTTTTCTGGCTTATAAGGGCTAATTCTGCTGGTTCCAGTGAATTTTCCAATTTTTTTCCAGTCAGAATGTCTCCTTTATTTAGGAAATGTCCTTCTTGTGGTAATAAAATGGCACTGGTGGATCCACACTCGGTGTGTATTGTGTGTTTACCATCAAAACACGATCCTGACCAGTGTCCCCACTGCCAGAAGTTCTCAAAGCGCACTCTGAGGGACAGAGAGCGCATTAAACTGCATGCAAGACTGGAGAAGGAACGAAGCCGTCGTGAAGGCGAGCATTCCTCATCAAGACCACCTTCTTCAGCTACGCAAGTACAGAAACGGCGACATACCAGCTCCCCGGGCTCCAAGAAGACCAGGAGTCCAAGAGGTTCGCCGTCGACGTCGAGGATGCCGGCGAAGAGGCAGAGAACTTCGGCGTCAAGGGATTCATCCCACCATCAAGAGTCTCCGCCGCGCAAAAGTAAGTCGGCGTCGAGAGGCGGCCCTTCGGGCTCGAAGGCTGCTAGTCTGGTGGCATCTGAACTGTCTCCGTCGACGTCGAGGCTTCCGTCGACGTCGAGACACTCTCCGCCACCCTCGAGGGGGTCGACGTCGAGAGATGCGGCGACGTACATTCCGCCGCGAGTGGGCCGGTCGCCGTCGATGGTTACCCCCACTCGGCGACATAGAAGGTCGACGTCGAGAGGAAGATCGACGTCAAGAAGTCGACGTCGAGAGAGGTCGCCGTCAAGATCACCACGTCGACGTCGAGAGAGGTCGACGTCGAAGTCGCCCAGTCGACGTCGAGAAAGGTCGACGTCGAAGTCGCCCAGTCGACGTCGAGAGAGGTCGACGGCGAAGTCGCCCAGTCGACGTCGAGAGAGGTCGACGTCGAAGTCGCCCAGTCGACGGCGAGAGAGGTCGACGTCGAAGACACGGCCGACGTCGAGGTCATCTAGCCGACGTCAGGTGCCAGAGAAGAGGAGATCGGCATCGAGGTCTCCACGACCGGCGTCGAGACCAGAACGGCATACCTCACACTTGCCGATGGTGACGCAGACGTCGTCGACGTCAAGGGTTTCGACGTCGAGGGCGAAGACTGGACCGCCCGCGGAGAGGTCCCCAGGAGAACAGTCATCATCTCCGGGACTGCACATCGTGCAAATATCTCCAGAAAGATCACCCGAGGCTCCAGAGCGGTTTGGACTGTCACCGCGCTGGTTACGAGATGTGGGCGCTGCCGCATGTCGGAGTCCGGGATCGGACTACTCCCGCATGTATTCCCCACCGCGCAGGAGTAAATCGCCTCCGAGGGATCCACGGCCAATTTCACCACGCCGGTCTCGTTCCAGGGACCGTCGCACCGCGCCAAAACGTCCAAGATCTCCGTCCAAGCGCAGATCAGGATCAAGGGCTCACCAAAGCGAACGCTCCCACAAGAGGCGACGCACCAGGTCGTCCACTGGGACTGCATCCACAAGATCCTCAGTCCGGGACTACTCACCTACTTTTTCATCCACGCCTCCATCGCGAGTGTCCCCGGTGGATGACATTATAACTTTCTCGGACGTCCTGGGTAGAGGGGCGCAAAAGTTGAACATCGCACTGCACGCCCCTCAGGCACCCACTTCTGTGATCTTTGACACTTTACACCATCGGTCAGCTCCCAGACCTCTGCTCCCGTTGGTGCCAGGATTGTTAGAACCAGCGATGGCCACGTTCCTTACACCGGCTACAGCGGGCTCGGTCCCCTCGAGAATAGCAAAGAAGTACAAGGCTCCGGCCGAGGACCCTTTATTCTTGAGGGCGGACCCGCCAGCGGATTCGGTGATAGTGGCGGCGGCCATGAAGTCTCACTCAGCCTCAATATCTGCTTCTGTCCCCCCTGAGAAGGACAGCAAGCTGATGGACTCCTACGGCAGGAGAATGTGCAACACATCTGCCGCGCACATGAAGGTCGCTAGCGCTTCAGCCCTGCTAGGGAGGTATGATCGTTCCCTATGGGATTCCCTGGCCAGATTCGTGGAGAAATTGCCTAGGGAGGACAGGCAGGACTTCACGGAGATCCTACATGAAGGCGGACTGGTGGCCAACCAAGTAATAAGCGCAGCGGCGGATGCATCAGACCTAGCCGCGCATGGCTACTCCCATGGCATCTGCTCCCGCCGTTCGGCCTGGCTCAGATTAACAGCCCTCAAACCAGATGCGCAGAAAAGGATTCTTAACCTGCCGTTTAATGGATCATCGCTATTTGGAGCTCATGCGGACGATCAAATGAGCAAGATGAAAACGGAATTGGACACTGTAAAGGCTGTGGGACTGGAAAAACGCAAAGAGTTCCGCAAGCGCTTTCGCCAGGGCGACAAACGTGCCTTTCACCAGCGCGTTCAAACGCCCCAATGGTCCTCTCAAAACCAACAGAGGTCCCAGTTTCAGCAAAGGGGCCGGGGCAGAGGAAGAGGAAATGCTAAACAGCAGCAGTCCTCTAACAAGCAACCTCCCAAGCAGTGAAAACTTACTTCCTCCGCACTCGTTCGCCACTCCGGTGGGAGGAAGTGTCACCGCTCACCTGGCAGAGTGGAATACAATTACAAACGACAAATGGGTGCTGAGTATTGTAGAGCGTGGCTACTTGCTGAGGTTCAAATCTCCCCCTCCGCAGGTACCCCCACGGAAACAGCCACTCCCTCTCAGCCAAAACAAGCTTTTAAAGGACGAAGTTGCCACTCTCCTCTCCAAAAACGCCATAGAGGAAGTTCCAAACAGGCAGAGAAATCGGGGAGTGTACTCCCGGTATTTTCTTGTTCAGAAAAGAGGAGCGATCGGAGACTACAGACCCATCCTCGATCTCCGCCTACTCAACAGATTTCTCAGAAGGGAAAAATTCAGGATGCTAGCACTGCACCAGATCTTCCCACATCTACACCAAGGGGACTGGATGTGTGCCATCGATTTACAGGATGCATACTTCCACATTCCTGTCTCAGCGAAACATCGGAAGTTTCTCAGATTTCGCATCTTTCACCAACATTATCAATACAAGGTCCTGCCATTCGGCCTCAAGTCCGCGCCACGAACGTTCTCAAAGTGCATGGCGGTGGTGGCTGCATTTCTCCGCAAACGGAAGATATTCGTCTACCCATATCTAGACGACTGGCTCTTAAAAAGTTCCACCCCGGTTCAACTCCAGAGTCATCTCTCGTTCTGCCTAAACCTTCTACACTCGTTGGGCCTTCAGGTCAACTACCGGAAGTCGATCCTCAATCCAACTCAGCGGATCCACTACCTGGGCGCCTCTCTAGACTCCTCAAGCGCAAGCGTGTGTCCTTCGGAGGAGAGGTTATCCTCCATGCTGCAAAAAAGCTGCACGCTTCTCAGCACGGAATATCCCACAGCCAGACAAGTGTCATCTCTCCTGGGATCCATGGCCTCGTGCATCTACATCGTGCCCAACGCACGTCTGCACATGCGTCCTCTGCAACAAGACCTAGAGGATCAGTGGTCGCAGAGGACCGGCCGCTGGGAAGATCACATTACCCTTCATCAAGCCGCCAAAGATTCCATCCGGTGGTGGATGAAGCGCTCCCATCTGCTTCACGGCGTCCCATTCCATCAGGCGCCTCCGACACAGACAGTGGTCACAGACGCCTCCATGCAGGGCTGGGGGGCTCATATGGGCCGGCTTCAAGTACAAGGTCTCTGGTCCGCTACCGAGCAGAGCTATCACATCAACTTCTTGGAGCTACGAGCAGTCCATCTCGCTCTCAAGTCCCTGTACCCATCCCTGCAGACCGACTATGTTCAGGTTCAGACGGACAACACCACAACTATGTTCTATCTGAACAAGCAAGGAGGGACCAGATCACGGGTCCTGTCTCTGGAGGCCCAGTCAATCTGGAAATGGCTTCTGGCGAGAAACCTGACGATCGTCGCTGTTCACCTGCCAGGGACCCTGAACGTGCAGGCGGACGGCCTCAGCAGAGACTTCGTCGAAGCGCACGACTGGGTGCTCAACGAAGGCGTCGCTCAAGACATCTTCCGCTTGTGGGGCATACCAGACATCGATCTGTTCGCAGACGCGGACAACAAAAAATGCCCCGTCTTCGCCTCCAGGTTCCCTCAACGGGGGTCGCAGGGGAACGCGCTTTTGATCAGCTGGTCGAGGACATTGCTTTACGCTTTTCCTCCTCTCCCTCTCATCCCGGCTGTGATTCAGAAGTTCTACAGGGCCAGAACTCGGATGATCCTAATAGCACCGGAGTGGCCCCGGCAGTGGTGGTACCCGGATCTACTCCAGCTGTCGGAGGTACCACAGAGGAGGTTGTCATGCCTGCCGAACTTGCTGACCAAGGACAAGGGGAGAGTGTTCCACCCCAATCTCCCCTCCCTCCGCTTGACGGCATGGCTCCTGAATTCATCCAGTACGGACATCTAGATCTTCCACCGGACTGTATGAGCATTCTTCGGGAGGCAAAGAGGCCCTCCACGAGGAAGTCGTATGGCTTTAAATGGAAAAGATTCTGCTTCTGGTGTAGAGATAACACCCTTGATCCGATCCGGGGTCAAGAACAGGTTATTCTCCCCTACTTACTGTACTTGGCGAAGTCTGGGTTAAAGTACTCTTCCATCAGAGTACACTTAGCTGCTATTACAGCCTATAGGAAGTCTCCTACCCAGACCTCATTCTTTCAGATGCCAGTGGTAAAGGATTTCTTAGAAGGGCTTAAGAAAGTTTACCCACCTGTGAGGTCTCCTTCCCCTTCCTGGGAACTGAACATCGTTCTCTCTAAACTGATGGGAGGTCCTTTTGAGCCGATTCATAAGGCCTCCTTGCAACATCTGACCTGGAAGGCTGCCTTCTTAGTAGCCATCACTTCGGCCCGTAGGGTTAGTGAAATTCAGGCCCTCTGCTGCAAGGAACCTTACACGGTGTTTCATGCTAATAGGGTGGTGCTCCGTACTCATCCGAGCTTCCTGCCCAAGGTGGTTTCGGACTTCCATATTAATCAGGTGATCACGTTGCCCACCTTCTTTCCTCAGCCGACCACACCCCCGGAGAGAGCTCTACACTCTCTTGACCTCCGGAGGGTTTTGAAATTCTATCTAGCTAAGACCCTTACTCTTAGAAAGTCAGACAGGCTCTTTGTTAACTATGGACCCACTAATACCGGGCTGGCTGCGGCCAAGAGATCTATCTCTAGATGGATTGTCTCTTGTATAGCTTTGGCTTACCAACTGTCCCACAAAGTTCTGCAGGGTAAACCTAGAGCACACTCTACTCGGGGGAAGGCTTCTACGGTAGCACTCCTTCGCAACGTTCCCATGTCTGAGATCTGTAAAGCGGCTACATGGCGCTCAGTCCATACTTTCACGCGCCATTATTGCCTAGATTCAGACGCACAGGCCGACGCCCAGGTGGGGCAGGCCTCTTTGAGGAACCTATTTGCATAACTGTAATACAAGATGTGTCTTTTAATGTATGTTTTAACTGCTTTGTTGCTCGTCCGCGAGACTTTGGGTATGGGCTTGCTACTCTATTCATAGATTATGACTATTGATGAGTATCCCCTGGATGAGAAGGATTAGTTACTTACCTGTAATCCTAGTTCTCATCCAGGGGTATACTCATCAAAGTCATAAGCGACCCACCCACCTCCCCGGACGAGCAATGTTTTCTCTTTAAATAAGTGATGTATGGAAGGCAGATCTACTCAGGTGCGGAGGCACCGCCAAAAAGAACTGGCCCAACTGTCACCTGTAGTGCATCATGGGAGCAGGGGGTCACGGGCAGGCCTTAAAGGCACGGTCCCCCTACTCTAATGCCTTAAAGGCAAGGTGTCAGTTTTTCTTGGATTCTTGATACTCTACTGCAGCCTACTGGCGAATGCCTACAATTACATGTTGCTTTATGGCAATAAAGCAGTGCTGTGTTATAATTTGCCTGATGCTGCCTTTTTTCCTTACGGGTTACGGGGGCACTACTATGCAAAAATATGTAATTTACAGCATTGCCATGTTTTGAACATTATTAGGCTGCATTTATATGTTTTCACATATGTATATATATATATATTTATATATATGTATTTTCTATATGCTCCGGGATCCCGCACATGGGCGGGGATTATTCATAGATTATGACTTTGATGAGTATACCCCTGGATGAGAACTAGGATTACAGGTAAGTAACTAATCCTTAGGCTCTCTGCACCAACAGGCTCTGACATTTATGTCATGGAACATTAGGGGGATGGGATCGGCCTCAAAGAGGCATAGTGTCCATAGGTACCTCCGACGGAGGGGAGTGCAGGTGGCCATGCTTCAGGAGACCAATCTGCTCGGGTTGCGATTGATCGGTTGAAACTTAAGTGGTGGGGCCAGCTTTATGCAACTTTCTATTCGGCTTATGCCGGGGGGGGGGGGGGTGTTAATATGGATTAGGGCGGGGGTCCTCTTTGAGCTCACCCTCCCCATTATAGATAAGGAAGGTAGATAGGTTTTTGTGGCAGCTAGATTGTGTGGGAGGGAAGTTGCATTGGGGAGCATCTACGCTCCGAACCAAGACCAGGTGTCCTTCCTCCACTCACTCTCCACTCACATGGCTGGCCTACCAACTGATAGCCTACTGTTAGGATGCAATTTTAATTGTGTACTGGATGTACTGCTGGAATGCTCGACCTCCCCGCTGACTGGGCCTGGCAAGCTGGCGGACAGACTACAAGACTGTGTTGGGCACTGGGGGATGGTGGCTGTTTGGAAGACCCAGCATGGAGAGGAGCGTGACTTCTCATACTTCTCCCATATTCATAACCTACACACCCGGATAGATCGATTTGTATGTTCTCAGAGACTTACCCAACATATCGTATACTCTTAATATCTATAGCGGACCTTGTCCAATCACAGCCCTGATCTCCCTGAATTTCAGTCAGTAGGGGAGCACCCACTTGTCCCCACATGGCAGCTCAGTCCACCCTCTCTGGAAGATGCATGCTACCGTGATTCCCTAGCGGGGGTGATATCAGATTATTTCACTCAGTATCAGGGCTCTGCATCCTCGAGTATAGTGGAGTGGGAGGCTTTTACAGTTATGGTACAGGGTCATTGTATTGGGCAGACAGTTGATACTCGGAGGGAGTTGTGTAGGAAGTTTCAAACACTAGAGGATAAACTGCATACCTCGGATAAAGCTCTTGGTACCCAGCCAGAGATACTAGTTGAGATCCAGGAGACAAGAGAATGGTATAATGTCAATCTGGTGAGGCTGCGCAAGACCCTGTTACGTGACTTGAAATGGAACGGTGGCAGTCATAGGGTATCCCTAGTTGTCTTTCGGTGCCCCCCAGAGGAGGGAGGTTTGGGTGTTTAAGACTTCAAACTCTATTTTTTGGCTTCACAGCTCCAGTGGATCACTCTGTTGCTTGACTGGGCTAATTAGAGCGAGCTGGGCTCTCAGGACACATGGAGACTTTATTGGCTAAACTACTTTGCCCTTCGGTGGCTATCCAGCGCACAGGGGTGCTACCATTTTGAAATGCTGGCACAGATGTGTTTTAAGGACTGCAGGAACACCATTGTATCCACCAGTGCTGCCCCTGATGGGGCTCCCTCATGGAGAACCCCTCTCTTACTTTACAGTTGAGCAATTGTCGGCTTGGAAGGATGCTGGGCTCATCACGGTTGGAGACTGCTATCAGCAGGGCACCCCATTACCATAGGAGGACCTGATGGAGAATTATAACCTGCTGCCTGGGCAGTTCCTTATGTATGAAGCATTGACGCGAGTGTTTTGGGACCTGTGGGCTGGGGAACTGGAGGAGCCTTCGATCCATGCTGGCCTGCAGTTACTGGTCTCCATGGGTGCGACTATGCACCTGGTGACTTGTTTTTTCCAGTCTCCCTCGACAATGGTTCTAAGCCCCTTAAATTCTTTGCGAGACAGATTTGAGAGGATTTTACAACTTGAGCTATCAGACCCAGAATGGCGAAGAATAGTTGCCTACCCGAAAAGAATCTCCAGGAACACGAGGTTCAAGCATCTGCAATTTAATTATATACACATGACATATATGACGCCGCACAGAATCCAGGTGGTTTATGGAGGCGAACCTCGCCCCTGCCTCAGATGTGGACATTTAGGTGCTGATTTTGCCCACATGGTGTGATACTGCCCCCGACTGCGACCCTATTGCTGCCCTGGAAGCCACACTTGGACGTTCTCCCCCTTGTTCCCTGGAGGCATGTGTTTTAAGGCTATTCCCATGGCCGAACACATGAAAAGTTGGTAAAAAGGTTTATAGATCTGACCTAAGTGTTGGGTAGAAGATGAATAGCTATGACCTGGAAACTGCAGTAGAACCCAGGGTCCAGGGTCCAGACCTGCAGGATGGATGTCGACAAGTGGACAAGGGCCAAGGAGAGGGCGCTGGTTAGAGAAGAGTGGTGCGGGTCCACCCTGTATCAGATTTATGGACTGAGGTGTTGGTAACATGGGAGCACCCGGAGAATGGTCCCACTAGCATGCGGGCCAGCGACATGAACCTGACCAAGTCCTTTCTTTGTACAGGGTCACCCTGTTTGCCTGTTTTTTTTTTTGTTCACTATATTTACCCACTCCCTGTTATATAATATGCAATTCAATTCTCTTTGAAAGCTGTATTTTACTTGTTGTAGTGTTTACATACCACCCTTCGTAAAAAGCAAGGGGATATTACCAGAGAACAGAACTGGTGTAAACTGCTAGTAACAATCTGACATGATCAAACCAGTGTTAATAGTCGAAAAGAGGCCTGTGAAATGGTTTATTATTTAATGAAACATCGCTGTAACTTGTTAAAATGTAAAATGCCAATAAAAAGAACTTTAAAAAAAAACAAAGAAGGCCTCGCCCACTGGTATCAATGGGCGCTATAGCTGGTCTGCAGAGGCTGTCAATTTAATTTTCTCAGGTAATCTTGAGCCTAGTGTAGCCGGGAGGATTTCTAACTCGCATCTTATTAGATTCTGTTCTATTTCAGCGGATGTGGTCTTTTATTTCCTTACTTAAGTGACCGCAGTAGACTGTACTGATAGTTAAATTCCCCTAATTCATTTTTAAGGGCATGTTTTGGTTAATGAGGCAAATGTGGCCAAACACCATTTGAAATATATCTATTTCAGCTTATTAAGGTAACCACGCTCTAGTCTTGAGTTCTATATTAAGGGCTGTGTCTATAATGTGGTGTGGTCACAAGTGGGATTTAATACATATTTCGGAAGTGAGAGACGTGGACTAAAGATGAAGTGGTAACCTTCGCAGCACTGCAGAAAGACTCCGCTTGCACAAGCTGACACTTTTAGATACTTACAAATTAGCCATGCCCGAAAAACAGCGATACCGGAGGGTGGCCCGCTACCTGAAGCATCCCCACTTGAGGACAGATTACTGTTGGACCCTATGCCTAAGAAAGCTATCTCACTAACATACAAAAAACTGCTTGACAATCGACCAGACCTACTGATACGTTTAAGCAACAATGGGAGATAGATTTGGGTGACCTAGAGGACGATGATTGGCGAGATGCACTTCCCTCACCCCGGGAAATTGCTATTCCCATAAGACTTAGACTATTTCAGCTCAAAACCCTGCACCGAGTCTACCCATCAGCCATAGTCCTGGCTAAAATGAGGAGGGATGACACACATTGCTTACGAAATTGCTCCCATGAGGGAATTTTCTTTCACACGATATGGGAATGCGCAGTCATTCAAACATACTGGGCAGCGGTCCGATAAAAAATGGAAAGTGCGGGGGGGAAAAACTCAACACCACCCCGAAACTCTGTTTGTTAAACATATGGGAAGCCACCGACCTAATACAAACTGAAAAATCATGGGCACCATCGGGATGGGCTCTCGCAAAACAGAATATAGCTAAAAACTGGGGAATAGGGGAACCACCACTAGTAAAAGGCTGGGTGGCGTACATGGACAGGGCTATGATAGCAGAGAAATACATCTTTAAAAACAGGCGATGCCCCAAAAAATGCGATCGGAAATGGGCGGCATGGAATGCATACAGAGACGATATCTACTTGTCCCCAGCGGCGGAGCTAGACAGGAGGGAGGCAAGGTTGGTAGACTTGCCAAATGAAAAGGGGTAGGCACACACTATTGGAAATGTCTCAAATTGTAAAAGTAAACATATGGAATGCCAATGTTGTAACCCACCAATGTCAAGCTATTAACTGTTTAGCTGTGTGTCGTTTGCTGTTTTGTTCAATAAAGAGTTTTAAAAAAAAAACCAATGCGGTGTGGTCCTGAAACTGGGATTGTTTTCTGGAACACTTGTCTGAAGGAGCCCGTTATGCTTCTTTTCCTAATCTCCTGTCCTAGGCTGTCCAACGATGGTATTTTGGATGGGAAACTTGATATTTCTTATACAAACAGGGTTTATTCCTGAAATTGGCAGCATCTAACAACAAGATAGTGTTTTAGGGGAGTTTGCTTAAAAATCCCAGAGTTTGAGGTTAGAGGTTTGAAAGAGTACAAAGGTGTGACCAGAGTGAGCCGGACTCCTCACGCTCCATTGAATTCTCCCACTGAGGTTAGGTTGGTGCAGTGCATTCTGCCAAAAATGTTGTTTAATAAGGCTTTTCTGGTAGGGGATCTATAGGAAAGTAGGATCTGCTTTCATGATTACCCCCACTTTTTTCCTGGTGTGCTGCTGTTTCTGACCTGTCTGACTGGGATCCTTCTAATCCGGACCCCAGTCTCTGTGCTTTCTCCCATAAATTGGTTATAGTGAGTACTTGGGTACATCCCAGATTGGCTACTGGTATGCCATTTTAAGTCCCTTGTATATGGTACTGAGGTACCCAGGACCTAGGTACACCAGGGGTTTGCCATGGGCTGAAGCATGTGTTAAATCACCCATGGGACGCCACGCAAACACTGACTACAGGCCTGCCATTGCAGCCAATGTAAGCTGGTGCTAACACCACTTACGAAAGATATAGGTTTCCCTATATCTGAGGACACTACGCTTAAACTCTATAAATCACCCCTAAGGCAGGCCTTTTCGATCCTAAAAGCAGTGTGCTCGGTTCTGTGTGAGGGGGCCCCTGCATGAGCAGGACACCCCTACAACCTTCAGATCCCATTCTCCTGGGTGGTAAGGGCATCAGCCATTTCGATATATGGAGTTGCCATGCGTCATTACGCGATGGCTAACTCTAATCTGGCTGTAACGAACCCTTGGTGTCAAACATGTTGGAATCATACCCCCACACTGTAGCCGGTGTTGGAGGTATGATTCCATGCACTGTAAATCTCCTCCGGGAGGCCCTCGGTGCTCCTGGTACCAGTCTTTGAGAACCGGACAGCAAGCTACGGCTGCTGCCGACCATAGACCTGATTCTGCCCTCCTGCTGCTGAGACAAGATCGAGCAGCGGAAGGTAGGACAATAGATATCCTGTCTGAGGGAGGTGTGACCACCCCCAGACAGGGTTTAGTGTATTGGGGCAGAGTGGGGGCGATGGCCACCGCCACTGAAACTGCTTGAAGGGCACACTTGGATGCTCCAATTCAAACCAGTCCAGGGAGCTGTTGGCTCCCGTTCTGGTGCCAAACTGGACAAAGGACATGGGAGTATCCTCCCAATGTCCAGCCCCTCTGGGATGGACCCCTGAATCATCCCAACCCTTTCCTTAGGGTACGTAAGGCTTACCTGTGGGTAGGTCCCTAGATTTGTGGTGGGATTTAATTCAGATCTAACTCTGTTTAAGTGGGGCCTGCTCCAACTCCCCTGCGCTTAGTGAGTCTCTTGGACCTTGCTGGTCCCAACTTAGTACCTTTTTTGTTTCCCACATTGTTTGCAGTTGCCAAAGCTTGTTGGTACTCCCAACGGACACCGACCCCTCAACTCTCGACATCCGACGTGGGACAGCTCGTGATCGGCTCCTGATTCTCCACAGCTTCGCCTGGTCCACACAGCTGCAGCTGCAAGGTCACTGTTAACTCTCCTGCAACACTTGACATCGGTAGGCATTTGTCTTCCGGGCCTCCAGGTCACTCTTGGGTGGCATAGACTCTGTCCCCTCTGCTTACAGTTACTTCTCCTCCTGAATCCACATTTGGGTTCCACTGGATGCTTCCACCTTCAACAGCGGCATCTTCCTGAAGTCCTCCATTAAGTTTGACGGCGGTTTCCGACGTCACTTCACACCTGTGCACCCTGTTTCCCTGATGTAGGTATCCTGGTTCCTAGGGTATCCACGGGTTGGATGGCTCTCCAAACTTCTGCCTTTCCTGGGGTCTCTTCAGGGTCCACTGAGAAGGGTCCTTGTTCTCTAAAATTGCATCCGCGACTTACCCATTGACTTCAACCGAGCACGCAGTCGTGTTCCCACTCTGCACACGGCCTCTGTTGGGTTCCTGGTTGCTTACCTTGGGCAGTTCCTGAGGTCCCCAGCACTTCTATGTCTTCTGGGTATAGTCTTGATTTGGTTCGTGGGTCGCAATACATTATTTTATTATATGGTTTGGTCCCCGCGGGTGACCACTGTGTATATCGTGCTACTTACCAGTTTCTTCGCAAAGTATTGTGTGCCTTGTGTATATCTCCAGGTAGGAGATATTTGTATGTTAGTGAGT
Organism: Triturus cristatus; assembly: GCF_964204655.1. NCBI lineage: Eukaryota > Metazoa > Chordata > Amphibia > Caudata > Salamandridae > Triturus > Triturus cristatus. Next base: position 782,554,259 of record NC_140592.1, read on the forward strand.
ACTTTATAAAAAATATTTATTTTTATAAATACACTGGGTGGTTCTTTTTCATTTAATCTATTTCATTAAGATTACGTTCTGTAAAACAAGCTGCTTTACACTCCTTCTGGACTAAGCCTGAAGTCCGCTTTCCACAGCGACCAATTAGAGAGATTTCTAATGTTGTCTAAGACCACTAAAATCACCATAAGGGTTGTCTGGATTAGTGCAAGGTGCTACACATAAATAAGTGAGCACCATATACTAGGCCAGCCTCTCACAGGAGCTTATTTGGAAACTGAGCTGGTGTGGTGTTAAAAAAACAAAAACAAAAAAAACCCAATGGATTAAAACCAGATCTCCTGACTGGGGGTGAATTTTTGCATTGTTCAGCATTCCCTTCATCATATGTTCTTTTTACTTTTGTCGCCTTAAGTGGGAAGGGTATGCCCAGAAGTGGCTCACTGTGCCACTGAATTCAAGCTAGCCTGGCTGATGAGGGGTGATACCCCGTAACCTGTGCCAGGGTGCTTGTTTACAGTCCAGGGAGGACCTAGCTTGTTAGTTTGGGCTGGACTGGTCCCATGGGTAGCAGGGTCAAGACTGATTTGCATATGCAGGGTCCAAACTGCGGTGGCGTGGTGGGCAAAAAAAACAATGGATTAAACACAGATTAGTTGACTGGGGGTGAATGTTTGCATTGTTTAGCATTCCTCCCATCATCTGTTCTTTTTGCATTTTGCATAAGACACGTCAGAACAAATATTTTTTTTAAAGGAAGATTTGTTTAAAAACATTGATCAGATCTTATTGATGCTGGTAAGCAAGATTTGAAAAAACCCTAAAGCTTTCTTATTAATAACCTTTCTTGTTATGTTATTGGGGATGCAAATCTAAGAGTCCCAAATCGTATTCAGTGTGTTCCTCCTTTTTAATATGTTACTCAGACTTACAATGATGGTAAGAAATTGCGTACTGGATGCTACATGACTCTTAGTTGAGACTAAAGACAATTTGTTTTTGTTTGCTGATGTTGCCTTAGTATTTTCACAACAATGTAGCTGCAGCAGCACGTTTTGGGCATTAGTTTGGCTGCTGTCAGTTAGCAATAAAAGAATCAATCATAATGCTTGTGCTGTGTCCTAAATAAAAATACAGATGTTGCACTGTGATAGCAGGAAAATTCTACCTTTTAAATTAGTGGGTGGCTACATTTAGCCATCTTATGTCATAGCTTAAGGTAGCCCTCTCGACCCAGGGAATAGTGGAAAGAAAATGGTTTTGGGCTTCAGCTTGTCATTGATGCACTGGCTTGGTAAGAAATACCCCACTCTCAGGTGAGACTCTTGGAGTTCGATTAGCAGTTAATCTTTTAGTTATTCAGCATCATAGAGATAGTATATCCAACCATCCCGTTTATCTAAAGGCAGGGGGGTGGGCGGGAGGGGGGGGGTATAACTGACACAAGGTGGGGGGGTAAGGGGGGTAACCCAGACAGCAGGGGGAGGGTGACCGGGGGTAACAGACAGCAGGGGGCGTGCTGGCAGGGGGCAACACAGACAGCAGGGGGAGGGTGGGTGGGGGTAACAGACAGGGGGAGGGCTGGCAGGGGGCAACACAGACCTCAGGGGGAGGGTGGTTGGGGGTAACACAGACAGCAGGGGGGGTGGTCGGGGGTAACACAGACAGCAGGGGAGGGCGGGCGGGGGTAACAGACAGCAGGGAGAGGGCGATAAGGGGTAACATAGGCAGCAGGCGTGAGCGGTCGGGGGTAACAGACAGGGAGAGGGCGGGTTGGGGGTAACACAGACAGCAGGGGGAGGGCGGGCGGGGGTAACATAGACAGCAGAGGGGAGCTGGCAGGGGGCAACACAGACGGCAGGGGGAGGGTGGGCGGGGGCAACACAGTCTGGGAGGGCTTGCAGGGGGCAACACAGACAGCAGGGGAGGGTGGTCAGGGGTAACACAGCAGTGGCGGGCGGGGGGTAACACAGGCAGCAGGGGGGCTGGCTGGAGGCAACAGACAGCAGGGGGAGGGTGGGTGGGGGTAACAGACGGGGGAGAGCTGGCAGGGGGCAACACAGACAGCAGGGGGAGGGTGGTTGGGGGGGTAACAGACAGCAGGGGGGGTAACAGACAGCAGGGGGAGGGTGATCGGTGGTAACACAGACAGTAGGGTGAGGGTGGGCGGGGGTAACACAGCAGTGGGTGGGGGTAACATAGACAGCAGGGGGAGGGCTGGCAGGGGGTAACAGACAGCAGGACGAGGGTGGGTGGGGGTATCAAAGACAGCAGGGGGAGGGTGGTCGGGGTAACAGACAACAGGGGGAGGACGGGCAGGGGGGGTAACAGACAGCAGGGGGAGGGTGATCGGGGGTAACACAGACAGGGGAGGGTGGTCGGGGGTAACAGACAGCAGGGGGAGGGTGGTCGGGAGTCAGACAGACAGCAGGGGGAGGGTGGGCAGGGGGTAACAGACAGCAGGGAGAGGGCGATAAGGGGTAACATAGGCAGCAGGCGTGAGCGGTCGGGGGTAACAGACAGGGAGAGGGCGGGTTGGGGGTAACACAGACAGCAGGGGGAGGGCGGGCGGGGGTAACATAGACAGCAGAGGGGAGCTGGCAGGGGGGTAACACAGACAGCAGGGGAGGGCGGGCGGGGGTAACAGACAGCAGGGAGAGGGCGATAAGGGGTAACATAGGCAGCAGGCGTGAGCGGTCGGGGGTAACAGAAAGGGAGAGGGCGGGTTGGGGGTAACACAGACAGCAGGGGGAGGGCGGGCGGGGGTAACAGACAGCAGAGGGGAGCTGGCAGGGGGCAACACAGACGGCAGGGGGAGGGTGGGCGGGGGCAACACAGTCGGGGAGGGCTTGCAGGGGGCAACACAGACAGCAGGGGAGGGTGGTCAGGGGTAACACAGCAGTGGCGGGCGGGGGGTAACACAGGCAGCAGGGGGGCTGGCTGGAGGCAACACAGACAGCAGGGGGAGGGTGGGTGGGGGTAACAGACGGGGGAGGGCTGGCAGGGGGCAACACAGACAGCAGGGGGAGGGTGGTTGGGGGGGTAACACAGACAGCAGGGGGAGGGTGATCGGTGGTAACACAGACAGTAGGGTGAGGGTGGGCGGGGGTAACACAGCAGAGGGTGGGTGGGGGTAACATAGACAGCAGGGGAGGGCTGGCAGGGGGTAACAGACAGCAGGACGAGGGTGGGTGGGGGTATCAAAGACAGCAGGGGGAGGGTGGTCGGGGTAACAGACAACAGGGGGAGGACGGGCAGGGGGGTAACAGACAGCAGGGGGAGGGTGATCGGGGGTAACACAGACAGGGGAGGGTGGTCGGGGGTAACAGACAGCAGGGGGAGGGTGGTCGGGAGTCAGACAGACAGCAGGGGGAGGGTGGGCAGGGGGTAACAGACAGCAGGGGGAGGGCAGGTGGGAGTAACATAGACAGCAGGGGGCTGGCAATGGGCAACACAGCCAGCAGGGAGAGGGTGGTCGGGGGTAACAGCCAGCAGGGAGAGGGCGGGGGTAACACAGACACCAGGAGAAGGGCTGGCAGGGGGCAACACAGACTGCAGGGGGAGAGCTGGCAGGGGGCAACACAGACCGCAGGGGGAGGGTGTTCGGGGGTAACAGACAGCAGGGGGAGGTTGGGGGTGCAACACAGACAGGAGGGGGAGAACTGGCAGGGGGCAACACAGACAGCGGGGGAGGGCTGGCAGGGGGCAACAGACAGCAGGGGAGGGTTTTCGGGAGGTAACAGACAGCAGGGGGAGGGTGGTTGGGGGTAACACAGACTGGGGCAGGCGGGGGTAATACAGGCAGCAGGGGAGGGCTGGCAGGAGGCAACACAGACAGCCGTGGGAGGGCGGGCGGGGGTAACACAGACAGCAGGGGGAGGGCAGTCGGGGAGGTAACACAGACAGCAGAGGGAGGGCGGTCGGGGGGTTGCAGACAGCAGCGGGAGGGCAGTCGGAGGGTAATACAGACAGCGGGGGGAAGGCGATAGGGGGGTAACACAGACCGCAGGGGGAGGGTGGGCAGGGGTAACACAGACAGCAGGGGGAGGGCAGTCGGAGGGTAATACAGACAGCCGGGGGAAGGCGATGGGGGTATAACGGACAGCAGGGGAAGGGTGGGCAGGGGTAACACAGACAGCAGGGGGAGGGCTGGCAGGGGGCAACAGACAGGGGGAGAGGGTGTTCGAGGGGTAACACAGACTGCAGAGGGAGGGCTGTCGGGGGAGTAACACAGACAGTAGGGGGGAGGGCGGTCGGAGGGTAATACAGACAGCATGGGGAAGGCGATAGGGGTAACACAGACCGCAGGGGGAGGGTGGGCAGGGGTTACGCAGACAGCAGGGGGAGGGCTGGCAGGGGGCAACAGACAGGGGGAGGGTGGTCGAGGGGTAACAGACTGCAGAGGGAGGGCTGTTGGGGGAGTAACACAGACAGTAGGGGGGAGGGCGGTTGGAGGGTAATACAGACAGCAGGGGGAAGGCGATAGGGGGTAACACAGACCGCAGGGGGAGGGTGGTCGGAGGGTAATACAGACAGCAGGGGGAAGGCGATAGGGGGTAACAAAGACAGCAGGGGAGGGTGGGCAGGGGTAACTGACAGCAGGGGGAGGGCGGTCGGAGGGTAATACAGACAGCAGGGGGAAGGTGATGAGGGTAACATAGACGGCAGGGGGAGGGTGATCGGGGGTAAAACAGCCAGCAGGGGAAGGGTGGTCGGGGGTAACAGCCAGCAGGGAGAGGGCGGGGGGTAACACAGACAGCAGGGGGAGGGTGGGCGGGGGTAACGCAGACAGCAGGGGGAGCGTGGTCGGGGGGGCAACACAGACAGCAGGGAGAGGGCTGGCAGGAGGCAACACAGACAGCAGGGGGAGGGCTGACGGGGCAACAGACAGCAGGGGGAGGGCTGGCTGGGGGCAACACAGACAGCAGGGGGAGGGTGGTCGGGGGGCAACACAGACAGCAGGGGGAGCGTGGTCGGGGGTCAACACAGACAGCAGGGGGAGCGTGGTCGGGGGTCAACACAGACAGCAGGGGGAGCGTGGTCGGGGGTCCACACAGACAGCAGGGGGAGCGTGGTCGGGGGTAGCACAGACAGCAGGGAGAGGGCTGGCAGGAGGCAACACAGACAGCAGGGGAGGGCGGTCGGGGGGTAACACAGACAGGGGGAGTGTGGTTGAAGGGTAATAAAGACAGCAGGGGGAAGGCGATGGGGGGTAACACAGACAGCAGGGAGAGGGCTGGCAGGGGGCAACAGACAGCAGGGGGAGGGTGGTCGGGGAAAACACAGACAGCAGGGGGAGCGTGGTCGGGGTCAACACAGACAGCAGGGGGAGCGTGGTCGGGGGTAACAGACAGCAGGGGGAAGGCGATGGGGGTAACAGACAGGAGGGGGAGGGCGGTCGGAGGGTAACAGACAGCAGGGGGAGGGTGGGGGGGCAACACAGACCCGAGTGGGAGGGTGGGCAGGGGGTTAACACAGACAACCCCTCCCTTGTTCGCCGTACCCGCCCTCCCCGTCCGTGCAAACCCTCCACTCGCCCTCCCTCGTCCCCGCTGCCGCCGCCCAACCTCCATTGTTCATGGAGTTGCCTGGCACTCCATTTGTCCGTACTGACAACTCTCACAACTTGAAAATCTGATGCATTATAAAAGATACTTTAAATTTGTTATCTGCTCCTTCTTAAATGCCTTTCTAATTAATTATACGTTTTCTGGAAACTAAGGACCTAGGTTGAATATGTACCACCCTTTTTATTTTATTTTTTATTTTTTACTCTTCTGCCAATTGCATTACTAAGCTGTACATTAAGGATAATAGAAATGATAAACCCTATTTCTAAAATAATTTCAGAACAGAATACACTGAAAAGTGACATCCTGGCAACAGAAAATGCATATTGACACGTCACTTTTACAGTCTAAAAAAGTACGTTGAAAATATTTCAATTATGTCCAACAAAAATCAATATTATCATAATTGTTTTGAAAGAACACTTCACGTATTAGGCACACAATTCAGTAGCTAACTGAAGTATATAAATAAACATTTAAGGCACTTCAAATGTGTTTTAACATACTGATTATTTAGAAAGCTGAAGGCCAGCCAGGCTAATTTCTAAATAAGTTTTCAGAGAAATCATTTTTTGTTGAAAATGTGAATTGTGAGCTAATTACATTGTGGCATTGTTTTACCATTTTAGTGTCTCCGTTTGCAATGATAGCGTATCTCTCCCTGGACAGTTCCCTGATGTCAGCAAATCTCCCCTCGGTGTCAATCTGCATCGGATTTACAAGAGCATTTAGAACAGTAAGTATTTATGTGAGCTACTTGTGTTTCTTGTATTTGCCTGTGGTCTAAAGATGTTGGCAGAACTAAGAATATAAACGTAACGAAAAACAGGAGAACACTATTTGTTCAATAATTACATAAACGACAATCCTGTGCAGCAGACAAGAGTAGTTTGTAAATGTGACAGAAAATTTCATTCAGTACACAAGCCAAAGTCTGATTTGCGGCCTTTTCGCTAATTGAACTGGGCTACTGTACAGTATGTTAATTCTAGAATCTTCGTTTCAACTGTCTATGGTATTGGTCTACACGTATTTTTCCTTCACTGTTGTCAAATGGCCATTAACGGCAGTCCCACAAGAATTCCTGTCTAGTGGTTGACTGGTATGCGTTAGAAGCAACAGTTAATTAACAAAATCCATCCAGTAAGTAAGATTTTCTCCACTCTGATTTCATATTTATTCGCTCTCGCTGCTGTGACATTACTTGGATTGGTAGGGTTTGGGCTTCCTTCAGCAAATACAGTTATGCCTTCTTTTGCTTACTCCCTCATATGTCACAAAAATAAAATTGTTTGACTTGCCTCCATTTCTACTATCTCACAGTGTCACCATGGAGGCTTGTGTCACCGACACGATCTGTAACAGCTGATAAACAATCTCCTTTAGAGCACCCTTCACTGGTTTCCACAACTCTGCCACCCTGGCCTAGTCTGTGAGCGTATTATCAATTTTAGTGTTTGTTATTCTGATATAGACTTTTAGCTGCAGATTCCTTACCTTTGAATTTCCCAGGCGTCAGACTGGATCCGGAAACGTTTTGTGTGAGCCCTGATTTTTTTATCTCCAGTGCCAATATTTAAAACCTTTCTCTCATAGGATTGGGTCCAGTACAACATAGCTTTCATGTCTGATCTACATGACTTGCACAAGTCTCAGTGGAAGAATTAATTAGTTTATCAGGAGCCAGGTTTGTCACCCTAGTAAACCAAATTTCCTCATGTGGCCTCTTTAAGGAGGGGGATGGGGGCGTAGGTAAGCTAACCAGCATGGCGGACGCACATCTCTAGTGATCTGATAGCCTGCCCGACAATCCCAACCCATTCGGCCTGGTGGCGAGACAGAGAAACTTCCCAGTGATGCGGAAAACTTTCTAACTCACATCCCCATCTCCCTGCTGAGTTGGGAGTGAATCTGATTGTAGGAGGATGGCTTAGTATATGGTGCTCACTTATGTAAGTGTAGCACTCTGCACTAATCCATACAACCCTTATGGTGATTTTAGTGGTCTTAGACAACCTTAGAAAGCCCTCTAAGTGGTAGTTGTGGAGAGCAGCCTTCAGGCTTTTTCCAGGAGTGTAAAGCAGCTTGTTTTACCAGCACTTAATCTTATGGTATGAGTTAAGTGAAAAAGAACCACACAGTGTAGTTATACATTTTTTTTATTTAATATTAACACGGACTAATACAATGCATCTCCTACCCGGAGATATAAACACATTACACATAATACTTAGTCAATAGAATACGTAAATAGCGCAGAATACACAGTGGTCTCGAGGGAGAGACCAAACCAGATACTAAAATAGTGGAATGCGAACCATGACTTATGTCAGGACTGGACCCAGAAGATGTAGAAGAGTCAAGGACCTAAGGAACCACCCAAGGTGAGTATCTAGGAACCCCACGGCGGACGTGTGCAGAGTGGGAACACGTGTACATACTCGAAGTCTACAGGTAATTTTTAAGAAGGACCTTCCCAGTGGACCCTGAAGAAATCCCGTGGAAGATGGGAGGGTTGAAGAGTCGTCCCCCCCCCCCCCCCACTCATGTATACCCCAGGAACCAGGATGCCTACACCAGGGAAGCCGGGTACATAGGTGCGAAGTGACGTCGGACATCTCCGCAGCCCACAATAGAGAACTTCAGGAAAGTTGCCGCTGGCAAAGAAGGTGAAAGAGTTCAGTGGAACCCAAAGGTGGATTCAAGATGAGCGGTACCTGCAAGCAGAAAGGGACAGTGTCTATGCCACTCAGGAGTGACCAGGAGGCACGAGACACGAATGCCCACAGATGTTGGAAATGCAGGAGAGTTTGACGGTGCCCTTGAAGTTGCAGCTGTACAGACCAGGCGATGCTGTAGAAGACCAGGAGCCATTTACGAGCTTTCCCAAGTCTGATGTCGAGAGTCAGGAAGTCCGTGTCCGACCGGAGCACCAACAAGCCTTTGCAGCGGCAACTTAGTCGAAAAAGGTGCAGTGTCGAGACCAGCAAGGTACAAGTGACTCACCATGAGCAGGTAAGTCAGAGCAGGCCTCGAGCAAGCAGGGTAGTCCCCTGAAACCAAAGAATGAGGGTCTTCTTTGGCTTCAGTAGACTACCCTGCTTGCTCGGGGCCCACAGGATGGAGGCACAGGAGTCGCAAGAGGACATCGAGCAGCTTGCCAATGGATTAAGGTCCACTCTGCAAAGGATGCGATGCAGATGAAGATCTTGGCTGCAGGAGATGCTTGAGGCTGGAGCTTTTTGGAGCCTAAAGATCTCTGGAGGAGAGAGTCAATGAGCCTTGGCAACGACAAGATGACGCACTCCACAGGGGTACTGCTCCAGCCGTTCTGACTAGGAATACAGACCTGCAACTTGCTAGGAAGATAGTACAGGCCTCGAGGGAGTTGCAGAACCACCACCTGTGTTACTGAACCTTTTGTAGTCTGTAAGAGCTCGGGAACAGCAGACCGGTCAGCTTGGTTGCAGTGCCTGCTGGTGCTGGAAAGTAACTCCTTCACTCCAAGGGATATGCCTTCGGGTGTCTTGGATGTCCACAGGCCTTGTGAAGAACCTGTATGGAGCACAGGCACAGACCTTGCAGCAAACTTGCATGACGATGAGACCATTAGCAGCAGGAGTCTTCCCAGTTGCAGTCTTGGTTCCCAAAGCGAAGTCCAGCGATGCCCAGAGTGCTCAGACGGTTGAAGTGGTGTTGGAACTGAATCTTGTCCCACGACGAATCTAGGGACCCACCCACAGGTAAGCCCTTAAGTACCCAAAGGAAAGGGTTGGGAAGATTCAGGGGTCCTTCCCACAGGAGGGGCTGGACAGTGATGATATTCCCATTCCTTTGTCCAGTTTCATGCCAGAGCTGGAGCCAACAGCTCCCTGAACTATTTGAATTGGAGTATACAAGGAGGGCACCAAATGTACCCTTTAAGTAGTCTCAGTGGCACTGGCAAGTGCCCCCACCCTGTCCCAATACACCAAGTCCTGTGCTAGCACCAGCTTACGTAGGCTACAACGGCAGGCCTGTAGTCACAATTTGTGTGGTCTCTCATGGGTAGAATAATACATTCTTCAGTCCATGGGAGACCCCTGATGTACCTATGCCCCGGTACCTTAGTACCATATACTAGGGACTTACAAGGGTACACCAGTAGCCAATCTGGAGTGTACCCAAGTACTCGCCATGTCCAATTTAGGCAAGAAGCACAGAGACTGTGGTCCTGATTAGCAGGATCCCAGTCAGACTTATCAGTAAAACATAATGACACCAGCAAAAAGTTAGGGTGACCATGAAGGCAGATCCTACTTTCCTGCACCCCTCTAAATGTAAGGAGATGAGACTAACCTTGCCCAGTTGAGTCTTCATTTTCTAAGTGGAAATATCTGGAGAGTCCATCTGCATGGTTACTCCCAGGCCTGTGTTCCACTGAAAAGTCCATCCCCTGTAGGGAAAACCACCTCAAAAGCTTGGAGTTTTCACCCTTCATTTCTTTAATCCATAAGAGGGGCTTATGGTCTATCTGAACAAGAAAGTGAGTACCAAACTGGTATGGTCTCAACTTATTCAACGCCCGGACCACAGCAAAGGCCTCCCTCTGTATAACTGACCAACGTTTCTCCCTGGGGGGTCAGTCTTCTGCTTATAAAAGCTACCAGTTGGTCCTGGCACTCTGCATTCATTTGTAAAAGAACAGCTCCTACCCCTATCTCAGATGCATATGTCTGGATAATGAAAGTTTTGGAATAGTCGGGACTCTCGCAGAATGGGAGCAGTGCACATGGCCTGCTTCAGGTCATCCGATTCCTTTTGACAGCTTACTGTCCACTGAACTTTCTTAGGTATTCTTTTGGAGGTAAGATCATTAAGGGGAGTCGCAATGTACCCATATCCCTTAACAAACCTACGGTAGTACCCTGTCAGGCCCAAGAAAGCTCTGACCTGAGTCCGGGTAGTGGGAGCAACCCAGTCCAGAATGGTCTGGATTTTGTTCTCCAATAGCTGATCTTGGCCTCCTCCTGCCAGGTGCCCCAAGTATACAAACTGGCAATTGGCCTTGATATTGAGGTCTGCCTTCTGCAGGGCCTCCAGAACATGCCTGAGGTGGACCAGGTGATTCTCCCAGGTGGAGCTAAAGACCGCATTATAATCTAGATATGCTGCACCATAGGCTTCCAGACCTGTTTGGACTTTGTTCACCAACCTCTGAAAGGTGGCGGGTGCTTTTTTCAGACCAAAGGGCATCACAATAAATTGATAATGCCCACTGAGGGTTGAAATGCAGTTTTTGGATTGGCATCTTCAGCTAGTCTGATTTGCCAGTAGCCTGCAGTTATGTCAAATGTACTCCGATATTTGGCTGAGGCGAAAGTGTCCATAAGCTTATCCGCCCTAGGAATAGGATGGGCTTAAGTCATAGTGACTGCATTGAGCCCTCTGTAGTCCACACAAAACATCATCTCTTTTTCCACCCTTGGTGTGAGGTTTTAACACAAGGACTACTGGACTAGCCGTGGGGCTATCTGAAGGCTCGATGACCCCCAATTCCATCATCTTTTGGACCGTACTGGTTCGATGGAGTGTTTAGAATTGGGGCAGGAAGAAATTGTGCTCAAGCAAGTATGCAATGGAGTCAGAGATGTAATAAATGAATACGGTGCCACAAGGTCAGGGGAAATAAACTCAAGCAAAAAACAACCCTTGCGAGTGTAGGTCAGGACCCACACTATAAATTTAGAACCAAGTCCTGTGCACACATTTTAGAGCATAGGTTTCAGTGTAAAAAACAATTTTCAAAGTACTTTGCGTTCAGAAATTATGAAGGTCGACATCAGGAGTATCTTAAATAAGATTCTTTTATAACAAGTATTTTAGGTCAATACAGAAAGAAAACCAAATGATAATTCCAACCCGGTATTGGCACGGGTTCATCAAACAGAAGACGCAGGTTTCTTATGAGATGGATAAAATGGGAAGCCAAATGTGTCGCTCTTCCCTGGTGTTTTAAAGTAAAAACAAAACGCAAACGAGCGGACGCGTATGTCCATGTTGCAGGGAGACCTCCGCTTCCTGGTTCGTCGGGCGAAAGTAGAAATGACGCAGGTTATTAAATAAAGGGATAGAAGGGGAAGGCAAAATGTCGCTCTTCCCCTGTGTTTTCGAGTTCCACCGAAAACACAAAAAGACGGACATGTAAGTCCGTGCGGTCGGGAGACCTAAGCTCCCTGGTTTGGACGGGTGATGCTGAAGTCTCGTATGTGTTTTGTTTTTACTTTAAAACACCGGGGAAGAGCGACACATTTACCTTCCCATTTTATCCATCTCATAAGAAACCCGCGTCTTCCGTTTGATGAAGCCATGCCAATACCGGGTTGGAATTATCACCGGTACTGCGACTCCCGCACCACGGTTTGTCTTTCCTTACAGCCCTGAAGAGTCACAAGTTAACTTATTCATGACGCAACACGTGTCGGCTGGTTTTCTTTCTGTATTGACCTAAAATACTTGTTATAAAAGAATCTTATTTAAGATACTCCGGATGTCGACCTTCATAATTTCTGAACGCAAAGTACTTTGAAAATTGTTTTTTACACTGAAACCTATGCTCTAAAATGTGTGCACAGGACTTGGTTCTATATCTTTTGGACCTTGGTCCTGATGCAGTCTCTGACATGGTCAGCCTGTCTGTAAATTTTGTTCTTTACTGGCAGACGGTCACCTGTGTCCACTTCATGGGTATGCCAGGTGGTATGACTGGGTTTCAGAGAAAACATGTGCTTGTACTGATTGAGCACCCTTATCAATCAGCTTGTTGCTGGTCAGCGAGGCTTCCTGTCAAGGCTATTTAACAGACCCATCCACAGGGTTCTGTGAGAGGAAGATCCGGGACAGAGGCACTCTCTTCCTCCTGTCCCTCAACATTGGCCATGAGCAAGCTCATATAACCTTGTCCACAAAAGACTTTAGGTGGTTCATATGAAGTACCCTGTGGGGACTTCTTGGAGTGCCTAGGTCCACCAGGTAGGTGGCTTCACCTTTCTTTTCAAGGATTGTTTGGGGGCACTCAATTTTTCTTGGAGAGCTGCTGGGGCCACAGGCTGCAGTACCCACACTTTCTGGCCAGGCTGGTAAACAGTCAGGACAGCCTTTTGTTCATGCAAAGCTTTCTGAAGCTCCTGGCTGGCCTCAAGGTTTTTGCTCCCCATCATCATATACTCAGCCATGCGTGAACGCAGGCCAAGTACATAGTTGACAATGTCCTGTTTGAGAGGTTGCTCCCAGCCCTCCTTAACTAGACCCGATGGACCCCTAACTGTATGTCCAAACAGAAGTTCAAATGGGCTGTAGCCCACCCCTTCTGAGGGACCTCTCTGTAGGCAAAGAGAAGGCAGGGTAATAAGACATCCCATTTTCACCGTAGCTTTTCTGGGAGTCCCATGATCATACCCTTTGGGTCTTTTTGAACCTTTCAACAGGCCCATTGCACTGTGGATGGTAGAGTGTGGTAAACTTATAGTTTACACCACACTCTTTCCACATTGCAGTGATATAACTAGCCATGATGTTTGTACCTCTGTCTGACTGGACCTCCTTAGGAAACCGCACTCTAGAAAAGGCTCCCAGAAGGGACCTAGCTACCACAGGAGCTGTAGTGGTACTACGTGGAATAGCTTCTGGATACCTTGTGGCATGGTTCACCTCCACTAGGATGTAACTGTGTCAAGATGCTGTTGGAGGGTTCAATGGACCGACAATGTCTTTCCCTACTTTCTCAAAGGGAACCCCAACCAATGGAAGTGGAATTAAGGGGGCCTTTGTCGTGCCACCTTCTTTACCACAAGCTTGGCAAGTGACACAGGAGTGACAAAACACCTTGGTGTCTTCAGACATGTGGGGCCCTTGAAAATGAGGGACAAGCCTGTCTAAAGTCTTGCTTTGCCCAAGATGTCCTGCAAAGGGAATGTCATGTGATAGGAACAGAAGAAAACCCTTTATTTCTGAGGTATAACCAACCTCCGGGTGGCACCAGGCTTGGGGTCTCTACTCTCAGAAAACAGGAGTCCAGCTTCCCAATAGATCTTATGGGACCCTCTGACTTTCCCTGCCTCCTCAGCAGCAGCTTGCTGTCTGAGTTGTTCAAGAGGGGGGCAGGATTTCTGCTCCAGACTCAAGTTTGCCCTGGAAGGGCCCCCGTGCCCCCAAGAACTCTGCCATGTCAGGTCCCAGTTTCTCTAGGTCAGTTCCTCCACAGGGGCTAGAGTCATCTCCCTCAGGAGACTGATCCTCACTGGGAGTCTGGGAGGAGGATAACTCCTTACTCTACCTGGTCCTTCTCTTAGGAGCTAGCTGGTCTATTTTTCCAGGATCCAGAGCTCCCTTAGGGCCTTATGTAGGTGGGCTGGCATTTACCACTTCATAAATACCGAATCATACCGATTCGGTATTTATGAAGTGGTAAATGTAATGTAGGTAATGAGTCGGTAATTATTACCGAATCGGAAAAATTCGGTAATTACCGAATCGGTATTTACTGATTCGGTAATGAGGCATACCTTCCCATTGATGGGAAGGTATGCCTCATTACCGAATCGGTAAATACCGATTCGGTAATGGGGGAGCACATGCAAGGGTGGCAGGGTGTCACATTGACACCCTGTTGCACCCCTGATTCGGCCATGTGTGCACATGTGGCGCACATACATGCCCTAAGGGCATGTATGTCTGCCACATTGCACACTTAAACGTGCACAAAAATGCTTTTTGTCACCTATTCGTCATTTACCACCAACCTTTAGTTGGTGGTAAATAACGAATCCCCACACCCACCACACACTCCCCCTACATCTCATTTCATGATTCGGTATTTACCGAATCGGTAATTTTACCGATTCGGTAATTTTACCGAATCATGAAATTCTCCCCCTACATCTCAAAAGCCAAAATACCGGTCGGTAACGGTATAATTACCGAAAATCGGCCGTTACCGACCGGTATTTGGCTTCCTACATGAGGCCCTTAGTGCTTAACTGTTGGCCTGAGCCCTAGTAACATCAAATGCACTGGCAGAGATTCACATCATCTCTGCATATGTGCTGAACTCCACTTCAGACCAGGCTGAAGTTTCAAAACCATTGCCCAACACACAGTCAACAGGTAGGTCTGGGAAAACAACAACTCTTTTAGGGCCAGTTACCCCTTCCCAGGTGAGATTTACAACTGCCAAGGAATAATCAGTCCTGACATTGCTTGCATTGGTCACTTGGTAAAGTTGACCAAGTATGATTTGGTCAGGAGACACAAGTTTCTCTGTCACCATGTTGACACTGGCCCGTCTCCCTGTATGCCACAGCTTCCTGGCCATTAATCAGAGGCTGTTGCCTGTACTTGCCCAAGTTAGTGGGGACTTACTAGTAAACTGGCACGTTACATGCCTCTGTCACAGGCATGGACAGTCTTAGTGGAAGTCCTGACTAGGACAGAACCCACTTTACAACCCAAGGTAAACCCTACTAATCCCTTGGGGGCACTACTAGTACTTGTACTGGTGCTAGGGGCGCTAGTTGCCTTATGGGCATTCATTAGTAGTAGGTTCTTTGGTGTTGGCTGTTGAGCAATTGGGATCTCTTGCTCTGTGGCCTTTCTCCTTACACAGATAACACCAAGGTTTCTTGCCAGAAGAAAAGGAGTTTTGGGACCCACCCTCAAGAATAAGATTTTTGGGACCTTGTGAAGACTACTTTTTGTCTTTACCCTCGTCCCCATCCTTCTCTTGGGCCTTAGAAGAATCTTGCTTCTTCTGGTCACCTCCATCACCATTGTTTTTCTGCTTCACCCCTGTATGGACCCATCTGTCTGCCTTCTTTCCCAATTCTTAGGGAGAGGTTAGATCAGAGTCCACCAGATACTGGTGTAGCTGCTGATTTAGACAATTATTAATTATGTGCTTTGCTCCCTCATCAATACATTGTACAATCCCTCATAGTCATGCACATTACTTCCGTGAAGCCAGTCTTCCAGAGCCTTTATTGCACTATCTACAAAGTCAACCCAGTCTTGGGTGTGTGCCTTCTGTGTGTCCCTGAATTTGAATCTGTACTGTTTGGTGTTAAACCAAATTCATCTAGGAGGGCACTCTCCAAGACTGTATAGTTGTCAACATCTTCCCTCTTGACAGTGAGAGGTTTGTTCCTGCCTTTGCTAGCAAAGGAGAGCCACAGGATAGCTGCACACTGCCCTTGAGGGACCTTCTGTACTTTATAGGCCCTCTCTAAGGCAGTGATCCATTTATGGATATCACCCCCCTCTTGGTAAGGAGAGACTATCCTGTTTAGGTTAGTAGTATCAACAGATTGCTCCATGACCCTAGAGACACTAGAGCTGCCACCATGGGACTCTAGTCCCAAATGCTTCCCATCCCTCTGTACTTCCAAGGTTCCCTCATCAAGGGCCATCTGCTCTTGCTTGATTCTGAGCTTGGTTCTCTCAAGCTTAAGCAGGTGGTATTCCCTCTCTAAGGAATCCTCCCTCATACCAGAGATGGAGGACCCTTTGAAGTTATTAGATGCATTGGATTTAACAGAGGGGGATCTAGACCCCCACCCCCTTCATTCTCTGCACCCTATCGGGAGGAATAAAGGGAAACCTACCTCTAGGGACACCCTCTGTACTATCTGTACTATTCCCTGGGGGGTCAGTTCACCAGTGTGGAGTCATCAGACTCCTGGTCATGCTCCGAATTTGTGTCACTGGGGTGAACAAATCTTCTGGAGCTACCCCACCCACATTGTTCCGCCCTTCCAACCCACCAGATTTCTGGAGGTCATCCTGCTGCAGCTGCTCTAAGAGTTGCTGAGTTTTAGGGTGACTACCGGTCTTCAACTTCCTGGATGCAGCCAGGGTCCTAAGTTTCTGGAACGCAAGAGAACTGTATCTTTAAGATTGAGACCCACTGGCTTCCCCAACTAAAGCCATGGTAAACTAGGTGTAGTGTGGTGTTGCACCTACCTACCTTAGTGTAAACTAAACTTTAAAAGGATTGTAGAAAGGGTTGTGCTAGACCCTCAACTAGCAATCCAAAATGTTCAGTAGAATTTACTACTTTACAAAAAGTATATATGAGCCTAATGCTAGTGATAGTGTTTCATCTCGCCACACCTAGATTAGCTGGTAAAACAGTGCAGGCTTAAATCCCAACTGCTGCACACCACTGTAGGAGGCTGGATAAGTATATGGTGCACACTAATTTAAGGGAAGCACCTTGCACTGATCCAGACAACCCTTATGGTGGTTTTAGTGGTCTTAGACAACCTCGAAAGATCTCCAAGTGGTAGCTGTGGAGAACAGCCTTCAGGCTTAGTCCAGAAGGAGTGTTCAGTAGCTAGTTTTACCAGAGCTAATCATGTAGTGTAGGTTAAACGAAAAAGAACCACACTCACTAGCACAATGGTATATATCCTACCAGGAGATATCAACACAAATGCACAAAAAAACTTCAGTTGCAACAGGTAAGTAAGCACAATACACAGTGGTCTCCAGGGGGAGACCAAACCATACACTAAGGAAGTGGAATGCTTACTGGGGCCAAAGTCGGGACTTGGACCAGGAGACTCGGATGAGCTGGGGACCCAAGGAACCACTCAAGGCAAGTACCCAGGAACCCCGCATAGGCTGTGTGCAGAGGGGAGAAACAGACATGTACTCAATAGAAGTCAACGGGAAAATCGTGGTTGCAGTTTTGAAGAAGGACACTTCCCAGTGGACCCTGAAGAAACCCCATGGAAGACAGAAGGTTGGAGAGTCACCTCACCCATGTATACCCCAGGAACCCGGATACCTACACCAGGGAATCCGGGTGCATAGATGCGAAGTGACGTCATAAACCGCCATATATCACAATGGAGGACTTCAGTAAAGATGCCGCCGGTGAAGACTGCAAGAGTCCGGTGGAATCTAAGGTTTGATTTTTAAAATTTTTTTTTATTTTATCCTCATTTGCCTCTTGAAAAAGACCAGATTCCATTTGCACACCTAACTGAGAGTAACCATGCCCCTCTGTGCTTGTGTGCTGGAAAAACCGGAAGAGGGAGGGGAGGAAAGTGTGATCCGCTCCGAGACTTTATGGCCCAGATTTTCCTGGAGCGTCACAACCCACCTCCACCTTCCCGCTATCGCTCCACTGCATTCCCCCAAGCGCCTGAGCACCGATTGGGAAGCATAAATGGAGAAAGACCAGGATAGCTGGACGAAGCTTAGCAGGCGTAATCATTGGATATTAATATTCGTTTTGTTGCTCACACCACTCCAAAGCAGGAGACCAAAAATTATGATTCTTAAAAGCTCTCGTATCTAACCCAGCCACATATTTAATAGAGGGCACCCAGTCAGAGAACTTGGGAGGAGATGTAGATATCCATTGCTTACAGATCTCTCTGCGTGGTATAAAAAACAGCTTGGATTTACTTTCTGTGACTTCTTCAGAGGAATCAACACAACCAAAGATAACCGACAGGACGCTTACCTTGATATCAGTGTCTAGCATCTTGGACAATGCCCTACTCGCGTTATTCCAGAATGACTGGATCTCAGGACAATCCAGGAACATATGTACATTGTCTTCTTTCAGACTCCCGCACTTAGGGCATGCCACATCACCTCCTCTTCCAAACCTTGACAGCCTCTGTGGTGTCCAATAGGCTCTATGGATGGAGAAAAGGTGATTTATTCTTAAATGCGCAGATTTAACTATTTTAAAAAGCATAGACATTGATACTTACCACTTATTTTCCAACGAGGGCCCCGGCAAGCATCTTCCCCATAACTCTGTTGGTAGAGTGAAAGTTCCATCCTCCAACTCAACCATCAGCCAATAGGTCAAAGCCAGCTCTTTTTTGATGGTTGCCTCTTCCATAAATGTATCTTCCAGATCATTCTGTTTTCCTATCACCGTAGTAGGATCTTGACACCAGCTTTGTATTTGGATATACTTGAATTTGGATACTTGTTGGTTCGACAGCTGATTACAAATATCCCAGCTTATTAATTGTGCTTCAGGCAAAATGTGATTCCATCTAGTTAGGCCTGCCTCTTTCAATGGTCTGGCTAGGGTATCTTTTGCCCAACCCGGTGAGCCTGGTGAGTCCCAGATGGGAGCCATGGAACTGTAATATGGTATCTTTAGAGCCTTTCTGACCCTGTACCAGGTCTCTGCTAGGCCTTTCAAAATCTTCAGCCTGACTGTCTTAAAGTATTTAGGGTCAGCGTATTTGAACAAAAAACCCTGGCTGGCTCCAGACTCCTGTCTTGACATAGCATCTAACAATCTCCCAAGTTCCGATGTTGTAGGAGTGTTAAACAGCATTTTTCCATTTTTTAATAGGAATGCCCATGAATAAAATAGTAAATCTGGCAAAGCTAAGCCACCTTTATCTACCCTCCGTCTCAGTTTCTTCCAGGCTATTCTTGGGCCTCTGCTTGACCAAATAAAACGACTTATTTGGCCTTGCAGTTTTTTAAGTGCTTCTCTTTCAAATGGAAGGGGGATGGCATCAAACAGGAAAGATAATTTTGGGAGAACCATCATTTGTATTAAATTGACTCGGCCTAGCAAGGTAAGCTGAAGATGTGCCCAGATTTTTAAAAGCCCATTAATCTTTCTTTGCCTTCTCGAGGTTCATTTTTGTTAGTTTAGAAATGTCTTGTGGGATCAAGACTCCCAGATATCTCATTACCTCCTTTTGAACACCTTCCCCCACTTCTAGATTCCAGGACATAATTTCGGTCTTACTTCTATTTACATCATAACCCGATGCTTTCCCAAAATCCTTTGTTAATGCATTAATACAACCTATAGTTTTATGCAGATTAGTTGTATAGATGAGAATATAATCTGCATAAAGGCCCAGTTTCTTATTCCAGCCTTGGAAGTGCAAAGGTATGATCTCAGAATCTTTCCTAATTCTTCTGGCCAGGGGCTCTATATACAGATTGAACAGGAGCGGCGATAGGGGACACCCCTGCCTCGTACCTCTGCTGATAAAAACTGGGTCTGTCAAGGAACCATTAATTAGCAATCTGGCTTTTGGCAAACTATATATAGCTTCCAATATTCTACAGAACTTTAGACCCAGATTTGCTGATCTTGCCGCTGCTTGTAGAAAGACCCAATTAACTCGGTCAAAAGCTTTAGTGGCATCTAAAGCAATTACCGCTAGTGGAAGCGCATAGGTAGATGCAAGGTCTATTGAGCCTATCAATGAGTGAGGTAATGCCTTTAGGTATCTTCCACAGATAAAGCCTTTTTGGTCTGTATGGATCAGCTCTGTCACAGGACCGTTCAACCTATCGGCCAATATCTTAGTGAAAAGCTTGTAGTCACAATTTAATAAAGAGATTGGCCGATATGAGTCACAGTTTGTTGGATTTTTTCCGGACTTCAGGATCAAGGAGATATTCGCCTCATTCCATGAAACTGGCATTTCGGTGCCGTTGATAAAAAGATCATTAAAGATTTCTAAAAGGAAGGGTATTAGTATATTCGCCAAAACTTTATAAACCTCAGAGGGTAACCCAAATGGGCCCGGGGCTTTGGCCTTCTTTCCTTGTCTTAATGCAAGCTCAACTTCCCCTTCCTTTATCTCCTGATTCAAAAGCCTGGATTTATCGGCTGTAATCTTTGAACCTTGGGATAGCCATACTTGAACCTCTTCCTGCGTGGGTTTTAGATCTGCTTGGTACACCTTGCTATAGTATTTGTGAAAAACTTGTTCAATCTCCTCGTTGTTAGTAATGAGGGCACCTGTACAGTCACTTTTGATCTGGTCAATCCTATTCCTCACCTGTTCTTTTTTTAGCTTTCCAAGCCAGCAGTTTACTACAGCCTTCACTATATTCAAAGTGAGCTAATTTGCTGGCTTCCCATTTTTTTCTGACTCTATCCTGTAAAATTGTTGACATTTTAGATTTTTCTCTCGGCACCTCTTGGAAAAAAGTTCCCCGGGCTTCTTCCTCCATCTTAGGGTCAGAGAGGTCTTTCTCTAGGGACCGAACCTTTTCCTCGATTGTTGACACCTCTTTATGATAGTTACGCCTTTTCTCAGCCGATAGTGTCCCAGATGTGGCTGAACCCTTATTAAACAGGAAGAACTCTTCTGTTTCTCTAGTGAGTGTGGCGACAATATCATCATCCTGTAAAATCGTGCGATCTAAGATCCATCTAGATTGGGAAACTTTCTCGTATAACTCTAAATGTATAACCACTGCCGAATGATCTGACAAATGGGCACCCACTTGTTCGACCTTTTGGATCCACTTAGTTAAATTATTATCGGTGAGGAAATAGTCTATCCTTGACTGATGTCTGTATTTATGGTTATAAAATGTAAAACCTTTTTTTTTGTTTCCGACCTTCAGCCTCCAGATGTCCCGAAGCCCCAGCTGAATCATAATTTGTTTGATGAACATTGACATTTTTGGGTTTACACAGGCTCTACTACGAGAGGTCCTATCTAGAGTATGATCCAAGACCGCATTAAAATCACCGGCCATAATGATTGGGTCAGAGGAATCCACCAATTCTGCTACTAGATCCCCAAAGGGGAGACATCCTCATTATTGGGGCCATAATATCCCACTAGCGTGAAAAGGTAGCCTAAAACCTTTGTCTTAACCACTAACCATCTACCTACTTTATCTGAAATATGGGCGCCGAACACCACTTGCGACCCTCTTTTGGCAAGAATCGCCACCCCTTTTGTGACAGCCGACTGAGATGAACAGGCTACTTCAGAGATCCAACTTTGGCTTCTAAAGAGGTCCAAACCCTCCTTTTCTGATAGGTGGGTCTCTCGCAATATAATGATCTGGGCTGGGCAGTCTCTTAAGTATTGTAAAATTTTATATCTCCTCCCTCGTACCCTAAGGCCATTTACATTCCATGACAGAACTCTTATTAAGAACTTACTTCTCCCAGTCATCCCTTTTAGAAGTTTTTAAAGCCGCACAAAGGTAAAAATAAGTAATAGGTGTTAAGACTATTTCAGAGGCTCTAGAGGATCTTTTTTTTTTTTTTTTTTTCTTTTTTCCCACTGCTCCCCACCCTGTGTCCCCTCCCGCCCTCCCACCCCATGGAAACCCCCCCCCCCCTACTTCTACATGGCTCAAGGCCATATGAGTGCACCCCCCCCCCCTTGAAGCGTCCACGGTAAAAAAAATGTAGTGTCATTCCTAATTAAGCACCTGAATAAGTTTGCCTACAAAGTATTTTTCTAGTTATTTAATTGATTGGTTAAGCCCCTTTTTTTTCACCTTAATTTCTAATTAGCAAAATAATTCACCTTTCCCCTTTTTTTTTTTTTGTTGATAGTGTGGTGCTATATCAAAGTTAATGGCTTAAACTGAAAGGGAGGAAAAGGCTAACTACCTGACTGGAAACCTTTAATAGTCATCCAACTTATCCACAGAATAGAAAATATGCATTTTATTGTTCAGCATAACCTTTAAATAGGCTGGAAACCTTAACTGAACTGAGGCGCCCAAGCGTTTTAAGCTCTCGATCCTTTGCCCCATTTCCCATTGCCTGTTAGAGGTGGTGACAGAGACATCCGATCTTATCTCATATCTGGCCCCATCTTCCTCAATTGATTTCACCCCCAGAGCTTTGGAGAGGATTTTCTCTTTTAACAAATAAGTTAGAAAGTTTAATAAGATTTTCCTAGGCGTGGACCTATTTGTATTGAGTCTGAAGGGGTCTCTATGAACACGTTGTATATCTTTTGCTAATTCCTCTTCTGACTCTTCTAACTGGAGCTTATTCTTGATAAGTTTTACAACATATGATGTATTATCGTCGCCTTCTCTGCCTTCAGGCACCTTCAGGATTTTAAGATTGTTTCATCTCTGGAAATTTTCTAACCTCTCAACTCTGTCCATACTCTCTTTTTCTACTATCTTTAGTTCGACAATTTTGGCACAATTCGCCTGGACCGTCTCCCTAAGTTCCTTGACCTCTCCCTCCAATGATGATGTTCTACCACTGAGATCATCTATCTTCCTCTCCATAACCTCGCAGGCCTTTTTTTTATCTCAAACTGGTTAGACTCTGATATTTCAAATCTATTCTTGATTTCGGCTGCTAAACCTGCTAGAAGTGCTCCCACTGATAGGTCTTCTTTATCTAACAATTTGGGGGTTTGATCGAGTTTTGTCCCTAAATTTTCTGAGTTGTTACTGGAGTTTGTTTCTGACATGCCTACTCCATTTTCCATCCGGTCTAGAGAGTCTGGGAAGGCTTCAGGGGATGTAATCTGCCTCGCAGTATCCCTCACCAGAGAATTGTTTGAACCTGCCATAGTGTTTTCACCCAGAATTAATACTTTAGGCAGAACTCTAAAATAGGTTTTAAGAGAGGGGGTGATTTTCACTTTAGGGTCCAGAAAGCTATTTTTTAGGGATCTTGGTAGAGATTTTTTATGTCTTAATTTTATAGCAGAGGGTATTGGATTTTTTTTACTATAGTGCATAAAAACTCAGGGACCTCTGCTCTTATTTCTTTCTCTATTTTCCCAGCCTTCTCTCCAACCCTCCTCTGCTCGTTCTCCTCTGTTTTCTTTTCGCTCCTACCACCTTCTTCCCCCTTAATACCCTTCTGCCTCCCCTTCTGCCCAGTAGAGCACTCTCTGCCGTTCAAAGACTCACCCTCTGCCCTGTCTCCAAGAGATTCTGTCAAACTACGGAGAGCATATGTAGATACTCCCTCCGCCTTGCCCCCAATGAGAGCTTTTCTCCTACCTCTCCTTACTTCTGTATTGAAGTGACCCTTTTGCAGGGGCGCTGTGACCTCCTCCTCTTGGATACCCCGGCTCTCAAGAGACTCCGCACGGCTGTCACTCGTTGGTGCCTCCTCGCCTCGTTGGAAAGCTCCACTAGACTCCTTCCGGGAGAAGCCTCCTCTGCCTCCCCCTCCCCGGAAGGAGATCCTCGCCGCCGCTCCTCTCCCCCTTCGGAGCTCCAGGGCCGCTCTACACCAGGCCCGCTCCGGCGCCATGTTGATCCGTGGAGTGGAGCGCCCGCGAGTCCGTCAAGCCTGGACGCACCCGAGCCGCATCAACCAACCTCCGATAGCCGCCTTCCGCACAGGGCACCTTCCGCGGTGTGCCAAGACCAGCCTCCCACGTTATTTCAAGGGCAGCCGGAGGACGACGAGCCTACAGACAGGGTAAGTGATGGAGCTTACGCTGTATGTTTTTTTACCTATACGGGCATTCTTTCACTTCCTTCTTAAACCAGGGACAAACTCAGAAAATTTGCAGCTCCTTCATTTTGGGTCTTTTTTGTTTTTTTTGGTTTCCAAGGACGCTTTTCCGGGAGCTCACCCGCGACCGGTTACTCACTGGCCGCCATGTTTTCCCTCCTCACTCCTTTTTGGTGATTGATCATCTAAGGGTGGATTCTTGAAGAGAAGAACCTAAAAGCAGAGGGGACAGAGTCCATGCCACTCGGAGGTGACAAGGAGGCATGGAAGAGCAATGCCCACCGATGATGGAAGATACAGGAATGATGATGGTGACCTTGTCGCTGCAACTGTGAGGAGCAGGCGACGTTGAGGAAGACCAGGAGTCGTCACCAATTGTCAGAAATCGAGAACCAGGGGATTGGTGTCTGGCGGGGCCACCACCAAGCCTTGGCAGCAGCAACAGATGTGGCAATCGGTGAAGGAGCAACATTGGGACCAGCAAGGTCCAAGGGATTTACCAAGTGCAGGAGGGTCAGAGTAGGCCCGAGCAAGCAGGGGAGCCCACTGTTGCTGGAGATGACCCTTGGGGAACTCATAGGCCGAAGGCACAGGAGTTGCAAGAGGACCTCGAGCAGCTCATCAAAGATGAAGGCCCACGGTGCAGAGGCTGCAGTGAGGATGCTGATATTGGCAGGAAGAGATACTGGAGGCTGGAGCTTCTTGTAGCGTGAAGATCTCTTGAGTGTAGAGCCAACAAGCTTTGGTAATGGCAAGGTGACGCGGTGCACAGGGGTTTGGTCCCAGCGGTTCCCGAAGAGGGATACTGGCCTCAAGATTGCAGAGAGGACAGGTCAGGCTTTGAGGGAGCTTCAGAACCATCACCTGTGTTGCTGAGCCTTTCGAAGTCCGTGGGACGTCAGGAGTAGCAAACCGGTCAGCTTTTTGGAGGTGTCTACAGATGCAGGGAAGTGATTCCTTCACTCCATGGGAGATTACTTTGAGCGTCATTGATGCCCACAGGTCTGTTGAAGATCCTGGAAGAAGCACAGACTCAGATGACGAAGAAGACTTGCAGAACAGCAAGACAAGGAGCAGCAGGAGTCTTCCTTGGTGCTGTCTCAGTTTCAGGCATACTCCAGGGAAGTCCAAGTGTCCAGACAGTCGAAGAGTGACATGGTTTCAGGCTTGAGTCCTGTCCCACGACTAATCTGACGACCCATCCACAGGTAAGCCCTTTTATACCCTTAAAAAGGGGTTAGGACGACTCTATGGTCCCTCCCAGAGGAGGGGCTGGGCAGAGGAAAGAATACTCCTGTGCACTTTGTCCAGTTTCGCGCCAAGGGCTCCCAGAACTGGTTCCTACTGGAATATGCAAGGAGGGCATCAAATGTACCCTTCAAAGCTGTCTGGTTGCACTGGCAAGCGCCCCCTCCTCAGACCAATACATCAAGTCCTGTCCTGTTACAGGAAACCTATTGTTCTCCCTAACCTTGCTTGAGCTCAGCAGCAGGAGGACAGAATCGTGTCTGGGGTCGACAGCAGCACTAGCTTGCTGGCAGACCCTGGAAGGCTGTTAAAGGGAGTACTGGAGGCTTCCCGGAGGAGCCCCCAGTGCATAGAACCATACCTCCAACACTGGTAACAGTTCTGGGATACGATTCCAACATGTTTGATACCAAACATGCTCTGGGTCGGCACAGCCATTATGTAGTTAGTCATCCCGTAATCATGCATGCCACTATATGTATCAAAATGGCTGACCACACTTACAAACCCCGGAGAATCAACTCCGGGGTTTGTAGGGGATGTCCTGCTCATACAGGGGCACCCTCTCACTCATAACCCAGCACCCTGCCTCGGGATTGAAAGGCCTGCCTTAGGGATGACTTATAGGTTTAAGTGTAGTGGCCTCAGATATAAGGAAACTTATCTGTCGTAAGTGGTGCTGGCACCAGTTTACACAGGCTGTAAAGGCAGGCCTGTAGTCACAGTTTAAGTGGTCTCTCGTGGGTGGCATAATGCATGCTGCAGCCCATAGGAGACCCCTGGTGTACCTATGCCCTGTGTACCTTAGTACCATATACTAGGGACTTACAGGGGTACAACAGTAGCCTATAGTGGAGGTACAGAAGTACTTACCAAGTCAAATTTAGGGAGGAAGCATAGTGACTAGGGTCCTGATAGCAGGATTCCGGTCCAACTAGTCAAAAAACATACTGGCATCAGCGAAAAGTGGAGGTAACCATGGAAGCAGATCCTTCTTTCATACAGGAATCTTAACCCTTTTGTTGTTAGGCCTTTCCCTTAGAATACTACGCCCTTCTTTAGATATTTGGGGTAGTTAACGCTTAGGCAGCCATAATATTTTTTCCTCATAAGGTATTCATGCCAAGCTGGAGTCCTTTTTTCCAGCATCCTGGGCATTCCAAAGGTACCCAGAGTTTGCATTTTCTCTGGCGGTTACTAGGAAAATATCCAAAATATGGCACAATTTTTTTTTTTTTTGGGAGGAAAATGGGAAAAAAGTGCGTCTCAAAAAAGCTTCTGTTTTTTCCCCCCCATAAGAATGGCATCAGCGATGGCTGTAGTCAACCGCTGAGCACAATAACCGTTTATTGAAGCAGCTTTGCTGTCTGTACCGATAAATCCCCCTTCATCCTTGTAGAAGTCTTCTCTGCCAAACTCACCCAGCAGCTGCCTGTGCTGCAATGGACGACGGGGGGGGGGGGGGGCATGGTAGGGATCTGAGATGAGGTGAAGTGCAGTCCTGGGCTGTGGTAGTCCTGGAGGTGGAGGGATGCCACTGCTTTTGGAAATGGCCAAGACCAGCCTAGGCCCGCATGAGGATGGAGCACAAGGAGCAGCGGGCTAGGCGTGGCAGAGAGAGGAGCGACCCTGGTCCCTCATTTGAGGAGGCAAAAAAGAGCATGCTGGAAGACTCAAGTAGGGGGGCCACTAGATTCTGACTGTGCTACAAGAATTGGGGCCCCAGTGCGGGCTGAACAGGGGGTTTGCCAATCTGGATGTTGAGACCCTCTCCTCAGCTAGTTGATTAATACTGGCTCATGGTGCCCCTGATCTGGTTCAGAGATGCGTGCCTTAGACTCCTCCAAAGCGGGAACCCCACTGTGTTCACTAAGGTGGGAGGGTACCTTCAGTGGGTGGTGGGAAACCCGAAAGGCTGGGAGGAAGGCTCCACGTGCAGGAACAACCTTGGCAGGCGGCGGTGACTACCATCATACCTCGAGTGCTGCCTATGAGAGATGAGGAGAGCACGATGAAAGGGGGAAAGGTCCAGACAGCAAACAAAACTAGACAAATACGCCCTCCCCAGGGAGAGGACTGGGGGAGCGGAAGCAGGTGGGCCTCTGGAGCCAATGGGAGACCCCTTCCATGACAGCAACACCCTTACGATAAGAACATTATGGAGGTGATACAGGGGTCCGGGGCTCCCTGGAGGCAAGAATGTACTCCGTCACCACAGAAGTTACACTTGTCAGGGCGGATCTCCGTAAAATGAAAGAGAAAAATGAGAAAGAAAGTATAGCAAGTATAAGACTCGATTGCAGCCTTCAAGACAGAGACTCTGACCCTGAGCGAGCAGGCGGACAGCCTCTGAGTGAGCACAAAGGTGACAGATTGGGAGACATTGAAGGCCTTTTCAGGAAAAAAATAACATTCGCGTGGTTGGGTACCCGGAGGGGGTGGAGGCCTCTTCCTTGAGGATAAGATACTAAACAAGCTACTGCCAAAGAGTCTGTCTAAATTCTTCTTAATTCAAGACACGCACATGGTTCCTGGGCCCCTGCTGAGGGTGCAGTGCCACGCACCAGCATCGCCTGCATCTTTAATCACAGATATCGTGATGCTATCCACCAGGTCGCGGTCTGCCTCTTAAATATGACAATATGAACATCATTTTCTTTCCGAACTTCATCCTCAGGGTCCAGAATCTCCGCTGCAGTTTCTATGAAGGCACAGAGACACTGCGACAAGACCTTAAATATTCAGTGATGTTTCCAGCTAAGCTACGAGTGGTGGCGGAGGGTAAAACTCTGCCCTTTGGTTTCCAGAATGAGACCTGGAACTTGCTCGAGAGATCAAGACCAACTTGGGAGAGATTGACGCAGAATCCCCCCCCTCTCCACCCCCCCACAACTACATAATGGAAGTGAGTATGACAGACCTCAGGGCCACAGATGGGGATGACGAACTGACGCAGCGATCCGCACCAAGGAGAGACTTGCAGGACTCCCTGCCTGGGGAGGCCCAAGGTGCCTGGTCTAATGCCACCGACTGAGGCCACGGACTGCTGACATGGGCCCGGGGCATGCACAGGTGCAATATGGCTCTAGATCTTTTGAGGTGGAGAAGAATAGATGGCTCATGGCATTTGGTGGCAGGAAGTTTTCTGTCCGTTGGCACCACTGAACCCCGTTGTTGTATACCACTGTTGGGGCGATGGGTGCTCTGCAATATAAAGGGTTGGACAGTTCTAAGTCTGCCATGCAGGGAGTGGGGGGATTGATTGGGGTATTTCTCTTGCTGAGTTGTTTTGGATTTTATTTGTTTTGAAGCGCTGTCGATTGACTGTGGGAATGGAGGCCATCCTAGCCTACCTGAGCTGGCCCTGGGACATAGATGGGTAGACTCACAAGGCCCTTGGATCCTACTACGCAAACCAAAATGATTGGGGGTCCTTAAAGATAGTGTCTTGGAATGTCCCGGGACTCGGGAACATTGATAGGAGTGCTACTGCAATATCTTAAGCGCCACGCTCTGGTACAAGAAACAAACATTATTGGTAACGCATATTCAGCTTTCAACAGATGGGGATATAAGATGGTGGCGCATGCAGGCTGTACATCGGGGTCGAGAGAAGTTGGGAGTTTTAATGAAGCGGGCGAGCCCTTTTATGGCCCAACACATGTCGGGACTAACACTGGAGATATGTGGCAATTTCGGGGCAATGGTAGGGACTGACAATCAATGTCTGTTCAATATATGTGCCACCACGCCTGCATGCATCTGCACTCTCTGACTTGGACTCCCTGCTACTGTAACTACCAGATGTAATGCTGCTCTTGGGAGGTTCCGTTTTATCCGGTGGTCAGCGAGGAGCTGGATCGCCAGCCCCCATAATATGCAGGGATGGCCCAAAACCTGCTTTCAGAATTTTTAACCGCCATGGGGATGGTTCATATCTGGCACACGCACAACCCAGGGGGACAGAAATCACCTTTCACTCGGGCACATATGGAAGCCTTTCCCGCATCTATTTCTTCTTCACACAACACTGACAGGTCCATCAATACTCAGAGGTTTGACATTTAGCTGGGGGGTCTCTGAGATGTGGGCTTTGATCTAAATGTGTAGGGTCTGCATCATTATCCTGTATCTGTATTACTGAACCATATATTTGTGCACCATTTTTCCCTTTCTGTGCCCTTGCTGCTGCTCGTCCCACATGGGCCGCCCCCTCCAGCGCCGTTTTTCTGCTTCCCGCCTAACAACTGTCCAGCCCTCCCCAACTCTACTTAACGACAGCTTCTGTGTGGTGAATGAACAATCTTACTGACCTTGTCAGTAAACTGCTTCCCTCGCCGCTCAACTCCGCCTGGCAGATGTTGCTTCCTTACCCCTCCAGGTCCTGAGTTCAAGGCCCTGATCCTTAGTGGTCCAGTCGGGAGCATCTCTGCTCTGCTGCTGCTCTCTGCCCTCTGTTTTTTTGCTTTCTGACTTTTGCTCCTCTGCTCTTTTTTCACCTTCTTTTTAATCTGTCTATTGCTCTTTTCTTTCTATTATTGCTTTTTTCACTTTCTCTCATTTCTCCTCTTTTTTTGCGCTTTTTTTCCCCTTTCTGTGCCCATGTGCTGCTCGTCCCTCTTGGCCCTGCCCCCCTCCAGCGCCGTTTTATTGCTTCCTGCCTCCGAGCTATCCAGCCCTCCCTAACACTACTTAATGGTGGGCGCGCCGAAGGCATCCCATAGGCAAGGCCATCTGCACTGTTCACACCTGGACCGTGCCCAGCGCCACGGACCCTGGTCCTCGGACCATCCACCGCTACAACTCCCGCACCCTCCACACGCTCCACACCGGACGTTCCACCACCTGACTCCTTGCATCGCCTAAGAATATCCAAGGCCCATTCACCTGCCGCAACTTTAACCTGCCGCAACGGCACCTTCGCCTGCCTCCGCACACAACAGCAACCAACTGCACGACCCTCAAGAACCAGGCCCCACCACCTCCGATACATCCTACTCAACACCTGCTCCCTCAACAGACATGCTGTGGAGATCTGGGACTTGCTCGACTCTTCTCCCCCCGACGTCACCTTGTTTACGGTAACCTGAATGAATCCCACCTCAGTCCCGGACATTGCTACGTCCATTTTCTGAGGGTTACTAAATCATCCACAAGGTCTTAAGGAAGTGATCTGAAATGGGCCACCCAGGTCACTCGCGACCACCTCTCGGCCTTCCCAGAAATGAAGGGTCGGGACGACAGTGGAGAATACAATCTAACTCTTTTATTAGTAAGTACACTGCAGTGGAGTCCGGTCTGACCAGCCTCATGGGATAGCTGTCGAGGGACTGACTTCAGAACACTTGGTAACACAAAATAAGCTTTCCAACACCTCCCAAGTCCCACCCCTGGTGGAAAAATACAGCTTGGGCAAAGGATGAACAAAGAAGGCACAGAAGGATGAGCTACCACCTGCAGAATGGGTACATGTTATCAGGATACCAAGGTCATCTTGCTTGGTCTCCGCACTCTCTAATGTGGGAGCATAACTATGATTGGGGATAGGCATGCAAAAGCAGAATAAGCTTGACCAAGTTGGGCTATTTTGCTTAAAACGGAATGTTGCTAAAGGCATTTCTTCTTCAATAACAATGCGGCCAAAGGGGTACATTTTTATTTATCAAACTGCCAGAGGAAGTTCCGTTCTATGGAGCTAGGTATATAAATAAGAAAAAGAAAAACACACAGTTCAGTGTCCGTCGACTCTTATTGTTAATCAACGATGGTGCTATTGAGCACTTCGCGGCGGGGCTGTTCCGTCGCAACCCTTTCGGTCTCTTCGCTCAGGATCAGTGGCGGTTTCTCTATGAGGGCGTCGGGGCTCCGCCCTCGTTACATTGCTGGATATGCTCAGCAATCATTTATGAAAATAAAATACCCGTTTACGAGCTGCCAAAATGCCTTGAACGCGGGGCACTGTATGCCCCACACTCACTCACCGATATCAACACTGTAGTGATAATTGTTATAATTAACCTCACGTCACGTGACTCACTCTGCCCTGTTGTTTGCTCAAGCAAGCAGCCTAGCGTAAGGCTAAGTGTTTGCCGGCTGAGAACCTCACAGCCCTGAAGGCTGTGATGTCATCAGCTCGGCAAAGACCTAGCTGCTAGCAGTAGGGTCCACCCCCTGATGGCGTGGAGGTAAAGTTAGCACAGGGCGTTTTGAATACAAGCCCGGGATCGCCAACCCTCCACGTCCGTTAGAGAGAGTGGAGCTTGTCACCACACCCTTTTCCAACTTGTTACAGGGCGTGGGTGGGACCCCTCCCTGTGACGAGTTGGGAAAGGGTGTGGCAGGTGGAAAGCAGGAATCGAGTCTGCGCAGACTCGACCACCTCAGGCGTCCCGCGCATGAGCCTGCACTCTGCAGTGTGACTGTGGCAGTTGCCAGTCGGAGTGCATTTTTTAACTGCATCTGCGTCCTCATCATCATTTACTACAGAGTCAGGCCAGCACTGATTACTACACAGTGTTGCTGCCTTGCTTGCCGCTTCAAAACAGCACAGTTTTTGGAACTTGTTGCT
Organism: Triturus cristatus; assembly: GCF_964204655.1. Lineage (NCBI taxonomy): Eukaryota > Metazoa > Chordata > Amphibia > Caudata > Salamandridae > Triturus > Triturus cristatus. The sequence continues at coordinate 782,585,883 of NC_140592.1, forward strand.
GCCGCCTGCCAGAGAGTAATAGGCCGGACTGCCTGCTGACGTGATGTCGTCTGAACTAACTCGGGTCAGTTCACAAGCCCAGGTAAGGCCCAGGCGGGCATTTTTTACTTCCAGTAATACCACCAGTAGGACGCTCGGTTTTGGGGATCCCAGACACTCAGTGAGTACCAGTGAGAAGGCATTGGGTAATCTAGACACTCAGTAAGTCTCACTATCACAAGTGCTGTCGCCTTGTTAAGTGTTATTACCGCTCTTTACAAGAACACCAGCTCTGCGGGGAAGTGCAGGTACTAAGCTTTGCAAGTACAACAGACCTGACTGAGGCGAAGTGCTGGTACGGGGCTGAGCTCACTAAAGAGCTTCGGACGGATTGTGTGGGGGCGGAGGGTTCACAGGGAGGGGGATATGCCCACTGAAGAGCATCGGGCACAAAATGGGAGGGGGGGTCTGGGCCCACTGAAAGGCAGCTAATCACTGGAGGATAGCCAATGCGCAGCCATTACTTGCCAGGTACGATAGTGCTCATTACGACAAGCTTGAATCCCTAATTCAGCGCTTGCCTGATCAATACAAAACCAAAGCCAATGCCTTGATTCAAGAAGGCAAATTAATAACAAATGCATCAATTAAATGTGCCCTCGATGCGGCAGATACCGTATTTATATCCGCCTACTCAGAAGACATGCCTGGCTGCGCATTACTGGTTTCCAATAGGAGGTTCAAACGACTAGCCTCAATCAGCCGTTCAATCAGGAACAGCTTTTTGGTCCAGCTGTAGATACAGCTTTAGAAAAAATGAAAAAGGATACAGAGACTGCGAAATCCATAGGAGCATTACAGTCTCCATCCACACGAGGTTTCTTTCGACGCTCCTTCTATAGAGAGCATCCAAAAACACCAGTACAGACACGGTTGCTTCCTCGTATAAAAACACCACATAAACATCACCCAATAAGGGATATTTTAGAGGTGGGTACAGAGGGAATAACAATAAGGGTAGACGCCAAGGTAACACTCGCGCCTCTCCCGCTAATAAACAGGGACTTCCCTCCAGACCATTCCACTCCGCTAAGCGGGAGACTCACAGTTCTTACCTATCTGGAATTCCATCACTTCAGACAAGTGGGTAAGACAACTTATCCAGTATGGTTACTGCCTGGAACTTACTGCAAATCCCCCACCATACCACCCAAGCAGCGTCCAATGTCCACAGAACATCTGACACTCCTGAAACAGGATGTTCTCTCACTGCTTCAAAAGCATGCCATAGAACCAGTCCCCATACAGCATCATGGGACAGGAGAATACTCCCTGTGTTTCCTATTCCCCAAAAAGGACGATACTCTACGACCTCTCAATCGCTACATACAATCAGATCATTTTCACATGATCACTCTTCAACAAGTCCTTCCACTGCTTCAACAAGGCGACTTCCTTGCCACACTAGATCTCAAGGACGCCTACTTCCATATTCCCATACACCCTGCTCACAGGAAATACAGTGGATGGCGAACACTATCAATTCAAAGTTCTCCCATTCGGGGTGACCACAGCACCCAGGGTATTCACAATTTGCCTTGCGGTAGTAGCAGCGCACTTGCGAAGGCAGCAAATCCATGTATTTCCATACCTGAACGACTGGCTGATAAAAGCCGAGTCACACAACCAATGTGTTCGCCATACTTATCAAACCATTCAACAGCTACACAACTTGGGGTTTACAGTGAACTATACCAAGTCACACCTTCAGCCCTCCTACCTACATCAGTATCTAGGAGCCACAATAGACAGTTCCAAAGCTCTCGCCTACCCCAATCCAGCCAGGATAGTCAGTATGCAAACTCTCATCACCAAGTTTCAACCCCAACACTCTCTTCCAGCACCAGTGTTTATGCAGCTCATAGGGATGATGGCCTCTTGCATTTTCATTGTACCTCACGCAAGACTCCACATGCCCCCTTTACAAGAATGCTTAGCACGTCAGTGGAACCAGGCTCAAGGTCAATGTACAGATCTGGTGTTGGTGGGCAGCCGCACCTATCGCTCTCTGCAGTGGTGGAACACAAAAAATCTTTCCAGAGGGCGACCGTTCCTAGAGCCAGTTCCACAGATAGTGCTAACAGCCGACACATCACTCACCGGCTGGGGAGCCCATCTCCTAAACCACACAATACAGGGCAGATGGACCACCTAAGAAAGAGCGCTCCACATCAATCAACTAGAACTACTGGCAATATTTCTAGCGTTAAAGTCATTACAAACACATCTCTTCAACAAGACTGTCCTAGTCTGCACGTACAATATGACAGCCATGTATTACGTACAGAAACAAGGAGGGATACATTCTTTGCAGTTGTCTCACCTAGCGCAAAGCATATGGAGATGGGCCATTCCCCAAAACATATATCTTCTGGCGGAACATCTGCCAGGAGTGAACAATCAGATTGCAGATCTGTTAAGTCGTCCAACTCAACAGATACACGAATGGGAATTTCATCCGGAAGTTCTTCAACCCTTTTTCCAAATGTGGTGACAACCAGACATAGATCTGTTCGCCGCAAACGCGAAATGCCCAACCTTCGCCGCCAGGTTCCCACACCCGTTGTCCAAGGGCAATGCGATATGGATGAACTGGTCAGGCAGATTTGCGTACACTTTTCCGCCACTCCCGCTCATTCCGCTTGTAGTACGCAAGCTCAAACAACAGTCTCTCAAGATGATCCTGGTTGCTCCCACATGGGCACGGCAACCATGGTTCACAACACTACTCGAACTCTCAATAGTTCCACATCAAAAATTACGCCTCTCCCCAAAGCTGCTCACGCAGAATCATAGAGAGATAAGGCACCCAGATCCAGCACAACTGGATCCAGCGATCTGGCTCTTGAAATCCTAGAGTTTGGTTACCTCAACCTCTCACCCGACTGTATGAACATTATTAAAGAAGCCAGACGCCCTACTACTAGAGCTTGTTATTCAGCTAAATGGAAAAGATTTGCCATTTACTGCAATAATAACAACATTGACCCATTAGATGCTTCAATTCAAAACATTATTTGCTACTTGCTACATCTACAAAGATGCAATCTGGCATATTCATCTATAAGATTACATCTGGCTGCCCTTGCCCGCATACCTACAAAACAGACAACATTTGTCATTGTTTAGAGTACCCGCTATCAAAGCTTTTATGGAAGGCCTTAAAAGAATAATTCCACCCAGACTGCCACCCTCTCCAGTGTGGAACCTAAACATTGTTCTTACTATACTCATGGGTCCCCCATTTGAGCCTTTACACAAATGCGAATTGCAATTCCTAACATGGAAAGTAGCTTTCCTTGTCGCAATCACCTCTCTCAGAAGAGTAAGTGAGATCCAGGCTTTAACCATACAAGAACCATTCTTACAAATACTTTGTAACAAAGTGGTTCTTAGGACAAATCCAAAATTCCTTCTCAAAGTAATCTCTGCTTTTCACCTTAATCAATCAGTAGAGTTACCAGTGTTTTTCCGAAACCCTGATTCGGTAGCGGAAAGAGCTCTTCACACGCTCAACGTCACAAGAGCCTTACTTTATTACATAGACCGAACTAAAGCCTTTAGAAAGACAAAACACTTGTTTGTAGCTTTCTCTCCACCTCATAAGGGCAACCCGATCTCCAAAGCTTGAATTGCAAGGTGGATAGTCAAATGCATTCAAATATGCTTCCAAAAAGCAAAACGTACATTAACAACTCCCCCTAGGGTGCATTCAACTCGCAAACTAGGGGCTTCCATGGCATTCTTAGGGAACATTCCCCTAGAAGACATTTGTAAGGCAGCAACATGGTCTACTACACACACATTCTCCAAACACTATTGTGTAGATGTGCAGGCGAAGCAACAAGCTTCTGTAGGCCAGGCTGTTCTTAAGACACTTTTTCAAACTACTGCAACGGATACAGGCGATCACCGCTAGGGGAGACACTGCTGTACAGTCTATGCACTGAGTGTGAATTCTGCAACTCGTATGCCTCAAACGGAAAATGCTACTTACCAGTATGCATCTGTTCTTGGCATGTAGAGCTGCAGAGATTCACACGCCCACCCACCTCCCCGGAACCTATTTCTGTTCCAGTGTTATCTTACTTAAATACATTCACATGGACATCTTTGGAGTTTCTACAAACTCCATCATTTCCCATCATGGCGAAGAACAATCTGAGGATGGAGTCGATTCCCATGCGCACTATTGTCCAAGGGAGGAGTCCCCTATCTCGTGACAACAAAATACTTCTTCCAGGACAACAACAAGGTGCAAGCATCCAAGCCCAACACCAGATGGCGATCTATGCACAGAGTGTGAATCTCTGCAGCTCTACATGCCAAGAACAGATGCATACTGGTAAGTAGCATTTTCCTTACTGCTGAGCGGAAGTTTGTTCTAGTCCAGTTTTTATGGCTCATTTAACAAACCCATATAGTTTGTAGGTGCTTATGATGGACGCTCCATGTCAGAGTGGTCAGATGCTCTAAAGGACCTCTCTGGGCTTGGGGTCTGGAACCGGGAACCATGGCTTTATCAAAGCGCTCGCTTGATATGCAGGGCTTACATTGGACCTAAAGACTGCCTAATGTGCACAGCCTGGCTGCCTGAAACTGAGATGACTCTACCCCTCACAGCTTTCTGCACAGCTTTCATTCTTGTTGTACTTCAACCTCAATCTTGATGGGAGGCATTGCAGAATTCGTCCTAATAGATAATTTCTTGGCCTATGTAAATACTTCCCTCTGGTATCTAAAAGGACTATTTTGGATTAGAACGGAGATGTTTTGGTGAGATGCACGCTGGAGTCTGTTCCAGAAACTTCTGTCTAACACCCGGGGCTGCTTATATGTCAAAAGGGTTTATTTATTGTTCTGCAACAAAGCTGACCGACAAGGATATGCATCAGAGAGACACGCTCACGTCCCTTGGCTCCAGGCCATACATAATGACACACTCCTTTTGTAAATTCTTATTTGCTTCCTTAAATGGAAAGTTGATGCCAATATTTGAAGTTGTTTGCTCAAAATAATAACCCTGGATTCTGCTTGTGCCTGCTTTTGCATTCACTTTTACTGTAGTAGCTCCTCTTTCATTAGTTCTCCTTCCACCCTTACAATGGTGCCCCAAATCGGCGTAGGATATATTCGAAATGTGAATCTTGTTTTGTGAATTATGCTCCCTGTTGAGTCGCTTCAGTTCAACACTGAGGGGGGCTTGTCTTGTCTGGTGGCATTCCATTCATATTCACATTTTTCGGGATTTCACTGTATTGATTTCAATCAGCAGCTTTTCGAAGAGTCTCATTTAAAAAAAAGCTCCTCTTGCAATCCCCAGATGGCTAGAATTGAGATTTTCATTTGAAACCGTTGATTGGATATGCTGCTATATGGTTAAATGTTTCTATCTGTAGCACTGTGGAAATCCGTGCATTTGCTGCTCTTACAGTTCAGAAGCACTCAGTCTAGATAAATCACATCATATAAGGCTGTAAACTGATTTTTTAAAGTTTACTGATGGAAAATGTTTGTCCATTTAATTTACAGGCAATTTTAAGGCACTGAGTGACCAATCGGAATACATAAGACAAACTTAATCTTTAGAAACTCGCCTTTTGTTCTATGAATTCCATTTTCTTCAGTCACACAAAAGAGTAACCCCAGCACATTTACCTATAAAGAGCTGATTTTTGTCATCCAAAACATGTGATATCCTATTGTGCCCATGTAAAGTTGTCACAGTGCACAATGACGTGTGGGGAAGTTTCACATTACTGCGTCTCGAGGGAGTGCCGCATTACATCTTCGCTGTTGTACAACCCTGAATAAAGGTTTCAGTAATCTTTCTCCGCACAGCTCACAACAGATGTTCTTTGATATGCTGATATGAATGTTGTGTGTTGCTTTAAACCACTCTTAGCACCACACTTTATTTGATTGCGCAGATCCACGAAGTCCATTAGTGCAGACGAATCCATTGCTTGAACGCCCTGGCCACTTCCGTTCATCAGGGTCTGTTAATCTGCTCATACCTGATAACTTGGGAGCCTCTGACAACGTGGGATGGCTTTACTACTGAGAATTTTGGGAAATGATAACATGGGAAGCCTTTTCTGTTACATGCAGGCATTTTTTACACAGAGTACTACTTGAAATGCATTCATATTTTCTGCACTTTTCTTTTAAAAGGCGTTTCTTGCATGAAAACTGAATTAATTTAAGGAAATAGTGTCATCATATTGATGTACAGCACTGCACAGTCAATGAATGTATTTATTGTATAGTTAAAACCATTCCAAGTGTATCAGTGTGTTCAAAAAAAGTTTAAATGAGTAAATGATAGCATAAGCAAAGATTGTCCTCTGCGAACGACACGGGGAGGGCGGAGGTCGTGACTCGGCCCGGCTGACGGGGCTTCGCGCGCGCCATGCTGAGCTGCTGGAGCGCTTGCGTTGCCATAATTATGCAGCTCACTCGTCTCGTGTTCATGCCACGTCGGACAGGGCGGGGAGGTTGATGGCTTGGCTGCTAAGACAGGAGACTGTTAACGCTCCGATAGGCGCTATATGCGGGCCCGACGGGTCACTCGTATACACGCAGTGGGAGATTCATCAGGTAATGACGGAACACTACGCATCTCTGTATGGTTCGACGGGACGTCGGCAGGCGCAGGACCTGAACCAGTTTCTGGAGGCTGCCTGCTTGCCCACGGTCCCAGATGAATATCAGGAGTCGCTCGAGGGCCCTCTCACTGTGGATGAGATCGGGGGAAGAGGTCGCCTCTTTGGCCTCCGGGAAGGCGCCGGGCCCTGATGGGCTCCCAGCGGAACATTACAAGACCTATCGGAAGTCACTGGTACCCAAATTGCACACCCTCTATCTGGCCGCCCTTGAGGAGCGTACCTTGCCTGATTCCATGCGAGAGGCCTATCTGGTATCTCTGCTCAAGCCCGGGTGGGATCCCACCCAATTGGGGTCCTACCGCCCCCTTGCTCTGCTTAATGCGGATTACAAAATCTTGGCTAAGGTGGGGGCGGAGCGCCTGGCGCCAGCGGTGCAGGTGCTGGTTCATGTCGACCAAAATGGTTTCGGGCCTAAACGTAGCACCTCCCTTAACTTGCGGCGGTTCTTCCGAGTGGCATCCGATAGTGTTCAACGATGGCCTAGGGCGGGTTGCCTGGTCCTAGACCCTGAAAAGGCCTTCGACTGTCTGGAATGGGGATATCTGGTGGTGGCATTATCGCACTACGGGTTGGGCCTCGGTTTCCTCCAGCTGGCAGCCCTTCTGTACAAGGTCCCTACGGTGAGAGTGAGAACCGGGCCGTGCATCTCTGATGCCATCCCTATTGGCTGCGGCACTAGGCAGTGGTGCCCGATCTCGCCCCTCCTGTTCGCGCTTGCAATAGAGCCTCCTGCGGCCACGCTCCGCAGGGAGCTGGCTGACGGCATCCCCCTAGGCGATGCGACACATCAGGTATCTCTTTATGCGGATGACTTGTTGGTCTTTGTCAGAGATGTGGCTCACATCCCAGCTGAACTGGAGCGCATTCTACTCGAATTCGTGGCCCTCTCAGGCCTCCGGGTGAACGCCGCTAAGTCCTGTCTATATGCGTTCCGTGCCGACACTCAATACCCGAGTTATCATCTTGGGAGTGTGCAGGTCCAATGGCGACCGGATACCTTTCGTTATCTGGGTTTCCAGATATATCGTCAGCCAGCAGATCTTGTGGAGGGCAATTTGGGCAAGGCCGTGTCAGCAGTCAAGACTCAGATGCGGTTTTGGGGTACACTTCCCCTCTCGGTTACGGGCCGAGTAGCCTTAGTCAAAATGGTGATTTCGCCCCGACTCCTGTACTATTTCGCCAACCTGCCCATTTATATCCCAGCGTCCTTCTTTGCGGCCTTTGCGCGGTCACTCCGGGACTTTCTACGGGGTAATACGCGTCATAGAGTTGCGTTGCCCAAGTTGTACCTCCCCACTGACCAGGGGTGACTTGCATTGCTGTGCTTTGAGCATTATTACCTGGCTGCGCAGCTACAGTGGATAGCCCGATGGCTGGCAGATAGGTGGCGTGATGACACTGCGACTGCCGCACCCCCCCTCTCATTGGTTGACATTATTAAGCTTTTCCACCCGGCCGCAAAGGTTTCGAGGCCTGTACCTCTTCTCCTGGTGGTGGCCTACAAATGCTACCACCGTAGCCTCTATCTTACCCGGGCCCGGACTCCTTATGCCCCGGCCATACCGCTAGAAGGTTCTCCTAGTGGGCAGGGGGTGCTCAGTGCTTCGGAACTAGAGGACTGGAGCACGGCAGACATACAAACGCTGGGGGATCTTTATCGGGAGGGGGCCCTTCTCTCGTTTGCCGCCCTGGCGGAGGAGACTGGGTTGGCTCCCGGCCACTTTCTTCATCATCGTTCTTTGATGGCAACGCTCACAAGCTGTTGGGGAGATCTCAGGAGGAGCCAGAACAGCATCTCACGGTGCAATATCTCCATGTAATGGGGCGGGGGAGACATCTGGTTAGGTTGTTAGCGGCATCCTTGCGCACACATGCGGCGATCAGTCTGGCGCCGCTGCGTCATAAGTGGGAGGCGGACCTGGCCCAGCCCATGGCCGACAGGGAGTGGGACAGTGTGCTGCAGGGCCCGACGAGGATCCCTAGTAACATGCGCTTCTGCCACATACAATTCTTCATCTTACACAGAGCGTACCTCACGCCCACATCTATCAATAGATACTTCCACCGCATGGATGCGGGCTGCCCCCGCTGTGCGGAGCTGGACGTCGGCCTAATCCATATGCTGTGTAACTGCCCCGTCCTGAGTTCATACTGGCAGGCAGTGCAGGCGGCGCTCTGCGAGTGCACAGGTCGCAATATCCCATTCGAATGGCCAACCTGCCTATTACACCTCTTCCACAGAACTCCTTCCACAAAAGTTGCTTCTCGGTTCATTGACTTGGGGTTCGTGGTGGCGAAGCGGCTGCTCACCAAGCGCTGGAAAGCGGCTGATACACCACACACGCGGGCATGGCACCGTTCATTCCTGGTGTGGGCTAAGGCGGAGGGCACGGCCCTCCTGAGGGAGGAAACGCTAGGCCTCAGGAAGACGCCGATGACAGCCCAGTGGGAGGCGCTTTTGCAGACCATGATGCGATCAGATGGGGATCCCGCAGAGGCCTGTCGGGTGCGTGGCGAGGGCACCATCCCAGGGGGGCCTAGAGCTAGTCCATCCAGATGAATGACATGGCGTACAGTAGCAAGAGCATAGCCGGATCGGTGGGGCACAAGAGCAAGCGCTACATTGTCTGTGAAGCAGCTTATGTATGGGGCATGGGGATGGTGGGGACGACCTAAGGGACATGGACAAGCAATGCTTGAACAAAGGTCGGACTTTGCTGCTGTTGCTGTATTGGTTAGATATTTGGCCCCTGTTATTCCATGATTTGCTATCTGTTTATGGAGAAATCCTGGGAGAGAATGGGTGAAGTACTAGTACTCTTTATTAGGGGTCGCCTCCCTCTGTGGTAGGATATCAACAGCGGCTTTATAGCTGTCACCATAGTTGAGAGGTCTCCCGCGATGACAGGAGATCAGGAGGTGTATCCATTCTCCACCAACCAATGTACACTCGTCCGGGTGCATAACAATGGTACAAATGTTGCTGTATGTTATTCTGCCTGTATAATGTGATGTACACTTTTAAAAAAACAACTCAATAAACAGATTTATAAATTGTCAAATAAGCAAAGATTGTCCTCTATAGCTCATAAAAATTGGCAATTTCTTAAATGATAATTAAATCTTATTGCTTTATTAACCTTCCTGCTTCCTCAAATTTGCTTAAAAATGCACCATTTGTCCACTCTTTTTTTTCAAAATTTTCTCTGGGGGGAAACCCGCCCGAACCCTCCGTAGGTTGTTCACGATCGCTCGCTCGCCGCAGTGCAGTACAGCGAACATTTTACGCCACACCACTTTCAACTGTCACCAGCCGCCACTGGGATAGGGCACCCTCCCTCCTGGGAAAATGCCCCCCAACTTATCCTGTCCAGTGTCTCAGACAATGCACCAATCTCCCTTTCCCTGATCTATCAATGGTACCATAGACAAGGTACATATACCCTATTCTTCATCCATGAAGTTCATCCCTACTAATCTGACTTTTCCTTTGGTGCACTGTCCCTTTGCTGGGGACACAAATTGTACCTAGCCACTCAAGGCACTGTCTCGTCACAAAATAATTTCTTAAATTCAGAGGGGGCAGGGGACTGAGACTACAGCTCCTGTGGGCCAGATGGAGGAGAAACCTGGGCAGTCCTTATTTCTGGGGGGACTGCCTCATTCAAAGCAGCACCGTTCTCCTCCTCCTCTGTCTGTCTCCAGGTCAGTCGGGCATCAGAAAAAGGAACAAAGCGTGGCACCTTCTCCGTCTCGTGGTTCCCTATGCCATCAAGGACCCATTTGTCGTAGGGGAGAGGCAGCAGGACTCGCCTGCAGGGCAACGAGCGAATCCAGTGCTTCCTGCCGGCCACTTTCACCGCTGTCCGTGTGGCGAGCAGGACCTGCAGAGACCACCCCTTTCTCTGATAGTTGCGGACCAGGACGAAATCGCTGGGCTGGATGTTGTACCCTGGCCCCTCAGGTGTTGGTGGCAGTGTCTCATAAATCTGTTGATGAATAGAATGCAAATGTTTAGTCAGCTCACAGAAGTAATCTACAAGTAATGGGTATTCAATTTCAGAAAAATGCTGGAAACAACCTCATACGGGGATAATCCAATTCTAGAATGAGCTGTGCTCTCCCTGATCTTTGCCAGCTTCAACTTTAGTGTACCATTGTACTTCTCAACCAAACCTGCTGACTGGGGGTGGGTCGCTGCATGCAACGTCTGCTTAATGTGCAGACCGTTGCATACCAGCTGAATAACTTTTGAATTGAAGTGACTCTCGTTGTCACCCCAAATCAAACGTGGCAAGCCGAAGCGCGGAAAAAACTCCTTTAAAAGGGCTTTTGCCATTGCTATGGCTGGGTTTTCTTTAGTGGAGTAAGCCTCAATCCATTTACTGAATGCCCAAACAACCACCAGCACATATTTCAAGTTATTAACTCATTCCATTTCGATGTAATTCATCTGGAGAACCGCAGGGGTACCCTTCCCAGGTTTATGCAAAAGGCAAACCATGCAGTGCTCCACTAGATGAGCAGCTACTATAGGGATATTGTCATTTTGCCATACAGGATCCAGTTTACATATCCCTTTCGCACTAATGTGAGCTGGGCCATGTGCCATTATAACTACAGGGAATACATATGCATCTGGTAAAATCCATCTTTGCTTTTCCGACTTATCAGTCCAGCACCCCTTCTCGTCTAAGCGTCCTGTACTCTCCTGCCACGTTGCAAGCTCCTCAATTGTTGCTTCACTCTGTATTTCTTTCACATTTTCCAGTATGTCCTCAAACATCCCATTTTCAGGCACCCATCTAGCTGGTCCCCCCACAAACATTCTCTTCCTCTTAGACCTGGCTGTCTCTTTAGCGGTCTGATCTGCAAACGCATTTCCCCTCCCTACGTCATCAGTAAATCGCCTTATGGGCACTACACTTCACTATTGCCAGTCTTTTGGAAAGTGTCGGGGCTGATAAAAGCCTGCGTATCAGAGAGCTGTGTTGTATCTTCGTACCATGGGAAGTCAGAAATCCCTTCTCCGCCCAGAGCCGCTCAAACATTTTGGGCTACTCCAAACGCATATTGGCTGTCAGTATAAATATTGACACCCACTCCCTCAATTAACTCGCATGCTCGCAAAAGAGCAACTAGCTCTGCAGCTTGTGCTGATTGGTAGGGAACACGTGATGTCTCAACTACAGTGCGCAGCGAAGTTATAGCATACGCTGCGGTGGTGGTGCCATCTGACAATTTGAAACAAGAACCATCGACATATAGTTCCCCTTGCGGGTCAGATAAGGGAATGTCAGTCAGGTCTACCCGTCCCTTCGTCTCCTCCTCCGTTTGAAATAAGCAATCATGGGCATCTGTGCCCTCATTTTCCGAAGGGAGGGGTTTTAACGTGGCTGGGTTCAGAGTGGCACATCTTTTAATGGTGATGTGTGGCGCAAACGGAGTAAATTCATAGCCAGTCAAACGAGCACTGGTAAGGTGCTGTGTCTTTGTCTTGCTCAGAAGTGTGTCCACAGCATGTGGTACCATTACTAAGAGATCAGTATTGAGGACGAGCCCTGCCAATTGTCGAATAGAGACAGCCGCGGCTGCCCTTAAACAGCTCGGGAGGGCTCTGGCGACAGTTTCAAGAAGGGGAGAGAAATAAGTACACGGCCTCTGCTTACCTCCAAAGGCTTGTGTTAACACAGGAAGGGCACATCCAGCCGTTTCGTGTATCTACAATAGGAAAGGCTTCTGATAATCCGGCGAACCAAGCACAGGTGCAGAGCAAAGCGTGACTTTTAATTGCTCAAAAGCTTGTTGACATTCATGTGTCCAGGGTAAGGGTTCATGGACATTTTTAGTTGTTAGGCGTAGTAAAGGCTTCGTTAGTAAAGAATAACCAGGGATCCAATGACGACAATACAAGGTGATGCCTATGAAAGCACGCACATCCCTCTGAGTCAAAGGGACGGGCATCTTAACAATGGCATTAACTCTTTCAGGTGTTAGCCTCCTTCCCTCCTTCGATAGTAGGTGACCTAAATAGGTGACCTCCTGTCAACAATATTGGAATTTTGAAAGGGACACTTTGTCCGAGCTGTGCAAAATGTAGCATCAATTTGACTGTGGCATCCTTGCAATTCTCTTCAGTATCGGAGGCTACCAGAAGGCCGTCCACATATTGCAGTAATATATTACCTGAGGGAATCCAACAGACTTTTCAAGGCTTGACTATATATACTAGGACTTTCAGTATACCCCTGAGGAGCTCGACAGAAATGGAAACTCCTGCCTGCCAAGGTAAAACCGAAAAGGTGCTGGCTATCTGGGTGAATTGGGATGCTAAAGAAAGCATTTTTCAAGTCAATCACAGAAAATAATTTGGCTGTGGAAGGAATCATTTTTAAGAGAGCAGTAATGTCGGGTACCACCGGAAACTGTGCGACCACAATTTTCTTAACCTCCTGCAAATCCATCACACAGTGATAGACATTGGGATGGGCATGAGGGGAATCCAAGGGTGCCTTTTTGAGGATGGGGAGCATAGGGCTATCACACACATTCGCTACTGTCTCCTTAACCACCCCCAATTTGATTAAATCCTGTATAATCTGCAACAAAGCCCGTTCTCCTGCTTGCGGTATTTTGTACTGGGGAATACGAGGTAGCACAGCATTGTCTTTAATCGTAATAGAGACTGATGGTAACTGCAACTACCTTATGTCCGCATCTCCTGTAATGTAATGTAAAAGTGTTTTTATATAGTGCAACTATCACTCCAAGGAGCATCTTCGCGCTGATACGGAAAACCAGAGATGGAAACAGAGCTGGTTTGCTGCTACTTCCAGAAAATGGGCGTTCAGATCAGAGTTTTGCAAAGTATGTCTGATGCACTAAAAATCCAGGTTTTAAATGCCTTCTTAAACACTGATTCGGATACAATCTGGTGAAGTTGAGGTGGAAGTTTATTCCATGCCTTTGAGCCCATGACTGCAAGTGATTTTCCTCCCTTCGACACCAATCTGAAAGTTGGAATGATCAGCAGATTGGCGTTAGATGATCTTAAGCTATGGGAGGGGGCATAGCGCTTAAAGCCCGAAGGTATTCGGGGCCTAATGAGTGAAAAGCCCTGAAAGTAATGATAAGGACCTTAAACAGAACAAGTTTATAAATTGGCAGCCAGTGCAAAATAGCTAATGCCTCAGAGGCAGATGATCTCCTTGGCCACCTCAGTACCAGCCGTGCAGCCGCATGCTGGACCATCTGGAGCTTGTGCATAACTGCTTTGTTGGTTCCTGCATATAGGCTGTTACAATAGTCCAGCCTTGATGTAATAAGGACAACAGCAACAGTTTGCCTGGCTGAGTAGGGAAGCAAGTCAGTTTCTTTAGACTTTTTATCATGTGGAAATGTGGAAGCATGTAACCGCAACTGCCAGGGATTGCTGTTTGAAGGATAGGGTGATATCAAATTTTACTCTTTAAATCCTAGCTTAGTTTATTATATTGGGGGAGGGGGGAGTAGGGGGGGGGTTGGAATTTTCTGGCCACCAAAGTTTAGGCGCGAAAAGGTTTTGTTGGCCAAATGGCAGGATTTCAGATTTTTCAGAATTGCACCTCATGTGGTTGTTGTTCATCCATTTAAAGGTTGCTGTGAGGCATTTTTGGAGATTTTCTTCCGCCTTGGTCGTATCAATGTCCAGGACCAGGATAAGCTGCGTATTGTCCGCATATGAGATAGTGTTAATATTGAAGGACGATATTAGCTTAATCAAAGGGGACATACATGCATTAAAAAGGGTCGGGCTAAGGCTCGATCCCTGAAGTACCCCTGATGTGAGTGCTTTTTCTTGTGACTTGTATTGTCCTAGCGTGATCACTTGGCGGCGATCTTGCAGAAAGTTCTTAATCCACTCTAGGATACTGCCAGATATGCCAGATGAAGCAAGTCTGTCTAACGTGGGTGGCCCATCCTTAAATTCAGCAGCAAGCGGTGCATCTTTCGAAAAACACTGTTTGGTACTGGCTACATCTGGTCCTATTGTCATATAAATGCAATCTGGAGAACATGAAATTGTAGCATGCAACTTTTTCAACCGATCTAATCCCATTAAATTTTCACTGCAATGCGTTGTCAATAAGAATGGCGAGTCCACAGTGAAAGGGCCAATAGTCAAAGCAAGGGTTTCGGAAATGGGGCTTATTACCTGTACCCCTGAAAAACCTACTGAGACATTGTTTTGGCCTGCCAGAGCTATCCCGGGCACCAGTGAACGAGAAACCGAGCTATTCATTGCACCTGTATCCACCAAACATTTCTTAGCCGAACCATGCAATTCTGCTGTGACAAAAGGACCACGCTGATCTACAGGTATTTGAACTGGTCTTTCACCCTGCCCTTGACTGTCCTAGTTATTGGACATCCCTGACACCTCATCCAGATCATAATCATCGTGATAGTACTGCCTTCCTCGGGGGTCATCAAAATAGTTCTGATCAGAACGGCCCCCCGAAGATGCACCAGCCTTGACCTCAACACGACCGCTCTCACTACGACCCCGTCCACTAAAACCCTGACCTCTGGGGGGCCGCGACCTTCTGCAACAACTCCGGACACTCACTCCACCAGTGTCCATCTTTTTTACTATATGCACACTGGTTCGGCCCCACAGGAACGCCGCTTCTGCCACGCGACCGTTGGGCCGGACCAGTGCCACGCGACCGTTGGGCCGGACCAGTGCCACGTCCCCTGCCGGACCCCCTTGCTGCCTGCCTCATTAGTACCTTAGTCTTCAACTCATTCTTCTTCTCCACCTTTTCCTTCTCCTCATTTTCCCTATGCTCGTAGTACTGAGCCATACTCCATTTCACTGAAGGGGAGGAGGTAGTCCAGGTGCTCTCAGAAGCCTACAACAGAGTCACAGTCTCTGGAAGCAGGTTTGTAACAAATCTGTTAACGAACTTCCGGACACCTCCCTCTACGGACAAATCTTGTCCACTGAAATTCAGAAACACCCCTTCAAACTGAGTGAAATAATCGGACACACTTTCATCTTTCTTCTGACGACATGCTGCTAACTTATCCCAATCTACTCGTTTAGGTGGGATGAGAGAATGCATGTAATGATACGACTTGGCAAAGCTAGTATCTCAGCCTTAGTTTTTTTACCAGGCTTTCGCTCCTTATCCCATGCCCTAATCTCATTTCAAGTGCCACCCAACTCCACAACATGGTCCTGCGTGTGCACCTGCCTCCATATGTCCACTGGTACCAACAACCCGAAAAACATGTCAATATCTGCCAGCGTCATCACTGTTGACGAGGTGGTCTCCGTTAATTCTTTGTAATATACAGTTGGGTTTTTCCTAGGGTCTGGCAGCTGACTCTTAAGGGCTAACACCTCACTCCTGAAAACGAGCCTCTACCAGTTGTTGAAGAACAACATCCTGCGCATTATGCCGTTCTGGGGTCTCAGGATGGAAAATAGGATGCACCTCCCTCATCTGGAATTGAGACACAGTCGTCTGGTTATCGAGGTAGGTTGCATCAGAAAACACAATCATTATTGCAACATTACTAAAAACATAATTAGGGGCCATGTCAGTAGCGTTTACCCAGTCTCGAATGTCATAAATTATTTGCGGTGCCACACCACCAAAAGACTGTTCCCACAACCCTATCAATGTGGCCGACATGTGCTTGAGGGCATGTTGGTGTACAAATGGCTCAAAATCTTTCAACACACTCCACACGTACACTGTAGATCGGACTCCGTGCCCACTGTGCAGTTAATCAGCTACCATCTTTTTCTCCTCATTTCCCACATCAGATCGAATCAGCACCTGCCCCATTCGCTCCCGTGCCGCAGCCCATTTCCCCTCATCCAACCCACGCACTGGTGTCCCAGCACCCAACGATGCCGGGGATGAAATGTCCGGGAAAGACAATGGATGAAGGGATGGGCACTAATGTTAGTAATGACTGCGTCAAAGGTGTGAGAGAAGGGGGGGAAACGTGAGCGGGACAGCAGACAGCGGGAGGACCTGCAGCTACTGCACCCGCAGCTTGCGAAGCCAGGGAGGGGACAGGCGGAGTCCTAGCTGAAACAGCCGGGTCAGGGACTGAAGGGCTAGATGCAGAAACAGGAGGGGCAGAAGACTGAGATGTCAGAACAGGGTATATCCTTTGTGGGATGTAGGGAGGTGGGGCCGGGCTTCTAATAGCTCATCCACAAAGACATCACCTTCCTCTCGGGCAACATAGGACTAATCACATTGTAATCGAAACTTCCTATCAGCAAACTCTATACCTTTTTCTATTTTCTCTCTATCGTAGGTTACTGCTTTCTGAGTTACTGTTTGCATTCTCCCTTTCCTGGCCTCCTTTTCCTCCCGCATGCGCCTTTGCCTAGCTTCCTTCTGCCATACCTGAAGGGAATCGAACATAGACTGCCTACTTTTTCAGATGGATACATCTGCCAGTGGATTCCTCACCTTGTGAATATCCCCTGCGTCAGCATTCCACGGAACTTTTTTCCCCAGCTCTCTACGCCGACGTGGACGTCATAATACCTCGGCTCCGCTCGTGACTCCGTCTGATGTCACCGGAGCCATAAGAGAGCCACGTCGGCGTGATGACGTCAGTTCCCTTTATTCCGCGCCGTCTACGTGTAATGGTTTTCCAGCACTCTCCTGCTACTTTGTATCCTTGCAAAGTGGGTTACTGTTTCTGGATAACCCATGTCTTCGACAAGGAAGTCAGGTTTTAAACCTTGTAGGGAATGTGGGGGCCACATGTCCATTACCGACCCCCACGAGGATTGTTTATGGTGCCTTTCATCTGATCATGATGTGGATGACTGCTCTTCTTGTAGAAAGATGAACCCCAAGGCCCTGAAGGAGAGGGAGGCAAAACTCTTCATGGCCAAGGCAAAGCAGGAAAGAAGAGGTAGGAAGAAGGAGAAGTCAAGACCGGAGTCGTCGACTTCGCACTCTTCGAAGTCGAAGAAACATCATAAGAAGAGGAAGCATAGCTCTCGGCGCCGGTCGTCGAGGAGTAAGGCTTCGAGGTCGCCGTCGCCTCGGCGCCGAAGCAAGGAAGTCGTTTCTCCTTCTCCTTCCCCTTCTCGTATGTCTCCAGAGAAGACACCTTCGCAGAGGTTGACTCCGGCGTAGTCACCGGCGCAAGTGGAGTCTCCAGCTTCCGACGCCGATCCGGATCAGGAGGAAGATCTTTCTCCGGTGCCAGCTGAACCTGCGGCGCCAGTGGAGGATACTTCGGCTCCAGCTACTCCTCGTCCGGATCCAGGGTCGAACCCATACCAGCAATTCCCCACTCCGGGTGCGGATCCAACGCATTTCCTCAATGCGATGTATGGGGTTTTTCAAAGGGCTGCCTTCCCATCCGGCGCACCATCTGGTCCCGTGGGTCCAATGGCATACACCTTGGGAGTGCCGCAGCATTATGCTCAAGCTCCTTTTATACCCTTCTTGACGATGGCTCCTTCATGGCAGTTCCCGGCGCCGTCTGGAGATCCATCCCGGCTTCGTCTGGATCGTTTGCCTTCGGAGCCTATCTCAACGCCGTTACCGACTCCATCTGCTCCACGCCCGGCGCTGCCTACTCCTCCGGCGCCACCGACTCCACGTTCGGTGCCGCCTACTCCGCGTATGACGCCGCCGACGCCGGGTCCTCGGATCCGTTCACGAAGGGAGGCCCAGAGGATTTTGGAGGAGGAGCGTTATAGAGAGGAAGTGGAGGAAGGTGAGGTTGGTGATTCAACTGATTAGTTTGAAGGCATTCAGGATGCTAGCGGGCTTGATACTACTCCAGAATGAGAGCATTCTTCTACTAGGCCTTCTCCTCCACAAGAGTTGGCTCCTTATCATTCGGTCGTCAGAAAGGCTGCAGAGTTGCTGGACTTAGTTGCCCTCTGTGGAATATAAACCGAACCTTTTAACTGAAGTCCTACATTCACCATCGTCTAATGTAGAGCCCTTGTTGCCCTTTAATGAGGCTATTTTAGAACCAGTGATCGACGTTTGGCGCAAGCCTCTTACTTCGCCTGCAGTATCCAGACAAGTGGCAAGGAGATACAGGGTGGCTCCGGGGGATCCGAGCTTCCTTTCTTCTCACCCCTCACCGGAGAGCCTTGTGGTGCAAGCTTCCTGCTCGAAGCAATCGTCTGGTGCCTACCCTCAAACACCAGCAGATAGGGATTCTAAAAAGGCCGAACAATCAGCCAAGAAGGTCTTTTCATCCGGTAGCATGGCTCTTAAATCGACTAATGCCACTTGTTTATTGGGGCGTTCTGTTCATGCCCTGATGGACGCGATGAAGCTTTTAGCCCCTAAGCTGCCTGAAGAAGAGAGCCTCTTTTATGGAGGTTGTTACGGAGATTCAAGCTGCTGCAAGGCTGGTTATTCGGTCGGGTCTAGACACGGCTGATTCTGTGGCTAGAATTATGGGGTCTTCGATAGCCACTAGGAGATAAGCTTGGCTTCGTTCTTCTGGCTTTTCTGCCGATGTTCAGGCTGCGTTAGTTGACTTACCTTTTGATGGAGAAAGACTGTTTGGGGAGAAAGCCGATTCCGCCTTGCAGAGGTTTAAAGATAGCAGGGTTACTGCGAAGTCTTTGGGACTACAGACTCCGGCTAAGGGATTTGGCTTCAGAAAGTATAGAGGATTCGGGAGGCCTTCATTTCGTACCTCACGTCAGCATCAGCAACAGCAGCAGCAGAATCCTCTCTATAGGTCATATAGAGGAAGACAGAGTGGTCGGAGAGGTTCTGGCCGCAACCCATCTTCATCTTCTGCCTCCTGTGCTCCCAATGAAGCCTCAGGGAAGCAGCCCTAGATCCCCCATCCTAGATCATGTAAGACCTGTGGGGGGTCGGGTGTCCTTCTTTCTGCGAGGTTGGAAATCGATCACGACGGAGCTTTGGGTTTTAAACCTCGTAGAGAATGGGTACGCCCTTCCCTTTCGGGAATTTCCTCCCCCTTACCCTCCTTGCCAAGGTTTTTGCTCAGAGGACCATCTGCTTCTTTTGCAAAAGGAGGTTCTC
The DNA here is from genome assembly GCF_964204655.1 of Triturus cristatus. Taxonomy (NCBI): domain Eukaryota; kingdom Metazoa; phylum Chordata; class Amphibia; order Caudata; family Salamandridae; genus Triturus; species Triturus cristatus. Next base: position 782,605,642 of record NC_140592.1, read on the forward strand.
GCATTACTACAAAAAGGTGCGATAGAGGTGGTTCCAGAGCAGGAAAGGGGTCAGGGGTGCTACTCCCGGTATTTCCTGATTCCCAAAAAGGACGGCAGATTGCGTCCAATCCTGGACCTCAGAGTCTTGAATTTTTACCTGAAGCAGGAGAAATTCAAGATGCTGACCCTTGCACAGGTTCTTCAAGCGTTGCAGCAAGGAGACTGGATGGTGTCGATCGACTTGCAGGATGCGCATTTTTACATCCCAATCCTCAAGTCGCACAGGAAGTATCTCCGTTTTACGGTTGGGTCGCAACACTACCAGTTCGCGGTCCTCCCGTTTGGTCTTAGTACTGCACCTAGAGTCTTCACGAAGGTGATGGCAGTGGTGGCTGCTCATCTCAGGAGGCTGGGGATTCCGGTCTTTCCCTACCTGGACAACTGGCTTCTGAAAGCAGAGTCGCCAGAGATGGTGCAACATAATCTGCATGTAACATCTCAGCCGTTATTCGACTTGGGTTTTTCGATCAATGTGCCCAAATCTCACCTGGTGCCGTCTCAGCGCAACCTGTTCATAGGGGCAGTACTCGATACTACTGTGTGTCGAGCATTTCCTCCTCCTCAAAGATTTCTCGACATTCAGGAAATGGTTCCTTTATTCCACAATGGAGCGGTTGTTCCAGTTCTGAAGGTCCTTCGCCTGCTCGGTATGTTCACCTCCTGCATTCTGTTGGTCAACCATGCACGCTGGCACATGAAGGCATCTCCAGAGAAGCTGCTGCGTATCTGTCTTGGTGGAGCGTGGGGGACAATCTGTCTCAAGGAAAGCCCTTTCATTTTCCTCCATCGGTGGCCACAGTGATAACGGATGCCTCCACCCTATGATGGGGTGCTCATTTGGGGGATCTGGAGATCAAGGGTCTTTGGTCTCCGTAGGAAAGATTGTCTCATATCAATCTTCTGGAATTGCGTGCGATACGTTTGGCGCTCAAGACCTTTCTCCCTTCCCTTCGCGGTCGGTCGGTTCAAGTCCTGACGTACAACACTACCGCGATGTGGTATGTCAACAAGCAGGGAGGAGTAGGGTCGTATCGTCTCTGCAGAGAAGCGTTACAGCTCTGGTCCTGGGCTCAGGATCATCGGATTTGCTTGATGGCGAATCATCTGGCCAGGGTGCTAAACATACGTGCGGACAGTCTGTCGGCAGTTCTCTGCCGACCACTAGTGGAGACTTCATCCGGAGGTGGTTCGTCATGTCTTTCGGATGTGGGGGGGGGGCTCCTCGGATAGACCTATTTGCCACCCGCGAGAACGCGCACTGCCCGTCATTCTGCAGTCTCCAGTTTCCGTTGCAGGGGACGTTGGGGTATGCGTTTCAGTGGAGTTGGAGCTCACATCTCCTTTACGCGTTTCCTCCCATACCCTTGATTCCTCGGGTTCTGAGGAAAATTCGCCAAGACCGGGCCCAAGTTAATTTGGTCGCTCCGGATTGGACAAGAAAGGTGTGGTACACAGATCTACTTCACCTCTCATCGCACCCTCCGCTCCGTCTCCCTCTCATGGTAGACCTCCTCTCACAGTCGCAGGGGCAGGTTCTTCAACCCCACCTCCAGAGCCTGCACCTTCATGCCTGGAGATTGAACGGGGCAACCTGAATTCCTTCTCTCTCCCGCCTGATGTGGTGGATGTTATTTTATCGGCCAGGCGACACTCCACCAAGTCGATTTACTCCTACAGGTGGTCTAGGTTTGTTAAATGATGTGGGGAGAGATCCATTGACCCTTTAAAGGCCCATCTTTCTAGTGTGCTTTAGTTTGCTCTTTCCTTGGCTCAGCAGGGCTGTGCTGTGGCTACGGTTAAGGGCTATTTATCAGCCTTGTCGGCTTTTCTGTCTCCCAGATCAGCCATCTTTATTTAAATCTCCTATTGTTCTAAGATTTATCAAAGGCCTGACTAACAGGTTTCCACCTACTCCTTTTCTAATGCTGCAGTGGGACCTTAATCTTGTTCTGACTTTTTTGATGGGGTCTGCTTTTGAGCCCCTTCATAGCTGTCCTTTGAGGCGGTTGTCTTTTAAAATGGTCTTTCTTGTGGCCATAACCTCGGCAAGGAGGGTGAGTGAGCTTCAAGCTCTTAGTTCAAAACCCCCGTTTTTATCCTTACATGCTGAAAGGATGGTTCTTAGGACCAGGGCTGCTTTCTTACCTAAGGTAGTTACTCCCTTCCATCTGGGGCAGTCCATTACTCTCCCTGTGTTTTATCCGCCTCCTCATCCTTCCAAGGAGGAGGAAAGACTTCACTGATTGGACCCGAAAAGAGCTGTGAGCTTTTATTTGGACAGAACGAAGGACTTCGTTTGGACGATCTGCTCTTCATGGGATATGTTGGACAGTCTAAAGGCAAAGCTGTGAACAAGCGCACTCTGTCCAGATGGATCATCCTGGCTATCAAGATCTGCTACGCCCTTGCTGGTAAGGTTCCTCTGGAGGGTATTGGGGCTCATTCACCTAGGGCCAAATCATCTATTTCTGCCTTAGCCAGGGGTGTTCCTGTGGCAGATATTTGTAAAGCCGCGACTTGGGCCTCCCTCCATACTTTCGCAAAGCATTATTGCTTAGACTCGGAGATGAGGAGGGTGGGCCACTTTGCGCGCTCTGTCTTGCAGGATTTTTTGGTATAATAAGGTGGACACCCTCCTCCAGGAGTGGTACTGCTGTGGGAATCTATTCACAAGGTGAGGAATCCACTGGCGGATGTATCCATCAGAAGAAGAATTACTTACCTTCGCTAATGCTTTTTCTGGTGGATACAGTATCTGCCTGTGGACTTCCTGACTCAGCTAAAGCAATGTACGTGCTGAGGGTTTGTAGCTGCCAATGCACCTGGTCTCAGATGTTAACTGTCGACCATTTACTGCTGCCATAAGCATTACTGCTCCCCCTCCAACTTTGCTGACCACGTAGTTATTCATCTGCCCTTGTTTGCTGATGACTATTTCTAAAACTTGTTCTTCCTATCTCTGTTCACATGCTTACATTGCAGAAAACCGGTATTAAAGGGTCATGGTTTGTGAATTCAGTGTACTACCTCCTGCAGCACTTGAGTGTTGTGTGGATGTGGTACCACTCATAAGTGATTAATAAACTTGTTATTTATTCCAAATCCAGTGCCGATCTCTATTTTGTTGGTCTCTGGACCGGTGGACAAGAGGGTGACCCTGCATCAATGTGCCCACTTTTAGGCACATTTCCACAAGTACACCGCAGCGGAGTCTGGTCTGACCAGCCTCATGGGATAGCTGTCAAGGGACTGACTTCAGAACACTTGGTAACACAAAATAAGCTTTCCAAGTCCCGCCCCTGGTGGAAAAATACATTTTGGGCAAAGGCTGAACAAAGAAGGCACAGAAGGATGAGCTACTACCTGCAGAATAGGTACACGTTATCAGGCTCCCAAGGTAATCTTGCTCGATCTCAGCTCTCTCTAGTGTGGGAGCATAACTATGATCAGGGATAGGCAGGCAAAGGCAGAATAGGCTATTCATTAGTACATCTGGGTTTCAACCTTGAATACGATAAGAGGGAATAACTGAGCAGCAGCTTTCTGCTGAGGCAAGCATAGAGGGGCACAGAGGCCGGGTTTCGATCACAGTGCAACATGGCGGTTACATGTCAAAAAATGGCGTTTCAGATGCTAACTTTAGCCTGCACAATGTTAGAAGGGACTGGTCACTCACGTTTGCAATAGCGATCAATATAAAATAGCTACATGAATGCTAACATAGCACAGTATACAATATAGGGGATGGGGCAATGACGCATTCAATTCTAACAGGACCGTGTCAGCCGACCGGTAGGAGGCATCGCCACGTACACAAAAATACCCTCTGCTTCACAACCATCTCCGACGACCACTCACCTGACCTGTAATAAGAAGGGGGACCCCTGAAATAGGATAAGGCAGGTACAACAGGGGAACTAACAGAGAACCTATACGAAGGAAAGTAACCTGCCAACAACTATATGATAAAACAAGGCCCAGTGCAGGGTCCAAAAGGATAGATGCTCAAGACCAAAGAGGCAAACCAGGACAAAAGGCAACTCCGAAAAAATGTGTCACAGAATTCATTAAATCATTTTTTATTTTTTTGTTTTTTTGAATTGATTTACTTGAAATTATACATGAATATACACACACACAAGTTTTTTTACTTTAGACTTATTGATAAATTACACCAGACAAGGTTGAAAGTAAGGAGCCTAACAAATTTCACATATAAAACAGATAATCATCCCACGCACTCCCTCAAAACAACAGTCATACTACAGTCATACTACTACACATTCAACAGCAACATCAAACCTCGGGTCATATCAGTACACATAAAATAAAAACAATGGGTAATTTGAAGGGAAATTCTGTAATTCAAATCCCCTAGAGGGAATTTCAGCAGCCCGATAGGCTAAGGAACACCGGTAAATACGATCTCAGGAGCCCAATGGGCTTACAAACGCCAACGCGCGTTTCGGTGTCACGACCAGATGGGGGCTACACCTTCATCAGGGCGAGGGAGGGCATGTGAGGTGGGACGAACACACCTGGGAATAAAAAACTGTATAAGTACATACAAATATAAATACACATTCAGTTGCCCACAAAATATACGCATGGGGTGATAATTACATGATTAAAAATAGGCATTTCATATGCGGAGAATCACTAGGCTTTATGTTGCATTTAATAGTCTAGTAGATATCCGCCAAGGGGGCCTGCATTAAAAGGCTCAATAGTCACATAGTTTTGCCATCGGTCAGGAGAAGGGGGTATAACATTAAGCATGATAAAGATTAAAATTAGGAATATTGTGCAAGAACAGGGGAGTGAAAAAGGAGCAGATAAAGAAACAATAAAAGATATGAATGCGTATTAAGGTGATACAACATATATGTTCAAGAACATATATCCAGACATAAAAGATAAAGAAATATAGAAAGAGATCCTCACCAGAGACAAAACAGCTGAGAGAAGTGCACGATACAAAGCGCCAGATGCGCATCAAAAGGTGAACCATTACGGGCTGAAAGGGACAAACATATAACTTAACCTAGCAACCTTACAGCCCGCATAGGGGAAAAGAAAATAATTAAAGACCACATTGCGTGGGAAGGCATAAGAGTGCTCAACAAAATAAAAATAAAAATAAAATAAAATGAAGAGGCCAAGGGATACCTCTCAATAAAAATGGCTCTCAGCAGCAGTAGAGGTTCCCAAAAGATGAACAGGGTTCATGTAATTAGAAAACGCCTGGGATGTTGGTGCTTCTAAGAAATGGTGGGAACAGAGGCAAAAATAGAAAATTAGGTCCCACCAATAATTAGGATCCGGCTTGGATGGCCAAAGATGAATTAAACATGTAGCCAGACCACCCACCCGTAATCGGTCAAAGCAACGGTCCAAATGCAAATACAGGTGCAGGCGTGGGGAGGTATCGTCGCCGGGAAATCCAAACAAACGGGGGTTTATAGTCCTCAAGGAAGACGGAAGGGAAACAAATTCCTCCCAGCCGGAGGTACGAGGCACACAGCGTTGAGGCATACGGGTCAACGAGAGGGTCAAAGCAGAATCTAGGAAGGCAAAAAAAGGGGGGGGGGAGGGTAGGGAGGGAGGGATAGTTATCAGTACAAACGTCCGTATATTAGGCGGGGATAGGGGTGAGGAATAAGATAAAGACAGGGAGGTTCAGGGCCACTTACCAGCTAAGACAGCGTGTGCACGGAGCGAATAACTCGCTACTTCGCGGCGGATGGCGTGCTTCCAAGGGTAGAGGATCGACGGGAGAACGGGCGCGTCTTACGTCGGAGCAGGATGAGAGCTGGCCAATGAGAGGCCGGAGCTCTGAGACGCAGGGATACACAAAAAATAACAAAAGAGGACTGGTTAAGAAAAAGAAAAAAGGGAAAGCATGGCGGCCATGTTGGGCAAGTGGGTCAGGAAGATAGCAGCAACAGGTTGTCCAGCTAATCGCTGTCTGAGTATGGAAAAAGAGGGGGGGGGGGGGTGGATATAAAACAAGGTTGAATAAAAAACCGGTAAAAACCCACAAAAGGAAAACTAAAAGGGATGGGAAACTAGGGAGGATAAGGGGTGCAAAAAGGGGGGTAGGAAAATACAGGTGACAGAAGTAGCTCAGTGATATGAGAAGATGTGAGATAACAGTGGGGGAGAACAACAGGGGAGGGGTAAAAAAAGGGGGGGAGGTGGAGGTGGGGGGGTTGTTCTTGAAATATTCAAGAAAGTGAGCAGAAGCGGACGTTAGCTCATGGGGTTAAATAATGGCATTCTCCCATGGGCAGTGTTCGTTTAAGCCCTTATTCACTGCATTGAGCAGGTAAATCCAGAAAACCTCTCTGTTCTTGCGAATCTGCTCGGGATCTTTTCCAGGAAATGTCACAATTCTCTCCAGTATGGACCACTTCAATTCCTGTTCAGTGTGGTTATTATCAAGCCAATGTGTGACCAGCGGGGCAGATGTTTTCTTGGTCCTGATATTGGACTTATGTTCCCCAATCCTGGTCCTACACTCCCGTCCAGTTTCTCCAACATAGACTAGGCGGCATGGGCACAAGATCACATACACAATGTTGGAGGTTCGACAGTTCGTCATTGTGGATAATGAAATCCGACGTTCCGGGAGGTCAATGGTGTCTCCGATAAGGGCATTGGGGCAGGCCTGACAATTGCCACATCGGTGGTTGCCTAAAATAAGTCCAGCGCCGATGATGGCTTTTTGATGGAGAGGACGGGGTTCCTGTAGTTTGCCCTTGACCAAATGGTTCTTAAGGTTCAAAGAGACAGCAGACATTCCCCCCGCTTAAGACCTCTACAGCAACCTTGCCACCTTCTTCCACCACATGATCAAGGAGATCTACGACAGCTTCGCAACCCAAGACCCACTCACCTCACCTGGACTGTAATAGCTGCAGACCTTGCCCATCTGGACCACCCTCACCCCTGATGACATCCTAAGGATTATGAAGAGTATCCACTTCAGATCTCTGCTCTCACCACATCTTCAATAAAGCAGCCACCTCTATAGCACCCGAACTCAACTGCTCCATCTAGTCCCCCACCTTCCAGGAAGACTGGAAGCGCGCAGAGATCAACCCCCTGCTGAATAAACTTTCTGCCGACCCAGCGGTCCTCAAGAACTGTAGTCCCTTCTCTCTGCTCCCCTTCCCAGCCAAAGTTATTGAGAAAGTTATCCACTCCTAACTCTCCGAGTTCGAGGCGAACCACATCCTGGACCTCTCCCAATCAAACTTCAGAAGCAACACAGCACCGAGACCGCTCTTCTCACTGCTACAGACTACGTCCGCACCCTCCTTGACTGAGGCGAAACTACTGCCTTCGACCTCCTGGACCTCTCAGCCTTCGACACAGTCTCTCACCACACCCTCTGCACAAGACTCCATGACGCTGGCATCCGCAACAAAACACTAAAATGGATCCGCTCCTTCCTCACCGGCCAAATGAGTCAGACTTCCACCATTCAACTCTGAACCCACTGAGATCACCTATGGAGCCCCTCTGGGCTCCTCCCTGAGCCCCACCCTCTTCAACCTTTTACATGGCCCTGATTGCAGCCATCGTCAAAAGCCACAGACTCCACATCGTCTCCTACACTGACGAAACCCAACTGATTCTCTCCCTCACAGACGAACACACAGCTGCCAAGAGCAACTTCCACAATGGGATGAAGGCAGTCTCCACCTGAATGAAGCACAGCTGCCTCAAGCTTATCTCCGACAAGACCAAAGTCATCATCCTGGGCTCCATCCCCTCCACCTGGCACGAGTACTGGGGGCCTGCAGCGCTCTGAACCCATCCCACACCCACGGACCATGCACGAAACCTGGACATCATCCTGGACTCCTCGCTCTCAATGAATCGCCAAATCTGACTACTAGCCGCAGATTCATTCACGTAGAATTATCACCAGGCGTGAGACTGGATCCGGAAAACCTTTTTGCCCAGCATCCCTGCACGCCGGGGGGACGGCATCACGTGACTCCGCCCTGGCGTCGTCCTCGTACGTGACGTCAGCAACGTCACAAGTCCCACCCCGGCGCACCTACGTCAGTTTTTTCCTTTTCCGCGTGCAACGCGGATCCAGTTTGTGCTCTGAGCCTGTTTAGGCCTTTCCCTTATGCTATTGCTGCGTGTGTGGGAACAGTGTGCGAATGTCTTAGGCTTTAAAACTTGTACGTCGTGTGGCCGCCTCATGTCGGCGACGGATCCTCACCCCATCTGTATGTGGTGTTTGGGGGAGCACCACGACTCCACTGATTGTGAGGCTTGCCAGCAGATGAAGCCGAAATCCCGGCGGGAGCGCAGGATGAAACTCCTTTCGCCTCATGTGTCCAGGTCGGCGTCGTCATCTCGCCCGGCCCCTGCGGAGGGTTTTGGGACCCGCGGCTTTTCTCGCCAACTTCGATCTTCCCACAGGTCGCAAGAGCGCCGCTCACCTCTGCGTAAGTGTTGCAGTTTGTCCCCAAGGGTCGGGTTCCCGCCTGTCGGGGGCGTGGGCTCTCCGCGGGTGGTGCTGCCCCACGTGTCGTCCCCTTATCCACAGTTTCCCGGCGTGGGGGCGACCAGAGCCCAGATGGAGACATATGCGGTGGCTTTGCAGGCCTCACTGGCTTCCTTCGCCTCAAACTCCAGCGGGAGTCCTTGTGGTGTCGCCGGGGCTCGGGTCGCACCCCCGAGCCACTCTCGGTCCTCGGGACAGGCGGTGGCCTTGGCCGAGGTGATGCCGCTTTGGCACCAGCGGCTGTCGGCCCTGGCGGCGCCACAGGGGTCGGCGGAGGGCCCATCTCGCCCTGTCACAGGACTCCTAGTCTCTCCCCGGGCCCTTCTCGTCCCTCCACGCAGGTGGCGCCTCGTCGGAGGTTAGGACAGCGCCTTTCTGGCGCCGCCCCTTCGCCACCCCTGCTCCGGCCCATCTCCAGTTTCCGGCGCCATGTGCTGTGTCTGAGGTCGTCCCGGCGTCTCCTCCGGCGTCGGCCGACGACTGTGTCCTGCCTCAGTTTGCGGACTCTTTGGCGCCGGGCCGATGTTTTGGTCGTTGACTCCTCTTCGGACGCCTCCTCTTCTCCAGAGGTTCAGCGGTTGCTGGTGTCATCCTTGCCGGAGACTGGCCGCCGTGTCGTGGCTTTTTCCCTGACGTCGTCTAAGGGTAGCTCTTTGCCGTCTCCACGACCGCGGTCTTCGCCGGAGGAGCCGCAGGTCCCCCACTCTTCGGTCCCTCTTCCGGCCTTGGCCCTTCCTTCCTCCGGTTGGCTTGGGGGATGTCCGCCTTAGCTTGCAGCCGTCACCTAACGAGGAGCTGCTTTCTCCTCCGCGGGGCCCTACGGAGGCGGGTGCGGCTTTCGTCCGCGCTGTTTCCACGGCTGTGGGAATTTTGCGCATGGGACATCCAGCTACCCATTTCCCCGCAGATCATCTTCTGGAGGTTCTCCATCAGGGCTCTGGTGGTAGGGAACTGTTGCTGCTCTTCGAGGGTTCCCTCCTCATTTCTCTCTTGGGGACTTGGGGCCGTCCTGCCATGGGGGACCCGGTGCCCCAGCACCTTCTGCACCGCCACCATCCAGCACCTCGTGATCCGGTGTGCCTTTCTCTTCACCCTTCGACCAGAGGCCCCCTTTTACAGTCTGCTTTTCCTGCTTTGCCGCTACTGTTGTCTCCTCCGTCACGGGAGGCCCGCTGGCTGGACTCCTGGCGGCGCAATATGTTTTACTTGACCAGTGCGGCTCTGTGGGCCCTTAACACACTGTGTGTTTTGGCTATGGCCACTTCTTGCTTGTGGGACTCGGCAGAGTCCCTTATGTCTGCCGCTTCTCAGGAGGGTGCCTGTGTGGATTTGAGACACCATGTCTTGGATGGTCGGGAGCTGGCGGCATTTATCCTTCGCTCCTCTCTGGACATCTCGGAGGTGCTGGGTCGTGCCATGTCTTCTTCGGTTGCCCTTTGTCGCCATACCTGGCTTCGGGACAGTATGTTCCTGGAGAATGTTCGAGAATGGCTGGTGGACCTTCCCTTCGATGGTGCTCTTTTGTTCCATGCCCCTGCGGACTCAACCTTCCAGAGGTTCTTGGCGGGGATTCGTCCTCCTCCTCCTCCTCCTCCTCCTCCCCCTCCCCCCCCCCCCCCTTCCTCCCTCCCTCCTTCTTCTCCTCCTCAGATACCTGCGTGTTGCTCTGGTTCTTGGAGCTGTTCTTCTGTTGAGGCGGGTCGCCCCGGTTGTCTGTTCTGTGTGCTTCTGGTCTCTCAAGTCCTCCTTGCTGAGGCTGTGGTTCTGTTGTCTGCTGGCCAGCTCTTTTTGACTGTGTGTTTTTCCTTTGGGTTTTTTACACCATGCTGGGCCTGAGATTGGGCCTTCTGCGTTTACCCTCTGGCTGCTTGATAGGCCTCCTGCAGGGTTTTTTGCCGCAGGTGTTTTTTTGTTGTCCTCGGCTGCGGAAGTTTCCTCCTAAGAGGTTCCCATGTCTTGGAATATGACATGCCCTATGTGGGGCAGGGTTGGCTGTTATATAGCCCTGGTATGTGCTGGGGAGTTGTGGTCGCCTGCGGGCTTCTGCTCTTCGTGGCGTTATGGTATGTTGCGGATTCAACCTACTTCTTCGCCTTTTTGTTTTGAGTGTTTCGTTCTGTGGTGTCCCTGGTGTCTGGCGGAGCTTGCCAGTGCCGCCCTCTTGTTTTTTCTGCACCGTTGTGCCTTCTTGGGGCTTTAGTGGGACTGCCACACTGCCTTCTCCGCTGCCTTCAGTGGGCCTTGCACTCGATTCTACCTCTTCTCCCTGTGGGGATGATGGTCCCTGACCTCTTGCAGGCGCAGTTTGTCCCTGCGGGGCGTTGGATGATTCTTCCTGGGTGACCTTGAGTTCCCCTTTTCGGCTTCCGCCTGCTTCTTGCTGCCGGCGCCATCCTGTCTAGGATTGCCTTTGCTCTGCCTCTTCTCCTTGGAGTCTCTAGGTTGCTCTTCTCCTTCGGTGTTCCTTTCCTTGCCTTGGCCCTGGGCGGAGGTTTTGTTACCTCACGTGGGTGTGGGGTGTTTGTCCTCTTTGTCCCTTGCCTTGTTTCCTTTGCTGAGTGAGGACAGGCTGTCTTTTTCTTTGCCCGAAACACCCCCCCCCCCCCCCCCCCCCCTTTGGGGTTGGTGGTTTCCCTTTGCTTAGGGATCGGGGCTCCTCGTCCTGTTTTTAGACTCGGCCCCTGTGTGGTCTGTTATGCCCAGGTGGGTGGGGTCCTCTCGCAGACCATCCTTCCCCTTGGGTATGGCTATGGTATCTATTCTACGTGAAGGAATCTGCGGCTAGTAGTCTCTATCAGATGTACGAGTTACTTAACTTCAGTAACGATGTATCTGGTAGAGACGATTCTAGACGCAGTTTCCTTCACGGCCCGCCCTTCCTCCCCATTCTGTGAGGGCTTGTGATTTGGTCTTTTGCACTTGCTTCCCTGTGGGTCGCTGTGTCTTCTCTGAGTACATTCTTTCCCTCTTTCTGTCAGGCTGCCCCTTTTTCCTCCCCGTTGTCACATGGGAGGATAGGTTTGTTGGTACTTCTGGCTCTTTGCGCTCCTTGAGGTTGGGGTCTTTTGGCTGTGCCTCTGTCCTTGTTCCTAATGGGGTTGTCATGCTCTGTGATGGGGATGTCTTGGAGTTTTGTCGTTCCTTGTGTGTCTTCGACTGGTTCCCCTTCCTTGTCTTTGGTTGGGGTTGTAGTTCTGTTGCATGTTCTCGTGACATTTTTACATATGTCCTTTGTCTCCGGGGGCGGGGGGGGCTGTCTCTGTATTGGCAGGGTTGCTGCTCTGTTCTTTATTCTTTCCCTGCCTTTTGGGTACTGCAGTGCCGGGCACTGCTCTTTATGGTGTTCCTCACCATTCCTTTTTCTGCTCTTTCGCACACTGTTCCTATACTCACACAGTTTTGTCTGCTGACTCTGCGTTGTGGCGCGGAAAAGTTCTCCAAAGAAAACTGACGTAGGTGCGCTGGGGTGGGACTTATGTGACCTTGATGACGTTTCGTACGCGGACGACCCCTGGGCGGAGTCGTGTGATGCCGCCCCCCGGCACGCAGGGATGTAGGGCAAAAGGGTTTTCTGGGCCAGTCTCACGCCTGGGGATAATTCTACGTGAAGGAATCTGTGGCTAGAATCGTCTCTACCAGATACATCGTTACCGAAGGTAAGTAACTCGTACATCAACGCAGTTTGGTCGTCCTGCTTCCACACACTCTGGCTTCTTCGTAAGATCTTTAAGTGGATCCCCACCGAATCCTGGAAAACGGTCACCCATGCACTCGTCAGCAGCAGACCTTACTATGGCAACACAATCTACACCGGCACCACCCAGAAATTCCAAAAGAAACTGCAGAACATCCAGAACGCCTCCCCCAGACTCATCCTTAACATGCCATGCCACAGCCACATCACTGGTCAACTGAAAGACCTTCACTGGCTACCTATCAACAAAATAATTACCTTCAAGCTCCTCACACACATGTACAAAGCCCTCCACAACACTGGAAATGCATACCTCAACCACCGCCTCTCCTATACTCCCACTAGACATCTCCGCTCTGCCCAACTGGCCATGTCCATCATCCCACGGATCTGCAAGACCCGGCTGGAAGAAGATCCTTCTCCTACCTTGCTGCAAAGTCCTGGAACTCCCTGCCTCTGCCCCTCAGGCAATCACCATCGCTGCTGCAATTCAGGAAGGACCTGACCCTTCGACTGAACCGTGGATCTTTCCGCCCCATCCCCCCCACGCCCCACAAAGAGCACCTTGAAACCCTCACAGGTGAGTAGTCACGCTTTAAAAGAAACATGATTGATTATAAAGGGGACCACTGCCATTCGGCACCCTTAGTTTAATTTGTATAACATCAGTATGTGAATTCTACGCAGCTTGATGTGAAACGTGTCCACCTGGCCCTGCGTTTATAACTAACAAGGCACAGATCTGTCCACTGCAAACTAGCTGTTAACATGCATGCTTTTTCCTAGGAAGGCCCGGGGTGTTTAAATGCGGCAGTCCCATTTGGAACTTGAATGTACCCAAATTGAGTTTTGAGCAGCTACAGTTCCAAGTATGTTGTTATCACAAGTATGCCCCTTCGCCCCCGCTCTTTTTAGATTACATGCTATTATCTTCGTATTTATAAGGGCAGGTTATTTTTTAATACAAACACTACAGTCCACTATGAATGTAGGGTACTCAGAGTGCCCGCTACATAGTTATTATTGTTTTGTTCCCCACAGCAGCCAGCACCTGGTCAGAAGGTTGGCCGGGTCTGTTCTCTTGGCTAACCTTCTAACTTATCCTCATGGTACATTTTTAGTAAACCACCACCTGGAGGGTTTACAAGGTCTAGTTCGGTTCTGCACAAATGAGTAAGTGCCGTTTTGACCAAATGAGTTATGTTTGATTTATTTATTTTTCTTTCATTTTTCCAGCACTTTTTCTGCCGTGTCTATATATCTCACAATCTAAGCATTGGCATTTTTGTTTGAAAAGAGGGCATTTTGTTTGCTTGTGAGGCAACAGCCCAATCTATAACTACATACAATCCACCTATGGTAGTGTTAGTAATGATCTGGCAAGTCAAGCTTGTTTTTACGGTATACTCCTATAAGTATCTTTATAAGAAGTTGGATTATGATTTCCTTTTTTTTTTAATAAGGTAATTTCGGTTGCACGTGGCACTTTTTGGGTCTGCATGTCACTTTTTCTAAGATTACGGCACCTGGGACGTATTCTGTTGGGGTGCACCTTAGTTTTTGTTGCACCTGAAAATATCCTTAGTTTGTTTAGATAATTCCATCAAGCACTTTGTTTTCTTCCATTCTATCCTAGAGATGCCCTTGCTCCTTAGGGCTGGAACATGTCGTCCTTTTCGATTCGAGGATTTTTTTCAATCTGAAAAGCATCAAGTAATATTTGGGATCTACACTAAAGGAATAGAGGTCCTAGGTGTCCTCTGAGTATATATTCCTCGAAGGACTACCTCTGTTTGTGGACTTTTGGCTCAGTGATTAGAGGAATGAAGAGACGTTTTTATTCATTATTGTTGTGTATTTGTTGTGTATATATAGTAGTATTGTGATTGAGTATTTTTTTGTGAACACGACGTTTTGTTTATATATTGTAATATGTTTTAAAAGATTTTTTTTATTGATCTATTTTCCCAAGGTATGAGTACTAAAAGTACAGGTGTTGAAGCTTGTATTTAAAAAAATAATAAACTACGTTTTGTGATAAATAAACCAACAGATCAGTGATGAGGTTCTCACTGTGTAAAAGCATTTGTTGACCATTTATCCCCACATTATACCATTTTTTTCTTTGTATTTTTGCTTATAGGCCTGGGTATATTGGGGTCATTTGGGCAAACCCCTAAAGTATGTTCTCACTCTCCGGTATGGGCAGTGTTCTTCTCAAGACAATGAGACGACCTAACAAATAAACCCCTGGTACTTGAAACAACATGCTACACGAGAAGGCCTCATTGAAAGCACTGAACACTATTTAAAGAGAACCTGGCTTCGGTTGACTCAGCGCAAACTCTCTTGGAGGCGCATGAAACTGTGGTTAGGGGTCAGGTGAAATCCCTTATTTCAGGTTTCATGAGAGACAGGAGTGCAAAACTTGAGGAGCCTGAGGTGACATACTGTCGCAGGAGTCACTCCTCATGTCAGAGATGGGAGTGGAAGTGCCGCACACTCTGGCCCTAAAACAAAAGGAATATAACTACCTGGCCATAGAAACCGCTTGAGCAATACACCGCACCTCAAATGATTGCCTGTATGAAGTAGGGAATAAAACTGGCAAGCTTCTGGTGTGGCTTCATAAGAGAGATCAGTCCCGAAACTGGGTTCTAGAGATGAAGACAAGGGTGGGGTAATTGGTCAGGGAGAGAGGTCGTATAGCGGAAACATTTGCAGACCATTACGCCCAACTATACTATCCGTCTGTGACTAAGATGGCGGATGACGCCCATGCTTTTCTCTGTGACATACGACTTCTGGGTATGGCAGGTGCGGATTGGGGATTCCTAGAGGCTGATATTATAGACTGGGAGCTGGTGGTGGCAGAGAGTCCGCTCCGCTCCAGGAAGGCCATGGGCCCAAACAGGATCCCAATTGAATTATACAAAATGTTAGCGACTGAGCATGCCCCCAACCTATTAAAGAAAGTGAACAGCCAAGCGCTGTCCTACACGATCAGAGACTGGCCACCGTAGTAGTACACCCAAAGGGGAAGCCGCCAGGGGACTGCTCCTCCTATAGGCTAATATCACTTTTAGATGTTGAAGTCAAAATATTGGCCAAAGTGTGGCCACGTAACTAGATAAGGTGATCCAGTCCCTGATCCACGCGGATCAGTTGGGAATTATGTCCCACCAGAGAACCACACTAAATCTCAGTTTCATCTATGAGATATTGGGGCATAGGACCAATATACGAGAGCAGGCTGTGGTGCTGTCACTGGATGCCTAAATGACATTTGACACAGTGGAATGGGACTATATCTTTACATTGTTGGCCAAATTGGGCTTTGACCCCCACTTTGTGCAGTGGGTCCTCCTCCTATAAAGTGGCACGATGGCAAAGCTTAAGGATAACGGTCGGCACTCTGAGAAGTTCAGACTACCGAGAGGTGCCAAGCGGAGCTGCTTCCTGTCCCCGTTGAATTTTTGCTGTGGCCCTGGAACCCTTTGCGCCATGGATCCGTCAGAATCTGCTGGTCCGAAGATTGCAATGGGGGAACAATGGGAAGACGAAATATCACTATACGCCCACAACCTCTGCTTTAAGTAGCTGACCCAGAGTTAAGGCTTGCTAGATTGATCCAGATTATTACAAACTTTGGCAAGTATTCTGGCTACACTATCAACTGGCATAAATCCTTGCTATGTATCCGTTTAGGGGTCCAGTCCCAGGAATGCTGGTGGACTTTGCGATGACGGTGGCGATGACGGTGGCACAAAAGGGCCTTTCCTTCCTGGGAACATACCGAATACAGTACTCCACTCTTTTTCTAGAGTAACCTGGCCCCACTACTAGACAAACTACGGCAGGCCATGTGACACTGGATTTCTCTGCCGCTCTCACTGTTGGGGATCGAGGAGCTATTCAAAAAGAAGCCTTTATCACACATTTTATATGCTCTACAGGACACCCCTTATGAGATCCCTAAATCCTGGTTCAAAGCAGCTGAGGGGGAGGTCTGGTCGCTGCTGTGGGACTGTACCCGCCCAACAGTATTTTGTATATCCAGCGGAGCTATGCCTCCATCGTACCAACCTCTTGTGTGCTTGGGTAGCTCAATTTCATATTCATATATATATTATCTACTGGCGGTCGCCAGTAGATAGTTAGAGTTAGGACTGAGTTTCCATAGGAAATCTGAAAATTCTATTTTGAATAACTTTGGCGCTGGTTGACGAATCCTCGCGAAATTTTCAAAACTAATGGGGCGGTCCGCTCAGCTTCTACCCTGAAAGTCTCGGGGTGATTCGTCAAGCGGGGGCCGAGAAAAAAGGGGGGTCCCAAAACTCGTTTTCCCCATGCATTTTCCCATAGGACCTTTAGTCGAAGGTACAGCCCGAACGGCTGAACAGAATTACTTGAAATTTGGCAAAGAGGTAGTCCTCAGGTCAGGCATGTGTCTTTTGCATATATGGTGTCAATATGTTCAGTAGTTCCTGAGAAAATTGCAGTTAAAAGTACATAAATATCTATATGCGCTCACGGTGCCGTGCGCGAGCGTAATTCTGATTGGTGGTTAGATGTCAGTCAACATTCGAATCGGTCGAAATCAGCAAGTGTCGGACGCCATTTTGTGTGTGGCAGTGAAAAAGAAAGGTGGAGAACGTGAAAAGGGGGCAGGGTAGAGTTCCTGACCCCCTAGCCTTTGTCATGGGGTCCCCGAAGGACCCCGAAGGGTGAAAAAAACATTTTATTTTTTTTTCAAAAAATCGCGGCGTGTGCGCACAGTGGCAACAAATTCATTAAAAAAATTACAACACAGTATATTAGGAATATAGCTCTTCTTGGAGAAGTGAAAAGAAATGTTGTTTTTTGTCGAGCAGCAAAAAAAAAAAAAGGCAGCAAAAAAAAAAAGGAAAAACTGTTCACCAGGAACAAAAAAAAAAAAGTAAAACAATTAGGGGGTGGAGCATGTGTGCTGCTGTATCTTGTTCTCTATTAGGTTAATGCTGCTCTCACCATAACAGAGAACAGCATTGCACACATTGCACCGTATATGCACCTTCGTGAACAGAGGGTGCATATCCAGAGGTGTAGAAGCAGGTGAAGCTGCGGCTGCAGATGTGCTCGGCTGAGCTGCGGCTGCAGATGTGCTCGGCTGAGCTGCTGGAGGGAGTGTCTCTTGCAGCCCGAGCATAAGCCACAGGATGCACTGCTTTAAAGTGCCTTATCATGGAGAAAATACTAAAGGAGTATTTTTTTTTAGGGTCTCCTCTAGATATGACCACTCCGCAAACAGTTCAGGTGACTTTAGGAGCATTAACCTTCTTCTGACCCTCTGGAAAAGTAAAAAATTGCCAAATAAATGAGTCCTTTTCTTTCCTCTGCCTTGGGGGCACAAATGTCTCCTCCTCACTCCCTGAAGAAGTCTACTGTTCTGCCATTTTCAGGTGCAGGAAAAGCTGTTCAGCGCCTTCTCCCAGGAAATAAGAAGTAAATGAGGGGAGTGGGTGTGGTGTTGGAAGATTCTGGAACTGAAACTACTTTGAACCAATGAAAAGTGTTGTTTTGTAATCACAGGACTTGCCGGTGCGCGCACGGAGCACACACGCATGCACGTACGGAGCACGCGCGCACGGAGCACGCACGCACGCATGCACAAACGGAGCACGTACGCATGCGCACACGGAGCACGCACGCATGCGCACATGGAGACGGTGCGCGCACCGTGAAACTTACAAAAAAAAAACTGTTTATAAGTTTATGGAAGATATAGGTTTCACACTTGAGAATTAGCATTATAAAAACCTTGCAAATTCACTGAAAAAAACATAGGTTTCACACACGTTATAGTTAGGAATTAGCATTTAAAAAACCTTGCAAATTCACTGAAAAAAACCATAGGTTTCACACATGTTATAGTTAGCTGGACATTTCACTCGTAAAAAACCATTGAAATTCCCCCGTTATAGTTAGTTCAGCTAACTATAACTTGCGCGACCGCAATCCACTGCTGATGACGTCACATAGTTAGAAATTAGCATTTAAAAAACCTTTGAAATTCACAGAAAAAACCATAGGTTTCAGGCAGTGTATTGTTAGCAATTAGCATTTAAAAAACCTTAGAAATTCACTGAAAAAACCATAGGTTTCAGGGGCGTTATAGTTAGCTGGACTTTTCACTCATACAAAACCATTGAAATTCCCCCGTTATAGTTCTAGTCATTGGAGATGTCATCAGTGATGTCACTGACCATGTCATGAGTGATGTAATATGTGACGTCATCAGCAGTGGATTGCGGTCGCGCGAGTTATAGTTAGCTGAACTAACTATAACGGGGGAATTTCAATGGTTTTTTACGAGGGAAATGTCCAGCTAACTATAACCTGTGTGAAACCTATGGTTTTTTCAGTGAATTTGCAAGGTTTTTTTAAATGCTAATTCCTAACTATAACGTGTGTGAAACCTATGGTTTTTTCAGTGAGAGATATATATATATATATATATATATATATAATATATATATATATATATATATATATATATATATATATATATATATTACCTACTGGCGGTCGCCAGTAGGTAGTTATAGTTAGGACCCCTTTTCCATAGGAAAACCTCAACATTCCATTTTGAATAACTTTGGCGCCGGTCGACGAATCCTCGCGAATTTTTCAAAATAGGTGGGGCGCTACGCTCCGCTCCTACCCTGAAAGTCTCGGGGGGGATTCGTCAAGCGGGGGCTGAGAAAAAAGGGGGGTCCCTAAACGCGTTTTCCCCATGCATTTTTCCATAGGACCTTTAGACAGGGCTACAGCCCGAACGGCTGAACAGAGTTACTTGAAATTTGGCAGAGAGGTAGTCCCCAGGTCAAGGAAGTGCCTTTTGTAGGTTTGGTGTAAATCTGTTCAGTAGATTCTGAGAAAATAGCCTTTAAATCAATATATATATATATATCTAAGCGCGCTCCGTGCGCGCTGGGTGCGCGCACCTCGCCGTGCGCGAGCGCAATTCTGATTGGTTGTTAGATCTTAGTAAACATTCGAATCGGTGGAAATCAGGAAGCGGCGGCCGCCATTTTGTCTATCGCATAAAGAGGGGGTGATAAACAAAGGGGGAGAACTTGAAAAGGGGGCAGAGTGGGTAGAAATAGACCCAGTAGGCATTGTAAGGGGGTCAAAGTAGGACCTTGTAGGGCAAAAAAAAAGATTAATATTTTGTTAAAAAATATCGCCGAGTGCGCGCACCCAGCGCGCACCCGGAAAAAAACTTAATAAAACAAATTTTAAAAAAAACGCATTTAAGTGTTTAGATATAAGGTGGCTCTAAAAAGAGCCCTTGTGTTTATTGTTTGTTTTTTGGTACCTACAAGTAAGTACATGGCCCATCTAGCGTAACGTGGGCACGCGGTGCGCGTAGCGCACCCCTGCACACCGTGCGTGCACGCCACTAACTGCGTAAAGTGGGCGCGCGGTGCGCGAAGCGCACCGCGTGCTCACTGTGCGCGCACGGTGCGCGAAGCGCACCGCGCGCGCACGGAACGAACTGCGTTAAGTGGGCGCGCACGCCACGAATGGCGTAAAGTAACTTAGCATTTAAAAAAACTTACAAATTCACTGAAAAAACCATAGGTTTCACACACGTTATAGTTGGGAATTAGCATTTAAAAAACCTTGCAAATTCACTGAAAAAACCATAGGTTTCACACATGTTATAGTTAGCGGAAATTTTACTGATAAAAAACCAATGAAATTCCCCCGTTATAGTTAGTGCAGGCAACTATAACTCACGCGACCGCAATCTTCTGCTGATGACATATGTGTCTTTATGAAAAAAAAATATTTGTAATATATGTATAGCTAAAAATGTATGGAAGAAGACATGGGCAAATAAGTGTCTAAATACAGTATTAGCATCAGCAGAGGATTGCGGTCGCGTGAGTTATAGTTGCCTGCACTAACTATAACGGGGGAATTTCATTGGTTTTTTATCAGTAAAATTTCCGCTAACTATAACATGTGTGAAACCTATGGTTTTTTCAGTGAATATATATATATATATATACACACAAACAAGTTCAGTCCCGGCGTGCTCCACTGCAAGTGCTGGCGTTTCGTCTGAGCCTTTAAGCCCATAGATGTTTAGTATCTGCAAATGACGCCGCACTCAATTGAATCCTTACAAGTTGTTCTTTATTCAGAGAACACTGCTACACCAACGCGTTTCGACCTGGTAAGGTCTTTTTCATGGTAAGCAAGTCTTTCTTCACTACTTATATTTATACAGATGCATCATTAGCCCATAATGAGGCATTCTGGGTATTGTAGTGCTGAGAAATGCAATTGGTAATGACAAATGTCTTACTATTCGGTATTCCTACATCTCTCCTGATAACAATGGTACCTCACTTATGTCGGTAGGCCTAATCCCTAAGACAGGAAAGAGTCCTAAATGCGACATGGACACATCACATTTCTTCCACTGAAGACCCTTTTTAGGGCTCGCCTAGCGACGCAGCGCATGCACGCTGCTCGCTTTGGCGAGATCTATTGTTGTCGGTTTCTTGGCTGAAGGGGGACAGGACATGTGCACGCCTGGACAGGCGATGTGCACGGCTCGCGTCATTTGAGCACAACCCTCCTGCCCCTCGCTTTCACAGCGACAGCTTGTTTATTCAAGTCCGCTGTGCACGAAGCTTCGCAGAAGTGACGTTTCTGTCCTGCACAATAATAGCACACCGTTATCCTTGCAGCGCAGGCTTCACTGATTGCCGTTTCGCTACACTTGTTATCTTTGTTTTAAGCGCCTCGTTCGTATTTGTATTATTTATTTTATTGAGGCACAGCTTCCTCCCGTTTTCGTTGCGCTGTGAGTGACATGCGCGCCACCGTGTCTCCGCGGAAGTTGGATTGCCGTAAGAAGCCCTCCGATTCCCTTGCATGGTAGAGTAACTCCTTTCTTTTGCACAATATTTATTAAACTTTCAAACAATTAATTGTCCTGTTACGCTACGCTTGGTGCGCGGCGTGGCTAATATTAGACGGCAATCGTAACTTCGGCTCACAGTGACTGTTGCTACTGACATTCTAAATGACGCACCCTTCCTTCAGCATAAGCACATTTAGTACAGTGTGGCTCTCGCACAAAATAACGGCCTGCTCCAACTCCTTATAATGCTCAAGCTTTGTTCTTTATTCTTTTCTAAGCTCGGAGCGCGGAGCGACTGCAGTTGTAACTCAAAACAATGTGTGGCTCACTGTGACAGTTGCTCCTTTCGCATAGACAGCGCCCTTCCTTCCGACATGAGCACATGCAGTTGACTCTTCCAATGTAGATCACGCTCGATGTCACTGCATGCGCTTTCCTTTCATCGCGCTTCCACCTTCACTTTCTCCCTCTTACTCACTCACTTTTTCGCGCGCACACTTTATCAATGCCTCATACTATGCTGGGTTAGTTTTCTCAAAGTCACTCAGCAAGGTTTCCATAAACTCGCCCTCCAATGGACAGTTTGTCTACGCTTGGCTTGACTCAGCATAACACCACATACAGTCTTTCTTACTGTAAAAGTCACTGAAAACCGTTGCCCACCGCCTTCCCTCTTGGGTTCATGGTCCAGAAACCTTCACACAGGACTATAAAGTTCACGCTGCGACCTCGACCTGGCCCCTCGTCGCCAAAATTATGTTTTACAGAGGCATTGCAACTTGTTAGTTTTAAAGAGAATGCTTTATTTAGCTTAAAGGTCGAGCGTGACTTCGCTCCTCGCCAGCTCAACACCAACCCCCGGGAGTCAAACGTCAGGCTCTCTCTATCACCACGGAAACAACAGAACAAAGCCATGAATAACATCACATGTCACAACATTGCGTGAAGTGTTTGAGCTCAAGATTACAACACTGTGCTTCACATTATCAGCCCCCCCCCCCCACTCACCTCCGAGCGCACACAGCCCCTACAGCAGTCTACGCCAAGGTGCCGTCAGAACAATAAATGATTGGCTTTAGAACAAGCATTTGCAATCTAATAGGTCTCGCATTTGCAAGAGTTTTTTTGGCATTGTAAATGGCAATGCCTTTTATGTACGTGTTTTGAAAAACCTGTCATTGCTTACTAGAAGCAAGCCTGGCAGTAACTGCGCCTCTTTTACTGCCAGCCTTGCTTCTCTTAAGCAATGGCTATAAGTACAAAGTGTGTGTTTACGGATGTATGACGTTATAACGCACACTTTTACAACGCATGCACTTACAACGCATTTTTTACAACGCATAATCCATTACAACGCACTACACTTACAACGCATGACACTACAACGCATTTTTAAAAACTACCTTTACAACGCATACCATTACAACGCATAATATTACATTGCATTTAAGGTAAGTATTAGATAGTATAGGGGTAAAAATTACTTTTGTAACTCTATGGGGTGCAACAGTAGGGTAAGTGTTGGATAGTGTAGGGGTAAAAATTACTATTCTAACTCCAGGGGGTGCAACAGTAGGGTAAGTGTTGGATAGTATAGGGGTAAAAATTGCTATTCTAACTCCAGGGGGTGCAACAGTAGGGTAAGTGTTGGATAGTATAGGGGTAAAAATTGCTATTCTAACTCCAGGGGGTGCAACAGTAGGGTAAGTGTTGGATAGTATAGGGGTAAAAATTGCTATTCTAACTCCAGGGGGTGCAACAGTAGGGTAAGTGTTGGATAGTATAGGGGTAAAAATTACTATTCTAACTCCAGGGGGTGCAACAGTAGGGTAAGTGTTGGATAGTATAGGGGTAAAAATTACTATTCTAACTCCAGGGGGTGCAACAGTAGGGTAAGTGTTGGATAGTATAGGGGTAAAAATTGCTATTCTAACTCCAGGGGGTGCAACAGTAGGGTAAGTGTTGGATAGTATAGGGGTAAAAATTACTATTCTAACTCCAGGGGGTGCAACAGTAGGGTAAGTGTTGGATAGTATAGGGGTAAAAATTACTATTCTAACTCCAGGGGGTGCAACAGTAGGGTAAGTGTTGGATAATATAGGGGTAAAAATTACTATTCTAACTCCAGGGGGTGCAACAGTAGGGTAAGTGTTTGATAGTATAGGGGTAAAAATTGCTATTCTAACTCCAGGGGGTGCAACAGTAGGGTAAGTGTTGGATAGTATAGGGGTAAAAATTGCTATTCTAACTCCAGGGGGTGCAACAGTAGGGTAAGTGTTGGATAGTGTAGTGTAATATTATGCGTTGTAATGGTAGGCGTTGTAATGGAATGCGTTGTAAAGGTAGTTTTTAAAAATGCGTTGTAGTGTCATGCGTTGTAAGTGTAGTGCGTTGTAATGGATTATGCGTTGTAAAAAATGCGTTGTAAGTGTAGTGCGTTGTAACAGTTGCGTTGTAAAGGTTGTTCCCCGTGTGTTTACACATCGCTTGCAGGTTTTTAAAACACATAAATAAAATGCATTGCCATTTACAATGCCAATAGCTTAAACTCTGGCAAATGCGAGACCTATTGTATTTTAAATGCTTGTTTCAATTTGGGTAGCTGTGAATTTTGGGCCCTAGGTCAGCAGGCTCCTAGGATATCCTAGCAAACCTGTAAATTTTTAAAAACTAGATACATATGGGAATCAATGGTGAAGCTAATTATGTGTTTTCACCAGGTTTTCTTACTCAGAAACCTTTGCAAACCTCAAACTTTCACTAAAAAACACACCTTTTCCTTACATTTCTGTGTCCATGGCACATATCTGTATATTTTATTAATTTATACTTACCTGGGACTCTAATGGACGATATATTGCTTCAGTCAATGCATACCGACAATATAGGGGGGAGTTGCACTGGGTTAACACAGGCTCTTTGACATTTGCAAGCTAGATCGGGTGTAATGAGTGGCACTTACGCAGAACAGAGGTTGGTTTTGCTTGTTGCCATCTGATTGCTGGCTTATTGTTCTCTGGGTGCTTGCAAACAGGTCTTTACTGCCTTAGAACCTCGCTCCATTTGTGCCTACACTGAGACTGGAACTTCTTATACCTGCTTTGGAAGCCAGCCCCAGGATATACATGACTGCGGAACTTCCTACCTCCATTTTAATGACATGGCGAACATGGCCTGGGTTGCACTGACAATCTTGTATATGTCAGTAAGTACAAATATGCTCAGAAACGTACTGGGGCAATTTTGCAGTTCTTGGCATTTATTTTGAATCTAGCCTTTCTTTGAAAACACAAAAATCACTTCATAAAGGTTGACCTTCCTGCAGGTCATTACTGACACGCTTTCAGCCCTGGCCTTCCTTATGATAACCTAAAGCATTCTGGAAGTTGCCTTCTTGTTTTGCTCCCATTTAGCTATTTAGAATAGAAAACTGAACTTTTGTAAGTGAAAAAGCTCTGAGCTGGAGACTGTGTGCGTAATGACCTGGAGTAAGGTGGTCACGCTAACTTTACGTCATTAGTGTTTCAGTGCAGAAGCACCGCTGCTCCTTTTTTTACACATGAGTTCCCATATATCCCATTTAAACAGTTCTCTCCCTTGTTGTAATGCACTAGTAAGGTGCTTGAATTATAAGATACTCTTTGACACTGATTGGTATTAAGCATGCATTCCAGGGAAGGGCAGAGAAGAGTTTAACAGTTTGAAATGTCATTAATTGCAGACAGAAGCTATAGTTTAACAGACTGCAAGTGATGGTGCTGTGCACATTTTGCTATGTGGTGCGATACCCATTCTGAGCTTATGTTTTATCTTTAAAATATACAAAACATGAAATGAGTTTCTGAACGATGCATGTTGTGGTGTTTATCTTTTCAGGTCTGGCAACATACCGAAAATGCTCTGTTGGAGGTGGTGGTTGTCTCAGTAGTCCAGTTGTTGCTCATAAATTCATCCCTGTGGTGGAATACAGGGCTGGATACTGGAATTCGCCTTTTACTGGTGAGCCTATTTTGCATTTTCTTTCATGAATGTAATTATTGAAAAAGCATCCTTTCAAACAAATGTAAATCAAAATGATTATTTTTGGGATTTCAGAGGAGCTGATGCATTGCCCTGCTTTTGGTATTTTATTAAAATATATTATATCCGTACGTTGAGGGAGAGCATGTATGCTACAGGAAAGCTACCTATTATGCCGTTGAGACGTTCTGATGTTTGGCATGTCTCACTTTTGTGTGTGTGTGTGTTGTTGTACTGCTCAGACAATAACACATTCTTGCTTTCTTCAAGATAGTCTTAACATTCCTTTTGTGGCTTTTGAAAGATTGTATAATTAACAATTGGAAGATTTTCTGTTGGTGTATCTCACTTAATAAATCCACTCTTGAGAGAACCTCTGCCCAACCCCTGAAATCTATAACACAAGCAACAGGAAAATCCCAGACAAGTTAGTTTCAAGCTGAAGCAGTACCAACAGTTTTAAAGTTAGGAATACAATACAATAAAATTCCCAATCAAACCAAGGCACCAAGATCATTACAATAGGTTAAAGGGCCGCAGCAATATAAAGTTTTATGGCAAAAAGCACCAAAATAAAATAAAGAGGCAATTTAAAGTCACGGTTGACTGGAACACTGGCATGATTTCAGGCTGACTTCACTGGAAAAGAGGTTGGATACACCAAGCCAATCATCCAAGTCAAAGTTTTTAACCGCAGATGTGGTCTCTTAATTGGAGTTCAAACTCTTCTACTGGGGCAAGGCCTGAGACTGTGCTGCAAAGTCTGATATGTTATTGTTTAACTCCTGTTGTTGGATTTGGTGCCAGAGGCTTAGAGCGAGTCAAACCTGGATTTCAGGACTGCTGAGTTAATCTTGTGGATTGGGTAGAATTGTAACCTTGCCCCAGCCATTGGTTTTTATTTGTAGGCCAAGTCTTATTTTTTCTTTTCCTTTTTGGGAAGTTAAAATTCTGCCGCAATGCAAAACTAGAACCCACAACTGAAGCTTGATAACTTTGCTGCAAGATTGCAAGATCCCAGTGAACACATATTCAGAACAGGGGGGGGAGGGGGTAATTGAGGGGGACGAGCCAGATATCCCTGCCCTCCTAGGGTGCAACCTTTCTGGGCAAGCCTACACTACCGTGTCCCATTCCCATTTTTCTCCAGGTGGTGAATAAGTTCGTTCTGGTCAGTCCTGCAGCCTCTACCTCCTCATACCAGGCTTCTAGGCATCAGGCCTTTCTCCAGCCAGGTCTCCTGTATGGTCAATTCCTAGGTGATCCGCTGGGCCGTATTGAAGTCAGGACTCCTGATTTTTGTGTCCCTGAAGCATGCAAACAGGACGCCAACCACCTGACCATTGGAGAGCATTCCTTGGTGCCTGCAGGATTTAGGAGTCTTCTTCCAGCAAGGCCTCTCATTCCAGGGGATCTTCATCAATAGTCATAAGCACTGAATATTCCCGCCTGCCTGTGGGCACCCGTATCATATTAAATATTGAATATATATATATGCGTGTGGGTATAGAAAACAATATGTAGGTAGTAGAGTATATCTATGCAGCCTATATTAAGGGCTAAAAATACCCAATTTAGATTGAAGTTGCCTTTGACATCAGACGCAAGCCTGTCTGAAACATAAAATGCAACATGCAGCCTATATTGAAGAAAAACTGCAAGGGAATACAAAGGCATTATTAGCCAATAGGCTGCATCAAAAGCATAACAAGAGAATAATGGCTCTGTGCCTTTTAGATTTCCAGGACCTCCTGTATCCAATCGTGCCCCATAGGTGACGGGTCAGTTTTTTTTCCGGCTCCTTCAGTGAGGATCCTGGAGCATTAAGCTCTCTGTTTTTGACTTTTTGTCAGAAATTGCTTTATAAAGTTAATTATTCTGTGCTTCACTCAATGTCGTTTTACACCTAGAGTGAGGAAGAATTGTTTTCCGACTGGAATATCTATTTTTTCCTGTCAAAAATGCCTTCCCTTTTAGTTATGTTATAAAATTTGTTAAGGGCATAGCTGCCCAGGCAGCTTGGCTTCCCAGCACTAGTCCATTACAAGAAACAGACTGCAACATTGGCTTAAAACAGAGGGGGAAGAGAGGGACCCTAACTGGAGATAAGCGAAGTCTTCAGTGTTTTTCCGAACTGAAAATGGTTCTGAATGTTCCTGATAGAAAGGGGGAGCAAGTTCCAGAGAGCAGAGGCCTTGGCTCGAGAAGAGTGGCCTCCCGCTCTTACTCTCCTAACACGTGGGATAGTGGCCAGATTAAGATCGGCGGAACGTAGAAGACATGAAGGTCGATACACCGATATCCAGTTCAACAGGATAGGGGCCCCCTGGTAATACAGAATCTTATGGGCTGTACACAAGGCATTAAAGTGCACATGCCGGTCCACAGGGAGCCAATGCAGTTTGCAAAGGAGATCAAAGGCAGAGCAAAATCTAGGAAGGGAGGACCATAGCCTCTCCGCGGCATTTTGTTCATCTGGAGTCTTCTAGTTATAGACTTATTGACTCCCAAGTACAGAATGTTGCAGTAATCTAACCAAGATAGGACAACTGTCTGAATAATGGTTTGTCGAATACCAGAATGAAAAAGACTAAGAATGGGTTTAAGCCCTCTCAAGAGTCCAAAGCACGTCCCTACTACCGATTTGGCTGCCCACCCAGATGTCTAGATTTTTAATAAAGGTCTTGGGGGGGGGGGGGGGGGGAGGGGAGAATCCCCAAGGGAGAGAGGGAGGTCACCAGTGGTCGCTCCAGAAGTGGATATCTTTTCCTAGTAGGGGAATATCTGTGTTTTTTTATTCATCCACTCTGTGACTGCTAATATTCTCTATTAAAAATTGTCCAGGTCTGACAAATGATTGTTAGAAAACAAAAGCATGACCTAGGTGTCATCAAGTGCCCTGCCCGTGGCAAAAAGGAGCAGAGTAACCCCCACTCAGTCTGCATCTTATGCCTACCTCATACTAATCTACCGGAGTCTTGCCACCACTGCCAGAAACTCTCTAAAAGAACTTTAAAAGATAGAGATAAAATATGTCTCCATGATCTTCAAGAGAGGGAAAAATCTGGACCAATAGGAAGACCTCCATCTTCCTCCAAGGCTACCTCTCTTAACAAGGCTCCATCCAGAGGCAGATCTCCTGACGTGAAAAAAAGAGAACAAAATCAACATCTAGAGCTAGGAAGATCCCTGTTTGTTCTCTGTCGGTGTAGGGATCAATGTTGAAAGTGCTCTCGACCACGAGGTACTCTTCAACCTTCAATGCATGCGTCAGCGTCGAAAGGACGACGTCCGATATTGAGAAACTCTACACCAGAAAGGTCTCCATCAACGGCGAAACATAAGTCGTCGAAGCCCACGGCGCCAATGAAAGTCCCATCGTCATCACATTATCGCTGGTCGTCCGGTCAAGAAAAGTCGCCGACGACAGGTCTCCACTGGTCCACATCGAGGCAAGTACACCCGACAGACACTTCTTCAAGGGCCGCCAACTGCTGTTTGATGTTGAGGCATACTACGATGAAGACTCCACCGGCAGTCGAGACAGATGTCTCCGTTGATAGCAACCAGGCGCAGCTCGATGTTGAGGTAGTCGCCACTGTGGGCGGCAACCAGGCCTGCTCGACGTCGAGACCGATGTCTTTGTTTGTGGCAACCAGGCCCTGCTCAGTGCCAAAGCACACTTCTCCCTCAGCAGCAACCAAGCGCTGCTTAACGTTGAGACAGACCTCTTGACGTGGGTGGGAACCAGGCACCAATCGACATCAAGACAGACACCTCCTAGGAAGTCGCCGTCGACCGCAGCAAGACGCCGTTCGACGTCGAGACCTCACTCACCCCCTAAACATAGTGAAAGGCCACTGTCAATGACAGCACCTCGTCGCTAGACGTCGAGGTAGCATTCTTCCGCTGAAAGGCCTAAGCAGCAAGAATGGGCTTCAGCTGCGTCTTCAGGAGCTTCCTCCCGCTTGTTTGTACGGGGGTAAAGAACTCCCCATCAACCAGAGGCTTCGCAGACACCTATTCGCCTTTCTCCACATTAGCTGGAGTGTGAGGAACTAGTCTGGAATTACAATATTCGCAGGCATATTCACCTTTACGGTCTCCCCCGAGGACACCGTCTCCATAAGCAACTCCGCGAGCCAAAACTCCTCTAGCCTGCTTGGCTGAGGCCAGCTCTCCTAAGTCCCTGACAAAATCCAGGTTACCTAGGGAGACTACTCCTCATTGCATACCCCAGTCACAGACCAAGAGTAGATCTCAACACAGGGCCAGAATAAGATCCTCTATGCCTGCCCAAAGATTTCGGGCACATCACTGTGCACATAGATCCCCTACATGGTCTACATCCACCATTCATCAACACTTATGGACACGTCAATAGTGAGAGTATCCCCAATAGACGACCTAAATACATTCCATGTGGTGTTACTTAGAGGGACTTGCCAGCTGAACATTGATTTGCCAGCACCCACAACAACCTCATGGTCATTTTCGAGACCTTGTGTCATAGGTCCTCCTCAAGACCATTGCTGCATTTGGTCTCCGGTCTGCTCCAGCCAGTCATGGAAATTTTTCTTACCCTGGCCTCCCTTCGAGCGGCTCCAGCAAGAATTTTAATGAAATTTGAGGGTCCGGATCAAGACCCTTTATTTCTCATACCCTCCACCAGACTCATTATAGCGGCCGCCAAGAAGACACATTCCATTGTGAGTTCATCATCTGTCCCGCCGGACCAGGATACTAAACAAATCGCTTCCTTGGACAGGAAAATGTGCTGCACCTCTTTTATGAAAGTGTCGTACTGCAGCATTACTAGGTCGATACAGTAGGTGTCTCTGGGACTCATTAGCCAGATTTACAGAAAAGATTTCCAGGGAAGAGAGGCAGGACTTCGAAGAGATCCTACAAGGAGGAGGTTTGGTTGCTAACCAAATAATTAGCGTGGTGGCAGATGGCTCTGACCTCGAGGCGCACAGATGTTCACATGGTATATGTGCCAGATACTGATCATGGCTTTGTCTTACAGGCCTGAAGCCAAAGGCACAGCAACACATCCTCCATCTTCCTTTCACTGGTAACTCATTGTTTAGCTCCCACACGGATGATGAGATGGCAAAAATTTAAATTGAGTTGGACACACTCCAAGCCGTCGGCCTAGTAAAACGGAAGGAGTTCCGTCAACGGTACAGGCCTTATGACAGGCGTCCGTACCATCCGAGAGTTCAAGCCCCTCACTGGGTCCCACGCCGACAACACCAACAACCCAAATCTCACTACCAGCCCGGAACTAATAGACAACCACCAGCTTCCTCCAAGACACCAGACAAACAATGAGGCATTGTTTCCCCCGTCGCTGTTACCCACTCCGGTGGGGTGAGGGGGGGTATCACCAGACATCTAAATGAGTGGCGCAACATCACGAGCGAGAATTGGGTGCTGAATATTGTAGAGAATGGTACTCACTTTGCTTCAAGTCCCCGCCTCTGGCAGTTCCACCATCAATAACATCTTCTCATCAGCAAAGGCTACTACAGAACGAAGTCTCCATTCTACGAAGCAAGGAGGCTATCAAGGAGCTTCAGTGATTGTTTTTTAAACTTTTGCCTGATGTGCAATTCCTCTCACTCTAATTACAGGTGGCCAACCACCGGGCCTATTTTTACCCGCTAAACACAGAGGTGGGTAAAGATACATATGGTGTTGATTTTAACCACCAGCATTGTTGATCTTCGCTCTGAGACAATGTTTTCTATTTCATAGGGTTGCCCCATTTTAGTCCCACGTCCTGAGGAAGATCCGCGTGGTTGAGGTTAAGAAATCCCTCTTATGCCGTTAAGTCGGATCAAAACGTCGATGCCACCCCCCACTTGACCTGGACCATTTTGCCCCATACACCCCGCCTCGTGCTAACTCGAGGAGATATATCCCTTGTACTTTTGTGACTTATGTAAACCAAAGTGTTTTGATATTGTTTGGCCAGGTCACTAAGACTGTTTATTTGTTATCAGTCCCATGTAGAGTTTTGTCATTTAAATGTCCCTTGATCACCTTTCTCTTGATTTTCCTTCGCTCTATCAAACACCCCTTTTTGCACATTCCCTTGGAGTAACCCTTTCTTCCTTTTCCTTTTTAAACCACTTGGTTTCTGAATTTAATTTTGAACCAAATAAATACATATTGTTTTGAATGAAACTGTTTATTGCACATCATACATTTTTTCTTAATTGGTAATGGTTTCGCATAACCATGAGCTGAATACTATACGCTCAGAATTGTTAAATGACGACTGTTTAGATAGAATTCTTTTTGAGCTATTGGTCTAGGACCATTGTTCTTTTGTATGAAGCATCCATCAGCAAGACAGATTGCATCACTCCTGGGGTCAGTGGCCCTATGCATATCCTTGTTTCCCAATGCCAGACTCCACATGGGACTGCTCCAACAGAATCTGGAAGATCAATGGAATCGATTCACAAACCATTGGGACAACAAGGTAATCTGCTCATCTGTGTCCTGTTTCACCAGGCTATTCCAATGCAAATGCTCATAACAGATGGAGCTGCTGGCTTTCCATCTATCCCTCAAGTCCTTTTATCCTTCCATTCAAACCGCTCCTGGTCCAAACAGACAACATGACCACGATACTCTATCTAAACAAGTAAGGGGGCACTTGGTCTAGCCCCCCTATCCGTGAAACACTGGCCATCTGGAACTGACTCATAGCAAGGAAGTTGACAACCTCTGCTATTCACCTTCACGGATTACACAACACACAAGCGGATTCTCTCAGCCGCAACTTCCCCGAAACGCATGACTGAATTCTGCACAAAAACCTCATAGGAGACATTTTTCAAGAATGGGGCGTCCGCAGATTGACCTGTTGCAGTTAATGCCGAGACTTCGCATCCAGGTTCTACCGACCACGAACAAAGGGGAATGCCCTTTTGATAAACTGTCCGAGGACATTACTGTGCTTGTTTCCTTACATTCCCCTGATACCGACACTCCTCAACAAACTGTACTGTGCCAGGGCCAGAATGATCCTAATTTCTCCGGAATGGCCTCGACATTGGTCGTACCCGGATCTCCTCCACCTGTCAGAAATACCACAGAAGAGGCTGCCATGCAGACCGGATCTCTTCTACAAGCTCAGACGGAGGATTTTCCAACCCAAACTTCCCTAGCTGAGCTTGACTGCATGGCTCCTGAATTCCTGCAGTATGGACACTTAGTACTTTAACAAGAGTGCATGGATTTTCTTAGGGAGTCCAGGAGGCCATCAACCACACCCTCTACGCTTTCAAGAGGAAGAGATTTTACATGTGGTGTGTTCAAAATGAATTTCCTCCAATTTCAGGACAGGAGGATGTAATATGGTCTTACTTTCTCCGTTTCGGAAAATCTGGTCTGCATTTCTCATCTATTAAGGTGCATCTCGCAACCATAACTGCTTACAGAAAGTCACTTACACAGAGGTCATTCTTCCAAATTCCTGTAGTGAAGGATTTCTTAGTGGGAAGAAGCAGTTTCCGCCAGTACGCAATCCTTCTCCTCCATGAGAACTGAATGTGGTTCTTTCAAAACTCATGGAACCCACACATAATGCAACTTTTACTTAGGCATGCAGAGTCAGCAAGATTCAGTCTCTCTGTGCCTAAGAGCCTTAGACAGTTTTCCATGCTAACATGGTGGTGATGAGGGCTCACCCGAGTTTTCTCCCGAAAGTAGTGTCTGATTTCCACGTTAACCAAACTATTTCACACCCTACGTTCTTTCTAAACCCTTCCACACCATCGGAAAGAGTGTTACACTCTTTAGATCTTAGTTTTGAAATTCTATTTAGATAAGACCAAAAACCATCAGACAATCGGTTTGTCAATTATGTCCCTATGTGAACAGGGTCGCCTCCTCTAAGCAGTCAATTTCTAGGTGGATAGTTGCTTGTATCCTGTTCACCTACCAGTTAGCCAACAAACAATTACCTTCCAAGAGGCAAAGTGGCAACAGCAACCCTCCTAAAGGATGTTCCCATCTCTGAAACCTGCAAAGTGGCTACTTGGAGATCAGTGCTTCCTTTCACAAGGCATTACTGCCTAGATTCAGACACTAAGACAAACACCCAAGTAGGGAAGGCCTCCTTAAGAAATGTATTTCAAGGATAACTGTTACTGACTCGTCTGCAGAAGTGTGAGATGGGCACATTTCTCTATCTCCATCAAAGTACAGCATACGTATTTTTTGCTATACTTGTATATACCACCGCGGAAAGTAATACGGGTCTGCTCCTTGCTTATTTGGGCAGCTTCGAGTGGAGCAGCAGGATCCAATGTAAGGGAGATTAACTATCTTGGATAACATCTGCAGAGATATCATTTTTGGATTGTGTGACAACGGCAGCCCACATTGGCAATACACGGATTTCAAATCCCAGAATTCTCGGCCCAAGCCACTTGCTCACCGGAGTGTGATGGATGTTAAAAGGGGATGTATCTTGTAGCAATGTTGTCGTCTCCACGCAGTATGCCTCTGACAAAGGGCGCGAAGACCGAAACGCATCGCCACTGTACTGCTGTGTACATGGGATTTAATGAAGCTTTACTCTACAAATAAACCTGCTAAGAGTGTATTTCGCTTGGGGAGATATATATATTATTCCTGAATTGCCCACCTAGGCGAGAGGCACTTGTGAAGCAGTGTAAGCCAAAAGCCTGTCGTTGGGTATGGAAACGATAAGCCAAGCAGATTCCTTTTCGCAGCTGTCTTCGCCGTATAAGCCTGACTTGTTTCAGAGTCCTTCGACTCCTTCCTCAGAGGCCGGCGATGCAGTAAAGCGTCCTGGTCCCTCCCCTTCCTTATATACCAATGATTGCACGCCCTACATGGGCTACTCAAATGAGATTGTGCACAGGATTGTGGAAGTTGCAGTCCCAGGAATGTCTCGCAATGTTCTGTGGGTTACAGTGCAAGCCCTCGGATCGGCCTCTGCTTGGCTTTCAAGTCCTCAATCGACCAGGGACCAGGACGCAGAATCCTCATCAAAATGTATGCTTTCTCCTTTAAATGCATGCAAGTTTGACACTTGCCTTGAGTACCAGATTATTCTGGGGCACTAATCCCATCTCGTTTCTTTGTGTTAGGCCTCCGTCCCCCTTGTACCATCTCCAGAGTCCTATTCTATTCATTGTTACTGAGTAACATTTGAGTTGAAACCATTAATAAGTTGAGAGCTGAAGAGGAGCTACTCTCAAGGAAAACGTCTGCTTATAGGTGTGTTTTAGGGCATCGCCTCTACCACTATTTGTTGGGCCAAAAATGGCCACTACACAGGTGAAAAGTAACCAAGCCAACTTCAAGATAAGTGCATTTAATTTGACATTTATTTTTCCAAAACAAAATATGTTCTCCAACATGAGACAGGAGGTTGTTTAAATCTAACAAGAAGTATAAGAGCTGGCCATACGAAGACTGAATTCTGGACTTCTGGAAATGTTATTTGGCAGACTTGCGGCAAACTCCAGACCAAACACAGCAGGTTGATGTATTGTTAATGGTGCTAATGGAACCTTTTCTAAAGCTTCAAATCATTATCCAGAGCATGTACATAAAAGCAGAAAAGGGATACGTTGTCACATGTACTCAAGGAGTGTCTGAAATGGTAAGGACATAAAGGTTAGCATTTTTTTTAAGTGTACACCAATCAAAGTAGCAGGATTTTCGGGAACTAAACGGTTTCCATCAGCAAATCTTATACAACCTAGAAGAGTGCCAAACTACTCTAGCATAGTCCATATATTTTCCCGTTTTAGCAAGAAAAGGGAAACCACATGAAGGAGACTGTTAAATGTGGAAGGAAGTGAAAATAAACGATTTAACTAGGTAAAGTTTGTTTCATATTGAGTTTGTTCCATATTGAGAGTAGAAACAGATGGTAAGTCCACAAATGAGCAAAAAAGAATATTTGTAGGAAAATATATGCAACAGAATTTGATGAAACGTTTTTTCCAAAATGGAAACTCCATAGTGCTATCTTTTTGAATGACTGAATGGTTTACATCTGGTTTATTGGAGATCAGAAAAGGTGAAAACAATCCGTAGTAAACCCAGTTTAATCATTCACTCGAGATGGGGTGCAAGTGCTTAAGAGGATGACAACATATGGTGCAGGGATAGTGTGCTCTTTATTATTCATTTTGCATAGCTCATAGAGAAGTACTCGTATTCTTTGAGTTTCTTCTGTTGTAGGATTTTAATTTGAAAAACAGCTCTTTAAAAGTCTTTTGCTCCTCAGATTTCTCCTTTTCTGGTAAGGGAGCATTTAGTGAGTCTGGTTCTTCAGAATATCCTTCTTCCAGTGCCCTTATTTCCAAGAGTAAGAAATGGGGATGGTCCTTGATGTGTTCTATGGTTCCTCTAAAAGTAGCTATTCAACTTCTCATTCCGGTTTGTCAAGAGGCCGGACCCCTGAAAAGAAAAGATTTGAGGTCCAGTGTGGCTCTGTGGCTCTCTCTAACTGCCCCCAGCCATCGCAGCTGCCAGTCTTCTCTTCCCTCTCCTGCCTGCTCTCTGTCCCATTGACTTGCCTGGAAGGAGAACAGTGGGCCATCAGGGCCTTATCGGGATCTCCATGACTGTACACTAGAGAACTGAAAGAGTAGCTATTAATAGACAATAATCTGACCCTCTGTTTTGCCTCAGGAACCTTGCTTGCCCATTGAATGGCAAATTGTCAGCCAGGACTCCAGGACTCACCCACTGGTATATAGGCTGTCTCGATTAGGGATTGCTCATCCCTTTTTGTGGCCTGCCTTCTTCAAAGGAGAGACTCTCCTTTCTCTTCCTTTAGCTGTTCCAGAATGGCTAATGGCCTTCACGGCTCATTTCAACTTCCAGATGCTGTTGCACAGTCACTGACAAAAAGGTCTTTTTCTCATTTCCTTTCCCCGTTTTAAAAATGGAAAGCCTATTCACTCGGGAAGTCAAGAGGCATGTCTCTACACTGATCACTGTTTTTTACTTTGAGGCTTCAACGGATATGCTTATTATTGTGATCTTCAACGTCACACTGCGGAAGTGGGTAGAACATGATCCAGTTGTACATACAAGCCTGTCCGCGAACGACCATGCTATTTTAACTTTAATTCTTCCCA
The DNA here is from genome assembly GCF_964204655.1 of Triturus cristatus. Taxonomy (NCBI): domain Eukaryota; kingdom Metazoa; phylum Chordata; class Amphibia; order Caudata; family Salamandridae; genus Triturus; species Triturus cristatus. The sequence continues at coordinate 782,642,000 of NC_140592.1, forward strand.
ATATCAACAGAATATTCCATTATTGAGATTACTTACAGTTTGAGATTTGGAAATTAAATAAGTGATCAGATTGAATTATTTGGCCTTCTCCAATGATACAAAGCTAATGAACAGTTGGAGCACCTAGATCCAATTCATAATATTTTACATCAGTCAAACTTCTGCTCAGTTCTTGTCTTGTTGGAATATGCAGTCATTCTTTGTATTGATTGTATTTTTGATAATGTATGAAGGACAGGTACTTATAACGCTTAAGTTCCCTCTTGATATGGCAAGCAGGAAGCTCATGCAAAGCTTTTTTTTTTTTTTTTTTTAAGTCATCCGACCTGCTTGCAGTTTGTGCTCCTTCCATAGTCTGATTACGATCTTGGCAGTCAGGGCTATCCTGTCCGCCAAATTGCAATTCAATTTTATCTAATTAAACTTGTGATACAGCGGACGGGATATCTGTCACGTTTGTGACAGAGTATCCCCTCTGCCAAGATCGTAACCAGGCCCTTAGTTGTTGAGAAACGTCTTATTGCAGTTGCCTACGCCTGAAAGACTTGTCTGCCCTTAAATATTGAGTCTTTCAATTTAAATAGAGCTTCAGCCTTCTTTTTCTGTAGTTTAAGTCACCAGGAGTTATCTCGTACCCTAGAAAGTCCACAGAAGTTAAACCAACTCAACTCTCTTAGAAAATCTGTTATTCCTCAATGTGTTCCTCATCTGTGGCATTCTTGATCAAGAGGTCATCCAGGTAAGCCATATTTCCCCTTTTTAAATTATTTTCATGCCTTTTCAATGAAAGAATATATTGAAATGACTTCCATTGCCGATTGATTGTTAATTTGTGTGCATCAACATGTACTGTTTCTCCTGGAACATGAAAGTTGATTTGTGTTTATCAAGTTTAAAAACTAGCAAATAACGATCGGAGATACTGAAGATTTTGGGCCCAACTAAACAAGCGCAACTCTGGTGAGCATAGAATACTGGCTATCGCAATATGTTGGCTTCAATGTTCAGCATAATTATACTAGCACATGGTCACCTCTTTGCTTGAATACCTTGTTTTAGTATTGAGTTCTGTATGTTAGTGATACCAAAAATAAAAATGCCCACTTATTCTTTATGGGTTAGTCTGTTTCAGAATCACTGTTCGTTTTATTAAATAATAATGAAGCTTCAATCATCTTCAAGTAGGTTCTGAATCTCACGCATTGTGTCCCTCTCTTTCATTTAGCTGGACAGGGATAATGTGCTGCAATCCATGTAATTATTGGCAAGATGTGTGTGAATCGGTCATACTGTAATATTTCATAAGGTATCACAACCCTTATGACTGGTGGCACGCATTTTTCATCTAAACTAAAAACTTTTATTGGAATTGACTTGCAGAGGCAACGTGTTGTCAAATGCTAATAACATTGACAGCTATCAAATTATGACTAATTCGCTCGAGGTACAGTCATAGACAACTGTTCAGCTGTAGCCAAATATCTCAATTTTAACCAAATTCTTAGCTAAATCCCCCTTACAATAGCCTTGTGCTTGAACACATTTATTTAGTCTCAACCACTTCGGCATTCAGTGCTGCAACCATTGAGTCCACTTCGAAGAAAAATAATATGCAATCCATCTCAGCATTTTCACAGCTGTTATTTTTGCCCCTCCACACAATATGGCATCTCTGTGCTTTCTCATATCCTGCCTCCCACAGTCATCCCTAAACAAGCTAAACTCCCAACATCTCAAAGAACCGCTATTTTCAAGCCTCTTTTAAATTGTATGTAGTCTCAAGTCGTCAAACCATACATCTCCAGGAATAGTTCCCTACCCTGTTTTGCCTCTTGCACCACTGGTGTCTTAGATTTTATTTAATTACATCCCTAAAGAATTGATTGCAAACTATTGTTTTACCTATCTTCATTTGTTACCATAATTTTGATCACAGATGATAGTTTCTCTATACAGAAAATTCCTATGAACGATAACACAAAGTACGTGGGAAAAATCCAGTACGATGGAATCAAACCACAGTATGCTTAAACTTACCTTACAAAAGAATGTTAGAAATCAAAGAGCGGCATGGAGATAATTTTCTAAGAAATTTGTTGATTATAAAGTCCGACATTAATGCAATTATTAGTTTACATCGCATCATCCTTGTAAAGTGTACTTCAATTCACTAAATAGGTCCTTGAAGGGGAACTCCATCCGGAGTCTTTTTAAAATAGTCAAAGTGCATACATAGACAACCACACCATGACCACTGACCGTTTCTAAAGCATCTGTGATGTTTAAAATGCATTTTGAAAGTTTACCATTCCTGAACATACCTTGAATCTTAACCTTGCTTCGTTGGCCACACAGGAAAGGGACAGGAATCAAACATTTAGAAAATGCATTTTATCAGTTTATTAAGCTATTTGAATATCCAGCCTGGGTTTGGTAACTTGGGTAGCGGATTTCTTATTGATACCGAAAAAAATGATTCTCTCTGTAGTTCCTTTCTAATGCCAGGCCTGGTCATTTTACAAAAATAAGCAAATGTTGTTTATTATATGTAGTGGGGCAGAGCAGCTTCTTCCGCTTTTTCACGGAGTGATTTTTTTTCAATTTGATTAAAGAGTTATTTGTATGTAAAGTTCAATGACCCATTTAAAATCAGATGGCTGTTGGCATAGAGACAAACTTTGTCCCATCATTAGTCGCAACAATCACCAAGTCTACAAAAATAGTAGTTCGGCAATGCAGTGTACTACAAGAACAAATGATATGCTGGTTCTTTATTTTAATCCCTACAGGTGGCAATAATTCGTGATCGCCTCTGTCAGTTGATCTCTAAATTGCAGTTCGCAGTAACTGTTTTCTTGACATCGTGGACAGAGAAGAAGCAACGGCGTAAATCATCACCCAGTCTTATTACACTCAACATTATCTTCTTCCCCATCGTCTTGACCTTCGTCATTCTATCATCTGCATTGTCTTCACCTTTACTGGCGCTCTTCACTCTTCCAGTGTTCGTGGTTGGGTTTCCACGACCCATTAAAAGCTGGCCCGGAGCAGTGGGTGCATCAGCCTGTGTTTGCACAGATACGGTCTACTACAAGCAAATTACTCCAAGTCTAGTTGCTGCTCTACAGTCTGCACTTACAACTGGCTGCCTAGGTATGTAAACATTCTTCTTTTTAAATGTAACCCCTAATATTCTAATAAATAATAAATTCAGTGAAGACATTGAACGAATGACTAACCGCCCTATTCATAAGTAAGGAATCCGCAAGCTGGTGAATAAGTTGTAACTTTTTTATTCTCCCCATCACATTTTTTGCAAGAATCAACAATATCAGATTCAGACCACCTGCACTGAGGTCTATTTGTTACTTTTTTGTTAGGTTAAAATATTCAAGGCAGTACTGTAGATTTAAAGCCTCTCCCAACCAGGTGAACTTCATAATACCAAATTTACGTATCACTCCTGAGTTTACTCCTTGCCATTAGTGAAGGAACTTTGAGTCAGACTGCTTCTTTAAGTGGTGATTTCCCTTTTAACAGGTCAAGGGTTTTGTCATTTTTTACAACTGACACGAGCAAGCGGTGCTCTACTGCGGTATCAATGCTGCATAGTGGCTGCATTGTGGAAATGTGGCAGAGGGTAATTATACCTGCTAAGTTGTGCTCAAGCCCACCATTGACAAATACTACCCTCATTATACACTGTAGTTCACGGTGGTTGATGGTTCCTGTTGAGCAGAGTAGGTTATAGAGTTAGCTGGCTGGGGAATCACGGAACTAAGAGATGGTTAGAATGGGTCCAGCACCACAGTGGCTCAGATTCTGGAGATGAAAATTCAGAATCTGTATGCGGCATGAGGAGGGGTTTGGGTGGTGTACATCGGTACTAATTGGGAGATCATAGGTATCTGATGAGGGTGTAACTGGGGAGCGTGTTGGTGAGGTGTATCTGAGAAGTGCTGTCGATCTTTTTGAAGAGTAGGTTAAATATTATATAAAGGACCCCGTTTTTAGTTGCTAGCCATCATACCTGCTGTCAGTACTGAGAGGTGGGTGATGGGGAGGTTGAAGAGGGTAAGAACTGTTAAGTTAGTCACCTGAGTTTGGAGGACTTCAGAATAAATTAGCAGAGCACAATAAAATGCCAAATTGCCATCAGGCAGTTTAGGACATGGGTTTTGAGGGGATTTAGAAAGACGAGTTGAGTGTTGTCAGCATAAAGATAAGTGAAACATAATGGGGAAATTATTTCAGCTATGAAGACGGTAGGTAGGAAAAATTGTTTGTGACCCAGCAGTAAGCTTTGTGTGCTAGTCAGCAAGAGATGTTGCAGAAGAATTAGAATTTCATTAATCTGTAGAAGATCAGTGATAGAAAGACGAGTCTAACACTTTGGGCAGCAAGTGTTACAAATAATACTGTGGAATAAACAGTTTCTAATGCTAATATTTGGAAGTTAGAATGATATTAGTGAAAACACAGTTATGATGTGCACATGCGAAGGAGCAGTCTCTTTGAAGTGAAAGGCACAGTGCTGGACGTAAGAGGCTTAAGGTGGTTGAGCACCAAATCCTAGCTTGTTATTCAGCTGAACACAAGACCTTCAATAGTCTTAAAGAGAAAGGGTAATTTGAAAGATGGGGAGGTTTGTAGTTATTTGTTTATTTTGTGTGTTTCAGCTAGAAACAAGCCACACAAATAAAGTGGATCATTTAAAAATTAAATTTAGAAAGTTATATTGTTAAAAATGAGAGCGTTTGAAATTATTTCACCTAAGATTAAGAAAGCCAAATTCCCTTAAATGGATAAAACCATAAAATAATATTTAGAAGCAGTTTGATTGTTGAAAGTTAATAGTTAATTGTTAATTGCATCGCCTTATATTGACTGTATGTTTTTAAAAGAGGACACGCAAACTTCTTCACCAAGAAATGTCCTCCTCGGCTGCGAGGAGTTAGCGCATTAGAGAATACAATGTAACACTGTTTCTTGCCCTCCCTTCTCACCCTTGCACAGTGACAAAGACATGCCTTATTGCTAGTCCACTTTTTAGTGAAAGCCAAGACTGGGAGTACTCCAGTCTAAATCTCATATACAAGCTCCTCTGTGCCTCCAGGAACAAGTTGTCCAAACGAAGGAAGAAAAACAACACAGATGAATATAATTATAGTTAATTGGCTAAGATTATCTTAAAAGGGATATCACAAGTATAAGACACTTTATTTATCCCCCCTCTTTTTCTTTCCCCCATTACATTTCAATATATGATTAATCATGATTGACATTAATAAAATCCCACTGAAAATTATTCCAAATCTTATCAAATTTTATCAGCGAGGAGAGGCCCCTTGCTTTGGTCGGAGTGAGCTCCGATTTCTAGTTCTGATGCATCAGGGTGCACCATTCCATATCCTTAGTGGAGTTCTCCGAGACCCATGCCCTAGCATTGTAAAGCTGGGCAGATACCAGCATAATTAATACTAATCTCTGAATACCTCCCTCGAGCAAATATTTAACGCCCGTCATGCGTTCTTTAACAGATAGTTGTACTGGGGAACCCAGAGTTAAGGACATAAACTTCATCACCCCTTCCCAAACATTTGGTAGACAAGGACAAAGTGCGAACATATGCAAGACCTCTGCAGTAAGAAGATTGCAGGAACCAGTTGTCTGTGCATTTTGTAGGATGCTGGTTCTGTGTATTCTATAACAAAGTATGGTATAGTGAGCACAGAGTCCACTGGATCCCCAGAAGCTTTAGAGAGGCTAAAGTTGATAATACCAATGCTCTGTTTTGTAGTAGTGTAAGCAAGCAGTTAGGCATATCAGTGGGCAGTGCTAAGCATCTGTTGTACACACGCAGGCAAGAAATGATTACACACACTCAATGACTAATTCCAAGACCAATGGTTGTAAAAATATTACTTTAAGTATATTTATTTTGTAGAACCAAACAACTTTTGTTGCAAGAAAATAATTTTTGCAATATCACAGTTTTTCAGTGTAAAAAGTGGACACTTAGTGAATTTTTCAATCAGACAATGTTACCCTATGGGAGAAAACATATTCTGGAATATTTCAGGTAAGTAAATGATATACGGTATTGAGCTTTTGGATGAAGAATCCGTACCTGGCAAGGTTCAAGTAAGTGACCTCAATGCACCACCAGCGGCACTGGACTGTGTGCAGAGGTCAAACTCTGGATCTGGTGCCAATGTTATCAAATAGAGAAAGGGGGCAATCGAAGTGGTACTATTTGCAGGTGAATAGCGCGGTTCTGGAACCCAGTCTCCAAGGGAGTTAGGGTAACCACGGGGAGCCTCAGGGCAGCACCAAACTTACACCTCCAGTGGCACGGGGCGGCCGGGTGCAGAGTGCCAACAAAGAGTCAGGTGCCCAATGCAATCCAATGGGGAATCTTGAACTTGGAAAAAGGCTGCAGGCTCCAGCCAGAAGGTTGGATGAAATAAACCTACTGCTGCACAGGTAAGTTGGGGTGTGCTGGAGCGTTGGGACACCATTGGTAGATCTCCCCAAGGCTCATAGGCTCCGTGTGTTGGGGTGTCCTTTGGTGTCGGAAGTCAGCTTACCAGTGCGGGGGTTAGATTGTCGTGTGGAGGATGCAGGCATCAACATGGAGTCCGGCAGAGGTCAACTCGCCATTGTTGCTCAGGATCGCCGGTAACCTTTTCTGGACCGGTTGGCCTCTTGGACAAGGGCCGTGGGCTTCGAGTGCAGAGCTATGGTCTTTAAACCTGTTTTTCTTCTGGACAGGGTCACTGTTCACAGGAGATTAGGAGTCATTTTAGAAGGCAGGCAATCCACCCAGGGTTCTGGAGGTTGGTAGGCTGCGGGACGAGTTGCTGTTCTGTAGCGGGGTCTTTGAGGGCTGCAAACAGGCCGGTAGGGCTGGGGCCAAGTCAGTTGGTGTCTTCGGTGCTGCACAGCTCTTCTTTTGTCCTCTTCTCTGTAGGTTGTCGGTAGTCTGAGGATTAAGGTTCAGGGGTGCCCTAAATACTCAATTTAGGTGTGTTGAAGGGGTTAGAAGGTAGTAGCCAACGGGCTGCTTACCTTTAGAGTGACTACACTGTTTGTATATCCATTCCCTCTGGTGAGTGGGCATTCCTCTAACCCTATTGGCTAGGATCATCCAAAACAATATGGAGGATTTTCAAAAGAGGGGGTAACTTCAGGCCTGGGCACCCTAGGTGGTCTTGGCTGAGAAGGAACACACCTCTTATGTACTCATTTTCCCTCCGAACTTGCTGCCAAAAGTGGTGCTTGATCAGGGGGAGGGCGGGCATCTCCACTAGCTGGAGAGGCCCTGGTCAGCATAACAAAGGGCAGGATGCCTTTGAGGCATACTGCAGTTCTATGCTGTTCCTGTTTGGGGGTAGGTGTGAAGCAACTCCACCCAGAGCAGGCTTTGTTTCTGACCCACGAGAGCAAAAGGCTCCCACCCATGGGGATCAGAAACCTGCCTAGAGATGGCAGGCTGGTGGAGACCAGTCCGGCACACACTAGTGGTTTTGTAATTTTCAGGGAGTGCCTCTGAGGTGCCCTCGGAGTGCATTTAATAATGAATCCAACACTGGCATCAGCATGGGCTCATTAATCTGAGATGTTTGGTACCAAACATCTTGGAATTCAATGAAGCCATCATGGACTTGTGAAATTCGTAGTGCCAAGCTCACAGCCTATGTACTCTGGCTTCACTGTGCACTTATAATGTCTAAGAATGGACATAAACACTATTGGGGCATATCTGCTCATGCAGTTATGCCCTCACATGAGGTATGGTGCACCCTGCCTTAGGGCTGTAAAGTCTGCTGTAGGGGTGACTTACCTATGCCTCTTGCAGTGCTAATAGGCCTGGCACACAGTGATGTGTGCCAGGTCGACTCTTTACTTTTATCTGCACCAAACACACAGGCTGCAGTGGCAGTATGCTAGTTTCTGACGATACATCTGCCAGTGGATTCCTCACCTTGTGAATATCCCCTGCGCCAGCAGCATTCAGAAATTTTTTGTAGCTCTCCACGCCGACGACGTCACAATAGCATGGCTCCGCACGCGGCTCCGCTGACGTCACTGGAGCCATAAGAGAGCCTCGTCGGCGTGATGACGTCCGTTCCCTTTTTTCCGCGCCGTCGACGCTAAAGGTTTTCTGGGACTCTCCGCAGCTTGTCTAGTTACTTTGCATTTCTGGATAGTTTTTCTGGTCTTCTCTTGCTTCTTTCCTGAAGATGTCGAGGAAGTCAGGGTTCAAGCCCTGTAGAGAGTGCGGAGGACATATGTCCATTACGGATCCTCACGAAGATTGTGTCTGGTGCCTGTCGTCGGATCACGACGTCGAGGGGTGCTCTTGCTGCCGTAAGATGAACCCAAAGGCTTTAAAGGAAAGAGAGGCCAAGCTGTTCATGGCGAAGATGAGGAAGGAGAAGAGAGGTCGAAGGCGGTCGAGGTCTGGTTCGAAGTCGACTTCGGGTCATGCTTCAAAATCAAAGAAGCATAAGAAGAAGAGGCACGGGTCTCGACGCCGTTCAGAAAAGGAGACTGCTCCGAAATCGACTTCTCCAGTTCCTCGGCATCGTAAGGACTATGTTTCTCTTTCGGTTTCGAATCCGGCTTCACCTGTTCGTCCGGCTTCACCTGCAGCTTCTCCGGAGCGTGCTCCGGCTCCGGCTCCATCTCCATCTCCGACGCATTCTCCGGCTCCGGTGGAAGAGGCTCCGGTACCTGATGAGTCGTCGACTCAATTGGCTTCACCGTCGGCGCCGATTGGCCCGAGTTCTGTAATACCTCAGCCTGAGCCTTTATCAGGCCCTTACCCACCTTTCCCTGGCCAAGACCCATCGCATTACTTGAATGCCATGCATGGTGTCTTTACAAGAGCAATGTACCCCTCTGGAGCACCTTCGGGTCCCATGGGTCCAATGGCCTTTAATTTGGGGGTTCCTCAGGCCTATGCTCAGGCTTCCTTTATGCCATTCCTTCCAGCGGCGCCGTCCTGGCATTTCCCGGCACCGAGGACGTCGACACCGTTCCCTTCATCTCCGGCTCAGTCAGCTCGACCTCGTTCGGCTCAGGCTGTGCCTACAGATCCGTGTTCGACGTCGGCTCCATCTGAGTTGTGTGTGGCCCGCCCACGCTGGTTCCGAGGATAAGATCCAGGCAGGAGGTGCAGAGGATTTTGGAAGAGCAGAAGGATCGGGCAGAAGAAATGGAGGAAGTTGAACTTCAAGAGTCAGATGACTTATTTGAAGACTTAAGGGAGGCAAGTGGCCTTGATATGTCCCCAGAATGGGAGCTTTCTCCTCCTTCAGATGCTCCCTCTAAGGATGTGGTTCCTTACCACACAGTTATAAGGAAGGCAGCGGAGCTCTTAAAGTTGCAGCTCCCAACGGCTGAATTTAAGTCCAATATCTTGACGGAGGTTCTTCATTCTCCCTCCACTGTAGTAGAACCTTTGCTTCCTTTCAATGATGCCATCACTGAGCCAGTTATGGAGGTTTGGCGTAAACCCTTTTCGGCTCCAGCAGTGTCAAAATCTGTTGCTAGGAGGTACAGGGCAGCTCCAGGAGATCCAGACTTCCTAACATCCCATCCTTCTCCTGAGAGTCTGGTGGTTCAAGCTGCCTGTTAGAAGAAGTCTTCTGGAGCATTTCCTCAAGTTCCTGGTGATAGAGAGTCAAAAAAGCTTGACCAGTCCGCCAAGAAGGTGTTCTCCTCGGCAAGTATGGCCTTGAAGTCCACAAATGCCGCCTGTCTTTTGGGCCGTTACATCCACGCCCTAATGGACTCTGCAAAACAGCTGGCTCCTAAATTGTCTGAGGAGGACAGACAGAATTTTAATGATGTCTTGTCGGACACTCAAGCAGCTGCACGTCAAGTTATTCAGAGTGGTTTGCACACTGCGGACTCTGTTGCCAGGATCATGGGCTCCTCGGTTGCCACAAAAAGAAGTGCTTGGCTTAAGTCATCGGAGTTCTCTCCAGATGTGCAGGCAACACTTCTAGACCTACCCGTTGATGGTTCTGGACTGTTTGGAAAGAAAGCAGATGCAGCCTTGAAAAGGTTCAAGGACAGCAAAGCCACAGCTAAGTCTCTGGGCCTGCAGGCGCAGCCTAGAGGTTCCTCTTACAGAAGGTACAGAGGTTTTGGGAGGTCGTTCTTTCGGACCTACAGGCAGCCTCAGCAGCAGCAGCAAAATACCCTGCATAAGACCTACAGGGGCAAGAACAGAGGTCGTCCACGAGGTCGTCAGCCCTCCTCTTTTACCTCCCTCCCTCTTGCCACAGCAAAGCAGCCCTAGATCCACCATTCTGGATCATGTTGGTCCTGTGGGGGGTCAGCTTACCCATTTTCTGCAAGATTGGGAATCGGTCACTACGGACCTTTTGGGTTCTAAATCTTGTGGAAAATAGGTATGCTCTTCACTTTTGGGAATTCCCTCCAAATTACCCTCCTTGCCAAGGTGCTTGCTCGGAGGACCACCTTATTCTCCTGCAGGAGGACGTCCTAACATTACTGAAAAAAGGTGCGATAGAGGTGGTTCCAGAGCGGGAAAGGGGTCAGGGATGCTACTCCAGGTATTTCCTGATACCCAAGAAGGTTGGCATGCTACGTCCAATCCTGGATCTCAGGCTCTTGAACCTTTTTCTGAAGCAGGAGAAGTTCAAGATACTCACCCTTGAACAGATTCTTCAAGCGCTGCAACAGGACTGGATGGTGTCGATCGACTTGCAGGATGCGTATTTTCATATTCCGATCCTGGAGTCGCACAGGAAGTATCTCCGTTTTACTGTAGGGTTGCAACATTATCAGTTTGGGGTTCTCCCATTTGGTCTTGCTACTGCACCTCGAGTCTTCACCAAGGTGATGGCAGTGGTGGCAGCCCATCTCAGAAGGCCGGGGATTCCAGTTTTCCCCTATCTGGACGACTGGCTGATCAAAGCGGAGTCGCCAAAGAAGGTGCTTCATCATCTGCAGGTGGCCACTCAGCTGTTGTACAAATTGGGTTTCTCGATAAACGTGCCCAAATCTTATCTGGTGCCCTCTCAGCGCAACCTGTTCATAGGGGCGGTACTGGACACTACAGTGTGTCGAGCATTCCCACCTCCACAAAGGATTCTCAACATACAGGAAATGATTCCCTTGTTCGACAATGGAGCGGTCGTTCCAGTCCTGAAAGTCCTTTGTCTGCTCGGTCTGTTTGCTTCCTGCATTCTGTTGGTCAACCATCCACGCTGGAACATAAGGGCGCTCCAGTGGTGCCTCCGCAGGCAGTGGTATCAGCACAACGGAGATCTCAGGGAGTCTGTGAGGATCTCCAGAGAAGCTGCAGCGGATCTGTCTTGGTGGAGCGTGGAGGCGAATCTGTCTCAAGGAAAGCCCTTCCATCTACCTCCATCGGTGGCCACAGTGATCACGGATGCATCCACTTTAGGGTGGGGTGCGCACCTGGGGGATCTGGAGATCAAGGGTCTTTGGTCTCCAGAGGAAAGGTTGCTTCACATCAACTTTTGGAGTTGCGGGCGATACGTTTGGCTCTCAAGGCCTTCCTCCCTTCCCTTCGCGGTCAGTCGGTTCAAGTCCTGACGGACAACACTACCGCGATGTGGTATGTCAACAAGCAGGGAGGAGTAGGGTCACTTTGTCTCTGCAGAGAGGCTCTGCGTCTCTGGTCCTGGGTTCAGGATCATCAAATTTGTCTGATTGCAAATCATCTGGCCGGAGTTCTGAACGTGCTTGCAGACAGTCTCAGTCGGCAGTTCTCTGCCTACCACGAGTGGAGGCTCCATCCGGAAGTGGTTCGTCAAGTCTTTCGGACGTGGGGAACTCCTTGGGTGGACCTGTTTGCCACTCACGAGAACACTCACTGCCTGTCATTCTGCAGTCTCCAGTATCCGATGCAGGGAGCTTTGGGGGACACGTTTCAGTTGAGATGGGACTCCTATCTCCTTTACGAGTTTCCTCCCATACCCTTGATTCCTCGGGTTCTGAGGAAGATTCGCTAAGACCGGGCCCATGTCATCTTGATCGCCCCAGATTGGCCAAGAAGGGTGTGGTATACAGATCTTGTACACCTCTCCTCGTGCCCTCCGCTCCGTCTCCCTCTCAGGGCAGACCTCCTCTTGCAGGGGCAGATTCTACACCCCCACCTCCAGAACTTACACCTTCATGCCTGGAGGTTGAACGGGGCAACCTGAATTCTTTTTCTCTCCCGCCTGACGTGGTGGACGTGATTTTGTCTGCCACTCGTAACTCCACCAAGTCTATCTATTCCTATAGGTGATCTAAATTTGTCCATTGGTGTGGGGAGAAGTCTATTGACCCCTTGGGGGCTCGTTTAGCCAACATCCTTCAGTTTGCTCCCTCTCTAGCTCAGCAAAGTTTTGCTGTAGCTACTGTGAAGGGTTATTTATCGGCTTTGTCGGCATTCCTTTGCTTGCCGGATCAGCCGTCCTATTGTGTTACGGTTCATTAAGGGCCTTACCAACAAATTTCCGCCCACTCCATTTATTGTGCATCAATGGGACTTAAATCTTGTCTTAATTTACTTGATGGGTTCTCCCTTTGAACCCTTGTACATGTGTCCTTTAAGGCTATTGTTTTTTTAAACAGTTTTTCTCATTGCCATTACCTCGGCAAGGAGGGTAAGGGAGCTTCAAGCTCTGAGTTCCAAACCCCCATTCTCGACCATTCATGCTGAAAGAATGGTACTCAGGACCAGGGCTGCTTTTCTGCCTAAGGTGGTAACTCCTTTCCATCTGGGGCAGTCCATTACCCTTCCTTTCTTCTATTCTTCGCCTCACCCTCCCAAGGAGGAGGAGCGGCTTCACCTCTTGGACCCTAAATGGGCGGTGAGTTTTTACCTCGATAGAACTAAAGACTTTCGAGTGTATGACCAGCTCTTCGTGGGCTTCATTGGCTGCAGGAAAGGCAGAGCGGTGCACAAGCGCACCCTTTCCAGATGGATTATCTTGTGCATCAAGATCTGCTACTCTTTGGCCGGTAAGGAACCTCCAGAGGGTATAACGGCTCACTCTACCAGGACAAAGTCTTCTACATCTGCCTTATCTAGAGGTGTTCCTGTGGAGGACATTTGTAGAGCGGCAACTTGGGCCTCCCTCCACACTTTCGCGAAGCATTACTGCTTAGGTTCCGAGGTGAGGAGGGACGGACACTTTGCACGTTCCGTCCTTCAGGACTTTTTGGTATAGAAGGGTGGACTCCCTCTTCCGGGAGTGGGGGACTGCTATGGGACTCTATTCACAAGGTGAGGAATCCACTGGCAGATGTATCCATCAGAAGAACAAGTTACTTACCTTCGGTAACGCTTTTTCTGGTAGATACAGTATCTGCCTGTGAATTCCTCACTGACCCACCCGCCTCCCCGTTGTCCACCCTTGTATTCCTACAATGGTGATAATGTGATAAAATCTATCTGTTACTGTCAAAGGAAGGGTGTCCTTTCTTTTGCTTTCCTGCATTGACTTCACACTGTCTGTGTTGGTTTGAATGTTATGTACTGGGTATACTGTATATATATTGTTGTCGGTCCGTCCGTGTGCCTCGAAGGCACGGAAAAAAAGGGCGGAATTGACGTCATCACGCCGACGACTCTCTAGTATGGCTCCAGTGACGTAAGCGGAGCTGTGTGCGGAGCCATGCTATTGTGACGTCGTCCTCGTCGGCGTGGAGAGCTACAAAAAAATTCCGATTGTTGCTGGCGCAGGGGATATTCACAAGGTGAGTAATCACAAGGTGAGGAATCCACAGGCAGGCACTGTATCCACCAGAAATAGCGTTACCGAAGGTAAGTAACTTGTTCTTTACCGCGAGGTTATAATGCACTTAAGTATATATGGTTGTCTGCATCACAAACAACCCCGGAATATAGGTTCAAAAGGCTGCAGAGGGGCTCTGCTCATGCAGGTGCACCCTCTCACATAAAACCCAGCACCCTGCCTTCAGGATTGATAAGGCCTGCCATAGGGGTGACTGATAGGTTTATATGTGCATTATGGAGTAGATCTAGTGAACCTATATCTAAGTAAGTGGTGCATCCACCACCTAACACAGGCTGCTGTAGCAGACCTGTTGTGTCATTTTGAATGGTCTCCCAGGGGTGGCATAATACATGCTGCAGCCCCTGAGAGGCTTCTGGGGTACCTATGCCCTGGGTACATAGTATACCATATACTAGGGACTGATAAGGGTACCCCAGTATCCAATCTGGAGTGTACCTAAAGTACATGCAATCAATTTAGAGGAGAAAGCAGCTAGGCTGGGGTCCTGGATAGTATGATCCCAGCCAGTCTAAGTCGAAAACAGTGAAACATCAGCAAAAAGTGGGGGTAACTATAAGAAGCAGATCCTACTCTCCTACAGAGAAGCCATGTATCTAGTCTGGTTTTAATGGTAAAGGTCTACCAGGTGGAGAGTGGGACATGAGCCTGCGTGAACCAACAACAAAAATGCAGTCTTTTCTTGCCGTTAATTAAATAACAGACAATCAAAAAACAACTACATTACCCAGAACATCTGAGTAAAAAAACTACAAAGAAAACCTCACAATAGAAACTCCAATGGGACATAGAGTCAGCCTAATAATTAGCCTGACGAGAGCAGCACATCCTCTTTCCTTGAAGCGAGTTAGCCAAGTGAGGTAAGGAAAGAAAGAACAACACTGAACTTGGAGAAAAAAGAACATTCAATAAATCCATCAGGCATAAGAAAATCGGTTGAGGAAATGTTCCATGGAAGGAGATGAAAGATCCATGTGGAACTGATCCCAAATGCATCGAAGATGAAAGTTCAGATAAATCATGTGGAGGAGGAAGCACCAGTAGAGGGTGCTGGAACTGCAGAAAACAAAAAAGGGTGGGTTAAAGCGAGTGGTGGGATAATACTCGCCTCCAGGTCTTTATTATAATCTAGCCTGTCTGATACCAAGGCTAAGACAATCTCACTTTTATTACAATACCCGAGGCTCATATATGCTTGCTCAAAGCATTGAATTAACAGAATTGGATACATGTGCGATAGGTTTCCAATAAAACTTTTTAAATGTTTTAACGTTTAGCAATCTGCAGAATTGAGGCTGTCGTGCAAATTTTCCCCAGCCCAATAGGCTTGAGAGGCCATGGCCCCTCTGGCCGAATGGGCACCAAAGGAGTCGATATCAATACCTGCCAAAGACATAATCCACTTGACCCAACGGGCTAAAGAGGGGGAGGATACAGGCATATGGGGTTTCTGAAAAGACAATAATGGAGTAGAAGAGGGGAACCTTAAATCTGCAGTTTGTGAAATGTAGGATTTAGGCAATATCCAACACATAATTTAGTTTGGGTAGGGAAAATGGGATAATGTACTGTAGACAAATTAGTCTTGGTACGCCTATGAACCTGAAAAGTAACACCATGGGAAGGATATTGGAAAGAGGACACATCCAAAGCTTTAAGATCAGAAGCACATTTCAGAGATATTAAACACAAAACAATTGTTAGTTTTTCAGATAACTGTTTGAGAGAAAGAAACCTATTATCTTGCCATGCGACAAACAAATTCAGTACCAAATCGACAGCCCATAAAGTCCTGTACTTGGGTAGAGGAGGATTTACATAACTTACTCCATTTAACAGGCAACAAACCAAAGGGTTTCCTCTGATAGGTCTTCCATCAATTCGGATATGTGCAGCAGAAATGGCTGACCTATAGGTGTTGATTTTGAGGTAGGCTTTTTCTTGCGAAGCAAGGGAGGATAACATTTTTGACCACCAGAGTTACATCCGCTGAAACGGCATCTGAATTCCTATCCAAACGCCAGCTTTTCTAGGCTAATCAGGCTGATTTATAGAGTCTGGACGTGCCAGGGCCCCAAAATTGTTGTCTTGCGTAATTCCTGGGGTTCTTCAGGAAGACCCGAAATACTCCAAACGGTGAGAAAGAGGGATCCCTGAAGGATCATGTTGTGTTGAAAGCCCTGGGGATTGAGTAAGAGATTGGGACAATGAGGAAGCCAGACTGGGAAATCCAATGAGGGTTGGGCCTGCCAAAAGAGGGTTATTTAGACCAGAGAAGAATATTGTCTGCGAGCTTGAGCCAAAGCCTGTGCAATTAGGAGGAAGGGGGGAAAGGTGTAGAGAAGGGAATGGGGTCAAGACTGAAGAAAGGCGTCTGTTGCAAGAGCTTGCGGATCTGGTCTCCAACTGAAAAAGACAGGAAATTGGGAGTCTAGTCGGGAAGGAAAAAGATCTATTGACGTGGTGCCAAAGATGGAAGTAAGATGAATGAACACTGAAGGATGTAGTTACCGATCGCTCGACTCGTGCAGATGTCTGGAGTACCAATCTGCAACGATATTCAGATTTCCTGGAAGATGGATCGCTCTGACTGATATTTGACATTGTAGACCATATTCCCAAAGACGTTTGGCGAGATCCGCCAAACTCTTGGACCTTGTTCCACCCAGATGGTTTAATGTATCTGGCCGCTCTCAGGTTGTCCATGTGCAATAGAATCACACATTTTGCTTTGTCTTTTGTAACAGACTGGATGGCAAAGGAGCCTGCAAGCGTCTCTAAACTGAAGATATGCAAGAATGACTCCCGAGGAGACCATGTACCTCCAGTGGAGAATTGACCGCATCTTGCGCACCACCCTGTCTGACTTGCGTTGGATTCAAAGACCAGATCTGTGGCTGCAGAGAAAATAGTCTCCCGTTCCAAGTGTGTAAGTGGGTCAGCCACCAGGGGAATTCTTCTTTGGACTCTGGATCTAAAGAAACCGGTCTGAATTGGCGAGACCCCTGTGAAGATGACAAATCATTAATCTCTGAAGGGCCTGTTAAATAAGAGGACCTGGAAAGAGTGCCTGAATTGAGGTAGCCAATAGGCCTACCAAACGGGCTAATCTGATCGAGAAATGGGAGAGCGAGTGTGACAAATCTCCTTTTTGATAAGAGCCACATTTTGGAGAGGCAATTACCGAAAAGATCGAGAGGTGTCTATTAGAAAACCGAGAAATTCGAGTTGATGAGAAGGAGTCAATTCTGACTTTGGAATGTTGATTAGACAGCGGAGTCGAATAAGCAAGTCCTGACAAAACTGTGTGAGTTATTAAATTTTCTGTCTTGAGCCATAATGAAGAAGTCGTGCAGATAGGCAATGAGTCTGATCCCTTGCGCTCTGAGGAAGGCTACCATGAGTTTGAGGATCTTGGTGAAACACCAGGGGCTGAAGAAATACGGTAGGGGAGAGCTTTGAAGTGGAAGAACAAAGTTCCACATTGGAAGTGAAGAAACGTCCTGTGAGAAGGATAAATCGGAACAGAAAGGTAAGTGTCCTGAAGATCTAGTCTGACCAGCCAATTGTCCTGAAGAAGGATATCTCTGAGATGCAGAATAGTCTCCATTTTTAAAATGATGATAGACCACGAAATTGTTGAAAACATTAAAGTTTAAAACTAGGCAAAATCTTTAGTTTTTCTTTTGTACTAAAAAGATGCTGCTGGGAAAACCTGACAGATCGAGATCTGTTTGTTCTATGGCTTGCTTGTTTAGCAGAGATGCGATCTCGTCCTGAATTAAGAGAAATTGTTGTTGAGAAAATAGAAGGGGAAGATGGGATTGGATTGGTTTTTGATAGTTCTATAAGATAGCCTTGCACTGTCTGAATCACCCAAGGATCTCAAGTTGCAGACAACCAAGCATTTAGACAAGTCGCTAATCTGCCTCCTACGGAAGGCCAGAATTTGAAAGTTTTACCTGATTAGTGGTCTCCTTTATTCCTGTATCCCCTGGGACGGAAGCCTCTGGAGCGGCAGCAATCAAACTAGGGTTTGTACCCAGTGTAGGCATCAACCTCGGACTGATGGTCGAAGGAGCCTCTGGAGAGGGATTGACCTCTTGTGTTGTAGCGGGCAGCAAAGGGGCTTCTGCCTTTGCCGTCCCTGGCGAAAACCAGAGGAGAAAAAAAATGTCTTTAATGAAAGTTGGGCTTTGTCCATTGTGGCAAAAGTGGAAACATATTTTCCTAGTTCTTTTATGAAGGAATCTCCAAATAGAATGCCATTAGCCAGAGAACCTTCTTCCTTGGTGGCCAGACTGCTGAGTTTGGTATCAATCTTCAGAAGAAGGCTTTTCCTTCTTTCTTGTGAAAAACAGGCATTGGTGTTTCCCAGAATAAATAAATAGATAAAGCTCTTTGATTCCAGTTTGATAAAGTGTCTGGATCTACCTGAGTGCCCTCAATCTTAGCTTCTTCGGCTACGTCCAAAATCCTGGTGAGAGGACCCACCAAATCTAAAATGCGATCTTGACTATTTGACCAGGCCCTGTCAACACCCTTCTTAAGGTCTTTGCCATATTTAGTGAAAAACATTATCATTTTGGGGTCAATAACAGGAGTGGAAGTGATATTATTGGGAAGGGTGTGGGCATTTGGATTTGAACTTCTTTCGAGAAGCCTTATCAAGATCGTTGCAAGGGTAAAAGGAAACCTAATCACCCACGTGCTCTGAGGGAAGTCCCTCAGAGTTGGGATGGTGAATGAGGGAGTGGGTCAATCATGGGCTTATTAAGATGATCAACCAAATCATCAGACACTGTCAGAAGGAGAAATCTACGCCTTTTCTCCAGAGGCCTATAAGATGGAGGATCAGAAAATCATTGATGACATCGTCTTCCTCATCAGTGTCTTTGAGATGGGTAACAAGTAAGGGAGTCCTGAAAAAGAAACCTCTGGGTGGCAGGACCAGTAATAAGAGAAACGCCTTTTTGAGCAACACCAGAGGTGGCTGCGTGTTTCATGCCTTTTTCTTGAAGGTGCTTCAGAGAAAGAAAGCATTTTTGACAGGGATGCCTCAAAGGACTTTAACACATCCAATATGGAAACAGCAACAGCTTGTTGTACAGAATCCTTTATAAAAGATTTTAAATTATCTTTAAATCCCTGGGAGTATTCTTCCTCAGACATAATGAACACATATGGTGAAATTGCAATGGCAATAGGAATAAAGGTAATTAATGAAACAAAGGGAAAAACTTTTTCTATGTAAGAACAGCAACTAAAGGGTTAATTTTACAAAAAAATGGTCAGGGGGAGTGGTTTGGCAAAGGGGCGTGTGGAAGGAAGTTGCCAAGTGGAAGGGGAAGCTGCCGTAGTGCTGGAAGGAGTCTGGCGTCGCCACAATGCGGAAAAAACAGCAAGACGCAAGGAGCATCGCAGACGTCTGGCTCTGAGGTGCGCAGAGAACGCAGGCCGCAGGATGCGCTACACCAACAAATGTCGCTGCAAGGAAGGCACAACCGACTTTTGGAAATAAATGTGAAAACCAGTGCACGCTCAAAACCAGGCACACGGTAAAGGCACAGCTAGAGAGACTCAATAAATATTGATCATACGAAACTTGTAATGCGAATCAAAATAAATGCCACAGTAATGGTTGAAAATATATACTTATCTTGACTGCGAGCAGCAAGAAAAGAGTGTTTGCTGCTCTCAGAAAGGATAATTATTAGGCTAACTCGATGTCCTATTGGTGTTTTTATTGTGAGGTCATCTTTGTTGTTTTTACACAGATGTTCTGGGTAATGTAGTTGCTTTTTGAGTGACTGCTATTTAATAAACAGCAAGAAGACTACATAATATGAGCCTCAGGTCTTGTTATAAAATTGGAGTGTTTGTATAATCCCTTCCTTTGATAACTTTCTTTCCCTGTTTAGGTTCAATCTTTTGTATGGAGTACATAACTACCCGTCCAACATCCAGTGCGTAGAGCTCTTTTTACCTGTGCACTGTGGCTTTTGAAGAAATAAATTCAATACTAAATCAACATGAAAATTAGGGAAATTAGGTAGTACTTTAGGAATTAATTTTGGATTTGTTCCCATAACCACTTTATTTTTATTAATTTGTAAATAAAGTTCCTATATTGTTCTAAAATTCCACTCGCCCTGTGTAAAGATGTATAGCAATTAAAAATGCTATCTTGGTATCAGTGGCGTCGAAGTTGCCTAATACATTTGTGTTCAAATGAGGGCCTTGTTTGCCAAGTGGCTGATTTAATACTGACTCCTTGTTATATATACAAATGATGGAACTGTGCTGAAATGCAAGCATATTGACTATCTGAGACTGTTTTACAAACCAATAAAAACATTTTGGAACAAAAAATGAAGGCCTTGTGAGATCCGCCCCCCCCCCCCCCCTCCCCTCAATACAATATTTAAGTTTCAAGATGACATTGGACCTGTACCTTGAGGATGCATCTTGTACATCTTTGCTTCCTCCAGAAATCGCTCATTATTGGTGTTGCGATCAGTTGCTTCCCACCAACCCCCCTAATTTTGGCTGTAATTGCACAGTCCCGTCAATATCTATTAAATGTATCTGTTGTTGCTTTATTTTAATTTCCCGTGTTTTGTTTGCTTCAGCTCTTGTTTTAACACCAATGAACGCAACATATCCATTTTGATGCATAACACTTCAATCTTGAGGTTTTTCTTGTCCTTTATCACCAGAATACATCTTTTTGGTAGATTAAAATGCTGGAATTGTGACTTTAGGAACCAGACTAGTTTCAAACTCTTGATGGTACATTCTGCAGTCTCTCGTTGTCAGTGGGCGTTTGAAAATCAATGACTCCCTGATCTAATTCCTGCATGTGAGAAATGCCTTCCTCTCGACTCCGAGCATCTGCCTCTACTTTTTGCATCAGTGAAATGTGGTGTTAAATTTCCCAATGACAAGTGTCTTGAGCCAGTCTTGTGAGAATGTATGATTTTGTTCTTCCTTGATGTGGTACAGTTTGTTCGTAATTGTGCTACTTTCCTTTTAAATTGTCTTAGAAAAGCTTTTATTGCTTTTTTAAACGCCGTCCAATGTATGATACCTCTTTTGATATTTCCAGTAAGATCACTGGTGGTGTGAACCTTCTGCCGAGACATGTTGTTTAGTAAGTGGGCATGGAGGCCACCCATTACTTCCCATTGGATGGCTTCAAAGCCTCTCTCATTTGCTTGCTTCCTGCTGATCAACTCTGCGGTGGCCACTTCCTCTTCCTGCTTGTGAACCTCTACTGGAGCATGACTCTAGTAATGCTTTTGTGAGCTTTTGTTTTCTTGGTTGAGCCACTCTACAGAGTGCATCCTTCGTAGCAGGCTCTGTCATCTGTTCCTCCTCCCTCGTATTGCTGTACCCCCACTCATCACAATAGATGAGCTGGGAGGCCTGATGCCTTTATTCCTGCCCTCTGACTTTGGTTTTTGTTACAGCTTTTATTTAGTGCAAAGACAACCCAAAGGTTTTGGAGCAGTTTACACAAGAGCACTTTCATTTTGTGTAGGCACGGGAAGATTAAATGGCTTGCCCAGTGTTACAGGATGTTGAGCCAGCGCCAGGACTCAAGCCAGATTCCGCAGCTCCAAAGTTAATAGCTTTGGCCATTACACCATATCCTTTCCCCTGGCTTGCTTGCAGAAATAAGATTGCAGATCTTGCCTCCGTGTATAAAGTCCCCGAAGGCAGAGCTTCCCAGTACAAATGATGACGTTATTTATTTTTGCTTGTTTATGTTTTCTCTTGTCCACTATCTTTTAATTCTCTTTGCTAATTGCTTATGACATCCTCTAGTTTCTCCCAGTCCCCCAGTATCTAAAACTATAGGTTTGAAAATCATTCCTCGATTCGTTCTATATGCAGTTGTGTACGTGGTATAAGCTGGATGCATGATTCCACCATTAACAACCTTTTACTGGCAGAAACCGAGATGTCTGCTAGAGGTATCTGCGTCCAGCTGTGCTCTCAATTAAATCATTTCCCGGGGCAGAATGGGGATGACTGCTTCACATTGACTGACTGTGAACTTAGAGGTTTAGCAGGGGTCTTACCCAATTTGTACTACTAGTTGTCTAAATGTAGTTGTACATGAATGGTCTTTCTCCTGAGGTGCAAATCCACCATTGCTATACATATAGTAAAAACACTGCACACTTTCATCCTAAAAGGTAGTACCATGACTTGATAGTGGCGGCCAACCAATTCTTGCTCAGGTGATGCACACAATCTTTAAAGTGATTAGTTCACCTTGGTTGCACTGAGTTGGAAAGGTAGACTAACACAAGAAACAAACCTGTTATGGTTGTCATTCAGAAGCCTCCAAACAGAATATGACCTGCATGCTAATGAGGTTTACCTTTATGTTCACATGCTATCACCATGTGTTTCGTAGTCTGGAGAGATGTCCCAACTCTAAACTTGACAGCAACGCAATCTTACCAGTATGTAAGAAGATTGTAAATAACACACCTGCAATGGCTGACCGTAGAAACGAGGAGGACTTGTGTTACCATGCAAATCGTGGATTGAGAGACCATCCGGATACACCCCCAGCATGTGGTAATATTGCCAAGCCTTCATCCAATTGAGCTAAAACATTTATACATGGCCACTACATTCATGCAATGCTGCAAGGCAAGGTTCTGAATTTCTTGGCTATCCCCATGTGCCAGAAATGCAGACCATACAAGGGAATCCTTCTGCACTTGATATGGGAATATAACAAACTGCTGGTAGTTTGGATGGAAGTACCATTACTTTGCCTCCTCTTCACACTCCAGATAGTTGTTGGTGTTTCAGATTTTGTAGACTTACCCAGATAATGGCCAACATTGAACTTCCTTTTCTTGTTGGCAGTGGAAAGGGATTTTGCTTGTAAGTTGGGTAACTCTACCAATGCCTCCAAGGACAAGTGATGTAAGAACATGGACTGGCGCATGTCATTTGAGGAAGTGGCTACCAGATAAACTTCAGACGGCATGGAGACTGCAGCTGCACTAAAAGGAATTGAAGGCCGTAGTGGCAACCTCGAGAAATCCAGCAACTGAATGGCGCTCCCCTGCCTCGATTTCTCCATAACTGGCACTCTGATGTACAGTTAGGAAAGCGATATGTACTCTTACTGCCTGCCCTGTTGTATTGGTTGTATATCGAATGCCTCCTTTATTTAAGTTTTGTCCTTGCATGTGGGACACATGGTATACATTGATACTACATAGTTTGTCATTTGTGGACTAAATTCTGTACAACTTATTATTTTTTAACAAGAGTAGTGTCAGTAGCCATGGACTGTACTTTTGGTTTAAAGCCTGACATTTTGACGAAATGGTATCAAAGGTTGTGGCAAACTCTGGCAATGGAAAATTCTATATGGCGGAACAGAGAAATACCTCTTTGGGTTCTTTTGATAGACTTCTTCTCAAAACAAAAAAGATTGCTTAACTGCTCAAAGGACTTATGGGCCCTGCAAATTTTGCTGGATGAGTCTGTGCAGCTACAATTCCAGCCAGGATCCTTGGATCTGAGGAAGTAAAGTTGGATAATCTTTAGTGGTGTGTTGGCATCTCTGAAAGGATGCTGCAAGGTTCCTCCTTCAACAAAGTTCAACTTCAGAAAGTGTGCTAGAGCAACCCTACCTAGAGTCTGGTATACATCATAGATTGCGCTAACAATAGTATTACAAATGTACATTGTGTGCCATCCAGGGTATCATGAAAGGATAGATACAGTGTTTACTAAGCATTTATGGCGCATGAAAGTGGGAAAACTGGAAGTTATAAAATTGGCCAAATATTTGCACTGCTCACATTAAAGAGGCTTGCAACTTAAATTAACTGGATAATTATGGGAAAATCCAAAGTGATAAATGCAGCACTTTAGAAAATAGCAATGCTTACTAGCAGGGTATTGAAGAAAACAAACGTGCTTGCTGGAGAATTATGAAACTTGCAGCACCCCAACGTTTGCTCTGGGATAGTTATGGTATTGTGGAGCTGCATCTCTACCTCCTCAATTCAAGGTAAAAGCTTTGCTGCTTAGAAAGATGTACTGAATGCTGACAGCACTGATGCAGGACAAATGTCTAATAAAGGGTAAATATAAAGTATTTCTTAATTAGGATCTGAGAAATATTGGGGTCTGCCATTACATGTGTCTACAGGACCTTTATGGAATTTGCAATATGTGCAGAGCAGAGTAAGCGAAAGATGAATCATGTAAACGTACAATGTGACATTACAGAAAACTGTAAAAACACTCCCCTGTAAAGTGGTATTGCATCCCCCAACCTCCACAATTTTACTATCCTATTTTGCTATAAAAGGCACCGTTTGTTATGGACCGTCCCAAAAAACCCTGGGAAAGAACCTCAATCCTAACTTAAAAAGTGGTCATTTTATATCCTTCTATCTTTTGGTCAGTGTTGCAAGACCAATATAAGTGAAGAGTACACTTTGCACTACATTTGCTGGAGGTTCTTTGGCAAGAACACTCAGTCTCTCCATATAATGTGATTTTTGAATCTTAACAGGTTTTGACCAATGGTACTGTTTTAATGGTCTCCATAAACATGTCCTTCAATTTTCCAAATATCTATTGGGAAGAGCGGTCTTGTAGAGAGATCTTAATATCATTGCAGTTGTGAACAGTGTCCATTAAAATGAACAAATAATTATTTATTTATTTTTAAAAGAACCCACACCACTATAAATAGGTTTTTTAAATCACATCACATTGTGATCACTGTTAATGGCCTAAAATCTGTTTGAAATTTCAGTACTATTCAGTTCAGCCCAAGTGCTGTTGCTTGCTGTTAATAATATATATCACTTATGCATAATATTTTAATAACAGTACTAAATAGTTTTTCAATGATTTTACCAACTCATCTATGCTGATATTCTCCATCACGGTGCATATGCTGCTCACCATTTCTACTGACCTACAAATGTGGCTCATTGCTCACTAAATGTTGGCAAAATTGTGATATAACTTGTTATAAGCACTTTATATTCATGCCTACGTGCGGGGACCCCGGAGGACATATTAAATATATGTATGTATAAAAGCAATAAAATGTATGTAGTACTTTGCTAGACATATATATATACATCTTCCGGTACCCTAAGGCTGAAATGCAGTTGACGGAGCGGGCCCCGGTAGCTCATAACATACAGCAAAAAGTGTCATCAAAAGAAAGCACATGCTCAGACGCCCATGCTTGTTCAGTTGTGCCATTTATTTCTAAATAGCTCTCCTGACATGTTTTGGCCCAGCCGGGCCTTTGTCACGGCCACAGGAGTGTAAGAAAAGACATGATAATGTATCAAACATAAACGACTGGTCCTGAAACACCGGTTTGTGCGAATGAGATGATACATGGGTGCCATTTTGGCAAAGACAAACATTCATGGATTAACATGAAAATACATTGCAGCAGATAATTGATATCAAATTAGGTATACAAAGGTTGCAACATATGAAAAACATATCCTTACTCCAGTATTGGAACTTTCATAGATTCACATAGCTTGTATCATTCCCCATCGTCGGAATGGGAGACTCGGTAACCTGCTGGATCCGGTATCACATAATCATCCCATTCCACACACTGGTCCGGCCTGCTGACATCGCCGTGATCCTCATCCGAGGAATCCTCTGGAACCACCGTAGGTATAACTGGGCTGGTGACTAGCGGCTGTGATACCATCTGGGACGTGGCAAAGTCACAGAAGAAGCTGGTGGAGCAGACACATCTTGCGTCAAAGGAAGAGAAGAAGGAGGAGGCTGGGAGAATCTCCTCCTATAGTCCAGCAACATGCCCTGAAGATCCGCCAAGAGGGAAGTAGGAACAGAAATCCTCTCCTGGCTAGTGTCCTCCTGACGATTAAAAGAGTGATGATATGAATGCCCATGAAGGTATTCACCTTCAGAATCAATGTCCTGGCACTTGACTAGAAGCTGTGAGGGGCTATTGGCATAGCCAAAAGAATCATCCTCTCGCTCAGAATCCTCTTCCAGCAACAGCACGGGAGGCAGGGGGGCCACCATCCCTGGCGAAGTCATGTCCGGCGTGATTCTCTTCAAAGAAATGGTGATTCTTTCCGTCGACGGTACCATCGGCGGCGGAGAAGAAAAATAAACCATTGTTGACGAGGTTGTCGACTGAAGATCCAGCGACGACAAGCAGATCGTCAACGAAGAGATGGGCGTCGTCGACACTGTCGTCGGCGAGACCGTCGACACTCCTGCTGTCATCGCCATAGTCATCGTTGATGCCCTTGTCGACTACAAAGTCATTGCAGCTACCTTCGTCGACACCCTCGTAGTCCTCTTCGTCGACGTTGATGACCTCTTCGTCAACGAGCCCGCCGACACCAGCGTCGACAGATGGAGACTCGAAGGTACCGTCGACGAGCCCGTCGACGGTGGTTCCGTTTTAACTTGTACCTTTGCCCTCCTCGTCGACTGAGTCTTTCACAGCGTCGTCGACGATTGACTATCTTTGTCAGACTTCTCGGATGTTAGAGAAGAAAGTTAAAGCAGACTACACCACTGCTGCTGTTGAAGGCAGTCCTTCCCTCTCCTTTGCACCATGGTGAGGAGATTTGCTAGGACTCAGGCTCTCGGACTCACGGGGGGGGGGGGGTCTTTTTTTAGGCCTTTGCGTGACGCTCTGTAGATGGTGATGAGGAAGTCCTACCCCTCTTCACTGACCTTCTGGACGAAGTGGCAGATGATGAATCCTCGCTGTCACTTGACAGTGTTTCCTTCCTCTACTTCAGCTTTTGGAGCCAAGTGAGGAGACCCTCACGGTCCCGGAGAGTCTTCGTTGAATAGGTGCGGCAGATTTTGCAGTCTGCTGCCTTGTGTTCAGGATACAGGCAGTAGATGCAGTCTTTATACCTGTCTTCCACATACAACCTTTTCTTGCCACAGGTGGAACAAGCCTTAAAAGGGGCTTTTTTCTCTTTGTCAGACATTCCCAGAAGAAATACCCAACAATCCTGAAGAAAAAACTGCTGAAAAAACAGTAGAATAGAGTTCAAGTGAGCTGAGCTCAAAGGAGACTCCCTTGCGCAACGTGCGGTAGAAAATCTGAGACTCCGATGTTCTCTCAGCAAGGTTCTATGGGGTGAGGCTAATCTGATTGGTTGTTGCATTATTTTGGTCTTTTTTACAAAAAGAGGTGGATATGCTACAAAAAGAGATGAGGCCTAGGCCTTTTTCTTTCTCTTTTGTACCTACTGCTATGGTTTTTTGGTTACCGAGACTCCCATTCCGACGACGGGGAATGATACAAGCTATGGGAATCTATGAAAGTTACCAATACTGGAGAACCAAAGTGACAGGTAAGTAACTTGTTTTCTTATTCATGTAATGTTAAACATTGCACACACAGTAACAAAATATCAAAAAACAAGGTATTGCTTGTACTGTAAACCCGCACATGTTCATGTACTCCAAACCTTTTGTACCTGTCTGTTTCAGTGTGATCCATCAAGCAGCGGCAGAGAAAAAAGGGGGTCTCTAAACGAGTTTTCGCCATGCATTTTTCCATAGGTATTTTGAACATGACTGCAGCCCGAACCGCTAAACAGAATTACACAAACTTTGGCAGAAAATTTGGCCAAAGCCCACTCGCGGTGCTGGTTATATTAATGTACGTGCTAAAAAAAAACATAGAAATGCACTGAAAATACCAAAGGTTACAGGGACATTATAGTTAGGTTCTGAATTTGCTCACTGAAAACCATATACATTCAACAGTTATACTTGTAGTTAAACTTATCTGAAAATACTAACTTGTGCCATTAAGTACCTCACGGCAAAAAGTCATAGTTTCTTAACATAAGTTTACCTACAAGTATAACTGTTACTTCTGAATTTCTATGGTTTTGCGCGAATAAATTCTGAATCTAATTGTAACCTCCCTGTAACTCAGTGAATATCTATCTATCTATCTATCTATCTATCTATCTATCTATCTATCTATCTATCTATCTATCTATCTATCTATCTATCTATCTCCCTACTTAAGGCTAAAGAAAGCCCAATTTAAATTGGGTTTGCATTTATGAACCTCTTACCGGCCTCAAACATGTCTATAGACCAGAGAAAGAGAGCATTAAGGTGCAATCACAGCCTTTA
The DNA here is from genome assembly GCF_964204655.1 of Triturus cristatus. Taxonomy (NCBI): domain Eukaryota; kingdom Metazoa; phylum Chordata; class Amphibia; order Caudata; family Salamandridae; genus Triturus; species Triturus cristatus. The sequence continues at coordinate 782,669,998 of NC_140592.1, forward strand.
TAGAGTGGAAAAACTGCGAGGGAATGAAAAGGCATTGTTAGGCAATAGGCTGCTTTCAAAGCATAACAAGAGAATGTCACCTTTTAAGACCTCCAGGACCTCCTGTATTCCATCATGCCCCAAAGGTGACTTGTCAGTTCTTTTTTCTGGCTCCTTCAGTGAGGATCCTGGAGCACTAAGTGTCCCTATTTTTTGGGTTTCTGTCCAAAAATTATTTTCAAAAAGAAAAATCTTCACTTCATTGTCTTTCTTCATCTAGAGTGAAGAGCAAGTTTCCTGACAGGAAATTGTATTTTTTTTCTGTCAAAAATACCTTCTCTTTTTGTCAAGTGTCCTGCTTGTGGCTAAAAGAAGATACAGACTGACCCTCATTCAGTCTGTATCATATGTCTGCCTGACACACATCTGCCTGATACGTGCCATCATTGTAAGAAACTCTCAAAGAGAACTTTAAAAGACAGAGGGGAAAAAAATGTATTTAATGGCTTACAGGAGAGAGGCAGGACTGGATCATCAGGAGGATTTGACCCATCTTGCTCCAAGAAGGCTCCCTTTCTTTCCAGAAAGGTTTCCCAGATCTCCAGAAAAGCTACAAAAGCAGTGAACAACATCCACATCTAGAGGTAGGAAAATACCCATCTGTTCCCCCATCAGCGTCAAGAGCGACGTCGAAAGTGCCTTCAGCGACAATGCACACTTCACCTTCAAGACCTTTGTCGACGCAAAGATGACAGACTCCAAGAAACTCGACACCTGCAAGGTCTCCATCGAAACACCACCGCAAGACGTCGCAGCGCACGTCCTTGAAGGATTCGGTCATCGGCTCACCGCCACTCAACGTCCAGACACACATCGGAGAAGTCTCAGTCGACATCAAGGCAGGACCCATCGAGGGAAACTCTGTCAATGGCTACACATGGCCGTTCAACGTCGAGGCACGCTTCGACTACGAAGGCTCCATCAACAGTACATCAATGTTCGACATCGAGGCAGGCATCGCCTGGACAAACTCAGTCATCAACACAGCGCTATTCGACGTCAAGGCATGCATCACCTGCAAAGACTTCATCCATAATCTCACATCGCCACTCTGCTTCGAGGCATACATAACTTATGAGGCCTCCGTCGATGGCCGCACCTTGCAGCTCGACGTTGAGGCAGGATTCACACACTGCTTCCTCGACGTTGCACCACCATTCAACGTCACAGACCATACCGACGTCGAAACACCTCTCGACGTCGAAGCAAATTTCAGAAAGGCGAGCATCATCCAGATGCACTAAATCAGGGGCTTCCTCTCATTCCTCTTCAGATGGACAGATGTCTCCTCATCATCCAGATGCTTCTGAGACCCCAATTAACCTGTCACCACGTTGGCTAAAGCACATCCACAAGTAGCCTGCACAACATGGTCCAGACTCGCAATATTCACAGACCTACTCTTCGTCACAGTCTGCTCTACAGACACCATCTCCAAAGCCGGCCCTGCAGCCTACCACTCCTCCAGCTGCGCTGCTACAAAACAGTCCACCTAGGTTTACAAGTAGATCCAGGTTACCTCGGGAGAACAGAACTTGGCACAGAATACGATCACTTAGAGTAGATCTCGACACATGACCAGAACAAGATCCTCCATGTTTTAGGCCAGATCAGTGCATACTTGGATCCCCTACCTGGTCTACATCCACAAGGTCTTCAATAAGGGATTACTCACCCACACTTGTGGACCCTCCACCAGTGAGAGTATCCCCAATAGATGACCTGAACACTTTTAATAAGGTATTGGTTTGGGTTGGTGCCAAGTTTAACATTGATATCCCAGTACCCTGAACATCCTCAACAGTCATCTTTGAAACTTTACACCATAGGTCATCATCATCACCACTGCTTCTTTTGGTCCCAGGCCTGCTCTAGCCAGTGATGGTTCTTTTTCTCACTCCAGCCTCCCTACGAGCAGCTCCAGCTAGGATCTTTAAAAAATGCTAGGTTCCATATTAAGATCCCTTATTCCTTAGAAGCGACCGCCGCCGGACTCTTGTCATCATTGCAGCCACTAAGAAGGCATACTCCATTGCAGTTTTCTCTTCGGTCCCTCCGGGTAAAGACAGTAAGCAGATGGATGCCTTGCGGGAGGGAGGGGGAGGAGTGCAGCGCATCTGCCGGTTTTATGAAGATGGTTGGCGCATCAGCATTGCTAGGGAGATATGACCGGTCTCTCTGGGACTCGCTGTCCAGATTTACTGAAAGATTACCCAAGAAAGACAGGCAGGACTTCTACAAGAATACTACAAGTAGGGGGCCATATTTAGTGCAGCTGCATGCTCTTCTGACCTGGCTGCACACTGATACTCGCGTGGAATCTGTGCCCGATGTTCATCATGGCTTTGCCTCACAGGCCTTAAGCTTGAGGCACAGCAGCTCTTCCTTAACGTTCCATTCACCACAAATCTCTGTTTGGGTCACACAGAGACAAAGAAATGGCTAAAATTAAAACGGAATTACACACTCAAGGCCGTAGGTCTCAAAAGAGGAAGGAAGGTACAGGCCTTATGACAGACGACCCTACCAACAGAGGGTTCAAACCCCTCTCTGGATTCCGTGTCAGCAAACGCATCAACAAACCCGGTCTCAGTACCCGCCCAGCAGAGCAACATCAAAAAAATCTATCCTTATTCCAGCCCAGAGACTACACTATCTAGGGGCAACACTGGAAATGAGTCGCAAAAGTGTGTCCTTCGGAGGTGACACCATCTTCAAGTGTGTGTTATAACCGCCACACTTCCCGCCCAGCTGCTAGACACCTAGCGTCTCTCGTGGGTTCGATGGCCTCGTGTATCTACATTGTTCCCAACGCCAGGCTGCACATGAGACCTCTGCAACAGAACCTGGAAGATCAATGGAGCCAGTTCTCAGACAATTGGGACGACAAACTGACTCTCACAGGCTGTGAGACAAACGCTACCATGGTGGTCTTTCCGTCATAATCTTCTGGTAAGTGTCCTATTTCATCAGAACCCTCCTATACAAACTCTTATCACAGATACATCCTCCAGGGATGGGGTGCTCACATAGGCCCTCTGCAGTCGCAAGGCCTGTGGTCAGACAAGGAGCAACATTGCCACATCAACATGCTGGAGCTGCAAACAGTCCATCTGTCCTTCAAGTCTTTCTACCCATCCATTCAAATCGGCTCTCTCCTGGTCCAAACAGACAACATGACCATGGTGTACTACCTTTACAAGCAAGGGGGCACTCGTCTTTGCCCCACTATCTCTGGAAACGCAGGCCATTTGAATCTGGTTAGTATCAAAAAGCTTACAATGTCAGCAATTTACCTGCCAGGATTCCAGAACACACAAGCGGACTCTTTGACCTAATTTCACCAAAGTGTACGGCTGGATTCTGCATAACCACCTCGTGCAAGACATTTTCAAGAGTGGTGGCATCCGCAAACCAACCTGTTTGCAGGCGAAAATAACAAAAAATGCACAGACTTCACATCCAGGATTTACAGACCAGGAACAAAGGGGAATGCATTTTTGATAAACTGGTCCGGGACATTTCTGTATGAGTTTCCTCCCATTCCACTTATACCGACAGTCATCAACAAAGTGTACTGAGCCAGGACCAGAGTGATCCTAATAGCTCCCAAATCGCCTCGCCAGTGGTGGTCCCCAGATCTTCTCCACCTGTCAGAAGGACCACACAGAAGGCTTCCATGTAGACCGGATCTCCTCTATAAGCTCGGAGGGAAGAATTTAAACCCCAACCTTCCGTCACTGAGCTTGACTGCATGCCTCCTGAATTCCTCCGGTATGGACACATGGGCCTCTTGCAGGAGTGCATGGACGTTCTTAGGGAGCCCAAAAGGTATCGATCAGACGCTCCTACTCTTAAGTGGAAGATATTTTATATGTGGTGTGTTCAAAATTAACTGTATCTAATTCTGAAGCAGGAGGATGTAATATTACTTTATCTTCTCCATTTATCTAAATCTGGCCTGCGATTCTCTTCCATTAGCGTACTTTACACAGCCATTACTGCTAACAGAAAGTCCCCTACAAAGAGGTCATTCTTCCAAATTCCTGTAGTAAAGGATTTCTTAGAGGGGTTGATGAAGGTATTCTCACCTGTAAGTTCTCCCTCTCCTCCTTGGGAACTGAATGTGGTTCTTCCAAAACCCATGGATCCCCCTTTCGAACCTATGCATAAGGCATACTTACCTGGAAAACTGCTTTTCTAGTAGCTATTACTTCGGCACGCAGAGTCTTTGAGATTCAGTCTTTTTCTGCCAAAGAGCCTTACACAGTTTTCCATGCTAACAGAGTGGTACTGAGAACTCATCTTAGTTTTCTGCCCAAGGTAGGATCTTATTTCCACATTAAACAGATGTTTCACTCCCAATGTTCTTTCCTAATCCTTCCACACAGTGAAAAGTGTGTTACACTCATTAGTTCTCAAGAGTGCTGAAGTGTTACTTGGACAAGACCAAAGCTATCAGACAATCGGACCATCTGTTTATCTATGGCCCTAGGAGGACAGGCAGTGCTTCCTCTAAGCAGACCATTTCTAGATGGATAGTTTCTTGTATTCTGTTCACCTATCACTTAGCCAACCAACAGTTACCTGTCGGACCCAAAGCCCACTCTACAAGGGGCAAAGCAGCAACAGCAGGCCTACTAAGAAATTTACCTACCTCTGAAATCTGGAAAGCTTCTACTTGGAGATCAGTGCATATTTTCACAAGCCATACTGTCTATATTCAGACACTCAGACATACACCCAAGTAGGGCAGGCCTCTTTAAGAAATTTGTTTTGATGATGTTTACAACTGCTTGTGTTTGCTCTTGATTCGTTCGCAGGTGTGTGGGATTGACTTGCTACTGTATTCAGTGCTTATGACTTTTGATGAGGATCCCCTGGAAGAGAAGGATAAGCTACTTGCCTCTAATCCTAGTTCTATTCCCGGGGCATTCCTCATCAAAGCCATAAGTAACCCTCCCGCCTCCCCGGTCGAATCTTTTCATGTAGCAGTTCATACATGTCTTTGTTGTGTTCATGTCACTGTAAAAAAGTACTGACCTAACTGTCACCTTTGGAGCATGATTGCATACAGGACATCCTGAAGGTCTTAGAGGCATGATGCCTGTATTCTGTTGTTATGCTTTAAATGCAGCCTATTGGCTAACAATGCCTTTGCATTTCTTTGCAGTTTTTTCATCCAATAAAGGCTGTGACGGCACCTTATGCTCTATTTTTCTGGTGTACAGAACTGTTTGAATCATATATGTGTCTAGTAAAGTATTATGTACATTTTGTTGCTTTTATGTATGCATGTTTGTGTGTGTATATATATATATATATATCTACTGGCGGTTGCCAGTAGATAGTTATAGTTAGGACCGAGTTTCCATAGGAAATCTCAAAATTCTATATTGAATAACTTTGGCGCTGGTTGACGAATCCTCGCGAAATTCTCAACACAAATGGGGCACTCCGTTCAGCTCCTACCCTGAAAGTCTCGGGGTGATTCTTCAAGCGGGGGCCGAGAAAAAAGGGGGGGTCCCAAAACGCGTTTTCCCCATGCATTTTTCCATAGGACCTTTAGTCGAAGGTACAGCCCGAACGGCTGAACAGAATTACGTGAAATTTGGCAGAGAGGTAGCCATAAGGTCAAGGAAGTGCCTTTTGCAGGTTTGGTGTCAATCTGTTCAGTATTTCCTGAGAAAATAGCATTTAAAAGCATATCAATTTCTATATGCGCGTACCGTGCGCGAGCGCAATTCTGATTGGTTGTTAGATGTCAGTAAACATTTGAATCGGTAGAAATCAGGAAGTGTCGGCTGCCATTTTGTCTCACGCAGTCTGAGGCAGTGAAAAATAAAGGTGGAGAATGTGAAAAGGGGGCAGGGTGGACAGTTCCTGGCCCCCTAGCCTTTGTCAGGGGGTCATAGAAGGACCCCCAAGGGTGACATTTTTTTTTTTTTTAAACATATCGCGGGGTGCGCGCACCGTGCGCGCACGGCACGCACAGCGCATGGTGGGCGCTCGGTGCGCAACGCGCACCGATCGCCCACAGCGCGCGCACGGTGAAAACCCTGAAAAAAAATAAATAAATAAATACATAACTTAGCATTTAAAAAACCGTACAAATTCACTTAAAAAACCATAGGTTTCACACAGGTTATAGTTAGGTGGACATTTCCCTCGTAAAAAACCAATGAAATTCCCCCGTTATAGTTAGTTCAGATAACTATAACTCGCGCGACCGCCACTCTATCACAAGGATGATGTCATCAGTGATGTCTTGAGTGATGCCACTGACCATGTCATGAGTGATGTAATATGTGACGTCATGAGCAGTGGATTGCGGACGCGCGAGTTATAGTTATCTGAACTAACTATAACGGGGGAATTTAATTGGTTATACACACACACACACACATGTGCGTGTGTGTATATATATATATATATATATATATATATATATATGTATTTAATATGTGCTCTGGGGTCCCGCACTTAAGCAGGAATCTTCAGTGCTTTTGACTTTGATTCCCCTTGAAGAGAACTTTGGGTAAGTAACTTATCCATATTATCTACCTATGGTGAGAGAAGGCATGAAACCGCACTCAACATTAGAACCACTAGTATTGGTTACTCCACTCTTGGGGAAGGGAGAGGAATGTGGGCAGTAGGGTTATTTTTTACCTTTATACAAGTTAAAACGTCAGTAAAAAAGCTATTGAAACCTAAAAGTCTGACATTTGCAACCATTCACGTATTTGTAACACAGCGCTTATGCATAGCCATCTGCTTAATATGTTACCCGAGTCTAGTGATGATATAAGTCAGGTATTGGCAGTGGTTTTTCCTTCCTGAATAACAATGTTAGATCTATTCTTGCATTCTTCTGTGGGGTGTTGCATTAGCTCTTCTATCTCTTACCACTAATGATGCTTTTAAAAGCTAAGTAGAGTATTTAAGTTTGTGGTGCTGCACTATGTATGTGCAGCTTTCCGTTTTTTCCTCCTACTGCATCGAGCCTCTGGCTGACTGTGTCTGGTGGGGGCCCTAATGATGCAGGGTAGTCAGAGCTCTACCTTGCAGTATCAACTTTGAAGAAGTCCGTCTCAACACAATGTCTTGTATGGTTTGGATCTAATTGTGAGATTCTATATTTCTTTTCCAACCTTGGTGTGATAGTCCCTTTTCCATGTTGGAGGGCACTTTGAAACATTTGAAGATTGTACTGCAGGAATTGAGATTCCATCTGCTCCTCCTCCAGCTTCACTCTAAGTATGTCTACACCGCTTTTCACCACTGTGTGCTATACAGACAACCCGTTAAGAGGTTACATTCCACCTCTTCGTAAATCTGTCAAAATTTAGAACGAGATCTCTTAATTCGGCTGATAATGTGCTGCTTGCTGAGGCTAACAGAGATAATCTCCACCATAGTGATCATCCTCCTGTTCTTCTTAATATTGTGATATGGTTATAGCTGATTAGACTATACTCATTCCCTTCTGCATCTTACTGTTTCTTCTGACCTGTTTGTGGGTATTTTGTAAGCACTTAATGCCTCATCAAAGATTTTGTTTGGCCCTAGGTTGCTGTGGAAATGTGTGGGTTAGTGTTCAGTGCGTTGGTCTATTGTCCTAAGGATTCTGTCTTGTTAGTTTCCTAGGTGTCCAGTGTGATGTTACTTTCTTTAGGATGCTGTGAAGTGTCCCGATGGTACAATGCAGTTAGTTAATATTCACATGATTCAGTTTGTTGAGTCAGTGCTGCTAGGAAGCAGTGCATTGTGCTGGGCTAGTGTCGATAGGATGTTAAATGTGATGATGTATTCAAATAATCTAGTAGCTTGTGTAGTGTCATGGTGGATCTACTTTGAAGTTGTATGTGGTAGCTTATTATTTCTAGGATTCAGTTAGTCTCCTTAAAAGCAGCACAGTGAGTTCCCGCTACTCCTGTCACCCCATGTAGTTCACTATGATGGTTTAATGCCCATTTTTTTCAATGTAGTGAGTTGGTTTAGTGTCCCCATAGAGAATTCCTGTGTAGTTGATCAGTCCTTTGAGCATTTAGTGAAGTGCAGTTTATTAATCTCCACATTGTTCATGATTTCTAGAGTCTGACCGTAATCATCTGGAACACCGGAAAAAAATCTCACACTGTCATTTGCTTTAGTACATTTAGTCATACGTGCTTTGCTGGAGTAGCCAGATATGATAAAGCGAAGTTGGCAATTAAAGAGGAGTCCGGAGGGATATTACTGCATTTTATCCCAACCAGACAAAGAGACTTGGTATAAAAGTAGGTTGAAAAATATGCTCTTGCTTTTTGTCACTTTTGCGTTGTCTTGCAGTGTGAATTTGAAGATGCATTTTTTGGGGGAGGAACTCAGAAAGATTAGCTCTGTTTGTACTTTTAAATATGTTAAAGGTTTTACTTTGCACATTGAAAACATTAACTTTCAATTAATAGACGATTGATGAATTTCTTCCAGTAGCTTTGACACACCTTTTGTGAGTAACCCAATAAGTTAGGATCAAGAAGTTTACCTTGGCAGTAGTCATTGGCATTCCATGAGGCAAATTATAAGCTAACTCAACTGGCAACCTGGATCATCGCACAGCGCTCCTACTGTCAGGCGCACTGGTTATCCTCCAGTGCCTTAATAATTAATAGTACAAACTCTCCAATAGTTCTCAACGAGGTGAGAACAACAAAATCTTAATTCCTTCTTTCTTCAATTGAGAAGTTATTTTTTATTCATGATCTATAAAAAAGTTTTCTTCATTTTCACCATTACTTCCCATACTTTAACTTAACAATCCAAAACATAAAACAGCCAAACCATATTTCGCGAAAATGCCACTGTTTTACAATCACTTAACTCACAAAAGGACACATTAAGAAAACCGAATTAATGCAGCATTTTAAATGTGTTATAGACAACTGCACAGACTAATTAAACTCATTCAAAGTATACGCAAATATACATGTATGCATACTATATACATCACATGCTTGTTTATTGTTGCACATTAGACCGGAATCATCATTCCCTTTTTACATACACCTAGGGTGCCAAGAAAAGGTTTGTGGTCACTCTCGATATTTTATCTGCATTATTTAATAAACCCATGTTGTCATTACTGGTTTCATGACTTTCCCTAAGTAATTTAAAAATCGTTTTATATGCTCTATAAATCAAGTCCTAAACAATCTGCAAAATCCTCCCCCATTTTATTTAGTGCTTTCATCCCCCATTAGTACTATAATGTCGGACAAGTAATTCCTTGTACAGGTCTGAATGGTCCCTAATCTATGAGATGAATCCTAATCAATGAAATGCTCAGAACATCTCCGATTGTGCTGTTTCCATTTGATGGCGTCAAGTTGTCTAGTAAAAATGGAAACAATGTAATCATCTTATAAGTTAGGCTTGGCTGGATTCATCATATTTGATAGTAGTCACATTCACTAATAAAAGTATGTTATAGATTGATAGATCAGTAAGGTCTTCAATCATCTAAAAAGATTCTCTCTACCAAATGCCAATCTCCTTGAAAACGGTATCTGTATATAGAAAAAGTAGAAAGGTTTGAATGCCTATTGACAGTTCTATCTAGGCACCCCTACAGTTAATTGTCTGAAAGTTTATACATCATGATTTTGGTCAACTAACCAATTTGACATGGTATGGATATCCATTTAACTGGCTGATCATATGGCGAAAGTGCAGACATGCTCTTAATCTAACAACGTTATTTTGGTTTAAATATGGTCAAGTACAAACTTTGTTTATTTCTTGCCAGGTCAGCAGTAAAAGCACCAATGAAGCTAACTAAGATGCAAGTCTGTATACCCAGGAACCGCCATCTTGTCAGCCCTCTATATAGTCCACATGTAGCTTGTGGACCCAAAAGCCCTTAAAATATGCTTTAGGACTCAAAGATTATAAATCCAAGTCATTTTTGCAGAGTATTTAATTACTTCAGCTGTGATCAAACCTTAGTAATCCACCTAATTGGTTGTGCTCTTGAAAACATAAGTATCTGAAAGAAACACTTAGTGATAGATTCCTTACCTTAGAATTATCCCCCGTTGTGGGCTTGATACCGCCAACTCGCTGGGCAGGGCAGTTTCCACGATGGTGGCGCTTAGGCGCCACGCCTGGCTGAGAACAACTGGCTTTTCAGGGGATGTCCAGAACACCTTGATGGACATGCCCTTTGATGGCATTCGCCTTTTTGGCAATAAGGCGGATAGTGCGTTGGCGCGGTTTAAGGACTCACGGGCTACGGCCAAGTCCTTGGGCTTGTCGGCCACTCGCCCTCCTCCGCCTTCCACTCCTTTCGTGGCCACGGAAGGGGTGCCCCAACACGTTAGTTATAGAGCCACAGGCCTGCGCAGCAACATTCTCAGCGCGGATATGGGAACTGTCGAGGCGGTTCTGGGGGCCAGCGGGCGGATCAGTCCACCTCCACCCCCGCAGCATCCACTGCAAAGCCTTCCTAGTCCGACCTTTCAGGCCCATCAAACGCCAGTGGCCGGCAGAATTCGCCATCATCACCCCACTGGCGCAACATCACATCGGACAAGTGGGTGCTGCAAATTGTCCAAAGGGGCTACTCTATCCCCTTCGAGACTCCCACTCCAGCCATGCCACCTCAATACCACCGCATGTCGGGGAACCATCTAGCGCTTCTTCAGCAGGAAGTCACGGCCCTCTTGGCCAAGGGGGCCATCTAGCACGTTCCTGGGCCAGAAGTAGCTTGTGGTTGTTATTACCACTACTTTCTGGTCCCCAAGAAGGACAAGGGTCTGCGTCCTATGTTAGACCTTTGGAACGTCAATCGCTTTCTCCGGAAGGAGAAGTTCAAGATGCTCACACTTGCTCAGGTCTTGTCTGCCCTAGACCCGCAAGATTGGATAGTAGCGTTGGACTTGCAGGACGCTTACTTTCATATTCCCGTCCTGCCGGCCCACCGGCGTTACCTGCGATTCACGATAAGCCATGAGCACTTTCAGTTCACCGTGCTCCCTTTTGGCCTTACCAGCGCCCCTGCGGTGTTCACGAAAGTGATGGCCGCAGCTCATCTGCACAGATCAGGGGTCCCACTCTTCCCTTATCTCGACGACTGATTGTTGAAGGCTGGCTTGCCCCAGGCAGTCGTCTCCCACTTCCAGACTACGGCCGACCTCCTGCATTTGCTGGTGTTCTCCATCAAAGTGCCGAAGTTGCACCTGATTCCCTCTGAGAAGCTCCTTTTTTATCGGAGCGGTTCTGGACACGGCGCAGTTTCGGGTTTATTCTCCCGAACAGCGAGCTCGGGACATTCGGGCTATGATTCCGATCTTTCGGCCCATGACCTGGATTTCGGTCAGGATGACCTTGAGGCTGCTGGGCCTCATGGCCTCCTGCATCCTGCTGAGCAATCATACCAGATGGCATATGCAGGCTCTGCAGTGGGACCTGAAGTTCCAGTGGGCAGAGCATCAGGGCAACATGTCTGATCACGTCCAGATCTCGGAGAGCACTACACAACAATTGCAGTGGTGGCTCACAAATCGCGATTGGGTCAATGGCAGATCCCTCTCCCTTCCCCAACCGGAACACACAGTGGTGACGGACGTGTCCCTTCTGGGATGGGGCGGCCACATGAGAGAGGCGGAGATCAGAGGACTCTGGTCTCCAGCGGAGTCCCGGCTCCATATCAACCTTCTGGAGCTTCAGGCTTGCACTGAAAGCATTCCTTCCCTCTGCCAAGGGGAGAGTAGTGCAGGTGTTCACGGACAACACCACCGCCATGTGGTACTGCAACAAACAGGGCGGGGTGGGGTCGTGGACCCTATGTCAGGAGGCTCTGCGTCTCTGGACATGGCTGAAACATCAGGGCATTTTCCTGGTGGTTCAACACCTGGCAGGTTCTCTGAACGCCAGGGCGGACAGACTCAGCCGCAGGTGCATGATGGATCACGAATGGCGTCTGCACTCGGACGTGGCGCAAGGTCTCTTTTAGCAGTGGGGAGAGCCTTGGTTAGATCTATTCGCCACCGAAGAGAATGCGCAATGTCATGAGTTATGCGCGTTGAAATTTCCAAGGCGGCACTCGCTAGGTGATGCTTTTCGTCGCGAGTGGAGTTGCGGTCTACTATACACCTTTCCGCCTATACCACTTCTGCCCAGAGTGCTGAAGATCAATCGCGACCGGGCCCAAGTCATTCTTGTGGCTCCGGACTGGGCTAGAAGAGTATGGTATCCCGAGCTACTCAGCATGGCTATCGATCTCCCGGTCCGACTGCCTCTTGGGAGGATCTTCTGTCGCAGCAGCAGGGGACGGTCCTCCACCTGAACCTGTCCAGCCTCCACCTCCTTGCGTGGAGATTGAGCGGCGGCAGTTGACATCTTTTGACCTGCCTCCCTAAGTTTGTGATGTAATCTTGGGAGCCAGTCGTCCCTCCATTAAGACGGTATACGCCTGCAGATGGAATAAGTTTGTGGCATGGTGCACAACAAAGGCTGTGGATCCCCTTTCTGCCCATCTTTCAGAGTTCCTTCTATTCCTTCTTTCTTTGGCCCAGCAGGGATTTGCTCTGGGCACTATCAAGGACTATCTCTCGGCCATTTCATCCATTTTACGGCTTCCTGATCAGCCTTCCCTTTTCAAGTCCCCTGTTATAAATAGATTCTTAAAAGTCATTACTCATCTTTACCCTCCTGTTCCTTTCATAATGCCTCAGTGGAACTTGAATATGGTTCTGACATATCTGATGTGTGCTCCCTTTGAGCCACTTCACCACTGTCCTCTTCGTCTTCTCACTTTGAAGACCGCTTTCCTGGTGGCCATCACCTCTGCCAGAAGAGTGAGTGAGCTCCAGTCTCTTTCTTCTAAACCTCCTTTTCTCTCTGTCCATCCGGACAAAGTGGTTCTAAGGACTCATCCATCTTTTCTGCCAAAGGTTGTCACTGCCTTTCACGTCGGGCAGGCCATCACTTTGCCCACCTTCTTTCTGCCTCCGCATCCCTTAAAAGAGGAAGAGAGGCTCCACCGTCTGGACCCTAAACGTGTGCTCTCCTTCTTCCTAAACCGCACACAACAGTTCCAGGTGGATGAGCAGCTCTTTGTTGGCTACGTGGGAGCCAAGAAAGGTCTGGCCGTGCACAAGCACGGGTCGTTCTGTGCATAAAGGCTTGTTATTCTTTGGCTAATAAGGAGCCTCAGGTGGGGCTGCGCGCCCATTTACTACCAGGGCGACGGCAGCCACTACTGCTTTGGGAAGGGGAGTTCCCTTGCATGACATCTGTCAGGCGGCTACGTGGGCCTAGCTGCACACGTTTACCAAGCACTACTGCCTGGACAGCCAAGTCTGGAGAGACTGCTTCTTTCGCCGTTGTATTCTCCAGGACTTTCTGGTGTGATCTTGGTTTGCAGACCCACCACCGGGGTTGGTATTGCTGGGGTATCTATTCTAAGGTAAGTAATCTAGAACTACGTGTTTCTCTCAGATGCACAAGTTACTTGCCTTTGGTAACGATATATCTGTAAGAGACATTACTAGTGATAGATTCCTTACCGCCCCACCCATCCTCCCCATCCTGCGAACTGATTTCTAGGGTTAAGGTCATCCCTTTCAGGGCCCTAGTTTCATGGCACCAGTGGTCAGTTTCTTGCATGGCTCGGCGTTCCTGGTACAGAAAGTAGTGTACAGAACTGACGTCAGCGCACGTGGGCGTGTCTAAGTAGCTCCAGCGACGTCATCTCGGCGCCGACGATGCCAATGACGCACACGGAGCCACATGACGACGCCTACCAACGTGCAGGAGTACTGCTGACGAAAACTTTCTGGATCCAGTCTGATGCCTGGGAGTAATTCTAAGGTAGGGGTCTATCACTACTAATGTTTCTTACAGATCTATTGTTACCGAAGGTAAGTAACTTGTGCTTCTGGTATCTACTTTATTAACCTTAATGTGATTAACAAACTCCAGCCTTCAAACATTAAAAATGTGCTCATCCTGTCATTCACAATAGGCTACATAATTTTAAACAAAAATGAAATTTAAATGATCTTCAAGTCTAGCTGGGAGATTGAACTCAGTTTAACCACGATGGGTTGTCCTAGAATAAGTTACCTGTGCTACTGGGCCCTTTTGTTCCAGTGTATTACTTGTTATTTCTTAAATCATGACTACAGTTCCTTTGACTCTACTGACCTTCATCATATTTATCATTTCTGGCTACTTTATTTAATATTAGCCTCTTCTCGCATGTTGATGATAGATGCTTACCATCAATCTTCAAATGGGAATTTTTTCTTTAGGATTTCTACTGTGTCATGTTCACCTCTAGGAGAGCTATTAAAGAATTTGTATTCAAAATTTAAAGGTGACCATCCAAGGCCTCGGGAGCCTCCAGCACATGATCCACCCACAGCGTGACCTTAAAGGAAATGAAAACTTGTGAGAAAAGTCAATCTCCATAGAGATGCAAGAGTAAGAAGTGAAAAAATACTTATTTAGTAAATGTATTAGCCACTATCACAATACATGCCAAACAACAAAATGTTCTTACATTTGATCGACTTTGAATACACACCTTTGTGTATTCTGCTTGTACTTGTAGGTTGAAAGCATTTGTCAAACTAAAGATAATGAAATAGCGCTGCATGTATTCCTTTGCCTGGTCAACACATTTGTGTGTCTCCTATCTTAGGTTTCCTGTTGCCTGGTTCACACTACCTTTGTCGCTTTCAAGATCGTCTAATTTGGATTTTGGTGTTGGAAAGAGGCTTCACATATTGCTGTGTTAATATTAAGGTAACGGACTCAATATGTTTTATTTATGTTTGTTGTAGAGTTTAATGTAGAATGAGAAACATCGGCCCATCCTGTTTGCCCATTTCCTACATGCCTTCAACATGTAGATCTTTAATGGTCATTTGCTTACACCTGCTTCCATAGTTCCCTACATCTACCATAGACGTTTTTGTAATTCTGTTGCTGTTGGGGGTGCTTCTTTGTCATCTCTGCCTTTTTTATGAGCAAACTGTTTTCTAATCATCCATTCCTCCCCATAAGTCTCATGTTGTGATGTATCTTTAATGGAGGGTTGTAACTCGGAAAAATTGCCTGTTTATATTTCCTTTACTTGAACTCTGTATCATACACCATATTACTCCTGTTAATTAACGTAGACATTGTTACATTCTTGAACCAACCCGAATGACTGAATAGGGCAGGGTGACTTCCCAATTTTGTGGATTTTAACGCACACATTTATCACCTGCTATGAGTAGGTGGAAAATGTATGTGCACAGAGGATGGTGCTGGATGGGACAGAAGTTGAAGAAGTGAGATGGAAGGAGGATGTTGCCTTCTGAGGTGCATTGGTAAGGGGGTCAGGTTGGAATGCACACCAGAGCCCAGCTGTAATGCCCAATGCGATTTCTACTGGATGTATTTTCCAGCACAGCAGAATTCCACACAGGCATTCCGCTCCACATAACTTAATTTGGGCCTTAGTAGTTATGATCCTGTACTGCTCTTTAGGATGAATTTGCTCTAAGTGCTTGACATTACTACATCCAACCAAGGCTCACAGCTCCTTATTCACCAAAGCTTTTTATTACATTTAATTTTTACATAGCTGCTTGTAGATTTTCAACAATTCGCTAACAACGGGCACAGAACAGTGGCGTAACGCAAAATGATGGGCCCCGTGCAGAATGTTTTGAGGGTCCCATGTCTTATCTCATAGATGTATGTCGGCTTTGGGCTGATTGGGATCCCTCTGAAGGTTTGGGATCCCTCTGAAGGTGTTGAGGAGCCCCCTGAAGGTGTTGAGGAGCCCCCTGCACCACAGGAGCCTGCGTTACTCCCCTGGCACTTAATGGAATTAGTACGTTTGGTGTGTTTTCACGTTTTTTGTAAATTCTTAATAAAATAATAAGCGATTGTCAGTTTATTTAGGTGATTCTGTGGCCGCAATGATTGCCACATAGTTATGGGTTTAGTGCATTTGCAACATAATGAGCAAAATTTGCAAATTTCACCAAAAATGTTGTTTCAATCTCAAATGGATGAAATACTATAGAACTTACATTTTTTGCACCTAATTTAGATAATAGCTCTGCAAAATGTGGTCCTCCTTGCCACATAATTCTAGAAGCCCTGACGATGTTAGTGCTGCAGAGTTGTCTGGGGGCTGTCCTTATGATGATGAAATCCGTGTTTTTACAGGGGACTATGAAATAGTATCTGTTTTTCACAGTAGCTTGTGCAATTGGGTTTTATACCACAACATTTTGTGCAATAAAAGCATGTAAAGATATATGTGTGAAAAAGGCTGGTAATACAGTTGAAATGTGTTGTCTTCTGTTGAAATGCAGTAACTCAAGCATGAGTAAATAATGTTATGTTCATTTGCATGGTGCACTAATTACCCGTGAAGGTATCCAAGTGCTCTGCTGGTGGTTAGGCAGAAGACTCCCAGGAGTTTATTCAAAGAGCTAGATCTTCAGCTTGATGCAAAACTCAAGAAGCGCTGAGGAGGCTCTGATGTTCTGTGAGTTGTCAAGCCATGCTTTTGGGTAGCTATATGAAAAGGCACAGCTTCCTGCTCTGTTTTTGTGTATGCAGAGTACGTGGACAAGTGAGAGTCCAGCCAAGCAGAGGTATTTGGAGGGATGGGGAAATGTATGCGGCTATTGAGGTATGCGGAGCAGATGTTGTATAGTGCTTTGTATGTGTGCATGAGAAGTTTACATTGAGTGTTTGTGTATGGGGAGCCAGTGGTCTCTGAGGTATGGTGTGTTCTGGGAGTGGCATGGTAGGTTAAGGAAGAGTCTTGCAGCTGCATTCTGGATGGTCTGATTCTGACATAGTGTGTTTCTGTAATTGGGTCTACTCGAAATGATTGCCTGCATGACTGGTTTTCTGGGAGCCACTTGAAGATTTTTCACAGCATTCGCAGGATGTAGAAACATGTGGAGGTCACAAAGTTGACCTGGGCTGTAATGTCCAGTTTGTCATCTATGATTCCTAGGTTCCTAGCATCCTAGGTCTGCTGGCCACTAGGGGGGGTCCCACAGAGATGTCTTCTTTCCGAAGATGACAACTTTGGTCTTGTCTGAGTTGAGCTTGAGGCAGTTGGATCTCATCCAAGTGGCTACTGCTGTCATGGAGGTGGCGAAGTTGGATCTTGTCGCAGGTGTCTTGTCTGTAAGGGAGAGTATCAATTGTGTGTCATCTGCTTAGGAGAGAATGTTGATGCCATGCGACCTGATGATGTCAGCTACTTGAGTCATGTAGATGTTGAATAAGGTTGAACTTAGAGATGATCCTTGGGGGACTCCAGCAATGACGTTCCTGGCTTTCGACGTTTAGGGTGTCATGGCGACTTTCTTGGTTCTTCCCATTAGGAAGGCACAGATCCACTTGAGAACGACAACTTGGATCCCATACATTGTCTTTTGATCAGGGTGGAGAGGGAGACTATATTCAAGGCCACCGAGAGGTCAAGCAGGATAAGGGCAGCTGTTTTCCTCAATCGAGAATCATCCTGATGTCTGCTGCTGCGATTAGGACTGTCTTTGCGCTGTGATTGGATCTGAAACCTGATGGAGCAGTGCCCAGGAGCTAATCTAGGTGGTGGATGAGTTGCTTGTTGTATGCTTTTTCCATGACTTTTGCTGGATATGGCAGTAGTAAAATTGGGTGGTTATTTGCTAGGTAGGTGGGTCTGCCAAAGTTGTTTGTTGTTGTTGTTTGCTAGTGTGTAGACCGCTACAAGTTTCCAGGCTTCCGAAAAGGTGGCAGTGGCGATGAAGGTGTTTGGCATGCGGGTGAGTTCCTCTCTGATTGGGGAGACACCCATGTTGCTGATGTGGTGGAGCAAGGGTCCGATGGGGCTCTGGAGTGGATAGTTGTCATGATGTTGGCTGTTTCGTCCGTGGTAATTGTTTTTCAAGTAGTCATGGTGATTCCTGAGCTTTCTGTGGGTATGCTGGAGGTGGGACTGCTGGCGTTTGGTTGAGGGTTGAAGTTATGGTAAATACTTTTGATTTTGTTGCTGAAGAATTGCGATAGCATGATAAGTCTTAGAAGGGAGTGATACTGTTGGTGGTGGATGCTGGTATGGTGAAGTCCTTGACAGTAGCAAAGGTCTCATTGCTGCAGTTGGAACTGTGTTTGGCTAGGGCCTTCTTGGTTTCTCTTATTTGTGTGTGGCAACGTCTTTGGGCCACTGTAGGAAGCTGGCACTCTATATAATGTACTAAAATGAAGTACACTGTGCAGAGAGTCCAGAGGATCTCCAATTGGTTTACAGAGGCTAAAGCAGATAATACTAACACTCTTTTGTGTTAGTGTGGGCGAGCAGTTAGGCTGATCAAAGGGTAGTACTAAGCATTTGTTGTACTCACAGAGGCAATAAATGAGACACACACTGAAAGAATAAATCCGAGACCAATTTAGAAAAATAGCACTTCTTTTTATATATATTTCAAGCTCAATAACTTCGTTTCAAGGTTAGTACAGTTTTTGATATTCTGCTCAGTTAAGTAAAGCGTAAACCTGTGCGCTTTTATGCACAATGCAATCCGATGGGAGGACAAGTCAAAGATGCATAAAGGAAGGCACAGTCCGTTTCAGGGGTTTGCCTTCTGGGATCGGAATAGTAATTGGCCAAGGTTCAAAGTATTTCCAGCAGTTCTTCAGGGACCGCCCTGCTTCTACAGGCAGCAGGGTGCTAGTGAGGCTGGTTAGTTGATGCGCTCTGCTGAAGGGGGGTCACCTACAAAGATGCCACACAGGATGACTTGCGGGCAAGACCAAGGGCTCCCAAATTGGGGCTCAGGTCGCAAGGGGTCACAGCCAGTTCATCAGGACCCCAGGCCGGAGGGCTCGGGAGCAGAGAGGTTTGGTTGGCTAAGCTTGGCTGGTATGCAAAGATGCATCTCGCAGTCAGGGACAAATAGCTGGCGGGGACAAAATCAAAGCAGTTGGGCCACTCTTGAAGTGGGTTTCAGTGATGCTGACATCCCTATATGGCTGCTTGGTCCTGGTGCAGTGAGGGTCTGGGCTGGACACTCATGGTCGGTGTTTGGTGCAGGGCGTCCGGTAACCCAGGGGTTGGTACTGCATGGCTCTGTTTGGTCCTGGTGTCTTCACACTCGGTGGGGAAACAGATGTGATCTTCCAGATCACAAGTACCTTCTCCTGGCCTTCTGCGGCGTTGGTTTGTGCCAGGGAGCTGCAATGCAGTGGACCGGACTGTACTTGACGGTGCCTGCGGACTGCAGAGGTGTAGCACCTCTACTCCAAGGGAGACTTTCAGTGTTTGTTGAAGTACTGGCAGTCTACCCAAAGCTTTAGTAGTTCTCTAGCTCGCAGAGGCTCCAAAGTTCTGCTGCATTTCTTGCCAGGCTGTGACTCTTCTTCGTCCTTCTGCTGAGCCGTTGAATCTGAGTTCTTGGGTTCAGGCGTGCCACCTGAATACTCCATATAGGGGCGTTTACTGGGAGTGACAGATGGTAGCCAATGGGCTACCTACCTTAGGGTGTCTACACCCGCTATATAACCACTTCCTGTGTGAAGTGGGCACAACCCTGACCCTAGAAGGCTAATTCCTTCCAAAAACAATATGGAAAAATCTGAAAAGTGAGGTCCACCTTAGTTGGCCCACCATAGGGGTGGTGCTGGCTAAATGTGGGCACACCTCCTGATCTAACTGATTTTCCAGCCAAAAAGTGTGGTCATGACGGGGGTGGGCACCTCCACTATCTGGAGAGGCCCGGAGTCACTTAACAAATACGGCTTGAAGTAGGTGTGAACACCTCTGCTCGAAGCAGGCTTTGTTCCTTAAATCCGAGAGCGAAGGCTCTGACCTCAGGAGGTCAGAATATTGTCTGTGGTGGCTGGCTGGTTGAGAACACTCAGTCAACACAATAGTAGTCTGTAGGTTTTCAGGGGCCTCTAAGGTGCCCTCTGTGTGCCTTTATTAATAAATCCAGCACTGGCATCAGTGTGAGTTTATTAAAACAAGGTGTTTGGTGCCGAACACCTTGGGCTACAGTAAAGCCATCATGTAGCTGGGGAACTCATAATGACGAGTGTCTAGCCCATGTACCTGCTATGGCTTCAATGTGCACTGGCAATATCGAAGAGTGAACTTCAACGTCTCCGACATATTCAACCTCACTTGGGTATACTGCACCCTGCCTTCGGGCTGTAAGGCTTGCTGTAGGGGTGACTTACCTATACCATATGCAGTGTTTTACTGGCATGGCACACGGGGATGTGTGCCATTTCGACTCTTTGGTTTTCTCTGAACCAAGACACGCAGGCTGCAATGGCAGTTTGCATGAGCTTGGTGAGGGGTCCCTTCGGATGGCACAATTTGTGCTGCAGCACTTGGAGATCCTCTTTAGTTCCAATGCCCTAGGTACCAGGGGTACAACTTACTAGGGACTTACAGGGATCCTAAAGGGATGGCAGTTGTGGAACAATTGTACAGTTTAGGGAAAGAACACTGGTTAGCAGGAACCAGCATACTTTCAATCACAACTGCACCAGATACCAGGCAGAAAGTGTGGGGAAGGGGGTTAACCTTGTCAAGAGGCATTTTCCTACAGCCGCTTTCAAGGTGGTCTTGTCTGACTGGTTCTCCATTTCTTTTCCAGCTGTTTGCAGTGTTGTGTAGATCACACTAATTTGTAGGACCTGCACGTTTGTTTGGACAACAAACTTTGGGTGAGATGCCTAGACTGATTCCGGGCACCCCCGCAGGATATGTTGGCCTATAGACCAGCTAGCTCACAATGCCACCGTAAGTTACCCCTAACCTTACCAGGGAGCGAATGGTTTGTGGCAACCTCTGAACATGACACCCCTGACCCCTCAGGGATCGTGGAAACCGATACGAACCTTTCACTCAGTCACTCGTGCTTACATGTGCTTAGAGAAAATATACAGAATACACAGTGGGAGGTTTTCAATATATGTACTGAACCAACGTTATTTTTGTATAGAATACATGTGCCACAATAATCAGAAGACGGAAGCAGATAAGTGATTACAAGCACCAAAAGAGTAAATAGCAGGGTGCTAAAACGGTGTGTGTATATATACAGGCATATAAACAAGGTAGTAAACAGGTGTACTCCTACTATGCAAAACCCTACTCTAGGTGTACCTAGAGGGTGTGTGGGTGTAAAGGCAAGAATCTCCCCAAGGGTCGAACCAACCCATTACCTGGCGGGAGAGAATGAAGGACCTCGTCTTGGTCACAAACTGGACACAACCCCTAGAGAAGTCAGACTGCTGCGTGGTGAAGTCTCATCATGCAGGGACCCTCTGTGTCAGCTGAAGTGCCTCCTCTGCTAATCTATCGGGATGTTTATTATTTACAATATAAAGCAGCCTTGTGATGTACGTTGTAGATTAGCAATGGTATGGAAATGTATAAAGCTCTGTCACCCCGTGGATGAAGATAGAACGTCATTTGCACATAGTGTGTAGAGGCCTTGTACATGATGTTCGCGGCATCGTGATGTTGTGCGAAGCTAGATGTGTAAACAAAGCAGTTTCAGAGAAACTAATGCAACATTATCGTGCATGCAAATATGTACAAAATTTCACAGCAGAAATGTTATTGTGAATAAGAGGACAATGTATGGAATAAGCAGCTTCGCTACATGGGCCTAACCTGGGAACATAACAGCAGTATTGCTTGGATGATCGGAGTTCGTCTGTGTACCAGTTGGCCTGCATTCACGTTTTCTTCTGCTAGTTATGTTTGTGTGTTGCTAATGTCTGATATCCACTCGTCAAATTGATTGTCACTAGTTAGATTTCCGGTGGGATTGGGACGGGTCTGGCATACGGTATGGGACCAGTCTGATTCTGGGATGTTGTTCCAGCTGCGACTGGCCAGACTTGTAGTCGTGGATTTTTTGTGTTCGGGGATGCTGATTTTGTAGTAGATGATGGCGTGGTCAATCCAGGTGAGAAGTGTGGCTATGGTAATCGTGATGCTGTTGATGGAGGCCAATATGGGGTTGAGAGTGTGTCCAGCGGAGTGTGTGGGTCTGGTGACAAGTTGAACTAGTCTGTTTACTAGGCTTTCGAGAAGTACGGCTGAGTTGGGGGTTGTTTGGTCTAACAGGTGGAAATTGAGGTCACCTATGAGGATGTATGCTTTGGAGTCGATGGTAAGTGGAGGTTGAAGTTAGCAATGTTGTTGGGGAAGTTTATTTGTGGTCCAGGCGGACAGTAGATCCGGGTTCTGTTCAGGGTGAATTTAGCCAAGATTTAACGTTTGAAATGCAGGTACTTTCTGAAGGGGATCACATTCTGTGTGGCTTTGGTGCAGTTGCCGGTCTCCTTGAAAATAATTGTGATTCCTCCTCTGGGTTTGTGTTGGCTGTCTTGTCATGCGATATTGTTTCCTGCTGGCATGGCCATGGTGATGTTGGGTGCTGACATGGAAGTTGGACATGTCGCCATAAGGAAGAGGATGTGCTGAGCATCGTTGTTCAGTACATTCCAGATTACCATGTGGTACTTGCAGAGCGAGCAGATGTTGAAGAGCATGCTTGATAGTATGTAATTCATATGGAAAAAAAAATCTACCAAGCCTCATATGTTCTGCCTCCCCAGAATTTGAAATTTGTGCTCCACAAGCAAATAGTTACAGGACAAAATAATCACTAGCAAAGCAGTTAACAAAACAAAAAAATGAATCTCTTTAAACGTGCTGATGATGATCTCCTCTGCACATTACAAGTTTGGGCTTTTGAAGAGGAGCATAAATAGCGATGGCCGAAGCGCAAGAACAATGAGCAGCGCCAGTGCTTGTTCCTCCAAGTTCAGCACTTGAATCTCAACCTGTGTCAGCAAAACTGCTGCATTCGTGTACTTTTCAATGGCCATGTGCTGTCCACAGCATCAGTGCTGCAAGTGGAAGCTAGCATACGGCTTGGTGTTGATCACTCAGCATGCGGCTCCTCCACCGCAATCAATTCTAGCCTACAAGATTTATATTCATTATATAAAGTGAGAGGCCGAGCAGTGTTTCATACAGCGCTCACTGCAGCCGAGCACACCTGCCCTTTGCCACCACACCCAGCTCGCCATACACCCTGTTCTATTTATGCTAAGCGAGCAGGAGCTGGCTGCACCTTGTACCGAGGGATACTCGGATGGAACAATCGCTCAAATGCAAGTCCATTTTCAGACTGCACTTCGTTCTGCACCGAAATACAGGAATGAGTGTATTTTGAACAAATCAAGAGTTCTGATTGTATACACTCCCAGATCACAACACACACGGGGCGTCACTTATCTCGGAAGAGTTATTCTGCAAGAAAGGTTTACCAGCTCTGCGCATGGTGCTGGACACGACAGACAAAGGATTATTACATTTATTTCAATATACATTAAAAATAGATAATACCTGCCACTCAAGGCACCCTTAGAGCTTTGGCTGTCTCGAACACTCTGAATTGTCAAACTTGTAGCAGTGTGATGGTTAATACTTGTGTAAGTACAGTGGCAGTGTGTGGAGCAAACTGCGGTGGCCTCCTGACAAGGGCCCCCAAACTTTTTTTTTTTACACACAAATTAAGCACTAGATCACACACATTGCCCTGGAGGTGACAACCAAACTCTCTGTCACTTCTTAGCTTCTGGCTCTTGGCTCAGGTAGAGCTTGGTACAAAGCCAAGAATTACGGAAGCCAGGACAGTCTGACACGCCACAGAAATCCCTTAAATCACACAGAATCGTGTCCTTGCTTCCAGCTGAGCTGTTCAGCTCCTAAGTGTATTCAGCAACATCTGAAGCTTCTTTGTGCACGGCCCCCGGAACAATCCTGAAAAAGATGTTTAAATGGTAATTGGCACATAACCGAAAAGAGATGCAGGCTAGAGAG
Organism: Triturus cristatus; assembly: GCF_964204655.1. Classification (NCBI taxonomy): domain Eukaryota; kingdom Metazoa; phylum Chordata; class Amphibia; order Caudata; family Salamandridae; genus Triturus; species Triturus cristatus. Next base: position 782,693,948 of record NC_140592.1, read on the forward strand.
ACCTTAGGCGACGTGTGGTGCAGGCCATGCTGTACGGTGAGCCACATTGACAGAGTGTACATTGGTACTGGAGTGAGGGAGCTACAGGAAGAGATTGCACACGAAGGGCTGACCTCGTGCGGTTACATTGAAGGAAATGCATGTCAACATGTTCAACGTTTAATTGTAACTCAGTGATGTAGTTCCTGTTTACATTGTATGTGTTAATCTTGCATAATTGCATTCCCTAAAAGTGTCAGCTATGTTTTTTCATGTATCACATTACTTGCACAGTGCATACTTTGAATTGAGTCGCACTACTTGAGAGCTCTGGAGCGTAGGCTGAGGGCACTGCGAGTTTCGCACTGCGAGTTTCTCACAGTGCCTGTCAGTGAGTGAAAAAGGTGTTCAGACATCTTGATGGCCATCCAGTCCTGGGCCTCTTTGCAGAACGCACAGGGCATTGGTCACGTGTTCCATTTGTGATTGTGATTCTGTGCATATGGATTTGATCGGGGTACAAGAAAATCTTGTGCTCGCTCGCTACTTATAAGTCATTCCTAACATTTACGCCCCACCACTTCCAAATGTCAAATATACACACACAAACTATATATATATATATATATATATATATATATATATATATATATATATATATATATATATATATATATATATAATCTACTGGCGGTCGCCAGTAGATAGTTATAGTTAGGATCGTGTTTCCATAGGAAATCTCAAAATTCTATTTTGAATAACTTTGGCGCCGGTTGACGAATCCTCACGAAATTTTCAAAACAAATGGGGCGCTCCGCTCAGCTCCTACCCTGAAAGTCTCGGGTGATTCGTCAAGCGGGGGCCGAGAAAAAAAGGGGGGTCCCAAAACGCGTTTTCCCCATGCATTTTTCCATAGGACCTTTAGTTGAAGGTACAGCCCGAACGGCTGAACAGAATTACTTGAAATTTGGCAGAGAGGTAGTCCTCAGGTCAAGGAAGTGCCTTTTGCAGGTCTGGTGTCAATCTGTTCAGTATTTCCTGAGAAAATAGCATTTAAAAGCATATAAATATCTACACGCGCGCAGTGCGCGCACGGTGCCGTGCGCGAGAGTAATTCTGATTGGTTGTTAGATGTTTTTCTAAATCGCGGGGTGCGCGCACGGTGCACGCAGCGCACCGGGCGCCCAAAGCGTGCGCACAGTGCGCGTATGGCACCGTGCGCGCACAGTGCGCGCACGGTGAAAAACATGTATATTAATAAATACATTACTTAGCATTTACAAAAACGTACAAATTCACTTAAAAAAACATAGGTTTCACACACGTTATAGTTAGGAATTAGCATTTAAAAAACCTTGCAAATTCAATTAAAAAACCATAGGTTTCACACAGGTTATAGTTAGGTGGATATTTCTCTCGTAAAAAACCATTGAAATTCCCCCGTTATAGCTAGTTCAGATAACTATAACTCGCGCGACCGCCACTCTATCACAAGGATGATGTCATGAGTGATGCCACTGACCATGTCATGAGTGATGTAATATGTGACGTCATCAGCAGTGGATTGCGGGCGCGCGAGTTATAGTTATCTGAACTAACTATAACGGGGGAATTTCATTGGTTTTTTACGAGAGAAATATCCACCTAACTATAACCTGTGTGAAACCTATGGTTTTTTAATTGAATATATATATATATATATATATATATATATATATATATAATATTGTGTATATATACACAATAAATTCAAAATAAGTAAAGCACGCTCTCAGGAAATGAGGGACTGAGTATTCATCGATGTTCACAATCGTTTATTCTCAACGCGTTTCGCTTCCGCAAAAGCTTGATGACATTTGAAAGTGGTGGGGTGTAAAAGTTAGCTATATACACACACATCCTCACATCTCCCAGTGGAAGCCGCATTTCCATATAAATAGCATTTTGTGGTTTCCTTATAAGTTTGGCACTGTTTAACAAATCTTCACAAAACATTTCTGAAAAAGTGTCATCCAGCAGAGCTCTGTCCTTGAAAATTCTGGTGTGATCTGTCAAGGGGAGGCCAAGAAAAAAGTGTCCCAAAACATGTTTTCCCCATTCATTTTTACATAGGAAACTTAGACACATCTAGAGCCCAAATGACTGAACGGATGTACACCAAATTTGACAGAACTTTAGATCTTGGTCTAGAAAGTGTGCTTTTTGTGATCTGGTGTAAATCCGTTCAGTAGTTTTCGAGTAATTAAGCCTCAAACTTTGTATATTTCCTCCCGTGGAATATCTACGGAGCAGACAGATCTCAAGATACCAACTGCCTTCCACCACATCAACAACGATGTGGCAGCAGCTATCTTGGGACTCCGGACTCTATCCCTAGTTCTTGAAAAAAAGATTAAAGATAGATATAAGAAGGCCCCCTACGACCAAAAATGTGTTTTTTGTATTTTTTTTAATTTTGCCACAAATTCAGAGATCTGCATGTCTGTGGCAAATTTGAACAAGCATTGGCATAGCCAATAGGTCTCGCCTTTGGGACCTTATAAGTTTTTAGCCGTGCAACACATTATCCTGGGTGCTACAACATCTATGAACATCGGAACACTAGGCAAAAGTTTAGAATGGTGACCCCCCCCCGTCAAACACACACATGACTTTAGTCGTGCCATTTGCAGCCCACGGCAGATATGGCTCAAAGGTATTCAGCAGTCACAGGTGGCTGTGAATAATAGTGTTAATAAGTGAGGTAGGTTCACAGGCGCGTGATTTGGAGCAGCAAGTGGGTGTGAGTAAACGACGAGTGAGGGTGGGAGACCAAGCCTGTCAACAATCTAAGCAGACTGGCCGGATTTGGGAATTATCATGTATTGCACCACAAGAAACTTAAAAAAGGTGGGGGTAATCCCCCGCCCACATAGTGATTAAGGTTGGACCCGCCCAACATGCTTGAAATCGTCACATGAAATCACAAGTGCTGGCATGTTAACTATGTGATTTAGTTTTAACCACACTTCTAAAGGTAATTTCAATGGTTAACCAGCACTACGAAACAGCCCAGGTGGGCACAAGTAAAAGCACTGTGAAGTGCCCGCTATGTCCTCAAGTGCCGATGCGAGGGCTCCCTCTACGATGCAGACCACCTTAGAAAACCGGTAGTGACGGTCGGTCTGAGCTCTCCCCCAAAAAAATGTGCGTTTTTAGCGGTACTAAATCATGACGAATGCCGGCCCGCTATCTCAGTGTATGATTTTAACCCCCGCTGCTAAGTCATTCCTGGGGTGAGCGGCAATGATGCTAAGGATAAAGGTGAGCGACATAGCGCCAAACCCAAGTGCACATACTTGGGTAGTTATAAGGAGTACCCACTAGGTTTATGGACCAAAGTATAAAGTATGTGCCTCCCACTCGCCCCTGCATGATTCAGGTAAACAATAAAAGAAACCCGAATGGCGGCATACCGTATCCATAGCGGCGGCGAACATCCTAGGTAGCATCCCCTAGTACAAAAGATGTTATCGTGGGGTATTAGAAGTCCCTTTTTAAAAGGACCTACGACGACACCACGCCAAGCGTATCCAAACGTTGATTAAGGAGTATTTAAAAATTCATGTATTCCCAAAGGCGAGGCCGCTATTGACCTACTTGGTGACGCTTTATGTGGTCTCATAGGGATCCACTGTAAAGATGCATCTGGCATGAAAGTGAAATCAACAGTGTCATGCCAGATACCGGGGAATTCATAAAGAAATTACGTTGGAACTCAACTTTAATAACTTATTTCATTTCAGTTCTGACCTCACAGTGCCTGACGGGGCCAGCAGCCGATGCGAAAGGCAGGTCATGGAGCAGAATTAAAGAACCTGCTTTAAGAACAACATGTTGCTTTTCTTTCTGCTTGTTTTTCTAGCTGTACACAGTGACAAGCAAATAGGACATATTTATGGCAACATTTGTATTTTTTTGCAATTATTAGGTAATGGTATCAAAGTTAGATTTTTCGACGCATTTCGAGCTGCTGCGCATTTTTTTTAATCATTAATTGTATGAAACCGATTGAATTATTTTGTTTGCCAGAAATACCCAACAGCTCTTCATCAGTGATGCCCTCAGTAGTGCCATTGAACATGTCATCAATGATGACGCCATAAGCAGTGCATGTAGTGGCTACAAGTTATAGTTTGCTCAGTAAACTATCTTTCAGTGGATTTTTCTGTAATTTAAAATGCTATTTTTAGCTGTATGTATGTATGTATGTGTATATATATATATATATATATATATATATATATATATATTACCTACTGGCGGTCGCCAGTAGGTAGTTATAGTTAGGACCTATTTTCCATAGGAAATCCGCAACATTCTATTCCCAATAAGTCTGGCGCCGGTTGACGAATCTTCGCAAAACTTTTGTGGTGATTCGTCAAGCGGGGGCTGAGAAAAAAGGGGGGGGCCCAAAACACGTTTTCCCCATGCAATTTCCCATAGGACCTGTTGACGCAGCTACAGCCCAAACTGCTGTACGGAATTACAACAAATTTGGCAGAAAGGTAGACCTTGGTCCAGAAGAGTCGTGCCTTTTGCTTAAATGGTGTAAATCCGTTCAGTAGTTCCTGAGAAAATCAAAAGTAAAATCACATATATATCTGGGCGGAGCCTAACCACACATCTCATCGTGAGATCTGATTAGCTGTCAGCACTTCATCCAAGAAGTGTTGGCAGCCATCTTGGGACCAATATACATGATAGCACCTCATTAAAAAGCATTGCAGTTAATAGAAGGTTTTAAGACTTTAGTTACATTATAAATCATTTGTTGATGGTACCATACTCATTTTAGGAACTGTGGTATGTTCTAAGGTGATTTTACTATGTGAAAAAGCCTTCTGCTGGGATATCATGAATCATGTTTGAGAGAACTATTTTCACATGCTTTTCCCACAGAGGTTTGGAAGGTGATCTATAAGCTAAACTGAGAGCATATTTTCTGTAAATTCACATTATCTTTCTTAGTCATGCGAGAATGAGGTCTGACATTCTCAGTAAAACATGTACATCCAACAAGGGCAGAGACTGTCAGTTGATTCCTTTGTGTTCTACTGCAGCTTCCCAGAGTGTTCCAAAGAACAACTAGAGCGCTAACACTCCTACTTATGATAAACGTATGGCACACCTGAAGCCATCTTGATTGGAATAAAGTGGTAACACTTAAAACATTTAATTTGCAAAGGAACAAAATGAGGGGGTTCATTTTGCCATAGAAATTGATTAGTGCTGCAGAAAGAAAAATTAGGGCACATTTTGAGTGACTTCTCAAATCCTCTTCTATTTCATTAAAAAGTTCTGACATGCAGACTGAAACATGCACTTTGAATACTAGCAGCAGACTTCCCTGTTGAGCAGTAGCTTTACTACAGTGATCTAATGAGGAACTAGAGTGCTACCATTCAGAATTTATGGCAAATGTCACATCTGAATGCCTTCTTGATGGAACCAAAGTAAACAAGCATTGAAAATGCAATAGGTCTTGCCCTTGTTTAAGTTAAAGCAATTCTGTTTGTAATTAGGTGGCTTTTTAGCTTTGCTTTTATTAGTGTTTTTCAAAATTTCATGTACATAACCTGCATATATGTATGCATGCATTTATATTTGTATTTATATAGATATGCAGATTATATATATATATGTGTATATATATATATATATACACATATATATATATGTATGTGTGTATATATATATACACATATATATAAATGCGTATGCATATATGTGCATATGTGTGCGTGTAGGTAGAGGGGTAGAGGTAGAGGTGTAGAGAGAGAGGTAGAGAGTAGAGGATGAGTAATAGAGAGTAGTAGAGAGAGTAGCAGAGTGAGTAGGAGAGAGTAGTAGAGAGTGAGAAGTAGAGAGTAGTAGAGAGTAGTAGAGTGAGTAGTAGAGAGTGAGTAGTAGAGAGTGAGTAGTAGAGAGTGAGTAGTAGAGAGTGTGTAGTAGAGTGTGTAGTAGAGTGTGTGTGGTAGAGTGTTGTGTGTGGTAGAGTGTTGTGTGTGGTAGAGTGTTGTGTGTGGTAGAGTGTTGTGTGTGGTAGAGTGTTGTGTGTGGTAGAGTGTGTGTGTGGTAGAGTGTGTGTGGTGCGCATTAGCTTTACTACAGTGATCTAATGAGGAACTAGAGTGCTACCATTCAGAATTTATGGCAAATGTCACATCTGAATGCCTTCTTGATGGAACCAAAGTAAACAAGCATTGAAAATGCAATAGGTCTTGCCCTTGTTTAAGTTAAAGCAATTCTGTTTGTAATTAGGTGGCTTTTTAGCTTTGCTTTTATTAGTGTTTTTCAAAATTTCATGTACATAACCTGCATATATGTATGCATGCATTTATATTTGTATTTATATAGATATGCAGATTATATATATATGTGTGTATATATATATATATATACACATATATATATATATATATATATATATGTATGTGTGTGTATATATATATACACATGTATATAAATGTGTATGCATATATGTGCATATGTGTGCGTGTAGGTAGAGGGGTAGAGGTAGAGGTGTAGAGAGTAGTAGAGAGAGAGGTAGAGAGTAGAGGATGAGTAATAGAGAGTAGTAGAGAGTAGCAGAGTGAGTAGGAGAGAGTGAGAAGTAGAGAGTAGTAGAGAGTGAGAAGTAGAGAGTAGTAGAGTGAGTAGTAGAGAGAGAGTAGTAGAGAGAGAGTAGTAGAGAGTGAGTAGTAGAGAGTGAGTAGTAGAGAGTGAGTAGTAGAGTGTAGTAGAGAGTGTAGTAGAGAGTGTAGTAGAGAGTGTAGTAGAGAGTGAGTAGTAGAGTGAGTAGTAGAGAGTGAGTAGTAGAGAGTGAGGTGTAGTAGAGTGAGGTGTAGTAGAGTGAGGTGTAGTAGAGTGAGGTGTAGTAGAGTGAGGTGTAGTAGAGTGAGGTGTAGTAGAGTGTGTGGTAGAGTGTGTGGTAGAGTGTGTGTGGTAGAGTGTGTGGTAGAGTGTGTGTGGTAGAGTGTGTGTGGTAGAGTGTGTGTGGTAGAGTGTGAGTGGTAGAGTGTGAGTGGTAGAGTGTGAGTGGTAGAGTGTGAGTGGTAGAGTGTGAGTGGTAGAGTGTGAGTGGTAGAGTGTGAGTGGTAGAGTGTGAGTGGTAGAGTGTGAGTGGTAGAGTGTGAGTGGTAGAGTGTGAGTGGTAGAGTGTGAGTGGTAGAGTGTGAGTGGTAGAGTGTGAGTGGTAGAGTGTGAGTGGTAGAGTGTGAGTGGTAGAGTGTGAGTGGTAGAGTGTGTGGTAGAGTGAGAGTGGTAGAGTGAGAGTGGTAGAGTGAGAGTGGTAGAGTGAGAGTGGTAGAGTGAGAGTGGTAGAGTGAGAGTGGTAGAGTGAGAGTGGTAGAGTGAGAGTGGTAGAGTGAGAGTGGTAGAGTGTGTGGTAGAGTGAGAGTGGTAGAGTGTGTGGTAGAGTGAGAGTGGTAGAGTGTGTGGTAGAGTGAGAGTGGTAGAGAGCAGGAGAGTGAGTAGTAGAGAGTGAGTAGTTTAATTTAAAAGGAACACAATGAGGAGGTTCATTTTGCCATAGAAATTATGATTAGTGCGGAAAAAAGAAAATTGGGGCACATTTTGAGTGACTTCTCAAATCCTCTTCTATTTCATTAAAAAATTCTGACATGCAGACTGAAACATGCACTTTGAATACATACCAGCAGCAGACTTCCCTGGTGAGCAGTAGCTTTACTACAGTGATCTAATGAGCAACTAGAGTGCTACCATTCAGAATTTATGGAAAATGTGTGACACATCTGAATGCCTTCTTGATGGAACCAAAGTAAACAAGCATTGAAAATGCAATAGGTCTTGCCCTTGTTTAAGTTAAAGCAATTCTGTTTGTAATTAGGTGGCTTTTTAGCTTTGCTTTTATTAGTGTTTTTCAAAATTTCATGTACATAACCTGCATATATGTATGCATGCATTTATATTTGTATTTATATAGATATGCAGATTATATATATATGTGTGTATATATATATATATATACACATATATATATATATATATATATATATATATGTATGTGTGTGTATATATATATACACATGTATATAAATGCGTATGCATATATGTGCATATGTGTGCGTGTAGGTAGAGGGGTAGAGGTAGAGGTGTAGAGAGTAGTAGAGAGAGAGGTAGAGAGTAGAGGATGAGTAATAGAGAGTAGTAGAGAGAGTAGCAGAGTGAGTAGGAGAGAGTGAGAAGTAGAGAGTAGTAGAGAGTGAGAAGTAGAGAGTAGTAGAGTGAGTAGTAGAGAGAGAGTAGTAGAGAGAGAGTAGTAGAGAGTGAGTAGTAGAGAGAGAGTAGTAGAGAGTGAGTAGTAGAGAGTGAGTAGTAGAGTGTAGTAGAGAGTGTAGTAGAGAGTGAGTAGTAGAGAGTGAGTAGTAGAGAGTGAGTAGTAGAGAGTGAGGTGTAGTAGAGTGAGGTGTAGTAGAGTGAGGTGTAGTAGAGTGAGGTGTAGTAGAGTGAGGTGTAGTAGAGTGAGGTGTAGTAGAGTGAGGTGTAGTAGAGTGTGTGGTAGAGTGTGTGGTAGAGTGTGTGTGGTAGAGTGTGTGTGGTAGAGTGTGTGTGGTAGAGTGTGTGTGGTAGAGTGTGTGTGGTAGAGTGTGTGTGGTAGAGTGTGTGTGGTAGAGTGTGAGTGGTAGAGTGTGAGTGGTAGAGTGTGAGTGGTAGAGTGTGAGTGGTAGAGTGTGAGTGGTAGAGTGTGAGTGGTAGAGTGTGAGTGGTAGAGTGAGAGTGGTAGAGTGAGAGTGGTAGAGTGAGAGTGGTAGAGTGAGAGTGGTAGAGTGAGAGTGGTAGAGTGAGAGTGGTAGAGTGAGAGTGGTGTGGTAGAGTGAGAGTGGTAGAGTGAGAGTGGTAGAGTGAGAGTGGTAGAGTGAGAGTGGTAGAGTGAGAGTGGTAGAGTGAGAGTGGTAGAGTGTGTGGTAGAGTGAGAGTGGTAGAGTGTGTGGTAGAGTGAGAGTGGTAGAGTGTGTGGTAGAGTGAGAGTGGTAGAGAGCAGGAGAGTGAGTAGTAGAGAGTGAGTAGTTTAATTTAAAAGGAACACAATGAGGAGGTTCATTTTGCCATAGAAATTATGATTAGTGCGGAAAAAAGAAAATTGGGGCACATTTTGAGTGACTTCTCAAATCCTCTTCTATTTCATTAAAAAATTCTGACATGCAGACTGAAACATGCACTTTGAATACATACCAGCAGCAGACTTCCCTGGTGAGCAGTAGCTTTACTACAGTGATCTAATGAGCAACTAGAGTGCTACCATTCAGAATTTATGGAAAATGTGTGACACATCTGAATGCCTTCTTGATGGAATCAAAGTAAACAAGCAGTGAAAATGCAATAGGTCTCGCCCTCGTTTAAGTTAAAACAATTCTGTTTGTAATTAGGTGGCTTTTTAGCTTTGCTTGTATTAGTGTTTTTCAAACTTTCATGTACATACCATGCATATGTATGCATATATGTATATGTTTGCATGCATTTATATAGATATGCAGATTATATGTATATGTTTATATATATATATATATATATATATATATATATATACACACACATGCATATTACCTACTGGCGGTCGCCAGTAGGTAGTTATAGTTAGGACCACGTTTCCATAGGAAATCCGCAACATTCTATTTTGAATAACTTTGGCACCGGTTGACGAATCCTCGCGAATTTTTCAAAATAGGTGGGGCGCTCCGCTCCTACCCTGAAAGTCTCGGGGGGATTCGTCAAGCGGGGGCTGAGATAAAAGGGGGGGTCCCAAAACGCGTTTTTCCCATGCATTTTTCCATAGGACTTTTAGACACAGCTACAGCCCGAACGGCTGAACAGAATTACTTGAAATTTGGCAGAGAGGTAGTCCTCAGGTCAAGGAAGTGCCTTTTGTAGGTTTGGTGTAAATCTGTTCAGTAGATTCTGAGAAAATAGCCTTTAAATCAATATATATATCTGAGCCAGCTTACCGTACGCGTACGGTGGCGTGCGCGAGCGCGATTCTGATTGGCCCTTAGATCTTAGTAAACATTCGAATCGGTCGAAACCAGGAAGCGGCGGCCGCCATTTTCTCTCTCGCACTCTGAGGGGGGAGCTGATAAACAAATGCCAAAAACATATAAAGGGGCTGTTTAGACAGCGCCCATGCACATAACCATATTAGTTGAGTCTTCAAAGATCCCCCAAGGCAAAAAACGGTAATTTTTTATTTTTCGAAAATTTCGCTGATTACGCTTACCGTACGCTTACCGTACGCGTACGGTAAAAAAAATTTCAAAAAAAAAATCCACACTCTCTCCACCCCGTGTGCAAATGGTGGCCACCATTTGTGCATGGCGTATAAGAGCACAGCATTTCCCAAAAAAATTTCAACAGATTACCTATCACAAGGAAGCGCATAATATGTCCTCCATGTGCGCACGGTGCGCGAAGCGCATCGTGCGTACATGGCCCATCTAGCCGCGCACCGCGTGCCCACTGTGCGTGCACGGCACTAACTGTGTAAAGTGGGCGCGCGGTGCGCGAAGCGCACCGCGTGCTCACCGTGCGTGCACGGAACGAACTGCGTTAAGTGGGCGCACACGCCACGAATGGCGTAAAGTAACTTAGCATTTAAAAAAACGTACAAATTCACTGAAAAAACCATAGGTTTCACACACGTTATAGTTAGGAATTAGCATTTAAAAAACCTTGCAAATTCACTGAAAAAACCATAGGTTTCACACATGTTATAGTTAGCGGAAATTTTACTGATAAAAAACCAATGAAATTCCCCCGTTATAGTTAGTGCAGGAAACTATAACTCACGCGACCGCAATCTTCTGCTGATGACATATGTGTCTTTATGAAAAAAAATATTTGTAATAGATGTATAGCTAAAAATGTATGGAAGAAGACATGGGCAAATAAGTGTCTAAATACAGTATTAGCATCAGCAGAGGATTGCGGTCGCGTGAGTTATAGTTTCCTGCACTAACTATAATGGGGGAATATATATATATATATATCATGCTCCGTGGGGTGTCCAACAGTAGAGCAGCACTCGAAACCACAGACCGCTTTTTCCCCATAAAGCATTTATTGGTACGGGCAGTACACACAATCCAGTCCATTAAAAAGCAGCCGACCGCTGCCTGACGCGTTTCGAGATCAACTCTTCCTCAGAGGCAGTAGCGGTCGAAAGAAGGCATGGAGGACTGCAACTTCCTATTATGCTAGATCGTGGGACCTGATTGATCCGCTCTGAATGAGCAACACGTTGCAGTCTGGGATATGCAGTCCTCAATATATCCTCTGATGGATATATTGAGGACGGGCAGTACACACAATCCAGTACCAATAAATGCTTTATGGGGAAAAAGCGGTCTGTGGTTTCGAGTGCTCCTCTACTGTTGGACACCCCACGGAGCATGATTTATTTGGCGGCCGTCCTGCCGCTGAGCAAGCACCATCCCAGAAACAGGGGGCCACTGAGCTCGATGATACGGGACTCAATTGTGGAGCACAGATCTGGATTTAGAGCAGTCGCACATCCCAGGGCTCACTGAGGGCTTGATCAGAGCATTTAATATAGAGGGCATCCATCAGAGGATATATTGAGGACTGCATATCCCAGACTGCAACGTGTTGCTCATTCAGAGCGGATCAATCCGGTCCCACGATCTAGCATAATAGGAAGTTGCAGTCCTCCATGCCTTCTTTCGACCGCTACTGCCTCTGAGGAAGAGTTGATCTCGAAACGCTTTTTCCCCATAAAGCATTTATTGGTACGGGCAGTACACACAATCCAGTACCAATAAATGCTTTATGGGGAAAAAGCGGTCTGTGGTTTCGAGTGCTGCTCTACTGTTGGACACCCCACGGAGCATGATTTATTTGGCGGCCGTCCTGCCGCTGAGCAAGCACCATCCCAGAAACAGGGGGCCACTGAGCTCGATGATACGGGACTCAATTGTGGAGCACAGATCTGGATTTAGAGCAGTCGCACATCCCAGGGCTCACTGAGGGCTTGATCAGAGCATTTAATATAGAGGGCATCCATCAGAGGATATATTGAGGACTGCATATCCCAGACTGCAACGTGTTGCTCATTCAGAGCGGATCAATCAGGTCCCACGATCTAGCATAATAGGAAGTTGCAGTCCTCCATGCCTTCTTTCGACCGCTACTGCCTCTGAGGAAGAGTTGATCTCGAAACGCGTCAGGCAGCGGTCGGCTGCTTTTTAATGGACTGGATTGTGTGTACTGCCCGTACCAATAAATGCTTTATGGGGAAAAAGCGGTCTGTGGTTTCGAGTGCTGCTCTACTGTTGGACACCCCACGGAGCATGATATATATATATATATATATATATATATATATATATATATATATATATTCACTGAAAAAAACATAGGTTTCAGGCACGTTATAGTTAGGAATTAGCATTTAAAAAACCTTAGAAATTCACTGAAAAAACCATAGGTTTCAGGGGCGTTATAGTTAGCTGGACTTTTCACTAATACAAAACCATTGAAATTCCCCCGTTATAGTTAGTTCAGCTAACTATAACTCGCGCACGCCCGCAATGCACTGCTGATGACGTCACATATTACATCACTCATGACATGGTCAGTGACATCCCTCATGACATCACTGATGACATCTCAAATGGCATCACTGATGACATCATCCAGTGAATGTGTGTTTTTCTGAAAATTACATATGTTTATATATGTATATCTCAAGGTCGATGGAAGAATAAATGGGTATATAAGTGTCTAAATGGATGATTTGTTTTTGAAAAATTGATTGTATAACTGACTGATTAAGTGTATCTTAGTGAATACATGGCTTAGTGAGTAATGTTTAAATATGTAAATATCTGTATCAGTCTCTCACTTTGTGTATAAGTGGCTGCATGGGTTGGTGAGTAGCTACATGAGTGTGTATATAGGTTATTAGTTGGCTTTTTGAGTATCAGTATGAGTGTCTGTATGGTTCGGTGGGGGGTATTACGTAGTGCAATGGTGCATGAATGAGTGACTCACTGTTTGTATGTGTTGAACACAGCATGTGTGCAGGACTGTATGGGTGGATGAGTGTGTGCATGGGTGTGTTAGTGAGTGAATGACTGTCTCAATAGTGTCTTTATGAGTAACTACATATGTTTTAAACTAGTATATGTGACTATTGGTGTATATAAGTGAGTATATGTGAGAGTGAGAGTTCGAAAGAGTTCCTGTATGAATAAGTATGTGTTTCTATAAGTGATTGTTTAAAACACTAAGTATGTGTAAGTTTCTGTAGAAGTAAGTGTGGTGGTGTGTGTATAACTGTATATGCAAGTAAATGGATGTTTGATTCTTTATTAGCATGAGTGACTATGTGTGTGACTATGTGTGTGAGTAACTCTATGGATGGGTGGCGTTGTGTAACAGGATGTATAGGTGTATGAGTACATATGATGAGTGAGTACATGTATGAGTGACTGTATAGGACTGTTGGTGAATGAGTGGATGTGTATGTGGATCTTAGAATTACTGAATAGGTTGTTGTAACTGATATTGGTATGTCCATTGTTTTGAAAATTTTAGTTTCTATTTTTGAATGTGTGTATCAAAGGTTATATTAGGGGGAGAGGAGGTCTGCCACTCTATCACAAGGATGATGTCATCAGTGATATCATTTGAGATGTCATCAGTGATGTCATGAATGATGTCACTGACCATGTCATGACTGATGTAATATGTGACGTCATCCGCAGTGCATTGTGGGCGCGCGAGTTATAGTTAGCTGAAGTAACTATAACGGGGGAATTTCAATGGTTTTGTATGAGTGAAAAGTCCAGCTAACTATAACGCCCCTGAAACCTATGGATTTTTCAGTGAATATATATATGTGCATGTAGGTAGAGGTAGAGAGTAGTGTAGAGAGAGGTAGAGAGTAGAGAGCGAGTAATAGAGAGTAGAGAGTGAGTAGTAGAGATTAGTAGAGAAAGTATCAGAGTGAGTGGGGGCTGCTTGATCTCTCTGGTGCGTTAGCGAACTACCCGGATCTGCCACGCTTACCTGCTCATCGCCTTGGCATCTTGGGGTCGCTGTGTCCTCGCCACTGCTTTGCTGGTCTGGGTCGTTCTACCCCCCCCCCCCCCCCCCCCCCGCCATCGCATCGGTGACATCAGCGATTGTAGCGCGGGGGGAGCAGTATACTACATTTCCCAGGCTCCTTTGCCACAGGAAGCGGACCACAGCATCTCGCGCCCGAAGGCGCTACAAAAACAGCTCCACCCCCGGCAGAGCGGGGGCTGCTTGATCTCTCTGGTGCGTTAGCGAACTACCCGGATCTGCCACGCTTACCTGCTCATCGCCTTGGCATCTTGGGGTCGCTGTGTCCTCGCCACTGCTTTGCTGGTCTGGGTCGTTCTCCCCCCCGCCATCGCATCGGTGACATCAGTGATTGTAGCGCGGGGGAGCAGTATACTACATTTCCCAGGCTCCTTTGCCACAGGAAGCGGACCACAGCATCTCGCGCCCGAAGGCGCTACAAAAACAGCTCCACCCCCCGCGTCGCAGGACGCGCGCGGGCGGCGCCGGGCCAAGGGCGGGCCCGTTTGAGCCCGTTAGAGGCCGAGTGAGGTCGGGCCCACCCTTCTTGAGGAGACTCTGAAGTAGCTAACCAGGTCAGTTACATCTAATCATTTATTTGTTGCCTGTAACCTAAGGGTTTTGTAAACAATGACTGCTGTTCCTGAAATGGGACGGAAGTCCCTGGTCGACACATTAGACCAATTTCTTGTAAGAGTATCATCCATCCTAGACAAGGAGATTGATTATACTGAGAAACGCTTATCGCTGGGCTCTCTTGTAGATAAACGCTCCTCGCTGGGTCATCTGACTCATGCACATTCCCCGGTTCGTATTACGGAACAGGGAATAGATAATGATGTAAGCTTTGTGTTGGGCGCATCGGGAAATATTTCTCCCTCCCAGGGAAGATCAATTCATTGCATCCCAGATTCTGAAGGAGTTAACCTCAACACTAGATCAAAAACGGGTCAACCAAACTTAACTCAAACTACTGGTGTCCCTGAGAGTGTAAAGACTCGGTCCGCCATGAATTTAAAAGCAAAAATACCTCTCCCAAACAACCAGGAGAGCATGAAAAATTTGAGACCCAAAAGGAAACGCAGAGAACCGTTAAATGTTGGACTAACTGCAAAGGCAAGGAGAATCACTCCCGAGGATATTCCTGAGAAGTCCCCTGCTCTCCCAGGAGAAACTTTAGCTGGTAGAAAGGAGGGTGCTCCAATACCATCTTCACTAGTCCCACCTAAGGATTTGTATAACGTGGGAGACAATTTTGGGGGAAAAATGGAGACAATATTTTATAAAACCTGCCAACCAATTTATGATAGACTAGATGGTATTGAAAATAGACTGACTTGTTTGGAGTTGATGTATTAGTCAGTACAGTCTCGGCAGAAAAATGCTAGCAATTGTCTGGTATGCGCTAAACTATCTGTTATGCCCCCTAACAAAAGTGTTACAACTGTTAATGTTGCACCCATTTCTACTCCAACTATAACTAAAACTAATCCCCCGGTGTTGGGCCAGGCTACTCGGGATACCATTAAGACCACTACTATAGGCAATACAGTGAGTGGGGGGGAGTGCATTGGCAATAGTAAGTGGTAACCCAGCAGTAAAGCAACCAGGAAGGGAAGTACCTAGTACCCCGGCAAAAAGAAAACTGCCAAATATACACCTCCCTTTAGAGTCTAGACCCTACGTGATAATACTGGCAGGAGTTAAGCCTTTGGGCCTAGATTCCAGGGAGGACTACAGGGAATTGAAGAATAAATGTGTGTACTGGTTAAACTCCAACCGCCCCTTACCCCAGAATGTTTCAACAGAAATTCTTTTTGCGCGTCGAGTTAATTGGGTAGGCCCAATGAAGAAAACAATAGAAGGAGACTGTATAATAATTAATTTTAGAGATATTAGGGCAGTGGAGCATATCTGTCGTTGGCAGAATCCTAATTCTTGTACCCCCATCCTTTCCCTGCCCCTGTCCTTCTTCTATTGTGAATATCAACAGCCCAATTTAGTGGATTGTGGCCAGAGAGGCTCCGATATTTGGCCCAGAAACAACAGAGGATCTAATGTGCAGTATGAGGCAATTGGGTCCTCTGGATTGGAAGATTGTGATTGACGATCAAACCCCCACTGTAAAAGGAATAATAATAAAGGCAAACCAGCTATAACCTCTGTAGAAAAATGGGTACCCTGTACCAGCCCAACTGTGGATGGTAAAGTTGGTAATGAATCCACCAAGAAAACAATATTGGACCAGCACTTGATGGGGGAAAAACACCGACCAATAACTGGGCCAGGGGTAATATTCCCATTGAGCTCTGTTACAGTTTCAGATGGTTTAGATGGAAAAGTTGAGCTTGATGCTATAACTAACATGAGTACCCCCATTAATAACAATTTGATTCATTTAGAAAGGGAAAGCCCAAGTTTACTACGACAGAGCCCAAGATCTAATAAGGGAGGATTTACAGAGAGTGGCTTATTGACCATAATTTCTTGGAACATAGCAGGCTTAGGCCCAAAAATTGCAGACCCTGATTGGCTGGGTTTCATATCTAAATTTGACATATGTCTCTTCCAAGAGACATGGTCATTAGATCCCCTGCTATGTAATGGATTTCTTAACTTTTACATCCCAGCCTTAAAAAATGTAAGAGGTCGCCCGTCTGGCGGGCTAACCATATGGCTGAAGCAAGATCTAGGATGTCGAGTCACCCAAAGATCTAGCATCAGCGACGATATCTTATCTGTAAAGATTGTCTCAAAGTCTGGGATTAATTTAGAAATCTTTAATGTTTATGCACGAGGTCTGCCGGGGGGAAAAAGGTCTCCAGTCGTACAATTACTGGAAGAAACAATCGATTCCCTGCCCTCGAACACCTTACCTATTATAGCAGGTGATTTTAATACATCGTTCGAGCCCCTGGACTATGATATATCTCATCTTACTGCAGAAGATGCTAGCTGGGGAATTCCACCTCTTGAGATTTCACCAGTAAAAAGGTGGACGGAGGCGGCAATCCAGTTAAATGGCCTATGCTTAGGCAATCATACGAGAGCAGCTAATGGCAGAAGTTTGTCCGATAAACCAGGTTCAAATACTTTTGATAATGGTCGTAGGGCAAGCAGAATTGATTATTTACTGATTCATATCAAACTCTGGCCCTACTTCACTGACATGAAGGTAGTTAATCGTCTAGAGAGTGACCATCACCCACTAGTTTCATCATTTAATAGGTCCTTACTTGGCCACACATTATCGCCGCAAGGCACATACGAGTCCGAGCACCTCCTGTCTAATAACACCCGCCACCTAAAATGGGATCGGATTGCTGAAGACCCAAAGACCATATCCGCAATAAATGAAGAAGTTATTTCCGCACTAGAAGTACCGGGTAGACTGGCAAAGGGTCAAAACCCTTGTCAGATAGTGGTGGAAACTCACATCAGGCTTTTTGCGGGCCATCGAAAATATTTTCTAAAACCCGCCTCTAATAGAAATCCCAAACTCCATAAAAAAGAGGGCTGGTATAACAACGAGTGTAGGAAAGCCCGGGTTGAACTTGGTTGGGCACTGAAACAGAAAGATCCATTACTCGTAAGGTCTGCCAGGTCACATTATGGGAAGACACTGAAGGAGGCAAAGGTAACCTGGGATAATGAAATGTGGAAGGATCTTCTTGATGCTTCCAGGAACAAGAATAGCAAAGTTTTCTGGGACACATACAAATGGGACAGGGGTGGCATAGCAGAGCGGCCACAAAACAACGTGGCGCAGAATGCATGGGTTGATCATTTTAAACCCCAGTATGCCGCACCCTGCGAAAATACCCTTAGTGAGACCTTGCCCCACGTATACTATGATAAGGCCATATTTTCACTACAAGATGTAGTTAGAGCCCTGGACAAAGTGGTCGGGGGAAAAGCTCCTGGTATGGATGGAATCCCTGCAGACATGTTTATTAATGGCAGAAGTCTCTGGTCTAGTTATATTATGCGACTTGCTAATGCAATTGCTCAGGGAGCTGATATCCCGCCCTCGTGGAAGGGTGCTGAAATCATCCCAGTATTTAAAAAAGGGGACAAAACAATTGCAAGTAACTATAGGCCAATCAGTCTAATAGACTCGATTCAAAAGATTATAGGCCGTATGTTCCTCCACATAATCCAAACCTGGATTGACGATCATGACATCTTGAGCCCAATGCAGGCAGGGTTCCATTCCCGGACAAGTACAATTGACCAAGTCTTCCGTTTTGTCAACCTATATTGGAAGACAGTGGTCTTGGGGAACGGTGCCCTCTATGCGGTATTCGTGGACCTAAAAGCAGCCTTTGATCTGGTCCCAAGGAGAAGGCTCTGGCAGGTCTTGAGGGAAATGGGTATTGCACCTGAGCTTCTCACCGTGATCCGCTTACATGAGGAAAATGTCGCCCGGGTGCGGTGGGGGGGCGTGGGTGAGGTGACCGGGGACTTCCCGGTTGGCAGGGGAGTGCGGCAGGGGTGCGTCTTGGCGCCGACCCTGTTCTCGCTCTTTGTCAACGGGGTGGCCGGTCGCCTCTCACTGACCCCCACTGATGCACCTGCCTTGGCCGGTGTACGCATCCCTATCCTCATGTTCGCGGATGACACGTTGATCATCTCGAAGACCCCCAGTGGCCTACAAAAGGCCCTCGGGTGTTTTGAAGAATTTTGTACAGCAAGGGGCTTGGAAGTTAACACGGGA
Source organism: Triturus cristatus (assembly GCF_964204655.1). Lineage (NCBI taxonomy): Eukaryota > Metazoa > Chordata > Amphibia > Caudata > Salamandridae > Triturus > Triturus cristatus. The sequence continues at coordinate 782,712,768 of NC_140592.1, forward strand.
AAAACAAAGTTCATGTCATTTAATGGATCAAAATCCTTTAAAGGGAAAATATACATGAACAAGTAACCATTGGAGGAGGTTACCTCATTTACATATCTGGGAATAACATTTCAAAAAGATATGCGATGGGGTTGCCAACTAGACCGCGCCGTGTTACAACATAAACAAAAATCAGGGGCTCTCCTGTCTAGATTCAAAATCTCACTCACAAAGCCAATTTCTCCAGTTCTAGAAATCTATGGAACAAAGGTCCTGGGCTCATGCCTTTACGGGGCTGAGCTCTGGGGCTTCGGTAATCTGAATAGCTTGAAGGTTCTAGAAAATGCGTTTTTACGCAAAGTTACAAATCTCCCCTCTAGTACGCCACTGCGACCCCTATTATTGGATCTTGGCAAAAAACCTCTGGAACATCTGGTGAAGCTACGTCCAATACTATATTGGCGTCGACTTTGGTGTACAGACGAACTTACCCATTATAGGAATGGCTTTATGGATATAATAGAATCTGACAGGTCCCAAAAAATAACATGGTTGCATGGGATAAAATCTCTTTTGGGTAGTATAGGCCTGATTTAACTTTGGAAAAACCCCGCAAATGCTGTTTTCCCATCTAAAGAAAAGTTGAAAATGATGTACTGGGAATGGGTTTACAAGTTGGAAATTGCCCAAGGCCTTTCCACCCATTTAACGTCCCGCTTCCTTGATTTAAAAGTCCATCCCCTCTTAGAGAAGTTTTGGGACAGTATTGAAAAATCCTCAGATCGTAAGCTATACTTTCAGTTGCGGGTGGGTACATTACCCGTTGCAGAATTCACTTCCAGATGGGGGGGATAAGGTACCAATAATGATAGGTGTTATAGATGTGCAGAAGAATGCGAGAACATAGGACATGTACTATTCTTCTGTCCAATGTATGTAGCACCCCGGAAAAAATGGATAAAACCAATCTGTAAATTTCTGGGCATCAGAAGATATGCCACTGCCCTTCGCATTCTGTGCACTGGTTCCGCACCCCGATCTGTATAGCGGTGGCCAAATTTTTAGGGTGGGCCTGGGGTATAAGATCAAAGGCTCTGAGGCACGTTGCAAATCCTTCTCCCTAAAACAATACTGTATTTTGCCAATACCATCTGTTGTAGTTATCACATATAGGTAGCTAAAGTAATGTGACCACAAAGTTATTTTATGCTATCTCCTGTGTAACATAAGTTGACAAGGGCTGGTCTCATTCTCGTGATTGTGATTTTTTATTCCCTTTTAAAAAAAAAACTTAGCTTGACGGTTGTTTAAAAATTTAATTGCAATTTTTATCTTTTTAGGTAATTTATATATTTGTATGTAATGTTTGAAAATGTGCTTTTATGACTTAATTGCCGAATAAAGCTGATTGATTGAGTAGTGGAGTGTGTGTAGTGGAGTGTGTGTAGTGGAGTGTGTGTAGTGGAGTGTGTGTAGTGGAGTGTGTGTAGTGGAGTGTGTGTAGTGGAAGAGAGTGTAGTGGAAGAGAGTGTAGTGGAAGAGAGTGTAGTGGAAGAGAGTGTAGTGGAAGAGAGTGTAGTGGAAGAGAGTGTAGTGGAAGAGAGTGTAGTGGAAGAGAGTGTAGTGGAAGAGAGTGTAGTGGAAGAGAGTGTAGTGGTAGAGAGTGTAGTGGTAGAGAGTGTAGTGGTAGAGAGTGTAGTGGTAGAGAGTGTAGTGGTAGAGAGTGTAGTGGTAGAGAGTGTAGTGGTAGAGAGTGTAGTGGTAGAGAGTGTAGTGGTAGAGAGTGTAGTGGTAGAGAGTGTAGTGGTAGAGAGTGTAGTGGTAGAGAGTGTAGTGGTAGAGAGTGTAGTGGTAGAGAGTGTAGTGGTAGAGAGTGAGTGGTAGAGAGTGAGTGGTAGAGAGTAGTAGAGAGTGAGTGGTAGAGAGTGAGTGGTAGAAAGTAGTAGAGAGTGAGTGGTAGAAAGTAGTAGAGAGTGAGTGGTAGAAAGTAGTAGAGAGTGAATGGTAGAGAGTAGTAGAGAGTGAGTGGTAGAAAGTAGTAGAGAGTGAGTGGTAGAAAGTAGTAGAGAGTGAATGGTAGAGAGTGAGTGGTAGAAAGTAGTAGAGAGTGAATAGTAGAGTGAGTAGTTAAGAGTAGTAGAGAGTGAGTAGGAGAGTGAGTAGTAGAGAGAGAGAGTAGCAGAGAGTGAGTAGTAGAGAGAGTAGTAGAGAGTCAGTAGTAGAGAGTAGTCAGTCAGTGTCAGTCAGTGTCAGTCAGTGTCAGTTAGAGCAGCTCTGCTGACCTGGTTCTCTGGCTCTACAACAGCTCTGCTGATTTAGTTCTCTGGCTCTGAAGCAGTTCTGCTGATTTAGTTCTCTGGCTCTGAAGCAGTTCTGCTGATTTAGTTCTCTGGCTCTACAACAGCTCTGCTGACCTGGTTCTCTGGCTCTAAAGCAGCTCCGCTGACCCAGTTCTATGGCTCTGAAGCAGTTCTGCTGACATGGTTCTCTGGCTCTAGAGCAGCTCTACAGACCTGGTTTCTCTGGCTCTGCAGCAGCTCTGCAGACCTGGTTCTCGGGCTCTAGAGCAGCTCTGCTGACCTGGTTCTCTGGCTCTAAAGCAGCTCTGCTGATTTGGTTCTCTGCCTCTAGAGTTGCTCTGCTGACCTGGTTCTCTGGCTCTAAAGCAGCTCTGCTGACCTGTTTCTTTCCCTCTAAAGCAGCTCTGCTGACCTGGTTTCTCTGGCTCTACAGCAGCTCTGCTGACCTGGTTCTCTGGCTCTAGAGCAGCTCTGCTGACCTAGTTCTTAGGCTCTAGAGCAGCTCTGCTGACCTGGTTCTCTGGCTCTACAGCAGCTCTGCTGACCTGGTTTTCTGCACTCACGATGCACGCACCCGACTTCGCGAAAATATATTTAAAAATAATATAAGTTTATTATAAGTACAAATATGTTATTTTGATGAATATCTTACATAATCTCTTGCCCTAATATGTATATTAAAGACACATACATATCATTTTGGAACATAATTTTTTGAGTCGCGCACCCAGCGCGGACCCAGCACGTATATGATGTCACGCTGGACCCGCAACCGTGCAAACATCTCGTACCGTAATGCGCATGTGTCGTGAATGCGCGGGAGTAGGAGTCGCAGACTGGTCGCATACCAATCGCGCATATCACGTGATATTAAATGTATATGATGTAATTGAAAAACACGCAGCCGTCGCACACCATACGCGGATCCTTAATGACTTTTCTAAAATGGCGGCTAGAATGCGCGCACCCACCGTGATGTCTATACTTTGAGTGCGCGACTCCGAAAAAAATTGGAATTTTTTTTTTAATGAAAATAATTTAAATATATTAAAATAAAAAATGAAAAGAAAATGTATCAATATTTCAATTTTAATTAAAAAAATGTTTGTTGCAATTTTCAGAATATATAATGTTGTTTAATGAATAAAATATTTATAAATAAACAGTTAAACTGTAGAAAATCAGTACAAAAAAATAGATATAACTATTATCACACTTAAAAGTTAGCATTTAAAAAACCTTTGAAATTCAGTGAGAAAAACATAGGTTTCAGAGACGTTCTAGTTAGAAATTAGCATTTAAAAAACCTTAGAAATTCACAGAAAAAAACATAGGTTTCAGGGGTGTTATAGTTAGCTGCCCATTTCACTCATACAAAACCATAGAAATTCCTCCGTTATAGTTAGTTCTGCTAACTAGAACTCACGCGCCCGCAATGCACTGCTGATGATGTCACATATTGCATCATTAATGACCTGGTCAGTGACATCACTGATGACATCACTGGTGACATCTCAAATGACATCAACCGTTCCCTGTTTGACAAAAAATACTTTTTCAAGCTTATTGCTTCTAAATAAACATGTAATATAAAAACACTTAAAGGGCAACATGCAGTAGTCCTCTATTGGTATCTTGTGGTACTTGTAACATTTACAGACCATGATGATGATCACACCAGAACCCTTCAATAGGACTACAGTGCACAAAATAATCTGTGGATGATGATTACTGGGTGTATACACAACATCATTAGTCATAGTGTCTCCTCCTATTGTTTTTTTTTTTTAAATGTTTTAGTAACCGACATCAGCTTATTAATTACAATACAGAGGAAATAATAAGTCAGGCAACAAGGAGGCACTAGGTAAAATCAGTTGAGGCAAAATGTCACTTGGAAGATCTAGGGTGTAGGAGGGTCATCACAACTGACAGTGAGGGGCGGCTGACATATGTCCCCACGATAGGAATTCCACAAGCCCCATATTCGGGTCCACTTCTTAGGGCAACCCCGGGCCACATTCACGGTCTTCTCTCTGAACATGGACCAATCCAGATCTCTCTCCCAGTTTCCCACTGTGGGAGGAAGTGATGCTCCCCACAACTGTGCGATGTTTCTCTTAGCGAGCATAAGCCCCAGAGTGACCCATTGTGTCGTGCACCCATTCAAATCTGTCGGCTCCCAAATGTTCAATAAGCATCTACGACCTTCCCTTCAAGGCTGAGTTGGGTGGAAAGAACTGTGTTAATGATGTCATGGATCTCACGCCAGTAGGATTGAATACTGTTGCATTCCCAAATTATGTCTATAAAAGTGCCCACCTTGCCACATCCCCGTCTACAATCCCCCCGTCTATTTTCCCCATCCGCACCAGCTGGGGTCTTGTCATATAGACCCTATGGAGGATTTTAAGTTGGACTAGTCGGAGTCGTGCTGGTATGGCCACGATTCTAGGCGAGGAAACGGCCTCCTGCCATTCTTCGTCATCCATCTCAATTCCATCTCCTGACCATCTCTCCCGAAGTGAGCAAAGAGGGTCTGGCATATTATTTATACATTTTTTATATATCCGCGAAATAGTTTTGTCAGGGACGTGGCCATCTAGTACCCTATCTTCCAACGGGGAAGATTCGGGAAGGGTGGTACCACGCTGCAAATGGGAACGCAAAGCATTGCGGATCTGTGTGTAACGGAAGTATTCAGAGTCCGTTAATTGTTGCTGCAGGGCAGCAAATGGTTTGTCATCCGTCTTGTCCCATAGGTCACCTATACGCGAGATACCTATAAGGTCCCACTTGTCAAACCCCTTGCATTTCCATAGGCTACCCAGCTGCTCTGAGTCCCATAACGGGGTCGCAAGTGTGAGCCTGCGATCCCACCCAAGGCATTTAGTGGTAGTATGCCAAACCTGTACCGAATGTTTGGTAGGGCCCGTGAGTTTAAATTGCTGAGGTTTGGAGTAAAGGGCTCTATTGTAGTTCCCACCAGAGAGAAGCCATCTGTCAGTGTTCTAGCCTGGATCCCCGGGACGGGTGTAGGTGCCATGGTCGATGGCAGTTAGGTGAGCCACCCAGTAATACTTTTTAATATCAGGGAGGCTAATGCCCCCGTCGTACCAATTCAGGGTGAGCTTACTGAGAGCGATACGTGGCTTTCCATCCCATAACAGGTCCAGCTGAAGGCCCTCCACCTCCCTGAAATAGGACAGCGGGACCGGATCTAGGGAGTTCTGCAGGGTGTATAAAAACTGAGGTAAAGACATCATTTTAAAAAGAGCCGCCTTTCCCAGTAGGGAAAGGGCGAGTGACTTCCAATTGTTTATGTCTTTCCTCAACCTGAGTAAAGGCGGGAGCAGGTTCTGGGTGTATCGGAGTGATGGATCTAGGGAGAGAAAGATTCTGAGATACTTGAAGCCCTCTGTACATATGTGTATCGGGCACCCCTTCGGTGGGGTAGGCGGTTCTCCTGCCAAAAAGAACAGCAGGGATTTACTCCAGTTAATAGAATATCCAGAAAATCTACCAAAGATGGCAAGGATATCCAAGACAACAATCAGGGACCGTCTTGGGGAGGTCAGATAAAGTAGGATATCGTCCGCATAGAATGAGATGCGGTCTTCCCACTCTGGGGACCAGCGCATGCCCCGTACCATCGGGTCTCTGCGTATCCAGGCTGCCAGTTGTTCCAATGCTAAGGCAAACAGAAGGGGGGACAGCGGACATCCTTGTCGGGTCCCCCGACCCAGCTCAAAAGTGGCCGACTTTTTATTGTTAAACACCACTTGTGCTAAAGGTTTAGCATATAGGAGCTGTACCCATTGGATATATTTCGGGCCAAACCCCATTTTCTCCACAACTGCCCAGAGATACGGCCATTCAATGGTGCCGAAGGCCATGGTAACGTCAAGGGAGACTATTATCGCTGGTTCTTGGATGGAGGCTGCTCTGCCTAATACTCCATGTACCCTACGCAAGTTAAGAGCTGTGTTATGGTGTGGTATGAAACCAGATTGATCTGGATGGACTAGATTCCCGATAACAGTAACCAGACGGTTGGCCAGAATCTTGGGCTCTGCATTTAAAAGGGAAATCGGTCTGTGCGACCCACAGTCAGTTTTAGGCTTCCCTTCCTTGTGGATAGTAATTATGGTGGCTGTCCTCTGGTCAATCGGTAGGAACCCCTTCTTTCTGGATTCTTCGAACATTGACCGGAGATATGGGGCCAGTCTGTCCGGCCGAAGTTTATATAGTTCGATCGGAAGTCCATTCGGACCGGAGGCCTTCCCTGAGTTTAGGGACCGGATTGCTCTCGCTATCTCATCGTTGGATATATCGCTATCTAGAAAGTTACTGTCATCTACTGGGAGCTTGGGCAGCGTTATGTCAGCTAACAGTTGATGAGAGTCCTCTATGGAATAGGGAGCAACTGAGGAATAAACCACGCTGAAATGGTCCGCAAACATATCCACAATGCCTTGCGGATCTGTGAGGGGGCTGCCCCCCTCCCTATGAAGTTCCGGCACCAGCCAGCTTGCCCACTCTTATTTTTTTTTTTTTTTTTTTTGTCCAGCCACGCTAGTAGTTTCCCCGCTTTGTCTCCCACCTCATAAAACAGCCCCTGTGTGACTCTCCTCAAGGTTTTGGCCTGTTCAGTCGCCAACGCCCTATACTCCTGCTGTCGGAGTTTAAGATAGTGGAGCTTGTCCAGATCAGTTTTCTAATTAGTGAATCTCAGCCTCAATGGCAACCATCTCTTTCTGGTGTTCTTTCTTTGTATCAGAGATAAGGCCTGACCCTGAATCACCGTCTTGAAGGCCTCCCATAGCGTCTGCGGGGAGTCCACTGATCCTTCATTGTCAATAAAATAATTATCTATGGCTGCGAGAAGTTCCTTACGAATTTTGGGATTCTGGAAATACCATGGGTTTATGGGGGCCACCCGTCCCACCTGTTTATAGTTAAGAACTACGTGAAACTGGCGAATGGTCAGAAATACCCCTGACCAGGTGTTTAATCTCGTGGATGTGTGCGACCTGAGATGCTGGAACTAAAAAATACTCTATGCGCGAAAGACTCCCATGGGCCCCGGAATGGAAGGTGTGCTGCACTGTGTTTGGGTGATAGGTCTGCCAGCCATCTACCAGCCCCATGGTCTCAATGAATTCAGGAAGTCAACACGCTGTGGGTGCCTGTCGCCCTCATAAGGAACTAAAAGTAGAAGAAAAAGGGGGAATAGAGTGCTCTGCTTCCCTGTCCCCAACCAAGTCAAATATACATCCCCAAATGTGTCAAGTCCAAAAGAATCCACCACCGTAAAGGATCAGAAACAAGGAACCCCCCTCCCCAGCCCACCCCGGTCCAGGCCCCATTTACTCAGTTCAGGTTCAGCTGCCGGCTGGGTCTCCTCCTCAGGCCGGTCGATTGTCTTCACACTCCCTGCCGTTGCGGTCATTTGGGCTCCTCACTCCACGGCGTTCGATCCAATCCGCCACTGCTTCCGGACGTTTAAAGAACCAAGCTCTCCCCTCCGCCTCGACCCAGAGACGTGCCGGGGATAACATCGAATATTTCAGTCCTCTTTCTCTAAGGTCTCGTTTCACTGAGAGGAACGACCTCCTCTGCCTTAATACCCTCTGTGTGAAGTCCGGGAAAAAGGTTATGCCCGCATTTTTGTAGCAGAGGGGGGCCCCTGTTCTGGTATTCTGGAGGATGACATCCCTGTCTCGGTAGTTCGGGACTCTAGCCAACATCGGCCACAGGGGAGCGCCCGGCTTGGGACTGCCACCCGGGACCCTATGAGCTCGTTCAATAACAAAGAATTTGCTGAGGCCTTTAGGTTGCAAATGTTTTAGGATGAGGTCCTCAACAAAGAGGTCGGGGTACTGTTCTTCTGACAGTGGCGTAGCTAGAGCATGTGGCGCCCGGGGCTATCCCTCAGATTGCCCCCCCCTGGGGGGGGTTGGGGGGGGGGGGGAGGAGATGCACTTCAAAGAGGTCCGAGAGACACGTAGTATCGCCGCCAATAGTTACCTTGATCATGCAACTTACATGCACATTCATGACACGGTCCAAGGCTACACAGTTGAATACAGCGGTGACTGGCAGCACAAAAGAGAACACACAGACTGCATGATCTATCTGGGGACTCAGAAAAACCGCATGTGACATCCATCAGAGAGCTGCGTGAACAATTACCTGGTAATCCCCTCAACACAATGCAAACATACACATACATGACACTGTTCATGTAACCTTCATCTACAGCTGACATTAAATGACCATACATCTCTTCTTAGTCTTATAAGGACCAGTAAAACTCACTCTTTTCCAAATCTCTTTCTAAATATTATCACTTTCCATGTAATGTTCCTTTGATGGGAAGAGGAGGTTTCTGAGGTGGGAATATCAGGCAAGTGATACTACTCAGGCGCCATCTGTTCGAGTCTTCATGGAGGATCCCTCTTCATTACTACCTCCACCTGACCTCGAACTCTGCAGCGCACTCCCTTACAGGCTCCTTCTGTGCGAGCCTTCAGGGAGAATCCCTCTTCATTACTACCTCCACCTGACCCCGGACTCTGCAGCACGCTCCCTTACAGTGTGGTAAATAATTTAATTACCGGGACCTAATTTGATACAGAAACATAATAAAATAGCTCAGTAAATAAGAGGCAGAATCCGTGATATTAGAGGTTCGGAATGGGCTTTATTCCAATGGTCGATTATAATCGGTTGCTCCAGGTTCCATCACCACGAAGGTTCAGGAAGTGAAGTACATACGTTATTGACAATCAATTACTTTTATACAATAAGCATTACAGTGAAGCAAATACCAGAGGCGTAACAATTGATAGTGGAGATAATATATTCATATGTGGCAAAGATAGGCGTAACTGGGTATGTTTAAAGAACGTCATCAGATGTGATGTCATAAGAGGGTGGTTACATGAAAGAATTTCGCAATGTCAGCAGAAATACTTGGCAGAAATGCGCGCGCAGCAGCATGACGTGTGATTGACGTGCAGCTAGGGGGTGAAGGGGACTTGACATTTAGCTCTACATGTGGCGACAAATGTCTGGAGGGTCAAGTCAACCTAATCCCAAATCATATCTAACATCCTATGTTTAAAGAACTATGTTATCCAAAAAAGAGACCTTCTTGGAGTAGAATCTTATTCTATACTGACTATACTGACTGTTAGTGCGTGTACAAGCGTCTAAGTGTCTACACTAGATGCGAGGGCAGGAATCTTCCATGGTAACAGGGCTATGAATTACTTGCATAAAGGCAGAGAAGCCGGGCCTTTGCTCGGTAGCTGGCAGAATGTTTACTTAAGCTACTAGACAGGAATGCATTGGGCAGGGAGCGGAGCAGATAATTTCCGAAGGTGAAATACAGTTCTTGGCAGGCAGCAAGCTGATGTCAGGCATCGTGAGCCGCGCAGAGGATGAGACAAAGTTCATGGTCACAGATGCAGGCTCGGACTGGAGCTTCAGAGACAGAAAGCAAGAAAAGCTTGATGGCAGAATCAGGGCCTACTTGTCTGGACTGTAAAATGGCATAAGTGAACCATATAAAGGCGGTGGCCTTTCGTATTTAGGAATGAAATATCCGGCTCATTCATGGCGGATCTGAAAGAGGACATGTTAACGGTGGACGCACATGTATTTGCGTCTTCATAACTGGAACTGGAGGGAACATACATGTACTTGTAACATGCACATAGAACCGTTGGGGTCCAAGATAGGGGACATAACTGACCAGAAAAATCCATATTTCCACATTCCCTCCTTGTCCCCTACTTGCCCGTCAAGAGATATCAATCTTCATTAATCCATTGATCTGTTCATATAGCATCATTTGTTCTTCTTTCTTTTTCCGGGATCTTGAATGAAAATCTTGATGTGGAATGCACGATGTGGCACACAGACCACAAATCGCTGGTCCACATTGCAGGCATAAGCAGCAACTGAATAGTATGAGAAGGCCAATACCTAGGAAGGATAGAACTCTCCATCCCCAGGCTGATAACACGCTCCAAAACCAACCGGACCAAGTCCAGGTGCCTGGATTCTGGTGTATCTGGCTTACAATCTTATGAAGGCGCGTTATAGCTTTATATACAGATGGCGAATTTTCTGGTATGAAAATGCAACAGCTTGATCCGATGACCCTACAAGCTCCGCCCCTATCGGCCAGGATGACGTCAAGGACAAGACGATTTTGAAGCACAACAATCCGCATAGCAGACTGTTCTTCTGTTAAATTGCCTAAGGCGGAAATAGTTTCGTTCACTACTGCTTCAAGGGTTCTAGTCAATCTACGTATCCGCTTACTATTAGTAACGGTACCTATATAGGGAAAGAGACCTTTATTGAAATCTGTGTATTTTTCCCATGCTGTTTCAGTGTAGTCGACTATTGGGAGATCTCTCCTTTCTCTATTGTGTACTAAATGAGTATTTCTGTGATAATCAGGAGGAGCTAGAAAAACAGGTGGCAAAAGGAATCCAATGTAGCAAGTACCATCCCAATCTAGAGGCAAACGTACATATGCCGTCTGACCACATATAAAATAGGAATGGCGGGAAGCTCTAAATGTCGACCTGCCTTGATCACTGAATTCTATTACAGTGGTGCATCTACTATGGCCCATATGTATGGAACCATTCTTTTTTACACATAATTCACCTTTTACTGGAAATACTGACATGGCGGGCAAACTTGGATTAGCTTCGGATTCGACATTCAAGATCAGGAGATTGAGCGTAAAGTTACCTAATCCATATACTTCATTTTCTAGATCAGTTCCTGTTCTTTTGGGAAGTCCTTCCTTGTTGGGGTGGCAGACCTTAAGTAAAACTAAGTTCAGATTTCCCCATACCCCATTGTCTTGATAAACTGCAGAGTTCGAATCTTGGGAATTAATTAAACTAAGCCATGCTCCACAGGAGCCGTTGTGTGTGAACGGGTATGGGAAAAGAGGTAGAATTCCTTTATAGTTCTGATAGGGAGGGAGTCGGCCACATATCCAACAATTCGTAGCATTGCTAACCTGATGGGAATGATGTAACATATTAATAAAAGTGTTATTGCGCAGCGCAAATCTGTATGACAATTCATGCGGGGGTAGTTCACTAAAAGAATGTTCAGCAGTAATATTATAAGCATGTCTAGAAATAGGATCATATAGGTGCAACAATATACTTGCAGTAATTATTAAAAGACTAAGGAAAAACGAAATTAATAACGTCACTGTACAATGACTACGCAGTGATTTACAGTACGCCTGTCGTTTCAGCATTTTTCGGGTGTATTCTCTATTCAGGTCCAAGGGATACATGTCAGAGACAATTCAACCGCTTCACCTCGGAGAGGACTTAAACAATCAAATTGCTTGACTGATTGGATCTGAGCTTTAGTTTATAATGTTCGGCATTACTTTTTTCAACAAAAGGAAGTTTTGAGTCAATGGGTGAAGACACACAAGGTGTAGTTTTTATATCTGATGGTAGTCCATAAAATTTCTTGATATGACTTGAATGAATCCAGCCTTTCCTGCCTTCGATCTTCACGGCTGTCCTCGTCGTTAATAACACGAGCTGAGGCGACCTCCACCTGGGATCCAGCTGAGTCTTTCGATCGAAGTTTCTCACCAAAACGAGATCCCCCGGAATTACGTCATGGGGTTTCACTTCAGTGTTGTTAGGAAAAGCTGCAGCTACCTGTGAACGACAAGATTGTAGTGCAGACATCAAGGAAGCCAAGTAATCTGTCAGCATATTACAGTCAATATCAGTTATTTTACGTGGTATAGGCGTCCCCCACATATTTGGTGGTCTGCCAAAGATCACCTCGTACGGGGATAGCCCTGTTCGAGAGTGTGCTACCATTCTCATGTAAAAGAGTGCAACTGGTAATGCTACTACCCAGTCGACACCTTTCTCCCTGCATATTTTGGACAATCTGATTTTCAAAGTTTGATTATGTCGTTCCACGAGACCTGCTGCCTCGGGGTGTCGGACACAATGAAACTTCCACTGATATCCTAGCAAAAGTGAAACGTGTTTCATTAATTCGGATGAGAACGGCTGGCCGTTATCTGAGTAGACAGCACGTGGTAAACCGTATCGTGGGAAGAATTCTCGAACTAACTGTTTGGCAGTAGTCGGGGCAGTGTAATCTGAAACCGGGTATGCCTCCGTCCAACGGGAAAGAGCACAAACAACTACGAGAACATATTTGAATCCTCGACATCGTTCCATCTGGATATAATCCATCTGGAGAATTTCAAAAGGGTGATCAGGAGGCTGAAATCCACCCTGCTCTACGGGAATGCTTTTTCCTGGGTTGAACTGACAACATATCATACAGGTACGAACTTTTTGTTTCGCTGCTGCTCGTAAATGCTTGTTGAACCAAATATGTTGAATGCTGTCTAGCATAGCTTTCTCTCCTAGATGCGCAGGACTATGGACAGTGTTAATAATGACTTGGACCATTGAATCAGGAAGGAACCACACAGATTTTTCCTTCGTCATCCATCCTTGATCCGTTTGGATCCCTCCTAATTCAGTCCATTTCCTTATTTCGTCTGGAGTAGCATGTGTCTGTATGTCAATTACATCAAGAGCGGGATCCTTAACCATCATACAATGTGTTGGTGTCTGGACTATTGTCTTTGTCATGTCGGATGTTTGAGTTTGAGCAGTCTGTTTAGCTGTTCTGTCAGCTAGATCATTGCCTTGAGAAATGATATCAGTAATTTTCGTATGAGCTTTACATTTCATAATCGATATTGCAATGGGCAAATGTATTGCATCTAGTAAGGCATGAATGAGGGGTCCGTGCTGAATGTGGGCACCGTGAGAAGTTAAATAACCTCTCTCTCGCCACAGCACGCCGAAGTCATGTACAACTCCGAATGCATAACGTGAATCAGTGTATATGTTGACTTTTTTATTTGTGGTTTGAATACAGGCCTGTGTCAGAGCGACGAGCTCTGCTGCTTGAGCGGACAAGGTATTTATACACTTGGTTTCAATAATTTCAGTGTCTGTGGTGACTGCGTAAGCGGCCACTAACTCTCCTGTACTTGTTCTCATACATGAACCATCTACATACAACGTCAGGTCTGGATCTGACAATGGAACATCTGTCAAGTCTTGTCTGGGTTTCGTCGTGATTGTAATAACATCAATACAATCGTGGGCTAATGGGTCTGTTCCATTTATAGGTAAAAGTGTGGCAGGATTCAATGTGTTACAACGTCTGATTTCTATATGTGGCTGAAACAATGTTAGTTCATACCCTGTAAGTCGTGCTATAGTCAAGTGTTGTGTTTGCGTTCGATTCACAAGAACCTCTACGGCGTGTGGTACTTGTACTGTCAATGGATGTCCTAACACTATGGCATCGCTTTGTCTGATTGCTAAAGCTGTCGCTGCCACTGATTTCAGGCACGCAGGCAAAGCCTGAGCTACGGGATCTAATGTACTAGAAAAATAAGCACACGGTTTGTGTGATCCTGCTTGTTCCTGTGTGAGTACTGACAAGGCAGTACCTTCTCGTTCTGTGACAAAGAGTGTAAAATGTTTTCTGTAACATGGTGTTGCTAAAACAGGTGCTTGACATAAAGCTTTCTTTAGGCTTTCAAAAGCTAGTGTGTGTTCCCGAGTCCAAGGGAGAACAGTCGATGTGGCTGCCTCCTGTGTTGTTAATTGAATGAGTGGTTTTGCTAGAAATGCATACTGAGGGATCCACTGTCTACAATATGAAGTGAGGCCTATGAAAGCCCGCACCTCCTTTTGTGTCTTGGGTATTGGCATATTAGCTATTAACTGAATACGATCTGGTGTAAGCTGCCTTCCCTCCTTGGACAGCGAGTGACCAAGGTAAATAACTCGCTGGACACAGAATTGCAGCTTAGAAGGGGACACCTTGTGCCCGTTTTCGGCTAGAAATTGTAAAACCGTCAGTGATGCTTTTTCACATTCAGGTTCGCTTCGAGCGATGATCAGCAGATCATCGACATATTGAAGCAAAGCAGTGTTAACTGGCATGTGGATACTGTCGAGTTCTCGTTTCAGTGCTTGGCTATAGATGCTGGGGCTTTCTGTAAATCCTTGAGGTGCGCGTGTGAATTTAAAGCTACGTCCATTTAAACTAAATCCGAACAAATATTGGCTTTCCGGATCTATTGGGACGCTGAAAAAGGCATTCTTGAGATCAATTACAGTAAAGAATGTTGCTTCGGAATCAATAGCTGTCAGTAATGAAGAGATGTCTGGAACTACGGGGTATTGTGGTACAATACATTTATTTAATTCGCGCAGATCAATTACCAATCGATATACTGGGGGAGCCTTCGGATCAGTTCGTTTAAGAATCGGAATTATCGGTGAATTACATACATTGGAGTCGGTCTCCACAACCACTCCTTGGCCGATAAGTTCGTCAATGATTTGCAGTAAAGCCATTACAGCATCTGGGGGTAACTTGTATTGTCGCATTCGTGGTAGTACCACTCCTTCCTTTAGTGTGACTCGATAGGGTGTAATGTTCATGCAACCAACATCTGTAGGGCCTTGTGCCCATAAATGTGTGGGTAAAGTCTGCAGTCGGGAATCCATATCTCGAGACACATAATGACCTTTGAAATCACGTAAAAACAATCTTACTCCTTCCGGAGAACAACATATTATAGCTCCTAGAGCTTTCAGTGTTTTTATTCCTAACAAGTTTTCTGGACATGATTTAGTAAGCAATAAATCTGTAGTTCTGGTCAAGGGTCCTATCGTAAGTGGAAGAGGCTGTGATACTTCATTAACAATAGGTTTTCCTGAAAAACCAAGGGAAATATTCTGTGAGCCTGAGAGGGGTGCCCCTGGAACTTCACTACGTTTTATGGTTGTTCGACTTGCCCCTGTATCGAGTAAAAATTTTCTATCTTGGCCTAATAATTCACTATGTACATAAGGTCCTTCTTGGTCTACAGGGACCTCGATAAGGGGTAAGTCAACTTCCCTCTCTAGGCTGGTTCATGCGTATCGTTGATAATCAGGATAGTCATACTGTGCGGTCTGGTACAGCTGTCGTGTCGTGGTTTGTGTGGCAGCAGCTGGCAATGCTGGTGCGGCTGGCACAAACTGTATAGACTGTTGTGGAGCTGGCATGGCCTGTGCATGCTGCGGTGCTCCTTGTTCATTCTGATCCTGTCTGGGTGGCCGTGGTCTTTCTTTTGTATTACCTATAGCGATATTATGTTTTAAAACTGGACAATCGTGTACGTAATGACCTGGCCTTTTACAGTAATTGCATGTCCCTTTTACAGGTCCTGTCGAATCACCGGAATGTGTCGTACCCTTTTTATGTCCTTCAGCTGGAACTGTCTGAGAGACTAGCATTTTCATCTTTGTGTCTTTCATGCGTCTTTGTTCATGTTCTTGTTCCTCTCTAATCCTATTGTAATGGTACTGTAACATTTGTAACATTTGTGATGGCGTATTACCTTGCCATGTACTCTCGAATTTTAATACTCTATTCTTCACTTGGGGCAAAGAATTTTCAACTAATTTTGTCACAAACAGATGTGGGTATGACTCGCTACTTGCTTTTATACCGCTATTTATACCAAAACATTTTTCGAATCGGGCATAGAAATCGCTAGTGTCTTCATCTTGCTTTTGTTTACAGGCTGAGATTGCACCCCAGTCTTCCTTTTTCGTAGTTAATAAACGTGGCAGTACCTGTACTAGTAAACCTGGCAGTGCTTTAGTTTTGTCCCCAAGCCCCGAACCTGGACCTCGGGCCTTTTCTTCATTTTCTAATGCTGCCCAATCTATCTTTTGGTCTCCTACCTCCCACTCTTTTTCCTTGAGTTTTTCATAAATGCCAGCAGGCATTAATACCTTTAATATTGTCATAATGTCGGGATAGGTATACTCTCCCATGAGTAACATATCTTTAATTTCTCGGTGGAAACCCGCTGGGTCTTTGTCATGACTGGGTACCACTTTCTTCATTTCTAACAATTCTATTTTCGATATGGGCGTATATACATATACACGTTTAAACTGATTATCCTCGCCCTTTATTGGGTGTACTTCTCGTAAGGGATTCTGTCTATCCATGTAATACATCGGTCTTTCCTTGATGGGCAATGAAACATGTTCTGGACATACAAAAAGAATGTACTGTTTTCTAGATTCTAGTATTTCCTTAATCAACTTAGTACCTGAACCTTTCCATTTATTCGTGAGTAATTCAGTCAATATATCAGGTAGGGGACCAGGATCTGAATGTTGGCTTTTATATAGTATAAGAAGTTGTTGAATCATATAAATCCCAGCTAAACGCTGTTCATCTGGGGTGAGGTTCAAAAATGTGTGTACTATTGTATCATCATCATACTTTCCGGGACTGTCAACCCAATGAACGGCTGACCTGGCTAATTCTTGTTCATCCATAGAATCGAGAAAATGATAACCCCTTCGTTCTCGCAGTAATTTGTCAGCGGCTTGGAACGAATGCTCGGGGGATCTCATATTTATTATAGGTGTTTGGAAATTCCTGTTATTATCTGGACATATCGGACGTATCGGGTCAGTGAAATATCTAGTACTATTACAAGATCTTCCTCTACCTACATAGGCTATGGTTTCTGACTGTCCTGTGGACGGTCCTGATCCTTCTTCCTCCTCGTTTTGTTCAAACTGGTCTACCGTTAATCTTTCTTCGTGTAGGCGTTCTATTTCTTTACGGATCTTTCTGCACATGGCTATTATACATTTTTGCCTATCATGTCTCCCTTCTGATATATTCTGGCTCCATCTGGTAAGAGTTTGCATTATTTCCGGATCTACCCCCGGTCGGTCTTGATTTCTGATTACGCAATTTATGAGGAAACGTAACAGTTCCCCCTGTATCTCCACTTTCTGGTATTCCATAGCTCTGTTAATACATTCAGAGTCTCGCCCTGTTTGGACATAATGATATATATTATCTAGATGCATAGTCATTCCTGGTAACTTCCCTAAATACACCGCGGCTCGTCTGATACGTAATGATGCCAGGATCATTTCGTCCTCTTTGCCGGGCACAGGGTCATATCTACAATCTACTTAAAGTTCCTTAAGCGTGCGGGCATTTATGAGTTTGGGGGTACGTGGATGTGCTGACTCTTGAAAGGTAAGTTTATTTATTCTGGGTGGCGTGGAAAAAATATTGGTAGCACCTCCGGTAGCCCCGTCTGGAGTATCGGGCGTGAAAGGATTCGTAGAACGCGATACAGCAACTATAGGTGTGGACGACACAGCTATAGAAGTTTGTGTAGGAACAGATGTGGAAACAGGTGTGCTTGCCGGAACTTGTGTCAGAACTTGATGCTGTAAGGGTACAGGTACAGGATCTTGGCGTTGAACCTCCCCGGCCAACGGTCTATGTGGGGCGGGGTTAGCATACTCGGGAGCTGCGTCATCTAAATATGAGGAAAGAAAAACATCTTCTGCGGTTCTAGGATGCCCCTTAGGATGTACCTTTATTGGAAATAATGGGGGTGGCAAGTCTTTTGGTATCCCCGCAGTAGCCTTAGGTAATCCCTCGGCCAGAAGGGGATACATACCCTTCATAAGGGCATGTCTTTGTCTGTCTACTTGTTCTGATTTCACTCGTGTACCTTCTTCAATAAATAGATTTTCTTGAACTTTATTTGAATTCTCTTTACTCTTCTCTTCCTGTCTACGTGCTTTTTCTGTTCGTCTATACGATTCTTTACGCCATAATTCAATGGCATCTTTCTGTGATTGTCTAGCTTTCTTTTTCCATAATTCTTCCTCTACTTTCACGATGCACTCTGCATCCCAGGTCCCAGTTGGGGGCCACCTCTGACTTTCTGATAATTCCTTAGTGTAGTCTACCCATAAATTGAGAAATAATATGGCGTCTAGGCCATGTTTATGATACATGAAGTACCCTGGAGTGTCCCTAGGAGGAATGGGAACAGCCTCTTCGAGTACCCCTTTTCTAGTTGTGATCTGTCTTAGTTTCGAAAAGAGCGGCATATTGAGAACTGGTCTGCTACTTGATCTTGAACAAACTTAATACAATAAAACACAATAATGAACAGTCATTCATACCACAATATGCAGGACGTATCAATACATTTAACATTTAACATTTAAAATGAGCAACGGTGATGATGACGATGATCTAAGAAAAACTTAATCACTAAAACATAATACTCGACATTTAACTGAATTATTCTGAATTTATATACTTGATATACTAGATATACTGCTAAACAGTACAGATACACTGCTGAAACAGTGCAGACCGGATTTGTGTACCCAAACCCGTCTTGACCGGCACAACCTATGTGCACGTCAGAACGCCTCCCCAGTAATGGTACTCACCGGGTAGCTCGGAACGGAAGGCCTCGGAACCGATCTGAACTGAACTTGAACCGGACTGGACTCGACTTGAACACTTCGGAAACCGGACTTGACTTGGGACTTCGGAAACTGGTGGGCCTCTGTATACCTCGGATCTTGCTCTCTCAGCTAGGCTCTGGTCGGGATACTTCGCACTTCTCACCGCCTCGTCTGGGTGTTGATCGCAGCCTCAGTCGCCCCCGCTTGACCGGAGGGAGATACAGGAAATCCTGCTGGTACGCGTTGTTGTCCGTCCAGCTGTGGCAGGAGACCGGGCCTGCAACGCACCGCCGGCGCGTGAGATGAGAAAGTGTCCCTGTTCGGGCGCCATTCATGTGGTAAATAATTTAATTACCGGGACCTAATTTGATACAGAAACATAATAAAATAGCTCAGTAAATAAGAGGCAGAATCCGTGATATTAGAGGTTCGGAATGGGCTTTATTCCAATGGTCGATTATAATCGGTTGCTCCAGGTTCCATCACCACGAAGGTTCAGGAAGTGAAGTACATACGTTATTGACAATCAATTACTTTTATACAATAAGCATTACAGTGAAGCAAATACCAGAGGCGTAACAATTGATAGTGGAGATAATATATTCATATGTGGCAAAGATAGGCGTAACTGGGTATGTTTAAAGAACGTCATCAGATGTGATGTCATAAGAGGGTGGTTACATGAAAGAATTTCGCAATGTCAGCAGAAATACTTGGCAGAAATGCGCGTGCAGCAGCATGACGTGTGATTGACGTGCAGCTAGGGGGTGAAGGGGACTTGACATTTAGCTCTACATGTGGCGACAAATGTCTGGAGGGTCAAGTCAACCTAATCCCAAATCATATCTAACATCCTATGTTTAAAGAACTATGTTATCCAAAAAAGAGACCTTCTTGGAGTAGAATCTTATTCTATACTGACTATACTGACTGTTAGTGCGTGTACAAGCGTCTAAGTGTCTACACTAGATGCGAGGGCAGGAATCTTCCATGGTAACAGGGCTATGAATTACTTGCATAAAGGCAGAGAAGCCGGGCCTTTGCTCGGTAGCTGGCAGAATGTTTACTTAAGCTACTAGACAGGAATGCATTGGGCAGGGAGCGGAGCAGATAATTTCCGAAGGTGAAATACAGTTCTTGGCAGGCAGCAAGCTGATGTCAGGCATCGTGAGCCGCGCAGAGGATGAGACAAAGTTCATGGTCACAGATGCAGGCTCGGACTGGAGCTTCAGAGACAGAAAGCAAGAAAAGCTTGATGGCAGAATCAGGGCCTACTTGTCTGGACTGTAAAATGGCATAAGTGAACCATATAAAGGCGGTGGCCTTTCGTATTTAGGAATGAAATATCCGGCCCATTCATGGCGGATCTGAAAGAGGACATGTTAACGGTGGACGCACATGTATTTGCGTCTTCATAACTGGAACTGGAGGGAACATACATGTACTTGTAACATGCACATAGAACCGTTGGGGTCCAAGATAGGGGACATAACTGACCAGAAAAATCCATATTTCCACAACAGGCTCCCTCTGTGCGAGCCTTCAGGGAAAATCCCTCTTCATTACTACCTCCACCTGACCCGGACTCTGCAGCGCACTCCCTTACAGGCTCCCTCTGTGCGAGCCTTCAGGGAGAATCCCTCTTCATTACTACCTCCACCTGACCCCTGATGCTGCAGCGCGCTCCCTTACAGGCTCCCTCTGTGCAAGCCTTCAGGGAGAATCCCTCTTCATTACTACCTCCACCTGACCCCAGACTCTGCAGCGCACTCCCTTACAGGCTCCCTCTGTGCGAGCCTTCAGGGAGAATCCCTCTTCATTACTACCTCTACCTGACTCCGGACTCTGCAACGCACTCCCTTACAGGCTCCCTCTCTGCGAGCCTTCAGGGAGAATCCCTCTTCATTACTACCTCCACCTGACCCCTGATGCTGCAGCGCGCTCCCTTACAGGCTCCCTCTGTGCAAGCCTTCAGGGAGAATCCCTCTTCATTACTACCTCCACCTGACCCCAGACTCTGCAGCGCACTCCCTTACAGGCTCCCTCTGTGCGAGCCTTCAGGGAGAATCCCTCTTCATTACTACCTCCACCTGACCCCGGACTCGGCAACCCTCTCCCTTACAGGCTTGATTATCCAGTGCACCTTATCTCACATCTGACCTTGGGCCCCAGCCCCATATCAGGCACCATCGGGCTCCACTTTGCTTTTTCCCGGGAAAAACATTAGTAAAATCACCTTCAAACTTAAAATATTGAATATAGAGCAGTAAATATAATTAGCATGCACTTTAAAGTATGTTCCACAGTAGCCCTTATGACCCGACTGCTAATTAAATAAACAAAAACAGAAAAGCCATGACAGGGCCGGCTTTAGCGCTGATGCGAAAGTCTTTTTTGGCGCCACACTAATGACTTCTTTCTCCGTAAATACCTTTACTACCACCTCCCAACAGTGCCCCTCATCCCTCCATGGCCCCCCTAGTGACCTTCTCCTCAGATTGCCTCACGCCACCAGTGCCCCTCATCTCCCCATAGCCCACCCCCCCCCCCCCCATAACCTCCTCCTTGGACTCCCTCACTGCCACCATCCACCAGTGCCCCTTATCTCTCTGTAGCCTCTCCCCCTCATGACCTCCTCCTCAGACTCCCTCACTACCACCCTCCACCAGTGCTCCCCATCTCACCCTAGCTCCCCCTCCACACCATGACCTCTTCCTCGGATTCCCTCACTGTCACCCAGGGCACAAGTCCTAAAAAAAAGAAGTGGGAGAACGCTGACGTCACAACAGCAAGTGATGTCACGAAACGTGGCTTGCACCATCAGACTCATTGCCTCCCCTCGCTCACCCCTTAGAGGCCATTGCATCAGAGAAGCCAGCGCGTGAGCAGCGTTCTGAATGAGCTCCGATCTCGCCCCAGAGAGGCCAAAGAGTAAATGTGTGGCTCCATTTGCTCCAGTAATCGAGCTCCCGTTAAAATAAGTGAGGGGACGCCATCCACCCGCCTGGTACCCCGACTCGAGCCCTGCAGTCACCCTCCACCAGTGCCCCTCATCGCTCCACAGCCCTCCAACTACCTCCTCCTCAGATTCCCTCACTGCCACCCTCCACCAGTGCCCCTCATCGCTCCGTAGCCCCTCTCTCATATGCATTTGTTGTTTACCGCTACTCATATCAGTGTAGTGTCAGCACTTAACACCACGAACACATTATACAGAGACAATGAATCATACAAGTATGTAAATCAGTCTACAGGGAATGTCACATAAGCCAATGAGGATTACAAGGTGTAGGAATCACATGTCCTCCATGCTGGTGGGCAGTATATTTTGAGAGGGTTTGGTCTGGGGAAACCCAACCTTTGGATTTAAAAGAGTATTCCATGGGGGTCAGCTTTACTGATGATAATGCATCTCTGCCCAAACATACTCATTTTAGCAACATTAGAATGATGAAAGACTGAGGAAGTTCTAACTATATCACAAAACAAATTTATACCATTCATGTTTGTATGCTGCTCTTTGTTCACGAACCCGGTGCCCTTGTAACCTGATCATACCGTAAAATAAATATCTAACCATGATAATAAAACTACAACTCCGACCATAGCAGGAACATTTATAATGTCAGCAGCTTTCATTTTTCACACTTACCAAGACTGAGTCACAGTGCTGCAGCTGGAGATATAAAGACTGTTGGCCATGGGCCTCTGTAGTTTCTTGGAGTTTCTCACCCTTCTTGCTGCTGGCAATCGGGATATATTTCAGGTATGACCGTGAGAAAAGTTGCTATGTGGCACCGCTGTCTTGAGAACAGTGCTTGTGCCTTTTAAAGAGACGGCACCTGCTCAAAGACTCGTGCTGTGACGAGACACAACCTTCAGCGATTCTCCAGGACAGGGGCTAAGCAGGCAGGAAGTGTCGAGGTCTGGAGGTGACAGGCCAAACACCGGCCTCCTCCTGTAATAATTAAACTCTACACAGGGCGCAAATAACTTTTGGGGGCCGGGCGGACTAGAAATTGAGATTTAAGAAGTTTGTTAAAGGAGGTAAATATATTGACACTAATTTACATCACAGTGCGAGGACCATTATGGGACAGAGCTGAGCCACCATGACTGCTCCCGCAGGGTCCGAGGTCCGGTAAGGTCGAATTCACGCAGCATTCTCATGAGGTAGCTACTGCAGGCACCATGATCTCGCACGGGCGGCGGCATGATCAAGGAAGTTAAAAGTTTTACTGGCAACACGGCGCACAACAAAAACGTAGCGAACGCAACAGCAAAAGGACTTACACTTGCTGCTACCAAACGGCACATAACTGTTGCCAACCTGGCCCGCCTTGCTGCTCTGTGCTGACATTAGTGGGGAAATCTCACAGGCAGTACTCCACACAACATCTCTACAGCGTGCATGTTTCCATAAAAGTGAAACATACACGCTGTATCTCTTTACAGCATGTGACCCGGCATCCGTGATGACGCCTATCACATGCACTGCCCACAAACTGAAACCCTCGCTGATTGACACACAGTTTTGGGAAGCCCAGCTTGAAGCGCCCAAGTGCAATCATTCAGAGTGAGGGTGGGGTTCATCAAGAAAGAGGAGTGGTCCTACGCTCCGGCAGGCCTCAGAATCAAGGGCTTAAATCAAACGAGCCGGGGTGACAGTTAATTGGTCACTGTCCTATGTTAGGATTGTAACTTCTGAACTGCAAGTAACACAAGGATCTCTGTGGCAAAGGCAGCAACCAACTGAGCTTCCACACAAAATACTGTTCATCTGCATTTAAAAACTACTAACCGACAAATAATTGCTCTCCAGCGGATCATTAATCACCAGCGTTATTGGGGCTTCTTTTATTGTCTTATTGTTGTCCTGCATCGGCCATAATGATAAAAACTATTTAAATGAAGCGCACACGAAGTATGTGTCCTGCTGGGCCTGCGCATATTTAAAAAAAGAAAAGAAACACATTCTCTTACCTACTAGTACTGCACTAAAACTAAAACGAATTATCCACGGAGTACGGACGCAGCAAAGCAGACTGCCCCAAGCCACAAGGTCCTCACGAGAGTGCGTAGTGGTGAAGCGCGTGACGCGTCACCGCTTCGTTCTCATCACGAGACGCGAGGGCCGGGCAAAAATGTAGCCCAGGGCCGTCACTGGGAGCGCTGGCGCGCGCTCTCCAAGATTGACGGCCCTGGAGCAGGCTGGGATGGGACCAGTATACGTGGGCAGCGCCGCGCGGGCAGATTAACTGTCAATGCATCAATCATCAATTGCAGCAGCAGGCGCTGACGCACTGGCGCACACTACAACCAAGTAGGTCAGTGCGTGCAGCGCGCTGCTTGCCTTGCACTCAAAACTGGGCCGCGCGCGCCGTTGCGGCCGCGGCGGACTTTATAATTTATTAAGTGACACTGTGCACTTGTGCATTGTCCCTAAATAAATTATAAAGGCCGCCGCAGCCGCCCTAAATATAGTGCCGCCTGGGGCGGTCCGCCCCCGCCCCCCCCCCCCCCCCCCCCCCCTAGCTACGCGCCTGCTTTCTGACTTTTCCGGAACACCCAGAATGCGGAGGTTGTTGCGTCGGAGAAGGCCTTCATAGTCATCTAGTTTTAAGTCTGTGAGTTTGCGGAAATCCTGTAGCTCGCGGACTTCTCCTTGAAGCTGCGTGACATCCCGACGAGACTGGTGGCAGTGATCTCCACCTGTTTGACTTTCTAGTTCAGTTTCGCCAGATCAGCCCTAATGAGATTCACGTTGATTGCCATAGAATCCATTTTGTGCTCTAGGGAGGTTTTGACTCCTGTGATAGCGTCCATGACATCCTTTAGCGATAATTCCTGCTCCTCTTCACCCAAGCCACCTTGGGAGGCATCGCTGAACAGTCGGTTCTGTTGCGTTTCTTTAGGTACAGTGTAGCGGTACAGTTTGTTGGTTTGCGCCACCTTCAGCCTCCGGGCCCCTGAGCCTTTACTGCGATCCATTACGCCGCTAATTGACCACTCTGACCCCTGCTGGGGTCACACAGGGTAGGCGGTGGCACAACCCCTCACCGTACTCTCTCCCAGTCGGTGAGTCAGTGGGTTTGCAGACCCCAAAGTCCGGATGTAGGGGGAACCAACATAATCTCTGTCTCCCCCAGGGAATGCCCACCTCTGCGCAGTTGAGCCTCCGTCGATGGATACGATGCTGGCGCTTAAAATCGAGGCTCTCTAGTCCAGACGGGCCCCCCTCTATGGATCGTCACTAGTGCCCTCACAGACCGCCCGGGGGTCTCACCTGCCTCACTCAGAGACGACAATACTATACGTTCCTTCCCGCCGCAACGCGGGATGCAATCTGCCCGGCTGCAGCACTCCCCGGGTCTCCAGCGGCACCACTGGCCATGGCTCCAACAGGATGGGTGGGCCCTGATACGTAGAGCTCGGCAGTAACGGCCCTTGGGTTCAGCCGCGGGTGGGGGAGGGGGAACAGAACGAGGCACCACAGGTCTCAGTGGCGCAGCGCCGCCATCCGCCGATTTTCGGCCCAGTGCGCGAGGATGGCGCTGAAGTCTGGGCCCCTCTTGCCCCACAGAGCCCCCTCACCGGGCAGCTGCTGGCTGTAGTCCTCGGTCCTCGCACGGAGATGCAGCACTCCTCCTCTGATGGCGACGTCCTCAGGGTCCTGCGTTGATGCGCGAAGATGTCAGCGCTGCCGAGCTACTTCCCCGGCCTCCCGCGGCACTGTGGGTCCCGGCTCCCGCTCAGCGAGCAGGCCTCACTTCACCGATCCCCATATCTTCTGTCCTAGATGTCTGATGCGAGCCGGGATGGGCGGGATACTTACCGCTACTGCTCCGATGCACGGAGCCACCTTTGGATGGGTCGGATAAAAGAGTCGGATTGACGTGGGGAAAAAATCGGGAGACGGAGCTTTACGCGGCCATCATGGATCGATGCTTGGCCACGCCCCCGTCTCCTCCTATTGTTGATACCCAAAATGAGAACAAAATGTTACACCAAAATGTCTGGACGCAACCACTAGATGGTGTAATTTACAATCTAGAAGCTTTTCTAAACTTCCTCATTGATGTTTGAGGAAAGTATCTTGTTTATTTTCCACTCCTTTCAGGGAATGTGCACTACGGCACTGCAGATGAATAACTGGAGTACGTTTCCCTTCTTTCCTTTGGTTCTTACTTTTACATAATGGGCGTTCATCTTCCTTTTTCCAGTAATGTGGAATCTCTGTCTCTAGCAGGTGATTGGACATGGTATTTGTGCTGCTGCCACCTTCTTTAAGTAATTTACTGTCCTAATCTCATGTAGTAATGGTGTCTTAGCCATCATATTGTTTGACAGGTCCAATGACTTGCTTTTCCTTGTAAATTGGGTCTGATTCAGCTCTCCAATTTTTTTTCTTCTGCAGTGCTTCTGTTTCTTCTAATTGTGGTTTTCTATTGTGAATACTGAAAAATATATTTGTTGAAAAATTCTGCATTTCTTCACCCACCAAATCCCAAGACCAGAGTGGATTTTCTGGACCGTAGTATGTGTAAAGGGTCATTGACTATGCACAAAATCCCATTGCAGACTATAGCCATCTGTGACCACAAATATGCAGTGCTCCAAAAGCTAATTTCATTTGGCTAAAACAAACTGCAGCTTCTGTGAAAACTTCAAAGAACAACTTAAAGCTCCAGCACTATGTTTTAAAGCTTGGGTGTATACATCTCTATTTACACAAGAAGAAAGAAAAGGTAATTAGTCAATACAAGCGCCCTACTTGGTGATAAAAGAAAGAAAGCAAAATACAGCCTCTATGGCTTATGCCAAAGTTTTCTCGAAGGTTACAAACATATCAGATCATGTATGCCTGAACAAACAACACCCTGTTGTAGAGAGGCTGGATTATCCATTCATTGCATTCAGAAGAGTTATTGAAATCAGGGGAACCCTTTGCTCCTCAAATTTTAAGTCTAATAGATCAAACAAAAATATAAATTTTAAAATACAAATGGGATCCTTACCTGCCACTATAGTTGAGCTTGCAAAGTAGAACTTAAAAAAAACAACCTTCAGATGTAAAGATACATCACAAGTTCTAAATTGGAAGCTGGATCATTTGCAAAAACACCTATGCCATTTAAATTACCTACTTGCCGTATGACCTTGCTTGTCTAGGAAGGATCATTAAGCCCCTTAAACATTGCATATAGGAACCTACATAAAGTGAACAACCCACCCATGGTGGAACATTACATAGCCAAACATGAGCATAAGAACATTTCTTGCTATTCAAAAAGTAAGGACAATCAGGGGTGGTGCACACAACCTAAAATATCACCAACAGGAAAGGTATTTGATCACAACTCAACTACTGTAACTCAAGATCTGAATGAGGATGCTGAAATATCTTGTTGTTTAATGTAATGTATGCCACAATACATTACAGCCAAAGTCTGTTGGGAGATACTATAGTGCGATTCTTTTTCCCCATCACACTTATTGCATCTTCCAGAATGTTTGTGATTCAGTTCCTCTTACCTTTAGAAACTTAATAAACTGATTTTGATGATAATAGAATTATGGCTGAATATAGTGATGCAAGATCAATATGGTACCCATTTTACATGGAAAGCACCTAAGGAAACGGTCTTTCAAGGATGGTTTACCTTCTCAAGTAAAAGCAAGGACACAAATACCATCCCAACTTTCTTCTTTTGCCTGTGCATAATTTTTGAAGCTCATGATGCATAGGAAAAAGAGGCCTTCAACTTGGACCTCATATTTTACCACAATAAGATAGTGCTGGGCATACGGCGTCTTAAATCCTCATTTTGTCTCTATAGCCTAATACAACAAAGCACTTAAGGGCACATACAGTCATAGCTGCACACAGTCCACTACACAACACTGACTATAACAGACTGCAAGAGATGAACACATTGTGTCCATAATTGGTTACAGGCCATCTTTTCCTATGCGGATGTAGCTCTTCTCATCCGCTCCATGCTGGTTTCCTTTCTATATTAACACTTGCATGTTGTATTGTCCCACATATCTGAAAGAAACATTTAGTTATATATTCCTTACCTCCAGGCGTCCGACTGGATCCGGAAAGTTTTTTTGTCAGAAGTACCTCTGCACGTCTGAAGGTGGCGTCGGTCGGCTCCGCGTCAGTCGTTGGCATCGTGGTCATCAGGAAGACGTTGCAGTAGCTACTTAGACGCCGCCCTTGCGTGCTGACGTCCGTTATTTCTTTTTCCCCGCAGATCCGGAGAGATCAGTAACTCCAGCCCTTTTTTTACTGTCCTTTTTGAGCGACTTTTGTCAACGTCTTTTTGAGTCCTACTACTCCTGGAGCATGTAGGGATGCCCGGCTTCAAGGCTTGCGGTTCCTATACCCAACTGATGTCACTGACGGATCCGCACGGCATGTGCCTCTTTTGCCTGGAGCGCGACCACAACCCCAAGTCGTGCTCCGACTGCCGGTCCATGGCTCCGAAAGCTTATTGAGCACCGGCAGTCAGCTCCGTGCCGTTCAAGGTCCCGGTTGCGAGGGAGATCGAGGGACCGGTTGCGGTACCATCACCACTCGCCATCCAAGTCTTCGCACTCGGGGTCAGGTAAGTCAAAGCACAAGAAGAAGTCGAAGAAGCATCGTCGCCCTTTGACTTCTCCCCGTCAGTCGGCTGACACACCGAGGGATGCGGTGGTGCCTTTCCCGCGGCTCTACATGCGGAGCCTGAAGGGCCGACTCAGTTTCTCTCCCTTCCCGGGACCCGGAGCGACCCCTGCCCAGCTACGTCAGTTTTACGAGGCGATGCATGCCATCTTTGGGCAGCCCGACTCTGCTGGTGCGCCTTTGGGCCCCGCAGACTCAGTTGGGGGTCCTAGACCTTCACCGCCGGCTCCGGCATCGCCTCCGCAGGCCCCCCATGGATCCAGGCCTGGATCCGGATCGGCGCCAGTTGACCTCATTACACCTCCACCTCCACCGGTGCCGCTTCTCGTGGCACCGCACCTGCACTCTAGGTCGGTCGTGCCCCCGGTTGACATCGGCTTCGGCCTCCATACTGATATGGACACAGAGCCGAACCGACGTCGCCCGATGCCTGATCTGGCGCAGAGTGGGGTTTTTGTGCCCCTGTTCACTTTGGGGTCCCTTTCAGGCCAGATTGCCACCCAGCGGACTGGAGAGAGGACTTGGGGTAGTGCCAGCGGTCTTGATACCTCCCCTGACCTTGGCATGTTGTCTCCTCCTACCGTAGCTACAGAGGAGGGAGCTTCCAATGCAGTGGTGTTGCGTATGGTGGCCGAGGCTCTCCACCTCGAGCTCCCTACAGTGGTGGTCAGGACTAACCTCCTGACAGAGGTGCTTCAACTGCAAGCGAGTTCTTCGGAGCCAATGCTGCCGTTTAATTAAGCCCTAACCCACGTCCTTTTGGGCACCTGGTCCAGGCCCAACACTGGGGCTCCCGTGGTTAGGATGATTGCCCAAAGCCATCGCCCAGCCCCGGGCGACCCCACTTTCCTCTCTCAACACCCCACCCCTGAGAGCTGGGTGGTCCAAGCCTCTACTTCCAAGAGCGCATTCCCTACCACTACTCCAGATAGGGAATCCAAGAAGCTGGATCGTCTTGGGAAGAAGATTTTTTTCTTCTGCCAACTTCAGACTGCGGTCGGTAAACACTGCATATCTATTGGGCTGTTATTCCCACTCCGTGTGGGACACGGTTTCGCATGTGCTGCCTCAGTGTCCGGAGGAGGCCATGACCGTACTCTTAGGCGGTTGCCGCCGGGAGGGACGCGGCTAAGTTTACCATCTGCTGTGGGCTGGATTCCGCCGACTCTAGGCAGGACAATTTCCATGTTGGTAGCCCTTCGACGCTACGCCTGGATGAGATTGACTGGCTTTTCTGGGGATGTCCATAACACCCTTATGGACATGCCCTTCGATGGCCGTCGCCTTTTTGGCAACAAAGCTCTCTAGAGCGTTTCAAGGACTTGTGGGCTACAGCCAAATCCTTGGGCCTCTCCAGACGCCCTGCGCAGTCTGCCTTTCGCCCCTTTCGTGGTTACAGAAGAGGTGCCCCACCACATTCTGCCCAGAGCCACAGGCCGACACAAGTTCCCCAGCCTTCGCGCGGCCGGGGACGTGGGAACCACCGCCGTGGTTTCGCATTGTGAATCTTTTCTGGATTCACTATGCTGTGCTTTAGTCCGCCATCTAGTGGTTAGGTCCGGAATTGTAGTATTTCTTCTCTTTTTTTTTCCGTGGCCTGGTGGGCGTCGACAATCCACCATTTGGTGTCCTTCTGTGACGTCGACATGCTTCCTCCGGAAGCTCCCACCTTTGGTCGCCATCTTCAGATTCTTTTTTCCCGCCGTTGGGTCTGGATCAATACGGAAGCAGCTCCTGAAGTTTGGAGAGAAGAATCAGTGAAAAATAACATTTATCAGGAAAACAACTTTATTGAGTACCGGCCTTCGAGTCGGGGAACCGGGACGCAGCAAAGAGGAAAAGATCAAAACTTCTACGTCCTACAGAAAATGCACATACAGGGGGCTCCCTGTGCGCGGTAATGGACAAGACACCATTCAAGTTCTGCGACAATTGTCACCACAGGTACGCACAGAAGGATCAGCACCCGGTCTGCAACCTTTGCCTGCCGCAAAGGCCACCGAAGCAAAGATTGCAACGCATGCTCGACGTTCACCCAGAAGACTTTAAGGGTGAGAGAGAGGCAGAGAAGAGCAAATTACAACATGCAGGGTCAAGGCCCTCATCCGTCGCTTCGAGATCTGGGACTCTCCAGCGAAGAGGAGGAGAACGTCGTCGAAGGACCAGTCGTCGAGGTAGAAAAGAAAACACCGGAGGTAAGCGAAACAGTCAGCCGAACCACGAAAGAGTGACTCTAAGTCCGCGAAAGGAGCCTTCGCGTCGAAACAGTCGACGACTGCAAGTGCCGCCAAGGACCAACAGTCTGTCGTTTCCTATTTCAAGGACTCCCAGACGGCTAAATCCCTTGAAAAGACAAAAACGGTGAAGACAAGTCTCAAAGGACGGTTCGTCAAAAATAGAAAGAGTTAAACAAGCTTCGACGTCAACAAGCTCCAAAAGAAAGGCAGAAAATCTCAACGCCGTAACACAAGCGTTGGAGTAAGAAAAAAAGAAAAGGCTTGAAGCCAAAATGGCCAGCATCTTGCAATGCAAGAGGGATTTTGACGAAACAATGAAGCAATTCAAAATTCCGCCGAATATTTCGATGGAAACAGAAAAGGACGTTGAATTAGCCACCGGCAACACCAGAACCGGTCGATGAAGAAGAGTACTACTTCGAAGCAGTACTAGAGGAAGAGGACCAAACCTTTATCACGGTTCGGCGACCTCGGAGCCACAAGACCTACAGTGGCAAGATCTCGACGCCGAATCACCAGAAGAAGGGGTAGAAACATTCCCCTTGAGGCCCTTACCACCAGATGACATTGGTATATACAAGCGGGTGATAAAGAAAGCAGCAGACACTTACGGAGTGCAATTAGAAGAAGAAAAGCCACAATCATGTTTTCTTCTAAAGACCTTGCTGCCTACACAAACAAGGAGTCAATTCCTTCCCATGCTACCTAGTGTACTGGAGCAGGGTAAGGAAGCTTTTAAAGAACCGGCTACATGCAAAGCAGTAACGCCAAGGGGTGAGGAAAAATAAAAGCCCTCCTCAAAGGACTCTCAGGGGATCAGTGCCAGCTGACTCCATGATCACTTCCACAGCTAGGAAGAGAGCAAATGTACCCACTAATGTGGGGCCACCACCAGACAAAGAGAGCAAAAGAATGGATCTCATGGGAAGAAAGATGGAACGAAGTGCAGCAATACAATGGTGCATTGCAAATTCAAATGCATTAATTAACAGGCATGCATACCAACACTGGGAGGAAGTAGGGGAACTTCTAAAACACTTGCCAGACCAATTCCATAGAAGGGCAAGCCACTTAGTGGAAGAAGGGAAGAACATGGCAAACACATGTTCAAAATCAGCACTAGATGCGGCAGAAACATCTAGCAGACAAATGATGATCGGGGTCACTGAAAGAAGGCACGTCTGGCTGCGAATTTCAGGTTTTAAACCGGAAGTACAAAATAACATTTTAAACTCCCCATTCAATGGTGAACAACTATTCGGAACAGCTGTGGACGACAAATTAAACCAATTGAAGAAGGAAAATGAAACTGCAAGGTCCATGGGAGCACTACAATTCAAAGGCATGCGTAGGGGTGCACACTCACGGAGACCAACAGGCAGAGGTAACCATCAACCTGTAGCCTTGCATCAAACCTTTCAGCAGAGTTACCAAGGAGTAAGCCATGGTCAACAACAGGGCCAGCAACAACAGGGGTGGCAATACCAACACAAAAGGCAATCCTTTCGAGGGCACCCTCAAGGAAGAGGCCAAAAACAAAGAGGGGGACAAAAACCCTCCTCCAAGTGACTTCACTGCAAGATTTACGCACACTCAAAGGGTGCAACAACAGAGAGACATAAGACAAAAACAGATCACAAAAGACAATGCACATGTCCCAAACAACAAACAGTTCCTCCAACATGTAACACCTGTGGGAGGCAGAATAAAAGACTTCTATACTTCAATACAGATATTGCATAGAACTTGCACAACAAGGTCGAAACAAAAAACCACACAAGGTTCTTTCAGCAAAAGAACTATCTCATTTGCTCGAAGAGGCGCAAGAACTTCTGAACAAGGAGGCCATAGAGAGGGTACCATACAAGGAAAGAAACAAGGGTTTATATTCCACTTATTTCCTAATACTATAGGTGGATGGAACCTTACGGCCGATACTAGACTTAAGGTTCCTTTAACAGGTTCATAAAGACTCAATTCAAAATGACAACCTTACAGGAGGTAATACGTCAGATACAGGAAGGGGACCACATGGCAACTATATACTCAAAGGACGCATACTTGCACATCCCCATGAACAGCAATCACAAAGGTCTATTAAGTTTTGTAATCGACAAAACACACTACCAATTCACGGTTCTAGCATTCGGACTAAAATCGGCACCAAGAGTCTTCACAAAATGCTTAGCAGCAGTAGCAGCCCACCTAAGAAGGCAAGGGATTCATGTTTATCCATATCTAGACGACTGGTTGGTAAGAGCAAGATTATACAATCTTTGCAAACAACACATTCAGCAAGTCATAGAGACATTTGTCCAACTCGGTTTCTCAATACACTGGGAGAAATCGTCAACAGAACCAGAACAAGTAAAGATATTCTCAGGGGCAGAAATCAACACAATACTAAAAAGGTTATTTCCAAGCACGAAGAGAACATTAGCAATACTGAAGGAGACACATCTATACCACAAGGGGCAATATCTGACAGTGGGGAAACTGTTAGCGATGATGGCTTCATGCATTCATCTGGTACCAAACATTCAAATTCACATGAGACTATTCCAGGAATGGCTTCAACAACAATGGTCACAGGCAACAGGGAGTTGGGAGGATCTAGTGGTTGTCACACAAACAGTTTATCAGGAGATGGCATGGTGGAACAGAACGAACATAGCACAGGGGAGACTTGTCACACAGCCAACTCCAACAGTGACCATTACGACATATGCTTCACAGCTAGGATGGGGAGCACACATGAACATGAAGGGGATTGTGGACACAACTGGATGCAGAGAAACACATCAACTTCCTGGAGTTAGTGTTCCTAGCCTTAAAAGCCTTTCAGAAAGAGCTTTACGGAAAGAGGGTGTTAATTTAAACGGACAATACAACTACCATGTTTTACATCAACAAGGAGGAACACAATCGCTAACACTATCATCCCTAGCCCAACAATTATGGAGATGGGCAATCTCAAGGAAAATAGATTTACTAGCAATACATCTTCCAGGGAAGGACAACGTGGAAGCGGACAGACTGAGCAGGCAAGAGTAAGCATTCCACGAGTGGGAAATAAATCGGACAGAAATCCAAAGGATATTCAATAAATGGGGAACTCCGCAAATCGACCTATTTGCAACACCCCGCAATGCAAAATGCCAAAGCTTGGCATCCAGGCAACCGTGCAAACAGTCGCTAAGGAATGCGCTATGAATAGACTGATCAGGGACATTTGCATACGCTTTTCCCCCGATACCACTGCTAGAAGGGTAATCAACAAGTGCAGAATCAGCCACATGACATTAATAGTCATAGCACCTCAATGGGCCAGGCAAGCCTGGTTCTCACAGATAATGGAGATGTCTCAGGGGGCAATGCACAAATTCCCCAAAAGAAAGGACCTATTAACAATGCAAAACAGAAAGGTGCTACACCCAGAGCCAGAGAGCCTAAACCTAGCGGCCTGGCTCCTGAAGACTTAGAATTTGCTCACCTCACACTACCAGAAAGCACAATGGCAGTACTCAGGGAAGCAAGAAACCCTACAACAAGAAAGTGTTTGACAGCCAAATGGAAAAGATTCTCTCAATGGTGCCTTAAAGAAAAACTTACAAAAAAGATCACAAGAGAATCAACAGTACTAAAATATTTAACTTATTTACTACAGAGTAGACTTAGCGACAGGTCAATAAAGGTGCACTTAGCAGCTATTGTGGTATACACAAGGGGAGAAACAGGAAAGAGTTTCTTCACATCCCATGTGGTCAAAAGATTCCTAGAAGGAGCCAAGAAAATAGGGCCTCCAAAGAAGATGCCACCACCCGCATGGAACCTCCATGTAGTCCTAACTCAAATGATGAAGGCACCAATGCACAAAGCAACGCTACCAATGCTGTCACTAAAAAACGCGTTTTTAGTGGCAATTGCATCACTACATAGAGGAAGTGAATTACAAGCCCTAACACTGCAAGAGTCCCTACTTCCAGATACATAATGACAGAATCGTCATGAGAACTGATCCACAATCTATGCCAAAGGTGGTATCAAAGTTCCACGTATACCAAGCAATACAAATACCAAGTTTTTTAAAAAAACAAGCAGAAAGGACGTTACACACCCTGGACGCCAGGAGGGCAATCATTTACTACATTTACTAAAGAATACAGAAAAACAAAACTATTCTTTGTATCATTTGCCAACAGTTTTCTTGGGTGACCAGTAGCAAAGAATACCATTGTAAGATGGATTGCTCAAGCCATACAATTATGCCACTAACAGGCAGAGCAAACATTACAAAGAGCATCGCATGCTCATTCAACAAGGAAAAAAGGAGCAACAGTAGTTTTTCTAGCAAATACGCTTATTCAAGACATTTGCTAAGCAGCAACATGGTCTTTAGTGCAAATGTTCACAAAGCACTACTGCGTGGATATTCAAATGAATAAGGAAGCAAAAGTAGGACAAAAGGTCTTGCAACATACATTCACAACCAACGCTCATCTTCCACCCAACCACCACCCCAAGACTAGCAAACCGCTACAAACTCTATGCACAGCAAAGTGAATCCAGAAAACATTCACGCTGCAAAACGTATAGTTTGTTATCTGTCGGTGTAGTTTTGCAGCTTGAAGAATTTTCTGGATTCACTAGCGAACCCACCCTCCTCCGCCAGGAAGATGAGACAGGAGGAAGAAATAAAGAGGACAAAAACAATTGGGAAAAAAAAAAGAATCCGAAGATGGCGGCCAAAGGTGGGAGCCTCCAGAGGAAGCACGTCGACATCACAGAAGGATGCCAAATGGTGGTATGTCGACACCCACCAGGCCACGGGGGAATTAAATAGAGAAGAAATGCTGCAATTCCGGACCCAACTACTAGATGGCGGAATAATGCACAGCATAGTGAATCCACAAAATTCTTCAAGCTGCTAAAGTACACCGAAAGGTAAGAGACTATACATTCTGGGGGCCAGCGGGCAGGCCAGTCCACCAACTCCTCCCCCAGGCCCCCCCCCCCCCCCCCTGCTTCCACCTCCAAGCCTTCCTAGTCCGACATTTCAGGCCCATCAATAGTCAGTGGGCGGCTGGATTTACCATAACCTCCCCCACTGGCGCACCATCATGTCGGACAGGTGGGTTTTGCAGATAGTCCGAAGGGGCTACTACCTCCCCTTCGAGGCTACCCCTCCAGCCATGTCACCTCAGTACCATCGCCTGTAGGAGGATCATCTGGGCCTTCTCCAACAGGAAGTCACAGCTCTCCTGGCCAAGGGTGTCATCGAGCGTGTTCCTGCCCCACAAGTAGGTAGTGGTTGCTATTCCCACAACTTTCTGGTACCCAAGAAGGACAAGGGCCTGCGTCCTATCTTGGGTCCCAGGAACGTCAACCGCTTCCTCCTGAAGGAGAAGTTCAAGATGTTGAAGCTCGCTCAGTTCTTGTCTACCCTTGACCCTGGAGACTGGATGGTAGCGTTGGACTTGAAGGACGTTTATTTTCACATCCCCGTCCTGCCGGCCCACCGGTGTTACCTGCGGTTCACGGTAGGCCACGAGCACTTTCAGTTTACCATGCTCCCCTTTGGTCTTACCAGAGCCTCTTGGGTGTTCACGAAAGTGATGGCGGTGGTCGCAGCTCATCTGCGCAGATCAGAGGTTCCAGTCTTCCCCTATCTCGACGACTGATTGTTAAAGGCGGGCTCGTCCCAGGCAGTCATCTCCCACCTCCAGACTACAGCCGACCTCCATGCTGGGGTTTGTCCATCAACGTGCCGAAGTCGCACCTGATTCCCTCTCAGAAGCTCCTTTTCGCAGGAGGGGTTCTGGATGCAACACAGTTTCGGGTTTATCCTCCCGAACAGCGAGTCTGGGATATTCAGGCTATGATTCCAATCTTTCAGCCTCTATCCCGGGTTTCGTTCAGGATGACCATGAGGCTGCTGGGCTTAATGGCCTCCTGCATCCTGCTGGTCGATCATGCCAGGTGGTATATGCGGGCTCTGCAGTAAAACCTGAAGTTCCAGTGGGCGCAGCATCAGGGGAATCTGGCCGATTGCGTCCAGATCTTGGAGGGCACTGCACGACAATTGCAGTGGTGGCTCGCGAACCAGGATTGGGTCTACTTCAGATCCCTCGCCCTTCCCCAACCAGATCACACAGTGGTGACAGACGCATCCCTTCTGGGATGGGGCAGCCACATGGGAGAGGCGGAGATCAGAGGCCTCTGGTCTCTGTCGGAGTCCGAGCTCCACATCAACCTTTTGGAGCTTTGGGCAATCCGTCTTGCACTAAAGGCATTCCTTCCCTCTGTCCGGGGAAGAGTAGTGCAGGTGTTTACGGACAACACCACTGCCATGTGGTACTGCAACAAACCGGGCGGGGTGGGGTCGTAGACCCTATGTCAGAAGGCCCTGCGCCTCTGGACATGGCTGGAACATCAGGGCATATCCTTGGTGGTTCAACACCTGGCAGGTTCTCTGAATGCCAGGGCGGACAAACTCAGCCTCAGGTGCATGATGGATCACGAATTGCGTCTTCACTCGGAGGTGGTGCAAGGTCTCTTTCAGCAGTGGGGAGAGCCTTGGTTAGATCTGTTCGCCACCAAAGAGAACGCGCAATGTCAGCAATTCTGCACAATGGAATTTCCAAGGCGGCACTCGCTAAGCAACGCTTTTCGTCACAAGTGGAGTTGCAGTCTTCTAAATGCCTTTCTGCCTATACCACTTCAGACCAGAGTGCTGAAGAAGATCAGGCGTGACCAGGCCCAAGTCCTTCTTGTTACTCCGGACTGGGCACGAAGAGTCTGGTATCACGAGCTGCTCAAAATGGCCATCGATCCTCCGATCAGACTGCCTCTTCTGGAGTATCTTCTGTCGCAACAACAGGGGACAGTCCTCCACGCGAACCTGTCCAGCCTCCACCTCCTTGCGTGGAGATTGAGCGGCGGCAGTTGATGTCATTTGACTTGCCTCCCGAAGTCTGTGATGTAATCTTGGCAGCCAGGCGTCCCCCCCCCCCACTAAGACAGTATATGCCTGCCGATGGAACAAATCTGTGGCATGGTGCGCTCAAAGTCTGTGAATCCCCTTTCTTCTCCTCTTTCTGAGCTTCTCTTGTTTCTCCTTTCTTTGGCCCAGCAGAGCTCTGCTCTGGGCACTATCAAGGGCTATCTTTCGTCCATTTCTGCCTTTCTAAGGCTTCCTGATCAGCCTTCTCAGCCTTCTCTCTACAAGTCCCCGGTTGTAAATCGTTTCTTAAAAGGCATCCCTTATCTCTTTCCTCCTATTCCCTTCTTGATGCCTCAGTGGGACTTGAATTTGGTTTTCACAACTGTCTTCTACGACTCTTAACTCTTAAGACTGCTTTCCTGGTAGCCATCACATCTGCCAGAAGAGTGAGTGAGTGAGCGAGCTCCAGGCTCTTTCATCCAAGCCTCATTTTCTGGCTGTACATCTGGACAAGGTTGTCCTAAGAACTCGTCCATCCTTTCTTCCCAAAGTGGTCACCTCCTTTCACATCGGGCAAACCATCACTTTGCCAACCTTCTTTCCGCATCCTTCTAAAGAGGAAGAGAGGCTCCACCGTCTGGACCCAAAACCTGTGCTTTCCTTCTATCTGGATCGCACCAAACAGTTCCAGGTGGATGACCAGCTCTTTGTTGGCTACGTGGGTGCCAAGAAAGGTCGGGCCCGTACACAAGCGTACCATCTCTAGATGGGTCGTTTTGTGTATTAAAGCCTGTTATTCTCTAGCTAAAGAGGAGGCTTCAGTGGGACTACGCGCCCATTTCACCAGGGCGACGGCAGCCACTACTGCTTCGGGACGGGAAGTCCCTCTGAATGACAGCTGTCAGGAAGCTATGTGGGTATCGTTGCACACGTTTAAACAATACTGCCTGGACAGCCAAGTCCAGTGAGACTGCTTCTTTGAGTTTAGTGTGTCCGGGCAAGAGTCTGGATTTTTTATGGTTGATTATGATAAAATATCCAATTGATGCAAGTATATCAAGCGATACTGGTGAGAAGTTTGTGCTTTTATTTGTTTATCAGAAAAGAGCAAGGATGGCACAGCCACAGCCAACACGTGTTTCGCCCTCTAACCGGCCATCAGGCCTAGGGCTTCTTCAGGGCTGAGCAGAGATAGAGTAGCCATAAGAGTTCATAGCACCCAGTCAAGTGGATCATATAGTTAGTATATGAGGGTGTGTTAGGTGGGAATAGAGGTGGAGGGGTGAGGAAGTAAACAAGTTGTTAAAGGAGACCAGTGAAAACGGAAGGAAGGAGGGAAGAGAACAGAGTTAGAATATGAGAGAAGGGCAAGGGTTGTTTCCGAAAAAGAAGGTGTAGTTGCAAGGAGAAGTATATGTGTGGGTTAATACAGGATAGATATTATGTGGGGGTCAACGTTAGTGATTGGGGTGGTCGAGCAAGGAGCGGTTAGGTTGTGCGGAAAGAGGGGGAATGTGATAACGGTATTTGGATCATTTAGATGGTGAGGGAGAGAGATAGAATAGAAAGTAAGAAAAGGGGTAGGTTGGCATTAGTGGAGGAACATTACATACATTTAGGACATTTGCATGATTATTTATGTTTAGTCAAATGCAAACAGAATGACAAGTGTGATAATGGAAGGTAAATAAATTACGAGGTTTTGGATAACAACAAGTAACGGTGGCGCGCGTATGCAAAAGGACATTCAGAGCAAATAGCGATTGACAATGTACATGTTTGTAAAGATTTCATAATAACAATAATTATGACAGCGTTTGTGTCCAGGACAGGAGTGGGATAGAGATCCGTTCGTAACATGCATGTTTGTAACACCATCAAGGTCACGAAGGCATTATTTCAATTTACAGATTCAAGCGGACATTCAAGATCACAAATGAGGAGAGAGCATGTCATACAAGAAGTCGGGTATTAATAGTTAATAGTTAAGGTACAATTCGTGATGGTAAAGCAATGACATGGTCGAGAGACGTCAAAAACAGGATATGTAAAATCAGATGTAAGATGGTAGAAACACAGTATATAATTACAGAATTATTTGGAGTTCAGCGTCAAGGCGGTCCGGTCAGGTATGAAGGGAAGAGAGAGAGGTTGACTTTAGTCACATTATTAGGAGGTGGCGGCAATAAAAGTTAGGCGGTGACAAGGACGGGCCGCGGGTCGAATGTGTCCTTCGTTTAAGAACAAGGTGATTTGAAAGATGCAGTATCATGCAGGTATTAATCATTAATGATCTTGTGATATCTTTAGAAATAATCGAGACAGTAGTCATGGGCATTGTGGCAATATTGTGGAGTGTGGCTAGTTCAAGGTGTCAAGAGGTGCTCATACGCGCTAGACTCAGGTAAAAGTGTAGGAATCGTTCGTGAATGCCAACCGTAGCGTGATACTGGTGTTTCATTTAGAAGTGTGTCGAAATTGTGAAACGTACAGATGCGCTCGGCGTATTGGGTGAGCAAGGCCATGTGAGGTGCTCAAAAAGATCGAGGTTCCCTTACCGGGAGGTCAGGTAATGGGATATCAGAATGATTGTAAGGGTTTGTCAACCCGAAGATTCTAGAGGGAAATCAAAACAAAGCAGAACAATTGAAGTGCGGGTAAAAAGGCCGGCGTCAATTGGGACAATACGGGGGTGGTCTGGTAGCTCTTACCTATTGTCTTGGCTAATGCCAGGTGCCGAAGGGTTTCTCAGATCGTGGCGCGATGTGAAGCCGGTAGGATTGTGCGCAGATAAGGTGATCGTGTGTAAAGACTTCCGGGTGAACTGGAAGTGACGGTGAACTAACGATTGGCGCCATATTGGAGCGGGGTGTTTGGAGAGGAGCAATTGGCCAATTAGCAAGTAGGACGAGAAGGGCGGTTGCCATTTTGGATTGGGGAGAGGAAATAGGTAAAAAAACATAACGAATGAACATTTGCATGAAAGCGCGTTGATGAAACAACAGCAGTATTACATCAATTATTTTGTAGATGTAGGCATTCCTGGATGTTCTGTATTATAAAGAGAGGTAAAAAAGGGATTTAAAGCTTGCAAACGAGTATTCGGTTTTACAAGGTAGCTTGGAGTTATTAGCTCTGAGATTTCCGATGCAATATCTGTCAGTGGGGAATTGCTGCGTATTCTCTGGTAGTAAAGACGGTGCACATCTTGTGGAGGGTTTTATTAGGAAAGGCACAGAGGTGAAGTCTTGGGGCTCAGAGGTGCAGATGGACCAATAAGCGAGGGAAGGAGAAGCAGTTAGTCATCTCCTAACCAAACATGCATTTCCGCATCTTTATTGAGTCCCAAAGTTGTGGTTTTGTAGTTCAGGATGAGTTCACTCTCGCGTCTTCGTAGTTTCAGTTCACGATTTCCCCCTCGTTTGGTTTGGTGTATAATTTCCAATCCAAAGAATTGAAAGTCCTTTTTGTGGGGATGAGTGCCATCAAAATGTTCAGTGAGTGGGTGACCGGTAGAATGTTTGTGGATGTTGCGGTAGTGTTCCTGAATCCTGATCCGTAGTGGTCTGATTGTGCTGCCAATGTATGGAAGGTTGCAGGGGCAGATTATCACGTATATACAGAATTTGCTATTGCAATCAATCCATTCCTTTATGGTGAATTCCCTTCCTTGTGTTATAGGTATTCTTTTGGTTTTGCTGCAGCTTAGTTTGCAGATGCTGCAATTTTTGCATGTGTGGAATCCTGGCGGTCTGTCTAGGAACGTAGTGACTGTGTTGCGTTTGTCTTCAAATTCCGATTTACAGAGCATGTCCTTTAGGTTTGGTGCACGTCTGAATGTGATTTCCGGGTATGTTTTGAGGTCTTGACTAATGTTAGGTGTTTGTTTTAATAGATGCCAATGTTTTTTGAGGCTTTGTCTGATTTGATGATGGCCAATATTATAGTCAGTAATGAAGCGTAGTGCTGAATCTTCCTTTTTTTCTGCTTTTTCTTCAGTGTTTTTCCTGAGCATCTGTTTCCTCTCCACTTTGGCCACTGAGGTCAGTGTATTCTGCAGCATTGAGTGGTCATATCCTCGTTGTGTGAGTCTAGATATGACTTCCTCGCCTTTTGTTTTAAAGACGTCGTCCTCACTGCAATTTCTGCGTGTTCTCAGCAGTTCACCTTTAGGAATGTTCCTTATGTTATGTCGTGGGTGGAAGCTGTCAGCGCGTAGAATGGAATTGGCCGCTGTTTCCTTCCGATATAGTTTGCTTTGTAGGGTATTATTTTTGACATAGAGTGTAACATCAAGAAAGTTGATCTCTTTTTTAGAGAAGGTATGAGTTGTTTTAATTCCCCAGGGGTTTTTGTCTAGTAGTTTCAGGAACCTGTTGAGCGATGTTTCATCTCCTTGCCAGATGCATAGGATGTCATCTATGTACCGTCGCCACATTATGATGTGGGGTGTGAATTCTGAAAATTCTGGGTCCCATAGCCAGAATTTCTCCACGTGACTCATTAGGATACAGGCGTACGGCGGCGCAAATTTGGCTCCCATGGCCGTACCGCGTGTTTGCCGGTATATCTTTCCATTGAAGCTAAAGACATTGTTATTTAGGCAGAAGTTCAGCATTTCCAGGGTCATTTTGTTACTTTCAAGTAGGTTTGCCGATTGTGTCCATAGTGAGGATTGTACTGCATTCAGTCCGTCTTTATGTTGGATAGATGTGTACAGGCTTACGATGTCTATGCAGACCAATATGAAGTCTGGTTCCCAGGCGATGTCTTGAAGTTTATCCAGGATGTCTTTTGTATCCTGGATGAAGGATGGTATTTCCTTCATCAGTCCTTGTAGTTTCCTATCAACATATTCACCTAGTCTAGAGCATGGTGAATTTATACCTGCTATGATAGGTCTTCCTGGAGGGGGGTGAATTCCCTTGTGAATCTTAGGGAGGAGGTATAGGGTGGAAACCCGGTTACACTACATATTGATGACTACATCCATGAAGCGAACCAACAACTTGCCGACAAATCCTGCTATGAACACCTCACCAAAGATCCAACAAAAGATATACTCACATCAATCAGCACTATGCTGGACAAATGGTACACATCAGGACTCATATCACAATCGGAAAAATCTTTCCTATATATTCCGTACCCTACTATGCCCACCCTATACCTCCTCCCTAAGATTCACAAGGGAATTCACCCCCCTCCAGGAAGACCTATCATAGCAGGTATAAATTCACCAGACTTCATATTGGTCTGCATAGACATCGTAAGCCTGTACACATCTATCCAACATAAAGACGGACTGAATGCAGTACAATCCTCACTATGGACACAATCGGCAAACCTACTTGAAAGTAACAAAATGACCCTGGAAATGCTGAACTTCTGCCTAAATAACAATGTCTTTAGCTTCAATGGAAAGATATACCGGCAAACACGCGGTACGGCCATGGGAGCCAAATTTGCGCCGCCGTACGCCTGTATCCTAATGAGTCACGTGGAGAAATTCTGGCTATGGGACCCAGAATTTTCAGAATTCACACCCCACATCATAATGTGGCGACGGTACATAGATGACATCCTATGCATCTGGCAAGGAGATGAAACATCGCTCAACAGGTTCCTGAAACTACTAGACAAAAACCCCTGGGGAATTAAAACAACTCATACCTTCTCTAAAAAAGAGATCAACTTTCTTGATGTTACACTCTATGTCAAAAATAATACCCTACAAAGCAAACTATATCGGAAGGAAACAGCGGCCAATTCCATTCTACGCGCTGACAGCTTCCACCCACGACATAACATAAGGAACATTCCTAAAGGTGAACTGCTGAGAACACGCAGAAATTGCAGTGAGGACGACGTCTTTAAAACAAAAGGCGAGGAAGTCATATCTAGACTCACACAACGAGGATATGACCACTCAATGCTGCAGAATACACTGACCTCAGTGGCCAAAGTGGAGAGGAAACAGATGCTCAGGAAAAACACTGAAGAAAAAGCAGAAAAAAAGGAAGATTCAGCACTACGCTTCATTACTGACTATAATATTGGCCATCATCAAATCAGACAAAGCCTCAAAAAACATTGGCATCTATTAAAACAAACACCTAACATTAGTCAAGACCTCAAAACATACCCGGAAATCACATT
The DNA here is from genome assembly GCF_964204655.1 of Triturus cristatus. Lineage (NCBI taxonomy): Eukaryota > Metazoa > Chordata > Amphibia > Caudata > Salamandridae > Triturus > Triturus cristatus. The sequence goes on from NC_140592.1 coordinate 782,756,492, forward strand.
CAGACGTGCACCAAACCTAAAGGACATGCTCTGTAAATCGGAATTTGAAGACAAACGCAACACAGTCACTACGTTCCTAGACAGACCGCCAGGATTCCACACATGCAAAAATTGCAGCATCTGCAAACTAAGCTGCAGCAAAACCAAAAGAATACCTATAACACAAGGAAGGGAATTCACCATAAAGGAATGGATTGATTGCAATAGCAAATTCTGTATATACGTGATAATCTGCCCCTGCAACCTTCCATACATTGGCAGCACAATCAGACCACTACGGATCAGGATTCAGGAACACTACCGCAACATCCACAAACATTCTACCGGTCACCCACTCACTGAACATTTTGATGGCACTCATCCCCACAAAAAGGACTTTCAATTCTTTGGATTGGAAATTATACACCAAACCAAACGAGGGGGAAATCGTGAACTGAAACTACGAAGACGCGAGAGTGAACTCATCCTGAACTACAAAACCACAACTTTGGGACTCAATAAAGATGCGGAAATGCATGTTTGGTTAGGAGATGACTAACTGCTTCTCCTTCCCTCGCTTATTGGTCCATCTGCACCTCTGAGCCCCAAGACTTCACCTCTGTGCCTTTCCTAATAAAACCCTCCACAAGATGTGCACCGTCTTTACTACCAGAGAATACGCAGCAATTCCCCACTGACAGATATTGCATCGGAAATCTCAGAGCTAATAACTCCAAGCTACCTTGTAAAACCGAATACTCGTTTGCAAGCTTTAAATCCCTTTTTTACCTCTCTTTATAATACAGAACATCCAGGAATGCCTACATCTACAAAATAATTGATGTAATACTGCTGTTGTTTCATCAACGCGCTTTCATGCAAATGTTCATTCGTTATGTTTTTTTACCTATTTCCTCTCCCCAATCCAAAATGGCAACCGCCCTTCTCGTCCTACTTGCTAATTGGCCAATTGCTCCTCTCCAAACACCCCGCTCCAATATGGCGCCAATCGTTAGTTCACCGTCACTTCCAGTTCACCCGGAAGTCTTTACACACGATCACCTTATCTGCGCACAATCCTACCGGCTTCACATCGCGCCACGATCTGAGAAACCCTTCGGCACCTGGCATTAGCCAAGACAATAGGTAAGAGCTACCAGACCACCCCCGTATTGTCCCAATTGACGCCGGCCTTTTTACCCGCACTTCAATTGTTCTGCTTTGTTTTGATTTCCCTCTAGAATCTTCGGGTTGACAAACCCTTACAATCATTCTGATATCCCATTACCTGACCTCCCGGTAAGGGAACCTCGATCTTTTTGAGCACCTCACATGGCCTTGCTCACCCAATACGCCGAGCGCATCTGTACGTTTCACAATTTCGACACACTTCTAAATGAAACACCAGTATCACGCTACGGTTGGCATTCACGAACGATTCCTACACTTTTACCTGAGTCTAGCGCGTATGAGCACCTCTTGACACCTTGAACTAGCCACACTCCACAATATTGCCACAATGCCCATGACTACTGTCTCGATTATTTCTAAAGATATCACAAGATCATTAATGATTAATACCTGCATGATACTGCATCTTTCAAATCACCTTGTTCTTAAACGAAGGACACATTCGACCCGCGGCCCGTCCTTGTCACCGCCTAACTTTTATTGCCGCCACCTCCTAATAATGTGACTAAAGTCAACCTCTCTCTCTTCCCTTCATACCTGACCGGACCGCCTTGACGCTGAACTCCAAATAATTCTGTAATTATATACTGTGTTTCTACCATCTTACATCTGATTTTACATATCCTGTTTTTGACGTCTCTCGACCATGTCATTGCTTTACCATCACGAATTGTACCTTAACTATTAACTATTAATACCCGACTTCTTGTATGACATGCTCTCTCCTCATTTGTGATCTTGAATGTCCGCTTGAATCTGTAAATTGAAATAATGCCTTCGTGACCTTGATGGTGTTACAAACATGCATGTTACGAACGGATCTCTATCCCACTCCTGTCCTGGACACAAACGCTGTCATAATTATTGTTATTATGAAATCTTTACAAACATGTACATTGTCAATCGCTATTTGCTCTGAATGTCCTTTTGCATACGCGCGCCACCGTTACTTGTTGTTATCCAAAACCTCGTAATTTATTTACCTTCCATTATCACACTTGTCATTCTGTTTGCATTTGACTAAACATAAATAATCATGCAAATGTCCTAAATGTATGTAATGTTCCTCCACTAATGCCAACCTACCCCTTTTCTTACTTTCTATTCTATCTCTCTCCCTCACCATCTAAATGATCCAAATACCGTTATCACATTCCCCCTCTTTCCGCACAACCTAACCGCTCCTTGCTCGACCACCCCAATCACTAACGTTGACCCCCACATAATATCTATCCTGTATTAACCCACACATATACTTCTCCTTGCAACTACACCTTCTTTTTCGGAAACAACCCTTGCCCTTCTCTCATATTCTAACTCTGTTCTCTTCCCTCCTTCCTTCCGTTTTCACTGGTCTCCTTTAACAACTTGTTTACTTCCTCACCCCTCCACCTCTATTCCCACCTAACACACCCTCATATACTAACTATATGATCCACTTGACTGGGTGCTATGAACTCTTATGGCTACTCTATCTCTGCTCAGCCCTGAAGAAGCCCTAGGCCTGATGGCCGGTTAGAGGGCGAAACACGTGTTGGCTGTGGCTGTGCCATCCTTGCTCTTTTCTGATAAACAAATAAAAGCACAAACTTCTCACCAGTATCGCTTGATATACTTGCATCAATTGGATATTTTATCATAATCAACCATAAAAAATCCAGACTCTTGCCCGGACACACTAAACTCATCCTACTTCATTTTAGGGGGATAGGGGTTTCTCCCCCTGTCTCTGGGCCAGAAAAATAAGAAGAAAATACACGCTTATTATATGATGAGTAAGGGATGTGGATCTTTTTCCCCTCACCTGAGACTGCTTCTTTGGCTGTTCTGTTCTCCAGGACTTTCTGGTGTGATCTTGGTTCGCAGACCCACCTCCAGGGTTGGTTTTGCTGGGGTATCTATTCTAAGGTAAGGAATCAATAACTAACTGTTTCTTTCAGATGAACAAGTTACCTTCGGTAACGATATATCTGTAAAACATAGGTTAGTTATAGATTCCCTACCACCCCACCCATCGTCCCCGTTATGCGAACTGATTTCTAGGGTTAAGGACATCCTTTCAGGGCGCTAGTTTTGTGCACCAGTGGTCTCTGCGTTTCTGGTGCGGAAAGTCGTGTACAGACCTGACGTCCGCGCGCGAGGGCGGTGTCTAAGTAGCTACCGCAACATCATCCCAACGCCAACGGCGGACGCAGAGCCGACCAACGCCACCTTCTGACACACAGAGGTACTGCTGACGAAAAACTTTCCGGATCCAGTCTGATGCCTGGGGGTAATTCTAAGGTAAGGAATCTATAACTAACCTATGTTTCTTACAGATAGATCATCACCAAAGGTAAGTAACTTGTTCATTATGACTTTACATGACTGCAGAAAAACACAAAAATCGGTAAAAGACCAACTCAGATTACATCTCAATCAAAATATATCAGTAGATTTGTAGCGCGCTTCTTGTCACCCATGACAGTATCCAGGCCAAATAGCCAGGTCTTCTGGGACTTTTGGAACTCTGCAAGAGATAGGGAGGTCCATGGATGAAAGGGAAGCTCATTCATATCTTCTCTACTAGGTAAGAGAAGGAGCGACCTCCGCATCTGCTGCATCAGATGCGGGGATAAGGGTTAGAGAAAGGGACGAGGAGCAGAGGTGTCTGGTGGGCTGATCGAATTTCGGGCAGCGTTTCAATCTGGCAGGTCTGTAGTTATGAAGGGCCTCATATATATGGGTCAGGAGCTTGAACTGGCATCTTTTTTGTACACGAGGGCCAATGGAGTTTTGGGAGGTAGGGGTGATGTTTGTTCATCTAGGGCGATCCAAGAAAAGTCTGACTGCGATTTTCTCTGTGATCTGTAGTCGGAAGAGGAGGTGAGCTGCGATCCCTGTGTAGGAAACGTTGTCGTAGTCCAGTCGGCTGGAGATGAGGTCCTGGGTGATGGTGCATCTTGAGATATGGGGTTGTCATTTGAAAATCATACGAATGATGCAGAGGATGAAGAAGCAGGAGGAGGAGACTGATTTGACCTGAGGCTTCATCGTTAGCTTGTTTTCCAGAATGATGCTTTGATTCCTAGCAAGGTCAGTTGGGGTAGGAGTAGGTCAGAGTTCTGAAGGTCACCAGGATGTGTCCCATGGGGAGCTTTTGTTACTGAAAGTCAGTACTTCTGTCTTGTCCTTATTGAGCCTTCTGGCAGTTGTCCTTTATCTAGTTGGCGACGTCTCTCATGCAGTTGTGGAAGTTTGTCTTGGTTGGTGGTGCCTTTGGAGCGGGAGAGGGAGAGGATGAGGTGTGTGTCGACGTAGTAAATGATGTTGTGTCTGTGGGTTTTGGCAATGCTAACCAGAGGTGTCATAGAAGTGTTGAAGAGGGTGGGACTGAGCGGGGATCCTTGGGGTACTACATAGATGACTCCCTGGGGTTCAGAGGTGAAGGGAGGAAGGCTGACTTTTTGCGTTCTTCCGGTGAGGAAAGAGGTGATCCACCTGAGAGCGGTTCCTTGGACCCCTATGTTGTGCAGCCTTGTGATGAGTGTGTGGTGGGAGGCTGTATTGAAGGCTCCCGAGAGGACTTGGAGGATAAGAGCTGCAGTTTCTCCTCAGTCAAGTAGGGCTCTGATGTCGTCGGCAGCAGCCTCAATGAGTTCTGTCTCAGTGCAGTGGTTGCTGCAGAATTCAAATTGGGATGAATAGAGTAGGAGGTTCCATTCCAGATGTGAGGAGAGTTGTTGGTTGATGGCTTTTTCTAATATTCAAGTTCATGATGAAGGCAGTGTTGTGTGGGCCATGCTGACTCCATGCGGTTAGTCGAGTGACTGTGTTGCTTGAAGAAGTCAGTGGCCTTGGGCTCGGGTTTGAAGTTTCTATAGATGTTGATCATGTCGTGGAAGGAGTTTGCAAGGTTGGTGCAGAGTTCTTGTGAGGGCGTAATGTTTGTTGCAGCTGAGGGTTTGGCGAATGCTTTGACAATGTTGAAGAGTCCTTTGCTGTTATTGGAGCTTGATTAGATGCTTGAGTCTAATCCCTTTTTCTTGTCTGTGGGAGAGGTTGAGGGCTGTCTTAAAGGCGGTCTTGTCAGTCATTTACCTTGCTAGTGCACCATCTTCTATCCAGTTGTTTAGTGTCATTTAGCGGTACGGAGTTCTTCAGTGTACCAGCTAGCCTCCTTGGTGAACCTTCTGTGGGAGTTTTTGCTGATGGGATCAACGCTGTCGGTGCAGTTCGTGATCCAATTGTTGAAAGTTTCTTGACGTTCTGGGCTAGGTTGTTGGAGGAGATAAGGTGGGTTGTGTTGGGGACATTGATCGATGTGTCCTTTGAGACTTTTCTAAAATTCAGAAAACTGAATTGTTGACCCATTTGACTTCAAACAAATTGTGATTGATACTTCTAACTGCAGAATCCTCGCCTTAAAATATTCCCCAGGTGCCAGGCAGATTTGGAAAAATTTTAAGCGGTGCTCCTGCATGCCATTAAGTGGCCTTGTGCCCCTCTGCATTGGCTCCATATTCCCCTGGAAGTGACACACCAAAGTCGTATATAATCGCACCCCTGCATGCTGATGTTAGTTTCTTTCTGTCAGCCCCTCCTGACGTGTATCCGGAGTTCTGCTCTCAACTTCGTCTGGCTTCAGACAGCTTCTAAAACTTCTGTCACAGGGTGCTAGGGAACAAAGTTCCAATCGAAAACATGCTTCAAGCTGTACCACGACTGCAGGAAGCAGATGTCGATCATGGGCTCTCACAATGTGTGCCTGGGATCAAGGCATAAATTAAGGTTGTGTGTCAAGTGCTCCCTGGTGCACTCGAAGGTGATTATTGACTGAAAGGCAAAGTTGTATGTTGCTGAACGCAAAAAATAATTGTGGTAGTCACCTAGATCCTGTTCCAAGTCGCAGGCCTGTCTCAGTTCTAGTCACAGCACTACTCCTGTGACTGCTCCACTCTCACTCAAAGTCTTCTGCGAAGTCAAAGTCCTAGCACCAGAAGGTGAAGTGGAACATGACTCAATACTACTACTTTGGCACCAAAGAGGGCATCAAGATGTAAATCTCACTCAATCGAGGTCTCTAGCTAGGGTGTCGATTCCTCCGTTGGTCCTGAAATGCCCTGAGTGGTTAGGTTCATAGTAGACCCAGCAGCAGATCAAGGCCTAAATGAGACCATGCTTGATTATGATGGTGGGGAGGATAGCTTGTTCTCCCCTTATCAGATTGATGATGTTTTATATACTGATTTGCAAAACGGAAGAAAATGCCTCATTTTCCGTGACAGTTCGGGGGACAGCAGAAGTACTAGAATTACAGCGGCCCTCCCTTGAGACAAAAACAAATGTTTTGACAGCAATTTAACAGTTTGGGCCAGCAGCATCTGAGCCCTTACTATCACTTAATGACACCCTCACTGATATCATAATGGCTACTTACTCGAAACGTGTTCCTATCTTCATGTTAGTTAGCGGGTACCTCTGCATCATAGAACGGCACCTGGTGACCTGAACTTTCTCACCAAGCACCCTATTTCAGGAAGTCTTATTGTACAAGCCTCCACCAGTAAGATGACCCCTAACTAGTTTCCAACTAAATCTCCAGATTTAATCCTAAACAATTGATGCCTTTCATAAACATTGCCAGCTGGGCACTTCGGGCCACTACAATCATGCCATTTGGATAATGGCCAGCAAGATTCTGCCGTCAATCCTCAAGGACCTTCAGGCCACCTTGGCTGAGAGCATACATGATTAGCAGGATGAGGCCAACGAAGTTAGGATACCATGGACTTCATTGGCAGAGCGGTTCGTACTAGCATTTTTACATGTCAAACAGCAGTTGTAAAGCGCAACACTGTCACCCTTTGGGGTATCTGGGTGATGTGTCTCCATCTAAGAGCCAGGTCTTGAGTCTCTTTCTGAAAGTTGCCAACGAGGAGGCTGTGCGGAGCTGGAGGGGCTGGTCGTTCCAGGTCTTTCAAGCGATTTAGGAGAAGGAGTGGCCACCGCTGCAGCTGCAACGGATGCAGGTTGTGTGTGCGAGAGCGAGTGAAGAAGAGCACAGGTGTCTGGAGGACTGGTGGAAGTAAAGTAGATGGTTGATGCAGGCAGGTCCGAGGTCGTGGAGGGCTTTGTAGGCATGCCTGAGGATCCTGAACTGGCATCTCTTCTTGATGGGGAGCCAGTGGAGGTCTCATGTGGGGAATGATGTGGTTTTGTTTGGGGAGGTCCAGGCTAATGGATATGCCCTTTGATAGATCTCACCTCTTTGGAGAGAAGACGGACTCCGCTTTGGAAATCTTGAAGGACAGCATAACTTCAGTGCTTTCCTTGGGGCTGATGGCCCCAGCCAAACAATTTCCTCATCAGTTCTGAAAATTAATGGACCATTACATGAGGTTATTCCAGAGGCAGCCCTCTCAGCCAGTGATTCAGTAGGTCTCGCAAGAGACAATTCAAGACCTACTGTGGAGGCTCATTGACCGCAATTTGTCCTGCAGCAGGCCACTCTCCCTTCCCCATCCATAGCTGACAATGTTGGGATGCATCAATGCTGGGTGGGGGGTGCCATGTGGGTGGTCTGGAGATCAGCAGAGTATGGTATCCAGCGGAGTGCCGGCTCCACATCCGTCTGGTGGAGCTGTGGGCAATTTATCGAGTGTATGTTCTCATAGAGAGCACCGCCGCCACTTGATACTGCAATCAGCAGAGCAGAGTGGGGCCCTTGGTCCGGTAGCAAGAGACTTTGCGTCTCTGGAGGTGGTTGGAGCAACAGAATATCTTTCTAGTTGCAAATCACCTGGCGGGGGTCACTGAATGCCACAGCGGACGAACTGAGCAGACATCTGGCAGATCACAAGTGTAGTCTCCATCCTGAGGCAGCTCTGCTCTGTCATCTTTGGGGCAGTATGGACCAAACATGGACTACATGACACCACAGAGCGAAGGGCTGGAGCAGTGCTTCAAAATTCTCCAGATCCAATGCGGTGCCTTGGGGCTATTCTAAGGTGATGAATCTGCTTTTAGACTATCCACCATAAAGAGCTTTAGGGTATGCCTATTAATTTGAGTGAGAACACTGCATCAATGACACCTTATAGCTATCTACATTTTTGTGCTTTGCAGTTTGGGGACAATACTGTTGACCTAGTGTTTGAGGACAATTTCTCCAGAACTTGTTACTTTTATATATGATATTTGGTTTTGTTTGTTTGAGTTTTATTCCTGGTTTGTAATTTTGTCTTTGAAAAAGCCCTTGGCGCTGCCCACCCACGGTACAACATGTTAGCTCTTCATTGTATTATTTGAATGTTTTATTACATAGTAACACAACTATATTTACATTAACCAACCGGTACAACTAAGAAACCAAAATAAACCTTATTTTAATGCCAAGTAAGAATGCTTACGAAGTTACCAAAGTTTCAGTAGAAATGAACAGATTTTGGAAAATGATTTCCTCAAAAATACCTTGAGTGCCCCGTCACAAATTAACTTCATGCATTATATGCAGTGCAGCTCAATGCTCAGTTTCAAATTTATGTATTTTTAATGGAGAGAGGTTGTTACTGGGATGCTTGAGCCTTTTAGTGCACTAGCACTCCATTCTGCACAGTATGGTGCCAAAGTATGCGGTGAGCTGGCTAGCCAAGCCTTGGCAGCGGTGGAATACAAAATCCTTAGGAGAATGTTAAGCCCATCACCTAGCACCATGTTGGGTTCTTTTCCAAAGTTGATACAATAAGTTATTGTCTCTGACCTACACCCGAAGCACTTACACTTCTGGATATGTATTTAGACTGGCCTGAAGATTGAGCCCGATCCTAAAACCATTAAAGGTATTTTGAGGGTCCCTGGTTTGCCAACCAACAAAGGTTTAAGTATGTTAAAATATATTTTGTGTCTGGCCACCATCATACTTTTAAAACCTGGAGAAGCAAAAGCTATACTTGAGGAAGTTTATTGGGCTCATGTTTGTTGCAATAAATTATGGCAACAGTAGGTTCAAGCTCTCTTATTAAGTATTTGGATGGAAAACTACAATGTAGTTTAGACGAATATCTAATCATACCTAGCATCTATATCTAATATAAGCTTTGTATTTTCCCTATTGCAAATATGTCCCTGGATCGCGCCAGGAAGACCAAAATCAGTTGGCATGCACAACCTGTGAATGAACAGTTGTCATATTATTTTTCTCTACTCCTTATATAAGTCTCCGAGGCTGGAATCCAGCTCTGTTTAGAAAATGTCTGAGGTTTTAAGAGTACTCTGTACCTCTGTAAATCAAGTAAAGAGTGTTTTTTGCTGTCTCAACGTTTTTGGAGCAGCGTGAGGTAAGAAAATCACATTTATTAAACTTGCACTGTTATAACTAGAATATGTAGCTTTAAGATCAGTTTCAATAGTTTCTTTAATGACAAAATCTTGACTCGTTCTAACATTTGGGGCTGTGTTAACCAAAACTCAGAATGTCATTTTTCTATGATTTTTAATGAATATGTGTTTTATTGTAGATAGGTAAATTGCAGATAAAGCACATTTTCCCAGGCCACCCGTAGTACTGTTCTTGGCTATACAGGTCTTGCCATGGGGTATAGATCTAATTGATCATTTTGTGGGCGTCTTATGTCGGCGACGGACCCTCACCTCATTTGCATGTGGTGTTTGGGGGAGGATCACGGCACCGCAGATTGCGCGGCATGCCAACAGTTGAAGCCGAAGTCGCGGCGGGAGCGCCGAATGAAACTTCTCTCTGCGCATCTCTCCAGGTCAACGTCCTCCCCTCGGTCTGCTTCGGCGGACGGCTTCAGATCCGGCAGTGGTCCTCGTCCTCGCCTTTCTCCGATGTCACATAAGCGTCGCTCCCCGGTGGGTAAGTGTCGCAGTTCGTCCCCGGGGGCTGGTTTCCGGCCTACCGGGGGCGTGGACTCTCTGCGGGTGATGCGGCCCCGCGTGTCATCCTATCCACCGTTTCTTGGTGTTGGGGCATTGAGAGTCCAGATGGAGACTTACGCGGCAGCTTTGCAGGCCTCGCTGGCGTCTCCTCCTCCTTCCCCTCCTGGGGCGTCGGCGGATCCCTCGCCTGGCGCAGGGACCTCCGCGGTGCTGTCGGTGGCTCCGGCCCCGGCGCCGACTACGTCGGATCCAGGCTTGGAGGATGTGGTGCTGTTGGGGTGCGGCTCCTCCTTCAGGCCACGGCGTCTCTGCCTCACCACAAACCCACGCGGGGGTCCCTGTGGTGTCGCGGGAGGTCGCCGGGGCCCGGGTCGCATCCCCGAGCCCCTCTCGGTCCCTTGGCAGGGTGGTCCTGTCTAAGGCAGCAGCTGGACCGTGCGACAGGGGTCAGTGGCCCCTCCTCGTCCCGCTCCGGGTCGAGATCGAGGGCAGACCCCTCGTCCCTCTCCAGGCCCCTCTCGTACCCCCTCGCAGGCGGCTGCCTCATTGAAGGGCGAGTCGGAGGTTGCATCGTCCCCGGCGCCGCCACAGGGGTTCCCGGGCGACCTTCGCCGCTTTCTGGGCCGCGGTTGGCAGAGGACTTCAGACCCCTCCCCGGGCCCATCTCGTTCCCCCACACAGGTGGTTGCCTCGGTGGGTGTCGGGCCGGCGCCGCTCCGGGTCACTGCGGCTCCAGCTCTACTCCGGTCCCCACTCTGGTGCGGGGTGACTTGGAGGTCCTTTGCCCAGCAACGCTGGATGGCGCCGGTGTCCTGCCTCAGGCAACAGACTCTATGGCTCCGCGCAGGGGTCGTACCGCGGATTCGTCTTCGGACACTCCTTCTCCAGAGGCAGGCTGCATATTGGTATCGTCCTCCCCGGACACTGGTCGCCGAGTGGTGTCCTTTTCACTGGCGTCGAAGAGTGGCTCCCCGAGCAGGGGTGTTCGTCAGAAGAGCGGCAGGTCCCTCATTCTTCGGCTCCTCCTGACTTCCAGGTCTGGCCCTTGCCCGCCCCGCTTGGCCTTGGGGATGGCCACCTTAGTTTGCAGCCGTCGGACACAGAGGAGCTGCTTTCTCCACCGTGGGGCCCTACGGATGCGGGTGCGGCCTTCGCTCACGCTGTGGGCATCCTACGCATGGGTGACCCGGTGGCTCACTTTCCGGCGGACCATCTGTTGGAGGTCCTCCACCAGGGCTATGGTGGAAGGGAAATCTTACTTCCCTTTGAAGGTTCGCTCCTTTCTGCCTTGACGGGGCTTGGAGGCGTCCTGCCTCCGGGGACCCGATGCCTCCGCATCTTCTGCATCGTCCGTTCACCCCTCAGCCGCCAGTCCCCTTCTGCAGACTGCTTTTCCCTCCCAGCCGCCTCTGTTGGCCCCGCCGTCCAGAGAGGCCCTCTGGCTGGACACTTGGGGGGGCGCAACATTTTCGCCTCGACCAGCATGGCCCTTAACACCTTGTGTGTGCTGGCTAGGGCCTCCTCCTGTTTGTGGGACTCTGCTGAGTCTCTGGGGTCTGCAGCGTCCCAGGAGCCTGCTCAGGTGGATTTGCGGCACCATGCATTGGATGGCCGGGAACTTGTGGCGTTTATTCTCCGCTCCGCTTTGGACTTCTCTGAGGCGCTGGGCCGGGCCATGGCATCCTCAGTTGCTCTCCGTCGTCATGCTTGGCTTCGGGACGGCGTCTTCCCCGAAAATATTCCGGAGAGGCTCATTGATCTCCCATTTGATGGCAGTCTGTTGTTTCATGCGCCGGCCGACTCCGCCATCCAGAGGCTCTTGGCAGGGCTCCGTCGTCCTCCTCCTCCGTCCCCTCCTCAGTGACTTCTGAGTTAGAGTTGCTTTTGGGCCTTCTTAGGCCGGATGTTCTAGTTGTGGAGTAGGTTTTTTCTGGCAGTTTACGTCCTTCCTTGGGCCTTTGGCACTGTTGGCTGCTGGACAGCCCCTTTGTTGTTGTGTGCGAGTTCTGCAGGAGCTCTTGCGCAGACTTGGCCCTGAGATTGGGCCTTCTGCTTTGCTTGGGCTGCTGTCAAGCCTGTAGCGGGGATGCTTTTTTTCCCCGTGGTTCTTTTGTTTCTTCCTCTGCTGCGGAGGTTCTTCCAAAGAGGGTTCACATATATTGGGACTTCACGTGCCCTATGTGGGGTTGTGGTAGCTGTCATATGGCTCACGCTCTGCTGGAGGGTTCTGGTCGCCTTCGGGTACCTGTTCTCCATGGTGTTTATGTAGGTTGCTTTTGCTTCCTGAGGTCGTGTGCGCGGCCACTCGTGGTGGTGGCCCAAGCCTCTCCGCCTCTCCCCGTTTCCGTTTTGTGGTCTGGGATATCCCTGTGTTCTCCCTTGCCGGGCGTTGCCTTCTTGGTTTTCTTGGGGCCTCGGGCTGTTCTTCTTGCTTCTGGCCTTGACTGCCGGCTTTGTTCTGGCTGGCAGGCCGCTCCATCTGGAATGGGCTCACCTTCTTCTCCTTAGTTTCCTTGGGCCCTCTAGGCTTCTTCTTCTTCCGTCTTCCTGTATTGGCATTTGGCGGAAGCTATGTTGCCTTGTGGGGGAGTGGGGTGATTCGGCCTCTCCGTCCTTGCCCTTGGATCCTCTGCTGTGAGTGTACAAGCCTCTTCAGCCTTCCTTCCCTCCTACGTCCCTTTTGGGTCGGTGGGGTTCAGCTTGTGGGGGTTCCCTTGGCCTGGCAGGGGTGAGGTTCTACCTGGCCCACAGATTTCGTCCCCTGTGGGGCCCTCAGTTTTACTTTGGCTGGTGGGGTCCTTTCGCAGACCCTCCTTCCCGGGTGTATTGCTAGGGTATCTATTCTACGTGAAGGAATCTGCGGCTGGTAGTCTCTATCAGATGTACGAGTTACTTACCTTCGGTAACGATGTATCTGGTAGAGACGATTCTAGCCGCAGATTCCTTCATGGCCCGCCCTTGCTCCCCTATTCTGCGAGGACCCTTGGGTTGGTCTTCGGTACTCGCCTCCCGGTGGGGGGCTGTGTCTCCTGTGAGTGCCTTCCTTGTTCTTGACGGGTGGCTCTGTCTGGGGGCGGTTCATTCCTCCCTTGGTTCTTTGGAGGATAGGGTTCCGGTGCTCCGGTGCCCTGCTGCTCTGGCTACTCCAGGTTTGGGAGGGATGGCTTTCTATCCCTGTCCTTCCTCCCCTCCCTTCCTTCCATTGATTTCCTCTGATTAAGGGTCATCTGGCCTTGTCTTGCCCTTGTCCCTTGTGGGTGGTTACCCTCTAGGTTGAGGTGGCTGGAGGTTTGTTGTCCCTGTCTGTCTTGGGACTGGTCCCATTCCTTGCTCAGGATGAGGGGGGTGGGCTTCCTCCGTGTGCCATGACTGTTATGTCTGTTCTTCCCTTCGGGGCACAGGGATGGGAGGTTGTCTATGTCCGGGTAGGGTGGCTGCGCAGGTTTCGGCTTGTTCTTCTTCTTTCCCTGCCCTTGGGGTCTGTGGTGTTGACACAACCCTGGTGGTGGTGTTAGTCACCGTTTCTTTTTAATTTTTCTGCTCTTCGCATAGTGTTTTTATGCTCCCACAGTTTTTTATCTGGTGGTTCCGTGTTGTGGTGCGGAAAAGTTCTCCGAAGAAAACTGACGTGGGCGCGCCGGGGCGGGTCTTATGTGACCTCGCTGACGTCATCTACGCGGACGACGCCTGGGCGGAGTCGTGTGGTGTCGCCCTGCCCCCGGCACGCAGGGATGCTGTGGCAAAAAGTTTCCGGATCCAGTTTCACGCCTCGGGATAATTCTACGTGAAGGAATCTGCGGCTAGAATCGTCTCTACCAGATACATCGTTACCGAAGGTAAGTAACTCGTACTTCAGTTTCAGACGTTTCTCAAAGTTGTCAATTTTTCGCCATTCCCTCCAATTCCATTATACCCTCTTATTATGGATCTAAGGCCTTCACTAGCGAAATGGTACCATTATTATGCAACTCAAAATTGGTTGCCTAGCAAGTGTTTTACAATTTGGACAGGTCTTGGACATTTGTACGTTAGACGTTTCTGCAAAAATGCATTTTAATGGCACTGCCTACGATTCCTTCATAAGGAACTGATTTCCCAAAAGATAATAGGCATCATATTTGTCTCAATCACATAGTATCATAACCTGAATACATAACACATAGGGCTTCAAAGTGATCGTCAGAGTATCGGATGCAGGAGAAATTGGATTGTATTCACTGATACTTAGGTGATATCTGTGTAACATTTGTGAATTGGATCACTGGCTATGATGTTCCCTCTAACTTCTATCACAATGTTAAGAGGATTTGGAATTCAGAGACTAAACCTGTTGGTTGAGGGTGCAGTATGGCTCTTCTTTTTCTCTTTTACTGTTTAGTCTTTGCTTATGAAGCTTTCCTGCTTCATGAAAACAACATTAATGTATATATGTTTGCATATGGCATTCAGATTTTATTTCGTTTCCAAGTACACCACTCAGAAGTAACCTCGGACCTTCCTCCTGCATTAGAGGCCAAGTGTCTTTGGATTGAAAAATGTTTATGAAGCTTAATCGGTCAAAAATTGTAATCTTTCTAATACATAATAAGCTCCTCAGTTTGACCGGCTCCCTATATCCTCAGTCATTAGGAACTCCACTCAAAGGTGCTGAGGGCAGTTTGTAACTTAGGAAACATAATTGATTCTGAACTTCCTTTTGACTGAAAGCGAGGGAACATAGCTGTCTTTCTCATTATGTCTTATACTCTGGCTTATGTTTTTTCTCTCCTGTCCTTTTCCCACAAAGTTCTTATGCTCTGGGTGTCAAACAATTGTACATTGATTTAGGAAATGCAGTTTATTTGCAAATCAAAACCATCCTGTACCTACAGTGCATTCAAAATTCAGGATTGGGGCCTTACTTATATTATAATACCAATGTCATATATGGTAGCATTTGAACCAGCTCCACGGCCTCCTTATACCTTAAAAAGATTATCTTTAAAATATTTAGCTTTCTGCAAATCTTCTATGGTTGTGGTCACAAATTCATATTGAGAAAATTTACCAAGCAAGAACCCAGACTCCTCTATTAATATTTCAAAAACACAACTGAAGTGATGGGGGTATAGTTTTTCAATTTAGAGGAGCTACTTCAAGCAATGTTCCATTACATCTTCGGGCTAACTCGGGCCAAATTAAATACAGGAAAAACCAAAAGACATGGCTTATTACCATCCAAATTGGTCAGCCATCAGCATATGGTTTCTACGTAGTCTCCAGCAGCTCCAAGCCATCTTGTTAGAATGAACACTCCTTTTGACAAATAATGAGAATATCTGGAGGCACTTAATATATTGCATGTTGATCTTAACATTATAATGGATATTTTTTTGATAGTTCAATTAGTCCCAGTAGACTGACACCGTCTGTAAAAGCTGACTGCCCGTTAATCACCTTTCACACTCTGGTAGGTTCCAGGAGGTTGATGGGTAGCAACATCCAGGATACAGCATCAGTGATTGTTCTCATTTATATATTAGTTAGTAAGGGGCGTATGTATGCCTTTTTTTGTTTTTTTTAGCTATTAGACACTGCTTGTATTTCTGAAATTAAATCTTGGTGTAACAGGTCTGTAAGACTTCCTTTCCCTTCCCATTCCCCCCTTGCGGCTTAAAATAAAATGTCTTTTTTTTGTCCAATGTCTTTAGGAGTGCAGCTCATGAAAATAAAAGTAAGTACACTGGTGATCAGTTAATGGTGCATCCATAATGTGGAAGACATTCAGAGCTTATACAGCAAGTATGGACAGTTACACAGTTTTTACTAGTTTATTACATAACAAGAATTAGGGTATGGTAGCACTCGCCCCCTCCGTACTGAGTGTCATTAGTAGTGGTGTGAATGAATAAAACATTTCTGCGAAGCTGGAAATTAAATTCTTAGATCAAGTGTAGCTTGTAAATACAGGGACTGTGATAGACTGACACGTTAGTTTAGACAATTTTATTCAGTATACCTCATTCTCAGTTGATGCGTTGTGTACTGCTAATCATGACAGATCAGTAGCAGATAAATTATGTTTTGTCAAAATAATACCAAATTTCTTAGGGCAGCCAGCTGGAATGGTTGCACATAGAAATCCCTGCCCTGCTTTTAATTGGAATGGATTAATGTACTCCAGAGTATAGCCCTTGCACCCAATCTCCTTTGAAGAGATGAAAAAGGCTCCCAGAGACTTTCTTACCTGTAATGTTCCAAGCACATACTGCTTGCAGTAGAAATTAATTTTAAGCTAATTTCAGACGCATACCACTAAGCATATCAGTATGTACAAGAATGCCAGTGAAATGTATACTATAATCCAGATCACAAAGAAACCGCTTATTATTTTACTCCTCAAGCCTGCCTTTGTAGATGTCATTATCATTATTGAACATTAATAAAAATTTGGTATTCAAGGTGGTGGCCAATCATTTTTCCCACTGATGCCAATTATTGACCCTACTAGGCAAATCAGTTTTTGTTTCATCATGCTCTATATGATTTACTGTAAGGCTCCTGTTTGCTGTTTTATACCAGGAGAATCTGGATGGTTATTTGTCCATTGCCAGTTTTGATACAAAGTATTTTATTACTTTGAATGACCTTTCTTTACTGAGGTTGCTGGGAGTTTGTTGATACATAACTACTGTTTGTGCTATTTTTGGGTGGTTCAATAGCGTGGATGGTATAAGACAATATAGTGTTGACCGTTTTGCACTGAATAGAGGGACTAACTAGGACAGCTCTCTGTCCCCTGTACGTGTCCTTGTGATTGAACTGAACCAGTAACGCATATAAATTGATCCACAAGGGAACCCATTTATAGTTTGTCCGAAATCTGTCTCCCTGAATGTAGATCATTGGTTCTTAACCTGGGGTCCAGGATGCCTGGGGGTCCTCGAAGTCTACTCGGAGACCACGATTGCTTAGATAATCAAATAAATTAACAGATTAAAGTGTTTCTAACTAAAAAAGCAAAATCGGAAAATGTACACCTTTATGTAAATGTAAAGGAATTTGAAATTGGGAGCCCAACATTTTTAGAAACATCAGATAATTTGTGGGAGCAGTGCATGTGCATCAAACAGGATATAGTATGGACAATGAGTGGCCTCAATTGAATTAGGAAAGCTCTGATTTTTCCATTGAAATTTATATTTGATTGTGAATTAAATAAAATATTTCGTCATTTTTGTTACTGTTTGAATGCTTATTTCTATATTTTTAGGTCTCGCCTAGGCAGCGCTTGCTGTATTCAGGATATGTGCATAAAGCTCCGCCTACTTCCTGCCCATCTTTTTAATTGGTCCCTGTCCTTTGTAAATGGTGGCTTTTCATTGGTCATTAGGCTTTGTAGTCCCTCCTTAGTAACCCCCTGTCTCTTTTTGTAACCTCCCATGAGGACACCCCCTATTACATGTGTTGTTACGCCCTAGGTTTTAATTACAACCTCAAGGCACTATTTTCTTAAAGGCCTTCAGGCAGGACACCCACTTGGTCCTAAACAAGGTTGGCAGTGGTTACGTTACTTGCTAGCACATCTCACATTTATATTGGATCTTCTTTAAATTTCCCTTCATCAGCTTCACATAGAGTACTACCTAATCGGAATTAATATATTTTTTTCACATTTCAAAGCTATTATTTTTATATATGGATATAGCTATTTCAATGTACTCGTGGTACTGTCTTGCATGCAATGCATTATTGGAGTACCATATGTGACCAAAGGTTTGTGATGCTCACTAGGGACCTTTAGGAGCAGCTTGCGGTACTGGCAGTGCTGGTGCCTTGCTTACTAGGGACCTCTAGGAGCAGCTTGCTGTACTGGCAGTGCTGGTGCCTTGCTCACTAGGGACCTCTAGGAGCAGCTTGCGGTACTGCACCTACCACATCTCACATTTATATTAGACCTTCTAGACATTTTCCTTCATCAGCTCCACATAGAGTATAACCTAATCCAGAATTAATATAATTATTTTGTCACATTTCAAAGCTACTAATTATATATATGGACATAACTATTTGAATGTACTCGTGGTACTGTCTTGCATGCAATGCATTATGGGTAGGGTGGATGTACCATTTGTTCAAAGTTTATTAGGCTCACTAGGGGCCTCTAAGAACAGCTTGCGGTGCTGCACCTAGACATGCAGTGCTGGTACCGTGCTCACGAGGGACCTCTAGGATCAGCTTGCAGTACTGCGCCTAGACATGCAGTGCTGGTGCCTTGCTCACTAGGGAGCTCTAGGAGCAGTTTGCGGTACTACACTGAGATATACAATGCTGGTTCCTGGTTCACTATGCAATCATTTGCAATGCACTAGGTCTCGCATTACTGAAAGTATGAGCTATTGGCGTTGCATTATTTGCAACGCTAATACCTCAAACAATCAGTAATGCGAGACCAAATGCATTGCAAATGCTTGTTTTGCATTGAATTGCGGTTCAAATTATTAAAGATGCTTAGGCTGCACTCCGCGACTCCCAGTAATGTATAAGTGGGGGTCCACAGAAATCAAAAGGTTAAGAACCACTGATGTAGATATCTTTATATGGAAAAAAAGAGAGCTATAGTCTGAATATACTGCTGGAAATTACAGATGTAATGTTAATCTGAGGTATACTGAGACACAGCAAAGGCACATTGGACAGATGGTTTTGTACTGTGAATCTTTTTTGGAGTCACATGTGCATTACTGTGACAGCTAGTGGTTGGGCCAGGAATTCTCCTTTGTAGTCTCATTTTTTTTGCTGGGCGTCATCAAGGACCTTTTGGTGATGTCCTTCCCTTTGTGACGTTAGGCTTACGCCGGGTAGTTTGCAGGGCACAATGCCCAGGACAACTCTTTTTAGTGGCAGTGCAAGAGGAAGAAGACAGGCCCAGAGAGGCCCGGGGTCCTCAGCGAAGTGACTCACTCAGGCTCTCCGCACCACCAAACACACTCCACCAATGGAGGTTGGAAAGGGTGATTGCTTCGTGAGTGGGAGGCAATCACCTCAGACAACTGGATACTCAACATTATGCGACACAGATATTGCATCGAACTGATGAAAAGAACAAATAGCCACAGCAGAGAAGCATTTTCATTATCTGGTCTTCTGGAAGAAGTGCAATAACTCTTGCAAAAGCAAGCAATAGAAAGAGGACCCAAAGAAAAGAGATCATCAAAGGGATACTCAGGATATTTTCTGGCGATAAAAGCAGATCGGTCCATAAGATCGATACTCGACTTAGACTACTAAAGAGATACATGAACATACAGCGAGTCAAACACCACTGAAATGGGTGATTACATTGCCACTATGAGCCTAAAAGATTCCAATGTGCAAATACCAATGAACCACAGGCACAAGCAGATCCTCAGACAAGATACTCTATCAGTTCAAAGTATTAACATTTGGGATCAAATATGCACCCAGGGTATTCACAAAGTGTTAGTAGCAGTAGAACATTTAAGAAAAAGGGGACTCCACATACACCGCTTCCTGGATTGATGGCTGGATGGTAAAGATGAGTTTGCAAAAAACGATGCCTGGAGGAAATTCAAACAGTAATGCAAATACCTCAGACTAGGCATTTCCATAAATCTGGAGAAATCCTCCTCCATACCGAAGCATGACCAGGTGTTCCTGGGTGCAACATTAAATTCAAAGAAAGAAAGACATTCCCAGTATACAATGGAGCACTGGCATTGAGAGAGCAAACTCTCCTTTACCAGAGGGGGCATTTTCGGACAGTGCACTGTAATGAAGCTGATGGCATCCTGTATACCGCTCATTTCATATGCCAGTTTGCACATGCGCCCCATCCACAAGTGGCCACAGAGCAAATGGACACAGCGAGCTGGAGAAACTAGTGGTTGTCACCCTGACTATGCAGAAGGCATGCAGTGGTGGCATATAACAACTATCACTATAGTAAAACCATTCAAGCTCTTAACTACTACAGTGACCATTTACCACAGATGCATCCCATACTGGGTGAGGAGCACAAATGGGAAACCTGAACATCAGAAAAATGTAGAACACTACACAAGCAGTAAGGCATATAAATGCGCTGGACAGAATTCCTAGTGTTGAAGACCTTTTATTCCCAAATATAGGGGAAAAGAGTACAAATACAAACATGCAGCACACTTATCAATTTCAACTTCAACAAACCGGTATAACGAGAACAAATGAGCTTTCCAAATTGGCCCAGGACATCTGGAAATGGGCAGACAGTCTAGGCAGGGAAGGAAGTGCCTTGCATGAATAGGGACTGACAGATCAGATACTACAAGGAGTGTTTCAAAGGTGGGACATACCTCACATAGACCTATTAGGAGAACCAGAAAATGCTAAAACCTATCATCCAGGTATCCACGCCTATTGTCGTGGGAGAATGCCCTAGCGATAGAATGGTCAGAGAAATTTGCAAACACCTTTCCCCCCAGTAACATTAATCATAAATAAGTGCAAACAGTCACCTTTGACGCTAATCTTGATATCGCCACTCAGATGGTACTCAGACCTAATGGAGATCTCATAGTGAGCAGTAATAAAACTACCCCGTTCACAGTTCCGGCTGACAATTCAGGAAGGATAGTCATGACTTATGGAGCCAGGCAGCTTCAGGCTAGCAGTGTGACTCCTGAGGCCACAGAATTCAGACACTTGGCTGGCCCACAAGGAGGCTTGGAATATCCTAAAGGAGGGTAGAAGACCAACAACAAAAATGTACCACATGGCAAAGTGTAACCAATATATTCAGAAGTGAAAAGGGGAAGTGGCCATCAACAGTAGAAAGCAAGACACTAATCCCATTAGGTACTTTACTTACATTTTATTTGAGATGCTCACTTATGCATCCCTCGAGGTCCGCTTGACGAACATTATGGCATACACTAGGGTATCTAAAGGGGCACACTTCTTTACTACACTAATTTCAAGAAATTCCTGGAGAGAACAAGGAGAATGGCCCCACCACAGGCAGCATGCACACCCATTTAGAATTTGAAATCAGTGCTTCCATAACTAATTAAGGAACATTGTGAATCAAAATGTTGGACAGAACTCAAATATTTAATATTTTAAACGGTCTACCTAGTAGCCATCACATGACTATGCAGACTGTGAATTTCCAGGAACTTTACTGATAGACAGGAACAGGATGATTGAGAACAAATCCAAATTGTTCCCTGAAGGTTATCACACAGTTCCATGTTAAGCAGTGCATCAAGCTTCCCAGGTTCTTCCAGGAACCAAAGACACATGCAGAAAGGGCTCTCAATACATTTAATGTGAGTAGGGTAGTCTTGTACTACCAGCAAGAGACATTACCAATAAGGAAGGAACTCAGTTTTTTATTTCCTTGGCACCAGCGCACAAAGGTTCTCCTGTGTCCAAGATGACCAGGACATGAAGGATATTACAGACAATCTAGACATGCTACAAGAAAGTGAGTGCCTCTGAAGAAGCTGAAGGCTCACTCCACCAGGAACAAGCATTAGCAAAGCCAGTAGGTCTCACCGATGTGAGAGCTATTGGCTTTGACAGTGTCTTTCACCTATGTGACATAGCAGCAGGGATACCGCTGACCGCGTCCTAGCTTTTTTCCCTAACTGATAGCCATGCTGCTGTACAACACTGCTAAAAGACATTGGCAATGACAATAGCTCTTGCATAGGCGAGACCTTCTAGCTTTGCCAATGCTTGTTTAACCACGTACCATGACAGATACTGTTTTGGGGTTATTTGTTTGTTAATATGAAATATAACGAGGGATTCATTGAGTGGGAAGGATAGTATAAATACAGCATATGAGACGCAGGCTGGTGTGATAAGGACACACTGGCCATTCAGTTCATTTTGCACCAGGTAATTTTCTCTAATGGATTAACTGAAAGAAGGCGAGCACCAGATGAGTCGGAAGTTGGAGCTACAGGCAAGGAGCGCAGGCCGTGCCACTCCTTTCCTTACCTGGTTTGACTGGTTTTGTAGGCAGTTTTGGACTTGCTGGTTGCAGGGCGAGAAGCACTCCACTTACTTTTTTTTCTGCTCTTTTAGTTTAAGGAAGAGGAGTTAATAATTGCCAGACAAACATGATAATAACCTCTGAACTGACAGTAAAAGGCAAAATTGTGTGTGTCTACAGCTTGGATGTGTCCTGCTGCAGCCTATCCCTGGGGCTATCTGATCCCACGATGCTGCACAGTTGACGCGTGTCACACAGAACCTCCCCCTGCAGCATGGGGGATGCAGAAGAATCTGTCAATCACTACAAGGGGAGGAGGCTGGGTGGTTTCGCACAGGGCTGGACTGGGTAAGGAGAAGGGGCAGAGCTTCCGTTTACAGTCAGCATAAAGTCATCAATATATGGCATAGAGGTACAGGAGTCACGTAGCCGCCGCCCCACACAAGCAGAATAAGAGGAGCCAACCTTCCAATCTGTGAGTTCCGTGGTCACTTTTAATTGTGTTTTTAGCGCTCTGGCACATGCAGCACATATGGTATGTCCCATGTAAAACTTGTTTGCATCTCCGCCATGCCCTGATGTTGCATCATTGCATGTACAATAAAGTAATTTGGGGCAAATCACATAATCTCCCAGTGCCTAAAAAAACAAACAAGCTCATCACCTGTCTGCTACCTACACTGACAGTAGGTAAACTCTGCCCAACATCAGCTGTTTGCTATTGGTGGTTTTTCAGTCTACATTTGCCCGTAATTGAGCAACACGTAACATGGTGGGTTGGGTGAGGATGGGGACAGGATCACAAGGGAGAGTAGAAGGGGCTGAAATTACTCATGCGGCCCACGGAAACCTGGCAGAACAGCACTTTAATGAACGTTGAAAGGAAAATGGCGTCCAAAATGGATATAGTCATCAAAACAAGCTAGCAATCTGAGAGGATGAGATTAGGGAACCAGGTTAAAGTCTTGGCGTTGGCTCTTCCCGTGCCTACAAAACATGCCTACTGTAACAAATAGAATTAAACACTGGCGAATCCAAAGAAAATACGGAACAGAAACCATTTACAAATGCCGATCGGTACTACAGCATTGCTTGAACTCCATTTGGGTGAACAAATGGCGCAAGACCAATTCAAAGAAAAAAAGAGTGCGCCGACCAAACCATAAATACACAAAAGAGTAGGAGGACATGTAACAGGAGCAGCAGCCTTGAAAGTGAAAAACGCAAATATCAGCCTTTCACCATTGAAAAGAATGGAATTTAGATAGGCATTCAAAGGAACAAATGAAAAGCGATGGGTGTGATGAAAGCCCACAGAGTTAACACAGCATGTCTTGAAGAGACAGTGCATGTGCTGCCTATGCAAGACCTAAAAAGGTCAGCACTTGTCTTTCTGGCAAAGTTTCATTTCACAACATATTTAGGGCAGTGATATAGCCATCTATACATACCTTTACCAAACAGTATTGTGTGGCGATTCAGGCGCAGATGGGAAAGAAGGTATTAAAACACCTGTTTGCTAGCACACACTCATTTCAACCCACCCTCTTGTAGGAGAGTAACTCTACAAAATCATTGCACGGCATGTGAGTCCAGAAAAGTTTCATGCTTCAAATCTGCAATGCCCAGCAAAAAAAGAAGCCAGAAACTACCAAGAAGAATTCTGGACCCAACAACTAAATGGCAGAATAATGCACAGCATGTAAATCCAGAAAATTCTTCAAAGTGCAAAACTACTCTTGTAGGTGAGTACATTTTCCGTTATTATCTTTTAGTGAGCTCCTCTTACTATTATGGATTGAAATGTATTCAATCCTGTTATATAAGATCAGATAAGAAAAGCTTTGCTGACATTCGGTACTAGTTAGCAGTTGTGGTGTCCAAGTGGTTAGATTTGCTAATATTAAAGATGACTGAAATGAGTTTTGCTAGGGCACAGACTAAAACTAGTCTTTTATAAAGGCATTTGTAATACTATTAGTGTGGCAGCTGCCTTATGTTATACTGGTATATACAGTCATGTGATTAACAGGGTAACAACATTTTTGTTATTAGTAGAGTAGCTTCTTCAAACAATACTGTAAATGAGAACAGCTTATAAATATTTCAGGTTGCATTGACTTTAAGGCTGTGTATAATGATTGTGCATTTGTTTTATTATGATTTTGGAATTGAGTGCCCCACACTTGGCTTTAAAAAAATGCAATCACTTTTCCTCAGTCCTTCAAGAATATAGTGTTGTAGCCTACAGTCTGATCAGTGCATATTAACCACTGCAGAATCTACCAGTAGCTCATCCTCTTGCAGAGTATGGACTATTAGAGGATTGGCTACCAGATTCCTCGGTGTTCCTTTATGCTTCTTTTCCTACCCCCTCTGTATGGAACACCCACAGCCTCTATATTTTATCAGAGCTGGGATTTGTTCTGTCATTTAGCCAAGTTGGGTGTTTTTGCTGCTGAAGACATTTATTTATTGAACGTATAGTTCCAGCAGTTGTGCGACTTGAAAGCAATTGTGGATAAAATGCAATGCTTATATGAATGCATTTTTAACTCTGATTTCACCTCCAGACTGATCACCAAGCTTATTCATGATTTCACCTCTCATCTGCTGTACGCAATAAGACTCGCAATAGAAAGGGGCTCTGCCATTTGTACTATTGCTAGAAGCAAGTGCAAGAAAGATTTTGGATTCTCTGACTGAACAGCAGTGGGCAGCAACATGCACCTTGCTGTGCATATATCCATGATCTATCATACATTAATTGACTATATCAACTTTATAGCTCCAGAAGGGTAACATAATTGTCCTCAGTACATCTGCAGAGTATGCAATGAATTTTTCAGAGTAGGAACCAATCGGTAGAAGCCCTTTGAAACTGAGTACCAAGATAGTGGAATTGGAATTTGTTCAATACTGTCTGTAAGTTGTATACAATGTATTGCCGGTCTACAACAATTTAAGTTGATGCTATATAAAGTGAGCTTCCTTAGCATCTTTGATTGTTGTACATTCAAAAAAGTGAATAACCAGTTTAACAGTACAAGGGATATGGTCCTTGTACATCATTTGAGCAAGTCTTGTTGATTTTTAAGTTGTTAGTGTACATTTGGTCATTGTTACTGTTTTATAAAAAGTTTCACTTTTATTTTGAGACGAGACTGTGCAGAAAAAGAAATGCATCTTTTAAGATTTGTCAAAAAAACGAACAGCATTTTTGTACTGAATTTTATTTGTTATGTCTTAGGGATTAGAATTGCAGGAAACATCCTGCCATACTGCAGAAGCACGGAGAGTGGACGAGGTCTTTGAAATGGCCTTTGAACAAGAAGAGCATGGCTCATCGTTTTCTCTCAACCACCATTTTGGTAACATCTTAACTCCTTGTGCAGTTCTTCCAGTAAGATTGTATTCAGATGCAAGGAATGTTTTGTCTGGAATCATTGATGCGCATGAAAACCTGAGACAATTCAAAGAAGATTTCATTAAAGTGCTTTTGTGGACACTTGTGCACCACTGTTATAAACGGTCGCAAACACAGACCAGTTCTGAAGAAGTGCCAGACACTAAAAAGGATGAAGTTGTGAGCTTACAACTACAAAAGCCAAATGAAATTGCCAATATGTTTACAAAATCTAAGATCGCAAAGGATACAGTAAGTTTTAGTGCTGATGCACTTGATGAGTGGTCAGATGAAGATGAAGATGACCTGTTTGATCTAGAATCCAACAGAAGGCAAAATGTAGCAAAACAGCTTGGACAGCAAAGAAGTAATATGTTGACAATTCCAGGAATTATAGAAACTCACAGTATGCGTGGTGATACCTTGGAAGGAATATCCGCAACTAAACTCTACACATTTGTTGGATTTGGGCTTCCAGCTGTTGACAAAGGAAAGCAGCAGCATACATCACATGTTCCATTTGTGGAGTTTTGCTGCACATATTCAAAACTGCTAAGCATACCAGAAGACTGGAGATCCCAGTCTTTGCCCAGTGCCAGGCTCAATGAGATGAGAAAACTGTTCCCTAATGACTGGTACCAATTCATTTTAAGTCAGTTGGAATTTGATCACTTGAAAGAAAAACCCACAAACTTAATAGAAGAAATTATTAAAGACAATGCTTTGAAAGATATATACGTTCAAGGGATATTCTCTTCCTATTATGGCCTGTTTGGGACAGAACATGCTGTTCCCAGTCCTAGTTACCTCTTCAGAGCCTACTCTGGTGGCTTTCCATGGTCTGTGGATCTGGACTGGTTGGAAGGAAAACCTGAATTTTTTCAACTTGCACTGAAAGCGTTTAGGTAATATATATTTTTATTAATTGGTTAAATGCCTTTATTTATATTATTGCTTTAAATGATCTGTCAGCTTAAATTGTGCTGATTAATTTTCATATCTTGATTTTGAGTCCTCATTTCTTCCAGTAAAATTCTGTCATAGTCTAATTCAAATGGCATATGTAAAGTGTTGTATTAATTTTTGTTTAGTTATAGATTTACTATTTTTGGAAAATAATGCCTTTGCTGCATTTGTTATACTTTACTTACTCCATTTTCGTTCTTACTTTAAAATAGTACATACTTTCAAATGGAAGTGGACTTAAAAAATGTGCTAACTATGCTACCTCTATTATTTTCCTCCAGATATGCTTTTAAACTTATGGTTGACAAAGCAAGCTTGGGCCCCCTGGAAGATTTCAAGGAACTGCTTAACTACCTTGAAGAATATGAAAATGACTGGTACATAGGTTTGGTATCTGATGCCGAATGGCAGCAGGCCGTTTTGCAAGAAAAACCATACCTTTTTTCCTTGGGACATGACCCTAACATGGTAAGAAAACAAAGCACAACTGGAAGAATATAATACGCGAAGAAAAGCATCCTGCAATATTGTTTTCTTTTAAAGTATTAGATATGTTTACCTATGATGCAAAGTAAGTTTTGGGATTTGCTTGGTAGTTTCTTTGTTGTGGCCATATTCATAAACATCCTTGAAAGTAATTGAATTACAATATTTTCTGGTAGTGGCTGTGAATATAAACAGTTGGAGAAAGTGTCCAAACAGGTTTCATAATAAATAGAGGTTGAGAATACTCTGAGAAGGTGTGGCCACCATGAATGTGGTACTATGAACATTAAAGTAGACTTTGCTATGAAATTTCCTCTAGAAACACGTATTCAGGAAACCATACTTTCTTAAAGAAAGCAAAATGGGAATGGGTTCAGTTTTTAACTGCAAAAAAGGTTGTGATTAAAACGTTGTAGGTTAAGTGAAGAACAGACGTCTGACCTCTACTGCAAAAGGTAATATTTGAGACTCCTTAAAAAGGGTTTTGAAAGACTTCTAGAATAAATGTTTGGGGTCATGTTGTTCGAATATTCCATATGTTATTCTGCAGTCATAGGTGCAATATATTGGGACTGGGAAGTCTTCACAGTACATTTTGTTAATTTAATGCGTTTCACATAGTGCATACTTTAAATTCACCCAAAAAATCTGTTTGAGCAATTCCAATAACCTAAGTAACCTATGATGTTTCTACCATTGTTTTTACAGTATTTTAACAGTAGACATATCCTTACCTTTATTATGTCAGTTGAGAATAGCTGGTAGGGTAAGAGATAATGTTCATGGCTTGGCAGAACCAGCCAGTTGCATAAAGAAGTGGTAGCTGCGGAGAGCAGCCTTCAAGCTTAGTCTTGAAGGAATGTTAAGCAGCTTGTTTTATCAGAATGCAACCTTATAGTATTGGTTAAATGAAAGGAGAACCATACAGTATTAGGTACATATAATACCAGCTTAGAATAAGTAAGTTCTACTGTACTTAGGGTTGGGTAAGTCAAGGGTTTCACACACCCTTTCTCCAACCTCTTAGAGTTTAGTTCCACTAGGTTAGGTAGGTACAACACCTCACCACACTTAGTATGTCTACTAAAGGAGATGCCAGTGGCTCTCTGCCCTCTAGATACAGTGAGCTTTCATTCCAAAAATTGAAAGGTCTGTGTGACTCTAGAAAGCTGAAGACCGGGAGAAGTGCCAACACTCAATGTCTAATAGAGATGTTACTGTTAGATGACCTAAGGAAGACTCCTTGGTCAGATGAACAGGACAGAGTGGGTGGGACAGGAAATGAAGACCAGTCAGGAGGTGACACCTTTTATGACCGGGAATCTAACCCTGACCAGGGGAGAGAGAGAGAGAGAGATAGATACTCCGATACTCCAAGGAACTGTATACTTCAGAATTCTCTAATATTTGTTATTTCATGGGTCCACATTCTGGTATCATCTCTGTTGTCCGACTGGGAGTCCCACGGTAAAGATTGAGAGCTGTACAATGTTAAAAATATTCGGAAAGATGTGTCATTGTAGCCTATTCATGCAATTTAAAAAGATGTGAAGCTCAGCCAGT
This sequence comes from Triturus cristatus, assembly GCF_964204655.1. Classification (NCBI taxonomy): domain Eukaryota; kingdom Metazoa; phylum Chordata; class Amphibia; order Caudata; family Salamandridae; genus Triturus; species Triturus cristatus. The sequence continues at coordinate 782,784,946 of NC_140592.1, forward strand.
CAGAACTTAGCACACTCTTGACCCTTCCCTACCCAGGTCACCATGCTCAGATTTCTACTGCATGTTGTGTGTGAGCAAAAAAACGATGGATTTAGGCCCAGATCTCTGTACTGGGGTGAATGTATGACATTGTTCTGCATTCTGTCCATCAATTGTTCTTTTTGCATTTGTCACCCCGAGTGGGATGGGTATGCCCAGACGTGGGTCCCGTGCTCTCCATGCCACTGGAGTCAAGCTATCCTGGCTGATGAGGGCTGAAAGCCCGAAACCGGTCCAAGGATGCTTGTTTCCAGTCTAGGGAGGACCTGACCTGACAGTTTAAGCTGGACTGATCCTGTTGGGCGCAGGGTCAAGACTGATTTGCCGATGGCTGCGTCCAAACTGGAATGGCATGGTGAGCAAAAAAAACGATGGATTTAGGCCCAGATCTCTGTACTGGGGTGAATGTATGACATTGTTCTGCATTCTGTCCATCAATTGTTCTTTTTGCATGTGTGAAGAGAGTCCCTTGCTGTGCTTATTCTGAATGGCTGAATCATCTAAAAAGCATATTTTTAGATCATGTGGAACATGTGGCAGGGAAAGACTTCATTCTGAAGATCACACAAAGACTGCCTGTATATATTGCTTATATTCTGACCACAAGACAAAACATTTCAAACTATTTTGCGTCTCCTTAATGATATGAAGGGTAAACGGTTATTATGGCTCCAAAAATCCAAATCGGGAGACACCCAGCTTTCAGAGGAAGAAAATGAAGCCACCTCAACCTTCTCAGGTAAAGCGCAAAAAAAAGAAATTCCTTTTCATGAGCCCTCTTCAAACCCTTCATCTAAGCTAAAATCCTCAACCGCTGAAGTGCCTCCAAGAAAATCTAAAAAAGACGCAGATGTGATTTCTGATGTAATGATCTTAACTTGCCATCTTCAGAGCCATCAACTCCAAGAAACACCTCTGAGAGGCTGGCTTCAAGTGTGCATCAAAAACTTCATCATCTCCAACAACGAGACCACCATCGACTAAGAAACCCTCTTCCTCGTCATCGACTAGGCTACTGTTGAAGGAAACAAAACCTACTTTGATGACTAAGACGACAACATCAACAACCCCCCCCCCCCCACTCCCCCCTCCCAACACGATGACTTAGATTCCAACGACCACAATCCAATCCTCAAAGAAACACTCCAGGAATTAACCTCATCACGGAGAAGGGCATTTAATTCAAATAATTTCAAAACACACCTCATCAAGCAAGGTATCTCTGTATCCACCACACTGACTGGAGGATACGGACGGGCTTGAAGATGAGGATGACAACAGACCTTTTGGTCTTTTATACCACCCTACACAGCAAAAGTTCAAGTATTAAGTCCCTGACAACAGAAGATCTCTGCTTGCTTACCGTAGCCACTCGTAACAGAGGATCTTATCAGGCTTTCCAAGGTAATGATGATGGCTCATGGCAATACGGATATGATCTTTATGGACAAACTTCGGAGTCATCTCAGGTAGCAATGATTAAGGTTCCTGTAGCATTGTACAGACTTCTGTAGCATTTGTCAGAGATCTACCTTTTATGCTCACAGATTATTACAAACAATTTTCAAAGTCAACATCTGACCCTGCAAGCTAAGCTCAAAAACCTTAGTTTCCACCTAAGTCCAAGTATCACACAAGACTGGCCACTCCACGCACTCCTGTTTTGGAAGTACCTACAACAGCATTCTTCTCTGGAAATTCAGTCTATCCCACCTAGCGCAGACGATCCATACTCGGATCATAACCAAGACAGAGGCCACATGCAGCCAGTTCTCCACTGACCCAGAATAGGACGGCTATATAGCAACCATGTCAGGAGCTGTCATTCCTCCAACACTGGATTCATTTTCAGACTACATTGGGGGGTTCCACACACTCCTTGAAATAGTGTCCGAGAGATTCAATAAGCCAGTACCAACAAACGAAGCTGACTGCTTCCTGTACAAGTTTAAAGAACCTACAAGAAAGACTGTTAGGGCAATTTCAATAATTGATCACATTTGATTAGCAGGACTAAATGTAATTAAACCCAGACGTACCATTGCAATGGAGAATCTCTTTTTGGACAGCATATGGATGAAGCACTCCAATCAATCAAATTCAATCGGACACTGCACATTATTTAGGATTTAAACAGCAGTGGCAACAGAAGCCCTTTAGTGGAACACAGGCCAACCGTATAGAGATCAACCATACCAGACAGCCCTACACACATACCATCAAGGCTATACATAGCAATATCAGCCACCACCACTTGTGTGCTACCATAAGTAGGCCCCTCGAAGAAAATCTGCCAATCAGTCACGAGTGAATGAACACTCAAGACAACCATGACACTACAGAAGCAAATGTCATGAAGAATCCAGGGGTGTTTGAAGGTGGGTGAAAGCATCTCAGCTTTTTAGAATGGGCAGCAGTAGCATTTGACCACTGACTACTTGATCTACTACAGTTTGGCCATTTACTGAAATGTATTCAAAGACCATCACTGGTTCCACTGCCCATAGGACCCCACCAGCATCTTCGTCTGATACAAGCTGAGATTCAGATTTTGTTCCAAAACACTGCAATAGAGCAAGTTCACAAATACCAGCGAAAATTAGACTTTAATTCTTGCTTTTTCCTCATAAAAAAGACAAGAATTTATACTGCTGCTTCAACAAGGGGACTGCATGACCTCTCAGGACATACCGGTTGTTTATTTTCACTTTCCAGTCCATCCCAAACACGGGAAATACCTGTGATACGAAGTGGCCAGTCCGCATTATCAGTTCAATGTATTACCTATTGGAGTCATCAGCCTGACAATATTCACAATGTGCATGGCCCCCAATAGTGGCACATTTAATAAAGCAAATCCATCACATTTACCCATATCTAGGCGACAGGTTGGTAAAACGAAATACCCCTAAAGCCACACAAATATTGACCAGAGCCCGCTTGCAGCCCTTCAATGGATTAGGATTTACTTTAAACGAAAGGATATAATCTTTAACCCCTTCAAGAAGGATCCATGTTTTAGGAGCAATACTAAATGCAGTGGTGCTCAAAGCCTTTGCTTCCAAGTACAGGCGAGACTGGAGTTCTTTATGATAATATCCAGGAAATTAAAAAAGGAAAACAATACAGTCATTTTTAGGAATAATGTCCTCCTGCATCCTTTTGATACCTCATCGCCACCTTCATGTGGCCCTTTCAAGAAAACTCAAAAAACAATGGCCTAAAGTGTAGGGGTCAGTAGGTGTCATTTGATGACCTCATAAGAGTGATAAGCCAAACGAAAGAAGTATGAGTTTGGTGGCCCAACATACCAATGTGGGGTTGTCTTTTCTCTAAGAAAACACTGTTTGTTATGACTATAGATGCCTCTTTAGATGGCTTGGGAGTTCACTTTCAGGAGCAAGCAGTCAGTGGCAAGTGGTCACCCAAAGAGCTGTATCTGCATATCAGTATACTGGAATAGAAAGCCATAACACTGAGCCTACAGTCATTCTTAGGATGAATAAAGAGATTCTCAGTATTGATCCAAACTGCCAATTCCACAAGTATGTTCTATGTCAACAAGCAAGGAGGAATGTGTTCCTGATGGCTCTCCAGAGAAGCACAATAAAATGTGACTGGGCAATATACAATCATATCTATTCACCAGGAGTAATCAACTCATGGACTGATAACCTCTACAAAACACAAAATAAAGTGTCATGAATGGGAGGTTCACCAAACTTAACTCGACCACATTTTCTCTCTCTGGGTCAAACCAATTCCAGAACTGTTTGCAACTAATGTGGTCAACAAATGCTGGTACTATGCTGCAGGCACCACCTACCCGGATCATCTGGGAATACCTTTTCAATCAATTGGCAAGGAACATATGCTTATACTGTTCCACCCCTTCCATTGATTCTGAGGTCTCAACAGAGATGAAGGGAAAACCGTGTAGTCTCATTTGAATAACTCCATGGTGGCCCAGGCAGTATTGGTTCACAGAGCTGCTACTCCTCGCAGAACAAACCCAAATTCTTTTAAAGCCATCACCGACTCTATTACGACGTTGCAACGGCTAAATCCTATAAGTGGATCTGAGCTCTCTGAGCTTGGTGGTTTGGTTCCCGAAGTCAATGAATTCCATCTTTTAGATATTCCAGAGGACGGCAGAGAGGTATTGTCTAATGCCAGAATAGCTTCAACAAACAAACATAGAGCTAAATAGAAAAGATTCTGCTCTTGGGGTGCGGATCATAATATTCTCCCAATATAATTTTTACCACAACCAATATTGCAATACCTCTTACATCTAGCTAAATATGAATTATGTCATGCATCCATAAAAGTCTATCTAGCCGGCATTTCACGTTACAGAAGAACCACTCACTTGACCATCACTCTGCTCCAATAAAGTCATTGAAGAGTTTCTTAAAGGCTTGTTTACCTTTTCCACCAATAAGAACTCCGCCTAATCGATGGCATTTGAACATAGTTTTAGCCCAACTATTGAAGATTCCTTTGAAACAGTCCACAAGGCAGAATTACAATTTCTTTCTTGGAAAGTGATACTTTGATTTGCACTAACTTCCACGAGGAGGGCCAGCGAAATCCAGGCTTTTACGATTACAGAACCTTTCCTACAGTTCAGAGGATAGTCCTACTGCGAATGAAACCACCGCTTATTCCTAAAGTGCCGACTTACTTCCATTTAAACTAATCAGTAGTATTAATGCCTTACTTCCAAAATTTAAACAATGTAGCAGAAAGAGCCCTTAAGACCTTGGGTGTAAGAAAATATTTATTCATTTATACTGATAGAACTAAATCTTTCCGACAATCTCATCATCCGTTAGTGTTCTATGGTCATCCAGGGAAAGGGCGTTCATAGTTGAAATAAGCGATCGCTTGATGGGTGTCTGCCAACATAGTCTTTTATCATCACAAAGCGGGTTATCCTCTGAGGAATTGTCAGAGCACATTCCACCCTAGTGTGTCTACTTCTATAGCCTTATTTGCTGGAGTTCCAATTGTGGACTATTACAGAGTGGTCACATGGAAGAACAGACACACCTTAATGCAACAATACTGCCTGGATTCAACAGTAAACAGAGATGGCAGCGGTGGAACAAGCGATGTTACGCCATATTTTTAGTAAGGTGAGCCTATTTTCTTCTCGTTGTCTCCCACCATACACTAACAACTGTTTTCTGTATATCACTACTTGCTACTTTGATTCAAGCATGCGAATCTATGAAAAATCTACTTATGGAGAAGGAAAGTTACTAACCAGTAACTGTAGTTCTCCAGTGTTTGATATATATCTTAGATTCACATCTGACACACCCTTCTCCCTATCTCAGACTTATCCATATTCCATTAATTGTGAACCTCTCATGCTGCTGGTGACCTGGGTAGGGAAGGGTGAAGAGTGTGCTATGTGCTGATTGACAGCTTCAGATCTTTTTAAAATTATGTAAATAGGCTACTTCTGTAACCATGTCACAGTTTTGACAGTGTTTAACATTGTACAACTCTCTTATCTATACCAAGGACTCAAAGCTTGACGGTGGGGGTGATTCAAGCATGTGAATCTATGAAATGTACCAATACTGGAGAACTACAGTTACTGTTTTTTCTGTCTACTGATCCTGTAAAATAGTCCACTGGTCCCTTTTGGTGCCATGCAGTAAGGGAAGTACAGATTATGGCAGTGTTCCCAGTATATCAGTGTTCTGAGATTAGCCTTTCTGATTATGCCAGGGCTCATATTATTTCAGGGTTTGGAGTCTAGCAAGACTTGTATTTTACAACATGTCATCAGTGCTGCATACAGGGACTAGAAGTAGGCAGGAATCCTTCGTTTGAGAGTTGGAATGCCCCGTGAGCCCTCTGACTCTAGAAAAGGCTGGAAGGTTTTTTTTTTTTTAAAACCAGTTTTATTCAATAAATGACACATATGGAGCAGAGCTCTGAACCCGAGAAATCAGCATAATCAATACACAACATCCTTACTTTGATGTATTTTTTGTCAATAAAAAGAACAAGGATAAAGAAAGGGCAATACAAATGAAAACATACCTCAAAGAAACCCCCCCCCCCCCCTCCTAGTCGCGTTAACCGCCTCCCCTGCCACTGCCTAGTTGTGACCCTACCCCATTGACACTCGCAAATGTACACATAAAGATTGTAAGCACATCGTGCACCCGTTAATTATACTGGATTTAGGGGGCCCCCTGCATCAACTGGCTCCAGCAGCAGACCCCGATCGTCCGCCCAACCCTTCCAAATTTTAAAATGTTTTTGCGGGCAGCCCCTCACCTGAAAGATCGGAAGTTCCAAGCCCATACAGATGTCTAAGCCCTTCTTCCAGACCGACCGAGGGTGGCATCGGAGTCTTCCACACTTTAGCAATATCTCACTTTGCCAAAATAAACCCCAACAGCATAAGGAGACGCTTATAAATATTGCCCCCAATCCCCTCCATAATATGCAGTATCATCAGCTTCGATGACAGTGACAGATACCAGCCCAGCACCTCGGAGAGGCAGGAGACCACTCCCCTCCAGAACCGTGCCAAAGACACAGTGCCAGATTGTATACACCAGGGTCCCCTCCTCCCTCTCACATCGAAGGCATACCGGGAAGGCCACCAGACCCGCCCTCCACAGCCGGACCCGCGTAAAGTAGACCCGGTGAAGGTATTTAAATTGGACGAGACGTAGGCGCACCGCAATGGCTGCCCCCCGAGGGGAGGCCAGGGCCTCCGTCCAGTCCTCCTCATCCAGCAATCCAACCTCCCCCTCCCAGGCCACTCTGAGCTTCTGCAGTGCGGGGGAGCAATGAGTAACCAAGGACTGATATATCTTGGATATTTTGTGGTCCTGTAGGTCCCCCATAAATACCTTTGCTTCCACCGGGCTGAACTCTCCGCCAGCGACTTCAGGCCCACTAAATTAGGGGAGAGGGCATGACGAAACTGAAGGTACCTGTAGAACTGGGATCTAGGCATTTGAAATTCTTTTTGAGGTCCTGAAAGGACTTCAGCGTGAGCCCCCTCATAACATCCCCCAAAGTAGATATTCCGATTTTGTCCCACCCACGAAACCCCGACAGGGTTGCCGGATCCATCTAGGGTAAACCGGGTAGGGATGACTCTGCAGTTGATAGAGCAGGCGGGGGAGCGCTACCATCTTGAAGATGGCCGACTGTCCATATATAGACAACGGCATACGGGACCATACTTCCAGATCCTCCCACACGCGGTCCCAGACCAGAGCCAAATTCCTCTCCCATGCCACCGTAGGGGACTCTGACAGGAAGACAGCAAGATATTTCATCCCATCAGTAACAACTCGAACCGACGAGGCCCAGATGCCCACCTCCGGCGTGTCTCCCAAAAGCCAAAGCGTAGATTTGCTCGGATTCAAGTACAGTCCCGCTGATTCCTCATATATCTGCATAATATGTAGCAACAGCGGGCCAGTCCGGTCGACCTCCGTGAGAAAGAATAATATATCGTCCGCAAATAGTGCAATTTGATCGGACAGTCCGTGTTCCCACTCAAAGCCTGTGACCTGCACGTCCATGCGCACCCAAGCAGCCAAAATTTCGACTGCCAACGTGAACAAGTAGGGAGACAGAGGGCAGCCCTGTCAGGTACCACGTCTAAGAGAGAAAGTGGAGGAAGTAGAGCCAGCCACCCATACCGATGCAGTATGATCAGTGTATAATAAGGACAGGTAGGACAAAAAGCGCGGTCCCAGATTCAATCTACGTAGTAGAGCGAAGAGATACACCCAGCTGAGAGAGTTGAATGCCCTGTCCATATCGGCCAATAAGAGCGTCGCCCGATCGCTATGCCCCTGGACGGCCGCCTGCGCCCGGCGAATATTGTGTCTAGTCGCCATCTGGGGCATGAACCCAGACTGGTCAGGGTGAACCAAGGTAGTAATATACGCCCGTAAGCGGTTGGCCAATATTTTAGCTTCCGTATTCAATAACGAGATGGTACATACGGAGCGTGCCGATCCAAGGGTCTGCCCGGTTTGTGGAAGACCACTACCTCCGTGTGCCTCCAATCCCGAGGGAGACTACCCCGCTTAGAAAAGGCTGGAAGTTTACACCAGATAAGGGTAGGATTAGACAGTTTCCGCGGTGGGGAAAACAAGGGGGTGGAGAAAGTGCATTTGCCATCCCTGTGCAGACTTTCACACGACCAGATATACACAAGTAGACTTACTCATTCAAAAATGGAATTTAAAAAAGTCTACTAAAAGTACTGTTTCAGACATAGTTTGATAAACTCTTGTGAATTTCTAAAATCTGTAATTCTGTATCAATGTAAGGACATAAACCTGTGGACACACTTTTGTGACTTTTTTTATTTACTAATTGGGTCCCACATTTATTTTCATGTTGCCCCTAATAGTTTTACACTGATGCTCCTCCATTGTTAATCTTTTTTTATTAAATATTTGCATATGTCAAACATGTTTCACTAAATGATACCTCAGAGAAATGGTATCTAAAGCTGTACAAAACCTTTTTTCCAGTAGCAAATTATTTGTGTACATTTTATTTTGAAAACAAAAGATTGCCTATATTGCTTTTAATCTTCTGCATGTGTTTGCTAGTAATCAGTGAGCATTCTCACATCATTAACAGCCTCAAATCTTTACATTTTGCAATGTAATACAAGCACTCACCCTGATTGAAAAGCCTTTGCATCAGTGAACCATATGTACATGTTTGAACAACTTATACATGTGAATGCAATTCTTGCCCTAGTTACAGACAATCCTCTTTCACAGTTCCAAAACTGTGATATGTAAACTAAAAACAAAAGGGTTTCCACTGCAGGGCATTAGCTCTACTTGTCCAGTGGACAAAACGAACATGAACACGTGTTGTCCTTGACTCCAAACAATATGTCCTGTGGGTTGGGCAATAGAAATTCCACACTCTAATAACAATGATACCACATGGTTGAGTGTTCCACAACACTCTGCTCAGTGCTCACTTTTAGAGGAATCCCCAATCCATACAAAGCACAAATTCTTCTTGCAAGCATGAACTGTGTAGTTTGACTAGCCTTACCTCCAGTGCCACTGTCTTTTCTGTTTATCTTAATAAGAATAATTATAGAGTAGCATACACGAGTGTGGAACTACAACCAATGGTATACATAAAATCATTGTGTAAAAAGAATACTACATTTAGAAAGTGTTATGCATTTATAAAGAATTAACAGAGCCAAATTTGTCAATACATTCTCTTCACACTAAGTTAAAACAAACACATTTTAGTCCACTAGCAGCACCTATGTACCAGCGTCTATCTTCTGCATTTCCTCCTTGCTCTCCATCAAGCCCAGATGTAGTTGGCTGCTGCATGCTGTACATATAATGGAGAAGTTTGAGCACATAAGTTTATCTGAGCCAGAAGAGACATTGAAAGTAAATATGGATTTACCCACATTGGCCTTTGAGATTTATAAAAGGGGCAAAAAAAGAGGAAATTGGCAACGGTCTCCTTTGAGAGAATATCACAGCTAAACTGTCATCATTCAGTCACACTGCTCAATAACAGATAAAAATAGCAAGACATGATATTTCTAAGCAGAATTGCAGATATAACGTTCGCAGCTCTAGGCACCAATGCCCTGCTTTTAATCCACTAGGATTTGCTGCCTGAAACCTAATTGTGGATGTGATGCAGTAAGCAATATTTGAAAGTTCACTTTATTGTATATGACAATCCATCAACTAGTTCCCTGTGCTCCCCCGTTTCACTGTAGCTAGCCTCATACAGAAAATATTTCACATGCCTGTACTGTGGTATGCTAAAATAGACAAGTTGCGCTATATCTCATTAACCGTAACTAGACATTGTTTATTGATCCACAGTCTGATCTTTAGCGAGACCGATCTTATTCTCCGTCTGTTATCACACATTACTGTTGTCTTGATATTGCTGGACCCCCATAATGCTTCTCCATATGAGGCAGATGACACTGCCTTGAGTTCCAATACCTTAAGCGTGAGCTCCACAGAGATTGTCTTTATCTTTTCCTTAAAGTGACCTCTAACGTAGTGAAATAGGATGATTTTTCTTCTTAATTTCTCCAACTCAGGCTATAAGAATGTCATATTTCCAGATAATCTAAGGGAACTACTTTTTCCACCAAATTGTCTTTGATTTTAAATTACTTATAAAAAAAATCTTGTGTAGTAAAGTCCCTAGATTCAATCTTCCTAACATATATTTATAATGGGTCTTTGCAACTACAATAATGTGTGAAAACATCTAGCAGCCTAAGCAAGGAAAATGTATTTAGGGAACAGAGTGCAGCATCGGTGGCAAACAGCAGGATGAGTGTCTGCATTCCACTAATCTTAAAATCCAATCTTAAGATCCAATCTCAGACCTACGAGGTATGCATTCAAGATCATTAATAAAGAGGCTAAATAGAGAGATGGCCTCAACAATGGAGATGACCTTTTTCAACTGCCAACATAACAAACCCTTGCAGAAATGCTGGTGTGAAGTCCCTTTAGGACTAGCTATCCCTTTGGACCGCCTGCTTTTAGGTAGTATTGATCTCAAGATTTCCCTGTTCATAACGTCAAACAAATTTTTTAAATTTATGTGTGACTGCTTGAGCACCTCCTGAGGCGGAAGCTGGGAGGCTGTGTTTCTTAGCATTGTTTCTGATTTTACTTGCTTTTAAATTGTACAAACTGCTAAATCAGCGTTTTATCCACTTTATTGCAATTCTAAGCAATCTAGCTTGATTTAATAAGCTCTAACCGCCCACTTCGTTCCCCCTCTTTCCCGCTGCCCTGGGCCAATCCCAGCCGAGCATTGATGCTGTGGAGACGGTCCCGGGCACTGAATAGCGGCAGCCATCTTGTGTGTGGGTGGGATTGACAGCGCTCTAGTTGCTCATAAAAGGGGATGTCCATGTCTTCGCACAGAGGGCGCGCCTGACTCGCACCGGAGTCGCGCCAGAGTCAGGCCCGTCTATGCCCGTCCACACCAGGACGGGCCCAGGGACACTGGACCGGGTTCCGCTTCCTGCAATCCCTGTCCATCATGGTGCTAGTTACATCTACACTGGTGAGGAGTTAAAACGGCTTAATTACCCCCCCCCCCCCCGCACAGTGCACTACATGTGGATTGCCAGTTCATAATTTTAAATGCACCCACTGCGGCTTTATCACGGGCCAAATGAAAGCATTACATAAACGGGGTAAACCGAGGGGTAGAACTAGGGCTGTTAAAACTCCCTCCTCCCTCACAAAATTGCAGTTTTGGAGTGCGAACTGAAGATCACTTCCAAAACATAAGACCAACATTTACGACTTTGTAGTAGACGAAAATCCTGATGCCATGTTCCTTACAGAAACCTGGCTTCAGGTTAGTTCGGGGCCTGATATTGCCATACCGATTCCCGATGGTTATAAACTGGTTAAAATAGATAGAGACACTGGTAAAGGAGGTGGCATTGCGATAATTTTTAAGTCAAACTATACATGTACTCTTGATGCTTTCCCCATGCTTGGATGCGAAGCCGGACTTTTTAAGCTCGCTATTAGCCCCCAGTTCACTTTGTCTGGTCTCCTGATTTATCGTCCCCCCGGTAACGCTAACACCTGGATAACTCCCTTTGCAGACATTATTGCTCCTCTTTCCCTGAAAGCGGACAACTTTTCCATTCTTGGTGACCTGAACCTCCATCTGGAAGATGGTCAATGTAATGTCAGCAAATTGTTTTTATCTGAATTGGAAGCCTTAAATATCTTATTATGCAATTCTGGGCCTACACATTCTGCCGGGCACTTATTGGACCCTGTCTTTTCAAATCTTCCTTTTGAATGTTCTTCTCTTGCCCGTCCATTGGAATGGTCGAACCACTATGCTGTACACTTTGCCTTAGCTCAGACAGAAATTCAAAATAAAAACAGCAGCAGTAAGGATGTGTTATACGTCGTTGGCACAAACTTAATACTATTGATCTTAACGCACGTTTATCGAATACCCTTCCTAATACCAACACATCCACATCTGTATTAAACTCCGAAGTATTCAAATGGCTGAATTCTGCCATCGATGAACTTCTTCCCTTAACACTCAAAAACTCTTCATCTCATCGATCTCCTGCACCTTGGTTTTCTGAAGATCTAAAATGCATGAAATCTAGTTGTAAGATTTTTTGAGAGAAAATGGAGACGTTCTTACTCTGCCTCCCGTAAAATAGCCTATAAGGAAGCCCTTAGGGACTACCATCATCATTGTAAAATGGCCTTAGCTGCCTTTGTTTCGAATACAGTAACCAATGCCCAAAACTGTCCCCGTACTCTCTTTTCGGTTGTGAAGAAATTAACTGGAGCAGATACGGTACCAGCCCCTCCTGCACTAGAAGAGGCTCAATGCAATTCTGTTGCTAATTTTTTCATATCTAAAGTAGAGCGCATCTATGACTCATTAAGTCCTTCTACATCTAATGATACGCCTCTGCCAGAACCTATCCTGACTCCAGATGTTTCACTCCTCACAAGGACGAAACTTGCAAACTGGTTACCCTTTGATGATGCCTCTTTTTCCCATTGCCTAAATAGCATTAAATCTGGCTCCCCACGGGATCCGGTACCCGCCAAGATTTTAACATTACTTGAACTCAGCCCACGTCAAGTGCTAATGCAACTTCTCAACTCTTCATTACTTGAGTCATATGTTCCACAGGAGTGGAAGCATGCAATGATAATTCCTTTATTAAAAAAGGCTGGAGCGGACATCACCAACCTGTCTAACTTCAGACCAATTTCATTGCTCCCCATTCTATCAAAGATCCTGGAAAGGCACATTAATACACAATTGACACATCTTGTGGAGAGCTCGGGCTTTTTACATCCGTCCCAATCAGGCTTTAGAGCGCATCATTCGACTGAAACCACACTCCTAGGAGTCACCGAGAGTCTGCGACAGTGTCGATCGCGGAGAAACATCAGCCTTGATCCTTCTCGATCTAAGTGCGGCGTTCGACACTGTGTCTCATTCCATCCTCCTCGCGACTCTCCGGTCCCTGGGAGTAGAGGGTGCGGCTCTTGCCTGGATAGCCTCTTTTTTAAAAGATCGCACTTTTCAGGTGTTTTTTGCTTCTGCTTCTTCTGTAACTTATCCCTCGGTGTATGGTGTTCCCCAAGGGTCGATACTCAGTCCCTTATTATTTAACATTTATGTAAGACCCCTAGCTACTATTATGGAGGAAGCTGGTCTTACACTGTACTCCTACGCCGACGACTCAGATCATTTTTTCTCTCTCTAATAAAGAGTGCAACAACACCTTTGCTCTGAAAGAAGGTCTGATTCGTGTTTCCAAATGGATGAAAAGTAACTTTTTGAAGCTTAACGGTGACAAAACCGAGGTTGTGATACTAGGCAAGAACAAGGATCTCTGGGGCCCCCACCATTGGCCCAATGATATGGGACCTACCCCGCAACCTGTAACTGCAGTTCGCAATCTCGGGTTTCTCATAGATGAGAAACTTACAATGAGACAGCAGGCTGTAAAGGTGGCCTCTATTTGTTTTGCCACCTTGAGATGGCTTCAGAAGATCTTGTGGATGTTGCCCCTTTCCAGGGGCGGCTGGTGACATTTTAAAGTGGTGGGGCGTAAAATGATTGGTATACTTCACCGTTGCGAGCGAGCGTAGCGAGCGAGCCCAAACCCCTATAAGGAGGGTCCGGGGGGGTTCTCCCCCTGAGAAAATTTTGAAAAAAGAGAAGAGAAATGGTGCATTTTCAAGCAAATTTGAGAAAGCAGGAAGGTTAATAAAGCAATTGTGAAAGTGCAGTTATAACATTAATAAAGAGATGTCATAACATAGTTAGCTGGTTATTCAGTATAACCACAGAGCTTCATAACAGACTTCGAGATAAAACACATCTGTGAGTGAGGTACTCAGAAATGCATTGTATTTAACAAACTAAACTGGTTGCAAAGTAGCAGCATTCAAAATTGTTTACTTTTTGTAAATGAAATCAGCACGTCTCTCTTTAAGAGCAGCAAACTTTTCAATAACTTTAGTGTTAAAGTCCGGGATTTTCTGAACTAGCTTGCTCTCTACAGAGAGCATTGCCAAAGCATTGAGTCTTTCCTCAAGCATGGTGTTTCTCAGGAATGTCTTAATCCGCTTTAAGGCTGAAAAACATCGTTCTGCCTCGACTATTGTCATAGGAGTGGTTATGACAATTTTAAGTAAAGCCACTGTCTCTCCAAGTGACTTTTCCATAGATTTGTTACCACAATTGCCTTAGAGATCAGGGTTGTCATGTTCTGAGTTTACGCACACATTTGCTACCCTGTAGGTTAGAGGTGCAGATGGTGCACTGTTAGCTACCAGGATTATAGGTCACCATATCCTGAGGGGTGCACAGAATCAGTCTTGCACCAGTACAACGTTTATGTTGTCCAACCAATGCACAGTCTTACTTGAGGAACTTCCCCAAACGTTAGATGTAAACTGTATTCAATTGCGTGTTCAGGACAAGCAACAGACACACACACATACATGCGCACACAAACGACCCCCTCCCCCTTCAAGCTTTCTCTCAAACAGCACAAGTGAACCTATATCCCACACAAACCCGTTACATCGTGGGTAGTAGTGATGCAGCCTGGCCACTGAGGAGCCCCCAGACTTACTCTAGGCCCCCAGCTACTCGTAGCTTGCATTCAAGGGCTTTATGTGACTTTAACATTTCCTCAGCAAGTGCTCACAGACACTAATCCTGCCCTCAGAGTTTCTCCACCTACCCTGTGATGTCCCAAAGTATAACTCAGCCATCCATAGCTAGCTAGCCTCAAACCCTCCTGCCCGACCCTCCCCCAGTTCAGAGACAAGATGAGGCATGCTTCAGACGGTGTTCAGGCACCAGCAGTCTCCATTATGAGAACCCCTCAGGATGCTCTCAGGTCCTCTACTGCCCTCAGACACCATGGACTGACCCTCTGACCCCTCCTGACAGAGCCCAGGCCCACCCTGACGGCAGGGCTCACCCACGGATTTCTAACTGATAGGGCTGTGACAGAATGCGGTTTGGCTGAGGAAGTGGACTTGTATGCATGAGCTGCAGGAGCAAATTCACAAGGAGAAATGGGGGCTCTATGAGAGGATTATTGGGAGAAATATAGTGGGAAATGGAGCATTTTAGGGCACGTTGTTCTGATATCTTTGCTTAAAACTTAATAGCGTCGTGCACCTTTTTTAGTTTAGGCGATGGCAGCCCCTGAAAAGACATCACCTCCTACAAGTGTCAAGAAAAGACAAAAATGTACTCCGCTGGCTCAGTAGAACTCATGAAAACGAGATGAAATGTAAAATCAACTCCAGAGGGTAATTGGAGGGGTCTCTACGAACGATTACTTGGACAAATCAGTGGCATATTAGAGCACGCTATAAAAGTAACATTGAACTGGATAAGCTTTATAGACAGTGAGGGTGCCAGGTCTCTTTATCAAAGAATGCTTCGGAACCGGCTGGCAAATGCGCCATTGACAGCACATCGGGTAAAACTGGATACAATTGAAAAGCACCTTTGCGTAAGCAACCTGGGTGTATTTTAAGGCGGAGGATTAAGATAACATTTTACAGGAATTGGGGTTTTCAGGATGCAATGACCCACAACCTCATTTTAGCTGCCGCCTCCTATTTGGTAGAGCTGGTTTGAACCTTTATGCCACGGCTGGTTACGGGGCATATATTTATATCAAGCAAGACACAGACAGGCAAATTCAATTTCAAATTCTGGAACTCTTAATCTGACCTGACCTCGCGCTGAGCCGGGAGCCCTCGATCAGTGTTGCAGTGAGACGACACGAGAGTTCGTTCGGAGGAGTCGACTCGACGAGGTGCATCCACCCCTCTGTGGTTTCTTCCCCTCAGTAAAAACCCCCTTCCATGTGGGGTCCTGAATTCTCTGCCCGGGCAGCGGGCCGTGTTCACACCTCCCGGCTCCTCTCGGTGGGCCGTGGTGGCCAGCAATGCCTGGCGACTTGGCGAGGACCCCGTGCCAGTCTCCCGCCTGAAGCGGGGAGCTCGAGGCAGCAGGAGAACGCACGGACAGGCTTGGCATCTACTTCCGGCGCGGCGAGGCTGGACACGCTCGCAATTAAGCGCCATGCCAGCAAACATACATACTCACTCACCCCTGTGGTAGTTAAGCGGGGTTGGCGGCTAAGATATTATTACTCTATCATACGACTAATAGTTCTAAAAAAACACGCTAGTGATATTAATTATTAATAATAATGCCAACAATATTACTGATTAATGATGAAAATGATAACGAACTGCCCTATGTGGGGAGCTTTGATGAAGTCGACATGCGATTTGTAGAGAGCGTTCATTTTCCTCACGCACTGCTCTGTAGTAGTTTAATGGCTCTTACTGCACTCTGGAAAAGCTTCGAAGCACTGACGGTAACTTTTACATCGAGGCGTCTGTGGAGGTCGGGGGCAGGGGAGGGGATGGGTCATATTTTTTGGAACATTATGCCATGCTGGAACCTGAGCATGTTATCAAGGCATCAAGGCGCCTTAACAGCTCAAGTAACGAATCAGTCACTGTGATTGTCGGATCTAGCCAACAACTGTGATAACTAAATACATATATACAGACGCATGTAAAAGATGAATAGACAGACACCCAAGTACATGAATGAAAGAGTAGCTGCATACACGAAATCACGAATGTATGAATATGATCGACAGACACGATCCAACATTCGGTATAAATACATAAATAAGATAATGAATGAAGTCTCAGTCACTCACACGACACGACGACGGGTCCGGACCGGGACACACTGTATGCTGCTGCAGATTGTACACAGCCGCCACGTGGTGTGTCGTGTATGCAGTCACGCGATCACGCGACGGACTGCAGAGAGTGCGCTGCGCACCTCATGGCCAATCACTGTCACTGTGTTCAGACATAGTGATCAGTGATTGGCCATAGCTGCGCGGCACGCCGGCACCCAATGCAGTCAGTTTCTTCGTAGGCTGTCTGGCTCTCAGCCAATCCAGAGACGCTGCATTAGCAGCGCCTGCCCTGGATTGGCTAAAGAGCACGGATAGGGCTCGCCCTGGGCGAGAGACGGGGCTGCTGCATGAGGCAACCCTCGGCCCCTCGGCCCCCTCCCTCTCAGTACATAGCTGGCTGGCAGACAGTGCGGGAATGCGCATGCTCGTGTTTGTCGAGATCCAAACTCGAGCATGCGCAAATAAATAGCGAGCCGCTGTAGAAAACTGAAAGTTGCAACTTGCAACTGAACACGACTGTCACTCAACCTCTAGTGCTTGCCCCCCGGCCCACCCCCTTCATGTCCCGAGTGACTCCCGGCCGGCGGCCGCTACAATTTCCAAGCACACCGCGCGTTAAGTGGGGCTCCGCCCCTGCGCCCCAATGGACGCACCGCCGCTGCCCCTTTCCACACAAAGAACGGTAGTCCAGGCGTTGGTTGTTTCCCGCCTGGACTATGGCAACGTCCTATATCTTGGAGCCGACCTAACAACCATAAAAAAACTTCAGGTTGTGCAGAACGCTGCTGCCCGACTGGTCTGCAATGTTCCTAGGAGAACATCTGCTTCCACAGCACTTCGTGACATTCATTGGCTTAAAATTCCAAACAGAATTAAATTCAAAGCCCTGTGTCACGTTTTTAAAATCAAACACGGCTCAGCCCCAAAATACCTTCAGGGCCTTATCCAGGCCTATAAACCCAGTCGAACTCTAAGATCATCAGTACACTGTGATTTTTCTGTTCCCAGATTTAGGCTGGCAAAAATGGGAGGCCGTTCTTTTGCCTATTTAGGTCCTAAATTTTGGAATGCTCTTCCTTTGACCCTAAAGACAGAAACCAATCTCTTTCGTTTCCGCAAGGGACTTAAAACTTGGCTCATCCAGCAGTAATTTGGAGCCCAGTAAAATCAGCTTGCTATTTTTTCTTTTTCAGTCCGTCCCTGAGCTCCGGGAAACCCACTGTGGGTAGCTGCGCGCTTTAGAAGTTTAAATAAATGAAAGAAATCTATACCAAAACTCCTCTTGGTTTGGGCTATCTGAAACATTGTTCTATGCTTAGACCACCCTTCTGGAACCCATCATCTCTTCCCAGTACGGAACGTTGCAGTTAAAAGAGATTTATCCCTTTTCCTATTGTAATGCAACTTCACAGAGCCATACATGAAAAGAAGTCAAGGACATTTAGCTTTTCACTTTGAAGAAGGTAATATCTCCCAGATGTCCAGACATGAATCCGGCACTATGGGTTATGCTCCTCAAGTTAGGTGTGGACAGAAATATCGTTCATTTCCTTGCCGATCTGCACAGGGACCTGACTGCCACTGTGAGGTATGACCAAAGGGGGAATTGCACCCAGGGAATATGTATCGCTAACGGTGTTAGGCAGGGGTGTATTCTGGCCCCCTTACTCTTCACCCTTTATATTAATAACCTGGAGCAAGTTTTAGGGGAAGCCAGCAAAGACATTCCGCGTGTGGGGGAGCGATTGATCCCGGCACTCCTATACGCGGATGACGCCGCACTTTTAGCAGGCGGTTGGTTTACAACTTCTTTTAAATTCTTTTGCTACTTTTATGAAATCCTTGGATTTAAGTTTTAATTTTTCAAAATCGCACACGATGATAATTGGCTCCAAGCCTAAAAGGGTTAAAACTCTCCATTGCGAGGGTAACGTGATTACCAGGGTTACCACTTTTCCCTATCTGGGCGTTTTATTTGATGACCGAGGCACATGGATACCGCAATTAAATGCAAAGAGAAATGTCTTGGCCAGATCCACATCTGCAGTTTTAGGTTTCGTACGTAGGTTAGGGGCTAAACCAATGCAAGCCTTGCTAAAAATATATGGAGCAAAATGCACCTCCATTGCAACTTATGGTGCGGATATATGGGGTTTTAGAGAGGCAAGTGGAATTCAAGTTGTTGAGTGCAATATATAATCCATCAAGAGATTGGGATTGGCTTTGTTGAGGATTTAATTGTATTAGCGCCTCTCTTGAAATGGATTACAACTTGGTTAAACCCCGAACTAGAATTAAATCGTGAAGTCTTAAGAGATTGTTTGGCTCCAGATCAAGTGAGCCGTATCCCTTGGCTGAGTCACGTTAAAAATTTGGCAGTGAAATTGGGTCGGCCAGAGCTTTTTAATTCGCTAGATAAACTAGTAAAGGGTGACCTGCAGTGGGTGAAGCAATCTTATTTATATATGGCCTCCATAGAAAGAGAAGAAAGGTAGTTGGTAAAACCAACTGTACGCGCCCACCAATTACTAAAAACGTCTCGTGCAATTGAACCGTATCTGAATGTGGTATCTAATACTAACCACGGCTTCCTCCTGATAAGATTTATGCTGAATCAGCTACATTTTCTTCTTGCTGACCCTCCGGGATGGAGAAGGGTGGAGGATTTGGGCATTTGCTCATGTGACAACTTTTCTACGCAGGACACATTACATTTCATTTTCTTTTGTGAGCATTTTTTGCACATTCGGAAGAGTTTCATTCTCCCAATTCTAAAAGATAAAGGTTTTTTAAAAGTAAAACCGGCACTTATGTATTTACAGTTGTTGTCCAATGTCTGGAAGATTTTTAGCATAGCAAGTTTTCTTATCGCAGCAGTTAGAAGAAGGAAGAAAAAATGAGAGCGATTTTTATGATCTAGTTTATATCAATTGATTTTAATGAATCAAGGTCTTTTATAATGTTATACTTTAGATTTTCTCTCCCGGATCACTGAAGGCTTATAATTAGTGTAATACCTTTGCTGCTAATCAATGCTATAGAACATGGGGAAAATATTGAGATTAATTTTTATGCTCTAGTTTATATCAATTGATTTTAATGAACCAAGGATTTCTACAATGTTATATTTTAGATTGTTTGTCCCCGACTATTTAATGTTCATAATTTGTGTAAACATCTTTGCTGCTAATTAATGTTTTATTAATTTAAATTTTGTGTATGGAATGCTTTTATGGTTTTAACCGAATAAAGTATTTTTGACTGACTGAATCAGGCAGGTAGGGCGGAATGCCAAACTAGTGGCTAATGCTGACAACAAGGGTTTTGGTAGTCACTAGGAGAGAATGCTGCAGAGAGTGCACTCTTTATCAGGCCTTCATTACATGTGTTATATTAATATAGCTCACATTACACCAAGTGTGAGAGGGGCCTCAGATTCTGTTTTGGAACAGAACATTGTAAATGCTGGTTCAAGATCCTCTTCGCATTCCCCCCCTGCCTCACTCCTGGTGACATATTACATAACAGATCCTTGCATATTCTTTGAGGTGCACTATTCTAGTTGCAAGAGACAGACTTTTGCCTCCCTGCTTGCCACTTCTGGAAGTTTGTCCCAAGTTATTCAGGCAGAATGCTGTCACTCACTGTGCCTAACACTCCAAACACCCAATGTCTGACCTGTGGAATGACCCAAAATGTATTGACAATGGAAACCAAACGAATCGGGGAAAGAAGGCGTACTTAATTTCCCATTCCATATATGTTGTCCTGTGAGCTTATACAAAATGTAAATGTTACTTTAAGTAACCAGTAGTTGAAGTGACCGACACATTGCCCCATGTATTATTATTTTATTTTTATTCCATAAGTTTGGAGAAGCTGCTAAATCAACCTTAGCCAAGACCTAAAAATGCTGCACCCAGTTAAACTCCCTTCCATTAGAGGTAGTCTCTACCAGTTTCCAAAATTCTGTACTGCTATCACTTTTCACTGCTTGCAATACTCTCTTCCAAGCGAATTGCTGTGGTGTACGTTTTTTACTTTTGGTTTTTATAACTTTTACTTTAGGCACTCAGCATACTTAAATCCATATTCGATTTCTGGCCTAATTCTAACTTGGTACTCGTACCATTGTTGTCAAACAAGTATCAGCGCTTTGCACTAATAAATTATGCAAGGGCTGATATGTAGGATCATGGTTGAGCGAGATCTAAAAGACGGTGGCCTGAGGCAAATAAAAGAAAGCAAAAGTTAGCTTATTAGTCAATTTAAATCCGCATCAAAATAATTCCTAAGTCAAGAAAAATCTAAGTATAAAGTCAAATGACGGACTGTCACAGAGTCTGCCTTCATCTGATATGAAAAAATATTCTAAGTACAAAAGTAAATAACAGTCTAATATTCTAATATGGGAACTGCTCAGTATGAAAGGCAATAAAGGTCAGGCACATATCCCAGAATAACCTCTTGTTATAGTTTCAAAGGAGTGAAAAAGAATGCACTCAATATAACATGAGGTGGTTTAATAGGGCTGAACTAATAAAGTTACATGACATAAACCAATCCACATTACAGAAATTGTGTTACATAGAACAGGTTAGTCTAAAGATAGCCTAAATCAATCAGTAATATTTAATTATTCCCTTTACCCTACATACAAGGGAAATTACATTGCATTGCTGAAAAATAAACCCTTTAAATGACTAAACAAAGTTGTGGCTGCATGCAGCAACATCCTTGATTATTTACAACATTATGAGAACAGCTCCGGCATGGCTTCCCTTGAAGCACAAGTTCCTATTTCAATTGTTTTCTTGTTAATGAAAAAGCACTACAGTAGATCTTTTAAACCTAAAAAACAGCATGTCAGTAGTCCGAGGCCCAGTTATTTGGACTCTAGGCCTGGTTATCCTAACTAAAACACACACAAATGAACCTTATTTTTAATTAGTGAATCTGCTCTAACACCAGGGATGTTTCTTTGTTTTTCTTTGTTTTTTAAGGGGGGGGGGGTGTTGGATACTAAGTAGTTGTAGGTGGTTCAATAGGAACATCTAGCCCTATTTAGACTGCACTTATCACATTTTCATCACCTCTTTCTTACTTTCTCATTTTAATGTTGGAAGAATAACCTTGAACATCTTTGATAGAATATCTGTGCACTTAAATAAATGGCAACAGACTGTGTGTAGATTAGCTGAACCTGGTCGCTAGCAAAGAAGAGGGACTGGGCTCCCCAGAGGACAAGTTATCAACCCAGGGACGATTTGCCTGTGACCGTGATACTGGGTGACCAGTAATCCAGTGGCAACTGAACTACTGCCAGCAAAGGGAGGACTTCCAGGGACGTTGACCCTGTGACCAGGACCACCTCACACCCTTCGTGGACCGAGCAATAGTCACAACAAGACCCTCATCGACCCCATTGTTTCAACAGCATCCTTTGAGCACCTTCAGCATTCTTCATCCCTTGCATCAGGACCACTTCCATAGGAATGCCCTGCAATGGATAAAAGTGCCTCGAACTGACCGGGGACTGCTTCACCTACTAAGTTAACTATCTCTCAGGACCTTACTGATCCCCCTGACTGGCTCCCTACTGGAGCTGGTCGTCTAAAGTGACCCTAAGTGATCGCATTCCACCTAGCCAAGCTTTTTAGTGAACAATTTTCCAAGTGTCAAATTAATTGAATTTGACAGTGCTTGTTCGTGGTTAAGTGAAATAACCCGATTTACTTTACCTTGTAAATTCTATATCTCTGAATCTTTTTCATTGTGGTGTCTAAAAATACATAAAAATACAGTCTGTTTTTATAAATTGGTGTTGTATTACTTTGGTGTCTTGTCAATCTCTTCTTCAATTGTTTTGGCGCGGTTTAAATGCTTTACACTTGTTCTTTTGTGTAAGCTTTGCTGCTCAGAGCCATAGCTACCCAGGGTTGACCTGAAGGTTTGACAAATGAAACCTAAGGGTTCTAAAAGGGTTGGTAGCTGTATGACACAGCAAGATTTCACAACACCTCCATATACACACCCCATTTCCTCACACTTTCAGTTATTAATACCACACTTGTATCATGAACTGTAGGCCACGTAGTGGTATTGATGGTGGTATAATCAGTTATGCTGTTCCTTGCCTCTATTCTAAACATAATCTGTGCTGAAGAATAAACCGTGTTGGCAACGAGCTGCTTGTGATCATTTATCAGCAACAATGATTCATTTGTCTGTCATAACTTGTGAGAAGCAATAAGGTTTAATATTAGAGTAATAAAAGTTGATAACATTCAAAATCTTTAATTTTATTTTAATAGTATTTAATAGCACAAACGTGACCCTTGTGGGTATCTCAGCGCTTTACAATAACAGTAGTAGATAAAGTAATAATATCAAATTCACTACAAATTAAATAACTGAAAATCAAAGTTACGTCACTAATACTAACGTAGTATCATTGTTCAGACAACTGCAAGTACCAGGCAATGTTGCGAATAAGGGGAAGGAGAAAGTGTTGCTACTGCTAGGATGAACGCACTAAGGTAGCCAGTGATAAATAGTTGTGCGACTGCAGAGATTAGGATCTTGGGCTCTAGGGGAGAAATTTGTTCATAAGGAGTTTTTTTACTTCTTTCATGAAGGGAATGATTGAGGGATTCATTTTGACTTCAGGAGGTAATGTGTTCCAAATTCTTGGGGCAATCCCTGAGAAGGATCGGTTGCAGGTTTTCTTCTTGTGCAATCTTTAAGGTATCAGAAGAAAGGTGTTGGAGCTTCTGGAGCATCTGGAGCCGCCAGAGAGTTCGAGCTTCTGGGCAAGACATCTAGGTGTTTTGTGATGGAGGGCTTTATGCGTGATGCAGGCAATTTTTAGCTGGATTCTTGCTTCGTAAGGGAGCCAGTTGAGAGATTTGAGATCCTGGGGTATGTATGTGGGAGCCAGTAATGAGGCTAGCCGTAGATTTGAGCTAGGCTCTTAGAGGAACTAGTTTGAACCTGGGTAGACCAGATAGGGTTGCATTACCATAGTCCAACCTCGGAGTCACTAGGGCTTGTACTGCATGCTTGAAGTCGTTGGTGTGTTTAATTTTCTTAAAAGACTTATTTGGTGATTTGCTGTTTTGGAGGGGACACCGATGTGCTTTTGCATGTTGATTTTTGTAAAGAGTTCAGCCCAATGATTTTGCAGAGTCAATGAGTTGTGGAGTGCAATTGAGGGCTTTAAGTTGTTTCAAATATTCTTCGATGATCTGTGACTGGTTTGGTGGGGCGATTAGGAGAAGCTCAGTTTTTTCACTATTTAGTTTGAGGTGATTGGTTGCTAGCCAGTTTTGAGTTTCTTCTGAGACGGAGACTTTTAGGTATAGTTTGGTATCGTCGGCGTACATGTGATAGTGTATGTTGGATGTTATGTTATGTTAAAAACATTTATAAAAGCGCACATATACCCAGAGGTGTCTTGGCGCTAGAACCAACAAAGACCTGCAGTAACCTCACCCTTAATACTGAAAAAGCCAGGTTTTTAATTGCTTTCTAAAAACAGTCAAAAACTGGCATTCCTAAGATGAAAGGGAAGTGAATTCCACAGTTTCGATGCACCGTAATAAAAACTGTGTCCACCCCAATGGGCCGTATGAATTCTAGGGACAGCCAGCAATCGTGCCCCCATGGATCGAAGCTGCCTGGTGGGTTGGTACCACGTGAAGTGATCCTGCAGAAAAGAAGGCCCTATATGATGAAGGGCTTTAAAAACGATACATAGAGTTTTAAAATCAATGCGCCGAGAAACAGGGAGCCAATGAGGATTACAAATTTCATTGGCGACTGAACAGTGTCTGGGGATGTCAGATATAAGGCGAGCTGCTGAGTTCTGAATTGTCTGAAGTTTACGCAAATACTGCTTCTGGGCGTTAAGGTATAAAACATTGCAGTAGTCCAGCTTCGATGAAATGAGACATGAAACTACAGTTTTCCTGGGGTTATCAGGGATATAAGGAAAAATGTTCCTTATGTTTTTTTAAAAGGAAGTAAGAGGCCGATGCTACGGCATTCGTGTGATGGTGAAGAGTCAGTCAAGTATCCATTAACACCCCCAAGTTCTTTGCCTTAACCAACGGTATGGGTGTGGGGCCCAGATCTGCAGGCCACCACAGATCGTTCCAGGGAGGTTGTATACTGCCGAAGATCAAGACTTCCGTTTTGCTGGAATTAAGCTTAAGACAGTGTGCTGTCATCCATTTATTAATTGCGCTCATGCAGCATCTGAACTGCGAGGCCGGGGACTGTTGGGATCTAAAAGCTGCCACCACAATCTGGGTGTCATCAGCATAGGTGGTCAAATTAAAACCAAATTCCCGAATGAGTGGCGCTAGTTCAGAGACATAAATATAAAATAATGTGGGGCTCAATGAGCAACCCTGAGGGACACCGCATGGAAGAGTGTACGGATCTGAATTGAAGCCATCCAACGATACAGACAGTGGATCTACGATCAGTGAGAAAGGAGGCTAAAAGTGCTCGTGCCGTCTCTCCGACTCCTAGTCCCTGCAAAGACCTTTGCAGGAGGGAGTGATCCACCGTATCAAAAGCCGCGGAGAGATCAAGGAGCACCAGAGCCACTGCGCCTCCTCCATCCATTACCGCTCTGATCTCCTCTGATCAATGTCAATTCCGTGCTATGGTCCTTGCGGAAGCCAAACGGAGTATGATCCAGCAGACCATTCACATTGATAAATATTGACAATTGATTGTTCATAATTTTGTCTACTATCTTAGCTGGCAGGGGCAATCTAGCAATGGGCCGATAGTTAGTAGGATTAGCAGCGTCAAGAGTGGGTTTCTTTAAAAGAGGTAAGATAGATGTCTCCTTCCAGCTAATCGGAAAAACACCTGAGGAGAGCATCAGATTAAAAATGTTGGTACGGTATGGGCTAACAAAGTTTGCCAATCCTTTGAGAAAATTCGGAAGGCAGGGATCTAACGGTGAACCCGACTTAGCTTAGAGAACATGATTTCTTACCACCTCTAAAGGGATAGGAGAGAACTCAAATGGCAAATGATTAACAGAGCCTAGGCCATTTAAAAAGTGGAGGAGGATCAGAATCAGAGACCTCTCTAAATGCTTGAAAGATGTCTAGAACCTTAGATTTAAAAACATCAGCAACATCATTGCAGAATTTCTGGTTATCCAACCTGCCTGAATTATTTGGTATAGACAACTTGTTGATCACCGCAAACAACCCTTTAGAGGAATTGGCGGCTGAGTCAATCTGAAGGGTAAAATATTTTTTCTTTTCAGAAATAAGGAGTTTTTTGTAATCTAATAACGCTTTTTTGTAGGTTGATTTCCCCAGCTCGTCATAGTTTATACGCCAGCGTCGTTCTAGGCGGCGGCAACGCTGCTTTTCTAGTCGAAGACATTCTGAGAACCAGGGAGCTGATGGCGTAGACCTATTGGCTGAGAAAGCTTTAGTAGGCACTGAGGCATTGACTGCACCCAGCATCCAATTTGTATAATTAGTGACAGCAAGGTCTACCTGATCCTGCGGGGGAGGGCAAGAAGTTTAAGAATGAATAAAGGGCTGGTTTATCAACTTTATTCCAGGCATTCCCAATAAAAGCTGAACGTTTAATGGTATCATTCTCTCCCTCCCTAAAAAAAGGGAGCTTGAACTTAATTAGAGAATGATCTGACCAAATTAAAGGAAGCGTTTCCTTGACCCGGAGGCCGTGGGCAGAAGAAAAAACGCCATCAAGTGTGTGCCCAGCTTTGATGAGCTTAGAATTTCTGTTAGGGGTCCCATGAATAGGTTGAAGAGTGGTTGAAAGTGAGGAGCCTTGTGGGACCCCTAATTTGATCGGCGTGGTCTGGGATAGTGAGTGATTAAGCTCGACTCTTTTACACCTGTTTTGGAAATAGGAGGAGAACCAGTTAAGGACTGTTCCTGTTAGGCCCATTCGGTTTTCCAACAGGTCTAGGCAGCTTACATGCTTGACTGTATCTTATGCCGATGATAGATCAAGGAGGACTGAAACGAGCTTGGTTCAGATCTAGCATTTTTAATGCATCGTCCGCAATGTGTGTCATTGCTGAATCAGTGCTGTCCTGCACAGAAACCAGATTGAAATTGGTCCCGTAGTTGGAATTG
This sequence comes from Triturus cristatus, assembly GCF_964204655.1. Taxonomy (NCBI): domain Eukaryota; kingdom Metazoa; phylum Chordata; class Amphibia; order Caudata; family Salamandridae; genus Triturus; species Triturus cristatus. The sequence continues at coordinate 782,811,940 of NC_140592.1, forward strand.
ATCAATGTGGTTACAGATTTGTATGTGAACACATTTTTCCAAGAGCTTTGCGCCGGGAGGGATATTGGAAATAGGTCGGGAGTTGTTAGGGTAATTAGGTCAACTTTTTTTTCAGAATGGGGGTAACTTGACTGCTTGACTGGACTTTAGGCAGTCTGGAATGAAGCCTTGAAAGAGGGAGGCATTGACGATTTTGGTCCAGATTGGGGGTATTGCAGGTATGATTTCCTTGCAGAATTTAGAGAGAAGCAGGTCATTAAAGTGTTTTGTGGGTTTCAGCCTTGTTAAGATTTCAAGAATGGAGTCTTCATTGAAGGTTCTGAAACAGGTCGATGAAGCGATGTTTCTGGGGAAATACCCGGGAGAACACATTGGAACGGTATCAATCAATGGTCAATTCCCTCCACGATTCATTGGTGGTCCACACTGCTTGCAAAAGGGCCAATGCACAGGGCACCAGCTATGCACCACTGCCGGACAAAGAAATGAAATTAATCGACGCTGCTGGCAAACATGTCACGGGGCAATCCGTCAAATACTGGCGCATTGCTAGTTCTATAGATTTGCTTTCCAGTATGACAGGGCTTACTGGGATAAGATGGAGGAGCTCCTCCAACATCTTCCATATGAGTTTCACAAAAGGGGCCACAAGTTAGTCTCAGAAGCAAACTCATCTCCAATACCACCATAAGATTTGTCTTTGATGCTGCTGCTCATGGCATAAATTCTAGTGTGCTCATCCGCAGACATGCTTGGTCCCTGGCTGCAAACCAGATGTTCAACAACATTGCTTCAGCCTGCCCTTTGACTAAGAGCACCTCTTCGGGCCACAAGTTGATGAGATGCTGAAGAAAATCAGCAAGCAAGACAGCCAAGGCCATGGGCGCCCTCCAAACTCCTTTTCCTCGTGGGTCCTTAGTGCGGTCTGTCTACTTGGGTAGCTCCAAGGCCATGTCCCTGGCAGCTAACACCTCCTCCCAGCGCCAGCAGTGTCAGCAACCCTCGACACGGATTTTTTTTCGAGGTGCAAACCGAGCAACAGCTCCAAAGGTAGAGGCAAAGTTGGTTCCCCGATGGAAACTGCCCTTACCAAGCAGTGATTTGACATTCCTTCCCCCGATCACACAACACATGCCTGGGGTCGACTCCAAGGGTTCTTCACCACTTGGCAGCAGATCACCTCAGACCGGGGGGTATTCGACATCCTCCAACACGGTTACTGGCCCTCACTTCCACTCCTCCCAACATCCCACCCTGCAGACACATCCTCTGCCCACAACACCAGCGCCTGCTTCCGGAAGAGGCAGACTGCTCCTGGGTGCCATAAAACCAGTGCCATGACATCTATGGGGCACAGGGGTGTATTTCCTGCACTTCCAGATGCACACTGACCCCAAGACCACCCTCAGAGGCACCCTCATCTACAGACCACCGGGACCACGCACACAATTCAGCAAAGACATCGCAGACTTCATCAGCCCACACGCCCTTCCCTCCGCCGACTACATCCTCCTAGGGGACCTTAACTTTCACCTGGAGAACAACGACAGAAACACCACCGCCCTGCTGGACAACCTCGCCAACCTCGGCCTCAAGCAACTGGTGAACACCCCCACCCACTACGCTGGCCACACGCTTGACCCAGTCTTCTCATCCAGCAAGCATATCTCCTTCAGCCACGCCACCGGACTCCACTGGACCGACCACAGCTGCGTCCACTTCAGCTTCAGAAGAACTACGACCCACCACCACCCGCAACAGGTTCCCCGCCGAAGCTGGAGCAAGATCACCTCCGAGCAGCTCACCGCCTCCCTCAGCCAGAACACTCGGACCGGCACAACGGACCCCAACGAAGCAGCCAGCAACCTCACCAAGTGGCTGACCGCCTGCGCCGATGACCTCGCACCACTAAAGAACCCTCCCAGCAGACCCGGCAGCAAGAAAACCCCCTGGTTCACCAACGAACTCAAGGAATTTAAGAAGAACTGCCGCACCCTCGAGAAAGCCTGGCGGCTCGACCACACCACAGACAACAGGACCGCCCTCAAGCACGCCATCCGCAAACACCATCAGCTGATCCGCGCCACCAAGAAGACGGCACTCGAACGACTGGACAACAACACCCACGACAGCAAGGAACTCTTCAGCATCGTCAAAGAGTTCTCCAACCCCAGCGCCGGAAACAACGACATCACTCCCTCGCAAGACCTCTGCAACTCACTCGCCTCGTTCTTCCACCGCAAGATCGCCGACATACACAACAGCTTCGACGCACAGACCACGCACCCTACCACCGAACCAGAGCCCGCCACGACCACCCTCTGCAACTGGACCCCGATCAGCACCGAAGACACCACCCGCACGATGAACACCATCCACTCCGGATCACCAACCGACCCGTGCCCACACCACGTCTTCAACAAAGCCGACGCCACCATCGCACCCCATCTCAGAGACACCATCAACTCCTCCTTCCACATCGCCACCTTCCCGGAGAGCTGGAAGCACGCCGAGCTGACCGCCCTCCTGAAGAAACCAACGGCGGACCCCACCGACCTCAAGAACTACCATCCCATCTCACTCCTTCCTTTTCCGGCCAAAGTCATCGAGAAGACTGTCAACAAACAGCTTGCCGCCTTCCTCGAGACAAACTGATCCCTCGACCCCTCGCAGTCTGGGTTTCGGGCCAACCACAGCACCGAGACCGCCCTCATCACCGCCACCGACGACATCAGAACCCTGATCGACAACGGGGAAACAGAGGCCCTCATCCTCCTGGACCTCTCTGCAGCATTCGACACCGTCTGCCACCGCACCCTAGTGAAGCGCCTCAACAATCTCGGAATCCGAGAGAAAGCGCTGGAGTGGATCATCTCGTTCCTCACCGGAAGAACCCAGAGAGTCCGCCTCCCTCCGTTCAGATCCGAGGCCACCGAAGTCATCTGCGGCGTACCACAAGGATCTTCACTCAGCCCAACCCTCTTCAACGTCTACATGAGCCCCCTCGCTGCCATCGCACGCCAGCACAACCTCAACATCATCTCCTATGCCGACGACACCCAGCTCATCCTCTCCCTCACCAACGACCCCACCGCCGCCAGAGCCAACCTACACGAAGGGATGAAAGATGTCGCCGACTGGATGAGAAACAGCCGCCTTAAACTGAACTCAGACAAGATGGAAGTCCTCATCCTGGGATCATCACCCTCTGCCTGGGATGACTCCTGGTGGCCCCCGGCACCGCTCCCAAACCAACGGACCACGCACGAAACCTGGGCTTCATCCTGGACTCCTCCCTGTCAATGACCAGACAAGTCAACGCCGTCTCTTCCTCGTGCTTCAACACCCTGCGCATGCTTCGCAACATCTTCAGATGGATCCCCACGGAAACCAGGAAGACCGTCACCCAAGCACTCGTCACCAGCCGACTAGACTACGGGAACACCCTCTACGCCGGAACCACCGCCAAACTCCACAAAAGACTCCAACGCATCCAGAACGCCTCCGCACGACTCATTCTCGACATCCCCCGACACAGCAACATCACCGGACACCTGAGAGACCTGCACTGGCTCCCCGTCAGCAAGAGAATCACGTTCAGACTCCTCACCCACGTACACAAGGCCCTCCACAACCTGGGCCCCAAGTACCTCAACGACCGCATGACCTTCTACACGCCCACCCGCCAGCTACGATCGACCAGCCACGCACTCGCCACCGTACCACGCATCCGCAAAGCCACCGCCGGAGGAAGATCCTTCTCCTACCTGGCAGCCAAGACTTGGAACTCCCTCCCCACCCACCTTCGGCGAACCCAAGACCATCTCTCCTTCAGGAAGCAGCTCAAGACCTGGCTGTTCGAGCAGTGACCTACCCCTCCCCCAGCGCCTTGAGACCCTCCCGGGTGAGTAGCGCGCTATACAAATGTCATGATTGATTGATTGATTTCCCTCTATTTACTCTTTCTCAAGAAGGACGGGTCCCTCTGGCCTATCCTAGCCCTCAAGCCCCTCAACAAATACATAGTGTCAGAACATTTCCACATGATCACTCTATTGGATGTCATTCCACTAATGCAACAAGGCGACTTCACGACTGCCCTCGACCTCAAAGACCTCTCAAATGACTTGGTCTCAAAAGGAAGATCACTGGGTAGATCTAGTGTTGAAAGGGAGTCGCACCTATCACGCTCTGCAGTGTTGGCAGGGGTGGCCCTTTCTCAACCCACACAGATCACCATTACAATGGATGTTTTCTTCATGGGGTGGGGGGTGCATTTGCAAGACCTCACTGTTCAAGGTCAGTGTAAACTCTGTCACCTGGGTCACCACATCAATTAACTAGCGAGCTGTTGGCTGTCCGCCTACTATTCAAGGCCTTCCAATGCCACATTGTGGGCAATCCAGTCCTCATTCAGATGCACAACATGGCTGCCATATATGAGCTACAGAAACACGGTGGCAATCACTCTCCTCAACTGTCACTTTTAGCTTTGGGCATTTAGCAGTGGCCACTCTGAGAGTCCATCAACTGGATGATTGACTTCCAGGTGTGGACAGTGACTTTGCATACCTCCTCAGCAGGATGTGGCAACAAGTGCATAAGTGGGAACTCAACTTGCAAGTCTTCTGCATTTCCATTGGTGGGAGTTTCCCCAACATATACCTCTTTGCCACCTCAGAAAACACCAAATGCCTAAGCTTCGCCACAAGGTCCCCAGAGTCCATGGGCAGTGCAATATAAATTAAGTGGTCAGGGATATTTGCCTGCACTTTTCCGCCTCTCTCACTAGGCTAGATCTTCTCACGGAGGACCATGGAGAAATCGGTCACTCGACCCCAGGATGTCTCCTGAGGTCTTAAGAGTTTTTAGTTATCTAAACCTTCCTCCGGAATTCATGAACATTCTAAAGGAAGCACGTAAGCCCACTAACTGTGACTGCTGTGCTGCAAAGTGGAAACTATTTGTCCACTACTGCCTCTCACGCCACATCAATCCTTTTACAGCTAGTGTCCACGACATTGCCTGCTACTTTCTATACTTGCAATCATGTTGGCTAGCCTTTACCTCTATTCGCCTCCACGTAGCCGGTGCCGGTCTACCTTCGGACTAGGGAGCACATATTCCTCTTCAGCATCCCTGTGATCAAAGCTTTTATGAAAGGTCTGAATAGGGCCATTCTTCCAGCCCCTGTATGGAATTTGAACATTGTCCATACTAGACTCATGGGTCCTCCCTCTGAGCCCCTCCATTCTTGCCCACTTCAATTCCTCTCCTGCAAGGTGGGCTTCCTTGTCGCAATCACCTTCTTCGGATATATCCATGAGCTCCAGACTTTAATGTTGGAAGAACCTTTCCTTCATGTCCACAGAGAAAGGGTTGTCCTTGGTACTAACCCTAAGTTCCTTTCAACGGTGGTTTCTCACTTCCACCTTAACCAATTGTAGGAGGCTGGCTTAGTATATGATGCTCACTTATGTAAGTGTAGCACCCTGCACTAATCCAGACAACCCTTATGTTGAATTTAGTGGTCTTAGACAACCTTAGAAAGCTCTCTAAGTGGTAGCTGTGGAGAGCAGCCTTCAGTGTTAGTCCAGGAGTGTAAAGCAGCTTGTTTTACCAGTACTTAATCTTCTGGTGTAGGTTAAGTGAAAAAGAACCATCCAGCGTAGTTATACAAATATGTATTTATTATAAAAACTCACTAACGCATTGCAATATCTTCTACCAGGAGATATACACACAATACACACAATACTTTGTATTTGTACTGCTTACATGTTCTATTATCACAGTGGTCCCGGGGGGGGGGGGCGGGGGGGGGGGGGGGCGGGACCAACCCATATACTAAAATAGTGGAATCCGAACCACGACCTAAGTAGAGACTGGACTCAGAAGACCTAGGAGAGTCGGGGACCCAAGGAACCACCCAAGGTAAGTACTCAAGAACCCCACGGAGGCCGTGTGCAGAGTGGGAACAGGACCGTGGACTCAATACAAGTCAATGGGTAAGTTGGGGTAGCAGTTTTGAAGAAAGCGAACCCTTCCAATCTGACCCTGAAGACACTCTGTGGAAGATGGGAAGTTGGAGAGTATCCTGGTTCCGTTTGGATAACCCGGGAACCAGGATACCTACACCAGGGAAGCCCGGTGCATAGGTGCGAAGTGACGTCGGAAGCTGCTGTAGACCACAATGGAGGACTTCAGTGAAGATGCCACTGGTGAAGAAGGTGAAAGAGTCTGGTGGAACCCAAAGGTGGATTCAAGATAAGAGGTACCTACAAGCAGAGGGGACAGAGTCTATGCCACTCAGGAGTGACCAGGAGGCACGGAAGCCTAATGCCCACCAATGCCGGGGCTGGAGGTGAGTTGACGATGCCCTTGAAGTTGCAGCTGTGTGGACCAGGCGACACTGTGGGAGACAAGGAGCCGTGCACAAGCTGTCCCATGTCAGATGTCTAGAGCCAGCGGGTTAGTGTCTGGCAGGGGCACCAACAAGCCTTGGCAATAGACAACCAGCGTAGTAGTCGAAAAAGGTGCAGTGTCGGGACCAGCAAGGTCCAAGTGACTCACCACGAGCAGGTAAGTTAGAGCAGGCCCGAGCAAGCAGGGTAGCCCACTGGAGCCAAAGAAGACCCTCAAGAGCACACACTGACCAAAGGCACAGGAGTCATAAGAGGACCTGGAGCATCTCTCCAAAGGATAAAGGCCCACGGTGCAGAGGATGCAGTTCAGGCGAAGATCTTGGCTTCAGGAGATGCTTGAGGCTGGAGATTCTTGGAGCCCGAAGATCTCTGGTTAAGAGATTCAACAAGCCTTGGCAACGGCAAGTCGGCACAGGGGTATGCTCCAGCAGTTCTGACGAGGGATACTGGCTTCAAACTTGCTGTGAAGACAGTGCAGGCCTCAAAGGAATTGCAGAATGACCACCTGTGTTACTGAACCTTTCTGAGTCCATAGGAGCTCAAGAACAGCAGACCGATCAGCTTTGTTGCGGTGCCTGCAGATGCAGCAAAGTGACTCCTTCACTTCAAGGGAGATTCCTTCGGGTGTCTTAGATGTCCACAGACTTGTAGAAGAATTTGTATGGAGCACGGACACAGACGACGCAGAAGACTAGCAGGACGACAAGGCCAGGATCAGCAGGAGTCTTCCCAGTTGCAGTCTCAGTTCCCAAAGCGAAGTCCAAAGTGCCCAGACGGTTGATGATTAAGTGGTTTCGGATCTGAATATTGTCCCGTGACGAATATAAGGAGCAACCCACAGGTAAGTCCTTAAGAACCCATAGGAAATGTTTGGGACGATTCAGGGGTCCCTCCCACAGGAGGGGATGGACAGTGGGGAGGATACTCCCATGTCCTTTGTCCAGTTTTGCGCCAGAGCAGGAGCCCACGACTCCCTGAACTGGTTCCAACTGGAGTATGCAGGGAGGGCACCAAATGTGCCCTTAAAAGCAGTCTGGTGATGCTGGAAAGCGCCCCCACCCTGTCCCAATACACTTAGTCTTGTCTGGGAGGTGGTCACACCTCCCTGTGACAGGAAACCTATTGACCTGCCTTCCCCTGCTAGGACTTGGCTCAGCAGCAGGAAGGCAGAATCGTGTCTCTGGTCGGCAGCAGCCATAGTTTGGTGTCTGGGTCTAGAAGACTGGCACCTGGAGCACTGAGGGCCTCCCGGCGGAGCTTTACAGTGCTTGGAATCATACCTCCAACACCGTTTACGGTGGTGGGGTATGATCCCAACATGTTTGATACCAAACACAACAGGGTTCGTTACAGCCAGTTTAGAGTTAGCCAACGCATAATGACGCATGGCCACTCTATGTATCGTAATGGCTGATGCACGTTCAACCCAGGAGAATGGACTCCGTGGATTGTAGGGGTGTCCTGCTCATGCAGGGGCACCCTCAGACTTATAAACAAGCACCCTGCCTTCTGGATTGAAAGGCCTGCCTTAGGGGTTTTAAGTGCAGTGACCTCCGATATAAGGAAACCTCTATCTGTTGTAAGTGGTGCAAGCACCAGCTTACACAGGCTGCAATGGCAGGCCTGTAGTCACAATTTGAGTGGCCTCCCATGGGTGGCATAATACATGCTTCAGCCCATGGGGGACCCCTGGTGTACCTATGCCCTCTGTACCTTAGTACCCTATACTAGGGACTTACAAATTTAGATCAGTGGCCAATCTGGGGTGTACCTAAGTGCTCACCATGTCCAATTTAGGGGAGAAGCACAGAGACTGGGGTCCTTATTAGTAGGATCCCAGTCAGACTAGACAGAAAAACATGACATCAGCAAAAAGTTGGGGTGATCATGAAAGCAGACCCCACTTTCCTAAACCAATCTATAGAGTGTCCTGTTTTCTTTCCGCGACATGATTCCGTTGCAGAAAGGGCTCTCCACAATCTGGATGTTAAGCGAGCCCTTACGTACTATGTTGACAGAACAATACCCTTTCGGAAGACTCAACGGCTCGTTTGCCTTCTCAAAACTGCTCATGGGGTAGGCTCTTTCCAAATCAGGCATAGCCAGTTGGATAATTAAGTGTATTCAAACCTGGTATACAATAGCCAAGAGACCTTTGCCCACCCTCTTCCGCAAAAGCTTCGATGTTGCAGAAGTTTCCTTTACTTTTTCTGCATGGTCATCTCTTTCTGTATAGCTGTGGTCCATTTCCATCCTCACCCACTTTGTGTAGAAAAATCTAACAATGGAGCTGATGCCCATGTGCATTACAAGCAATGGGTGACGACACCATACCTTTTGACTCGAGGAGACTTCTTCGAAGAAAAACAACATGCACACATCTGAGCTCAACACAGATGGCAGGAGTATGCACAGCATGCGAGTCTACAGCACTACATTCCACGAACAGATGCTTACAGGGTAAGTAACATTTTCCTTTCTTTGAAAGAACAATATAAAGTATTAGTAAATAAAATAAAAACAAAGAAAGGCAGAGTAAAGTAAATTTCGAATACAGGTTGTTATGGTCAAGTAAAAGCGTGTGCGGCTCTCTGAAGTGAAGAGATTGATAGAGAGTTAAGCCTGAGCTATATGGGTTGGGTTTTTGCGTGTTGTTTGGTGAGGAGGCTTGCATGTTGATGGCTCTGTGTGTATGTGTGCATTAATAGTCCGGTTAAAGTAAGTGTACAGTGGGAGGGTTCCAACATTAAAGTTTAATAAAGGAGGGGCTTTGGTAGATTAAGGGTAATTGAGGAAATGGCCTTGGTTTTCTTTTATGTAGGAGGGTGTGCATTGTATGAGTCTGGTGAAAAGGACATTAAGCATGAGTAAAATTACTGTTGACATACGATGTCTGGTGGGTGACGGTTCCTTTGCGCTCAGTGCTCCATATCCCCCCCTCCCCCCCCCCCCCAATAAGAAATCACACCAAATTTGCATCCTTTTTTCCAACATTCTAGAGATTCCAAAGGCACCCAGGATTTGTGCATTCCCCTTGAGGTGACCAAGAAAATAGACAATGCATAGCTATATTTAGAGTTTTGCTGATAAATTGGAAAAAAAGTGCTCTTCATAAAAGTGGAGGTTTTTCTCCTAAAAATGGCATCAATAAAAAGTTGGCCGAGTGAAAGTTTCTATCTTTCAAGCTTTCAGAAACATACAGAGCTGACTCCGCCCAAAACATTTTTACCACACTTTTTGCATTTTACAAAAAGGTAGCCCATTTTTCCTATTTTTAGTGCTTGCAACCTACTTCCAGTTTGTGGTGGAAACCGGTAGGAAACCTATTGGTGATCCAGAAAAGCAATATATTTCTAAAAAGTAGACAAAATCCTGGATTCAAAAAGAGATCATATGTATAGATCCCTATACGTTTTCCCAAGCAAACTAACTGGTTCTCTTGTCCTGCCCACACATGGGGGGTACCTTTCTGCCTGGAGACATGGGAACTCGAGGTGATAGGACATTTGGGGCTCCCTGCAGATTGCAGAGCTCTCCGTCACAGAAATGGTAGCAAAATGTGTGATCTGATAGACTTCACTGAATCCGGATACTCTTAAGCAGGACCCCTGTGCACAGGTAGGTGGTGTCATTTGGCCTGAATCAGCATCGTCTGTGCCAGAAGTGGCATGTGCTGTACTTGTATAGACACACCCCCAGCGCTCAAACATCAGTTCTTTTCTTTCCACATCAGTCAGGGCAGATCCTGAGAGACCTACCCCCAGTCTATTTTTGATTGGCTTTTTTACAGCATGTTGTCAAAGCTATTTTTGGGATTCTACAGCATTGAATCTTTCATAGATTCACATGCTTGAATTTTCCCCGTCATGGTGGGAGTCTCACGCTAGTTAGAAAAGCAGTACTATAAAAGTGCATTAGAAAACCATCAAAAAGAAAGGAAAACGTTCACATTTGGCAGCATCTTTATGTAGGTCCAAACTCTGACCAATCAGAGTCAAGCCCTAGACCTCAACTCCCCAGCAAGCCACCATACCTCAGATTCCTACCACACGTCGTGTGTAAGGGAGTCTCCCTGAGCTCTGCTGAGTTTGGCAGTGAGTGAACTTTTGACCCTGCTGAATTCACTTCTAGGCACTGGTTTTCAGCCTTCTTTCCTTTCTAAAATGTCAGAGGGATTTAAGAAGAGGCTATTCAGGCCCTGCAGATCTTATGGAAAGGCGAGACGTTTCTCAGAGGACCCCCACAAGGACTGTCTCTACTGCCTTTATCCCAAACATACAGCCAAGGACTTGTAAATACTGCAGGACTTTTTCAGCCAAAACCCTGAAGGACAGGGAGGCCAGATTGTTTCAATATCTCCAGAGGAAAAAATCTAGATCAGATTCTGGATCTGACGTTGAAGAGAGTCCTGGACCATCCTCAACTGAGAGGAAACGTAAAAATTAGGGCTCTACCTCATTAAAGGCTGATCCATAGAAAATGAAGGCAGATAAATTCTCCTCTGCTGAAAAAGCAGCTCTTAAACAAAGAGACTCTGGTCTAAAGTCTTCTGCAGCTTCTCTGCCTGTCACACCTCTAAAACAGGCATCATCGACGAAAAAAGCTCAGTCGAAGAACCCGCTGTCGAGAACGACAGCCAAATCTCCAACGTCTGCAGCTGCGGACGTGTCGATGACGGCAGTGATGACTGCGTCTTCGACGAATACTGTGACGATGCTCACCTCGTCTATGGCATCGACGACAACCACTGTTACGTCTACGGCTCCGACAACGGGAACACAATCGACGACATAGACTACCGCCCGTCAATGGGCACTCCGTCAACGACCGTGTTTAAATCCCCTGCTAGACTGCCGATATCGACGACAATAACTTTCAGGCATCTCCCTTCGTCGACTGCTTCGTCAACAGAACAAAAATAGGACATTAAAAGTCTCCAATCGTTCCAAAAGTCTCCAGGTCTGACATCTTTAACCAAGAGATCACCGCTGCCTCCCTCTCACCTTCTTGATACGGAGGAATTGGGAGATTAAAGTTTGTTCGGTCCAGTTTACAGCCTATCTCAGCTCTGGGTTAAATGCCAGGGCACAGATGAGGATGGGGAGACACATATGCAGGACACATCGGAGTATATAGAAAGAGATTATTCCTTCACGGATCGTCCTCGGGGACAACAATACAACTCTTTCCAGTAGCACTATTCATATGAGGCTTAAGAGGAGCAACCGGAGGTACGCAGAGATTCTATGCTGATTTGACTTGCATGTGGTACAAACCGAATGCTTCCTCTATGATTTCAAAGATTCAGCTAAAAAATCAATTTTGGATTATATATAGAATGAAGGTTTGAAACTTATGAAAAATCCAGCCTCCATTTGGGCTGTGCTGCCGAGGATGAAAATGAAGTACAAAGCTCCCGAGTCAGCTACTGCGTGTCCTCGGCTGCATTCAGTAATAATGCAAGCTGTACAGAGGCTTTCCAGAAATCCGCAATCTCCTTGTTCGGTGCCGCTGGACAGAGAGGGTAAACGTCTAGACAGCCTCGGCAGACGCTTTGCTACTATGGCTGCTACTTCCATCAAGGCCTCCAATGCCTTGGCGATATTGGGGCGGTATGACCGCCAATTATGGTCGGAGCTTGCACCTCTACTTGAACACCTTCTTGAAGATAAAAAGTAGGAAACAAAAGATCTCCTGCTGGAAGGTGCTAAAGCTTCTTCTGAAGTAATTGATTCAGCAATGGATCTGTCTTCGATTGCGTTTAGTCAACTAGCAGGAGCTGCTGTTCTCCGGAGGCAGGGCTGGCTGAGGGCGACGTCCTTCCGCCCTGAGATTAAATCAAAGATTTTAGATATACCCTTCGATGGGGAAAACATGCTGTTGAAGAGTTGCAGGGTATCAAGAAGGATACAGAGACTGCACTTTCCTTGGGTACGCTGCAGCAAAGGCGTTTTCAGTCCTTTCATGGTGGCAGAGGACGAGGGCAATTTCAACAAAGATTGTCCTACCAATCCTACAGATATCAGCCATATTCCCAACAGGCTTATACACCGCAGTATGGAGGACAGCAGCACTTTTGTGCTTCCAGTGTGTCATGCAATCAGCTAGACGCAAGCCGTCGGCTCGAGGTAAATTACAGGATTCCTCTAGACGACCGTGACGTTTTCCAGCCACCTTTTCTCCACTTCAGCCTCGTCATTTTCATCATCTATCTCCCTTTCTGTGCCAATGTGAAGCGATTACGAACGACAAATGGGTACTGGACATAATCTATCAGGGTCATACCTTAGAATTTGTTCACAAGCCTCCTTGAAATCCACCCTCAAGGAGAAAGCATCAACATCTTCTTTTGCTAAAGCAAGAATTCTCGACCTTGCTGTTAAAAGGAGCTATAGAGAAAGTTCCTTAAAGCCAACGAGGGAAAGGCAAACACTGGAGATGCAGCTGACTACAAGTTAAGCACTTCAATCTCAATGTCCAAAAGAGTATCAAAAGTCTTGTGCCATTAGCCTTCCGAGACCTGCTGCAAAAAGGTCTCACTGGTAATCCAGAAACACGATTTGAAGAAAAAAATTGAGGTAGCACCAGAGATGAAGTCACACTAGAATCTAATTGCTTTTTTCAAATTCCTTTATTCTTCTTTTTTGGATTTAAAATGGCAAGACAACAGCCAATGCGTTTCGTTCCTTAACATAGGAACTTCATCAGGGCAAAATATTAGGTATGTGCATAGACCGCGTATTATTCAAAGGATCAAGGCACTAGTCAGCCATTCAGAGTAATAATTATAAAACCAGTCTTGACGGTTAGCTTCAATTTCCATGTATGTCAAGGTAAGATAGAAGATATCAGATAAAAATATTTCCAAAGTCTCAACCGTAATGTCAATGATCCCTCAAAACGAGTGAAGTTATGATAGACCTCAGACGTTGTCATCCAAAGCGTCTTGTATTACGAGCTGCAACGCGTGCGTACGGATCCGATGTTAGAAATAGCAACCAGTGCATGGAAATTGAAGCGAACTGTCAATACTGGTTTTATAATTATTACTCTATTTTAAATCCAAATAAGAATAAAGGAATTTGAAAAAAGACCAATTAGATTCTAGTGTGACTTCATCCCTGGTGCTGCCTCCATTTTTTTCTTCAAAACTAGGGAAAGGCTTCTATTCCAACTTCTTCCTTATAAGGAAAAAAAGCAGGAAATGGAGACAGGTCATGGACCTCAGACAGCTGAACAAATACATCAAGAAACAATCATTCAGAATGTTGTCCCTTCAAGAGGTTCTCTTATTGGTGAACAAAGATTTCTTAGCGTCCCTCGATCTCTTGGATGCATACTTCCACATACCCATTCATGCGAAGCACCGTCAATTCCTGAGGTTCAAGGTGGCAGGGTATCACTATCAGTTCAAAGTTCTACCCTTCGGTCTTCGCTCAGCTCACAGAGTTTTCACTAAATGTATGGCTCCATACATTTCTGAGAAGGCAGGGCCACCAGGTTTATCCCTACCCGGACGATTGGCTGGTGAAATGGCCCACGTTCTGCTTTGCAAAAAGATCTACATGGGCTTGTCAACGGCTGTTCTAGTCTCTAGGCTTGCAACTCAAGGTAGAGAAATAATGTCTGATCCCAAGCCAGGAACATGTTTTTCTCGGGGTGGTACTAGACACCAGGTTAATTAAGGCTTTTCCAACTCCAGAAAGAAAGCACAAGATAATGCACTTGGCAGCCCTTCTGTGCACAAAAGAGTCCGCTTCTCTGAGAGAGTACAAATCTTTGCTAGGGATGCTGTCATCATGCATCCCGTTGATTCCAAATTGTCGTCTGCACATGAGACCTCTCCAAGAGCATCTGGACATGCAGTGGATTCAAGTGCAGGGCTCCTTCGAAGACATCGTCCTAATCACTCAGGCAACGAAACAGGCTCTCTAATGGTGGGAGAAAGAATGCAATATCTCTCCAGGCCTTTCGTTACAGACGTCTCAGCCCAGTTATGTTATGTCTTCGGATGCCTCAATGGACTGTTGGGGAGCGCATCTTCAAAAATTGCAAATCCACAGGAAATGGTCTGTTCTGGAAACAAAAATGCACATCAATCTCTTGGAACGGAGGGCAGTTTTTCTGGGACTATATGCATTCCTACATACATACATACATGTTGAGAAGAGAGTCCCCCTCCAAACCCTGGTTTACCCCCTTGTTAGGGAGTCTCAAGCACAGCTGCAAAGTTGCAGAAAGGTCCTGGCGCTCCGGCGGATACCAGCTCCACTACTTCTCAGATCTGAGCAAAAACGCTATTATAGAGCGACTGGGGAGGCCAAGGGCCTGTACTTTGCTGCTCGTATTGAACGAGCAAACAACAACGCCAAAGAGATCTTTGCCATAGTGCAGTCTTTCCTTGCCCCTAGTGCTCAGGTAGCTGTGGCCCCTCCTTCGGACACTTGGTGCAACACCCTGGCGTCTTTTTTCAAGGACAAGATCATCAGCATCCAGGAGACCTTTCGGCCTCTGATGAAGTCGGCTAGCACTGAGCTGGTTCCCACCCTGCCTAAGCTCTCTCCTCTCTCCTGCTTCTCTGATTTTTGTCCTATTGAGTTATTTGACTCTCTTAAAATCCTTAAAGCCCTCAAGTCTGGCTCTCCGCACGATCCGTGTGCCGCCATATTACTTTCCGATTTGGCTATCACCATCTACTCCGAGGTTAACTATTTGGTCAACCAATCTCTTAGGGAAGCTCTTGTCCCCTTGGCATGGAAACATGCCCTTATTCTACCACTTCTCAAAAAAGCCCTCCCTTGATCCTCTGCTCCCAGAGAACTACCGTCCTATTTCACTCCTGCGCAGTTTGGCCAAAGTTTGCGAGAAGGCAGTCACGTTTCAACTGACTAATTATGTTGAGGCGGCTGGCGTGCTTCATCCTGCGCAGTCTGGATTCCGTGCCTCCTACAGTACCGAATCCGCTCTGTTGGAGGTTTCGGAGTCGATTCGTGAGTGTCTGGACGCCGGCGGGAGAGAGGCACTTATACTGCTGGATCTCTCGGCGGCGTTCGACACGGTGCCTCACGCCATGCTCCTCGACCGCCTCTCGGTCATTGGAGTGTCTGGGAATGCTTTGCTCTGGATCAGGTCCTTTTTGGAGGGTAGGTTGCAGCAGGTTTGGCTCCCTCCGTGCGCTTCGGTTCCCCCGACAGTCACCACGGGGGTACCACAGGGGTCGTCACTTAGCCCTCTGCTTTTTAATATCTATGTGACTCTGGCGGAGTCCTTGGGGGCTAAAGTGATGGCCTACGCGGACGATACCCAACTGCTGTTTACCTGGAACAAAGCAGACGACTCGGTGGTCAAACCTCATCAGTGTCTGTCCTCGGTATTTCAGTGGCTGGCCAATGCACAGCTGAAATGCAATGAGGCAAAGTCGGACGTTTTGCTGTTCGGCTCTTTTTCCTCTGAGTTTAGAACAAGACTTTGGCCCTCGGGCTTTCCATGTCCCCCAGCGATCAATGGAGCCATCAAAAACCTCGGTGTGTGGTTTGATGAAAACCTGAACTTTGCCTCGCATATAAAAAAAACTGGCTGGCACATGCTTTGGGCTTTTGCAGAATCTTAGGAAGTTTCTCCCCTTGCTCCCAGACAGGGCTAGAGAAACGGTGGTGCGTGCTTTGCTTCTCTCCTGTTTAGACTATGCTAACGCCCTCCTGGTAGGGAGCCCTGGCTACCTTGTAAGGAAATTGCAGGTGGTCCATAATTCGGCAGCTAGACTTCTGGGCGGCCTGTCTTCCCGGCAAAGTGCCCTGGAACAACTGCGGGCACTTCATTGGCTCCCCGTCCAGTCACGTCTTAAATTTAAAATGTTGTCAATTGTACAACAGGCCCTTTATGGTCTGGGCCCCAAGTATCTGCAGGTCAGATTCTCCTTTTACATTCCTAGGAGACAGTTGAGGTCATCCTCACTGCTGCTCATGCAGACCCCTAAATTTGAGCGTGTTCGCTTGGGGGGCAATTCATTCGCCCTAAGAGCCTGCCTTGCTTGGAACGCCCTCCCCCTGTCTTTGAGGGCCATTCGTGATCCTCACCTGTTTAGGAAATCCCTGAAGACCCTGCTGTTTTGAAGAATTTTGTTGGATGGCTGCCTTTTCTGTTGCTAGCGCCGGGACACACTCGAGTATCTGCGCGCTCAATAAATTAAAATAACATAACATAACACATTCCTTCTAGGGATCCAAGGCACTTCTGTTCTGGGAAGAACAGACAACACCACAACCATGTTCTACCTAGCCAAACAAGGGGTCACCAGGTCTCGCACGTTATCAGTAAATATGGAGATGGCTAATCCGGCACAAGATAACATTGCAGATAGAGCATGTTCCAGGCATGGACAATGAGTGGGCGGATTCTTTAAGCAGGACCAACTCCCAATGTCGAATGGGAATCAGACTGGAAGCAGCTACGGTGAATTTTCAAACTGAGGGGTACTCCGGAACTGGATCTCTTTGCGACAGTAAACAACAGAAGGTGCGAAAAGTTCACCAGCAGATTTCCTCAGGCCAACTCTTGGGGAAACGCTCTGCATATGCAATGGACGGGAATGTTCACCTATGCTTTCCTGCCATTCCCTCTCATCCCAAGGGTACTGAGCAAAATGAAGAAGGAACCATGCCATCTCATTCTTATAGCTCCGGCATGGCTGAGGCATTTTTGGTACCCAGGACTTCTGCTGTGCTCAATCTCTCCGCACATTCTTTCAACCACTGCCAAACTTGCTGTCCATGAAAGATGGTCAGATAGTTGACCCTCAGAGAACATCTTTGAGTTTTTCCGCCTGGAACCTCACCACTATGAATTTACAGATCTAGACATTGCTCTGGATTGCAAGTTCATCCCATAACGTGCCAGAGCTTCTTCCACTAATAAGTCATACGCTGCAAAATGGTGGACATTCTGCGACTGGTGTGTTGAAAAAGGTATACATCCTTTACTGTCGACCCCAGAGCAAGTATTGCCTTACCTCCTTCTTTTGGCAAAATCAAAATTGGCTCATTCATCAATCGAAGTACACCTGGCTGCAATTTCCAGGTTTCGCATGAAACCGAGGGAACTCTTGTTGTGGTTGACTAGAGTGGTTCAAGAGTGCATGAAGGGACTTTTAAGAGTTTTTCCACCCTTAAAGCGCCCGGTGGTTCCATGGGAGTTGAACACAGTCCTCACTCAATGGATGAAACCGCCCTTCAAACCGATTCACAAAGCTGACTTAAAATTAGTCTCGTGGAAAATGGCACTCTTATTGGCCCTCACATCGGCTAGAAGAATTAGTGAGATTCAGGCTATCACTGTTGCTGAACCTTTTCTCCAGTTCAAACGAGATAAAGTAATGTTGAAAACAAACCCTCATTTTATATCGAAGGTTCCAACTTCTTTTCATCTAAACAAACCAATAGTGCTCTCAATGTACTTCGGAAATCCTTCCACCCCTGCTGAAAGGGGGTTACATTCTTCTGATGTGAAGCGATACCTTAAATTCTACATCCATAGAAAAACGACTTTCAGGAAATCGGATCAGCTCTTTGTATTTTTTACGTCTCCAAGGAAAGGGCAAGCCCTTTCAAGAAGTAGTATTGCATGTTGGATTTCTTCAGCGATTGTTTTCTGCCATAACAAAGCTGGAAGACCGCTGTCCACAAAAGTTGCTGTACACTCCACAAGAAAGATGGCAGCCTCTACAGCCTTTTTTGCCGGAGCATCACTTCCAGACATCTGTAGAGTGGCAACATGGTCGAACGTTGATAGATTCACCAAGCACTACTGCCTGGATTCGGCATGGAAGTCAGATGCTGCAGTGGGTCAAGCGATCGGACGTCTATTCACGTGCAGTACAGTTCTTTCATATCTAGTTCTTCTATTCTATTGTTGGATATTAGTCACGAAGGATGACTCTGATATATATATATGTATCCTCTTACAGCAGGCACTACATCTACCATCAGGCCACAGTGGTGGCCACGCCCACATGGGCAGAGCAACTTCTATTGAAAAGGTGTGCTGATAAACTGCCGGTTTCATTCACTGCCAAAGCCCAGAACCCCATGAAGAAGTGATTTCCTTGCACAAAACGCGTTGGTATGGACTACATGATTGCAAAGATGTCTGCTCCTGTTTTTGCCGTCGCTCAATAAAAGGTTGCAAGATTGAAAACTTACCTGGTGTGGTCTTCTTACAGCAGGCAACTTTGTTTGTTGGCTATTTGCGGCCCCGCCTGAGCCGCGAGAGTGACCCCGCTGTAATGTCCGTAGTCCAGCTGAGGTGCCAACCGGCATTTCCGCCATGGACAGGCAAGTGCAATTTGAGCGAAGTGAGTGGCAATCCAAGAACTGACATGCTGTTTGAGCACCCGCCTGGGAAATATTTGAAGTACGCAGGCTTGAATCACGGCGATTCACGGGAATAATACTCTGCACTACATCTACCATCAGGCCACAGTGGTGGCCACACCCACATAGGCGGAGCAACTTGTATTGAAAAGGTGTGCTGATAAACTGCCGGTTTCATTCACTGCCAAAGCCCAGAACCCCATGAAGTGCTTTCCTTGCATGAAACGCGTTGGGATGGACTACATGATTGCAACGATGTCTGCTTCTGTCTTTGCCGTCGCTCAATAAAAGGTTGACAGATTGAAAACTTACCTGGTGTGGTCCTCTTACAGCAGGCAACTTTGTGTGTCGGATATATATCTATATATATATATATGTGTATATATATATATATATATATATATATATATATATATATATATATATTCACTTAAAAAACCATAGGTTTCACACGTTATAGTTAGCTGGACATTTCACTCGTAAAAAACCAATGAAATTCCCCCGTTATAGTTAGTTCAGATAACTATAACTCGCGCGCCCGCAATCCACTGCTGATGACGTCACATATTACATCACTCATGACATGGTCAGTGGCATCACTCATGACATCACTGATGACATCATCCTTGTGATAGAGTGGCGGTCGCGCGAGTTATAGTTATCTGAACTAACTATAACGGGGGAATTTCATTGGTTTTTTACGAGTGAAATGTCCAGCTAACTATAACCTGTGTGAAACCTATGGTTTTTTAAGTGAATTTGCAAGGTTTTTTAAATGCTAAGTTATGTATTTATTATTTATTTATTTATTTTCCAAGGTTTTTCACCGTGCGCACGCTTTGGGCGCACGGTGAGCTGCACGCACCGTGTGCGCACCCCGCGATTTTTTTCAAAAATAATAAAATGTTTTTTTCACCCTTGGGGGTCCTTCTGTGACCCCCTGACAAAGGCTAGGGGGTCAGGAACTGTCTTCCCTGCCCCCTTTTCACATTTTCCACCTTTTTTCCACCTTTCCTTTTCAGTGCGACAGACAAAATGTCGGCCGACACTTCCTGATTTCGACCGATTCGAATGTTTACTGACATCTATCAACCAATCAGAATTTTGCTCGCGCATGGCATCGTGTGCGCACAGTGCGCGCACGGTGCGCGCGTATAGATATTTATATGCTTTTAAATGCTATTTTCTCAGGAAATACCGAACAGATTGACACCAGACCTGCAAAAGGCACTTCCCTAACCTGAGGACTACCTCTGCCAAATTTCAAGTATTTCTGTTCAGCCGTTCGGGCTGTACCTTCGACTAAAGGTCCTACGGAAAAATGCATGGGGAAAACGCGTTTTGGGACCCCCCTTTTTTCTCGGCCCCCCCTTTACGAATCACCCCGAGACTTTCAGGGTAGGAGCTGAGCGGAGCGCCCCATTAGTTTTGAAAATTTCGCGAGGATTCGTCAACCGGCGCCAAAGTTATTCAAAATAGAATTTTGAGATTTCCTATGGAAACACGATCCTAACTATAACTATCTACTGGCGACCGCCAGTAGATAATATATATGCATGTGCAGGATGTTTAGTTACATATTTTTATATATATACATATGTATTTATGAGTTTGTAGTTATTTACTTGCGTATAGTGGTATATTTGTATAAGTTATTCATAATGCATACAGAGGTGTCTTCGCCTATTCGCAATGATGGAACGAATGGGACTGCTATCTACTCTGATTCAAGCATGTGAATCTATGAAAGATTCAATACTGGAGAAAAAACAAGTTACTTACCTGTACACTGTGGTTTTCTTGTATTGATATATTTCATAGATTCACATGCAGCCCTCCCTCCTCCCCATATAGGCTTTCCACTCTTTTTACCTCATGCGACTTTAACCCTAACACACTGGTGCGTGAAATCTGAGGTATGGTGGCTCTGCTGGGGAGTTGAGGTCTAGGGCTTGTCTCTGATTGGTCAGAGTTTGGACCTACATAAAAATGCTGACGAATGTGAAAGTTTTCCTTTCTTTTTGATGGTTTTCAAATGTACTTTTATAGTACTGCTTTTCTAACTACCGTGAGACTCCCACCATGACGACAGGGAAGATTCAGGGATGTGAATCTATAAAAGATATCAATACTGGAGAACCACAGTGTACACGTAAGTTACTTGTTTTTTATTTCTCCTGGTGTGCTATGGTTGTTCCCTCAAAATAAAACTAGCAGGTTTTGAATCCTGTGATGCGTGTCACACGCAGATGTCTATGAAAGACGCACACTTGATTTGTTTGTAGTGCTTGGCGTGGGACCATGACTCAAAGACCTGCATAAACTGCTGCGCTGTGAATCTGAAACTCTGATGTTGGATGACCCAGCAATGCTCTTTATCCCGCAAAAGGTCCCGGGACCGCTTGCAGAGCTGCTCCCTCAATCGTCGTCCCACACACCAGTCCACGCCATCTGGTAAGTCCCACAAGCATAAGAAGTCCAAGAAGGCGAATCGCTCTTCGACGTCACTGCGCCAGTTCAAGTCTTCAGACCAGGCATGGGAACAGCGACAGCACTCCAGGCATTGCTCTTCTGCAGAGCCTGGGTCTACACACCTCCCAGAGTTCCCCGGAGCCAGATAACCCCCACCCAATTCAAGGAGTTTTATAAGGCCATGCACCGCGTATTTGGGTTGCCCAACTCCACTGGAGCGCCTTGGGCCTCGTAGGTTCAGAAGGGCTCCTGCTGGATATCTGCTGGTGGGTCTGCCCTCGGCACTAGTCTGCCCTATGGATCATAAATTGCTCTGTCCATGAGGCAACGACTTTCCACAAAACCAGCTCCAGTGCTGTTGTTCCTGGTGCTACCGACACCTTGCAGTGGCACTGACCCCATTGTCATTCGTGACACCGATATGGATCCCAGTAACTCAGCTGGCCACATGGATTCCGAGTTGAAGCCAGTAGCTTTTTCTTCAGATAGGGCTGGAGAGGGGGGTGATTTGGATGAACCAGAGGACTGGTATGAGTACCTTGAGGATATCAGTGGTTTGGACACCTCACCAGATGCTGGCTTGGTCTCTCTTCCTGCCGTGGCTACGGAAGAGTGAGTCTCTCTTGCAGTGGTGGTGCAGGAGGGGGCTGAGGTCGTGGACCTTACATTCCCCTCAGTGGCAGTCAAGACAAATGTCTTGGCTGAGGTGCTTCAGCCATTCAATAAAGTCCTTCCAGATGTCCTCTTTGGGGCCTGGTCCAAGCCCTGCACAGAGGCTCCTGTACACAGGGTTTCCTGCTGCCATCGCCCCACTCCTGGGGACCCCGGCTTCCTCATCCAGCATCCCACCCCAGAGAGCTTAGTGGTCCAGGTCTCTACTTCCTGAGTTAACCCTGGCACGTTCCCTTCCACTCCATCGTATAAGAAATCTCAATAGTTGGACACATTTGATAAGAGGATGTTCTCTTCTGCCAGATTAGCACTGCGGTCAGTGAACACTGCATGCCTATTGGGCCATAACACCCCCACTGTGTAGGTTTTGGTTGCGCAGGTGCTGCCCATGATCTTTGAGAAGGCCTTAACCATACTTACCCAAACCAATGACTGGCGAGATGCAGCAAAGTTCCCCATCCGATGTTGCTTGAGCACGATAGACACTAGGCAGAACGACTGCTTTGGCACTCAGAAGCCACACAAAAAGGCAGACTCAGTCTTGAGTGCTTTAAAGACAAGTGGGCTAAGGCCAGATCTTTGTGCTATCCATGGTTCCTCGTCAAACACAGTCTGCCTTCTGCGTGGCAATGGTAGGGTTTGCAAACTGCGTCCTTTCCCGCCCATCCACCAAGGCCAACAGGCTTCCCAGTCTTTTCATGGTTGCGGAAGCGCTTCTCACAAACCACGTGGAACCACCAGACAGTGGTCGGGCCAGTCCACTGCCTGCCTCCCCCACAAACCCATGGCAGCCGTAACCCCCATGCCACTTCATTTTACCCTCATACCAGCAGTGGGCGGCAGTATTTGCCATCATCTGATTCACTGGCAGTCTGTATCAGACAAGTGGGTTCTTCAAATCGTCCAGAGGAATTACTCCATCCACTTTCTGAACCCCCTCCTCCCGCACTCATGCTACCTTCTCACGAACGGTTGATGGAGGACCAGCTGCCCTTATTCTGTCAGGAAGTACTGGCTCTGTTGGCCAAAGGAGCCATTGAGAAGGTGTCCGCTTCAGAAGTCACGGTTGCTGTTCCTGTTACTTGCTGGTGCCCAAAAACGACATTGGCCTCCATCCTATTCTAGACCTGCACCATCTCAACGTCTTCCTGAAGAAGCAGAAGTTCAAGATGCTCACGTTATCTCAGGTCCCGTATGCCCTCAACTCAGGAGACTGGATGGTAGCGCTGAACTTGCAGGACGCCTATTTTCACATCCTCATCCTGCCTGCCTACAGGGGTTACCCGAGGTTCACGCTGGGCCATGAGGAGTTTCAGTTTGCTCTTCTTCCCTTTTGGCCTTATCAGTGCCCATCAGGTGTTCACCAAAGTGATGTCAGTGGTTGTAGCACATCTGCGGGGATCAGGGGCGCCAGCCTTCCCCTCCATTGACATTTGGGTGTTGAAGGTGAGCTTGCCACAAGCAGCCGTCTCCCACCTCCAAACTACGGGGACCTTCTGCCCTTTCTGGTGTTAACCATCAATGTTCACAGGTTGATTCTAATGCTCAGATCCCTTCAAATCCGTTTATGAATTAATCAAACAAATCTATTGGACCAGCTGTTGGACCTATACCGTCTGTATTGCTGGGACCTGGATCACCATTTTAAGCCATTAAAAACTGACTGTTGTATTCATTCTTACTAGTGTCTCCCAAGGTCAAACCCATCTTCTCATATAGTATGACCAGCTCAAATAGGCAAGAAGTTGTGAAAATGTGTGTGAAAGAAATAAAGGGGTTGTAAGAAAAAATGTGTGGAGGGCTTGGTAGTGCCTCACGGAAGTAACACCAAGGGAGAGAGCAGGATGGTACTCGCCTGCTCCCTCAGGTTCTCATCATCAGCAACCACCAATCCTCAAAAAAACGGTGAAAAAGTGGATGGAAACTATATGTGAACACGGTGCGAGGGTATGATGACAATTACTGCCTCTGCACTGGGTAATTTATCTCAATGTGCAGCAGGATCAACCCATATCAAAAATTGGAACTACGGGGTCAGTACTATTACTCCGCACATCACAAAATTAAAACCGAGCTAGATCGCACTGGCTATATACTTTTATTCGGTGCTGTGTGTCTGCTCATTAAAAGCCAACATGTTTCATTGCCAAAGGATAACTCAAGGCAATTTCTTCAGGGGCGTGGATCACTCAATCCACCCTGCACCAATGTTTCTCTATTTTAGTGTTCCTACGGGAGAAACAAATGAGAACACAGCCGCAATATAATTAAAAGGCACATGATCACACACTCTGAGAAATTCTCATTATGGAAGCCCCCTCCATGTCGTCACAATAATTACCAAGATACTGCCCCGTTTGGGCATACCTGTACCC
Organism: Triturus cristatus; assembly: GCF_964204655.1. Classification (NCBI taxonomy): domain Eukaryota; kingdom Metazoa; phylum Chordata; class Amphibia; order Caudata; family Salamandridae; genus Triturus; species Triturus cristatus. The sequence goes on from NC_140592.1 coordinate 782,836,252, forward strand.
TTGTGCGCTCGTGAGTATATGCACGTGTCGCTATCTCACTGGTTCTAGCAGTCACTGCCCACCGTCACACTGCAAGAAATATCGTAAACTCATCTTTAAAAGGGCATTTCAATATCATATGTTCCATCTTGCATCACTGATTACACAGACGCTACTGTCAATCCAAAGTTATGCTAATGTCCAAACCCCCGCTATTGTACTCAAATTCAACTAGCCAGGCATCATTATTAACAGAAAACTCCACTCAATGATCCGACTACTGCTCCCCTCCCGCTATGCTACTGATCTCTGCAGCTTCCGCTTACCGTGACCGCGTCGGTGTCTGGTCTTAACTCAGCACCACGCTGGTCCGGTCCACGGTTGAAGTATTTACCATTCCGGGCGCACCGCGTCATCTCATGCACCACCGGTCCCTCCCTCAAAGCTTCTAATCAGTATCTACTGACGGCAGAGGGAAAAACCGGCGCCATCTTAGAATGGACACCGCTTCACCATTGTCCTATTGATTTTGATGCTGCACACTACCGCCCTCAATATATAGATGATTTCTGCATATGCTTGCTACCATCAGACTTGAACTAAAATCATCACGGTGTATTGCCTCTTATTTTTAGATCTGTATTAAACTATTTATATTATCATCATATACATCGCTACATGTCAACTGTTAATGTGCTAAATTCTTCAATGCATGTGTCAAACTAACACGCGCATGCACGCTGTATTATAACATAGCCGATAGCCCAAAGTATCTAGATAAATGATTGTCTATTTTTTGTTTAAGTAACTTTATTTAGCACAGAAGGAACATATAGATCGTTACTGTTGTTCCCCCATGTGTGCGAAGACTGAATGTGTTCCTACTTTTCTTTACAACCAGGAGGAGTATACAGTGGATATGCAATAGGGGACAAGGTGCAGGGAGAGAAAAAAACTGATAGTGTGCAGATATCATACCGTTACAAGGCTGCCTTATCTATTTTCCTGCAGTGAAGTACATACATCAAGGCATCTAGAGAACATAAAAAAAAAAACGCATGATGATTCCTCGGTTACACATTGACCTTATTCCATTCAAGAAGGTCATTAAGACCAGTCTGGTCTACTCCCTCTTGGTAGATCCATTGTGCCTCTCTGGTGCTAAGCCTGGTTTCCATATTGTAGTGGTCACCCACTTCCCTCTCAAGCACAACCCACCGAACATCCTTCGGCGCGTACTTGAGTGCCTGAAAATGTTGCGCCAGTTTAGTTGTCAATTTGCCTGCACGCAATGTACTCAGGTGTTCTTGAATCCTGACTTTGACTCTCCGTGTTGTGAGACCTATATAGTGTAGGTTGCACGGACACGTGAGTCTGTAAATAACGTTTATGGTATTACAATTACTAAACTTGTTCAAATACCACGTTTTGTTACTAGCAAGGGTGACATTTTTGGTCGGGGCTGTAAGCTCACACACTGAACAACTCCCGCACGGATAATGTCCCTGTGGTACACCAGTCTCCCTATGTTCTTGCTTGGGTTGGGTATGCACTATGCGATCGCGGATATTGGCAGTTCGTTTGAAGGCAAATCGTGGTTGTGGCATGATCATGTTAGGAGTATTCAGCAGATGCCAATGCTTCCTGATACTTTGTCTAATTTTGGTAGAGAGAGGTCCGAAAGTTGTGACCACAGGGATACAATCTCCACTGTTCTTAGGTGTTCTTTCTAATAGGGCGGCACTCGAGTGTTCAGTGCTCGCTTTCTAGCCTGCTTAATAACCTTGTGGGGATAAGCTCGATCCTCTAATGTTTTGGATAGTACAACAGCCTGTTCTGAATATGTTTGTAATGATGAACAATTCCGCCGGTAGCGCAGAAACTGGCCCACCGGGAGATTATCTCGGAGGGCCCTGGGATGGTATGAGCTATAATGAAGCAGCCAATTTTTATTGGTTGGTTCTTCGTGCACATTAGTCACCAAATTGGTGTCAACTGCTTGAATTTCAAGGTCAAGATATATCGCTGTAGATCTATTTACAGTCCATGTAAATTTCAGACACTCATCCAGATTGTTGAGCCACTCCAAAAACTCATTGAGTCTACTTTGTGTGCCTGACCATGTGCACAGGACAACAAGCGGGGCAGTATCTTGGTAATTATTGTGACGACATGGAGGGGGGCTTCCATAATGAGAATTTCTCAGTGTGTGTGATCATGTGCCTTTTGAGTATATTGCTCCTGTGTTCTCATTTGGGTCTCCCGCAGGAACACTAAAATAGAGAAACATTGGTGAAGGGTGGATTGAGTGACCCACGCCCTGAAGAAATTGCCGTGAGTTATCCTTTGGCAATGAAACATATTGGCTTTTAATGAGAAGACACACAGCACCGAATAAAAGTATATAGCCAGTGCGATCTAGCTCGGTTTTAATTTTGGGACGTGCGGAGTAATAGTACTGACCCCGTAGTTCCAATTTTTGATATGGGTTGATCCTGCTGCACGTTGAGATAAATTACCCGGTGCAGAGGCAGTAATTGTCATCATACCCTCGCACCGTGTTCACATATAGTTTCCATCCACTTTTTCACCGTTTTTTTGAGGATTGGTGGTTGCTGATGATGAGAACCTGAGGGAGCAGGCGAGTACCATCATGCTTTCTCCCTTGGTGTTACTTTCGTGAGGCACTACCAAGCCCTTCACACATTTTTTCTTACAACCCCTTTATTTCTTTCACACATTTTCACAACTTCTTGCCTAATTTGAGCTGGTCATACCATATGAGAAGATGGGTTTGACCTTGGGAGACACTAGTAAGAATGAATACAACAGTCAGTTTTTAATGGCTTAAAATGGTGATCCAGGTCCCAGCAATACAGACTGTATAGGTCCAACCGCTGGTCCAATAGATTTGTTTGATTAATTCATAAACGGATTTGAAGGGATCTGAGCATTAGAATCGCCCTGCGAACAGGTCCTGTTGTTGTGTATAAATACAAGAGTGGGGGATGACCTGTTTTCTACCCCTTAGCTCCTTATTATAGATAGGTTAACCATCAATGTGCCAAAGTCACACCGGACTCTTTCTCAGATGCTCCCTTTCATCGGAGTTGTTTAGGACACAGTGCAGTTTCAGGCCTATCCTCCTGAGCGGCCGATCCATGATATTCAGGGTATGATTAAGATTGACTCTGATGCTGTTGGGCCTCATGGTCTCCTGCTTCCTGTTGGTAGCATATGCCTGTTGGTTTATGCAGGCTCTGCAGTGGGACATGAAGCCCTAGTGGGCGTAGCATTAGGGGAATCTCTCCAACATGGTCCAGGTCTCGAAGGGAACTGCAAAAGACTTGTAGTGGTTGCTGACGAACCGCGGCTGGGTCATCTGTAGACCCCGCTCGCATCCCCACCCAGAGATGACTGTAGTGGCATATGCATCATTCCTGGGCTAGGGCAGCCATCTGGGAGAAGTATTAATCAGAGGAGTCTGATCTCCGTCAGAATTCATGCTCCATATACACCTGATGGAACTGTGGGCCATGTGACTTGCATTAAAAGCCTTTCTTCCTTCGATCAAGGGAAGGCTAATTCACATGTTCAGTTAACCACTGTAGTGTCACTGCAACAAGCAGGATGGAGTGGGGTTGTGGACCTTTTGTCAAGAGGCTCTGCTTCTTTGGACATGACAGGAAAGTTAGGGCATTTTCCTGTTTTTTTTAACATCTTGTGGGCTCTCAGAATACCACAACAGATGAACTCAGCCGTTGAGGCCTAGCAGTTCACGATTGGCGACTATCGTGAGGTCGTGCAAGGTCTCTTCCGAGTCTGGAGAGGACCACAGTTAGATCTGTTCGCCACTGCCAAGAACACTCCATGTCATCAGTTCTGAACCCTGGAGTTTCCAAGGAGACTCTTGCTCGGAGACTCTTTTTGTCTCGAGTAGAGCTCAGACCTCCATTACACCTTTCTGCCGATACCACTCTTGCCAAATGTTTTCAAGATCAGGAACAACCAAGCCCAAGTCATTCTTATGGCTCCGATTGGACACGAGCGTTTGTTATCCTAAACTTCTGAGCTTGAGTATATGTCCATTACAGGGCAGGGTCCAAACCTGTGCACCCTCTGCCTTCATGCGTAGAGATTGAGCGGTGCAGTTGACAGCCTTCGACTTTCCTAAGTCTGTGACCTTATTTTGGCAGCCATGCGTCTCTCCACCCAGACGGTGTACGCCTGCAGCTGGTACAAATTTGTGGCATGGTGTGCACCACGAACATTGACCCTCTTACGGCAGCCTTATCCCAAGTTTTATTGTTTATTCTTTCTCTGGACCAAGTTACTTGTCGGCCATACATGCTTTGTTGGGGTTGCCAGGCCAGCCTTCTTTGCTTAAGTCCCTATTGTGGCTCGTTTCCTCAAGGAACTGAAACGCCTGTTTCCTCCAAGACCATTCATTATGCACCAATGGGACCTCGACCTGGTTTTAACAGTTTCTTCTGTGCAGACACCCTATAAGCAACTGCATAACTGTCCACTCTGGTTGCTCACCATAAAAACAGCTTTCTGGTGGCCACAACATCGGTCCAGAAGAGTCGGTGATCTGCAAGCACTCTCCGTGGACACTCCGTACATAGAAGTCTACCCAGACACCCTGTTCTGAGAACCTGTGTGTTCGAGGCATATGAGCTGCAGATTACACACTTTTGCATAGATCGCCATCTGGTGTTGGGCCGGGATGTTTGCAGTTTGTTTTTCCTCTTGGAAAGTCACTGGAAGTCACAAGGTTGGTGACTCCTCCCTTGGATCGTATTGCGCATGGGCTTTGGCTCCATCCTCAGATTGTTTTTTTCCGCCATCGGGCTCGGATGTAATACTTCGCGCTCCGGTTCCGAACATTTCCAGTTCGACGATCGAAGTGGAATCCTCGCTCATCGCTGTATTGTTCAGATCCTGATCTCCTCAATCACTTTCTCTTCGACACATCTTCGATTCCAGTCGTCGACGGCAGCCACTCCATTCAAGAAGTGCCCTCGATGTAGGTCCAAATTCCCCCACACCGATCTTCATGAGGTGTGCAACCTCTGCCTCTCCCCTGAACACGAGGCTCGAGACTGTCCCGCCTGCAAGTCCTTCAGATCGAAAAAGACTATCCGAGATCGAAGGGCCAGACGAAACATGGCACACTCCTCGACCTCCGTTACAGTCGACATCTTCGGGGACAGCAGCGCACCGAAGAGGACCTCGTCAGTGCTTCCGAAGCCGACGACTCGGATGTGGAGGACATCACCCCGGCGCAGAGGGTCGTGGGTACTATACCCCCTCCCACACCCGCGCCGACACCCAGAAAGGCTACGGTCACGCCTTCGCCTCCGGGCCTAGGCAAGACCAAAGAAACTGCTTCGAACACCCCACCTTCGGGACCGGTGAAGAAGCCTAATAAGCCTTCCGTTGGCTCGGGCTCGAGCCAGCCTGCCAGCGGTGCCGATAAACACACTTCAGCACCGAAAAAGAGACCGTCCTCCACCTCGACACCGAGCTCCGCACCAAAGCCCTCTGTGTCGAAGCCCAGCCTTTCGGTACCGACCAATCACCATAAGGCCCTCGGCACCGACACTCCCGCGCCGAAGCCTACCTCTGCGCCGACCAAAAAACCGGAGGTTCCAAAAAAGCACGGCACGGACAAGCCTAAAAAGACATCGGCCCCGAAACCTTCGGCGCCGATGGAACAAACTTTGTCTCAGGAACTGTTTACACCGGATCCCTTGCAAAAGACACTTACCAAGGATCCAAAAACTGGACATTTGGCACTTTCCTCTAAAAAGAGACATTTGGGCAAACCGGCTCCGCCTCCAACTCCTAAGAGGAAAGACTGTGCTACCTCCCCTTTCAGAGTGCCTTCCCCACCTCCTCCACCCTCTCCACCTCCGCCTTCTTCACCCCTGCCTCATCGCTCTCCGAACCCGTCTCCAGACCATGATGATCAGGGGGACCCATACTACGATCCAGGGGATGTGCCACAAGACCCCACCCCTACAGGATCCCCAGACCCATGGGACAATTATAATAATCCAGACATTCCAGATGTCCCACAAGATGACCTTTATCCATCCAGAATCGGTGTTTGGGGGCACCTTCTCCCCCGTCCAATCGCACAGCTTAGGTGACCCACTGGGCCCTTATCTGATCTTACCAACTTTCACCTGGTGATCCATATTAATCCAGATTTGGAGCTTATGCATGCATCTTAATTTGCACTTCTTCCTTCACACATGGAGTAGTTATGCCAATTTCCACAGTTTCTAGTGTTAAAGTCGGGCCATCCGAACCTCTTACAAAAACACGACTAATGCAAATTCGTCTGAGGCAGTGCTGTTTATTTAAAAAACCCAATGCATTTCGGGCCACTGGTGCCCTTCGTCAGGGGTCACTACAATAACAAAACAGAACAATCATTAGATTTTCATCAATTAACAGAATCACTATTTTATAGTTAATTGTATGTTGATTCAAGCAAGGACGTTATTTTTATATATATACGGTGTGCCATACTTCCTAATCTGGCGCTGTGGAGCCTAAAGATGCCAAAATGTTCCACGAACTAGCACTTTGTGCTATTCACTCCCTAATGTTTCCCAAAACCCATAGTATAACTTCTCCTCGTGTCCCTGTGTGAAAAAGATCTTGATATAGCGTCTAGTTCGTTCACAAGTACCTCAAAATATTGTTGTTTGCGCCTGGCATATTAATCTGCAGCTCGCACTTCCCATGAACCAAATGTGCCCTCACCTCTGTTCTACAAACATCAACACGTACACCCTCCAAACCTTACCGATCATTCCCACTATTTATCTGTTTGATCCATGCTGTACTAGCCCATATGACCATTTATATTCTTGCTCACATTCACCTCAAAAGCCCCGCTGTTGCGTTTGCTACTCTACAACCTTCGGAAAGCACCAATATTATCCTATCTACGCTGCAGCGTTGGTGTTCCATACCTGCCACTGCCGTTGTAAAACCGCCGGCTCCATGTTTGTCATTAAGCAGATACAGGAACCCACCCTAGATCCGCCTCTTATTTAAACATTACGTCCCTCCCTTTTTGGTCTACAATACTTAACATTTCCCGCCAGAAATACCGCATTCCCAAAAGGCCATCTCCACCAAAGGACTCATTAGGTTTTCACCACCTACTTCAGAGGGCGGCACATTATCACGGGGTAGAGCTACACACTGACCCGGTAGAGGAAGATTTCCTCCTCGACACCTTTGATACTGCACATAGGTCTACTTCCATACTACCTATGCTCAAGGGGGTAATAAAACATGCGCCAGGGGTTTTTAAAGACCCAGTCAGGGCTAGGATCATTAACCCACGTATAGAGAAGAAGTATAAAGCTGCCCCCACAGATCCTGCCTATATCAAAGGGCCAGCGCCACTGGATTCCCTAGTGGTCTCCACTGCACGGAAGAGGTCAAATACCCAGGCGTCAGGCGAAGCACCACCACCTGACAAGGAGTCAAAGCTACTGAACGCGTCAGGAAAGCACACTGCGTCACAGGCAGCCAATATATGGCATATCGCCAACACTCAAGCGCTATTGGCCAGATACGACAGGGCGCATTATGATGAACTAGAAACCATCATGCACCATCTCCCAGAAAAATACAAAAATAGGGCCAATGAGTTAATTCAAGAGGGTAAGACCATGACTAACACCTCTATACGCTGTGCCTTAGACGCAGCAGACACAGCCTCCAGGGCCATTAACACTAGCGTCCTCCTCCGTCGCCATGCTTGGCTGAGAGTTTCAGGCTTTAAACCCGAGGTACAAGCCTCCATATTAAATCGTCCATTTGATCAAGAATATCTATTCGGCCCAAAGGTAGATGAGGCCCTCGAGAAGATGAAGGACACAGATACGGCGAAATCTATGGGAGCCCTACAGTCACACCCTCCTAGACGCTCCTTTCGCCGCTCTTCCTTTTGGGGCACGGCCAGAGGCTACTCCTCAGATAGCGCGTCCACGTCCTACAAATCCCCTGCTCAATCCACCTTCGCAAGGGGTTATCAAAGAGGCGGCTATAGAGGCAATAACAATAAAGGCAGAGGCAAAACAAATACCGCCCGCTCTGCCACACCGCCTACCCAATGACTTCCCCCTGCTCCCTCCAGACCATCCCACTCCGGTCAGGGGCAGGTTACAAGATTTCCTTCACGTCTGGGAGACCATCACATCAGACAGATGGGTGACCCAAATTATTCGTTCAGGGTACTGCCTAGAATTGACATCTACCCCCCTCAACATTCCACCCAGGCAACGCCCAATGTCACAAGAACATTCCGCGTTACTAAAACAGGAAATAATCTCCCACCTACAAAAACAGGCGATAGAACAAGTCCCTGCCAATCAGCAAAATTTAGGGGTCTACTCCCTATATTTTCTGATACCAAAAAGAGACGAGACTCTACGACCTATCTTAGATCTCTGACCTCTAAACACATACATGCATTCGGACCACTTTCACTTGGTAACACTTCAGCAGGTACTTCCGCTCCTCTCCCAAGACGACTTTCTCACCACACTGGACTTGAAAGACGGATACTTTCACATTCCGGTACACCATGCTCACAGAAAGTACCTCAGATTTGTAGTGGACGGGCAACACTACCAGTTCAAAGTGCTCCCATTCGGGGTCACAACAGCACCAAGGGTATTTACCAAGTGCCTAGCGGTAGTGGCGGCACACCTCAGAAGACGGCACATTCACGTCTTCCCATATTTGGATGACTGGCTAATAAAAGCCACGTCCTACAACCAACGTGTACATCACACCGCCACTACCATCCAACTACTTCACCAGCTAGGCTTCAGTGAACCACCAAAAGTCCCAGCTAATACCATCCCACACAAAGCAATACCTCTGTGCCACCATAAACCCCTCAAAAGCCATAGCCTACCCCAACCCTGCCAGGATTGCAAGCATTCAGGCTTTGCATCAAAGATTCATACCTCAACACTCTCTCCCAGCAAGAGTGTTTATGCAACTGATAGGGATGATGGCCTCTTGCATTTTCATAGTGCCCCATGCAAGACTCCAGATGCGTCCACTCCAAGAGTGCTTAGCGCGCCAATGGAACCAGGCCCAGGGGCAACTGACAGATCTGGTGTTGGTAGACGGTCGCACCCATCGCTCTCTGCAGTGGTGGAACACCACAAATCTTTCCAGAGGTCGACCGTTTCTGGACCCGGTTCCACAAATAACTCTAACAGACGCATCGCTCTCCGGCTGGGGAGCTCATCTACTACACCTCACAGTGCAAGGCACATGGACGCTGCAACAAAAGTTACTCCATATCAGCCATCTGGAGTTACTGGCAATCTTTCTAGCCCTAAAATCCTTTCAGACACACATTTTAGGCAAGGCAGTCCTTATTCGCACAGACAACTTGACGGCCATGTACTACATTCAAAAACAAGGCGGCACACACTCTCCACAGCTCTCTCAACTAGCACAGAGCATATGGAGATTAGGCCTGGGCTAAATTTCCGTTCCGCTCGCGGAAATTGCGACAATTTGAAATTTCGCGTTCCGCGGAGAGCGCAAAAATTTCAAAATTCTCATTCCGCAGCTTAGCGATAATTTGTTTCTTGCTCGCGCTGTAAAATAATACATTCTCGCACACGCGCGATCGCCTTACCCGAATCCTTGCGTTCGCCGACAAGTTTTCCCGATCTGGTCGCGTTCTCCACGAGATGTTGGATTGTTGGTAGCCATTTGCGCTGTCTCGCGACAGTTCGCGCCCGCAGTAATGTCATTGGTCCCGCGATCACGTCTTTCTTCTCGCGATCATGCACCGCGAGAAGAGTGAAAACAAGATGGCCGCGCCCGCGAGCAACCGCATGGGTACGTTGGCGAGCCGCGACCATGCAGAAAATACCGCGAACGGGCGGGAAAAAAACTTCCGATTCTTCGCGATATTTCCGTGTGTTTGCGGAGATTTGTAACATTTTCGCGATAATTTGCGAAAGTGACTTTCGCAAATTCCGCCCACCTCTAATGGAGATGGGCTATTCCACACAAAATCTTTCTCCTAGCCCAACATGTCCCAGGAGTCCAAAACACCATGGCAGATCTGCTCAGCAGACAAAACACAGCAGATCCACGAGTGGGAACTTCACCCGCAGGTTCTTCACCCGTTCTTTCAGATGTGGGGGCATCCACAGATAGACCTATTCGCCACCCACAAAAACAAAAAATGCCCAAGCTTCGCCGCCAGATACCCACACCCATTGTCCGAATGCAATGCGATATGGATGAACTGGTTAGGCAAATTTGCGTACGCCTTTCCACCTCTCCCACCAATTCCATTAGTGGTGCAAAAGCTACAACAGCACTCCCTCACACTGATTCTAGTAGCTCCAACATGGGCCAGACAACCGTGGTACACCACGCTGTTGGAACTCTCGGTAGTGCCACACCAAAAGTTACACCTCTCACCATGCCTCCTAACCCAGAACCATGGAGAGATCAGACACCCAGACCCAGCTCAGCTCAACCTTGCGATCTGGCTCCCGAGATCCTAGAATTCAGATACCTTAACCTTCCCCCCGACTGTATGAACCTCATCAGAGAAGCTAGACGCCCTACCACTAGTGGAAAAGATTTGTTGTTTATTGCCATAACAACACAATCAACCCTCTAGACGCATCTATACAGCACATCATATGCTACTTGCTCCATCTACAAAGGTGTAACCTAGCATATACATCCATTAGGCTACACCTCGCAGCAATTGCCGCTTACCTACAAAACAGACAGCACCTATCACTTTTCAAAGTGCCTGCCATTAAAGCCTTCATGGAAGGCCTCAAACGGATTATTCCCCCCAGAGTACCACCCTCACCTGTGTGGAACTTAAATATAGTTCTCACAAGGCTAATGAGACCGCCTTTCGAACCTTTGCATCAATGCGAACTGCAATTTCTCACATGGAAAACAGCTTTCCTTGTAGCCATCACTTCCCTTAGAAGGGTCCGTGAGATACAAGCACTTACTATACAAGAAACTTTTCTCCAAATGCACCCGAACAAGGTGGTCCTCCGTACCAACCCAAAATTCCTACCCAAAGTCATTTCACCCTTTCATCTAAACCAATCGGTAGAATTACCGGGTTTTTTCTCGCAACCTCAAACTGTTGCAGAAAGGGCTCTACACACACTGGATGTTAAAAGGGCCTTACTTTACTATATCCAGAGAACACAACCTTTCAGAAAGACAAAACAACTGTTTGTCTCTTTCTCTCCACCACATAAAGGCAACCCCATCTCTAAATCAGGGATAGCTAGGTGGATTGTAAAATGCATACAGATTTGCTACCACAAAGCAAAACGCACGCTATCTGTTCCCCCTAAAGCCCACTCTACAAGAAAGATAGGGGCTTCTATGGCTTTTCTAGGGAACATCCCATTAGATGATATCTGCAAAGCAGCTACATGGTCAACACCGCGCACTTTCACTAAACATTACTGTGTAGATGTGCAAACCAAGCAACAAGCTAGTGTGGGCCAGGCTGTACTAAAAACACTATTTCAAACCACTGCAACAGATACCGGTGGTCGCCGCTAGGGTTGGGAACTGCTATATATTCTATGCAAAAGTGTGTAATCTGCAGCTCATATGCCTTGAACGCAATATGCTACTTATCAGTATGCATCTGTTCTTGGCATATAGAGCTGCAGATCTACACACGCCCACCCACCTGTATCTGTTCCAGTCTATCTTATTTAGATACAACACACATGGGTTTCTTCACTGTTATTACTACGCTCCATCTTTCCCTGTTGGCGAAAAACAATCTGAGGATGGAGCCGAAGCCCATGCGCAATACGATCCAAGGGAGGAGTCACCAACCTCGTGACTTCCAAAAACTTACAAACTGCAAACATCCGGGCCCAACACCAGATGGCTATCTATGCAAAAGTGTGTAGATCTGCAGCTCTACATGCCAAGAACAGATGCATACTGGTAAGTAGCATATTCTTCCTTCTGAAGGTAGTGACTCCTTTCCATATAGGCCAAAATAACACCCTACCTACTTTCTTTGCAGTGCCTCACCCTTCTAAAGAAGAGGGGAGACTCAATTTGGAGCCAAAAAGACCATTGTTCTACTTTGATTGTACTAGAGTCTTCCGGGTGGATGATCAACTGTTTGCTGGGTATTTTGGGGTGAAGAAAGGAAAGGCTGTGCACAAAAGGCCTATTTAATGATGGATAGTGCTCTGCATAAATATCTGCTGTGCACTGCCCAAAAAGCAACCCCCAGAGGGTTTGCACATTCCAGCCGAGCTAAGTCTGTGACCACTGCGTGGGCTCGTGGAGTCCTCGTCATGGACAGCTATTGGACAAGAACGAGGGCATCTTTACAACATGTTCATCAAGCACTATTGCCTGTACGGTAAGGTACGTCGGGATGGGCACTTTGTCAGTATGTCCTGCAGGACTTTTTGTTATAATATGGTCATAGACACACCTCCTGCGGTGTATTGGTTCGATATCTAAGGTAAGGAATCTTCAGTAACGCCTTATCTGGTAGAGACTAGCTACAGATTCCTTATCGACCCCCCCCCCCTCCCCCCAATCATCCTCGCTCTGTGAATAGATTTCTACATAGGATGACCATTATGAGGTTTGTAGAGATGCACACCAGTTCATCAGCATTGTTCGAGGCTCCACTGTGCTGGCGTGTAATGATGGGGGAAAAAAACTGATGTCAGAGTGTGGGGTGGCGTGTATATAGGCCCTGCATATGTCATGGTGTGGATGATGCTAGAGCAGACCAACGCTACATGCGGGCACACAGGAGGGTCTGCTCAAGAATTTCCGGGTCCAGCCTAACGCTTGGGGATAATTCTAAAGTAAGGAATAAGGGGCTAAATAGTCTGTACCAAATAAGGCATTATCAAAGGTAAGTAACTTGTCCTTTTTCACCAAAGTTGATGTTTGTAAGGGATTCTGAGAAACATTTCCTAGTGAAATCCACGCAAGTCACATGCCCCTAGACTCCCCTTGTTGTCCAATTTTCAGAAATGTGCGGGTTAAGTAGGTTTCTCTGGGTGGCAGCACATTGAAGCCCCAAAATCCACAGCTACCCACATTGAGAATAGGTGATTTTCATTGGCTAACGTTTGTCTCTGTTACGTCCTTTGCACTTTCCAATCGTGGGTGCTAGGTCCTCCCACAAAAATTGGGTTCCATTTTTATGTAGAGAAATGTGGGAACTGTACGTGGTTGTGCAATTTGTGGATCGCAACAGATTTCAATAAAGGAGTGATCTTAGCTATATGTGCACATTTCCAAGTTTTACAGGGCGTTGGGGTGAGTGGGATCAATGCAAGTTATACCACCCTGGACACTGTTCAGTTCAAAAGAAAAACGAGGAGTTGTTACTGAACTTTCAAAATAACACCATCACTCACACAGGTTGGTTTTGGCACCCCCAGAAGTGCTAGCATTAAAGAGCAGATACTAATCACAGTATCAGAATATTGAAACAAAGCCAACGAAGGTGAGTTACAAAGCCTCGGCAATGCATCACCTGTTTTTTTGGACATTCATGCACACCACACACGACTTTCATACCGCCAGTTATGGCTTCCAACCAACACTTCAGTGCACTCATGTCCGCATACCACCACCATTCGAAGGCCCATCATATTCATACGCCACAGGACTGAATCCCCAATCAAACCAACTCTCACCCATTCATCAACCAACTTGCATACAACCACACCACAAGCAAACCTCTACAAACATATGGCCAGACAAGTTGACGGTTGGTGCATCAACCTTCAAAAATGAAAAAGAAATTGACTACCGGTCAAGTATCTGCCTTCAAATTCTAAGCATTACCGAACGTGCGTCTAATGAGTCTTTACTAACGAGTGCACTCACTGTACTAATTCCAACTCCTTCCAGTTTGATGATGCAAGTTCGGGGTTTCCGAGACTGCCTATAAAGGTCAACATTGTTCGAGCTGAGTGAGCAGATCTACCGTTGAAACTATGACACTGAGAAAGACTATTCTAAGTTCCCTAAAGAGCATCACGTTTTTGACATACAGGGTAGTCAGTGAAAATGTGGCATAAGTCCAGTCCACTTTTATGCACAATGGAATGACTGTAATGCACTTGCATCCGGTAAACTGAACATCTACGATGTTCTGACGGAGGATGAACATGGTAAGCAGGTCATATGTCACCCACACGTCTAGCATTGGGTAAAGAGTTCTCTATAATGTATTGTGTATTCATAAAGCACAAAATCACCTGGGAGGGCATCCTGTCGCAGACACAGGAGCAGTCAGGGCTGATCCATGGACACACCTAGAGCCAAGTGTTCAGCTTCATGTGGAATTAAATATTTTTAGAGGCAGCCCAGATGTGTTGGGGCAGGTCATTCCAGCCTTTCGGAGTAAGGTAGGAGAAGTCACTGATTCCTGTTCAGATGCTGCATGTGTCTGGAATGTGTGCAAATCTGGCTGAGCAATGTGTCTGGAAGGTTTCTGAAATCTCAGGCTGTTTTGAGGTTTGCTAAGTCAGTGCTGTGTAAGTCTTTGAATGTGTGTGTGTCCAGGGTTTGAAAAGAGCTATTGATGGGGAGCCAGTAAAGCAGTTTGCGATGCAGGGTGTGTGCATGGTGGGAGGGTGAGGCTAGCTGATGTGTTCTGTATGGTTTGTAGTCATCTGCTTAGTTGAGTGAGGAAGTAATTCATTATCTAGGTGAGTGCAGTGCCGATAGGGTTGAGTCCTTTGGTGAAGATAAAGTGATGGCTTATGTAGCTGGACTATCTACTGGACTATCTGCCTTCCACCTATGTGATATCCTTGTTAAAGCACACCTAGCCTAAGCTTTTCCTACCTGTTCATCAATCAGTCAGGGAATTGTAAGCGCGCTACTCACCCGAAAGTGACTCTTTTCTTCATTGGGAGCCAGTGGAGACTTCGTAGGTGTTGGCTAATGTGTTCGTGTCGGGGGATGCCGAGGACGAGTCTGGCGGCGGTGTTCTGTATTGTCTGGAGTTTGTGAAGTAGGGACTTGTTGATGCCGGTGAAGTGTGTTTTCATAGTCCAGTCTGCTGGTGATGAGTGCGTGGGTGACTGTCTTCCTTGACTCAGGGGGGATCCACTTGAAGGTCTTGCATAGGGTGTTGAAACAGATGGAGGTGACGGCATTGACCTGTCGGTACATGGTGAGTGATGAGTCGAGTACGATGCTGAGGTTCTTGGCCTGGTCTGAGGGGGTAGGTGGGCTTCCGAAGACGATCGGCCACCAGGTGTTATCCCATGCAGAAAGGGTGGTGACGAGGACTTCTATCTTCTCGGAGTTGAGCTTCAGGCAGCTGTTGGTCATCCAGATTGCGACGTCTTGCATTCCTTTCTGGAAGCGGAGTTTGGCACTGGTGGAGTCTTTGGTGAGGGAGAGGATGAGCAGGGTGTCATCGGCGTAGGATACAATGTTGAGGCCGTGTTGTCGCACGATGGCTGCGAGGGGGGCCATGCAGATGTTGAAGAGGGTGGGGCTCAGTGATAAACCCTGTGGGACTCCGCAGGTGACTTTCGTGGGGTTGGAGAGGAAGGGTGGGAGTCTGATCCTTTGGGTTCTTCCGGTGAGGAATGATCGGATCCAGTCCAGGGCTGTTGCTTGTATGCCTGCGTCATGTAGTCTGACACATAGTGCGCGTTGGGAGACGGTGTCGAAGGCCGCTGATAGGTCGAGTAGGATGAGGGCTGCGGCGTGTCCTTGGTCCAGGAGGGTGCGGATGTAGTCTGTGGCGGCGAGTAGGGTGGTCTCTGTGCTGTGGTTGCTTTGGAAACCCGATTGGGACGGGTCGAGGACAACGTTCTCTTCAATGAATCGTGTCAGTTTCCTGTTGACTGTTTTGTCTGCAACGTTGGCTGCGAAGGGGAGGAGCAAGATGGGCCGATAGTTCTTGAGGTCGGTGGGGTCAGCTGTAGGCTTCTTGAGCAGGGGTCTGACTTCTGCGCGCTTCCAGTCATCTTGCAAGGTGCCTGTTTTGAAGGTGGTGTTGCTGGTGCGTTGTAGTTCGGGTGCGATGGTGGCCGCGGCTCTGTGGTAGATGTGAGGGAGGCAGGGGGTCGGTGGGGGCCCCCCCGAGTGGATGCTTTTCAAGGTCGAGGCGGTGTCTTCGGCCGTGATCGTTGTCCAGTTAGAGATGGGGGGCTGGCTGGTGTTTCTGGAGGGCCGTCTGTGGCACCTGGTAGATATTCTATGAAGTTGTCGTAGAGGTTTTTGATCTTGGGGTGGAAATAGGTTCTAAGCTTGTCGCAGAGGTCTGTGGCTTCGCTGCATGGGTTGGTGAATCCTTGAATGACACTGGACAGTTCCTTGGAGTTGGTGGAGTTGGCCAGGATTTTGTTGTGCATGTAGTTCCTCTTGGTGGCTCTGATCTGGTTGTGGTAGTCCGTCATGGCGTCCTTGTAGGTGGTGTGGTTTTCGGTTGTCTTGGTGTTTCTCCAGGTGCGTCTGTCTTCTTGGAGAGCGGTGGTGAACCAGGCGGCTTTCCTGGGGTGTTGTCTGGGCTGCGTAGTGGGCGAGCTCGTCTGCGCAGTTGGAGATCCAGGTGTGGAGTTCTCTGGCTGCATAGTTTGCGTCAATTGCCCAGGTGGGGTTGTCTCGGGTGAGGGTGGAGTTAAGTTGCTCGTCGGTAACCTTGCTCCAGTTCCTTTGTGGTGGGCGTGGGGCTG
Organism: Triturus cristatus; assembly: GCF_964204655.1. NCBI lineage: Eukaryota > Metazoa > Chordata > Amphibia > Caudata > Salamandridae > Triturus > Triturus cristatus. Next base: position 782,852,994 of record NC_140592.1, read on the forward strand.
GTTTGGGTGCCTTGGGTTTATTGATGGCGAAGTGTACGCAGCGGTGGTTGGTCCATTGCGGCTGCGTTGTGTGGCTGAATTGGACGCTGTTTCCTGCCGCGAAGATGGGTTTGAGGGTGTGTCCTGCTCTGTGGGTCGGAGTGTTGATGAGTTGTTTAAGTCCGATGCTGGCGAGGTTGTCACGAAGGATAGTGGAGCTGGGGTTGTTGAGGTGGAGGTTCAGGTCTCCAATGAGTATGTAGTTTGTTGAGGCACTGGCGTGGGGTGCGATTAAGTCAGTGATGGCGAAGGGTGTTAAGCTATCGGGGGTCTGTAGGCGAGGATTCCTTGGAGTGTGGCTTTGGGGGTGGTCTGGATCTGGAAGTGCAGGTGTTCGGCGGAGGGAAAGGTTTCGCTGTAGGTGGTGAGGTGGAGGGTGCTCTTGTGGGCGATGGCAAGGCCCCCTCCTGGGTGATTTGGGCAGTCTTTACTCTGGATCTTGTTTCCGTCTGGGAATGGCGGTGCTGATGTCGGGCGAAGGATGCGTTGGTCCAGGTCTCTGTGGAGAAGGTGATATCGGGCGAGAGAGAGTTGAGTAGGTTCCAGATTGCCATGGCCCGTTTGTGTATGGAGAGTACGTTGAGGATGCATTTTTGGGTCATCGCCAGGGTGGCAGTGAGGGTCTGGCGGCAGTGGAGGCAGGAGAACTGGCCGTGGGTCTTGTTCGGCGAGGCCTGATGGCATTCTCTACGTCTTCCAGGGTTGAGTGCGAGGAGGGTGGTGGTGTCGTAGCGATGGGTAGTGGGAGGTCCGGGGTTACTGGCACTGGTCGCGGATGGGCGCAGACGGGCTTGCCTTTGGCGCACCAGCGGTGCGGCTGCCATTAAGTAGGGTAGGTGGGAGGGAGGAGAGGTGGGAGCAGGGGAATTCTGAGGGAGGGGGCTGCAGGAGCGAAAGGAACACGCAGCCACGAGAAAAGAAAAACAGTGGTGGAATTAGAGCAAGACACAGATGGGCACAATAACAGTGGCACAACAGGGAAAACTTAAGAAAAAAAAGGCTGAGAAAGGTTACGGTGGTTGCAGGTAGTCTTGTCCCAGTAGGAGCAGGAGCGGACAGCAGCCTCGAACCTCCCAAGGAGGAGGTCGGGGTCTGGAGGCAAGAGACGGCACAGCGGAGCTGCGGGGAGAGTGTGGACCTAGACCCAGGGTCAGAGGTCTTACTCCGACCCTCGGTCTGGTCAAGTCTCTGTTCCCTACAAAATCCTGACTAATCTTGTGTAGTTGCCAAGTGAACCTATACTAAACACTTGATGCTCAGGAAAACATGTATTTCAGTCACCTTCAGCGCATTCATTCAACGCTTTCCATTTTGTGGATGCAATTTGGGGGGGTCCGAGGCTGCCTTGCAAGGCCCACGTTCCTCAAACTGAGCGAGCATATCTACCTTTGAAACTAATTCAAACATGCTGGTGACCACTGCCTAAAAACACTTCAAAAACTATTAAAGGCTTTACGTTCTTTCCACACAGGGTGTACTCCATGACAATGTGGCTTATGTTCTGTCCACCGTTGTGTGCAGTGTGGTAACTGTAAAGGGCTTTTTCTAATGGTGGATGAGGGTGCCGAGCAGGCCATAAGCAAGTACATGATTTCCTCAATTAGAGGACACAAAATTCTATGGCTGCTTGCCTAGTGAAGTAATGGCCTATGAACGGTATGTATCCATGTACAGTCTTTGAAAAGCATATGTTACGGCAGCTCTACCTTAGTCAGTCTTACTATACTTCACTTTTATGTGTTAAAACAAAGAGCAAATATGAGAAAACAGGGCTGGCTGAGCTAGGCGCTGGGGACAGTAATGACGACTCTCCTGCTTCTTTCCTTGCTTAGAGCAGACTCTGCAGTGACCACATGGTCAAGTCTTTCTAGTCACTGCAGGAATGCTGACAGCATATTGTCAATCCTGCAGCCGTGCCTCATCCTCCACAACATATGAGGAAGAGGCTGCTGCTTCGGTAGCAGTAAGACTTTTAATGACGGTCAACTGAAAGCTAAGGAAAGATATGGGTCTTCCTGTGGTGGTCTGACAATAAACCACCTATTTATTTTATGTTTACAACGAGATCCGGTGAGTTAACAGCTTCTTATACTAAGTGTGAGTTTTACAATTCGCATTGAATGACTGAAAAACCTGGATATTCTTATCCCCTCCGCCCATATACTTGTTGAAATCAAGTATACAGCTGGGCTTGTGAAATTCAGCCATCTGACTACAAGCACTCAATTGGAACACAACGCAAGGCTTCTGGATTTTTGGTGCTTCTTTCAAAGAAGCTGCTGCGGGAATCCATTGCGGTGACAACAAACTGTAACTCATGCCACAGTGCCATCTTTGTACAGCTCACTGAACAGTTCTACTCTCACAGAGACATTGTGGACATAAAGGATATAACCTTTATAAAGAAGAGGCTGGACAAGCTCCCATACAATCTTTGCCAAGACTCCTAGTGTCGGAAGGCAACCTATATGGTTTACAGCAGAGCTTTTCCTGGCTGTATACACTCTCAAGCTGTATACATGGCCAGTAGACCTCTCACAGCATGTACAACTGGATGCCATAGATAACTCTTCTGCTCACAATGCAGTGCCTGAACACCACTCTTTTTACAGGTTCAAGGACTCCTCAATGGCTATTTTCTTTCCAGGAGTATAAATCTCTGGAAACCTGGCAGACAAATCTTCCATGACAGGCTGCATTTTGGAAAACCTGTCGTGGTCTGGATGGTCCTAGGGCAATGCAGCAGAATTCTATGTCAGGACCGGAGGCCAGGATTATGCTTTTCTTTCTTCACTTTATTGGTAGCAGCCCTTCAAAGTCAAATAAACTAACATTCCCATGAACCATAGGGAATGAACACAAAAAAATCAGAGTGTCCACATTGTAGAGTGTCCTCATCTGTGCACCAAGCAGGAGTCCCCAGCGTAATGATAGTCCTCTGTTTTTGGCAACCCTTCCTCTTTCTTCGCTGCTTGCAGCCAAGTTGTCATCTTTCCTTATTTTCTTGATTCTTTGCTGATATTACTTGCAACTGTACATTTTTAGCATTTCTCATCGTTGTTCTAGCAAATGATTGGCATTTCTTGTTTCTGTTTTGCCTCGTCAGCGCTGGACTTTGAGCGCGTAGGGCAGCGATTTCCGTTTCCTTCATGGAACGGTTACGAGGAGCGCGCGCGCCATTCTTGGCAAATGCGTCTCTTCTATCTGTCATTGTGAGCGTTGTGACTGAGTGTATGTAATGAAATGCCGCTACTCTGCGTTTCGCTTCAGCCGCGGGAGTCGCTTCGAGCTCCCTAGCGGCGGTGTTTGGTGCTGGCTTGCGGTGGCTGGAGGTCGCCACCAGGGAAGGCGCATAACGACGTCCTGTGACGCGGCGGGCGCGCTTGTTATTCCAGACATTCCTGAAGCATCAGAACCCAGCGCTGCACTGCCACGCGAGCGAGCCTTGTCCTTTTGTCTGCCTGCTACGCCCTGACACGGGTCTGTACATTGCCAGTAGGCATTTCTAGTATCCTGACGCCCCACGAACGCCCGATTACTCGGGTCTGTCTCTGCCTTGAGGCAGCTTTGCAGGGAGTGTTCCTGCTTTGGGGTCAGTACTTTTTAGGCCAAAAATGCTTTGCTACACCAGAGTCTGTATAGCAGTTTCACTACAGGGCCCCTAATTAGGCGGACTGCCCATAATATCTCCTTTGCACCAGGGCTGTGTGGGGTCCAAGGTTTAAGACCTGTTAATTGCGAGCTTTGCCCGCCTATACTTTGGCTGCTTCCCAGCCACCCTTATTGAGGATAAATTCCTTTATTCTTTTAGTGGACGTTTTGTCGGTTTCCCTCATATGATGGAAGCCTCCCACGACAAATCAGTTTATGAGGAACAGTGGGAAGAGTACCCCTTAGGGGCCCTTCCCTGGGGAGACTACTTTTATGAGGCAGTGGACGAGTCTATATATAAGGCGGTAGAACTGGCCATGACTCCCTTGGAGGAACGCTTATCACGAAAAATAGATCAAGCATGTGAAAGACTGGCCAGGGCCACGCAGTCTTCCGCCTCTGGTTTGTCCACCACCGAGCCTACCTCGGATGATCATTCCCCTCCGTCTAAACGGGCCAGGGATTCGGGGGTGGGTTCTGATCCTTTTGCTCGCCTTAAGCAAGCTTTCCTGTCTAGCTGTATTACACCCGCGAACTCCGATTCTATCCCTCCCCCGTACCTTCTACTTTGTCGGGTGGAGACCAAGATGACCAAGGGGATGCGGATGCTTCCCCCGAGCGCTCCTGCCCCTGGCTCCCTTCCAAACCTCCTGCAACTAACACCAATTTGTGTGCAGATATGCTGGACCCAGATGACGTGTTACACCCACGTTCCTCTGATTGGGCCCCCTCGGAGAAAGTCGCCCAGTATGTCGCCGGCAGGATTCGGAAACCGCTGGAGCCTGCCATTCGCAATTGCTTTAGAGCCGAGTGTCCACGCCCTACCTTAGATGGAAAAGTGGCGGCGACTCCTGAAATTGATCCCAGAATGTCGACTTTTCTGCAAAAGTTTGTCAAAGACCCGAAAAAGGGTATAGATCGATCCTGGCGAGCCTGCCAAGATAAGTTGTTGGATATTTTGGGGCCGGTTACCAAAATTTTGGACATGGCCGAGGAGGCCAAGGTTTCGGGCTCGTTAATCTCTCCTGAACACCTTTCCTCATGGGCCCAGCGTGCAGTAGTGTTCCTAGGCAAAGCCAACTGCGCGCTTTCCACAGAACGCCGCAGGTCTCTCATTAAAGCGGATCCTAAGCTAGGAGACCTTGCGGACACGGAGGCGGGCCCTGTAGCTCAGGGGGGCCTCTTTGGGGAGCCTTTCATCAAGGAGCTAGGGAGGTTCGTTAACACCTTCACCTCCCTAGATCGGGCTCAGTTTTCCATCAGAAAGGTATTTAAACCTCAGGTTTTCAGAGGGGCCGGACAAGGTAGGGGCCGCTCGTCCGGCCGTCCGAATCAGAGCAGAGGACAAGGCTCCAATCAGGGACAATATCAAGATCAAGCCCGCTTTGGAAACTTCTACCCCACCAGGGGCAGATGCGGCAAGAACAGAGGCGGCAGAGGAGGAGGCGGCTCCGTTTCTTCCGGTGAGTGTACTCCCTTCTAAAAGTGGGGGGCCGTCTGGTGCATTTTTTTCCCCAATGGGGGCTTCTATCACGGGGGACGCCTGGGTTCTGCCAACAGTAAGGGGTTTCACATCGAATTCCAGGGAACGCCGGTGCAGGAAATGCCCCCCCAGACCACTTCGGTTTTCAGAGGTAGAAGCGGGGTTGATCGACCAAGAGGTTCAGGCCCTTTTGTCCAAAGGCGCGATAGAGGAAGCTTATCTTGCATCCACGAGGGTTTCTCAGCAACCTCTTTCTTGTAGACAAGGTAGATGGAGGTCAACGCCCGGTCATCAACTTGCGGGAGTTCAACGAGTGGCTGGTTTACCGCCACTTCAAAATGGAGGGCATCCACCTCCTTCGGGACATCCTGCGTCCGGGGGACTGGTTAGCGCGCCTCGATCTCAAAGACGCTTATTTAGCAGTGCCTGTCTTCCCCCCTCATCGCAGATTCCTTCAGTTTTAATGGCGGCGCAAAACCTACGAGTTCACCACTCTTCCTTTCGGTCTGTCCTCCGCTCCTTGGTGTTTTACCAAGGTCTTGAGGCTGGCAGTGGAACGCCTACGAGCATCAGGCTTGAGACTCAGTCTATTTGGACGACATTCTGCTGATGGCGCAAGATCTGGGCACCCAGTAGCGACATCTACAGACCGCGGTAGATCTTCTCCAGAATTTAGGATTTGTAGTGAACGAGCGCAAATCTACACTAGTGCCCTCTCAGAGTAATCTTCCTTGGATTTCTGATCTTCCTGCGCGCAAACTGACAAAGATTTGTCACGAACTGCGAAGAGCCTTAAAGCTTGCTCGAATCTCCCTTCGGCAGCTGGCTCGGATTGTTGGGCTTCTGTCCGCCTCCATTCAGGCCATCTTTCCCGGGCCGCTCCATTACAGAGCTTTACAGTGCCTCAAGGCGGAACATCTCTGCAGAGGTCGCCCTTATTCTTTCAAGGTGGCCCTGACATTAGAGACTAGGGAAGAACTCCAGTGGTGGCTGTCGCACATGGAGGCTTGGAATGGACGAGCCATCTTTGGTTCCGCGCCCGATATCATTATAGAGTCAGCCACGAGCAGGTCAGGATGGGGCGCGAGGTGTGGAGACTTCACCACGGGAGGCGTCTGGTCCCCGTCGGAACAGCGTTTGCACATCAACTGCCTGGAGCATTTGGCGGGGTCCTTCGCCATCAAGTGCTGGACCAGAGAGTTGGTTCGTTCATGTGTCCTTCTCAAGATGGACAATGTTTCCACGGTTCGGTATGTAAACCATCTTGGGGGGCACTCGCTCGCGAGCACTTTCGGACCTAGCGGCGAACCTCTGGCAATACTGCCTGGATCGACAAATCTCGGTCACGGCAGAATACCTGCCCGGCCAGGAGAATCAAGTGCCAGACTTCCATTCTTGCCACTTCCACGACTTAAGTCTCTGGAAGCTCCACCCACGGGTGTTTTCAGACCTTCCGAACATTTGGGGGCCTTTCTCGATCGATCTCTTTGCATCCTGCCTGGATTACCAGTTTACCCGGTTTTACAGTTGGAGGCCGGATCCTCTAGCGGAACAGACTGATGCGTTCCTTCAGGATTGGAGGAGCGAGGCGGGCTATGCTTTTCCACCGTTCACAATGATAACCCGGGTTTCAGCCCAGGATCGCCGGCAGGGAGCGGCCATTGTCTTAATCACACCGATTTGGAGATATCAAGTCTGGTTTCCAGTTCTGGAACTTTCCTGGGATTCTCCAATCCGAATCCCCCCGTTTCCGGCTCTTCTTCTGAATCCGGAAGGCCGTCCTCACCCATTGATCGAACAGGGCTCCCTGACACTAATGGCGTGGCGGATTACAGGGGACGATGGTCCGTCCCGTGCCTTTCGGGAGCGGCTGAGTCATCCTGGCCAAGGCTTGGGCAGACAGCACTGTCCAGCGTTATCGATCTACATGGAGACTATGGTGTCTGCGACGGAATTTCAATCCCGTGGCAGCAGATGTGACAGCTGTCTTAAATTTTTTGGCTTCCTTAGCAGAGGAGGGTCTTGCGTATAGAACCATCAACACCTTCAGATCTGCCATTTCGGCTGGTCATTCCTTGATGGATGGGACCCCGGTTGGGGAACATCCCTTGGTTTGTAGACTCCTCAGGGGTATACGCCTGTCTCTGCCCCCTGAGCCACGGTATTCCCAGTTATGGGATGTCAATAGAGTGTTGAACCTTTTTCAATCTTGACAACCAAATAGATTTCTGTCCAGAAAAGAGCTTTCGGCTAAAATGGCCATGCTTTTATGCCTAATTTCCTGCAGGAGGGTCTCTGATGTCAGAGCTTTGGACGTCTCTGGTCGGGTTTTTTCTCCTGGGGTCACTTTAACCATTCGTAGGTGCACTAAGTGTGGAACTACGACTGTCTCCAACCCTGCTTTCCCTGATTCTCCTAAACTCTGTGTTGTGGCATGCCTCAAAGCCTAGGAGGTGATGATGGAGGAGTTGAGACCTCCGGGGGAACGGCAGTTGCTTATTGCTCTCAAGAAACCCCATAAAGCGATGTCTTCCCCCACGATTGCACGTTGGGTTCGGTGGATTATGCAGGAAGCAGGCATAGATTTGAGAATCTTTGGTGCCCATTCAACAAGAGGAGCGATGGCCTCCAAGGCCTTTACCCTCGGAGCTCATCTGGAGGACATCCTTAATGCAGCGGATTGGTCCTCAGACTCCACCTTGAAGCGGTTTTATTTCAAACTGGTTATTGACATGGCTCATCTGGTAGTGAGCAAGCTTTAAACAAGCATCATCCTCGCCTCCGGTCCTGACATAGAATGAAAAATTTCCTAGCTAGCGTAACGGAAAGTTTCAATTCTATTAGGGACTCGGAAGCGAGGATTATCCCACCCAGGGTACATCTGCGTTGTCTTCCCTCCCTCGTATAGGAGTAAGTAATGAATTTACGTGACATTCTGCGACTTTGTTTGCATAAGTTTGTCAACCTTTTTCCGCAGGGTTTTTTCCTTAGCCATTACTATCGCTTACGCCTTATTTTATGATTCCAGGAGATTCGAACAAACAAGATTGCTGAGGTGAATTCGAAGCTGACCGAGCGACGAAAGAGGAAGGGTTGCCACAAACAGAGGACTATCATTTCGCTGGGGACTCCTGATTGGTGCACAGATGAGCACACTCTACAATTTGGACACGCTAAGATTTTTTGTGTTCATTCCCTATGGTTCATGGGAATGTTAGTTTATTTGACTTTGAAGGGCTGCTGCCAATAAAGTGAAGAAAGAAAAGCATAATCCTCGCCTCTGAGTCCTTAATAGAAATGAAACTTTCCGTTACGCTAGCTAGGAAATTTTTCAATATCATTGAAATACAGCATACACTGCAATAGTAAGAACCGACTAGACTAGAATGTGAGCTTGGTTTGTGTACTAACCTCCTGTTGAGAATGAGGTTGAAAAATGGCTTCAGCTTCTCAATGAAGTGGGAGTCCACCGGTGTGCCTTAGAATGAGCCCCAAGAGTGCTTCTATGCTCTTTCTGAAATTATTCTGCACACAGATTTGTTTTATGCAAAATTTTCTCAAGGAACTCAACATCCAAATAGAGATGAACATAGTCATCTGGCAAAAAATGAGCAGTATCGACTTTACATCCAGCTTCTCCAGTGATTGGGGGAATTTGATGTTGCACTAAATTGGGGGTCTGCCAAGGGGGCACTCCTTCTGTTCTTGCCACAGCTCTTTGAACTGCTCTACCCTGCTACGGTAGCTTCGCTACATAGACTGTGCTAGCAAAGGGACATCACATTCTTAGGACCATGTGCCTAAGAATTGCTGGAAGTAGAGTCATCGGAAGGAACTCCATCAACCCAAAAATTGCTTTCAGATTTTGATTCCTTTTTCTATCCCTCAGATGCTGACTTAGTTTCTGATCCTCCTTCAGAGCTGTCATTCGTTACTTGAGTTAAGGCCTGGGTAGCAGTCATACACCGAGACACCACCTCTATTGATTGGCTAAAACCTTACTTCTAAAACATTGTCATACGTAGAAGGCAGTCTATAGATCTAAATTAGTTTGTGGGTGTGTCCGCATGCAAGATGTGTGCAACAGTAAATAAAAAAAAAAACGTGCTTCTCTTTTGCAATCCAGCTGCCGGTTCCCCAAAGAGCCAATACCACAGCATACGTTTGTCATGACTTCTGCAAAACTTTATTGTTGCAGGAACTGCTGGACTATCACCAAGATAAAAGTAATTTCGTGAAGGCAGAAATCTACCTTTAATCTCAAGAAGCCTCCATTCTAATAGTAACCTCTGCAACTTTGTGCACAGGTGTGCTCCTTGTGAAAACTCAGCGCTATCACCAGAGTCACTGGAATTATGCTGCAGGAGAACATCAAATTATGTAACAGGTTTGACTAAATTATGCTGCAAGAAAAGGCAAATTATGCGCCGTAATACAGCACATTTTATGATGTTATTACTTCATTATTTTGTGATAAGTAAACATGATCATACTGTCTGGGCAAAGATTCAGATCCAACTATGCCTCCCTGAAATCTGGGGAGGCAATGCGGGCCCCAAAAATGCATCCAAACTGTGGAGAGAGCACCCGTCTGCTGGCTCCTCTGCCTTCAGTAGGAGGCGTGCTGACATCACAGGTGGGCGGGAGGGGGAATTGGAGCAGAAGAGGAAGCAAAAAAATCGGATCCTTTTCATGCCTTCCCAGTATCGGCCAATAGCCGATAAATGCAGTGGGTCGGTAGTGTGGCCATCTGCTATTGTGAGACAGCCACACTACAGGGTTTTAAAAAAAAATGGGGAAAAAGTATTATGCACAGATAATTTTCCCAAAAACAAAAGATTTACTGTGTTAAGATCCCCCTATTCACAGCTTCCAAGAACTGGCAGAGTGGTAAAAGAATTGTTACCGCTAATTTTGCAATTTTGTAAGTGATAGTCAATTTTTACTTATTTTCGTGGTTTTACGTACTTGCACTTTGTGGAGAAAACGGGTGTGAAATCCATGGGGATCCCATAAAGCTATACAATCTGGAAAAATAGACAAAAGTTCAGCAAGGGTCCATTTGTGTACCTCGCTTATAGTTCTCAAAGAAAGTAATGTTGAAAATGAGTAGGAAAAAAGAGGTGCGTGTTCATCTTTAACCAATTTACCAAAGTTATTTACGGTTTGTTACATTAGTCAAACTTTTCAAATTTCACGGTTATTTATAGTATTTGTGGATGTCCAAAAACCCACAATACCCAAAACCAATAACCGCGTATGATATTTTTTTCATTCTGTACCGACCATGCATCAATTCGTATGGTAAATCGAATGAATTAAAAAATGGATATGACAAAAATGTGTGCTTTTTTTGTAAGTGTGACCAATGCATTAAATTAAGAATAGTAGTTATATGTAAAACTTTAAATTTGAGATTAACCAAAATAACACGTGATTCATAGGGTATTCTGAGAAATGTGGTGTTTCTTTCAGTCTGGCTTACATTTAGAACCCAAAACGAAGAGCATTTCAATTGATAAATGTTGTAATAATCTGTCTTCCGACACTACTCCCGGAAAAAAAAAACAGTATCCAACTTATGTGGCTGGTCCTATCACCTGCGAGTTGGACGTCATTTAGGGGTCACAGCTGCGACCCCTGGGTTCCTAGCTTGTCCTTTGCTACTCCCAGCACTGCCTTTGCGACCCCTGGCCTCAGAGTTCGCACATTCAGTGCCAGGAACAATGGGGCAGCACATTTTTATTACACTAATAGGGAATAAATAATATATATCATCACTAATAGTGTAAAAAAATACATTACAATAACCTGGAATATGCCCTTCCGTGGCATCAGAGGTACGTAAAAAATATCTTTAAATGTATGTTGTGTGCGTGCTTGCGGGCAGAGGCGCAACTAGAGCCAAATTTCGGGGGGGGGCTGAGCAAAAATTTCGGGGGGGGGCTGAACTTGAAGCAATAGGCAGAGTGGAGCTGCAGGGGCTCTTAGAAGGGGTGAAACAACAGCGAGGCCTCATTAACATGCAAATGGTCTTTTAAAGACCTGTAAAGTGCTCGGGTGCGGCTGCTTTTTTGCCCGGGAAGGTGTCTCATCCCGAGCTGCCACGCACGGGGGGGGGGGGGGGGGGGGGGGGCTGAAGCCCTGTGAGTCCAATGGGTGTTGCGCGCCTGCTTGCGGGTGAGTGTGTTTATGTGAGAATGTAAATGTGTGTGTATGAGTGAAAGTGGAGGTCAAAGACGTGTGATGTCACTTCCGTTACTTACCCCTGATATTTCGGTGAATTGACGACCATGGCCTGCGACCTGATTGCAACACTGAGTCCTGATTAATATTGTGCCAATGGTTGATGAACGTTTCCTAACGCTGCCGGCTCAGGAGAACTTGTCTTTCTTGCGCCTTTTACTCACTCATACTTGCCCGATTGTGCTGCCCCTTCAGAGAAGGCAAAATGCATTAAAATATGCTCTAAGGATCGGCCCGGCCTCTATGCAAGGCCCTCTGCCTGACGATCGTGGTGTGGCCATGATTCACAAGGAGAAATCAATTAAAAAGGGGCACCGTTGAAAAGTGGAAGCTGTTTCCATTAGTGCTCCTCTTGTGGAAATATATGCCCAGGGAACAGCACAAAGATCCTGGGTGGCAGCATCTAAAAAAACAAATTGGTCGCCTTCCTAAAGCTACAATATGCCATCAGGCCAAATACAAACACAGTTATTCCCCACGTCAAAGGGAATTGCTAAAGCTACAATATGACAACATCAGGCCAAATACAAACAGCATTGATTAGTGGTGGATAACTGCCATATGGATTGCGGAATAGCCATAATCCCAGAGCAGGAATCCATTCAGGAGGGGCACCATTGGAAAGAAGAGACTGTACCCTTTCCCAAGCTCACACTCTAGTATAAATATGTACCTAAGGGAGTCGCACAATGCCCCTTAGCTCAACATCTAAAAAGCTAAATATTCCCTTCCCTGGTAGGGACAATAGAGCTAGCCGGAACTTAGTTGCTCCCCAAAGGGTAAGTAAAATGCTAAAATAACAATATGCATCCAAAAAGGGAGGGGGGTGTCAGCCCATAAACTGAGTGTCTGGCCCCCTCGTCCACATATGCCCCCACTCCCCCCAAAAAATGAATCCATGGTGCCTGTTGTCCTGCTTACGGCTGTGATCCAAGGGCAGGAATCCATCAGAGAGAGGCACCAGTGAAAAAGAGAGACTCTGCCTTTTTTTTACGGGTGCCTCTCCGACTCTTTTGGTGCTAATGCATCACTGACCTCCTTCTCTGCTGGGGCTTTGACATAACTGATCCGTGTCAGGAGTGGGTGCGGCGCTCCCACATCAGCCCCCAAAATACCATATAGTGATGTCAGAAAACCGAAACACCCCACACTCCCTGACCCTGCAAATCATGCAAAAACTGTCACTAGAAATCTCACTTTTATTAGATATTTTACCCCTTTGCTCAAACTGGACATATAATGGAACACTGTTTGTTGTTCGAAGATAGTACAAGGAGAGTCTTATTTATATTGTGCAGGGCAACTGGAAGAATTGTGCAGCAACAGATGAGGTGGGCATGAAAATGACAGCAAATAAATTTGGCGATAACCATCTGTCTGCTCCATTATGTCTCCTTCAATAGTTCTTAAGACCAAACCTGGGGGGAGGTCCCCATTAGGTAGACACATCCAGAATGCATCAACATGTATTTTACTTGTCCGTTTACCACGCCGTAGACTAGGGCTGAATAGAGCTGTGGTTAGGACAAGGGTATTTTGTGAAATGCTCATGCCTCATTAAATTGTAGTAGTGGGGCAGACACATGCGGATGTGAGACACAGAATCTAGGGAATTTTAGTATATCCTCATGTAGCTAGGTTGTTTTTACCACAATGGAAGGGGTGAAGATAAAAATGACATTGACAAACCACATTGAACACTTTTTTTTAAATTCAGGGACGTATTCTTATACCCTAATATGTACACTCTCACAATCTGTAAGGCTTTCAAATCAACTTTGCTAGAATGGTATGACCAAAATACACCTCAAGAGGTTCTTGATAGCCTGCCATGGTCCAACACACAAGCAGCCACTGAGAAGAGTGAGCCAGTGATGAAGAACACCCACATAATGTGGGGGAAGGTTAACAATCTTTTTAGACTAATCTCTATGAAGACTTGGCCTGTAGTGCATGACTACCACAAGTTGTGTATAAGTTGTTGTTAGAATCCGGGTTCTCTGGTTGGCACAGGTTGGTACTTGTGACAAGCAGGGAACCTTTCCTCTAGTCAGGGTAAGGGGTTACACTACTAAAACAACCCCTGCTCACCCTCTAGGTAGCTTGGCGCAAGCAGACAAGGCTTATCTCAGAGCGTTATAGGTTAAGCATTTGTGAACACATACAGTAACCAAGTGACAACACTACAAATGGACACCACACAGGTATTTATATTAAAAATAAGGATTCTTTATATAGGATTATCACAAGACCATTAAACGATGAAAAATACACAATACGGTTGCTCAGTTGGTAGAAGACTGCTTAGTTTTTCTTAAGTTCTTAAATGAGACACTTTAAGTCAATGTACCTTAGATGCGACACGCAGGGCAACGAAAGTGTTGCAGCGATGCAGATGCGTTGAAGTTCTTGGTGCAAAAGAAATAAAGACGGGATCTTCCAGATGCGTTACGCTTCTCCGATGTTGCGAGAAGGCTCGACTCGATGCGTCAGCTACTGCGGCGTCACCCCTGACGAGATGCGACGACAGCGGCCTTGGCATCGGCACTCTTCTCAGAGGTTGCGAGACGCTTCCGCTTGATGTGATGCTGCAGCGACGACACCCCTTCTGCAAGATGCGACGACAGCGGCTCCGACGGCGGCACGCTTCTCCGTGGATGCAAGGCGCTTTTCTGGATGCGGCGCAATGCGACAACTACGATGGCTGCGATGGCGACACGCTTCCTCCTCGATGCGAGACTCTTCTCTCGATGCGACAGCTACGATGGCGACCCGCTTCTTCGGCGTTGCGAGACGCTTCTGCTCGATGCGATGCTGCAGCGGCGACACTCTCTGCGAGATGCGACGGCAGCACGCTTCTCTTCCTTACGTCGCGCTTCCAGCTCCTTGCGACACGCAGTCCCTCAGAAGGCCCAACAAAAGCAGCAGGCACTTCCAAAAGATTCTGGGGAGCTGGGGGTGAAGTCCACTAGGCCTGGGACTTCGTTCAGGGGGCAAGCTCAGTTCAAGCCCTTGGAGATCTTTTCAAAGCACAAGTTGAAGCAAAGTCTTTAGTAGTCTTTCTCCTCTCCTTCAGCAGCAAAGTAACCACTGCAGGCCAATCCCCCAGGTCAGGGACATTACTCCTCCTACAGCTTTCCCAGTTCCTTCTCCTCTGGCAGAGGTTCTTCTTGTTTCAGCAGGATCTAATTTCTTGGGAGCAGGGTCCCAATATTTATACCCCTAATTCCTTTGTTCCTCTGGGGTAGAGGGTCCTTTGCCCAGTCCAAACCAGTTCTTGAGCACTCTGTTGACATGACTCTGCCTTTCTATTCAGGGTGCAGGGCAGAGACATCAGCCGCTCCGCAGGAGGTGGATCCAGCATTGTGGTAGCAGAGCACAACCCTATTCAGAGCCCAGGTGTACTCCTCCCACCCATCTGACTGCCAATCTTCCTATTCACCACCAGGCTACCTAGCCCTGCCCCTCTGGGTTTCCCCAGCCCTGTCACTCATACAACCAGACCGGCAGATGCACATCATAGCAGAGGCGGGCTGAAATGGTCAGGCAAGCAAATACCAACTTTCTAAAAAGTGGTATTTGCAAACGCAGAATATTAAATTAAACTTTACTAAAAGTTGTATTTTATTATTCTGAGTTCAGGCATACTAAACTCGAATTTCTACCATGTTCCCTGGGTCTGTTAGGATCATAGAATGTAACAATTCAACAGCCCATTCTGGCCTATGGAGAACAGGTAGCCTTACAATAGTGAAAAAGAAAATGGCTGTAATTCACTATTAGGACATGCCACACACATCAGGGCTTGTCCTACCTTATGCTTACAATGCACCCTGCCCTTGGGCCTACCATAGGGGTGACTAGTATGAAGTTAAGGGGAGGTTTAGGAAGTGGGTGCACTTGCCCAGTCAGCATGACAGTACCAGACTGCACACAGGTTCTGCAATGGCAGACCTTAGATAAATTTTACCAGGCCGCTTCTGTGGGTGGCACAACCAGTGCTGCAAGCCCACCAGCAGCATTTGTATTTACAAGCCCTGGCACTCCTGGTGCACTTTACCGGGGTCTGACAGTAAATCAAATAAACCAATCATGGAATCCAACCAACATATACATTTTAAATAGGGAGCACTTGCACTGTGGCACTGGTTGGCAGTGGTACAGTGCTCTGAGCAGCTAACACCAGCAAAACACATGAGGCACAGCGACAAAAAGTGGAAGGGAGACTCACGTCAAGGTGCCAGGTCTAACACGTGTCCCCCTCCAGCTGAAAAGTGGGGAGAACTACCCTGCCCCAGGGAGTTCCTCATCACTAAGGCGGAAAAATCTGGACAGACGGTCAGCATTGGCGTGATCTGTACCAGGGCGATGTTCCACCGTGAAATCCATACCCTGTAGGGAAATGGACCACCTCAACAGCTTTGGATTGTCACCCCTCATATGCATCAACCATCTGAGGGGCCTGTGGTCTGTCTGAACCCGGAAGTGAGACCCAAACAGGTAGGGTCTTAGCTTCTTCAGTGCCCAGACCACAGCAAATGCCTCACGCTCAATAGCACTCCATCTCTGTTCCCGTGGTAGTAACCTCTTGTTAATAAAGGCTACAGGTTGATCTAGGCCCTCTTCATTAATCTGTGAAAGAACAGCCCCCACACCATGCTCTGAAGCGTCTGTCTGAACGATAAACTCTTTGGAGAAGTTGGGAGCCAACATAGCAGCTTTCAGGGCCTCAAAAGATTTCCGACAGGTGTCGGTCCAAATCACATTCCTGGGCTGCTTCCTTGAAGTCAGCGCTGTCAAGGGGGCAACAATGTTTCCATACCCCTTGACAAACCTCCTGTAGTACCCGGTGAGACCTAGGAAGGCTCTCTCCTCTGTCTGGGTTTTGGGCGACTCCCAATTCAGGATGGTTTCTATCTTGGGTTGAAGGGGTGTCACCTGGCCACTCCCCACTTGGTGCCCCAAGTACACCACTGAACCCTGCCCCATCTGGCACTTACTCGCCTTGATCGTGAGGCCTGCCCTCCGCAGCGCCATCAACACTTCCCAGAGGTGGCGCAGGTGTTCCTCCCTCGTGGACCTGAACACTGCGATGTCATCCAGGTAGGCTGCACTGAACGAATCCAGCCCAACCAACACCTGGTTGACCAACCTCTGGAAGGTGGCAAGGGCATTTTTCATCCCAAAGGGCATAACCCGGAACTGGTAATGCCTATCAGGGGTGGAAAATGCTGACCTCTCTTTGGCCCCATCGGTCAAGGCGATCTGCCAGTACCCAGACGTTAAATCAAACGTGCTGAGGTAGTTGGCAGCCCCTAGCCGATCTATGAGCTCATCAGCTCTGGGGATGGGGTGTGCGTCAGTCCTGGTGACCGAATGGAGTCCTCTGTAGTCCACACAGAACCGGAGTTCGGGTGTGGCTCCCAGCGCTGCAGCCTTTGGGACCAAGACCACTGGGCTGACCCAAGGACTGCTTGAGGACTCAATTACCCCAAGGGCAAACATCTTGGAGACTTCCTCCTTGATGCAGGCCCTTACCCTGTCAGTCACCCTGTAGGCCTTGTGCCTCACAGGTGTACTATCCCCAGTGTCCACATCATGGACGCACCAATCAGTGACACCGGGAACCAGGGAACACAGATCAGAAAATTGTCCCAGCAGCTGGCGACAATCATTCTGTTGCTCAGGGGTCAGGGCGGAAGAGAGGATGACACCATCAACTGACCCATCTTGCTCCTTGACTGACAGGAGGTCAGGAAGAGGCTCGGTCTCCTCCTCCATCCCAGCATCTGTCGCTAAGAGCATGCCCACCTGGGACCTCTCCAAGTGGGGCTTGAGGCGGTTGACATGGAGGACCCTTAAGGGGTTTCTTGGAGACCGCAAGTCCACCAAGTAGGTAACCGGACTCTTGCGCTCCACCACCTCGAAGGGACCAGTCCACTTATCCTGGAGCGCACAGGGCTCCACGGGGGCCAAGACCCATAACCTCTGTCCAGGCTGAAGCTCTACCAGAGTGGCAATCCGGTCGTACCACCGCTTCATCTCCTCCTGGCTGGCTTCCAGGTTTGCCTCAGCAAGTTCCCTGAAACGCCTAGTCTGGTTTCTGAAGGCCAGCATGTAGCTATATACATTCTGGGGAGGTTTCCTGGGATATTGCTCCCAGCCTTTCTTGACCAGACTTAGAGGTCCTCTCACTGCGTGTCCGTACAGAAGCTCAAAGGGACTGAACCCTAGAGACTTCTGTGGCACCTCTCTGTAGGCAAAGAGAAGGCATGGTAAGAGGACGTCCCACTTACGCCTCATGGGTCCTTCCAGGCCCATTATCATGCCTTTGAGGGTTCGGTTGAATCTCTCAACCAACCCATTTCCTTGGGGGTGGTCAGGTGTGGTGAACTTGTAGGTTACACCACACTCTTGCCAAAGGGATTTCATATACCACCTCTAGAGGGAATCCCACTCGGGAGAAAATTCCCATCAGCGCACGTCCCACCACGGGGGCCGTCACTGTCCTCAGAGGGATGGCTTCCGGGTACCGGGTGGCATGGTCCACCAGGACCAGGATGAACCTATTGCCCATCGCTGTCCTGGGGTCCAGTGGCCCTACAATGTCAATCCACACTCGCTGGAATGGGGGTACCGACCACAGGGAATGGTTGAAGTGGAGCCTTCTGCTTCCTTCCACTCTTCCCACTTGCCTGGCAAGTTTGGCATGTTCTGCAGTGAGTGTCTGAACTACTGCGCATTTGGGGCCAAAAGAAGTGGGTGACAAGCCTTTCAAAGGTCTTGTCCTGCCCCAAATGTCCTGCAAAGGGTACATCGTGAGCCAGCCCCAGTAGGAAGGCTCTGAAGCGCTGGGGTACCACCAGCACACGGGCTGACCCTGGCTCAGCAACCTTAGGCTCAGAATACAGGAGGTCGTTCTCCCCGTAAATGAAATGTGTTCCGGACTGATCACCGTTGGCCTGGTCTGCAGCCTGCTGCCGCATACCCACAAGAGAAGGGCATTCTTTCTGCTCCCTGCAGAACTCTTCCCTGGAGGGTCCTCCTTCTTGCTACCAATGGGTCAGCTCAGGCAGGTCCCCCAGTTCAGCTATCTGTTCCCCTGTAGGTTCCAGGGCATCCCCCTCAAGGTCTGCTTCCTCCTGAACCGTGGGAACTTCAGGAGCCGGTTTCCCGCGCCCCCTGCTCCTTCTCTCTAAGGCCGGTCCCTGGCCCTCCCTCTCAGGCTCCAGGACCTCTTGAGTACCTCTACTGGCTGCCATGGACCGTGTGGTGACACACGCCCAATCCGGCATACCCAACATCTCCAGGTGAGCACTCGGCTCCACCTTAGCCCAAGGTGAGCTCTCCAAGTCGTTCCCTAACAGACAGTCTAAAGGCATGGCGGGCCTCACAGCTACCTGAAGAGTACCAGAGACCCCCAAACACTGAAAGGGAACCTGAGCCACTGGGCAGTGACTCTCGGTGTTGTCGGCGGCAACCACCGGATAGAATGCTCCTGGGACAACCTACTCCTGAGACACCAGGTGGCGCTTCACAGCCGTCACACTGGCTCCTGTGTCTCTGAGAGCTTCAACCCTATGGCCATTTATGGTCACCCACTGCCTGTATTTTTTAGTGTTCTCAGGCAGCTGGGTTTGGGGGACCACTTCACAGTCTCCTAATGAGACAAGGGACATCTCTGTGGGATCCCACCCACCTTGGACACCCATCTCCTCCCCCAGTGCTACACTAGTCACCTGCCGGGAGGGAGCACCAGTGGGTGCTGGTTTACCAAATAATGGACACTTCACATCAGAGGCAAAATGCCCCATGTTACCACACTTGTAACATTTGATGGGCCCCTTCTGAACAGGTGTACCTGTCGGGGCCCCGGTCGGTTTCTGTGGTGGGGGAGGCTGAGAACCTTTCCCTTGGTTCCCTTGGGGATTACTTTGGGGCCTCCTCTGGAACTCCCTCTGTTTACCCTTGTCCCCCCCACTCTTCTGCTGGGGACCCTACCCACCTGTGGCGGAATCTCCCACTTGACCCTTGTGGACCCTGGTACTGACCCAGCGGTCTGCCTCCTCAGCAAGCTTCCTAGGGTTAGTCAGCCTACTATCAATCAGGCGTAGCTCAGGAAAACAATTACTGGACAAGTGCTCCCATGCCATTAAATCAAGAAGTCCTTGAAAATCATTAATTTGGCTACCCTTCACCCAACCATCCAATGCTCTGCAAAAAAAGAAAAAAGTCACATACTCAACATATGTACTGTTTGGAATCTTGGTGCAACCCCTGAACCTTTGCCTATACAACTCAGGGATCAACCCATACCTAGACATCAAAGCAGCCTTCATATGGGGATAGGAATTATAATCATCTGAAGGCAAATCCAGCAGTGTATCCCGCCCCTCACTAAGGAACCGTCCCCACAACCCCGCTCCTCAATCTTTCTCAGGGACCCGGTGGGAAGACATGGCTACCTCAGAAGTCTTAAACCACTGCACTATGTCATCATTTTTGAAAATTCTTTCACTACATCTTTGGGTATGTATGCTCTTGGTTCCGCCTGCACTGACTGTGTGCTGCCACCAGAGGGAGCTTTTTCTAAATTCTGGGCTTTCTGCTCCATCTCCCTCAAATCTTTTTCATGTTCATATTGCAGCTTCTTTTCTTCCAGGGCTAACTTCCTACTTTGCATTTCCAATTCTAACTGCCCACTTAACTTGTGCTTGGCCAGCTCCAATTCATGCATCCTACACTCTTTTCTATCTGCCAGCTCCTCTGGAGATAGACTGTGGCTAGAAACACAGCTACCAGCAGGGGAAGGGGTTCTCCTTCCACCTAGACCTTCTGGCCCATCTAACTGTTCCTCTGCATTATCATCATCAATGGCATTCCTTGCTTCTACCCAGGCCCTCAGCGCCTTGTAGAGTTCTGCCTTGTTTTTACATCCAGTTGTAGAAACTTTAAACTTTTTGCAAAAGGATTTCAGCTGCTTGGCAGTGTAGTTTTCCAATTTCTCTTCTTCCCATTCCAACTCAGTATTCACAGAGACTATGGATGCTGCTTTCTCCACCATGGTTAAGTTTGGCAGTACTCAAAAATAGAAAGTCCCAAAAAGAAATCTACCAACAAGTATTGGTTGTGTTTAAGGTCTGCACTCAGTAAGTAGTGTTCACCAATCACTGTACATGAGTCACAAATGCAAGTCCAGAATCCTCACCGCTGACCACCAATGTTAGAATCCGGGTTCTCTGGTTGGCACAGGTAGGTACTTGTGACAAGCAGGGAACCTTTCCTCTAGTCAGGGTAAGAGGTTACACTACTAAAACAACCCCTGCTCACCCTCTAGGTAGCTTGGCGCGAGCAGACAAGGCTTATCTCAGAGCGTTATAGGTTAAGCATTTGTGAACACATACAGTAACCAAGTGACAACACTACAAATGGACACCACACAGGTATTTATATTAAAAAATAAGGATTCTTTATATAGGATTATCACAAGACCATTAAACGATTAAAAATACACAATACGGTTGCTTAGTTGGTAGAAGATTGCTTAGTTTTTCTTAAGTTCTTAAATGCGACACTTGAAGTCAATGTACCTTAGATGCGACACGGCGGCGACACTCTCTGCGAGATGCGACGGCAACAGCTCCGACGGCGGCACGCTTCTCTTCCTTGCGTCGCGCTTCCAGCTCCTTGCAACACGCAGTCCCTCAGAAGGCCCAACAAGAGCAGCAGGCACTTCCAAAAGACTCTGGGGGTGAAGTCCACTGGTCCTGGGACTTCGTTCAGGGGGCAAGCTCAGTTCAAGCCCTTGGAGATCTTTTCAAAGCACAAGTTGAAGCAGTCTTTAGTAGTCTTTCTCCTCTCCTTCAGCAGCAAGGCAACCACTGCAGGCCAATCCCCCAGGTCAGGGACAGTACTCCTCCTACAGCTTTCCCAGTTCCTTCTCCTCTGGCAGAGGTTCTTCATGTTACAGCAGGATCTATTTTCTTGGGAGCAGGGTCCCAATACTTATACCCCTAATTCCTTTGTTCCTCTGAGGTAGAGGGTCCTTTGCCCAGTCCAAACCAGTTCTTGAGCACTCTGTTGACATGACTCTGCATTTCTATTCAGGGTGCAGGGCAGAGACATCAGCCGCTCCGCAGGAGGTGGAGCCAGCATTGTGGTAGCAGAGCACAACCCTATTCAGAGCCCAGGTGTACTCCTCCCACCCATCTGACTGCCAATCTTCCTATTCACCACCAGGCTACCTAGCCCTGCCCCTCTGGGTTTCCCCAGCCCTGTCACTCATACAACCAGACCGGCAGATGCACATCATAGCAGAGGCGGGCTGAAATGGTCAGGCAAGCAAATACCAACTTTCTAAAAGTGGTATTTGCAAACGCAGAATATTAAATTAAACTTTACTAAAAGATGTATTTTATTATTCTGAGTTCAGCCATACTAAACTCGAATTTCTACCATATTCCCTGGGTCTGTTAGGATCATAGGATGTAACAATTCTAACAGCCCATTCTGGCCTATGGAGAACAGGTAGCCTTACAATAGAGAAAAACGAAAATGGCTGTAATTCACTATTAGGACATGCCATACACATCAGGGCTTGTCCTACCTAATGCTTACAATGCACCCCGCCCTTGGGCCTACCATAGGGGTGACTAATATGGAGTTAAGGGAAGGTTTAAGGACTGGGAAGTGGGTGCACTTGCCCAGTCAGCATGACAGTACCAGACTGCACGCAGGTTCTGCAATGGCAGACCTTAGATACATTTTACCAGGCCGCTTCTGTGGGTGGCACAACCAGTGCTGCAAGCCCACCAGCAGCATTTGTATTTACAAGCCCTGAACCTCCTGGTGCACTTTACTGGGGTCTGACAGTAAATAAAATAAACCAATCATGGAATCCAACCAACATATACATTTTAAATAGGGAGCACTTTCACTGTGGCACTGGTTGGCAGTGGCACAGTGCTCTGAGCAAATAACACCAGCAAAACACATGAGGCACAGCGACAAAAAGTGGAAGGGAGACTCGCGCCAAGGTGCCAGGTCTAACAGTTGTCACAGCGCCCAATTAGGGTATCCCATTGATACTGTTCAACAAAGCCCCTGTAATTAGGGTGTGAGTAAAGCTGGATAAGACTGAGGAATTAATGGGACATCTCAATTTACACATCCTTTCATTCCTTCTGGTTAATATATAGCTTCTGTGTAGCATTATAAACTCTTTCAATTCAAATAGATCTTTAGTTGAGACAAGCTTACAGTGCCGTAGCTTACTTCAGTTCTATATAAATTACATCTTTATGTCCCGGGCCTGGTGTAATTCCGGTCACACAGACCCATTCTCAAAAGTCTTCCTCATAGCAATAACCTCAGCTCATCATGTGAGTGAGCCACAGGCTCTGTCTGATTACCCACCAAACATCACCTTTTTTCCAGGCAAATTGATGCTGCAAACTACAGCAGTGTTTTTGCCAAACGTTGTGAATCCCTTTTACATCGGAGAATTACCCTTTTGGGATTCTATGGTCTGCCTGTGCCCAAAAAAAAGGGGTCAAATTCCATAGCTTGGATCCCAAAAGAGCCTTGAATCTTTACATCCTTCATACTTAAGACCATTGGATGGAAGATATGTGTCGTATTGGTCAAGAAACAGCCTCCAGAAGGTCTGCAAGTTCATTTGACAAAAGCCTATGCTGGCACACGGAGTGCGAGTGCCTGTTCTGAATATTTGTCAGGCTGCAACATAGGTGTCACTTCTTATGTTCACAAAGCACTACTGCCTAGAAAGCAAGGTCCACAAGCTTGGGCATTTTGCCCACTCAGTTCTGCAGGATCTTCTGGTTTGAGCCCTTCCACAGACCCACCACCAGAGGAGGTACTGCTTTGTTATGTAATCACAAGGTGAGGAATCTGGGGTTAGGAGTATCCATCAGAAGAACAAGTTATTTACCTTTGGTTAT
The DNA here is from genome assembly GCF_964204655.1 of Triturus cristatus. Taxonomy (NCBI): domain Eukaryota; kingdom Metazoa; phylum Chordata; class Amphibia; order Caudata; family Salamandridae; genus Triturus; species Triturus cristatus. The sequence goes on from NC_140592.1 coordinate 782,876,373, forward strand.
AGTTTTTAAGGTGGATACTCTAACTGCAGAATCCTCACCACCTTCGATCATCCTAATTTAGTAGAATGGACTTCACCATCCCAAAAAGATTCTAGACTAGACATCTGCACGCAGTCGTACCTGATCAGTTAAAAAAGTTTAGCATCCAAAGGCACAGACAGATTCCAAAAGAGACTGACATCCATGCTTGAGGGTCGCACCTCTGTATGGCTCCATCATCACTTCTAGGGCAGGACTGAGCCAGACAACACTATTTAGAGGCATGTGGGAGCAATGATTCGAAACATCACTTGATCCAGTCTGGCACCTTGGGGTATTGACAATGTGAGGACTATGCAGTTAGATGGAGTATACGCCAGAAAGAGCTTTACCAGCGGTAAATACTCTGTTCATATAATGAATTGTAAAATCCTGTTACTTTCTAAGCTTTTCAGTGGGTGGTTTTGATGACTGCTTGGGTCTTATCACCCAATAATAGTTTTCATACTAAACTCTTCAAAATGGAGCTTGGTTTCATTGGCATATTCTGGAGAACCTTTAAGAAACAGATAACATAATCAAGGTGGCCAATATCCTGATTTAGGATAAAGGTAGTTTGGTACAGAACATATCATTTGCATTCACTTGTTCCATTACAGTGCATTTAAAGAGGTAAGAATATACACTAGTACTGTAATCAGTGTTGCAGTGTATTGTTTGGATTAGCAAATGGTCACGCTGCCTACAAAATATATAATTGCTGCATGGTTTACCTTTGCATACTCCTCTGTGACTTTTTGGAGTTAACCCAATTCTAGATAACTGTTTTAACAAAGTTAATATTCTGAATTCAACATGCAAATTTATAAAAACCTATACCTTTTGTAGATTTCTAATTTTATAACTTAGTACATCCCTGATAGACAATTGAGTTAGAGTGGAAAGAAGCAATTTACCAAGAAATACCAATATCAAAAGAATGGGTTTAAAGTTGTAGATGGACCAATTGAAAGTTGTGTGCATAGGGAGATTTCAAATGTTGTGTTTTTCAGTGGTAGTTTATTGCTATTTGAATGTTTTTTTAATATTGATGAACACCAATCTTTCGAATGACCGATCATTCTTCATTTTTCAGGGAGTATTCACAGGGAGAGTGCTCACCCTTCAGGAACTATTGGTGCAGGTTGGGAAGTTGAATGCAGAAGCTGTCAGAGGTCAATGGGCAAATCTTTCCTGGGAACTTTTATATGCCACAAATGATGATGAAGAACGATACAGCATACAAGCTCATCCAGTACTTTTAAGGAACCTAACTGTGCAAGCCGCTGATCCTCCACTTGGATACCCAATATATTCCTCTGAACCTCTAAACGTGCCTTTATTTTAGGCCTTTAGTGGAGTAAGAATACATATATATGGTGACTTAATACCAAACTTCACTCAATAGGGTTCAAAAGCAAATCTTTTAACTAAGGGTGTGCAAAATTGTGTGTTTATTTTAACAAAATTACTCTTTTAGCACAAAATGTGGTTTGTCGGAATCTCACATGTTTTCATTTGAGAGCATACATAGTGTAGAAAATCATGCGAGATACTGCAGGAGACTGATATAAAACATCTCTCAGCGACATAACTCTGCACTAATCAATTTCTCACATGCAAACATTACATGAAATTGCATCAAAAGTTAAAGTTATTTCTCCTGGCCCAAAATTCTGGAATTTTGCCAGCATAATGTAAATTTTACCCAGGTCTAGGTATTACGCTTGAGGCTTGCAAAATTGTCCTGGAATGATGGGAACAAAATACAGTTTTAATCTTGTTTTCCTTGTAAAATATCTGAACGTACCTTTTCTCTACCAAATGTTTTGGTGATAAGACCTGTACAAAAAAACATCTATGCATTGATTATTTATAAGCAATTTGCCAAGTAACTTGAATTAATTTTAGGTTACAGTTTAAAATGTGACTATGGTGTTTTTTAATGAAGTAACCATGTTTGACCAAAATGTAAATACTGTCTAAATATTTATATTAAATATTTTGTTTTCATTGCTTTGTTATTTGTGATCACATTTGTTTTATGAGTGAACAGGTATGAGATAGTCTTTTATACTTTTAATATTGGAATGAATCTGTGTTTTTGACAAAGTAGAACTACACAGAGTACTTTAAATAAGGTGTGTACACTACAATGTATAATGTTTTATATTCTTTCCAATAAACAATAATGAAATTTAAATGACCAAATATAGTCATTTAGCACATCAACAGGATTGTATATCAAAATTTAGCCATATCTCATTTTGTGAGAATTGTCATCCTTCATTAGCTGAATTCAGAGCCTCCAGGTTTTAATACCCTTGTTTGGAATAACAAAGTAAAATGCATTGGTGATACATCACATACGCTTTGAGTCACACAGACCAGCAGTAATAGGAGGATAGAAGATGGTTTGAACATGATTTTATTATACTTACGAAAAACTGCTTGTATGCACTTTATCTCTACCACCAAAAGATAAGACTAATAAGGTGGATTATAAATTGTATGTAACCTGGGATTTATAACCTTATGTCACCGTGGTAAATTTAAATTCAGAGAACTTTGTTATTTACATTGTGTCTAAAGAAGATTCCATTACTGATGAAACATGAAATAAAAAAATAGGATGTGTTTGCCATCCCACTGTGGACTACAGGAGTGAACTATTTGCCAGATATCTCAAAAATATATATTATCAAACTACACTAATAAACTCCAGTAATTAGCTTGGGTTATCAAACAAACTTTTTTATATTACATTGATAGGACCTCACAGTCCAAATGAGGTTCCTGGTCTCTTGTGAGGCTTCCAGTTGACATTGTGCATTTAACCTGGACTGCAAGAATACGTCTTGATAGAGGTTTGTCATTCCTGTTTAAGAGCTAAATTATAATAATAAATAAAAAATAAAAAGCAGGTCACTTTATACCTACAATTAGGTTGCCAGTATATTTGTGTACTTGAAACATGTTGGCGAAGAAGTGAGAGATTCGCTTAAGTCTAAACATTGTATTCTCTAATATAAAATAGATGAAAGTTAAAACTTGGAAATATTAGATGGAAAAACAGCTTAGTGAAAGGAGACAAAAAAAGGAATTGGAAGATTGTGTCGCGAGATCTCCTCCCCTCCCACACACTCTTCGTATTTTTAAACCCTGTAAAAAGTACAAGATGCACACTGCATTGACTTGCAACAAAGTGAGACTTAATTGTTCAAACCCAAAAGTAAAAAAAAAAGTGCATCAACCAGTGTTGTTGGTAAGATGAAGGGAACCTTCATTGTTGGCTGAAAAAGTGTTTGATGAGGTTTTCATTTAGATTTTTCCTGAATACTGTCAGATTTTGTTTATTCCTCAGATTTAGTCAGTGTTCCAGAGATTAGCTTTCAAAAAATTGACAGCCATGCCTTTGTTAGAACTGTTACATCTGTTATTTGCAAGCTGGCTAGAATTACAGGATCTTAGGTTCCAAGTAGGTCTGCAATTCTGGAATGCAGACCAAAGAGTTTGGTGTGTGGCCATCCCAACCTTGGAAAACTGTACAGAAAAGTTTGAACTTTATTTTTTGAGTTATTGCAAGTATCTGAGGCCATATGGATTATATGTCCTCTGTCGAGGATGACAGTGAACAAATAGCGGTAAGGTGGAGTTGGTGTCTAGTAACGGTTACAGACATACAGGATGCTCTGGAAACATTCGATCGAGCATCGATTTCTGTTAATCTTAAACAACCACATTTTTGGACAGTGTATATGTTCTATCACACACCCGAGCGCATCTCTAAGTGGGCATCATCTAGGGATCCTGCACCAACACTGCACGTCATATTGTCCCAAGTGTCAACTTCACGTGGGCGACATAGTCCATATGTTTGCCGAGTGTACGGGCAAAAAGAGTTCTGGGATAGTTTATTCCAACTAATAGCAGCACAACTGGGGCTTGAATTTCGTTTAAATAGAAAGGAAATACTAATCGGCTTAAAGCCCGGGGGGAAGACTTCAGTCTCAGATCTTTAATTTCAATCATCATGGTAAGTGCACACTTTTGTATTGCTGAGGTATAGTTTGATTCAGCACAGCTCGGAGTACCTGAATTCTGAGACATGTTCCGTCAGATCTATAAATGTGAAATCACAGTCACGAAGGCTCTGGACCCAGATCAGTTAAAGGTGGAAAGGATCTGGTCTCCCCTTCTCTGGATGTAGTGTGCGGTACTAGACTTCCCTGCTTTAATGTGAATGTAACTGATTTAAACTTCTCTCTAATATAACCCTGGTTTCCTTTTTTTTTTTCTCACTGTGAACTGCTTACCCTTCCCAATTTCTCACTTTTCTATTTTGCTTTCTTAATTTGGGGTTTGAATAAGATTGTTATATAATTATTTTCTGACTTTTGGGGTAAAATGCATTAAAAAAATAAATTAAAACAAGCATTGGCATAGCCAATAGGTCTCGCCTTTGGGACCTTATAAGTGTTTAGCCATGCAACAGTTGCATAACTAAATACTTATAAGGTCCCAAAAGCGAGACCTATTGGCTATGCAAAGCGGCCCTGCGGCCGCGAAAGTGAAAGTAATCGCGGCGCACCCGCGCACATGCACTGTAGCTCTAGGCTGGCCTGGTAGCACTTTTTGGAGCCCTCACAATAAGTCTCGCCAGACCAGCGCATGCGCTGGGTCAGGCGAGACCTAAAAAGCAAGTGTCTGAGGGCCCATGTGATGTAGAATGATCCTTTAAGTTGAAACAGTCTGCAGGTACTCAACTTTCGATGTCCCTTTCCTTTGGAACTCTGACATGGTGATTGTTTAATCAATCACTCAATCAGGGATTTGTAGAGCGCATTACTCCCCGGTAAGGGTCTCAAGGCGCTGAGAAGTGGGTGTGCGCAGCTCAGTTGGGGTAATTCCTTTCTGAACTGGTGCAGTGTTGGGCTTTGCCGGAGGTGAAGGCGGGAGATCCTTCCAGGTCTATTCGGGAGCGCTTTGAACGCACTCTGTACTGAACGCGATTTTCTAAGCGCATTGCACGCAGTTGCTTTGAGCGGCCTTTTAAATCTGCCTGGTTTTGTATCTCTGTTTATTCTTTGTTTATTGTACCCCCGATTTTAATGACCTGCCCCTCACTTGCACCATAAAAACATTTTAAACTCACCGCTGTTTTGCGGACCCCTTCACGGAGACGCGGAGATAATCAAGCGGCCATATTGAGTGTGTATTGGGGTGGACTGTGACGCCTGGCGGCGCCATTTTGGAGGCTTGACGTTCTAGTCGTCATAAGGACGCTAGACATCTACATAAGGGGGATGATTTTAGGTAATGGCCCTTGCTATTCGGGAGCGCTTTGAACGCACTCTGTACTGAACGCGATTTTCTAAGCGCATTGCACGCTGTTGCTTTGAGCGGCCTTTTAAATCTGCCTGGTTTTGGATCTCTGTTTATTCTTTGTTTATTGTACCCCTGATTTTAATGACCTGCCCCTCACTTGCACCATAAAAACATTTTAAACTCACCGCTGTTTTGCGGACCCCTTCACGGAGACGCGGAGATAATAGAGCGGCCATATTGAGTGTGTATTGGGGTGGACTGTGACGCCTGGCGGCGCCATTTTGGAGGCTTGACGTTCTAGTCGTCATAAGGACGCTAGACATCTACATAAGGGGGATGATTTTAGGTAATGGCCCTTGCTATTCGGGAGCGCTTTGAACGCACTCTGTACTGAACGCGATTTTCTAAGCGCATTGCACGCAGTTGCTTTGAGCGGCCTTTTAAATCTGCCTGGTTTTGTATCTCTGTTTATTCTTTGTTTATTGTACCCCTGATTATAATGACCTGCCCCTCACTTGCACCATAAAAACATTTTAAACTCACCGCTGTTTTGCGGACCCCTTCACGGAGATGCGGAGATAATCGAGCGGCCATATTGAGTGTGTATTGGGGTGGACTGTGACGCCTGGCGGCGCCATTTTGGAGGCTTGACGTTCTAGTCGTCATAAGGACGCTAGACGTCTACATAAGGGGGTCATGCTTACGCGCAGCGGTATCGCGCAGCGGGGTCGCCGGAGTTAAGCCCGAGTTAAGCCCGAGTTAAGCCCGAGTTCAGCCCGAGTTCAGCCCGAGTTCAGCCCGAGTTCAGCCCGAGTTCAGCCCGAGTTCAGCCCGAGTTCAGCCCGAGTTCAGCCCGTCTGCGCCCGTCCGCGCTGAGGACGTGCTGCAGGGCGGGCTGGACTCAACAGGTCAGGTAAAGTTCGCGTATTCACATTTTGATATGCGAGCTCTGAAACCTCGGCCAGAGCCCTGTCATCACCGATTTTCGCCTAATGGTATTCGACATGCCATAGCATGTCACTCGTGTAAGGTATGTCTGACATTCTGCCGCCCCAACTATGAGGTTAACCATATCCCTCGCACTTCGCCAAATACACTACCATTGGGTAGTGGGTTCCTAATTAGTGCAAGATCCCTAATTAAAAATAACGTTGCTTTCCATGACTTCGGGACTGCTAGGGATCCCTCTTGGGTGTTTGTCACCGAAACATGGGCCTCGGACTCTTCGTGCCATGATCTGTTGCTGGCGATACCTGATGGTTATGCTTTCCAGAGACTGGATAGAACTAGATGTAGAGGGGGTGGGCTGGCCATTCTCTACAAAAACTCACTCACCTGTAGTATAAAGGCTTTATCCGACTCCTTGGATTCCTTTGAATCTTTATACTTTTCTATTTCTTGTTCTGCGTCGGTCTCCTTTACTGGCATCCTCATATATAGGCCTCCGGGACCTAGATCCAATTTCAGTAATGAGTTGCTCAGGATCTTAGAACCTTATTTTGGCAGGCCCTCTTTTACCATACTCGGGGACCTGAATTTTCATCTTGAGGATACGGGCTGTAATGATACTCACGCCTTGCTGGATTCGCTTAACGCATGTGGCTTCTCCCAAATGGTCAGTAGCCCTACTCATCTGGCCGGCCATATTCTTGATGGAGTATTTACCAGTGATCTGAGACTGTCGTCGATCTACCTATTCGCTTGGCCTGGTCTGATAATCTGGCAGTACCCCTGGAGTTGAAAGCTCCTCTAGCATGTGTGGCTTTACGGAATACCTGTAACAAACAACTTAAAAGGAATTTCAAGAATATTACTAATGAATCCCTATCTCCTTTTATAAGGGCTGGGCCGTCTTCCTCTTGTGGGGAAGCTGGGGAAGCTGCACAAGTACTTGCTAACTCTATTTCTAGAGCAGTAGAAGCATTGGCACCCGCTTCTTTCCGGTACATAGCAAGGCGCAGCCCCCTGGTATACTGACACACTAAGACTCCTGAGGCAGTCCTGTAGGAGGCAGGAGAGAAGATGGCGAAAGACATGGGATCCCTCTGAAGGCGAGGCTCATAAGCGTTTGCTACGAGATTATAAGGCTAGGCTAATAAGTGAAAAGCAGGAGTTTTTCACCAACCTTACTGCCTCCCTTACCTCATCTAGGGAGCTTTTTAAAATTGTGGACTCCCTTTGTTCTCTACAAATGCCTGATCCGGTAGTTGGATCTCAGGAGCTCTGTAATAACATCTCAGACTTCTTTCATAATAAAAGTGAGGACATATTCACTGCCCTGGAAGCTCAGAGGAGCACTTTGGGTCTCCAACCTCCTTTGGTCTATTTAAGCTCTGAAGCCTGGACGAGAGATCCTTCTAAGACTCTCTCCTGTTTTCCACTACTATCTTCTGAGGAGATGGATCTTCTCTTAAATAGAATAAAATCGGCCTCTCTTTTGGATCCCTGTCCCTTGAAAGTGCTGAAAGCATGTAAGGATACCTTAGCACCCCCTTTGATGGAGGTGATGAATAGTGCGTTAAAACAGGGAGTCTTTCCGGCGGTCTGGAAAAAGGCAATTGTGAAGCCCTTGCTTAAAAAGCCCACCCTGGATCCGGAAACGCTTAAGAACTTTCGTCCGATATCTCTGCTTCCAGCACCGGCGAAAATGCTAGAACTTCATCTTAATTTGCATTTGTCAGCCTTTCTAGATCTTTCTGGATATCTGGATGACTCCCAGCATGGCTTTAGGAAGTGTCTCAGCACTCACTATGGTGACGGACTATATTCGAAAAAAGGTGGATCAGGGTCAGACCACTCTCTTGGTCCTCTTAGACCTCACTGCAGCATTTGATACTCTTTCTCCCTCGACGTTAACATCTCGTCTGAGGGAGTTAGGAGTGACGGGTACTGCCTTAAGTCTTTTGTCCTCCTTTTTAGAGCAAAGAGAACAAAGGGTTAAGCTTGGCGAGTTTCTCTCCCCTGCTAAAGCCTTGCAATGCGGGGTCCCACAGGGTTCGGCTCTTAGCCCGACCCTGTTTAATATCTATATAGCCCCTCTGGCAAGGCTTGTGAAATCGCAGGGGATGGAGGTTGTGTCATATGCCGATGACACCCAAATTATGGTGTCCCTGACCCACTCGAAGAATATCTCAGCGTTCAACTTTAGGAGCTGCATGCAGGCAGTCTCCGAATGGATGATTTTAAACTCTCTGAAGTTGAACGGTGATAAGACCGAAGTCCTGATTTTCGGGAACAATCAGGATTGTTGGTCTGATGAGTGGTGGCCCCCTTCTCTGGGTTCTTGTCCTATTCCATCTCAGTCCGCCAGGAACCTGGGCGTCATATTTGACACTTCACTGTCAATGACCCTCCAGGTTAACAGAACGGTTTCTACTTGCTGGGGGGTCATTAAGATTTTGAGGAGAATTGTTCACTATCTTTCTCCTCAATCACGTATGCAGATTGTGGTGTCATTGGTTGGATCAAGACTAGATTACTGCAACTCCTTATATGCTGAAATTAATAAGGGCTTGATCCATCGCCTTCAGGTGATACAAAATGCTGCAGCGCGATTTGTTCTATCTGTTCCTGCTGCATCTTCGGCCACCTTAGCCAGGAAAAGCCTTCACTGGCTCCCCATCCAATATAGGATTTCTTTTAAACTTCTGACTCTGGTTTTTGGAGCCTTAAGGGCAGATCCTCCTAATGCTCTGGGCTCTCTCTTGACTTGCTACGCTCCTAGCAGGGCTCTTCGTTCTGCAAATATGCACTTGTTAGTAATTCCTCGTTTTAAGAAAGTTAGATGGGGAAGTAGGGCTTTTTCTGTTGTGGCCCCACGGCTGTGGAATGCTCTCCCCTTTGATATCAAGGTTCAACCCTCTATGACCATGTTCAAAAAAGCACTCAAAACCTGGTATTTCTCTAAGGCCTACCAGTAAGCAACTGTGATTGAAGATCCTATATTTGGTTAGGCGCCTTGACGCCCATTGGGCTAAGTTGCGCGTTATAAATTTATTTTCATTTCATTTCATTTCATTTCAGGTCTTGGCTGCGAGGTAGGAGAAGTACCTTTGACCCGCTCTGGTCCTGTAGAAGCGTGGCTAGGGAGAGGTCAGCTGAGCGGAGGTTTCTCTTGGGGGCATGGAAGGAGAGGTGGTAGTTAAGGTATTGAGGTTTGATGTTGTCGAGGGCCTTATAGGTCTGCGTGAGCAGTTTGAAAGTTATTATTCTTTCGATGGCAAGCCAGTGGAGTCGCGGAGGTGATGTGGTTGTGCCTTGGGATGTCGAGAATTAGTTTGGCTGCGGCGTTCTGGACAGTCTGGAGTTTACGGAGGAGTTTTTGTTGATTCCGGCGTAGAGGATGTTGCTGTAGTCCAGTCTGCTGGTGACGAGTGCGTGAGTGACCCTTTTCCTGGAGTCGGGGGAGGGAGGAATCCACTTGAATGTCTTGCGTAGTATGCGGAGGGTGCTGAAGCATGCAGAGGAGACGGCGTTGAACTGGCAATTCACAGCGGGTGATGAGTCCAGTAGGATGCCGAGGTTACATGCATGGTCCTGCAGGGTGGGTGAGTTTACGAGGGCGGGGGCCACCAGGTGTCAACCCATTGGGAGGGGGTGGAGCCGAGGAGGAGGGCTTCTGGTTTCTATGAGTTCTGTTTCAGGCAGCTGTTCTTCATCCAGGATGCGATGGCTTTCATCCCTTCTTGGAAGTTGTGCCTGGTGATGTCGGGTTCCTTGGTGAGGGAAAGGATGAGCTGGGTGTCATCGGCGTAGGAGACTATGTTGAGCCCGTGGTTTCTGACGATGGTTGCGAGGGGGGCTATGTAGACGTTGAAGAGGGTGGGGCTGAGGGAGGGTCCTTGGGGTACTCCGCATTTCATCTGTCGGTTCTGAGAGAAAGGGCGGGAGTCTTATTCTCTGTGTTCTGCCTGTGAGGAATGAGCGTAACCAGTCTAGGGCCTTTCCTTGTATGCTGGCATCGTGGAGTCAGGTGGCTAGTGTACGGTGGGAGACGGTGTTGAAGGCTGCTGATTGGTCCAGGAGGATGAGGGCTGCCGCTTGGCCTTGGTTGAGGAGGGCGCGGGTGTCGTCTGTGGTGGCGAGGAGGGCGGACTCGGTGCTGTGGAATCCGTATTGAGAGGTGTCTAGGATGTTGTTGGCTTCAATGAAGCGTGCTAGCTGGATGTTGACTGCCTTTTCTATGACCTTGGCTACGAAAGGAAGCCGTGAGATGGGCCTGAAGTTCTTGAGGTCCGTAGGGCCTGCAGAGGGTTTCTTTAGGAAGCGGTTGACTTTGGCACGCTTCCGTCAAGGAATGTGGTGGTCCCGAGGGAACAGTGGATGGTTCGATGTAGCTCTGGTGCGATGGCTGTAGCAGCCATGTGGCAAATGTGCGTCGGGCGGTGGGTCAGAAGGTGCTCCAGAGTGGATGCTCTTTAGGGTGTCTTCTGTTGCGAGTGGGGTGAAGGTAAGAAGGGTCTGTTGGGTGGCGTTGCTGTGGTTGGGGTGGTGCAAAGGCCTTAGTCATCAAAACGGTCGTAGAGCGTCTTGATCTTGAGGTGAAAGAAGGAGCGGAGTCTGTTGCAGAGGTCTTGGGAGGGAGGGACGTCAGTTGTTTCGCTGCTGGGTTTGGCAAATTCCTGTATGATGGCGAAGCATTCTTTGGAGTTGTGGGTGTTGGAGAGGATTCTGTCTTGGAGGAAGTTCTTCTTTGTGGATTTGATGAGGAGTGGTGTGCCGTGGTGGCGGTTTTGTAGACCAAGCATGCTTCCAGAGTTTTGCTGTTTCTCCACGTCTTTTCCAGTCGTCGACATGAGTGCTGCCGTGGTGAACCAGTTTGCTTTCTTGTTGTGTCGTCTTGTGTTCTGGAGGGGAGCGAGTGTGTTGGCAGTTGGCGATCCATTGGTGGAGGATGCTTGCCGTGGTGTTGGCGTCCATTATAGTTGGGGGTGGAGTGCAGGTGAGGAGTTAGGAGACTTTATTCCTGATTCTGCACGGGAAGTGGCACGTGAGCGGTGGGTTTACTAAAGAAGAAATGGATGCAGTGGTGGTCAGTCCAGAGCAGTTCCGTGGTGTGGCTGAAGAACTGTTTCCTCCTGCGAAGACGGGGTCGAGTGTGTGTCCTGCTGTGTGCGTGGGGGCGGAGACAAGCTGCTTCAGTCTTATGTAGGTGAGATTCTCTGGGAGGGCGGTGGTTTTGGGGTCGTTGTGGTTGTCTAGATGGAAGTTAAGGTCTCCGAGTAGTATGTAGTCTGTGGAGGGGTGTGGGATGTGATGCGGTCGGCGATGATGTTGAACGGAGCGCAGGGGCCAGGTGGTCTGTAGAGGAGTGTTCTGTGGAGTGTCGTTCTAGGGTTGGTCTGGATCTGGAAGTGGATGTGTTCCATGGGGGTCGGCGGGCGAGGTGTCGTCCTAGTAGGTGGTTAGCAATCAGAAGGATCTTTTGTGGATGATGGCGGGTCCTCCTCCTGGGCGGATGGGGCAGTCTTTTCTCAGGATCTTGTATCTGTCGGGGATGGCGGGTGCGATGTCGGGTGCGGAGCTGGCGTTGGTCCAGGTCTCTGAGGAGGAGGTCCCAGATTTCTATGGCATGTCTGTGCAAGGAGTGTACATTGAGGAGGATGCAGTTGAGTGGCTTGTGAGCACTGGCATCCAGTAGGCTGGAGGCTGCTGCTGGGCTCCGGATGTGGGTGAAGTTGGCGGTGGTAGTGATGGCAGGAGATGGACCTTGGGTGTTGCTCGAAATCGAGCGCTGGCAGTTGTTGCGGCGTCTGTGGTTGAGAGTGTGGAGGGCACTGGGGTCGTAACGGCGGAGGGGTTCGGGGGACCAGAGTCCCTGGTGCTGGTCTGGTAAAGAAAGGATCGGGGGAGGGCGATGAGCTGTGAGGCAGGAGTAACACGCGGCGGGAAGAGGGGCGTGCAGAGGAAAAAGGCAAAAGAAAGAAAAAAGGGCAAAATAAAAGAAGGGGCAAGAGAAAAGAGGCCAGAGAGAACAAAGGACACAAAGCGGAATAGCAGAAGAGCAGGGTGATCTTCCACTAGACCACCAGGGATGAGGCGCAGGTAGGGGCATGCAGGTGGAGGAGGACCTAGAGCACCTACCTGTAAAGAGCTCAGGCTCAAGAGCAGACCCTTAACGGTGGTAGCAACACTGACCAGGAAGGTCAGAGGTCTTGCTCCTCTTGCCACGCAGTGGCCGCCATTAAGTAGGTGTCAGGGGGAGGGCAATCAGCTGGGATAGACACGCTGGGGGAAGGGGTTGCAGGGGCAGCAGCGGCAGGGAGCGCGGGCAGAGGAGCAAGCAGAGGGAAAAGAGAAAGCGGTAAAAGAAAGAAAAAAAGAGGCAAAAGAGAAAAGGGCAAAAGAAAGAGAAAAGCGGCAGGAGAGAACAGATGACACAGAGCGGAATAGCAAAAGAGCAAGGTGCTCTTCCACTAGACCACCAGGGATGAGGCGCAGGCAGGAACCTGCGGGTGGAGGAGGGCCTCGAGCACCTACCTGTAAGGAGCTCGGGCTCAAGAGCAGACCCTTAACAGCGGAGCGGGGGGAGAGCAGTGACACTGACCAGAAAGGTCCGAGGTCTTGCTCTTCTTGCCGCACAGCGGCCGTCATTAAGTAGGGGTCGGGAGGAGGGCAATCAGCTGGAAGGCAGGATCGACAGGCTCGGGGGAGGCACCGACTGGGAGAGCAGGAAGAGGGGCGAGCAGAGGGAAAAGAGAAATAGGCAAAAGAAAGAGAAAAGGCCAAAGAAAAGGAGAAAGGGCAAGAGAAAAGAGGCACAAGAAAGAGAAAAAGGCAAGAGAAAAGAGGCAGGAGAGGACAGAGCGGAATTGCAGAAGAGCAGGGTGCTCTTCCACTAGACCACCAGGGATGAGGGGCAGGCAGGAGCCTGCAGGTGGAGGAGGGTTCGAACACCTACCTGTAAGTAGCTGGGGCTGAAGGGCAGACCCTTAACGGTGGTACTGACACTGACCAGGAAGGTCAGAGGTCTTCCTCTTCTTGGCATGCAGCAGCTGCCATTAAGTAGGGTCCGGGGGAGGGCGAGCAGCTGGGAGGCGGGATTGACATGCCGGGGTAAAGGGGCAGCAGCGGCAGGAAGCGTGGGAAGAGGGGCGAGCAGAGAGAAAAGAGAAAGTGGCAAAAGAAAGAAAAAAAGAGGCAAAAGCAAAAAGGGAAAAAGAAAAGCGGCAAAGAAAATGGCAAGAGAAAAGAAGCAGGAGAGAACAGAGGACACAGAGCGGAATAGCAGAAGAGCAGGGTGCTCTTCCACTAGACCACCAGGGATGAGGAACAGGCAGAAGCCTGCGGGTGGAGAAGGACCTCGAGCACCTACCTGTAAGTAGCTCAGGCTCAAGGGCAGACTCTTAACAGTGGAGCTGCATGGGGGGAGAGCAGTGACACTGACCAGGAAGGTCAAAGGTCTTGTTGGAGTTATCTGTTCTCAACAACAAGGCTACGATCAGTTTGAGGTAGTGTGGTCGTTGCAAACCTCACGGAATAAACTCCAAACACACATCCACACCAGCTCTCATCATAAACTCCGTAACCCACAAAGCAAGCGTTAAATGATACAGATTTAAATGGTTTCTGAAAAGATATAAGCAACTGATTCACACCCAGATGCCTCACATTTGTAGTTCTTTTTTCATACAACTTCAAACCATGCACCACCCATTGAAATAAGGCAACAAAAAAAAAATGTTGTTGAAGACCGGTGTATACATTCTACTATAAATATCCAAAGATCTCACATCTGAAACTCTTCTAAAAGAAGAAGCAAAACAACAGTCAACTTCAATGATAAATCTTTCAGGGTTAAATCCTCATTTTTATCCACTCTCTAAAAAAAAAAAAAACCTCTAAACTTTAGAAACATCCTAGATCAAATTATACTTAGACACAGAAAGATATGAAATCACCATACTCCTCCAACAGTCTTCTTACCAACATAATCTGCCCTACTGATAAACCAAGAGTGTTAAGTATCAATGGGTCAAAATTGCAGTACAATAAACAATTGGTCACAGTAGCAACAACTTTTCAAAACAAAAGAAATAGAAAACATTCAAAATACCAATGCATCATAGTCTGCAGTGAATGCAATTTATTTGCAAAGCAATGTTCACTGTAGATGGAAGAGCAACTGCGTTGCCGAAACTGGAGTCAAATAAAGTATTTTAGATAAAAGGTGCTCTAGTGTTGGAAAGGTCAGGATGTATGGGATCAAAGTGAGCGAGGGTGGCGAACAAGGGAAAGGTGATGTGACATATATACATCAAATTGAGAGAGAATATATATATATATATATATATATATATATATATATATATATATATAAATAAAATCTACTGGCGGTCGCCAGTAGATAGTTAGGATCGTGTTTCCATAGGAAATCTTAAAATTCTATTTTGAATAACTTTGGCGCCGGTTGACTAATCCTCGAGAAATTTTCAAAACTAATGGGGCGCTCCGCTCAGCTCCTACCCTGAAAGTCTCGGGGTGATTCGTCAAGGGGGGGCCGAGAAAAAAGGGGGGTCCCAAAACGCGTTTTCCCCATGCATTTTTCCATAGGACCTTTAGTCGAAGGTACAGCCCGAACGGCTGAACAGAATTACTTGAAATTTGGCAGAGAGGTAGTCCTCAGGTCAGGGAAGTGCCTTTTGCAGGTCTGGTGTCATCTGTTCAGTATTTCCTGAGAAAATAGCATTTAAAAGCATATAAATATCTATTCGCGCGCACCGTGCCGTGCGCGAAATTCTGATTGGTCAGTAAACATTCGAATCGGTCGAAATCAGGAAGTGTCGGCCGCCATTTTGTCTATCGCACTGAAAAGGAAAGGTGGAAAAAATGTGGAAAACGTGAAAAGGGGGTAGGGAAGAGAGTTCCTGACCCCCTAGCCTTTGTCAGGGGGTCACAGAAGGACCCCCCCAAGGGTGAAAAAAAAATTTTTTGGGGGGGGGGGAAATTGCGGGGGTACGCGCACGGTGCGTGCAGCGCACCGTGCATGCATGGTGCGCGCATGGTGAAAAACCTTGAAAAAAAAATAATAAATACATAACTTAGCATTTAAAAAACCATACAAATTCACTGAAAAAACCATAGGTTTCACACACGTTATAGTTAGGAATTAGCATTTAAAAAACCTTGCAAATTCACTTAAAAAAAACATAGGTTTCACACATGTTATAGTTAGCTGGACATTTCACTCGTAAAAAACCAATGAAATTCCCCCGTTATAGTTAGTTCAGATAACTATAACTCGCGCGACCGCCACTCTATCACAAGGATGATGTCATGAGTGATGCCACTGACAATGTCATGAGTGATGTAATATGGACGTCATGAGCAGTGGATTGCGGGCGTGCGAGTTATAGTTATCTGAACTAACTATAACGGGGGAATTTCATTGTTTTTTTACGAGTGAAATGTCCAGCTAACTATAACATGTGTGAAACCTATGGTTTTTTAAGTGAATACACACACACACACACACACACACACACACCACCCCCCCCCCCTCCCTAGGAACTGTTCTTCCTGGATGGTGTGGGTCCATCCTGAGGTTCCTATGAGGTCCTCTTAGGATAATACCTCAAAGGGAAAGACAAGAACAATCCTGTTAGCCATACGCGAGAAGCCTACAGCATGAACGAGTCCCACAGGGGTGACGTAGCTCTCCTTGCAGCTTACATGTTTGTATTTTACGGTTGGTCCGTACTTCTCTCCTGCCTCTGTGGAGGCAGCCTTCTCCAGAGTATTGTTTGGTTACGCCACGACTGGCACGCCCCGGCGTGTTCACGTCTTCATTTCTTGCCTTTGGCCCTTCTACCTATATTGGCTGTCTTAGCCGTAAGCCAGTGTCTCTGGTGAGCATGTTCTGTCCTACTTCTGGACCAGTTTCTATTCCGCTTTTAGTTCTGGCACGGTATGTGGGTACACATACGTTCACAGATACTGGTGCCTGCTGGGCCGACATGCTCCACAGTGCTGGCTGCGTTCTCATCTTTACTCTCTGGTGGTAGGAAATGCTTCAGTCTGGGGGCTTCCCTCATGGCTCAGTCCCTGTCCGTGGTCTTCCCTCTTGGCTCAGACCCTCTCTGGGTTTTCCTTGTTGGCAGATTGGTTCTACACCAGACATGTTGCTACTGCATATTGTCTTGCCCCCCTTTTGTTTTTGCTCGGCACTTCCCAGGCAGGAAATCGGGTTCCTCTGCTCATTGCTAAGCAGGGGCTCGGGTCCCTCTGCTCATGGCCTTTGTCCATGTTATCCTTCGCAGTTTCCTTATTCAGGGATGCTCATGGTCATTTATGCAGTGTCTGTATATGGTTATATATATACACAAGTATTTCTGACTGTATATGTATGTTGTTTACTGTGTTTGACATATGTTATGTCCTTCTATGGTTCACATCAGTGCCATTGGTACCTATTGTGCGGGCTTCTGTATTGGTCTTGGCCATGCTCTGAGTATCCCTGGTCTTTCCCCAAAAAATAAATAACATGTTTTCATATGCATGTCTGTGTAGGTATGCATGTGTTTCTATATATTACGTGTGTGTGTGTGTATATATATGGATATGTATCTCATGCTATCTATACAAACTGCGGGAAGGTCCCCCTTACAGCACAAACAATCCTGAAATGCAGTTTTGTAACTTATTTATGCTGCCTAATGCAGCACACACACAAGTTGCGAAATGGCATTTAAAAAAAATTGTTTATGTGCAGGAAGGGGGACCTTCCTGTACGTAAATGATTGGCCGTTTGCTGTTTTCATGTGTGCATGCACTCGTCTCATCCAGGGCTCGAGCAATGCATTTGTGCGATACAAACAATTGCCTCTTTCCCAGCCATGCATGTTTTAGCACGTGCCCATGTCAAGGGTGTGGCCTAAATGTATTCACCCGGGCAGACTCAGACAAAACCTGGCTTATCTGTCAACCGAAGCCATCCATTCCATGTCACCTAAAAACACAAAAGTGCCTCAAAACACCCGTAATGCACCCCTCCGTTCAACGAAATGATCGACTAGAAAATCAACCTTAAACAGAAATCAAACATTAAAGAAATTCTTAACTTCAGTCATCTAAATCATATCAATGCTAACCGTTCAATCAAAAGACAAAACGACCATACTTCACATGAACGTCCAACTCTCTCTGTATATAAACAACCTTATCTGCAGTGAACAGCACCAGAAAAGAAAAAAGACGGCTGGGTGTTCTAGCCTTTTCTTTGGATTTTTGAAATAAAGTTCTAGATTCTTTAAAGTGGCTGCGTGTAGTGCATTATAGAGGATACTGCAGGTTAGCCTGTGGGTCTTTAGATAAATCTTCGCTTTAACCAATCCTACAAATCTAATTCCTTAATAGCTTAGATTCATCTGCTGCAGAGGTTTTGCTTCCTTATCATTCGATCCTGAAGGTTCAAATCAGTCTTCGGTCTCGCTTGTGGCTGAAGGTGCAAGGACACATAGTTGCATCAGCATTCATAGTCTAGTGGGCAAGATTACACAAGTCATCTCAGATGTTTTTTGCTCCATTGGGTGCTGCATCTCTCAACATTTACATCACAGTCCCCCCCCAAACTTTGCTTGCTCAAGTGGTGGATGTAGGTACAGAGGGGCAGATTTACAAGCCCCTTGCGACACTTTTGTGACGCAGCGGCGGAGTAAACAATGCACCAATATTCAACATATTTACAACGTGACGCATCTAGTGAGATGCGTCACGTTGTAAAGCCCTGCGCTACATTATACCTGGGTCAGGTATAATGTATGCAGGGTGGGCGTTCCGTTGCAATGAAGCCCTGTAAAAGTGACGCAGTGAAATCTACGTTCCCCACTGCGTCAAAGCCTTACGCCTGCTTGAAGCAGGCGTATGGAGTGACACAGCATATTGGGTATAAGGGAACCCCTGAGCAGTGCTGGAGTTGCGTCGTGCTTGCGACAACTCCAGCACTGCGTCACCCTTTCGCCGACAGATACGTCACGCATTGGTCCATCCTTGCACCGCATTGTAAATGTGGCGCATCCATGGTGGCGCAAGGTTTTTTTTTTTTTGGAGTCATGCAAAATAAGAAAACAAGTTACTTACCTGTAACTTCAGTTATCCAGTATTGGTATCTTTCGTAGATTCACATGCTTAGAATCATCCCCCGCTGACGAGGTGGGAGTCTCGCGGTACAATAAAACATATACACAAGTCATAAAAAACATTATACAATAGGCTACTATGGACAGTAAAGTCACCACATTAGCCTATCTTAGTCCTTTTGTAAAAAGATCCAAAATTGGAACACAGCCAATCAGGTTGCAGCGCCCTCTTAGAACCCTCCACAGAGAGACAAAGCCTCAGATTTTCGTAGCACCAGTGACAATAATATGTACAGGTAGTAAGGTAAGCCACTCCGGGGAGGAGGGTGGGTTGCATGTGAATCTAAGAAAGATACCAATACTGGATAACTAAAGTTACAGGTAAGTAACTCGTTTTCTTATCCAGTATTGGGGTATCTTTCATAGATTCACATGCTAAGAATCAGAATAGTTAGCAGTAAAACAGCCATAGATGTATAGTGGATGGTGGGTATCATAAGAAAAAACAATAGATACCTCATTACACCAATACAGCGATGCAATACAACATTCTAACTCAAATAATGGAAAGCATTATAACATATGCAGAAAAAATATATACACATATGAAGCAAGTATGAAAAACAGAATAAAAAATACACCATGCATATGTGAACATGTAATGAAATAATCACCTCCTTACATAGGCTTACCTTATTTGAAAAGGTTTCGCAACACTGCTTGACCCACAGCTGATTCAGCCTCTGTCGCCAGATCCAGACAGTAATGCCGTGTAAGAGTGTGCACCGTTTAAGGTCGCAGCATGGCAAATCTTCTCCACAGACACTCCGGCAAATAGAGCAGTAGATGAAGACACTGGCCTTGTGGAATGAGCCTTGGGTTTCGCAGATAAAGTATGTCCAGCTTTATTATGGCAGAATTGGCTAGTACATGCAATCAACCTTGCCCACGTACCCTCCTGAGGCGGAAGCCGGGAGCGCTACGGTGCTTTCTAAAAAAAAACTTGTGTGTTCTAATTTGTTCGTATTTTAATCACTTACTGCACTTCCTGGCACATCAGGACTCTGCTGCCTGACACTGAAGCTAACCACACAGCGGATCCAGTGCTGTTGCAGACAGGAGGCCAAAACAATCCCTGCCGCCATTGCTGGCGAGGCCACGCCCACTTTAGGCCACGCCCCTCTTAACCTCCTTGATAACATGTGCCACCACCGTCCGCGCAGCGGACGGGCGCTGCGGGCGCGCCGTTTGCGCGCCTAAGGCAAGCCCGTCATCGCCAAGACATCGCCTCTCGCCTGTCCAAGCTTCACGGGAAGCCTACCACTATGATAGAGAACGCCTTGTCGCCCTGAACCCTGGAAAGAGCTGCGAGACGATATCCGGACATCTCGGACAGACATGCCTTCAATGTAAGTCCTGTCACTTTTCTACTCCCAGCCCTTGTCTACCTAGGCATCTCTCAGTTGCGCTTAAACAAACCCCTCTTACAACTTAATGTTAGGTCTCTCTATAAGCACCACCCAGAGGTTAATACTCTCCTACTCTAAGAGAAGCCTGACATTCTCTTAATTTGCGAAACCTGGCTCCATGACGATATAACTAGTGTTTCTAACCTCACGCTCCCAGAGAACTACCACATGAAATCGATAAATAGAGACACCAGAGGTGGCGGCATTGCCGTCATCTACAAAAAGCAATTTCTCTGCTCCTTTATTAAAGAAAACATCTCGAGCTGTGAAAGTGCTCGCTTTAAGATCACGACGGGCCCTCTCTTCTCCCTTTCTGGCCTGTACATTTATCGACCCCCCGGACCTACGTCTACATTCACTGACTCTCTCCTTGAAGTGGCGAACACCCTTGTGGTGGGCTCAGCAAACTTCACAATACTAGGAGACCTCAATCTCCATTTCGACCGGAACCAAAATTCCACCATTAAAAACCTCCTGGCCGACCTGTCAGCCCTACAACTCTACCCTCTGATCCAGGACGCTACCCACTCTGCTGGACATATATTAGACCCGGTCTTCACCAACATCCCAGAGACTATAACCGAGGCGCCCAAACCTATGGGATGGACAGACCATTACTTAATTAAATTCACCATTTTGATTAAGGAAACGTTCAACAAGGCTGAGCCTACCCGCCGCCTAAAAAGATCATGGCACAAACTTGTACCCAGAGACCTGCAGTCCACCCTAGGAGAATTCCATCAAGGGGCACATATAAACATTAACACAACATATGCTGCCTTCCATGACTGGATCACTAAGGGACTAGATGCCCTCATCCCTCTCAAATGGACTAAGGGACGCAGCTCCCCTTCCAACCCATGATATAACAACACCCTAAAATCCATGCGGAAGGAATGTAAGAAAGCTGAGAGAGCCTGGAGGCGAGAATACAATGACAGAGACAAAGCGTTCTATCTGTCCAAACAAAAGCTATACCATAAAGCCATCTGTTCCGCACGCGCCGCCTTCTATGCTGAAGAAATTAACACCAGCCCTAACCCCGCCAAGGTTGTTTTCAAACTAGTAGAAGAACTGCAGAGTAGCAGATCTCCTCCCTCCAGCATTACTTCTGCGCAGCAATGTGAGGACCTTGCCACATTCTTCATTGAAAAAGTGCAAAAAATTTATAAATCCTTCCCACTGCACTCCACTACATCGCCCAGCTCCTCTACATCTATCAGCAATGGCACCATGCTGAGGCACATACATGAAGTCTCATGAGGACCTCACTAAACTATGTAGGAAGGTCAAATCAGGTTCCCCGGCAGACCCTATGAGACCGGCTCATTTCATCGAATCCCTAGACTTTTTTCTGCCTCCCCTGGCGTTCATACTGAACCTTTCTTTCTCCTCGGCCAGTGTCCCGACTGCTTGGAAACAAGCATGGGTTTCTCCCATCATTAAAAAACCGACAGAAAAATCTTGACCCCTCCAAATTGGAAAATTTTAGACCCATCTCACTGCTCCCATGGCTGTCCTAACTCGCAGAGGCCCACGTAAACATCATCCTGTCTAAACACATGGATCAAAATAACATCTTAGATCCATCCCAAAACGGGTTTAGGCCGGGCCACAGCACTGAGTCTGCCCTCCTAGCCACATCGGAACATCTCCGGACGATACTTGATGCCGGTCAAAGTGCTGCGCTGATCCTATTGGACCTCAGCGCCGCCTTTGACACGGTATCTCATAACATTCTCTTAAATCGTCTGGCTATGGTGGGAATCTCAGGTCTTGCCCTGGAATGGTTCCGCTTCTTCCTGAAAGACAGAACTTTCCGGGTATCAGCTCCTCCATACCTCTCCCAGCCCCACCCCATTGGACAGGGAGTCCCTCAGGGCTCTGCACTCAGCCCATCCCTTTTCAACATATATGTGCAACCACTTGTGGCAGTGGCCAGAGAATGGGACCTCACGCTGGTGTCATACGCCGATGACACACAGTTGGCCATCACTCTCACCGAAGGTCCATCCACCTCAGCCGCAAGGTTCAGAGATGGTCTGGCTGCGGTGGCCAAGTGGATGACAGACAACTGCCTGCAGCTCAATGCAGGCAAGACGGAGGTGCTGCTCCTTGGAAAGAACACTAGCCACTGGAATCAACACTGGTGGCCTTCGTCGTTGGGCACCATTCCACCCCCCAAATCCTTGGTCAAAAACCTTGGCGTATGGATGGACTCCTCACTTAATTTTCAGACCCACACAAAAAAAGTAGCGGCCACCTGTGTGGGACTGTTGAGGAGCCTCAGTCCCATACTCGGCTTCTTCGACCCCAAGGTTCGCCAAGTGATTGTCCAAGCCACAATTCTCTCCCGCTTTGACTACGCCAATGTCTTACTTCTGGGCACCAACAAAGCGGAGATAGCACGATTGCAACGTGTACAGAACACTGCAGCAAGAACCCTGGTCGGTCTTCCACGCAGATGTTCAGCCAAAGCCACAATCCGAAAGCTGCACTGGCTCCCTATCGAATCTCGTATCCAGTTTAAAACCCTTATCATGATCTTTAAAATCCTTAAAACTGGACGCCCAGATCTTCTCCGATCACTCCTCACACCTTATGTGCCTCAGCGCAACCTGCGCTCTCTAGGCCAACATCTGCTGATGGTCCCCCGCACAAAGCTAGCCCGCACTGGTGGACGTTCTTTCAGAGTGCTGGGAGTCAAACTTTGGAACACCCTGCCAGCGAACATTCGCTCATTGGAAAATCTGTCTGCCTTCCGGAAAGCCATCAAAACTCACCTATTCCCCTCCCTTTAGGCCTCCTAGTTGCTTTTTCTTCTGTCCTCCGCTGAGTTTCCGTGGTTCTTTAGCGCCGGGACGCCTCTTTGCTGGGGCAGCTGTTTGCGCTTTATCAAATTATAAAATAACATAATGGATTTCGTAACTGCTGTTCCAGGCATTTGACCACCATAAGAAAAACAATTGATCCGACTTTCTGATGGACACAGTACGTGCAATATAAAATTTCAGACATCTTTTAACATCCAAGGTATGCAAAGTCTTTTCAGCAGAGGAAGAGGGATTGGGATTGGGAAAGAAAACACGCAGTATAAAAGGCTCATTAAGATGGAATGTAGAGGGAACCTTCGGAATGAACGCTGGATTAGTTCTGAGGACATAATCGTTGGTGAATTTCAAATAAGGTTGTTTGATAGTGAAAGCCTGGATTGCGATGACCCTCCTAGCAGGGGGTGAGTGCCGCTAAAAGTGCCGTCTTCCAAGAGAGGTATTTGAGATCAGCCTTGTGAACAGGCTCAAAAGGATGTTTCGTGAATTGTTGTAACACCAGATTAAGCCTCCATTCTGGAGGAGGGGCTTTGACGGGTGGAAAAGTTCTGAACAGACCATTTAGAAATTGTTTGATCAAGCGATTAGAGCAAAGGGATGCAGCTCCTGCAGAACATCTGTAGGTCGAGATGGCCGCTAAATGCAACTTGACAGAAGTAAACATCAGACCAGACTTAGATAATGAAAAGGAGATAAGGCAGAACTTTATCTGGAGAACATCGTACAGGATGTATATCTGTCAGCACACCAGGCACAGAATAGTTTCCATTTCAAAGCATAAGTCTTTAAGGTAGAAGGAGCTCTTGCCCTAGCAAGAATATCTCTACAATCTTGAGGTAGATCTATCTCCTTGAAGTCTGTTGAATCCAGAAACCATGCATGCAGATGCAATTGGACTGGACGAGGATGAAGTATCTGGCCCTTGCTCATTGATACCAAGGTCGGAAATGCAGGAAGACGGTATGGTCTGAGTTTGGACAGTAGGGGAAGCTCCGTGAACCAATGCTGACGCGGCCACCGCGGAGCAATGAGAATCGTGCAACATGGTTCCATCTTGAGCCTGCGTAGAAGTCTTGGGATCAACAGAAAGGGGGGGGGGGGAGAAATGCATACGCAAAGATCCCGGTCCATCTCATCATGAAGGCGTTGCCCCACGAGCCCTTCTCCAGTTCCCAACTGGCAAAGAATGGGCACTTCCAATTGTTCTTGGAGGCAAAGAGATCCATATTTGGTGTGCCCCACATCTGAAATACGAGAAAGCAGCCATTCCCAAATGCTTTGAGCTTCTTGAGACCGAATGGGAGAACGGGTACCTCCTTGCTTGTTTAAGTAGTGCACGCAAGTGGTGTTGTTGGTTCGGATCAGAAATGTTGACCCTTGAAGCCTTGGGAGAAAGGACTGCAACGCCAGGAAAATGGCTCGAAGTTCTAGGAAATTGATATGCATCAATGCCATCGCAGTGGACCACCTTCCTCTTATACAAAGATCCTGAAGGTGTGCACCCCACCCTTCTAGGGAGGCATCTGTAGTGCGGATGAAGTCCGGAACGGAAGGCAGAAAAGTGAGCCAGATTGAGACATTCTTGGAGCGCAGCCACCAGAAAAAACGCTTCTCGCATAACTGGAGTAATTTCCACTAGGTCGTCAAACGACCCCGAGATCTGCAACCACTGACTGTCTGGTTCCTCTTGAATTGGCCGCATCTTTAGACAGGTGGAGGTACTAACAGAATTGCTGATGATAGTATTCCCAGGAATGATTTGATGAGTCTCACAGAAGCAAACCTTTTTAGGAGTTCCAATGCCAGAGAAATGAGATGGGATTGCCTTTCTTTGGACCAGAATGCCTTGTCCCGGGTAGTATCCAACACTGCCCCTAGAAATTGAATTCTTTGAAAAGGGCAAAGAACTGATTTTTGAATGTTCGGGGACAGCCCCAGGGATTGAAATAGCTGTAGGCATGAGGACGTTGCTCGAGAAGCCTGCCGAAAGGAAGGAGTCTTTATTAGCCAATCATCCAGGTAAGGGAATAATTGTATGCTTTGAAGTCTGAGGTGAGCTGCCACCGGAGCCAGGAATTTCGTGAAAACTCTCGGGGCTGAGCGCAGGCCGAAGGTGAGGACTTTGAATTGGAAATGGGCACCTGCCACAATAAAACAATGGAATTTCTGATGCTTGGGGTGAATGGGGGATGTGAAAGTATGCATCCTGGAGATCCAATGTTGTCATGAAATCTGCATGGTCCAGAAGCTGAAGGATTTCTTGAAGGATGACCATGTGAAAGGATTTCTTTCGAAGATATTTGTTTAGCTTTCTTAAATCCAGGATAGGTCACCAGTCCCCTGACTTATTAGAAAAAAGTGGGAATAAAACCCTTTCCCCACTTGAGAGCGAGGCACTCTATTGCTCCTTTCAAGAGCATGGTTTTTGCTTCCTTCCTGAGAAGAGCAAGATGTGGAGGATGTTTCTTTAAAGGTGGATGGGGGGGGGGGGGGGGGGGGGTGTATTGACAAATTCCAGAGTATGCCCACATTTTTAGAATATCCAAGACCCACTTGTCTGTGGTTAATCTTTTCCAATTGTTGAGATGTCGGGATACATTCGGAATCCCGTAAATAAGGTGTGGCAGATCTGCTGCAGGTGCTAAGAAGTAGTCACTGTTTTCTAGCAGAATCCCTGCCTTGGGGTTGACATCTTCTATTCTGCTGTCTATAAGCAGCAGCTGGAGGTTTTCTGTAGGACTGCTGCTGTTGATAATTATATCTTCCCCGATTGCCTTGGTTTTGGTATCTTTGATAGCCACCACAAAAGGAATATGATCCTCTGCCCCTAGATCCCCGAAAAGGAGTCTTCCTATATTGTAAGGTGCCAAGGGCTCTGGCAGTGTCTAACAAGTTACTTACCTTCGGTAACGATGTATCTGTAAGAAACATTAGTTAGTTAGATTCCTCACCTTAGAATATCCCCAGGCGTCAGGCTGGATCCGGAAAGATAGTGTGTCAGCAATACCCCTGGCGCGTCGCTAGGCGTCGTCTGCAGCTCTGCGTCCGTCGTCGGCGTCGTTCGCCGGAATGACTTCAGAGTACTGATGTCAGTTCTTGTACACAGCTTTCCGCGCCAGGAACGCAGAGCCATGCATGAGACCGACACTGGTGCCAAAAAGTCTAGATCCCTGAAAAGGATAACCTTAACCGTAGATGTCAGTTCGCAGAACGGGGAGGATGGGTGGGTCGGTGAGGAATCTAACTAACTAATGTTTTACAGATACATGGTTACCGAAGGTAACTTGTTCATCTGAAAGAAACGCCAACCCCGGTGGTGGGTCTGCAAACCAAGATCACACCAGAAAGTCCTGGAGGACAGAACGGCCAAAGAAGACGTCTCTCCGGACTTGGCTGTCCAGGCAATAATGCTTGGCAAACGTGTGCAGCGAGGCCCACGTTGCTGCCTGACAGATGTCCTGCAAGGGGACTCCTCAGCCCAGGGCAGTAGTCGCCGCTGTGGCCCGGGTGGAATGGGCTCTCAGCCCTACAGAAGGGTCCTTTTTAGCCAAAGAGTAACAAGCTTTTATATACAATACGACCCACCTTGAGATGGTTCGCTTGTGTACTGCCCGCCCCTTCTTAGCACCCACGTAGCCAACAAAGAGTTGGTTGTCCACCCAGAACTGTTTGGTGCGGTCCAAATAAAAGGACAGCGCCCGTTTTGGGTCCAGACGGTGGAGCCTCTCGTCCTCTTTCGAAGGATGCGGAAAGAAGGTGGGCAATGTGACAGACTGCCTGATGTGAAAGGCATTCACCACTTTCGGAAGAAAGTAAGGACGAGTCCGGAGGACAACCTTGTCCGGATGGACAGAAAGAAAAGGAGGCTTAGAAGATAGAGCCTGGAGCTCACTCACCCGTCTAGCCGAGGTGATGTCTACCAGGAAAGCAGTCTTAAGAGTCAGAAGACAAAGGGGACAATTATGAAGAGGCTCAAAGGGAGCGCACATCAGATATGTCAAGACCAGGTTCAAATCCCACTGAGGCATTACGAAGGGGACAGGAGGAAACATGTGAGTAAGATATGAGAAACAGGGGATTTGAAAAGAGAAGGCTGATCAGGAAGCTGTAAGAAAGCAGAAAGATAACCTTTTAGGGTGCCCAGAGCAGAGCCCTGCTGGGCCATGGAAAGAAGAAAGAGGAGAACCTCAGAAAGAGGGGCGGAAGGGGATCCACAGCCTTTGCTGTGCACCATGCCACAAATTTGTTCAGGCATATATACTGTTTTCGTGGAGGGACGCCTGGCTGCCAGAATCACATCGCAGACTTCAGGAAGCAAGTCAAATGGCATCAACTGTCACCGCTCAATCTCCACGCATGGAGGTGGAGACTGGACAGGTTTGGGTGGAGGACCGTCCTCTGCTGCTGCGACAGAAGGTCCTCCTAAAGAGGCAGTCGTATTGGGGGAATCGATTGACAGACTGAGTAGCTCGGGATACCAGTACCTTCGTGCCCAATCCGGAGCCACAAAGATGACTTGGGCCCACTCGCGCCTGATCTTCTTCAGCCCTCTGGGCAGAAGTGGTATAGGCGGAAAGGCGTACAACAGACCGCAACTCCACTCGCGATGAAAGGTGTCCCCGAGCGAGTGCTGCCTTGGAAACTCCAACGTGCAGAACTGCTGACATTGCGCGTTCTCTTCCGTGGCGAATAGTTCTAACCAAGGCTCTCCCCAGTGCCGAAAGAGGCCTTGCGCCACGTCCGAGTTTAGGCGCCATTCGTGATCCATCATGCACCGGCAGCTGAGTTAGTCTGTTCTGGCATTCAGTGAGCCCGCCAGATGTTGAACCACCAGGGTGATGCCCTGATGTTCCAGCCATATCCAGAGGCGCAGAGCCTCCTGACAAAGGGTCCACGACCCCACCCCACCCCACCCGGTTTGTTGCAATACCACATGGCGGTGGTGTTGTCCGTGAACACCTGCACCACTCTTCCCCGGACATCGAGAAGTAATGCCTTCAGTGCAAGTCGGATCGCTCTCAGCTCCAAAAGGTTGATATGGAGCTGAGACTCCGCCGGAGACCAGAGTCCTCTGATCTCCGCCTCTCCCATGTGGCACCCCCATCCCAGGAGGGAAACGTCCGTCACCACTGTGTGTTCCGGTTGGCCCCGATGCTGGGCCCACTGAAATTTCAGGTCCCACAGCAGAGCCCGCATTCGCCACCTGGAGTGATGCACTAACAGGATGCAGGAGGCCATCAGACCCAGAAGCCGCAGCACCAACCTGACCGAAACCCGAGAGAGGCTGAAAGATGGGAATCTGATCCTGAATATCCCGGACCCGCTTTTCCAGGGGGATAAGCCCGGAACTGCGCCGAGTCCAGAACCGCTCCGATGAAGAGGAGCTTCTGGGGGTGGGGGGGGCTCAGATGTGACTTCGGCACATTGATGGAGAACCCCAGCAAATGCAGGAGGTCAGCCGTAGTCTGGAGGCGGAAGACGACTTGCTGGGGCGAGCCCGCCTTCAACAACCAGTTGTCAAGATAGGGGGAAGACTGGAACCCCTGATCTGCACAGATGAGCTGCGACCACCGCCATCACTTTCGTGAACACCCGGAGGGGCACTGGTGAGTCCGAAGGGGAGCACGGTAAACTGAAAATGCTCCTGACCCACCGTGAACCGCAGGTAACGCCGGTGGGCCGGCAGGACGGGGGATGTGAAAATAAGCGTCCTGCAAGTCCAACCCTACCATCCAGTCTCCTAGGTCCAGGGCAGCCAGAACCTGAGCTAAGGTGAGCATCTGGAAACTCTCCTTCCGGAGGAAGGCGTTGATGCGCCTGAGGTCCAAGATAGGGCGTAGGCCCCCTTTGCCCTTCTTGGGAACCAGAAAGTAGTGGGAACAACAACCACGGCCTACTTCTGGACCAGGAATGCGCTCAACGACCCCTTTGGCCAAGAGGGCCGTAACTTCCTCCCATAGAAGATTCAAGTGATCCCCCGACATGCGGTGGCACTGCGGTGGCATGGCTGGAGGGGGTCGTCTCGAAGGGGAGGGAGTAGCCCCTTCGGACGATTAGCAGCACCCACCTGTCCGAAGTGATGGAACAGCAGTGGAGCAGGTGATGGCGAACTCTGCCTCCACTGGCGTGGAATGGGCCTGAAAGCACGGACTAGGAAGGCTTTGAGGCGGATGCTGCTGGGGTGGATGTGTATGGACCGGCACGTTGTCCCTCTGTACCGCCTTGGCGGAATCCACATCCGCAACGAGGATGTTTCTGCAGCCTGTGGCTAGGCGGACGTGAGGGGGCGCCCCTTCCTTGGCCACGAAAGGGGCGAAAAGTGGAAGTTTGCAGGCACGGGGCCGAGAGACCCAAGGACTTGGCCGTGGCCCTGGAGTCCTTAAAGCGCTTCAGCGCACTGTCCGCTTTGGCACCAAAGAGGCGATCGCCATCATAGGGCATGTCCATGAGGGTGCTCTGGACATCCCCGGAAAAAGACGTGGACCGCAAACAGGCGTGACGAAGCACTACCGTGGACGACATTGCCCTGCCAAGCGAGTCAGTTGTGTCCAAACCACATCGGATGGCATACCGCACTGCATCCTGCCCGTCGGCAAGAGCCTGGGCGAGCCGTGTCCGGGCCTCCTCCGGACACAGGGGCAGCACATCCTACACCGTATCCCACAGAGAGTGGGAGTAACAGTCCAAGAGACAAACGGTGTTAATAGTAGCTCAGCCCTAAACTAAGGGAGGAGAACAGCTTTTTGCCAAACTGCTCCAGTCTCTTGGATTCCCGATCCGGGGGAGCAGACGGGAAGGAGGTCTGGGAAGTAGAGGCCTGGATAACCAGGCTCTCCGGGGTGAGGTGTTGAGACAGAAAACTGGGGTCGCCCGGAGCAGGGCGGTGGCGTCGGGCCACGTTCAGATCCACAGGAGGTACTGTGGAGGGCTTGGACCAGGTGCCCTTGAGAACGTCCATCAGTGCCTCGCTAAACGGCAGCAGGGGCTCCGAGGAGCTTGCTGATGGTTGGAGCACATCAGTGAGGAAGGTAGTCCTCACGGCCATTGTAGGGAGCTCCAGCCCGAGGGCTTCGGCCACCTTGCGCAACGCCACAGAAAAGGTAGCACCTTCCTCCGAAGCCACAGTCGGAGGAGAGAGGAAGCCAGTGTCAGGGGAGGTATCAAGTTCACGGTCATCCCCCAGCTCATCTGCCCAGTCCCGTGATAACTGGCTCTGGTGGGCCAGAGGGTCCTCAGACCCCTCCCAGTCACCCCCATCATCCGATTCCTGATAAACAGGGGAAATAACCAGAACCGGACGGAAGATGAAATGGTCATCCATCGGCGTCGGATGCGGCACCGGACCGGGGAACAGCGTCATCCGGAGACGGCGCCGGGGATGGAACCGGTGTCGGCGCCGACGGAGGAGGAGTCGTGAGGTCGACCGGCAGCGACTGAGATCCATGCCTGGATCCCACAGGGACCTGCGGCGTCGTGACCGAAGTCTACGATGGCGCCAGAGCCGCCGGCTTGCTAGGCCGCCCAGTTGAGCCTGCGGGGCCCGAAGGCGCGCCGGCAGGCGTCGACGGCAGAGCCAGGCCCCTCATGGCCGAGAGGAAGGCACTGACCTCCACCGGAGTCGCATCAGTCCCAGGGACCAGTGGGTATGGGGACGGACGCGGCTCCTGCGGAGCCGCAGGGGTGGTACCACCCGGACCCTCGACCGAGTCGCACGACCGGCGAGGGGAGTCCGAAGAGCGATGTCGTCTCTTGGACTTCTTACCATGCTTCGACTTACCCGAAGACTTGGAACCCGACGAGCGGTGTTGGTGGCTGGAGCCGAGTGCCAGAGCTCGAGAATCTTGCGGGACCGCTCCCGCCTAGCCTTTGAGGTCAAGGCCTGGCATTCGAGGGACGACTCGGAATCGTGGTCAGCCCCGAGGCAGTAGAGGCACCGGCGATGATGGTCCGTTACCGACATCAGACGGTGACAGGAGTCACAGGCTTTAAACCCAGGCATCCTACCGGCACCAGTTCGAGTCGACAAGTAGAAAGGGGTAAGCTCTTCCCGGATCGGCGCTGTATGGCGTGGAAAAAAGAAGAAGAACTGACGTCAGAGCGCGAGGGCGGCGTCTAAGTACTCAGACGACGTCATTCCGGCGCACGACGCCGATAATGACGCTGAGCCGCAGACGACGCCTAGTGACGCGCAAGGGGTATTGCTGACGAAAAATCTTTCTGGATCCAGCCTGATGCCTGGGGATATTCTAAGGTGAGGAATCTAACGTGTTTCTTTCAGATAGTATCTTTTTTGATGTCTTGCAGAGCCCATCTATGTGTTTTCCAAATAACATATCACCATCGAATGGCATGTCCAAAATCTTCGTTTGGACCTCAGGGCGAAAGGTGGTAGATTTCAACCATCCCTGACGTCTAAGGACTGCTGCTCCGACAAGTGGACGAAAGCCCAAGGAGGCTAAGTCCATAGAAATATCAATAATTTCCGATGCAGCCCTTTCTCCTTCAAGAAGAATTTTCTTTACCTCCTGCTTCTTGTCATCAGGTAGAAAATCAAGGTATGGAGAAATGTCTGACCATAGTTGGCGGTCATATCTCCCTAGAATCGCCAAAGAGTTAGTAGCACGAACTGAAGCACCCGCCATGGTGGTGAAACACTTACCAATGTTATCAAGGCGCCTCCCATCCTTATCCAGCGGTGCCGTCACAGGAATGGATGTATTGCGAGACTTACGCTGAGCCGCCTGTGAAATAACGGAATCTGGTCTAGGATGTCCAGACAGGCAAGCAGGGGCATTATCCGGTGCTTTGTACTTTTAAATCGATTCTAGGGAGAATTGCAGGCACTGAAAATGGAGTTTATTATTTTAGTCCCTTCTTCCCAGATATGATCTATTATAGGGATAGAACGCACAGACTTCCTACTTTGGTCCTTAAAATCATAAAGGAAACAATCTGTTTGCTTCACAGATATAGGAAGATGAAACCTGGTTGCTGCCCTTTCCATAATTGCGTGAAAACCTCCAATATCTTCAGGAGGGGAATCTACTGCCTGAGGAACTAGTGAGGATGGTGTAGGAATCAAATATTCATCCTATTCATCTACAGTTGTGGGTGAGTTTGGAAATTCCCTAGCTTCAGCCACAGTATTGCCATCATCATCTTGGACTAAATGTTATGCAGGTACAACCTCCTGAGGTACATTGATAGGGGGTAGAAGGACTTGCAATCTGCAAAACCGTAGACGTAGTAGTTTGTGTTGGAACAGTCGCTGTTGGTGGAAAGAGTATGATAATCCCTCAACATAGCAGATCCTTCATCAAGGATATAGGCATCTGCACCATAGGTTCCTGCTGAAATGAAGCCTCTTGAGGACCCCGCAGAGACTCACAAAGCTCATAGTACTCTTCCTCATCCTGATACTTGATCCGGAGTTGAGAAGGGTTACGTGCTGGGCTAAAAAGTCCATCATCATCTGACTCCTCCAGATAGTGACTAGGAGGCAAGGGTGAAATATGGGAAACGTCCTGGTAATAGTTTCTTGAAGATGAGAAAGACGACAATTTTGATGTTAAAACTGGCGTAATCTGTAAAGATGTAGACCTTTTACGCTTCAATGAGATATACACAGACGGTGAATCAGTATCAGTAGAGATAGCCATAACAGAAGCTACCTTCGACGTTGTAATCGTCGACGGAAAAACCATCTTCAACGATGTTGTCGTAATCTAAGCCGCTGCCGTCGTCGACAGTGGACTCGTCGATGGGAGTAGTATCTTCGTTGATGGTGGACTCGTCGACGAGTGTTGTATCGTCGTCTATGTCGACAGCATGTGTCCCCTCGACGACGAAGTAGGCGTCGACGAGATTAGCATAGTCGACGGTGCTGTCGTCGACGAAGCGATCGTCGACAACGGGATTTCTTCGTTAACGTCGAGGAATCACTCACCATCTGAGGAGATTATCGTCGACGGAGCTTTTTTTGCGACGTTGACAGGATCTCAGAATGAGTCTTCTGCTGTTTTGAGGCAGTTTTCACTGAAATCTTAATTTTGTCAGCAGATTTCACCTCTGAAGAGAATGAAAGCTTCTTTTTTACAGGAAGAGTGACCAGTTTCAGAGTGAGGCTTCTTCAATGTCTTACTGTGTCGCTCAGGGGGATCACCAGATCTATCCCTCTTTTTGGCCAGAGGGGTGGACGCCTGAGGACTCACACTGCCATCATCTCCTGAAACAACATCAGATGTAGCCTTCAACTTCTCCAGCCAAACCAGCAATCTTCCCTCTCTGTCTTTCAAAGTATTGGCAGGGAAGGTTCTACAAATCCTGCAGTCTTAACCTTGTGTACTGGGTAAAGACAAATACATTCCTTGTGGGGATCCTCAAAATGTAGGTGCAGATCAGTAACAGCCGGCGATAATTATCGCTAAGCGTGCTTCGCACGAGGGTAATTATCACCGGCTATCGCTGGATTATATCGCAGAGATAGCACGCTATCAGCAACGCTCATCTCCGATGCGATATATAATCCAGCGATAGCTGCAAAAAGTGCGATTATCGCTGGAAATCCAGCGATAATCGCACAGCGACAGGCGATACCTTGTTCATTGGGCTGGGTGGTCTCGGCCCTATAATCCACCACCCATAGGCTAAAATGGTTTAGTCAGGTTACAAGCAGGCGTAATCAAACCTGCGTTAGGCGCGGTTAGCGCTACATTTCTCGTCGCTGTGAAGGTTAGCGTGCAGCTTGCGGATAGGAGAAATGTCTGTTAGCGACATTTCCCACGTTATTTTGGTGAGGAACGCCCACTTTGCATATCATTAGAGATGCAAAGCTGGGCGTTAGGGAAACTGGCGCAGAGGCATAGAAACACACTAGCGTGTTCTTGCTGAGAATTTTATTGCACTATCGCCGCTTTTCGCCCGAAAAGGGACGCTAAAGCGGCGATAATTTTATCGCTTTCCCTTGATGATATGCCCCGTAGTCTCCTCTTCCCACATGAGGAACAAGGCAAAAACAAGCTTTTTTTTTTTTTATGAATCAGATATGACTACTCACAAAGGTGAAGAAAAACTGAGCAGAGCTCAGGGAGACTCCCAGTCACACGACGTGCAGTAGAAAATCTGAGGGTTTGCCTCTCTGTGGAGGGTTCTAAGAGGGTGCTGCAGCCTGATTGGCTGTGTTCCAAATTAGGTTCTTTTTACAAAAGGACTAAGATAGGCTAATGTAGTGACCTTACTGTCCATAGTAGCCTATTGTAGAATGCTTTTCATGACTATTATGTATATGTTTTATTGGGCCGCGAGACTCCTACCTCGTCGGCGGGGATGATTCTAAGCATGTGAATCAATGAAAGATACCCCCAATACTGGATAACTGGGCATCCCTGCTAATATGCAGGGATGCGCCAGTTATTGTAAATCTGCCCCAGAATGTACAGAATAAGGAGTTGTGCAGGAGTCTATGGACAGAGTCAACCACTCCTTGAACTAGCAGGAGCTATCAGCAACACTGATAGCTTTGCAGCACTTAGCGATAGGATTGGAGCAGAGAGCAGTTCCAATTAGAATGGCCAATCAAGTAGTAAAGTGCTATGCACATCATCATAGGTTGTTATATCATTCTCTGGCTTTGGTTGCTCCTCAGATTTGTTTGGGAGGAAGCACTTCTTCTTTAACTCCGTGAACTAGAAGTCCCCTTAAAGGGGTTGTCGGTGACCGTCTCTGGGGTGGAACACTTCACATTTTAGGAAAGGACAAGGAAGATAAGTTTCAGTGTAATCTCTATTACCAGTAGGTAATCCAAGCATTCTTAACTCCACATCTTTTTACCAGGACAGTGAGCTGGTAGTAGAACTAAGGGGCACAATATTGCGGCAGGCTGATATTAAACCTGCAATACTGTGCAAAACCCTATGGCATACTTTAATAGATTGTATACAATCAGTTACTCTTTCCACTCTAAACAGAGGTATGCATTATAAACACTCTAAAAATGACCAAAGCCTTTATTGTAAGTGGCTCAGAATAAACCCTACAATTTCCCACCCGGAATTCCTGTTATGGAGGATCTTTGTAATTCTGAGGCCAGTGAAATAAGGGGGTATAAAGGTCTTTGGTGATTAACTTTGAAAGCATTGTTTCCACGCAGATTCTTGCATTTTTTATCCTGGTGTTTCACAAAGATTTTAGCTGCTTTAGCAGCCGAACCTACACAGTGAAAGTCAATAACTCATATCTTCATTTGGTTTGCAACCATATTTAGGGGTTGTTACAGATAATTTGTAATCAAAATTGAAGCCTATGTAGAAAAGGAAACGTGAACATTGATTTAAAGAAACACAATAACGTTGCAAAAAAGACTTTTAATACAATAACAAGTTCCTCTTTTGTTTTCCTGTTGACGTGGTTTCGAGTTTCATAGTGTGGCTGGGGAAAAAAAGTGTGCTGCCAACAAGAAGCAGGAGTTTTAATGTGATTCAAATGCTGGTTTCTCTGGTATTTAACAAGTCATTATGTACCCGCCAGTGACGTCCATTATGAAGATTTTGCCTTCGTTGAAAAATATGAATAATCAACATCCTATAAAAAACAGGAATGAAAAATGTCAGTAACACGTATTGCTAAATTGATCTTTAAAGCAGGCAATATATAAGAAAGAACTCTACGTGGCCCACTTGAGAATAGTCTGTTTAGTCGAGCTTTATCATAAAAATGATTCACTGAATACAGGGATGATTTTAGTTAAAGGATGCTAAATGAGAAGTACTGTTCAGCTAACTATAAGATTTTCAACTTGACAGTTTAAGATACAGTGGGAAACTAGGGAAAAATGAGGGTCTTAGACAGTGTTAAGAAAGAGGATTGAAAGAGGGACAGAATATAACAGCTGGAGTGGGAACCTTCATAAACCATTAATGTCCTTTCAAAACAGAGGGACGCCAAGAGGATAAGGTGGGTAAATGGGTAGCGATAATGGACATAGTGGTAAACTACTGAAATAATAAATTATATATATATATCTACTGGCGGTCTACACGCCCCTTTTTACACATCTCTGCAACGCAGCTCCTTGGCGCTTACTGGAGGTACCTGGTGGGCTAGTTGGCCGCCAGGGGACCTCAGGATTCAAGGGGACTTAATCTCCCAACTTAAAACGCGCCACGGGGCGCGTTTGCACAGTGGTGAAGGTAGGGGGCGGGGCCTGAGGTGATACTGTGCAAACACGCCCTGTGGGGCGTTTTAAGTTGGGGAATTAATTCCTCTTCAATCCAGAGGTCCCCTAGGGGGCAAATAGCCCACTAGGTACCGCCACGGAGCTGCATTGCAGAGTGTTGTAAAAAGGGGTGTGGCCTCTGAAGACCTCTTTGCAAGGCAGCTCCCTGGCGCCTACTGGAGGTACCTGGTGGGCTAGTTGGCCGCCAGGGGAGCTCAGGATTCAAGGGGACTTAATCCCCCAACTTAAAACACCCCACTGGGCGTGTTTGCACAGTGGTGAAGGTAGGGGGCGGGCCTGAGGGGAGAGCTGTGCAAACACCCAACTTAAAACGCGCCACAGGGCGTGTTTGCACACATCACCTCAGGCCCCTCCCCCTTCCTTCACCATTGTACAAATATTCCTCTAAAATCAGCCGAACTACGAATTCTGATAACAGGTGAGTAAATCGGGATAGAACCCAGGGCTGCATCTTTTAGCCCAGCACTGACCCTGAAAAGTAATTCTAAGCGTACTTACCAGTAACTTGTATTTGCTTCCATAGGAATCCATTGTGTGGTTTTCACCAGAAAAGTTTTTAAGTGTCTATTTTCACAAACTAAAAATATTCCTAAAAAATAGTCTGTATGACCTAAACACATTCTTTCAACTGTTTACAGGAGGTTGGCCAGTGCTGGATCCAGGATCCACCACCGAGTAAGAAAAAGTAACGATAACACGACTTACCTGCTAATTGAATTTTCTGCCATAGGATAACATTGGTGATTCTATGGGAAAAAGTTTCTAAGTGTCAACTTTTAAAATACAATAATATTCCTTAAAAATCACTACTGTAACCAAAGCTCTTTTACTCAACTGTTTACAGGAGATGTCCAAAGACTGAATCTAGGATCCAGTCTTGTGGTTAGAAAAGTAATCCATAAAGTAACTAATTGCATTTAAGTAGAAATTCACATTGAGCTCAATGTTGCTTTGTGTTTGAAATTGTGTTGCCCATTGCAACAACTGTAACTACTGTACTTAAAAGTCTGTTGCCTATTTGGCAAGTATATAAACTAAAGTAATTCATTCTGAGAAAGTATATTTTGTATTGTAATGTATAATGTAATTATAATGTAATTAAAAAAAATATATCTAAAAAAAAAGTTTAAAAAACTTTAGTAAATCAGTATAAAAAAAAATTCAGTATAACAGTTACATTCAAAATTTTCATTTAGAAAACCTTTGAATTTCACTGAAAAAACCATAGGTTTCAGGCCTGATATAGTTAGGAATTAGCATTTAAAAAACCTTAGAAATTCACTGAAAAAAACCATAGGTTTCAGGGGCGTTAGTTAGCTGGACATTTCCCTCATACAAAACCCTAGAAATTCCCCTGTTATAGTTAGTTCAGCTAACTATAACTCGCGCCCCCGCAATGCACAGCTGATGACGTCACATAGTACATCACTCATGACATGGTCAGTGACATCACTGATGACATCTGAAATGATGGAGCTTTGCAAGAAAGATGAAAGATACCCATGTGTGCTGTATCTAAATAAG
This sequence comes from Triturus cristatus, assembly GCF_964204655.1. Lineage (NCBI taxonomy): Eukaryota > Metazoa > Chordata > Amphibia > Caudata > Salamandridae > Triturus > Triturus cristatus. The sequence goes on from NC_140592.1 coordinate 782,913,853, forward strand.
ATAAAACTGGAACAGATAAAGGTACCCAGGGAGGCGGGTGGGCGTGTGTAGATCTGTAGCTCTACATGCCAAGAACAGATGCATACTGGTAAGTAGCATATTCTGTTCGAGGCATATGAGCTGCAGATTACACACTGTGCATAGATTATATAGCAGTACCCGCTCCTAGCGGCGACCACCAGTATCTGTTGCAGTTGTTTGAAACAATGTTTTGAGGACAGCCTGGCCCACACTAGCTTGTTGCTTAGTTTGCACATCTACACAATAGTGTTGAGTGAAAGTGTGTGGTGTAGACCATGTAGCTGCTCTGCAGATATCATCTAAGGGGATGTTCCCTAAAAATGCCATGGAAGCCCCTATCTTACGTGTAGAGTGGGCTTTAGGGGGAACAGATAGCGTTAGTTTTGCTTTGTGGTAGCAAATCTGTATGCACTTAATAATCCACCTAGCTATCCCAGATTTGGAGATGGGGTTGCCTTTGTGTGGTGGTGAGAAAGACACGAATAGTTGTTTGGTCTTACGACTTAGGTTGTGTTCTCTCGATGTAGTAGAGTAAAGCTCTTTAGACATCAGAGTGTGTAGAGCTCTTTCTGCAATGGTTTGTGGCTGCGAGAAGAATACGGGCAGTTCCACAGATTGATTGAGGTTGAAGGGAGAAATTACTTTAGGAAGGAATTTTGGATTACTGCGGAGAACAACCTTAGTATGATGCATTTGCAGAAAGGGTTCCCGAATGGTGAGTGCTTGTATCTCACCGACTCTTCTGAGCGAAGTAATGGCTACAAGGAAAGCAGTTTTCCATGTTAAAAATTGAAGCTCACATATATGTAGAGCTGGGGTACTCTTAGTACGGCCTGCGGGCCGCCAGCGGCCCGGCAAGCCTTTCTTGGCGGCCCGCGGACCTTGCAGACATCGTACCGGTGTTTTGTTGTTGTTGTTTTTTTATTAACAGTGTCAGCAAACACAGACTCTGCTCTGTGGGGGCCCGGGGATTCAAGCGATAGTCCGAGTGGAGCTGCTATGGCGCCAAGAGGTGAAATACAACAAAGCCTAGTTATCATGCAAATGGTCTCTTAAAGACCTGTGAATTACTCGGGTGGGGCTGTGTGTGTGCCCTGGAAGGGAAGCTGCCGCAGCTGCCACACAAGCGAAGAGGTGGGGGGGGGGGGCGCGCGGGGGGGGGTTTGAGGTGATAAAGAATGAGAAGAGAACAGCAGGGTGTGAGAGTCTGGTAAGGGGACAGAGGGCAGTAGGGAGAGACAGACAGAGACAGACAGAGAGGGGGGGGAGAGAGAGAGGGGGAAAGAGACAGACAGACAGACAGAGACAGAGAGAGGGGGAGAGACAGAGAGAGAGGGGGAGAGACAGACGGGGAGGAAGAGACAGAGAGGGGGGGGAAGAGACAGAGAGGGGGGAAGAGACAGAGAGGGGGAAAGAGACAGACAGACAGACAGAGACAGAGAGAGGGGGAGAGACAGAGAGAGAGGGGGAGAGACAGAGAGGGGGAAAGAGACAGACAGACAGACAGAGACAGAGAGAGGGGGAGAGACAGAGAGAGAGGGGGAGAGACAGAGAGAGAGGGGGAGAGACAGAGAGAGGGGGAGAGACAGAGAGAGAGGGGGAAGAGACAGAGAGAGGGGAGGAAGAGACAGAGAGGGGGGAGGAAGAGACAGAGAGGGGGGGGAAGAGACAGAGAGGGGGGGGGAAGAGACAGAGAGGGGGAAAGAGACAGACAGACAGACAGAGACAGAGAGAGGGGGAGAGACAGAGAGAGAGGGGGAGAGACAGAGAGAGAGGGGGAGAGACAGACGGGGAGGAAGAGACAGAGAGGGGGGGGAAGAGACAGAGAGGGGGGGGAAGAGACAGAGAGGGGGGAAGAGACAGACAGACAGACAGAGACAGACAGACAGACAGAGACAGAGAGAGGGGGAGAGACAGAGAGAGAGGGGGAGAGACAGAGAGGGGGAAAGAGACAGACAGACAGACAGAGACAGAGAGAGGGGGAGAGACAGAGAGAGAGGGGGAGAGACAGAGAGAGAGGGGGAGAGACAGACGGGGAGGAAGAGACAGAGAGGGGGGGGAAGAGACAGAGAGGGGGGAAGAGACAGAGAGGGGGAAAGAGACAGACAGACAGACAGAGACAGAGAGAGGGGGAGAGACAGAGAGAGAGGGGGAGAGACAGAGAGGGGGAAAGAGACAGACAGACAGACAGAGACAGAGAGAGGGGGAGAGACAGAGAGAGAGGGGGAGAGACAGAGAGAGAGGGGGAGAGACAGAGAGAGAGGGGGAGAGACAGAGAGAGGGGGAAGAGACAGAGAGAGGGGGAAGAGACAGAGAGAGGGGAGGAAGAGACAGAGAGGGGGGAGGAAGAGACAGAGAGGGGGGGGAAGAGACAGAGAGGGGGGGGGAAGAGACAGAGAGGGGGAAAGAGACAGACAGACAGACAGAGACAGAGAGAGGGGGAGAGACAGAGAGAGAGGGGGAGAGACAGACGGGGAGGAAGAGACAGAGGGGGGAGAGACAGAGGGGGGAGAGACAGAGGGGGGAGAGACAGAGGGGGGAGAGACAGAGGGGGGAGAGACAGAGGGGGGAGAGACAGAGGGGGGAGAGACAGAGGGGGGGGAGACAGAGGGGGGGGAGACAGAGGGGGGGGAGACAGAGGGGGGGGAGACAGAGGGGGGGGAGACAGAGGGGGGGAGACAGAGGGGGGGAGACAGAGGGGGGGAGACAGAGGGGGGGAGACAGAGGGGGGGAGACAGAGGGGGGGAGACAGAGGGGGGGAGACAGAGGGGGGGAGACAGAGGGGGGGAGACAGAGGGGGGGAGACAGAGGGGGGGAGACAGAGGGGGGGAGACAGAGGGGGGGGAGACAGAGGGGGGGGAGACAGAGGGGGGGGGAGACAGAGGGGGGGAGACAGAGGGGGGGGAGACAGAGGGGGGGAGACAGAGGGGGGGAGACAGAGGGGGGGAGACAGAGGGGGGGAGACAGAGGGGGGGAGACAGAGGGGGGGAGACAGAGGGGGGGAGAGACAGAGGGGGGGAGAGACAGAGGGGGGGGGAGAGACAGAGGGGGGGAGGGACAGAGGGGGGGAGGGACAGAGGGGGGGGAGGGACAGAGGGGGGGGGGACAGAGAGGGGGGGGGACAGAGAGGGAGGGATGTGTATGCCGGGTTCGGTGGCTCAGTGGACGAAGGCGTCCGCTGCAGGGACCTGTGTTCCACCTCATGGTCAGTTTTTTTTGTTGCTCTAGCCCCGCCCCCTCCCCCAATGAGCCCGCCCCCAAGGTGCAGCCCTCGGCCACAAACCACACTGTAAATTTGGCCCCCAAGAGAAAGTTGGTGAGTACCCCTGATGTAGAGGTTCAAATGGAGGCCCCATTAGTCTTGTGAGAACGATGTTTAGGTTCCACACAGGTGATGGTGGCACTCTGGGGGGAATTATTCTCTTAAGGCCTTCCATGAAGCCTATTATGGCAGGTACTCTCAAGAGTGATAGATGCGGTCTATTTTGTAGTTACGCCGCTATGGTGCAGCAAGGTGTAGTCTAATAGACATGTAGGCTAGGTTGCAGCTTTGTAGGTGTAGTAAGTAGCCTATGATGTGTTGGATAGACACATCTAAGGGATTGACGTTATTGTTGTGACAATAGATCACGAAACGTTTCCACTTGGCTGCGTAGCAAGCTCTAGTGGTAGGTCGTCTAGCTTCTTTATGACATTCATACAGTCAGGGGGAAGATTAAGGTAACCAAATTCTAGGATTTCAGGAGCCAGATCGCAAGGTTGAGCTGAGCTGGGTCCGGGTGTCTGATCTCTCCATGGTTCTGGGTTAAGAGGCGTGGAGAGAGGTGTAACTTTTGGTGCGGAACTACGGAGAGTTCCAGCAATGTGTTGTACCACGGTTGTCTGGCCCAAATCGGAGCAACTAGGATGAGAGTTAGGGAATGTTGCTGTAGTTTGCGCACCACTAATGGAATGAGTGGGAGAGGCGGAAAAGCGTACGCAAATCTGCCTGACCAGTTCATCCATATCACATTGCCTTTGGACAATGGGTGTGGATATCTGGCGGCGAAGCTTGGGCATTTGGCGTTTGTGGGTGGCGAAGAGGTCTGTGGTTGCCCCCACATTTGAAAGAATGGTTGAAGAACTTGTGGATGAAGTTCCCACTCGTGTATCTGTTGTGTTGGACGGCTCAACAGATCTGCAATGGTATTTTGGACTCCTGGGACATGTTGGGCTAGGAGAAATTTTTTGAGGTATGGCCCACCTCCATATGCTCTGTGCTAGCTGAGAGAGCTGCAGAGAGTGTGTGCCGCCCTGTTTTTGGCTGTAGTACATGGCTGTCATGTGGTCTGTCCGGACTAAGACAGCCTTGCCTGAGACGTGTGTTTGAAAGGCTTTTAGGGCTAGGAATTTGGCCAGTAACTCCAGATGGTTGATGTGGAGTAACTTTTGTTGAGGTGTCCACCTGCCCTGCATGGTGTGATGTAGTAGGTGAGCTCCCCAGCCGGAGAGCAATTCGTCCGCAGTTAGAACTATTTGAGGAACTGGCTCTAGGAACGGTTGCCCTTTGGAAGGGGTTTTTGGTGGTCCACCACTGCAGAGAGTGATGGGCACGACCGTCTACCAACACCAGATCTGATAATTGACCCTGAGCCTGGCTCCATTGGCGTGCTAAGCACTCTTGGAGAGGACACATCTGGAGTCTTGCATGAGGTACTATGAATATGCAAGAGGCCATCATCCCTATAAGTTGCATAAACACTCAGGCTGGTAGAGCGTATTGTGGTTGAAAGTTGGCGCGAAGAGCCTGTATGCTTGCTATCCTGGCGGGACCGGGGTAGGCGAACGCTCTTGGTGTCTATGGTAGCACCGAGGTATTGTTGTACGTGGGACGGATGCAGATGGGACTTGGCGTAGTTTACTGTGAAGCCCAGGTCGTGAAGTAGTTGGATAGTGGCGTGAGTGTGTTGTACACACTGGTTGTATGAGCTGGCTTTTATGAGCTGGTCTAGGTATGGGAAGACGTGGATGTGTTGTCTTCTCAGGTGTGCTGCCACTACCGCTAGACACTTGGTAAACACTTGTGGTGCTGTGGTGACTCAGACTGGGAGTACTTTGAATTGGTAGAGCTGACGTCCACTACGAATCTGAGAAACTTCCTGTGAGCGTTGTGAACGGGGATGTGGAAAACGGTGTCCTGGAGGTCTTTGGTGGCAAGGAAGTCATTCTGGGAGAGCAGAGGAAGTACCTGCTGGAGTGTGACCATGTGAAAGTGGTCTGAGTGTATGTATTGGTTTAGGGGTCTGAGATCCAGAATGGGTCTTAGAGAGCCGTCCTTTTTTGGAATGAGAAAATATAGGGAGTAAACTCCCTTATTATGTTGTTGGGTAGGAACTGGTTCTATTGCACTTTTTTGTAGGAGGAAGATCACCTCCTGCTTTAAAAGTGACAAATGTTCCTGTGACATTGGGCGCTGTTTGGGTGGAATGGTTGGGGGGGGGTAGATGTTAGTTCTAGACAGTAGCCTGAGGTGATGGTAGCCCAGACAGGAAGGAAATTGTGGAGTCTGCCCCCGAATTGAGTGGAATAGTCTGGGGGGAGTGGAGGGAAGTCACTGGGTGGGGGTGGAGGCAGAGCGGGAGGTGTTAGTTTTGCCTCTGACTTTGTTGTTGTTACCCTTGTAACTGCTTCTTTGGTAACCCCTAGTGAAGGTGGATTGGGTAGGGGCCTTGTAGGAAGTGGAGGCTCTGTCGTCGGAGTAGCCTCTGGTGGTGTTTCTAAAGGAGGAACGGCGAAAGGAGCGCCTGGGAGCTTGCGACTGCAAGGCTCCCATAGATTTTGCCGTGTCTGTGTCCTTTCTCATTTTTTGAGGGCTACGTCGACATTAGGGCCAAACAGGTGTTTCTCAAAGGGGTGGTTGAGGATGGAACTCTGAACCTCAGGTTGAACCCTGAAATGCATACCCAGGCATTCCTACGCAGAAGGACGCTAGTATTTATTGCCCTGGAGGCGCGGTCAGCTGCATCGAGGGCACAACGGATGGAGGTATTCGTGATAGTTTTACCCTCCTGAATGAGTTTGTTGGCACTAGGTTTATATTTGTCAGGGAGGTGTTGCATTATTGACTCCAGCTCATCATAATGTGCCCTGTCATATCTGGCTAGGAGCGCTTGGGTGTTAGCAATGCGCCATATGCCGCTTGGGTCGCTGTCCGCTTGCCAGAGGCGTCGAGAAGTTTACACTCCTTATCTGGCGGTGGAGCCTCACCTGATGCCTGGCAATTGGCACGTTTCCTCGCATTGGAGACTACCAGGGAGTCTAGTGGTGCGGGGCCACTAATGTAGGTTGGATCTGTTGGGGCGGCCTTATATTTCTTCTCAATGCGAGGGTTGATGACCCTTGCCCTAACTGGGTCTTTAAAGACCTCTGGTGCGTGCTTAATAACCCCCTTAAGCATGGGCAGAATTGAGGTGGACCTCTGTGCAGTGTCAAATGTATCCAAGAGGAAATCCTCCTCCACGGGGTCTGTGTGGAGATCAACCCCGTGGTAGTGGGCAGCCCTATGGAGTAGCTGGTTAAAGCCCATTGTGTCTTCGGGGGGGGGGGTTCTGGAAGGATAAAGATCGTCCTGCGGGACGTTAGGGACGTCTGGGATGTTGTAGTCGTCCCATGGGTCTGGGGAGCCTGTAGGAGTATGATCCCCTGTTGGTTGGTTGTCCGCTCCGTCCCCTGTGTCGTAGATAATATCATCCTCATCTGGAGATGGTGTGGGAGAATGATGGGGTAGGGGAGGTGAAGGAATCCTCAAAGTTGAGGTGGCAAAGTCTCTCCTTTTTGGTGGTGGAGCTGGTGCAGGCTTGTCCAGTTATCTTTTTCTGGTGCTAAGCGTCAAATGCCCAGTCTTTGGATCCTTTACGAGAGTTTTTTGGTAAGGATCGGGTCGAAACAGTTGATCTGTAGGGGACAGATCCTTCGGTGCCGATGGTGTCGGAGCCGTGGTTTTTTTTAGGCATCGATTTGGCACGGTTTCTTTGTTTGGAACCGTGGGGTTTAGAAATTTTTGGTCTTCCTCGGTTCCGAGGTGGGTTTCGGCTTCGAGGCTTGGGAGTCGAGGCTCTTTGGTTTCTTGCTCGGCTCCGAGGAGGTTGTTATCGGTGCAGAGGAGCCAGTGCCAGTCTTCGGCGCAGAGTGCTTCGGTGTCGAGCTCGGCGCGGACGAGGAAAGGGGAGTTTTCTTTTTCGGTGCCGGTGTGGATGAGAGTTTCAGCACCAAGGGTAGGCTGGCTCGAGCCCGAGCTGCCTGAAGGCTTGATGGGCTTCTTAACTGGGCCCGGAAGCGAGGTATGGGAAGCAGTCTCTCGGTGTATACCTAGGCCCGAAGGCGCGACCGAAGCCTTTAATGGCGTGGAGGGGGGTTTGGGGTCGACGTCTGTACTCACGCCCCTCTGTGCCGGAGTGATGTCCTCAACGTCGTCAGCTTCGGAGGCGTGGCCTTCTTCGGTGTGCTGTTCCGGAACATCGATGCCTTCTTCGAAGAGGTCGTCGGGGATCGAAGTCGACGAGTGAGCCATCGTTCTCCTTGCTAGTCGGTCCCGAATTGTCTTCTTCGATCGGAAGGAGGCGCAAGCTGGACAGTCCCTTGCCTAGTGTTCTGGAGAGGCAGAGGTTGCACACCTCATGTAGATCGGTGTGGGGAAACTTTGACCCATATCGAGGACACTTTTTAAATGGTGTCCGTTCCATCAGCCAGGACAGGAGGCCCAGGTAGGCCCGAAGGCCTTCGTCGACGACCGGAATCGAAGACTTCGATCGTGGAGAGTCGCGTCGAGTGTGGGGAACGCGATCGAGACAATACCGTCGAACAGGGGAAGGATTGTGTGCCGAACGGGAAAACTGGAACGGTTCCGAACTGGAGCGCGAACGCATCCGAGCCCGATGGAGGAAAAGAAACAATCTGAGGATGGAGCCGAAGCCCATGCGCAAGATCATCCAAAGGAGGAGTCACATACCTCGTGACTTCCAAAGACTTTCCAAGAGAAAAACAACTGCAACATCCGGACTCAACACCAGATGGCGATCTATGCACAGTGTGTAATCTGCAGCTCATATGCCTCGAACATATATATATATATATATATATATATATATATATATATATATCTCCCCAATCAATGATTTACGTAAATGGGTCGCGACACTGCTCGTCATGCTGCAAATAACCCCAAAGGATTCTGGATAGTGTAGTGGCTACGGTGAGTACGCCTACGCCACGAGTATATAGAAATATAATGCCATCCCTGGACACGTGTTTCGAGGTAATTGCCTCTCGTCAGCAGGGAGCAGGTAGGTATGCGGGGTGCCGATGACTGCCATATATATAGGTAAAATACCTTCCAAGGCGCGCAGGTGCAGACACCGGGCTCGTCAGCCAAAGTCGCTCGAATGAGCTATTAGTGATTTACGTAAATGGGTCGCGACACTGCTCGTCATGCTGCAAATAACCCCAAAGGATTCTGGATAGTGTAGTGGCTACGGTGAGTACGCCTACGCCACGAGTATATAGAAATATAATGCCATCCCTGGACACGTGTTTCGAGGTAATTGCCTCTCGTCAGCAGGGAGCAGGTAGGTATGCGGGGTGCCGATGACTGCCATATATATAGGTAAAATACCTTCCAAGGCGCGCAGGTGCAGACACCGGGCTCGTCAGCCAAAGTCGCTCGAATGAGCTATTAGTGATTTACGTAAATGGGTCGCGACACTGCTCGTCATGCTGCAAATAACCCCAAAGGATTCTGGATAGTGTAGTGGCTACGGTGAGTACGCCTACGCCACGAGTATATAGAAATATAATGCCATCCCTGGACACGTGTTTCGAGGTAATTGCCTCTCGTCAGCAGGGAGCAGGTAGGTATGCGGGGTGCCGATGACTGCCATATATATAGGTAAAATACCTTCCAAGGCGCGCAGGTGCAGACACCGGGCTCGTCAGCCAAAGTCGCTCGAATGAGCTATTAGTGATTTACGTAAATGGGTCGCGACACTGCTCGTCATGCTGCAAATAACCCCAAAGGATTCTGGATAGTGTAGTGGCTACGGTGAGTACGCCTACGCCACGAGTATATAGAAATATAATGCCATCCCTGGACACGTGTTTCGAGGTAATTGCCTCTCGTCAGCAGGGAGCAGGTAGGTATGCGGGGTGCCGATGACTGCCATATATATAGGTAAAATACCTTCCAAGGCGCGCAGGTGCAGACACCGGGCTCGTCAGCCAAAGTCGCTCGAATGAGCTATTAGTGATTTACGTAAATGGGTCGCGACACTGCTCGTCATGCTGCAAATAACCCCAAAGGATTCTGGATAGTGTAGTGGCTACGGTGAGTACGCCTACGCCACGAGTATATAGAAATATAATGCCATCCCTGGACACGTGTTTCGAGGTAATTGCCTCTCGTCAGCAGGGAGCAGGTAGGTATGCGGGGTGCCGATGACTGCCATATATATAGGTAAAATACCTTCCAAGGCGCGCAGGTGCAGACACCGGGCTCGTCAGCCAAAGTCGCTCGAATGAGCTATTAGTGATTTACGCCGCCACGAAAGGTACTTAAACCTCATATTTTTTGGCAGTCTACGGCACCCCCCACACAGTCCTGCTCCCTGCTGACGAGAGGCAACTACCTCGAAACACGTGTCCAGGGATGGCATTTATTATTACACTTTGTAGCATAGGTGTACTCGCCGCTGCTACTCTATCATCCAGAATCCTATGGGGCTACTTGCTAAAGACCAGCGGAGTGCGACCCACGTGAAAATAATGTTTGAAGCTCCCTGAGCGATTGGCTGACGAGCCTGGAGTCTGCACCCGCGCGCCGCCACGAAAGGTACTTAAACCTCATATTTTTTGGCAGTCTACGGCACCCCCCACACAGTCCTGCTCCCTGCTGACGAGAGGCAACTACCTCGAAACACGTGTCCAGGGATGGCATTTATTATTACACTTTGTAGCATAGGTGTACTCGCCGCTGCTACTCTATCATCCAGAATCCTATGGGGCTACTTGCTAAAGACCAGCGGAGTGCGACCCACGTGAAAATAATGTTTGAAGCTCCCTGAGCGATTGGCTGACGAGCCTGGAGTCTGCACCCGCGCGCCGCCACGAAAGGTACTTAAACCTCATATTTTTTGGCAGTCTACGGCACCCCCCACACAGTCCTGCTCCCTGCTGACGAGAGGCAACTACCTCGAAACACGTGTCCAGGGATGGCATTTATTATTACACTTTGTAGCATAGGTGTACTCGCCGCTGCTACTCTATCATCCAGAATCCTATGGGGCTACTTGCTAAAGACCAGCGGAGTGCGACCCACGTGAAAATAATGTTTGAAGCTCCCTGAGCGATTGGCTGACGAGCCTGGAGTCTGCACCCGCGCGCCGCCACGAAAGGTACTTAAACCTCATATTTTTTGGCAGTCTACGGCACCCCCCACACAGTCCTGCTCCCTGCTGACGAGAGGCAACTACCTCGAAACACGTGTCCAGGGATGGCATTTATTATTACACTTTGTAGCATAGGTGTACTCGCCGCTGCTACTCTATCATCCAGAATCCTATGGGGCTACTTGCTAAAGACCAGCGGAGTGCGACCCACGTGAAAATAATGTTTGAAGCTCCCTGAGCGATTGGCTGACGAGCCTGGAGTCTGCACCCGCGCGCCGCCACGAAAGGTACTTAAACCTCATATTTTTTGGCAGTCTACGGCACCCCCCACACAGTCCTGCTCCCTGCTGACGAGAGGCAACTACCTCGAAACACGTGTCCAGGGATGGCATTTATTATTACACTTTGTAGCATAGGTGTACTCGCCGCTGCTACTCTATCATCCAGAATCCTATGGGGCTACTTGCTAAAGACCAGCGGAGTGCGACCCACGTGAAAATAATCTCCCCAATCAAGGCCAGGAACAATTCCTGAATTAAACAATCCAAGCAATAACAGCATAAGTGACAGGACCAGCTGTAATACCTGAAGATTTAAATATGTTTATAAGTGGAGCAACAGAATAAAGCGAAAATACCACGGTCTTACCGGTAGCGAGTAAAGTGCATCTGGAAAGAGCTGGGTTTATTAGATAAGAGCAGGGCCTGGCACCCTTAGAATCAGAATACGCCCACCATTCAGCAGCACACAAAAGCTACACTCGTATAGATTATATCCTGTGGGATAAATGGCATCTCCATGCCCTTTTATGAGAAGACTCATAAATGTATTGGTACCACATGAACAATCAATAGCTCAAGCACTACACTACGAAAGCAGGGGGTTTAATGGTGCCTCAATGATATCTTGTTAAAGGACGCAGCAGTCCTAACTAACAGAAAGCAAAGCATTTCAGAATATATCGAACAAAATGAAACTGGAGACGGTCTTTTTTTTTTTTTTTTTTTTGAACTTTAGTGATCATTTTCCATAAATGTTTACAAACATTGCATGGTTACTCACTGCGACAATACAAGCTAAAAAAGAAATTTTTACGAAGCAAATGAGTTCACATAATGCAAAATTGTCTCGGGATAGCATATACATCATACATTGAATTACAAACATCCAATCGACCCAAGCAATAGGGCTCTCCCCAACGGCCCATCACCCATTCACCTTGACATAATAAACACAGCTATTGTGAGAGCTAGTAGTGCATAACTTACCCCACCCCAGTGGGGACCATCTCTGTGGGCTACTGTGAAGAAGGGGCAGAACCGATGTCCAGCAATTAGCTCCCCCAAATATCTTTGGGCCGGGATGCAGGGGGTTGAGTTGTTGCATAAAGTTCACAATTCGTATTGCTAAATGTGAGGCTATTAAGCCAAGCTTTCACTGTGGGGGGAAGTCTCTACTGCCCCATTTGATCGCTACTTCCCTCTTTGAGAGCAAAAGGGCAATGGCAGTAACTTTGGCAGCTTTTTTGGGAGATCATACACATCCCAACAAGGTGACCTCAGGCGTAGGGTCTAGATCTAGGTTTATATTTTTTTTTATAACAATCTGAAAGTGGCTCTCCAGTAATCCCCAATCTTAGCACAGTTCCAGGTCATGTGAGCAAAATCGGCTTGCGGTCCTCTGCACTTAGGACACGTGTGCGGCCAGTTGGGGTCGATAGAATGAATTTTAACCGGGGACATATAAACCCTCCACAAATATTTAAAATGTATTAATTTGGGTCTGCTGTTTAGGGAGACCTCTTTAGTCTGAGTTCAACAAAAGGACCAGTGGGAGTCTTAAATTGGGTGTCCAAGGTCCCGCTCCCACGCCTCCCGGATCTTGGCAACCTTGCTAGGGACTACAGACATACATGCTCTATATAACTTTAGATGATCTCCCCTGGTATTCGTAATTAAGAGTCATGAAGGGAAGGACTCTGGCTCCAATGGGAATTCCGGAATCTTAGCTCGGAGTGCCCTATGAATCCGACTGAGAACAAATTGGTCCACGAATGTTGCCTCACTGAACCTCCCTTCCTCAGTGCTAGAGAAGACATGCCCCTCTGGAAACAGGTCTCCAATCTGGTCTAATGAGTATGAAGTGAGTGTGCGTTCGACCAGCTTTTCTTCCGTAATGGGAAGCCATGGGTTGTTAATGATGGGGATCTCAGAGGAGTATAAGGCGCGCCAGCCAGTCACACGCCAGCTTCTGCCAGGCCCAGCTAGTTGTGGATACGGTTTGAATATCCCAGGGGTCTCTGGGAAATTCCTGTGGCAACACCATACGCAGGGGAGCTGGAAGCACTAGGTCAGTCTCAGGTCTAGTGTAGGAAATCCACGCATCTGGGTGGTACCAGGGATGTGCAAAACTGCACTGTGCTACCAGATCATACATTTGAAAATTGGGGGCCCCAAATACACCGCTCTCATACTGTAAGGTCCATGTATTCAAGCTAACCCTGGGCCTCCCACCCCCCTAAACCAGTCTGATAAGATGGGATCGGAGAGTGCAAAAGAAACTTAGGGAGCAGAATGGGAATGTTGTGGAACAGATATAAAAATGGTAGTCCTTCCTAAATTCTTGTAAGTGCAACTCAACCAGCTAGGGAGAGAGGGAGTCTCAGCCATCGCTCTACCTGCTGCTCTAGGCTTTGCAATGCTGGGCCGTAATTTAGCAGAATAATCTGTTCCGTTTCTCTATGGATCTGAACTCCAAGTACTCCTCACACCACGTCACAGGGAACTCTCAATCCCACCGAACAGTACTTGGCGTCAGGGGGAAAATTTCTGACTTGCCCCAGTTTATTCCCAGCCCAGAAAACACACCAAATTAGATAATCTCTGATGAGCGGTTCCAAATTCTCCCGAGGGTTGCGGACATAGAGAATGATATCATCTGCGTAAAGGGAGATTAGGAGAGGACCCGTTTTGAACTGGAGACCTCTATGCAGATGTCGCTCCTGAAAGTGGCAAACCAGAGGGTCCAGAGCCATTATAAAAAGCAGTGGGGAGAGTGGGCAGCCTTACCTAGTGCCGCGGGTAAGAGCAAACGGAGGGGACAGGGTGCCGTTCAGTCGAAGCCTAGTGGTGGGTGCAGTGTAAAGCAGTGCAGGAATGTCAATGAATTCCTTAGGGATGCCCAACGTCCTCAACCGCTAAGGAAAAAGGCCACTCCAAGGAGTGGACGGCCTTTTCAGTATCAAGAAGGACAGCAGACGCCGGGACGTCCAGTGAGATTCTATGCATCACCGCAAATAATGTTCACAGATTCAAGGCTGGCGACCTATGAGGGACAAAGCCAGATTTGGTCGGGGAGATAATTCGATCCAGCAGCAAGGCCAGTCTCAGCGCAATCATTTTAGCACCAGCCGCATAAGAGCGGATCTTTCACAGTTTTTGGGAGAAAAATGATTACCGCTTCACGTAGAGTGGGGGGTAACTCCTTGCGTTAGAGTGCTTCATTATAGGCCTCAAGAAGGTATGGCGCTAAGAGGTTCTTATATGTTTTATTAAAGATGCCAGTGAAACCATCTGGGCCCGGGGCGGTCGAGCCATTCATGGCATCTATAAAAACAAGAAAAACAGGAGCAAACCCGTTAGCCCAGTTGAGACCAGGTATATGTAGTAGCAAAAACAATATCTCAACAGGGGAATTATGTAAAGGGACCGTTAAACACAAGATTTAAACAAAACAGCCAAAGAGGGACAAGGGAGACCAAAGGGAATGAAAAAATATAATTTGTAATTAGATACACAACCGGTATGTACAATTTACAGTAACCATAACAATCATGTGCAGTGAAGGTGAAGTGAACAAGTCAACGGCGCAGTGACATGAGTGTTAAAAGGACAACATAGTGCGGCAAAGAACTATTCAAAGGATAAGGGTCAAACAAGAATATATACAATTGACAATTTACAAGACAATGTATTTAATTCACAAATGGCCCTTCAAGGTGCCGCGATTGATGATTTCTAACACAGGTATTTTTTAAATACTCTGGTAACCATAGTCCTGATGATGACCTCAACGTAAGGAGGTTGAAACGTCGTCGACTTGACATCAATCGCGGCTCCTTGAAAGGCCATTTGTGATTTAAATACATTGTCAATTGTATATATTCTTGTTTGACCCTTATCCTTTGAATAGTTCTTTGCCGCACTATGTTGTCCTTTTAACACTCATGTCACTGCGCCGTTCACTTCACTATCAGTGCACATATGATTGTTATGGTTACTGTAAATTGTACATACCGGTTGTGTATCTAATTAAAAATTATATTTTTTTTCATTCCCTTTGGTCTCCCTTGTCCCTCTTTGGCTGTTTTGATTAAATCTTGTGTTTAACGGTCCCTTTACATAATTCCCCTGTTGAGCTATTGTTCATGGCATCTATGGCACTGATAATTTACTCAGTGGAGAATGTCTCAGCTAGAAACTGTTGCATGAACTTTGAGCCACACCACTATAATTTCTGCAAGGAAGTCCCTGCGGTCTTCCTCGCTGTGTGTTAAACACGCGTCGCATATAATGCGGAGTAATATGCTAAAAACTTGCCCCGTATGTCTGGGGTGCCTGTCAGGGTCTGGCCAGTTGAGAAGCGTATACAAGAAATGTACGATTCCCCGGCCGAGGGTCTCAGGAGCCGCGGTAATGTGCAGCTAGGTCTGTAAGCCTCTCCATAACACCGTGCAATGGCATATTTACTCAAGTGATTCTCACGCTCCGCTGCCTCTAAACTCTGTCAAGAGCGTCAAGCGGCGACCAATCCTAGACGGATCAGGCCGTTCAACCTGCTCTGTCGAGTGCATCTAGTTGTTCAATATGAGCTAACGTACATCTCACGTCTTTCAACACCGCAGCATGTTTAGAGATGCAGACCCCCCCACATGTAGGCTTTAAAGGCCACCAAAAGTGTGGCCCATGAGCTCACTGATCCTTTACTTAGATTGAAGTATTCCCCAATGGTCTCCTGAAGTTCCGTATGGAACATATCATCCGTCGGGGCCTGTCCGGGGAACCTCCACTGTCTCTCACAGCCCTCAGGTCTGGAGACCCAAACTTGCAATACGACCGGGGAGTGATCAGAGTACGTGCTGGGGAGATGTTGGGATGACAGATACCAATTTGCCAAATTAGGAGTGACAAGCCAATAATCTAATCGTGTCCAGGTGTCGTACTAAGCAGAGTAGTGAGTTTATGCGGATTCTCCCGGTTTGTGCTGGCACCACACATCAGCTAAGCCCATAGAGCTGCACAGATCCAACATTGCGTGGCGCACGCGCGAGGTTTGGTATCCGGTGAGCTGGACGTACTGTCACACGCAGGATCCAACAGGAGATTAAAATCCCACCCATGCAAATATAGTCTGCATCCAACTATAGGAGCTGTGCGTGGAGGCCAAGAAAAAATGCTGGGCTGTCCACATTAGGCGCGTAGACACATACAAATACCATGCGGTGTCCCATCAATTGACCAACTACCATCGTATAGCGACCCTCAATGTCATTATGGACCTTGGAAAACTGAAAGGGCAGACGTTTGTGGATCATTGCATATGTGCTGTAATTTGCAAAGTAGTGATGCGGGCCCAAACTTGAAGCGAAATTGGTGGGAGCGGACTTGGGCAGGTGTGTTTCTTGTAGAAATGCAACATCAACCTTATGGCGTTGTAGCATTGAGGCCCCTTACGTTCCAGGTGATCAGCGTCAGATCTGAAAAAGTAGACAACCTACCCCACACTGACATTCAAGCAAGTTAACAGTGATTGTAGTTGTGCGTCACAGCTAGAACACAACGTGCTGCAGTGAGTAAACTAAGATAGAGGCAATGGTAACAAATGATCACGAACAAACCACCCCCTCTACCCCTCACCCATCCCTACGTACCCCCTTGCTGGGAATACCCCCACTGACCAAGCAGTACTAAAAGATGCTTTGAGGTGGAAATTCAGGCCTAGCCACAAAATGTACTGAAATATATTACAATTGTTCGGGGACCAATTGGGACCCTCGTAATAAGAGTGAACTTTCTGCTAGTCAGAGTAGACCAATGGTTCTACAATTTGGGTAACAAACCTGGTAAGCTTCTAGCCAAAAAGGTTACAGCTCAATCGAGTGAAGAGCCACATTGAGGAGGTGAAAGATGTAGAGGGTGATTTACATAGAAGGAGAATGACAAACCCATCTGCTTCCTCGAATTCTATGATTGCCTCAATGCTGGAGAAGCACCTGAAGACTACTTTCAAAAAATATATTTAGTGGGAACATATCTACGTACCAAAGATACAAGCAATATAGATAAATTAGAAAAGCCAATAATAAAAGAAGACATTCCAAAAGCAGTACCTAGCTGCCACCTTTCCAAAGCACCAAGCTTGATGGGTGGAGTGAAGCCCATTTAGCAACTAAAGCATGACTTAGGTCTGCTTAAGGCAGATCACTTCTGATTCCTTCAAGTGAGACATTGGATACAGCTACTCCTAGTTAAGCAAAGAGCAAAGAGAAAACCTGCACCATTTGAGAAATCTTTCATCTCTTGTGAAAGCGAAAAACACACAATTTCATGTATCTAAATGTTAAATATGCCTGTAGATGAGGAGAAACTTCTCTTCAAAAAGCATGGCAAAAAGGATTAAATATAACTTTACACAAAGGCCAACAGAATGATATCCTTACATGAACTAATAATTTCATGACTCATACTAGGAAAAGGGAAACAATGGTGAAAAAACTGTACATATGTAAAAGGGATGAAGGGATCATGAGACACCCCTGTAGATTCACTGTCATTGTGTCTCTGGGAGTAACAGCTCATTGACACCATCATCCTGTCCACAGGTTAGACCCTTCTGGCAGGGAGAGCTACAAACTATTTTGGTGGTCACACAGGTGATAATCCCAGACAGGTCATCTGAGGAAATCTATCCCCTATGTGGCGTGAAGGAAAACTCCTTTCACATATGCTATTAGCAGCAAAACAAACTAGAATTGAGTTGTGGGGCGCGTCCACTGCCCTGACAGAAAATAGCTAGATGGATAAATGTGGAAGTAACTGGGAATGGAAAAGCTGGCAAAAGCTGCCCAAGTAAAAGGGAAGGACTTCAAGAATCAATCGGTACTATTACTTTAGGAAAAGACTATAAAAAGCTTGTGGGATGGTCAGATGGTCAGATTGTTTTATTGTTCCGATGTGTTGAAAGCCGTTAGAACAAAATGAGGATTGTGAGCCTTGAACAAATGTTTTTATTCAATTTTTTACAGTAGCTGAAAGAGAAAAACATTGATTTCCTTGTATTGTTTCACATTTTCTTTAAACCATTGGTATAGTCAATAGATCTCACCTATGGCTTTGCCAATATGTTTTAGTCATGTTGTACAGTAGTGTGGCTGCTATTCAGTATGACTAAAACTTATTGTAATAAAAGGGCGTCTAAGGAAATTTTGTAAATGTAGACAACTGGCTCTGTATATACTATACCAAAGTAAGGTATAGTGGGCACAGAGTCCAGTGAATTCCCAAAGGTAGGCAGAGGTAAAAGTAGATAATACCTTACTCTCTGTTTGTGGTAGTGCGGCTGAGCAGTAAGGCTTTATCAGAGGGTACTGCTAAGCATTTATTGTACAAACTCAGGCAAGAAATGATTTCACACACTCAAAGACTAAACTCTAACCAATTTGTTTTGTATAAAAATATTATTGATTTGTATTTTATTTCTAGGACAAAGCCAGGCCTGGTGCAGGTAAGTGAAATACTTAGCAAAAACAATACAGTTGTGTGCAGTTGTATGCACTTTTTTTGTATACAGGTAGGTCAATTATTTAGGAACAGTTGTGATTACTTTTCAGTTACTTTGCAGATACTGTAGGATTACTTTTTAAGTTACTTTTCAGATTACTTTTCTTACTCAGTGTGATATGCCTAGATTTCACACTGGGACATTTCCTAGATAAAAGGCAAGGAAAAACTGTTTTAGGTTCCCATACAATTGTCAACTCCACACTTTGAACTTTCTCCACAGAAAATCAGTCAATGCCATCCTAGGGGAGAAAATCAGCTTATCGGTTTAAGGGTGAGAAATCGGTCTTGAGAGTGGAGTTTCTAGGGTTAGACCCAGGGTTCCCCAGGGTCAAGGATGAACTCAAAGAGCATCCTCAGCGGCACTAGGGTGGCCGGGTGCTGAGGCCCAATGTTATCCAATGGGGGTATAGGGCATCCAGTTGGTGGCTGCTCACTGACAGGCCACTTGGATGTGGGAGCAAATCTCATAGGGTTTAACTCAGGGCAAAGGGGATCAGAGTTAGCACACAAGATGCACCCACAGCGATACAGGGTCGGACGGGTGCAGAGTGCTGATTGGTCATCGGGTGCCTTGTTGTTTTCAATGGGAGTTGCCGGTTTAGGATTTTTGTCTGCAGGCTTGGTCCAGGAAGTCTGCCGGGAAGAACCAACAGCTGGGCAGGTAAGTTGAGAGGTTCTGGGACGTAGGTGCACTTCAGGTCCTCTTCTCCAGGGTGCAGGGCGGCTGGATGCAGGTGTGTCTTTTGAGGTCTGGTTTCCCCTTACCCGACCACTCGCGGTTGGGAGGGGGGGGGGGGGGCAGGGGTCTCCGTGCAGAGGCTGCAAGCAACGTTGGGGAGTCCTGGAGGGGTCTACCCACGGTGGACTCGGACTCTGGAGCACTGGGGAACCTCACTGGGACCGGTGGGCTACTCAGGCCGTATGTGATGAGTGCAATGGTGGTTCCAGGCATCATGTTTCTTGGTCTTCAGCAGGCTTGGCGATTGTGAACAGAGCTGCTATTCACAGGAAATCCGGTCTTTGTTGAAGGAAGGCAGTCAGTCCTCCCAAGGGTTCTGAAGATCGCTGGCTGTAGGACAAGGCAACCTTTGGCACAGGATCTCTGGAAACTACAAACGGGCTGGGGCCATGTCAATTTTTCTCTGCAGTCTCCTCTGCTGAGCGTCTTTCGTAGATTGTGGGAATTGCCCCCTAAATACTGTATCTAGGGGGCGTTTTAGGGGTCTCTAGGTCAGTAGCCCATGGGCTACTGACCTTAGAGTGACTACACCCTCGGCGTGCTCACAATCCCTAACACTGATTAGAGAGTGCCTGCAATCTGCAAGATGGCGGGCACTGCAGAGTGGGCTTCACCTCGCCTCCCCCACCTGAGGGGTGGGATTGGCAGAGGTGGGCACACCTTCTGTGCTGTGCTCATTTTTCCCCACCTCTCCTCCCGCCGAAAAGGGGGTGAGACAGGAAGGGGGCCTGCGCCTGATAGCAGGAGAGGCGGGGGGGATCGCATTGGACGTCAAGGCCTTTGAAGCGCCCCTGCCACAGATGGCTCTTCCTGACCTGGGGGAGGTGTGACCACCTACGCCCAGGAAAGGCTTTGTTTCCAGGCCCAGGGAGCGAAGGTTCTCACCCCAGGGGTCCAGAAACATGTCTCCTGGTGACAGGCTGGTGTTCACCAGTCAGGGAACCCACCAGAGACTGCTCGTTTTTCAGGGGGCATCTCCAAGATGCCCTCTGAGTGCATGGTATAATAAATCCCACACTGGCATCAGTTTGGGTTTATTGTGCTGAGAAGTGTGCTACCAAACTTCCCAGAATTCAGTAAAGCCATTATGGTGCTGCGGAGCTCGTAATGACAATCTCCCAGACCATATACTTTTTATGGCTTTACTGCACCTAAAATGTCTAAGAATGGACATAGACACTGTAGGGGTACACTGCTCATGCAGCTGTACCCTCACCAGTGGTATAGTATATCCAGCTAGAGGAGTGCCTTACCTATACCATAGGCATTGGGCTGCAAGCATGGCAAATAGGTATGTGTGCCATGTCGACTCTTCACTTTTCTCTGCACCAAAACATGCAGCCTGCGATGGCAGTGTGTGTGTGTGTGTTAAGGTATGGAACCTCTAAAGAGTGGCACAATATATGCTGCAGCTCAGAGACCTTTCCTGTTCACAGTGCCCTTGGTACCTTTTACAAGGGACTTACATGTGGCCAGAGAGATGCCAATTGAGGGTACAAAGGTACAGTTTTGGGAAAGCACACAGGTCCTGGAACCTAATTGGCATGGCACATGAAGTCAAAGTGCATCAAAATCTGGCAGCAAGTGGTGGGGTTTCTGCAACAGAAACCCAGCTTCCTACATATGGCCATGAGTGAACATTGGCCTCAGTGGAAGGGAAGGGGAAAGTAATTGTGGGTTGGTCAGATTTTTTATTGTTGTTCCAGTATGTTGAATACTGTTTGAATAAAAACATTTATCTAAGGATCACAACTTTCACTTTAATCCTCCTCACCATTTTGTTCCATTTTTAATGGTTGCTGAAAGAAAAACATGGATTTCCTTGCATGGTTTCCCATTTTCTTTAAAGCATGACAAACAAGCATTGACATAGTCAATAGATCTCGCCTATGGCTTTGACAATATGTTTTAGTCATGTTGTACAGTAGTGTGGCTGCTATTCAGTATAGCTAAAAGTTATTGAAGTGAAGGGGCGTGCAAGGAAATGTTATAAAGTGCAGTAGAGTGTAGCATTATGGAGTGGAATGGTGTAGAGTTGAGTGGTACAGTGTATTATGAAGTTGCATGTAGTGTTGTGAAATGTAGGGAGTATAGGGTCGTATAGTGAAAGAGCTTAGAGTGGAGTAGACTGTTAAAGTGGAGTAGAGTGCTGTGGAGTGGTGTAGAGCACAGTTGAGTGCCATAAAGGATGTTGCGTAGACTGCAGTAGAGTGTACTGATCTTTGGTGTCAGTGTCCGTAAAACATAAAAATCTGTGAAATAAACACCATTCAATCTCAGTACACAGATTAAATAACAGATAGCAGCACGCAAAAGTGTATAAAATGGTCATAATGCACAACGTGCATTCGTATTGGGACAATGTGGTGAATGACCTCTGTATTTTAACGAAATCCCGGTATCCGTAATAAAATCAGGCTGTGCGAAGATATCGTAACTTGTTCAGTTACAGGAAAGTGCACTTGTGTAAAATTATGGTTCCCCTATCAAATAGTGCTAACCTGACCGAGCTGTCAAGTTTTACATGACGTTCGTGAAGTTCATGTTGCTGGTTACTGAAAACTAATATCGATTGTTAAAAACGAGCCCACGCTCAATGTTCAGCTATGATGAAAAAAAGATCTAGATAGTTCATATGGCTGGTTACTACTGGCTGATATGGTTTGCTAAAACAAGTCTACGCTCGATGTTCCTCATGTAATGAAAAAAAGATTGGTGACAATGCCACCCACTGGATGAACAGGGCTAGCTAAAAGCCCCGGTTATGTTCCATATAGGAACCCCAATATAGGCTCAGGTAGCAACCTACCCTTTCACGTATATTCTTCCGTACCATTACACCACATAACGGTTCTTCGGACTGACCTTTTACCTAGTTACGGTACTGCTAACAGGACGTGGGGATTTCCCTGGAAACTAGCCTCATCCATTATGCATGAGGATTCTTGGAAACTCAGCAAGACTACCAGCTCCTGCATAATAACTATGTATAAGGGTCATGCCTTCCGTCATCCTCACTCCGACATGACACAGCAAATTAGAACCCCTGAGGGTACCACTTTGGGTATATAAATACCATATCTTGCTGAGGTAGTCAGGAGAAAGACTTCCATGCTGACACACAGGTTCATGCGCGCAGTCACTCCAGCTCGCAGTGATCTGACATCCCTTGCGGGGTGTCCATCTCAAGACCAAGCCAGGGTCCCACAGTCTCTCACTTCAGGTAATGGGGTTGACTTTATCCTAGAGGCAAGATGGCAGTCCCGTAACGGACCGGTGCAGCAGAGCAGTGAGGGCAGGGAGCTAAGCCCCTGGGGATAGGTACCGGTACCGGCAGCCACGATCTTATTATCCCACTAGGACTGAGGACATACTGAGGACATATTGTGGCTAACCATGCTAACGGCGCTCACCGGGTCTCGGATGCTGAGGCAGGCCCTACGTTTCACTCTCGCCGCGTTCACCGCTGCTCTCTCTGCCGCTCACAGAAACTGCGAGTGCCGCGGAGGTGAAAGAGGGCGGAGCCAGGTACGGAGACGACGGGGAGTACTGACGTGTAATCCGCGGTCTGAGGAGCTCGGCGGCAGTGGCATTCGAGGAGGCTGTTTTCGGAGACCGAGGGAACCGAGAGCACTGAGAGAGCGGAGAGAGCAGAGACTGCAGAAAATTGCTATGGCTCCTAAGGTGGCTGCTGGGGTCAAGTCAGCGATTGTAAGGAGAAAATCTCAAAGGGATGAGATGGGGTCGGAAGGACCCGAGGACCCACAAGGAAACCAAATCTTACCGGGGCAAGCTAAAAAGAAACAGGCTGCAGGTAGGACCCGGCTGGCGGCAGCGTCAATCGCTGATATCTTTCCCAAGGCCGGGAGGGATAAGGAAAAGGTTAAGGAGAAGGGTTCAAAGATAGTGGGGGCAGGCGCGAACCCGCCGGTGGGGGTTACTCCTAGCAATTCCTGTGCAAACTTGGAGTGTAACGCCCCTACTATCCCTACTATCCCTATCGGTATACCCTTAGCGAACGACTCAAGTCCGGGGTCCACCTCTGCAGATACAGAGGCCGTCCCTGATGGGCCGGTCCTCGCGGATATGACCGGAGCACTCCGAGAGATGGGGAAAGAATCCAGTATATCGGAAAACCGGCCAGAGTTAGGAGCAGAAGTAAATACTGAAAGAGCGAAATTTGATCTATTGCCAATTGGTACAACGTCAGATAAAGAAAAAGTGCCAAGTGAATACTATTTTTCGGTATCAGATGGTGTGGAGTGGTCTGAAGATGAAGAACGTAGCTCCTTTCTAGGGTCGGACTCTGAATCTGACGATGGTGTTCCATCTACCATTACGCGACCCCCGGCGGTCAAGAGTCAATCTTTGAGAGAAGGTCACTCCTCCCGAGAACTGGGTGGGGTCACACTCCTGACCTAACACTGCAGGGAGGACCAGCGGCAGATGGCTCAAACCGCTCCCTCTTGGAGACTATACATCAGGAGATTCTGGCCCATAGAGAAGAAACGCGCCAGGACAACCGCAAAGTGCAGGCTGCTATGAGGAAGATGCAGGGAGTGGTAAGGAAGCTATCGAAAGCC
The DNA here is from genome assembly GCF_964204655.1 of Triturus cristatus. NCBI lineage: Eukaryota > Metazoa > Chordata > Amphibia > Caudata > Salamandridae > Triturus > Triturus cristatus. Next base: position 782,937,455 of record NC_140592.1, read on the forward strand.
TGTAACAATACAGCTGATAGAGTTTCGAACCTCGAGGAAAGGGTGGTATCCACGGAGGCTGAAGTAGCCGGGGCCACTAGTAAAGTTAACGCTCAATATTCGCAGGTTTCGGACTTACAGTGGAAAATGGAGGAAATGGAGAACAGGCTCCGAAGAAAGAACTTTAGGGTCTTGGGGGTCCCGGAGGGGATGGAAGGGCCGGACATAAAGGCATTCATGATCAAGCTCTTCGAACAAGCTTTTCCTGAACTTTCAAGCTGGAACTGGGTGAACGAGATTCAACGAGTTAATCGCACTCCTTTTAAGATCCGACCCAATGCCAAAGAAGGCGATAGACCCCGTGCAGTTTTGATATTCTTCGGAAACTTCATTCTGAGACAAGCTATTGCTGAAAAAGCTCGACCTGACGCCAAGAGGAATGGGGATGGGTTCTCCTTTTTTATTCGCCTGGACTATTGCCATACAACTGTGGAAAGAAGATGGCGCTTGAGAGAGATGATTAAACTTTTCCAGGAGAAGAGAATGCAAGCCCTTGTCAACCCGGCTCAGCTAAAAGTGATTAATGAGGGGAGAACCCTCTTCTTCGCATCAGAAATTAAAGCAAGGGAATACCTGGATTCGTTGGATAAGTAGACTGACTAACAAGTAGTTCGGTCTCTGTGTGATCAGTATGTTTAGATTGGTCCGTTACTGGTTAAAATAGTTAAAAACAGATATCTTCAAGTTTAGGGGCGTATAAGGGTTTCTAGTTATTTGGTCTTTTGGCTTTGTCCTCACTCACTGTACTTCCATCACATGCACAGACTTAGTCTGAGCGCCTCACTAAGGGGGGTGTTGGAGAGGGTTAGCGATGGGGGTGGGGAGGGAGGTCAGAGCGGGTGGGAGGGAGGTCAAGGTGGGGGGGTTGAGGGGGGTAAAGGGGTTAAAATTGCAGTTTGTTACATCGTGTTTATTTTTTTTTATTTTTGTCAAGCAATGGCTTCAGTGATACAGAAACAGAGTGAAAAACAGGCTTATTGTGTTGTTCATTTTCTATGTCTAGATGGCTCGCATTAGGATTTGTTCTCTAAATATAGGTGGACTAAATGACTGGAGGAAACGCTTAAAGATGGGTTATTTTGCTAAGAGTAACAGGGTCGATATTCTTTGTCTTCAGGAGACCCACCTTCCCTGGTCTAAAAGGAAATTGCTGTCCCTTAGCGGTTTTGAGCTGGTGGCCTGTTCCACCCAAACATCTACAATTAGAGGGGTTGCGATTTTAGTTAAAAAAACTTTGGGTGGGGCGAGACGGACTAAGTCGGATAGTAACAGTAGATGGGTTTTGGTGGAACTTGAGTGTGGTCCAACACTTTGTGTGGTTTACGGCTCGAATGAAGATGATCCGGAGCTATTTGATTTTCTGGAATTAGAAATCGCATCCTGGCCAACTCCCTTAATTATGTGCGGCGATTTTAATATCTTCGCTGATTGGGGTGATTCTGCAAAGTATCTGGGCAGGAAACCAAGAGTGTTTAGGGCAATAAAGGCCCTTATTAATTCACATGGGCTTAAGGATTTGTGGGATGCAAGAGAACCATCTAACCTGGGTTATACTTATTTTTCTAATCCTTATCAGAAATTCACAAAACTGGATTTTTTTATTTCCACTAATGAATTAAATAAGGTAGAAATAACGAAATCTCCGAAGGTATTATCTGACCATAACCCGCTTATATTATCTTATGAAATAGCTGGATCTGCTAGGGCAAGGACTAGGTGGACTTTTGAGAGGCAACTCTTGACAGATGTAAGATTTACTGGTCATATTTTGAAATGGGCAGATGAGTTTTTTGCTGCCAATCGATATAGCGCCTCTAGGAATGATGTTTGGGACTCTTTTAAAGCGGCTTTAAGAGGGGAATCCATAAGTCTCGGGGCTAGATTAAGAAAGGAGGATAAGAGGGAAGGCGAGAGACTAGTAGGCGTTTTGTCTATTGCAGAAGAACAGCATACGAGAGATATAATTAGGGGTAGGGACAGCATGAAGAGCCAAAGTGAACGGTTAAAAAGTAGGGCTGAACTTCATAAGTTGATGACCCAGAAAGCCTCAGGAGAGTATCAAACATCCAGGGTTAAGCGATATGAAACGGGGGAACAGGCGGGAAGAGTTCTAGCCTTACAAATAAGACAGGGGAGAGCCAGGAATATTATTTCTCTGAGGAAAATGGGGAGGTTTTTACACCGCCAAATGAGATCTTACAGGCATTTAAAGACTTCTACCAGCGCCTGTATGACGAAGAAATTCGGGATGATAATCTAGACATCGATGTGGTTGACAATGGTCCCCGCCTTAACACCTCGGAGAAGGATGAACTTGATAGGGAGATTAGTGGGGGAGAGATCTCAGAAGCTCTGCATGAATTAGCCTCTGGTAAGGCCGCCGGCCCGGATGGGATCCCCCTAGAAGTTTACAAAAGGTTAGAATTAGTAATTATTCCATTATTAGTGGATCTGTTTAATGGAATAATCTGCACGGGAGTGGTTCCAGCCTCCTGGCGTGAAACCAACATTGTGGTCTTTCATAAGAAGGGGAAACCCCCGGAGAAACTTGGCTCTTACCGCCCGATCTCGCTTATAAACGCGGACACCAAGCTTTACTCCAGGGTATGGGCTAAGAGGTTGGGCAGGATCATCGGCGGTCTTGTCTCCCCTTGGCAACATGGATTTATTCCTGGTCGCAGTACAACAGACCATGTCAGAAGAGCAATAGCGCTGTTTGATTTCCAGGTGGCAAGGGGAGGGGAGATCGCTATGATTCTGCTCGACGCAGAAAAAGCGTTCCAAACGACCCTATCGGACTTCCTATGGGGTGTATTGGTCGGAAGAGGGTTCGGCGAAAAAGTCATCAGAGCTCTCAAAGCAATGTACGTAGATCCTGTTGCTAGGGTGGTAGTTATGGGTGAGAGCTCTGGGACAATAGATATTAGGAGAGGCACTCGTCAAGGCTGCCCCTGCTCCCCGATACTCTTTGCTTTATATATAGACCCTCTCATCCAGGAAATTTTGGGGTCTTCCAGGATCAGTCCAGTGGTATGCAATGGCCACGTCAGCAAAATCCTGGCCTATGCTGACGATTTGGCAATCATCACAGTGAATCCTCAGCAGGCACTCACGGCCCTAGTTGAAATAGCAGAGGAATTTGGTAAGCGGTCGGGTTATCTTCTTAACGAGACCAAAACCCAGATAATCTGCTCCTCTAATATAGTTAAAAGCGATGCAAGGTATATGGACTCAGCAACCTATTTAGGGATTAAGATCAACACCTCAGTTGGGGAAATCATTGCTGAGAACTACCCCCCACTCATAAACTCCATTGAAAAAGAGCTAAAAAAGGATAGACGTGCTACATCTTTCCTTGATTGGGCGGGTGAATGTTTTAAAAATGTCTATCTTCCCCAGAGTTCTTTATTTGTTCAGATCAATACCCTTATTTTTGGAGGAAAAAACTATTAAAAGGTTGGAGTCTATTTTCATTAAATTTGTTTGGCAATATGGCAGGATCAGGCGATCAACAAACTTTATGTCTCTCCCCAGGGAAAGGGGTGGTTTGGCCCTACCTAATTTGAGATTGTACCATTGGTCATGCCTGTTGACACAAATGTCCATCTTGTTTCGAAATGAAGTGTATTCTGGTTGTATTAATTCATCAGCCCAGGATTTACCTTCTATCTTTGAGCTATTAATTGGGGGACAGGCCTTTGGGTTGTTGTGGCGTGAGGTGGATCGTAGATACTATAAAAGGCCTCGCCTGAAGATCCTGGAAGGGGTCTGGGAGGTATGGAGATCTATCTCGAAGATTTGTAAAATCCCAAAGGTAAATCGTTATCTCCAGTTTTGTAACTTGAGCTTACTTCCGTATGTTGGGGCTGATAGTAACCTGTTGGTTTGGAGAAACTGTGGTATTAGGTCCCTCGGTGATATATGGGGAGACCAGGAACCGTTAGGATTTGACACCATCCGACAAAGGTTTGGCATTCCGGCCAATCACTGGTTCCTGTATGGTCAAGTGGTCCGGTCATTAAAAGCAGTGAGACCGAAACCAATGAATATGGAGGGTGTTCCCGTAATCGAACTGTTAATGGATGGGTGTAAAAAGATCAAAGCGGTTTATAAGCTGCTAATTTTGGGAATACCAGACGATATGGAAAAAGCAGAAGCTACTCTGGCTCGCAAACTGGAAAACCCTGATGTTGACCTAGATCTAGCCATTATCTTCAATAAAAAAGTTTAGATCTACCAACCTGAGGGCCCAGCATTATAAAACGTTTTTTAATCTGTATCATACCCCAGCCAAATTATTCGCCTGGGGGGTCAGAGGGGATGATAGATGCCCTAGATGTAATGCTGTCCAAGCTGACCTCTTGCATATGTTTTTTTATTGCAGTTCACTTTCCTCAATACAGAGGGAAATATGCAAGTTCTGGGAGGGGCTGCTAGGTCTTAAGATCGATCTATCTCCTACCCTGATGATGTTGGGCTGTGACAATAAGCAGAAATTGGTTCAAACAGAAGAAGCGTTGGTTTTTATGTCGGTTGCGGTATTAAGGATGTTAATTTCTTCAGGTTGGAAAGATGCTCTGGCCCCCTCATTTCAAATGTGGCTTTCAAGGCTGCTAAGCATCCATAACATAGAGATATGCTTGTATGAGCAGAAGGGCAAAAAGGTATGCGACTTTGGTAGAAAATTCTGGGCCCCGATCACAATATGGAGGGAAAAGACAAACAGCTAGTAGTGCTAGGCAGTCAAATTTTAGATCTGCTGTAATAAGTCTCTTTGTGTGTGTTATGTACTGTATTCTGTCCAGGTCTGATATGCATTTGTGCTGATGTATTTTATACTGTTGTGTTCAAACTGCTATAAAAAATAAAATAAAAAAAAAAAAAAAAAAAAAAAAAAGAGCTCCTGCATAATAACTATGTATAAGGGTCATGCCTTCCGTCATCCTCACTCCGACATGACACAGCAAATTAGAACCCCTGAGGGTACCACTTTGGGTATATAAATACCATATCTTGCTGAGGTAGTCACGAGAAAGACTTCCATGCTGACACACAGGTTCATGCGCGCAGGCACTCCAGCTCGCAGTGATCTGACATCCCTTGCGGGGTGTCCATCTCAAGACCAAGCCAGGGTCCCATAGTCTCTCACTTCAGGTAATGGGGTTGACTTTATCCTAGAGGGATTCTTGGCTTTACACCTACATGCATGATCGGTACACTTGGGTACATCTAGTTAGGGTCGCATCGTAGGTTTTATATACTTGTCTGTATTCATTGTTTTAGCACGATGGTAGAAATCTACCATCCTTTTACTCAGTTAGTACTTCTAATCATTTATATCTGTTTCTGTCTAATGGTTGTTTCAGCACACCTATTTTACACTAGAATGACGCAGGTTCAATAAATGCTTATTGGAAAACGTCCCCAACGTTTATTCTGTGTATTTCTCTGAGACAAATTGAGCACGAGTGACTGAGCGAAAAGTATAGCACTGTTTCCACGATCCCGGATGGGACAGAGTTGTCATGTTTAATAGTTGCCAAGAACTATTCTCTTCTTGGTTAGAGGGGCTAACATACCCGGTGGGGGTGTCTAGAATCAGTCTTGACACCAATCCTACAGTGTAGGTTGTTTAAAAGCGCAGATTCTATATAGATTAATAGGAACTACACGACATGGCGCCGCCAACGTTGGTTGGGTACTTATTTAACGGTCAAATCTGAGTAGATCAGTCGTGCTATTCTCAGAAGATCCCCTACTCACATTTCCCCAGAGACGTCTAGAGTGGAAAGGGAACTATCCGCCACAGTAGAGTAGGCATATCATATGTATTGGCTGTAGGTTTATCAAGCTTGAAGGACAGGATTGTGCATAAAACCTTCTCAGTTTCCGTGAAACTTTTTCCTTCAAAATAATGGCCGACGAAGATGCCGCTGTGCTAGCACAACATGCGGTTCCAGCAAGGGAAGAGCAAGAAGGGGAAATAAACATTTCAGAAAATGTTAAAACTGCCTTTAGTCTAAACCTAGCAGACTATGGAGTCACAGCTAGGGGTGGGACAGTCACATTCATGATGGAGGCACACCAATCATATAGAACAGGGGTATTCTATTCATGGGTTAAATTCCCACAAGCGGATGCACAATCAAAAACATTTCATTCTTATACTGAGGATTAAACACCAGACGAATACCGTCCATATGAGGACACTGAAGTTCCGCTCACCTACCAGGAGCACATAAACTGGTTTAAAGGTGCCCTTAAACACAAAAAAGGAATAGTGAGACTCTGCTCGGAAGAGATGGTGCGACTTGGCCAGTCCTAGCGACCAATACAGCACATCCAGACATTAACATAATGCCAGTAGCAGACTTACGTCCACTTCATAAAGAAATAATACAACTTTACAGAAATCTGACAGTTCGTGATGAGAACACTCACTTCAGCCAGCAAGGGCTACACAAGCAAGACAAACACCTCACACGCTACATGCGGCTATGGGTAAAATGCCAACTAAACGTGAGCAAATGCCATTTTGGATAGCTCAAAAAATAACACAATTAGAGGCAGTACTTCCACACACAAGCCCTCAAGAAAAACACAGAATGCTAACAATCTGCTTTCCAATGGGGATAGCTCCCCAGATAAAGGATTGTACCTCTTGGGGTACAGTTTTCGCTGCCATGTATACCAGAACTCATGGTATCTCTTCATTAGCAGTAATACCAGATGTATTAAGACAAAACACAGAATGAGTATGGAGCAGAACCTGCTCTGAACTTAGGGATGAAATTATTAGGAAATTTTGCCCAGATATCAGCTATAATATTAACAAACATAAAATGCGAGGCAGCAGCAGCGGCAATACGCCAATGCCTGAGGGACTTCACTCCTTTACAACAGGAATATGAATTACCTAAAATTATCGAAGACACCTATGCTGAATTAGATAGAGATAGTTTGGGAGCTAGAGCAGTAAAACAAACTCATTTGTGGTCATGAAAGATAATGCTAAGCAAGGACCTACTTCTTCGAAGAAGAAATGGGAAAACAACAAAAGAATAGATAACTATCCAGAGGTGGGTCTCCTCAACAGGAGCCCTCCGAAAGAAGGTACAACCTTAGGAAACGTGATAACATTAAAAAACCTGACAGGTATCTGGACACTGATACACGTTCCTCTCGTTCCTTTCAGGGTTCATCAAAACACTGAGAGGGAAGGACGGTCAGAACACAGACAAGAAGAGCATACAAAGTCCAGAGACACACAACGCACTTCAGACTATACTTCCAAAAAAGAAGAAAAGCCAAAATCAATACCTCAATTTAAAAAGAAGAAAGTAGCAGATCGCAAAGTAAGACATGCCCAGAATTCTGAGGACTCAACGTCTGAACGGGGAATGAGCTCCGATGATGCTAGACAGCGCACCAGAAGTAACAATAGCTCGCCAGAACCGGATGGAATTTCTGGTGACCGCGGAGTTGAATGAGCATATCACGGTGGAAACACGCGATACACCGATAAGTGTCCCACATATGTTACATGAACACTCCAAATGGAGGGGGACAAACCTAGAAAAATTAAAGGTCTCTTTTGAGAGAACCTGACTTATTGCTATGACATGCTTTTAGCTGAAAAAGATTTGCTGCCTGAAATGGTTATTGATTGCCCAAAGGGAGAAACAGTAATTTTACTGGCTTTTTCTGATCTTGTTCCAATACACACATACGTGCAGGAGTGGGCGGTAACACTTGCTCCTGCACTATATCGCAACCATGTTGGGTGGGATTCTTAGTCACCCCACCATACAATCCCAGTAAAAACGACTCCAATTCCCCAGAGACAGTACCCAATAAAACAAGAAGCGGAAAAACAGGTCAGGGTAATCTTAGATCAACTTGAATACCAAGGTGTAATTGAAACTTGCACCTCTTCAATGAATAATCCTTTGTTTCCCGTAGTGAAACCCAATAATTCATACAGTCTAGTTTTAGACTACCGGCATCTGAAAACATGCACTAAAACATTTGCAGTACAGAATGCACACAGTGCCGCATTAATGAATAACAAAGGGCAGAAAAAATACAAAACACTAGACATCTCAAATGGATTTTTCTGCCAAAATATAGTGCCCGAGAGCAGATATTTAACATCATTCTCAGCGCTAGGTTCCCAGGGTCAGTTTTGTCAACTCCCCTAAGGGTAAAAGAATAGCCCTGGGTTGTTCTCCGCTAAAGTAACAGAGTTACTTCAGAATTTGGATGATATTTATCTGACGGGTGAGGATTTAAAGGATCACTTGACCAGAGTGAGCAACATAATTTTGGGGTTCGCCTCGGAGGGCTACAAATTCAACTTTAAAAAAAATTCGATAATAGCCCACCTCAAAGTCCTATTTTTGGGATACGAGCTTTCAAGTGAAGGCAAAACTATAATTGGCAATTCGACTGCACTAAATTTGAGGTGGCAAAATCATACACATATCTCGGGCGTTTCTTATCTCAAACTTTAGAAGTTCATTCTCATCATAATCACATGAACCAAAAAGCAGAGGCACATAAGGAAATTTTATAACTATGCAGGCTCAGGCATTTTCAAGCACTTTTTGAAATATACAGGGCCAAAATTGCATCAACAATAACCTACGCCATAGAGTATATCCCTTTAGCCAGATGGAACGCTCTGCATATCAGTGAAGGTACATTTCTTTGCATATTGTTATTAAGTCAAGCTGTCCCAGTACAGATTCTTCACTTGAAATTGGTCATCAGAAGTGCTTTTTCAATAGCCTTAGCAAATATAATGAGATGGGACTTTAAATTTCTGCATGCAGAAGGCTCATTAAGGGACCTATTGAGATACGAAAGCTTTAGTTCGAGGAAAAAACAAAAACACATTTCAAACAAACCTTAAGACTGCTCTACAATACTTCTAGTGTACTGAATCCATTCTTCAGTCCTGGACTCCAGCACACTTGAAACCCTTTCTGAAAATTTTGACTCCCCGTTTAAGTTTCGACCTGGATAAGGCATACTGCCTGAATTTAACTCATTACAACGATATCACTACTACAATCGAGTTTAAGTCCCATCAACAGTACACAAATTGTACCTTGGAACATAAAATTAGGAGATTTATTACTATGTTGCGATTAGGAATACTTCCTTTAAAAGGTCTTTACAAGACACTGGAACAACCTCGATAACGATAGTGGGGTATGTGATGAATGCAATCATGGAAATCAGTACCTAGCACATATATTATGGTTATGTTCTAGATTTAATTGTTTTTGTGATAATCCACCAAATGAATGTGTGCTATTAATTTTACCCACGTTTTAAATGCGTTTTACTCTTATTTTAAATGTGCGAGTATCATTAAGTTTTAAAATATTTGATACAAGCACTTTATGATTATAAATGGAATTATGTACAATTGTTGATCTCGTAAGAGATCTATATCAATAACATTAAATTGAATTGAATTGTGAAGGGAAAAGCCTGGCAGCTAACTTTTTTTTAGAAAAATATGCGCTGCTCCAACCTCCTTAAATCCCTGGAAAATCTACAATCCATATTGGGATTCTTACATTTTGGCAGAACATACATTTTGGATTACACAGAAAAAGTGAAACCTTTCTACGATTTAATAAAACTTGATTTTTCAGTTAGGCATTGGAAACCGGAACACACATATATCCTTCATTCCCTACAAGCTGACATGATAGCATCAAAACACTTAGACACGCGTGAATGTCCGCAACCCGGTGATCCATGTTATAGTGGGTCAATATGAGTATACTTACCTAACCTTCAATGAAGGCGAAGCAGTACCCATAGCATACAAATCACACTTTAACACAAATGCTGTAATGCGTTTTGCTTCTACAGAAAAAATTGACAGCAGTACAAAGCGCTGTAGTGAGAGAAAGAGCACTGGCTCAGGGCAAACAAATAATTGTAACTCCAGTACCAGCCTTAGAGGCTGCTACAAAGGCAAGCGTTCCTAATGCTAAAGCATTACATCCAAGATAGATACAATGGGCTAATTGTCTCACTGCAACGGATGTAGAATAAAGATATGACCCTAGTATAAAAACACAAGCGTTTCTGCAATATGAACAAGAATATCCTCTCCCAAATGAAATAATGCCTCTAGATCAGTATGAATATATCATTTACACTGACGGATCTGCTCAGCCGGCTGTAGGAAGTAAACCGCAATACAGCGCTGCATGTGCAATTGTGAAGGGTCGTATGCAGGAAGGCAAGTTCCGTCCTAGAAGTACGAAAACACAGTCTCTAGGAGACTTCATGGCTCAGCTGGCAGAACTAAAAGCCCTGTTACTGGCACTGATAAACACGGATCAAGAATTCCCCACACGGATTGTGTGCAATTCCTTTTATTGTGTCCAGTCACACAATGAATATCTTCACTACTGGGGTCAAAAAGGGTTTAGATACTCAAGAGGTAGCACAATTAAGCATACAATGCTATGGGAACAGGTGCGGAGTTGGAAAACTAACTACAAAAGCGCTCACGTGATACACACGCTGAGTCATAAACGTGATGGCGTTCACGTTGAAGGGAATTCATTGCCACAAAAGGGGCAGTACGTACTACTGCCGTAGCTGCAATCACTTGTTAAAAAATGAGAATAGACAGATAATGGTAGCGTTCATTGCTTCACACAAGAACAGCAAAGCCTTACCAAAAGGTTTTCCACTCAAGTACTCCTACAAGTTACATGCAAATAACATTCCATATGCTCAGATTTCAGGAGTGGGGTATAGAGTAATACCAGATTGGGTTAAATACTAGCTGCACACAAGGGTCTGGGTTCTGCACACGCAGGAGTTACAGCGACAGTTTCATTGCTGAAACAGTGCTATTGGTGGCTAGGACTTACTAAACAGACAAAGAATTTTGTCTTAAAGTTCGACATCTGTCAGCAGATGAAGGGTTCCACCATGGCACATCCAGCACAGACACCACCACTACTATCAGACAGATCACTTGCGTGTGTCTATTTGGACCACTGCGGTCCCTTACAATCAGATGAGGCTTACAGGTATATGTTGGTGGCAGTGGATACATGCTCTAGATTCCTATGGGTATGGCCTCAGCGCTCAGCTGACGCTCGTACTGTTATAAAAGATTTGTGAGTCTTCTTAGGGACATATGCAGTTGGCACATTACACTCTGACCGTGGCTCTGCGTTTAGCTCTAGGGCTTACAAGGAAGCCATGGGAAGTCTGGGTGTTGCACTGTGGTACACCTCTCCATACCATCCAGAGGGAAATTCGGTCGTGGAGAGGAAAAAACTGGGTCTTGAAGCAATCTTTAACAGCAAGGGTATTGGGTTGGGGTGGTAGTTGGGTCATTCACTTACATGGGGTACAAAGAGCCCTTACTAATATGCCAAGAAGTTCCCTAAGTGGTGTCACTCCTTACGAAGTCCTTTTTGGGACGAGAATGTGGGTACCTGATCTCTATTTTGAAAGCACAGTGGCAGATGAAAAAGCATTTGACATCAATAAACGTTTGGCTGTTTTACAGGATCTCAATGAATTCCGGGCACTACAAAAAAAATGTGCCACTGGGGGAAGTCAAATCAGTCATGACAAGACCTGCCTGGATCCCAATAGTCGGGAATCTGGTAAGAGAAAAGATTGTGGACAAGAAAGAATTTGGGCCATCGTACAGAAAGCCAGTCCCTATCTTGGCTGTTGAAGGAACAATAACAGTACTTCCGCCTCTTGCTGGCAAAAAAGAAAAGATTCATCTCCATTGATCTGATCAAACTACAATATGTGGCCGATACGGACTAGTAGGCCTCGTGGGCTCCTGGGTAGCCAGCGCTCTCCTCTCGCTACCATACAGGAAGTTAGACAGAAAGACTCATAACATTTGAAGAATCACCAATACAAAACGATGGAATTTCCAACAATGAAATGGAACTTGTTCCTCTTGAAACACAACTTCAAAACACAAATTTCAATGCGGCCTAACACCGATGTCTACATCAATATGCCACAACAAGAGACATCTGCCAGTTCAACAAAACCTGCTGAGCTACCAAAGATCGATCAAACTGCATCTGGCTACTTCATCGATTTTGATATATTTTCTCTGGATCCCAGTTAACTTGAGTCAAAGCCAACTCCAGTTTCCCGTAAGCAGCAATTTTGTGACTTCTACATTTTTCTGAAAAAGACTTACTTAGTATCACCTTGGCTCCAGCTCTTGATAATGGGAATATTCTTTTTTCTGTTCTGGATTGGCCTAGTGACTGTCTTTTGCTTACTCATGAATTGAAACCATCTCCCAGAACGCTCTGCAATATCAGATGTGAACTGGGTCCTGAAACCTCATACTTCTCATCGTGAACAAAGTCCTGTCCTTCGTGAACATTACAGCTGTTCCAATTCCTGATGGTATTGTTTGGGACAAGGTTGATTAAGATGTATTTGGTCCTACTGAACTTTTGAAAGTACCACATTTATTTAAAATTTCTCTAAATTATATCACTACCTCCAGTACTCCAGTCCTTCAGAAGGCAGCTCAAGACCTGGCTCTTCGAGCACTGACCCCCCCCCCCCCCCCTCCCCAGCGCCTTGAGACCCTTGATGGGTGAGTAGCGCGCTTTATAAATGCGAATGATTGATTGATTGAGTACATATTCTGACGATTGGGATTTTGAAACTGTAAATAGTACGTTGTCTGATTTGGAACAATGTGCTGCATTTTCAAGCACTGAAATGTTAGACACATCTGATTTTGACAATATGTACTGTTACCATCATTATGGTCATCACTTTTTACACAAATCCAGTATCCCACGAAATGTTTTCACACACCACCAATGTGAACATTTTGAACTACCTTTTGATGGCGTTGGACAAACATTTTCACAGAAAGGTTTTAATTTTTCAGGGTTTAACATTTCTGACCCAACCTCATATTACTATAAGGTTGCACCTGCACAGAAAAATATGCTAACACCAAAACAGATGTACTCTGCATCTTTTATTTCCCGACTGAACAGGGTTTCGACTTATGGAAGGACACTATAGACATTAAATCAGTCTGGGGTTCAAACGAATGGCAGGTACAGGGAACAGAAGCACTATTCAGAGTGTGCCTCATTCCACAGCAGATATTTCTGCATGACACTGTGCAACAGACTTCCTGTCTTGGGATAGCCAAGAACAAGGATTTGAACACACCTCAGATTCGAACACCGTCACACTTTGAGGGGTGACAACATTTTACATCACGTGGAAGGGATACAATAGATGACATCATACAGTACAATTCATTAGACCCCAATTGGAAGGGATGGTTAGTTTGGCCCACAGACAGAATCAGATGTCGATCAAGATTCAAGGGTACAACCGAAGGGTTTAGTAGCCATAGGCCAGGCCAACGATATGTACAAAGAACATTGGGGTGGTGACATCATACAGTGTTGGGAAGTTGAATCTCGATTGGCTAAAAACCTCACCACTGTCCCGGGTGAAACACTTCTCCTTACTCTCAGATTAGGTGGATTTTAGGGATTTTTTATTAGGTCCCTGAAAGCCATGTCAGAAATGTTTTATGTGCTATTTATAATGAAATCTGGAAAATCTCTCAACAAGAAGCCGCAGAGAGACTTGGTGAAATAGATAGAATTAACCTAGAAAAGGCGTTAGCTATAGTGGACAATGGTATGACTACATTAACATCCAGGATTTATTCACTGGGCAACATTGTATCTTCTGCCATAGATATATTAGAAGGAGTTGTCCATACTACAACACGGACAATCTCAACTATGTTCTATTATGTTATTAAGCCAGACGTTGCAATCATTGCGCGCTGGTTATGTGCCATTGCGATTTATCAACAGTACGTCCCTTTTTTCTGCATACAATCTAACTAAAAAGCAAATAATGCACAAAGGGAAGCAAAATATACAATGCTGCGTGTTTCTAAGCGGTACAAACTGCAAGCACGCTTTAAGTGGATCTCTCCTATGCCAGGATATCATGCTTCACGGGCCTGTAATGGTTCAGTTGCTAACTTATCCTGTCACTTGAAAGGGTCCCCAGTTGCCGTGATTAATCCAGTAATCAAGTTATTTAAATGGGAGTTACTTGATGCTGAATGATTAAGGCTGTTGTGGGATGATCCCGGGCATCGCATATCTTGTCACTGTAAGCTCCAGGGTGACTTGCTGTATGCAAGTATTGTTTCCACCGACCCATACAGTCAAGGAGGCGCCGTTATGGCCTTCGTTCAATGTGTCCTTCATATGGTTTGATACTCTGAGCAGAATGAAAGCCATACTTTTACAGAAAACCGTGCCCTTAACCTCCGCCCGAGAAACTTATGATCTCCAGGTTGCAAGGTCCTCGGCTGAGATACAGGCACTAGTACGAACAAACTGCCCTTTCCATTTCACAGAAATGGAACAACGTATCTTTAACATGTCTGATACGACTGGTATAGTACACCTATTTAAGACCATAGGTTCTGGACTGTTAAGCACCTTTCAGACAATCTTCGGAGTTATTTCCAACTTCATACACTCCGCATTCTGAAGCATTTTTGGAAGGCTTCCACTGATCCTGTTCCTAATAGCAGGTATCCTGATTGTCATTTTTCTGCTACGCAATGGACGTCCCAGTCACCAAAGAGATGAAAAAAACGCTCTTGGAGCGCCAATGCCGTGATCGCATGGTACTCCATCTGGGCACACCTCGCCTTTGAGAACTGAGTGACTCTTGGTTCCTATCATTCAGACCAGTCTGGATCGACTGTATTCTGCCTGTCCTCCAATGCCTGTTCTGCGGACAAGAATGCATGTTGGATCTCTGTTTAACACTTCCATCAGGTGTACCACCAGACGATGCTCTACTGGACCCGATAACGACCCATGTTCTGCTGTGTCCTCATCGTATTCCAAAGTTTATGTCAGCATTCTTAGAGCTGCCAAAGGATGCGTCAGCTCCTGCTGGAGCAGATACCGGCCTTTGTTGTCACACAGGCATTCCCAGCAGCGGCTGTGGAGAATACGGAGGAACATCTGTGCTCAATCAACCTAATCTGTGAGGTGTTGCAAGGACCGTCGTCTGTGACTGCAGGCAACAATGATGTTGCGTCTCCCAGCCAAGACACAAACATTTGGCGGATCGTGTGCTGGGCAAAAATTGGCTTTTCAAAAACAACCAAATTTGGATTTTTTAAACAATAGACACTTTTTGCTGAGCTGCATGGCTTTCAGTCACTCAGTTGTTCGAACTATATATATGAACAAAATTGTAGTTAAGACTTCTATCACTTAAACCTATCATCTTACCCATTTTTACGGATTTTTACATTTTTAAACACCGTTTTATAATGTTTTTAGTTGTTCGCGTACAAACGCCTACAAATACGTTCGAATTTAAGTATGTCGTCCAGTCGGATGAGGAGTGGGTATTGTGTTCCATATAGGTACCCCAATATAGGCTCAGGTAGCAACCTACCCTTTCACCTATATTCTCCCCTACCATTACACTAAATAACGGTTCTTGGGACTGACCTTTTACCTAGTTACGGTACTGCTAACAGGACATGGGGTTTTCCGTGAAAACTAGCCTCATCCATTATGTATGAGGATTCTAGGAAACTCAGCAAGACTACCATCTCCTGCATAATAAGTATGTATAATGGTCATTCCTTCCGTCGTCCTAAGTCTGACATGACACAGCAAGGTAGAACCCCTGAGGGTATCACTTTTGGCATATAAACACCATATCTTGCTGAGGTAGTCAGAGGAGAAAAGGACTTCCATGCGGACACAAGACACTGAGGTTACTGCACACAGACACTCCAGCTCGCAGGGGTCTGATATCCCTCGTGGGATGTCCAACTCGAGACCAAGGCGGGGTTCCACAGTCTCTCACTTCAGGTAATGGGGTTGACTTTATAATAGAGGGATTCTTGGCTTTACACCTACATACATGCTAGGTACACTTAGGTACCTATAGTTAGGGTTGCATCGTAGGAGTGCGCAAGTCATGTATTTTATATACTTGCCTGTATTTTTTATTTTATTTTTAACACGATGGTAGAAATCGACCATCCCTTTCCTCCGTTAGCACTTCTAATCATTTATATCTGTCTGTCTAATGGTTGCTTCAGCACACCTATTTTACATTAGTATGACGCGGGTTCAATAAATGCTTTTTGGAAAACGTCCCCACCGTTTATTCCGTGTATTTCTCTGAGACAAAGTAAGCACGAGTGACTGAGAGAAAAGTATAGCACGGTTTCCACGATACCGGATGGGACAGAGTTGTCATGTTCGATAGTTGTCAAGAACTATTCTCTCCTTGGTAAGGGGGGTGGGGATTCTAGTGGCACTGTGAGCTAGCTGGTATACAGGCTAACAAACCCGACAGGGTTGTCTAGAATCAGTCTGGACACCAATCCTACAGTGTATGTCATTTAAATGCGCAGATCCAATATAGGTTTATAGGAACTACACGACACCCCTATATGAAAGTAGATTTTACAAATAATTTCAGTCTGGGCTTAGCTAACGCCACACATGAAAACCAACTTCTTTATTACTTAAAATCGGTTTTATTGAGTTTTCCATAAAAGAACATTACAAGGGTTCATATTGCATTCATGGCAGATGACAGAAAGCCCAAAACAAATATAGTTGGACGATGAAATATACAGCATTTGAAACATTAGCATCTTACTGGAGCAACAGTGATGGTCTTTGGAGCAAAAAATATACTGTGCGTGGGTGTGCACTGCCTGAGGAGCTAAAAAGAGGGCTATGAGATGTCCTCTGAAGAGAATTTGGCTCTCTAGTGTAGGGAGAAGGGCGTCTCTGAGGCTGTCTCTGGCATGTGAGAATAGCAAGTGAACCCAAGGTAAAGTTAGGGACCGGGGAGGAAGGACAACGAGCCTCTGCTACTAAGGGGGAGGGAGGAGTGGGAGGCAAGACAAACCAGACAGTGTATTCTATGGAAGGGGCAGAGGGCAGCAAGGAAAGTAGGGGTAGCAAGTCATGAAATAAAGGTACAGGGGGAGTAGCACTGTGGGGAAAGAAGGGGCGGGGTCTCAAAATAAGTATCCATTCCAGAGGCGAAAGCATCCCCCACTGCTCATAACCGATGGGGAAATCTAGAGGGAGGACTCTTTCTGCTGGTCTATCTACTCAAATAAACGGAGAGCGCAGAGTCGGGGCAGTTGGAAACAGATGTTCCAGCCTAGACATGTATTCAATAAGGGGCTCTTAAAGACATGTAAAATTCTTGTCGGTGTTAGCTAATTTGTGAGTTTGTTGTTCCATTGCTAGCTGTGCCATAGTTTAGTGTACCAGGAAGTCATTGGGAGAGCGTTGGGGGAGTTCCAAGCAAAGGCAATCAGTGGTTGGGCCGCGCCCATCATATGTTGAGTTAAGAACCAGTCTGAATGTGTCATTGTTTTAAGTGTTGGAGGATGGGGTCCTAACATAACAGTGCTATATTCTACCTGGATTGGGTAACCTAAGTGTTTTTAATATGACTTAGTATTTCCTTTCGGAAAAGTGCAATGGGTGGACATGTCCACCATGTGTGTCAAAAGTCTCCCTTCTGGTTCCCCACAACGCCAGCAGGTTGGCAGCACGTTCGTGTAGATGGAGTGTAAGCGGGCCGAGGTATAATACCATCGGACCATGATCGTGTAGGCTGTTTCTTGCGGAGAATACTTCTACAGATCTTTGGGATTTCACACCACAGGGTTTCACACTGTTTACCTGTAATGTCTTGGATGCAGTCTAATTCCCACATTCGTTGGTATAAATGGCTGGGCAGGAGGCGGATTGTTGTAGGACTGCATAGGTCTTGGAAACTAGTCCACGCGTGCCCTCAAAATTGCGGACAAGGGATTCAAAGGGGGTGAGGAGCAGTGTATCAGCTGAAGCATTAGAAGGGTGCAGGGCCCCATGGCGTAGCTGGAAGTACTGGTGTCTGGCAGCATCAGGAAGTAGGAACTCTGTCTTGCACTGCTCATAAGATTTAAAAGATTCACCCTGGAAAATGTCATGCAATATTCTGTATTCACCCTTGACCCATGCTGGAAAAAATGTGAGAAAGTGCAGGGGTAAAATCCGGATTGCAAGTGATGGGGGTGATCGGAGAAGGAAAGGTGGTGAGATTCCTTTAAGGTGCAAGTCTATCTCACACCTCTAAAACCGTACGCGTCGGAGTAGCAATGTATGCACTCCGTAGGTGCAAGTGTTTTGGGAGCCAGGCCAGGTCCACAGTGGTTTGCACGCCACTGATCTGTCCCTATGCACCCAGTGTTTTTCGCTTTCCCTCACTACCCATTCCGAAATAAAGCAGAGTTGAGCAGCAAGGTAATAATCCTGGAGATAGTGGCAGGCCAGGCCACCCCTGTGCTGGGGAAGCATAAGAAGGGCATTGGAGATAGGGGGGCCGTTTTCCTTTCCAAATAAAAGTGCGCAAGTCCCAAGCACTTCTGAAGGCTATAGGCTGCACATCAAACATTCAGTCCTAGAAAACAAAAACTATAATTGACAAATTCAACAAGTTTGTGTTTAGGTGGTGGATGCAGAGAACGCATTAATGCTAACAGTCCATCTGATAAAGAAAGAGGAACCCATACACAGACCAAAACGCTCATCAAATGGGATCCCACTTAACGAAGCCTCAGAACCGGAAGGCAGTGCTTACCGAACTGCGGACAGTCTGAGGGAGGCGACCATTCATGAGCCATAATCTGGTACAGAGGAGACGTCTGAACCATGAGCTCCTGCTCTGTGGGAACGTGCCATAACACTGGCCTATATCAGAGTGACAGGTCTGGAGAAAACCTTGTGTTAAGCCGTCGCGCACCAACCACAAAGTACACATGCCTGGGCCAGGGGAAGGAGGATTGAGGAAATGGCTTAGAGCACACACAAGAGTGTAGTGGAATGAAGGGCTGATAGAAAAGGGAAGGCAGAAAAGATCAATGTTCCTCATGCGAGAGTGGGTTCAAAGCAGAGCTACTAAGACAGTGTATTTCAGTTAAAAAAGGGGGAAGAGGGAGAACAGATACCTAGAAGAGATAGTAAAAAGCTATTGTGCAATGAAGGGTGGCAGGTAATGAAGGGGCAGGACAGTTAACAGAGAAGAAGTGAGCAGGCAATGGAAGGCAGGACAGATACCGAAAAAGGAAGGAGGTACACAAGGTAGAACAGAATGGGAGGAGAGCGCCAACAGAGGGCTGGAGGAGAGAGGAATTAAAAGCCATTGTGAGGATCGAAGGGAATACGAAACAAGCACATAAAGAGGAGAGAAAAGAGCATTAACTGAACAGGAATGGCAGATACCATGGGAACAGCAGATGCAAAGACAGGGGAGAGTGGAAGAAGAGTAAGCATCTTCAATGAACGGGAAGCAACAGTAGATACATAAAGAAATAAAACATGAAAGCGGGATGCTGTGTTGAACCTTGAAGCGCAGTGGCCATCTATTGGGCACAAGTGTGAACTGTGTAGATAAAATGTGGGCACGTGCCTGCCAGGGTGAAACATGAAATGCAGTGGCCATGAAACGGGCACCCTGCTGAAAAAATAGAAGGTGTACTGCCTCCTGATGTGGCCGCAATGATGACGCATGAAAGTGGGCACCGTGCTGATAAAAGAAAGGTGTGTGAAAATGTACAGGGCCATTGGAGCTGAGTGACACGAGCGCTCATGTTAAGAGCTCAAAACAAAAAACATTCATTTCAGCCCCGTTTACAGAAAAGAAAGTCAGAGCTACTGAAAAGATCAGGCACTCTTGTACAGTGCTCTTGTACAAAGGAAAAAGTAGTCCCTCTTATACTTGCTATAATGTGACAAGTGGAAGGCTACAAGTAACGGCGCGCTGCTCCATGGAAGTGAACAACCAATGAAAAGGAGAAACAAATTGTAAAGATTAACCACTTGGAAACAAGGATTTTTAAAGGACACAGAGAAAGAAAGGAAAAGCAATGGTAGAGCTGTAAGTCCACTAAGTATATACATGTCGCGAAGAGACAGCGCTTACTGTCTAGGCTAGACCTAAAAATGGAGCGGCACGGCTGGGTCACCTCTTAAAAAGGAGAATGGGGTATGAACTAAAGTGGTACAAACAGAAATGTACACATTTTGAGCAACAGAATTAGATGTATAAAGTCGGGTAGGGTGCTCCTGCTGTGATCTGCACTCAAGATTGGTTGATTGATTCAATTCTCACTATGACATTAGTTATTGTTCAAATGATTCCTGCTTGCTACATCCGCAACAACCCTTGCACTGCTGGAAAAGAAATGGTTATGTAGCTGGGGAAGTTTAAAAAAAGAGTAATGGGTGTACCTTGTAATAAACAGACAAACTTCTCAGAAAAGTAGACCAATAAATACACATTTGTGTAGGAATAAGATGTGATCGTAAAGATATATGGCAATTTTGAAGATGGAGAATTAAGGAACTAGTACTCCACATTATTTAGGCATGGCAGGAATGTGTAGTCTAAAACATTCATCTGTTTTTGCAGGGTTCAATGTACATTTCATAGGTGTGCTATTTGACCGAAATTATAGGCATCTTAGCTTCCTTAGTAGACATGCGACTTCACCTTTGTTTTTAATTACATTTCTGTGGTACTGATATAACAGCTAAGGTGGAAGCACTCTGCTTTCAAAGTATGTGCATTTTTGCCAACTGCTGCCTTTGTTCATGTTCAAAGAGTAAGTAGGGCTTTGTTTGTAGGGTGAATGGATGCATGTAGACAGGGTGACAATTGTTGTTTGCGACAGAGTTCCCCATGATTTCTTTTGATTCGCACTTTGCAACAGCCAGATGTCCCAGCCTCAACTAAAACCTGGCTGAAGGTTACATCCGGTCCTGGTATTGCTGCCACAATACTTCAAGGTGAATTCTTCGCCTTGACCACCCTCTCAGGCACTGGGTCAAACTGATAATACACAGGACTGAAATAAAGTGCTCTCTTTAACTAAGCACTAAATCTGAAAAATAAGACGGTCTATCTTTTCACTTATATAGAGTCCCATATTCTGTTTATATGGCATTTTAATGTACCACCCATCAGGCCATAAGAAAGACTTCTGAAAACATCTTATTGGCAACCTTTCTAAGCCTAGGCGGAGTTCGCGAATTGCATAAAAAAAATCCACCACGCTACACAGAGCTCTACAAGCAGCAGAGATTCTTTGGATAAATGCCGTTTAGTACCAGGTGCTTGTCCGCACTGCGAAATCCTTGCGAACGGCACCATGCACAGCGCAAGCGGGCGCTGCTTTCTTTCTGCCACCCGAGTAGATTTTAACTCGAGCAGCAGTTCTCAACACGAACAGGCTGTTTCTCAACGCGAGCGGTCGCGCGCATACGTGACCACTCGCAAACAGAAATCTGGCGCGTTGAGAAATCGACGGGAGGTTCGCGAGCGGAGAGGAGTTCACCGCCCAGACTTAAACCTTCCCCTTATATTCTACAATGTCCTAATTTCATCATCCTTGGGTACCTAAACTTTCACCATGAAAAAAGATCCAATATCAGCTCGGTTAATCTAACTGACAGCCTTAACACTCTAGGACTCCCTCTCTTAAATTCTGTCTGCTCATCATGCGGACCATTTATTTGCTCCCACTTTCTACGATTTATAATTCTCTGTTCTCAAACCTCTGCCTTCATATCTGGTCTGACTATTTTGCATTCCCTTTTTCCTTTACTCTTTCTATCCACCTAAATTCTAAAGCAACCTCCTACTCGGTTTACATTACATCGAACCTTTCAAATATCAAACCATACCGCATCAATCAGATGCTTTCCAAGATACGTTTGCCCTAGGCCAAAGTTGCAATTACTGCAAGCTCAAATTTAAATTTCTTTATTACCTCAGATCTTACTGCATTGGCCCCTTTAAAAATGTGCCATTATCGTTGAGCACCTCCAGCCTCATTTTTTTTTTTTATATTTTTTATTAAATTTTCCAACACACACACAACTCCCCACTAATGGTGCACGTCATCAGTAAGCACCTCCAGCCTCATGGTACCATAACAAGAATAATCATATCATATTCATAAAGAAAAGTTAATTGCAAGAGCTTGGAAAGAATCTGGAGACTAGACTATGATCCCTACTCAAAACTTCTAACCGAGAGAGCTATTGAGGAATATCAGTGTTTAAATTTGTTTAATTTGCACTACTCCTATTCAATTTTACACTAATTGAATCCGCAAGAACTCACCTGTGAAATCTTTAGGATATTAAAAACCTTACTTCTCCGACTCTAAGAGTTACACACTCACCCCTTCTGAGGATCTATGCTCCAGCCATGCCAAAGATTTCCTGGATTCCTTTTTTTAAATCTACAGCAACTTCTCCACGTAATCATCCTCATATATTAGTCACTGTATCCCTCTGCCCAAAGTTCACATCTGGCGCTTGCAATACAGAGCTCTCTCATCTCTCACTGGAAGAACTTTTATTTGCTATGACACACATTAAGTTAGGATCACATTCTGACCCTGGTTAGCCTCAGCTATTCTACATAGGCCAAGATATGATTGTCCCAGATTTCAATAACACATAAATCGATCCTTGTTCCAGTTATAGGGAAGCAAGCATTTTTCAAACCACTGTAAGCAAAACCACAGCTAATACTTCTATTCACACAATTTCTCTTTTGCCTTTTCCCCACCAAATTCCTGGGAAACCAATCAAATAAAACTATTTCCCACTATGTAGAGAGCAACACTATATTAGACTATTCCAAATTAAACTTAAATCCCCCAGATTACCACTAAATCTGCTCTGAAAGTCTCAGGAACATCACTCATCAAGGCGGCCTTGGTCCTTTTAGATTTGCTGGCTGGATTCAACATATCTCACACTATCTATCTCTTATCTTTGCATTTGAGGGGAAAGCCATTGGCTGGTTTCAGTCTTTTCTATTAATCCGAAATCAGTTAAACTTTCTATCTTTCACTTCTAATTCTCTTGCTATTCCTTTGAGTACCTCAAAGCTTATCTCTCAGTTCCACAATATTCAGTATCTATGTGACTGACCCCACTGTCAGCCCAAGTTCAATCATTTGGTTTCCAAATCATGTCATATGCAGAGGACACAACAAATCTTTATCTCAATGTCAGGAGTCACCAGTCTCACACAGGACAGATTCAGTGCTTGTATGAGCACTGCAGCTAAATGAATGAACCACAATTATCTTAAGCATAATGGCGATAAGACAGCAATTTTGAAGTTTGGCAAGCAAACATCCTTATGGTCACCCGGCTGGTGGCCATCAGACCTCAGAAATACCCTCATTCTGACTTCTACTGCCATAAATCTATGGGTCATATTCAACCATAGTTTGACTTTTGTTAACCAAGTCAACCAGGAAGTTGCCACCTGGTTTACGATCCTTAAAAAGCTCAGGAAAAGGACTCCTTTTCTCCTAATTTCCTTTGTCAAAACCCAGTTCAGGTTCTACTGAGGCATAACAAATGGCTTGTGGGGAAAAACATGCTTCAATCCTATATAAAAATGTAGGACAGGCAACGTAAGCAAAAATGGTTGGTCAAGTAAGAACAGAAAGGCCGGAAAAGCCCATAAATACCCTTTCATTGTGGCCACTGACTTGCCTTACTGTGGTAGCAAAATAAGAAACAAAAGAAGATCAGAAAGTTTGGCTTACAAGGAAGTCAGTGTTGCAAGTACCACACCAAGTGACACATTTGTCCCAGTGTGCAGAGTAAATCAACTTCAAGGAAGGACGTCTGGGTACTGGGACAAATTTGTCACTTGGTGTGGTACTTACAACATTGACCCCCTAGTAAGCCAAACTTTGATGGATGGTGCAAGAATGTCATCAACTGCCTAATTCAGCAGGTCGCATTTAGCGGTCGCAGCTCAACAACACAGAGGCATAGGTTACGGAGACTTGCATGAGCTACAATACCCTGTTGAAGAGATAGGAGCTCCTGTTGATGTGGAAGCCTGATCAGAGGACAAAGTAATATGAAAGTAAAGCAAGTTGCAACCTTCCTACTTCTCAGAATACTGTACCCTTTTATGGGATCCTGGGACAACATAAGGTTGATCTCTGGCATCAGGGCTGTGAAGTGCTCCTCCGAGTCTCTCAGATGTAGGAGGAATGTGCAGTGGGGACGAGAGATGGGGCAAGGTATAATCTGTATGACCAATCTTTCTAATATAATGGATCGCCAACCAAGGAGGAAATTTCACACTGCCTCCTACTGGCCAGAAGGGAATCAGGATGGGCAAACTAAAGCAGCTTAGCAGCCACCCGCAGCAGGGCAGAGAAGAATGAGGACTGTTGCCTGTGCAAGTTTGAAAAGTGAGTACATATGCCAGTGAGGCCTTGAAAGGACATGCTGACTTTTGCAGTGCAAGTTGGGAGAGCTGGTGCTGCCTGTGAGCTAGCCCAAAGGTATGGCTTTCGAATTTTCAGTACTGGTGTGCACATTGTTTGGCTGTATCAAGCCTTCGAGAATGTGCTATGCCTGTCTTTGAAAAGTTCCAGTGTCGAATCAGGTGTTTTTTTTTTTTTAACTTCGAGCTTTGAGCCAAAGGGCATCGGTATTAGGGATGTCTGTATAAACCCAGCTGATCTCACCCAGGCATGACATCTGAGATTGACACTGCCAGTGACTCTGCTGATGGAGAATGTAGTGTCCAGGCTAGCCCAGTGCACATACCTGGCTGCATCCTGACCATCTTTAATTGCTGGGGGAAATGAGGCCCTTCGGGAAGGCCAGCAAGATGTTGCGGGCCATATCCCTTAATGCCTGGCTGTACCTACACAAGAGGCAGACTGGTGGTCAAGCATGGCTTGGACCATGTAGCCAGAGGGCTTAATTAAATGACAATGGCTCAGAGGAGGCTAGCCTGGTTGAAGTATCTCAGTTAATACATTTATTTTCGTCTCAAGAGGGGGCAACTATGCCAATGTTCCAGCCGTTGTCTGAACCACCACTGCAATTAAAGCACTTTCTTCCATTGGTAGCACCAAGGGAGGAGTCTAGCTCGGTTTCAGGAGATGTGTCTAGCCCACTGGCAAGATTATAAGTTGAAATACAATACATCAATAGTTTAATGAGGAGGCAGCAATCTAATTCTTCATATTCATCAGTGTTGCAGTGGCACATTAACCTCAGGCAGTGAACCTGAAAGACAAACAAAAAAAAGCGTAAACCCTCTGCCGATACGGATGTCAAGCTAAAGGTCTGGGATTGGATTCTGTTTATATAATCACTTGCTGGGTTTCTGTGATTTCACAGAGTGAAATGGAGCAGGAACAGGTCGACAGCAGTTTGAGGTTGGAGCCCGGGGTCAGGATCCACAACCGGCACCAGTGAGTTAGTATCAGTATGGAAGGAACCAGTGTAGATTTTGGTGCCAGAGTTGAAGTCGTTACTGGAGGGGCAAATGGTGTCGGGACAGGCCAGCAGGCGGAAGTTCGACTAGAAGCTCTGTGAGCCTGAAGGCATGCTAGAGGGAGCCAGAATACCACTAAAACTCCGCAGCATGGCCTCCTTGAAGGCCGCTATTTGCTAAGTGGTCAACAACGGCCCAGGAACCTCTGGGCCACCCAGAACCATTTGCGGCATCAGTTTGGAATCGAGAGTCACCAGGGGAGTGCGATCATCATCAAGCCCTTGTGCCTTCTCGCTAGACTTCAAGTGGTGGGATGGAGCAGCGTCCTGCTTGACCTTTTTATCCCAGAGCCTGTAAGTCACCTCAGAAGACTTCAAGCAAGAAGTGAACTTTTGGCAGGGACAGTTGTGTCTGGGACCACAACTAGGCTCATGACCTGCAAGAAGAGCAGAACAGTGCTACAATTGCGGCTGTTTCTATGCAACACAGAGGTCTGCTTCTTATGCCCGAATAGCATTAGGGTGCATGAAGGCAACCTTGGAGCATGATGTAGAGCCACGGCCTGAACCCAAACACAACATGCATGCCTTGTTCTTGTCTGCGAATGTCTGCATCGGACGCCTGCGTTGTGCAGTCTCCACATGGCTTGAATCCTGTAGTTTTTGATGGGGACATAGTTCCTTAGCACACACAGAAAGGTTTTGTCCAGCTCATAGTAAAATACACTGGTGTCCTGATAATCTCAGACCTACAATGGCCCTCCATTTACTCACATTTAAAATAGCTGGAATCTTGCCACCTTCCCACATATGAAGCAGAGTCGATGGCAGCTAGTGCACTTGGCAACAGCTCTCTAATAGTGACAAAGTAGCAGCCAATGGCATCCACACACTGAAGCCTAAAGAGACCCAGGTGAGATAAGTGACGATAGGAACTTTGTTCAACAGTACCAGATTGCTCTTGAATATGTAGAGACCGTGGGGATAAGCAGTGGATGAATTAGAGCGGTGGTGTTGCAGCACCTGCCAATCTAGAGGACTGTAGTTCTTTTCATAAGCAGATACGCAGAGAAAGTGCTCTCAGCAGAATTACCTTTTTTGCTGCTTTGCTCCATCTGTAGTGATCCTGCGGGAGATGGAGAAAGTCAGACTACTGGCCCTCTATCCTTCTCTTAGAGACAAGGGACAAGTCATTTCATTTGTGACAATGAGTTAAATTCTAAACTTCCGCGACATTACAAAAGTGTTTACAGATGGCTCCTAATAGAAGATAAGACAGCCGTTCATGAAGATGTTCTAACATTTGCTAAAGGGAAAGAAACTCATATTGAAGCGGTGGGCATTGTAATATACATTAGGGTAAGTAGTTAAACTTCGATGTAAACATGCATGCATCATTTTTTGAAAGCGATATTAAAATAAATCATACCAATCCGTCTTTAAAGTTCTGTATTCTTTTCTTGGCAATCTTTTCAGTTAGCCACCACGCCCATGTAGGTGTATATTGCCACAAGTAGTATACAAACAAAAATGGTTGATATGCAATCCAGGTTTCATTCAAGTTATTGGCAATGCTAACCAGCATCAACCGAACACAGCGTGCCGTGGGCATTTTGTAGGACTGATCTGTTCTCTTAGGAGTCTGCAACACAAAAGGTTAGAGTTAATAAATGTAAAAGTGCACACATTAGCATTAGTCCACTAGCTTTATGGTTCCGGTTGCTAGTATTGTTATTTAGTTCAACACTTAAAGTTACTTCATAAAATCGCTACAAAAATAACTATATACAAAAATATTTAAAAATCAGAGTCATACTAAGGAGGCATTATTTGATCTTCAACAACTTGAAACCTCTTATGTATGCTTTTTAACTGCCGCTTATTTACTAGCAGCAACAAAAACTCGTGGGGTCGCAAATACATTAACAATTTAATAAGGTGGTCAGTTCGTTGATTTTAATGCAAAGACTAATCATGAAGTTTATGCTCTGTATGTATGGTACATGTAAGATTCTTAACCAATTCTAAACAAGGTTATTTTATCCTATTTAAATCCCATGTTTTTAAAATTCTGGTTTATATAGTTTGTGATTCTGCTGCTAAACCTTACAATGAATCTTTGGCAAAATCTGTTTCTACGATCTATTTTAAATTTGAAAATGTTATCTAAGGTGGTTGTTACAAGGTGGTTGTTAGAAGGCAGCATAGGTAATCCGGTGGTATTATAAAATTAGTGTTAGGATGGTTTTAGAGAACCCTGTTACTTACATAAATCAAAAGATCCTGTATTAAATCATTCAATTATTCTACTCAGATTAAACGAGCCGGGATTGCACTGTAATACTCTTAATGCTATATATATATATATATATATATATATATATATATATATAGTGAATTTGATCTATGTACTTTTATGAATTTCATTTTTAAATGCGAAATAAAGACTATAGACGATTGATTGAACTATATCCAAAGATTTTGAAGATAATACCATGAAGAACAAGTTACTTCCCCAGGTGACAGACTAAATCCAGAAACATTTAGAGCAGGTCTCCTGCATGCCGATAAGTGGTATTGTGCGCTCCGCGGCAACGCCATTCTGCTGTGGAAGTGAGAATTGGAACTGCATATAAGCACCACTTAAAGCATGATGTCAGTTTCTTTCTAGGCTGTTTGTGTACTCAGTCTAAGAGCAGATCGGTATGATCAGTGTGCAGATTTCTCTAAAAAGGTCTTGTCGAGAGGGGAGTGTTATGAGCAATTTGCAGCTAGAGTATCCACCAGAAAGATAGTTATCGAAGGAAATTAGCTTGTTCTTTTTCTCACCTTATGAATAGATATCCTAGCAGAACCTCCCAAGGTGAACCACAAAATCCTGCAGGGCTGAGCGGGCAAAATGCCCCCCTCAACAGACCGGACTGTTAAGGTAGTAGTCCTTCGTGAACATGTGTAAAGGCGTCCACGTAGCAACTTGACAGATGTCCAGGAAAGTCACTCAAGGAGCTAACAGTGGTAGCAGCTTTGTCCCTGGTGGAATGAGCCCATAAGCCTGAATGGAGGCTTTTTTTTTTGCCAGTGCATAGCAGAGCCTTATGCTGAGAACAATCCATTGGGAGATGGTCAATTTTTGCACTGCCTTGCCTTTCTTTACTCCAGAAAGCCCAACAAAGACCTGGTCATCCACTCAATGTTCCCTGGCACGATCAATATGGAAGCCCAATGCTTTCTGAGGGTCCAAACAATGCAGTGTCTCTTCCTCCTTAGAGGGACCAGGGGGAGCAAAGCATGCCAGGAGGGTGTAGCCTGGCTGACATGAAAGGGAGTAACCACTTTAGGTATAAATGAAGCTCGGGTCCTCAAAACCAACGTATCAGGGAAGAATTGGTGATATTGGGTGGATTGAAGAGAGCGCTTAAGGTTCACTCACACATCTAGCTGCTTTTATGGCGATGAGAATGAATATCTTAAGGTCAGAAGTCTCAAAGGACAACATTGCAGCAGCTCAAAAGACGTGCACGTGAAGGTCAGGGTGAAGTTTAAGTTTCTCTCCCCCCCCCCCCCCGGCATCACAGGGGGTTTTGGCTTGAACAAATGTTGCAAACCTCTCAAAAATCTCATCACTAAGTGTGACTTGAATAACAAACGTTGGTCTGGTAACCACAAGAAAGCTGAAAGAGCTGATAATTAGCCATTACCTATGCCTTAGGATATTCCTTGATGGGCTAGGGGCAGAACAAACAATTCTTTATACAGCCTGCCTGTAATAGGTCAATTTGTCGGGCGTTGCAGCAATCCACAAATTTGTTTCATTGACTGAGGTACACTGATTTTTGACAAGGGAAGCCTCACCACCAGGATATAGTCAATGACTTGAGGGTGCAGGTTGAAGGAAGTTAAACGGTTTCCTCTCAACCTTCAACCATGGAGATGCAAAGTGTACAGGCCTAAGTGCAACACCATGCCCTGCTGCTGTGACAGAAGGCCCTCGCGAAGGGGTAGCTTTATCGGAAGACAGATGCCCAAGGCCATGAGTCCCAGGTACCACACTCTTCAGTCCCAATCCAGTGCGACTAGGAAGACTAGGGGCCGATCGTTCCTGATCTTCATAACTCATATCAGGAGAGGCAGTGGCGGGAAGGCATACAGGAGTCCTGAGCTCCACTTCCAGCATGAAAGCAATTCTGCACAATACCTGCTTTGGAAACATCAGGGCGCAGGAGTGCTAACATTACACATTCTCAGCAGTGCCAAAAAGATGGAGCCATGGTTTCTCTTGCTGAAAGACCACCTTTGCCACCTCTGGGTGAAAATGCAATTTTTGATCCACTAGGCACCAAAGTTTATTTCACTGGGGTTTAAAGATCCCATCAGGTGGCTGTCCCACAAATAAATCCACTTCCAGGGTCGCAGAGCGTCTTGACACAGGAACCAAAACCCTACCCCATGTGAATGTTGCAGTGGTGTTGTCCATCAGCTCCTGCACCATCCTTCTTTTGAAGGTGGGTAGGAAGGCCTTCAATGGCAAGCAAATTGCCCTCAACTCCAATAGATTGATGTTGAGTCGAATCTCCACCAGAGATCAGAATTCTTTGATCTCCTCCTCTTACACAGTGGCCTCCCCAACCCAGCAGTGATGCATTTGTAACCACAGTCAGCTCTGGTTGGAGTAAGTAGAGGGTTCTGCCACGGATCCAATCATGGTCCAGCAGCCACCACTGCATATTTTTCATAATCGCCTCATGAATCTGGCTACAATCCAACAGATTTCCATTATGTTATTCACACTGGGATTGGAGGCCCCACTGCAGAACTGCATGTGCCGTCTGGCAGGTTTCACAAGCAGGATGCAGGAGGCCAACAAACCCAGAAGCCACACAGGCTGCAGCACAGAGATCCAACACAGAGGCTGAACCATTGGGATCATAGCATGAACATTTGGACTCTGCATTTATGGGGAACGGCACAAAACCAGACCATATCTAGAGTAGTTCAGATGAACAGGAGTGTCTGCAAAGGATTGAAGTGTGAGTTTGGCAAGTTGACAGTGAACCCCAATGATATTAGGTTGTATGCCGCCATCTGGAGGAGGGCGATGACTGTTCAGCTTCCGCAGCCAGTTGAGGCAGGGGACGACCGATACACATTACCTATGAAGGTGTGCTGCACTCAGTCATCAATTTTGTGAACACCCGAAGAGAACTGGTGGTTACGAATTGAAAATCTCCGGGACCACAGTGAGCTGCAGGTAGCGCTTGTGGACGTGCAGGAAGGGGATATGAAAATAAGCAACCTGCAGGTCCAACTCCACCATCCAGTATTGTGGGTCTAAGGCAGACAGGACGTGGGCTAGCATGAGCATCTGGAATTTTCCCTTCAACAGGAAGGCATTGAGAGAGCAAAGACACAAAACTGGCAAAGGCCTGCATCCTTCTTCTGCACAAGGAAGTAGCAGCAGTAACACCCATTCCTACTTCCAAGGTCAGAACCCTCTCTATGGCCTATTTGGCCAAAAAGGCCTGCACATCTTGCCGTAAGACAGATGGTCCTCCATTAGCTGCCCTGATGGCCGTGGAAGGTGTGGCGAGACAGAAAGAAATAGGAAGGCATAGCAAGGTTGGATAATATGGAGGACCCACTCTTCTGTAGTGATGGATTTCCAGCCTTGGAGGAAATGTCGAAGCCCGCCCCCGGCAAGTGTCCCAATGACTGTCAATGAATCAGCGGTGTCTGGTCCCAATCTCATTACACATTTTTGCCACTTAGCGACCATCCTAAACAGTCTGGGCAATGGACAAAGGAATGTCGCCTGGAGCAACTCGGCATATTTGTGCCACTGTGTCCCAAAGGGCATGAGCTTGTGGAGGAGACAATACGCTTGCGAAATACCCCTATTTTTGTGGGCTCACAATCAGGTAGAGTGGTAGGAAAGGCACTGATGTTTACTTTGCTGGTGGATATCTGTGCCACCAGACTCTGGTGTGGTGCTGTGGTAGAAAGGAATAATCGCAAGCAGCAGGGTGATGGCGATAAACAACCTGCCTATTAATGAGTAGCCCTGAACAGAGCTTAGACCAGGTGCCTATAAGGGTGTCTGTGGGAGCCTCAGTAAATCACCAAGTGTGAAGACTTCCGTCAGTACTTTAGTTTTTACTTCCAGGATTGGTAGCAACAAAGTCCCATTTTGCAAAAATACGAAATGGATTGCAAATATTACAAATGCTCCCAGATTTATACAGGCGATGCAGGGTAGAGTATAGACAAGCTCTCAGCATTTTGTAACAAAATCCAAATTTCCCAGAAATAATCCCAAATACTTTCAGAAGGGTTGCGAAAATGATTTCCACTCATGCAAGTGGGTGGATGATAGATCACATCAAATTAAGAGCAGCATTTTCAATTCAGTGTGACAGCAGCGTTTGGGGAGCCTGTGTGTGCTTCCTGCAGGAACAGAATTGGACGGAGGCAAGGCGGCGGCCGGCAGCAAGGAAAGTAACTTTTACTTTATTTTTGGATCCCCCCCCCGCCACACCTGTTGTACTCAATGGCAGCCGCCACTGTGCTGTTAAACTACTCACTGTTTGAAGACTATTTCTGAACACATACCCACAGAGTGTGAGAGGTGTCTGACCTCATCACAACCTCCAGATCAACAAAAACCACAAACAAGTGCTTAGGTCTCTCTAGTAAATGAACAATGTTCTTTCTGCCCTGATATACTTGCAGAAGTCCAAGAAGACGTGAAAGACTTGAATAGGTCACCTCACCCACAATTTGTGGCATACTTCAACACGGGTGCCCTATACATGCCGTAGGACTCCTTCAAGTATATCAAGGCAGAAAGAATTGTGTTCCTCTGCAAGAGTGACCTTAGCACTTGTGTTTTTTTTCTTTAAAAAACTAGGTGTAACATTTTATCCTTCTGAAGCTCCGGAGCTTCAACTGTACCAGCTGAAAATGTTGTTATCAACATTATGTTACCTTAAGGTTTGTTTTGGCACACTCCAGCACTTGTAGTGTTTTGGCTCACTGGGTGTAACAGTGTGCAGACTTTTATCTGCTAGCTGTGGGTTTTCCAATTGGTGAGGGCACCATAGGGTACAAATGCATGCATATATGTAGTATTTATACTGCGCAAACCCAGTCAAAAGGCAATGAAATGCTGTACGGGGTCAAAAGGTAAACAAATGTTCACTGAGTGACTGGATTGGAATGAGAGGAGGTGGACTGTTTGTCAATATGTACTGTTCTTTAAAGAGGCGTTTGTTTGGGCTTGATGGAAAGGGGGAGGCCGATCTTGCAGTCTTCTATCGAATCCATGTGAGTGGTGAGTGTGCTAATTAGGGTTAGTGTTGCATTTTCTCCCTTTTCCAGACCACCATGTTTTGATGGGTTATTCGCTTTCAGAGATTAAAGGGAGGCAGGGCTACAATATGTTCCAACAGTGGTGTTGACGTAGAAGTAGACCGATAAATAAAGCCCTGTCGTGTGTGGAAATCTATTAGAGAACATTCTTTATTGTTACAACTTGCTGCCTCAACTTATCTTCTAAACCAAGGAGATGCATCTATTAGTTTTGCTAAAAGCTATTCAACACGGACACTTCCAGGGAATGGTATACGAATCAGTACTTTTAGAATCATATGTTAAACTCTTATCAAAGAGCTTAGGAACGCCATTATCAATGAAGTGGGGATCATTCTCACCTTCAATTGCCAAAGAAAGTAAATTCAATGAAAAGCGAAACATACACAGAAATTGCTGTGTGTCTAAATCCTTTAATAACTTTTTGTAAAAACGAATCAGTGAATAACATATGCTTACTATTGATATTGACAGCTTGTTAAAGTTTTAGTGGCCAGACAAAACATAGTTCTTCCTACACTCCTATTAATGAGAGCCTGAAAAGCTTTACTCCAGGGTGCCATGTTGATTTGACTAATGACTTGGTTGATGCAATAGATATTAGCACTCCTAAAAGGATATCATAAGCAAATATGACTATCAATTAATTTTTTTTTTGGTTTGAAAAACCATAAAAGATATACAATAATAAAACACACATTAAGATAATAAAAACATACATTCTCAAGGTATCGCTAGACCATTAGTGCAGTATTAATAATCCTATTCTAAATGCAAGACCCTTTTGCAACAGAATAAATACAATTAAAAACTAGCGCTTAAAAAATAGATAAAACATTGTGAGGAGTTCCTGATCGGATTGCATTGTAAAACTCAGGGCTGATTAAATCTATAGCATTCTTTTTAGTACAACAATAATAGAGGTTTAAAAGTGCAAGTGCTTTAGTTGCAACACATAAGAATTGGAATAACATTGCCCTTATGATATTAATATTTAAAGTGCAAATGCAATAGTTAATACATCAACAATGTTCCAAGTATAATCCGCTAAAATTCCCATCGTGCCTTTGATCTTATTCTACCTACAGACACTAAAAACAACTTTGAGAAGTGTCAGTTGTCAATATTTTTTCTGCCTCAAGGAAAGATCCAGTGCCTAAATTCAGACAGATAGGTTTAATCCATTTCTTCCTAGATTTTGCATAGGCAGGACAGAAGAATAATATGTGTAGGCCATTCTCTTTTGTATCGGGTTGACATAATACACAACATTCAGCTTTATCATCTCCTTGTTTATGTGCCCATTTAGATTATTCAAATTGATTTGCAAGACACCGTATCGAAATTTCAAGTATAAGGATTTTGCTAGCTGCGGCTGCACCTAAAAACTGTTCGAAGCTCGCTGCTGGTTTCTTGGAGAGGAACTGTGTTAACGTTCCAACAGCTGAGCTACGGGACACGCTGTCTTGAATGTAAGCCCAAAAGGTAGATTTCAATATTTTCTTGGAGACCATGGTTAATTGTGCAGGTTCCTCCCAAAAAAGTTTCAAGTCTAAATTAATGAAACCAACAATAAACGTGCTTAAGCCACTTTGGGCCTATACTATGGTTGAATCTTAAGATTTCCTCTAGCCCTTCTTTATAATGGACAAGTTCTGCTGTAGACCATAATCGTACCCAAAACAATAGAGGTCTTAATATTGTTTGGTGCTCTATACACTTTATGTTTAAGTCCATGACGATGGGGCTTAGACGTTTCCTAAAAAATGTATTTTCTACTACCATAAAAGTATTGTTACATGAAGGCCCCCATAATTCTGCCCCATAAAGAGATGCCGATTCTGCCCTATACTTGGATACCTCAAATGCTGGGGATACCACCTTCGAGATACTACTCTCATGTTACTATCAGTAGAGAGTTTTGAAGATAGTCTTACTTTTCTCTAGTTGCGGTTTCCAGGTCATTTTAGTGTCTACATTTATTCCCAAATAGTTAAAGTTGTGCACGTATTCTATCTTTTGACTTTTGACGGTTAAGTTCTTCTTGAAGGACTTATTAGGGTTAATCGCCATTTATTTTGTCTTGCTAGAGTTTATTTCCAGGCCCTTAGATTCACAGTACACACCAAAAGTATCCATTAAACATTGCAACCAATCTGGAGTTTGAGATATTAAGATGGTATCATCAGTGAACAAAAGCGCTGGTACTGGCACCCCCCCTAGCTTGGGAGAATCATGTTCGCAGCCCAATAAATATTCTGGAATATCATTTACATTCCGTGAGAATAGGGTGGGTGCCAGCACACAGCCCTGCCTTACGCCCCTGCTTACTCGAACTTGCTCAGTAAGTTCACCTCTTGGACCCCATCTAACCTTTGCACAATTATCCTCATGCAATCTCATTTGTATTACTATTTCCCCTGGAACCCCCTGATCTTTTAATGTTTTCCAAACCAGGTTTCTAGGGATAAGGTCGAAGGCGGCCTTTAGGTCAACAAAGGCGATATACAAATGGCCCTTCTTAAAAACTGTACTTCCAACTCATACAGACAAATCTAAAGACCTGGTCAACTGTAATAATCTTGGCTCTGAAACCGGCCTGGTATTTCGATAAAATGCAATTCTCCTCAATCCAATCACTTAATTTTGTTAAGCATACATTTTTTGTAAAGTATCAATAAAACTAATCGGTCGGTAATGCGAAGGGTCTTGGCGATTACCTTTTTAAAAAATGGTTTAGATTCGGCTATTACACTGTGGGAGGACTACAAACCAGTATTGAGAGATAGAGCCCAAAACATCATAGCCCACAAGAAACGAAAGTATGTAGTGCAGATTGCGGGGCTTGAATCCCAACTATTGCAGGTGGAAACACAGAACAGCACAAGTACTGACCCTTCATTGCTGCGTAGAATGCAACTCCTCAGACGGGAATATTTTGCGCTGGCAAAGAGATGCGCAAAATGCGGCACAAGCCATGCACCGAAGGTTATAGGACGCTGGAGACAAAACGGGCGTCTGCTTGCATGGCTCAGTAAGAAAGAGTTCGAAAGCAGGTGGGTGTCACAGATAAGAACCGACACTGGCCAGACGCATGATACCCCTATAGCAATATCCAATGCCTTTGCAGACCATTATGAACACTTTTACACACAACGCGACTTGGCAGGACCCGAACAGATACGGGCCTACCTCCAGCTCACGCAATTTCCAAAACTGACAGATAGTGACTCGCAGACATTAGATGGGAAAATTACTTAAGAGGAAACTGTGACAGCCATCGGCCAGCTGAAGACTGGCCAGGACCCGGGCCCACATGGGCTCCCCCCAGAATTTTTCAAACAGAACGTGACACTTTTTTGCCCACATCTCCAACTATACCTGAAGGCGCATGAGACCGGCAGTCTACCCAGAGATCTGAGGACAGCCACAATTGTGGTGATCCACAAGCAGGGCAGACCGCCGCATGAGTATAGCTCATAGAGACCCATCTCTTATCAACATGGAAACTAAAATACTGGCTAGGATACTGGCTAACAGACTTACTGGAGTAATATCGGAACTCATAGATCAGGACCAGTCTGGCTTTATGCCTAAGCGGTCGACACGGCTCAACCTTCCGAGGTTGGAGGTGGCCACCACTAATTAACAACCACATCTCATCCCGACTCTGGACGCCGAAAAGGCTTTTGATACTGTCCATTGGCCATTTCTTATATTAGTGTTGGAAGTGTTTGGATTTCGCCCGATATTCAGACAGTGGATAGCCGTTCGATGAATGACCACTGGCCAGAACCAGAGTCAACGGGGAGGTGTCCAGGGAATTCCAGATCGGCAGGGGTACCTGTCAGGGATGTCTCCTGTCTCCACTACTTTTTGCTTTGGTACTGGAACCTCTTATGTGCGTTATTAGGGCGCACCCAGATATAATGGAATTTCGGGGCCCAGGAGAGGAGGGTTCAGACGAACGTATCTCATTGTATGCAGACGACATACTAATGTACGTCACAAAACCAGAGACATCAATCCCTACAATAATGAATAGTTGCAAAACTTAAGGAGCTCACGCGGGATACACAATTAATTGGGAGAAATCCTGTCTTTACCTGGTGGGCAGAGGTAGTGGGTATGATGTGTGCCCGAGGCAACTCCAACTGGCCCCTGAAGGTGCTGGAGCGGGTAATACAACATTGTATACCCCCCCATTCTGCATGTTTATATTAATCCGAATAATCAATTAATTTTATTATTAATTTGTTTGAAGTGCTAACTCACCAACTATATTAAAGAATTACACGTGGGAATTGCACCTTGCATGGCTATATTAATTGTAAACTAACTTGAGTACGCATATTAATAGTAGAAAACTAGAATATTGAATGTTATATGTCGCTTTGGTGATGTATTTGTGATTTGTGCTTTATTCAGTGAGTATAAACCGCTCTGAGTGTTGCTTCTGCTAGATAAATACACACACATTGGGTATTAGCAAGGGGATAACATTTTATTAGCCAATTTCTATGTTTAATTACGTTGTTTTGTTTCTTTTGCTCAAATTGACCATTTCGGCCTAAACAAGATGGCTGAACGAGACGTTAAGCGTGACTGCCCTGACAACACAAGGTTCTGGGTGAAGTGCGCAGGCGTCCCCGCCAGCAGCAGTGGTCTGGACCTGACCCCGGGAGAACATGTGCCCTTCAAGGATGCTCCGGGAACCCATCCAAGACCAAAGACAAAGCTCAATTTAAAAGCCGGAACAAGCAAGTGTGAGGACTTCATTGTTTGACACCCTGAGAACTGTACCCCGCTACCCCAAATGGACCAATCAGGACTCTCTTAACCCCGTTCTGGATACTTTGACATTATTTTCATTATAAAAGTAGGTAGGGAATTAGGCTAAAAACGCTAATGATATCGCTGATCGACACGCTCTTCTTTGACGAACTCGATTTCCTGACGTTATGCTGACGGAGAGGACAGTGACACTGCGGGACAGCTGTTATCCTGAATTTGAGAGACTTAATTGCGGCCTAACTTTGCTGAATAAATTCTTCCTTGACTGATTGACTTAGAGGACGACTTTAGCCAGAATAGGTAAATAGGATACCCTAAAATGCGGATGATGATTTCTAACGTTTCTTGCAATATTTCTTAGATAAAGAATGTTTGATTAATTGACAAATGTGGTGTCGATTATTATAAAAAGAGAGTTTGATGGGATTTAAGACTAGATAAATGACTGAATCTAAACCTTCAAAACAACTAAATGATCCATCTCCTTATGAGAGGGATATCTTGGGTCTGAGGTTAATATGTTTAAGTGTAAGGTAAAGGTATTCCTTTCATGTCAGCGTTTGGAGGCGTATTTCCCTTGAGAGAAACAGATCAACGGAGTATAATTATATTTGGTGTTATGGGCCCCACCAAATGAATGTATTTGAGTGAATTTGATGCGGAGGTAGTTGGTCTGTGCCGGAGGGGGAATTTGACGCTCCGCGCTGCAACAAAGGCATCAAATACTTGGGTATCTATGTTATGACAAATACGGCAGCAGCTCTAGACCGAAACCACTACAGGGTACACAGGTAATTCCGAGCGGATGCTGACAGGTGGCGGACATTGGCGCTTACATTGCTGGGCCGGGCTGCACTCTATAAAATGATAGTGCTCCCGAAGTTCTTATATGTCCTGAAAAACACGTACCAATGGATGACGGACGAGGTGTTCAGCAGAATAGAGGACACACAGAGAACATTCCTCTAGGATGGGAAACTACAGAGGATAGCGCTGGCGACATTACAACGAAACCAATATAATAGTGGTCTCTCTGCCCGACCTGCGGGCCCATTATTGGGTAACCCACCTCATTGTGGTGAATGAATGGGGTCATGTAGACAGAGACCACCCCACATATGCGCTTGAACATGCGCAATTCACTGACCACCCATATGCACATTATATCTATGGTGGTAAGGGTTCCAAAAGTCTCCTCACAGCCACACAGATCGTTATAGCAACATGGAAAAAGGCGGAAAGGCAGATAAAATGGACGGGTAGAGTGACAAAGGAAACCCCACTGTGGGTAGGTAACAGACTTAAAGAAATTGCGAAACTGAGAGGTTTCAGGAAATGGGACCAGCTGGGCATCTCCCAGCTGAAGGACATACTGTGTCGAGGGAAACTGGTAACATTCTCGTACCTCCAGACAGAGTATGCCATGGCCAAATCCCAACATTACAAAATATCTGCAGCTGACACATGCGTGGCAGGCACAACATATTTACACGACAGTCATTCCGGAATATGCACCATTAGAGGGTCGCCTCCTGATGGGAGAGATAGGAGATGAGGCAGTCTCCTGGACATACAGAACCATCATCAATAACAAGCCGGACTCCTTACAGAAGTTGAAGGCCAAATGGGAACTAGACGTGGGGGCAATGGAGAACGAAATGGCGGTTATGCACCCTGGCGAGGCAAGACACGATAAAGACTGATCCAACTCAAGTATCTACACAGGGCGTACTATGATAGGGCACATTTACATCGTATAGGGAGGGCGGAGGAGCCCAATTGCTTGCGCTGCAGAGTACCGGAGGGCAACTTCTTCCACACAGTTTGGGAGTGTTCCCAGATTCAGAGATATTGGGGGAATCTGTTAGAGGAACTAGGGGCCATTCTGGAGGAGACGATTCCTCTGAACCCGCAATTAGTGCTGCTGGGAGTCTCCACGGAGGTTGATCTCCCTAGGACAAAAATACTGCTACTCCAGCTAGGACTAGCTGCGGCGAAATGTGACCTGGCCAAGACATGCAGGGCAATGACGGGCCCATCACTGAATGAGTGGAGGGAAAATATGGACATGTACATGCTGGGGGAGAAAACGACTTATCAGGCACGGGGTTGTCCCAAAAAGATTTGGAGAAAATGGAAGCCTTGGCTTAAAAACTTTGGACTTACGCTTACTGACTCCCAATGAAGTCTTGAGATTGGGCGGGAAGAGGGAACGGGGTTGGTGTGGGGGGGGGGGGGGGGGGGGGGGGGAGCCGAAGGGACCGGCCACAACTGTCTTATTGTATACCACTGTACACAGAATTTGATGTTGAAGTACTCCTATTGAAACATCTTCACATTCTTAATGAGTATTGTATCTGTATTGCAACTATAAAAATGGCAATAAACATTTATAAAAAAAAAAAAAATTGTTGTAATTTCAGCCCCTTTCCAAGATTACGGTATTGGTGCACCCGCAGCAACTGAATTACAAAGAAGATTAATGTACAGACCCCAGACATTTTTACCGTGTCTAAATAAATCCACCGGTATTTAATCTGGGCCTGGTGCTTTCCCCAGTTTTACGGCATCAATTGCAGCCAAAGTGTCTTCCAAGGTGAAGTGTGAAGGAGCTATGCTTGGGATTGCATTATCGTGTAAACTAAGCATTGCATCTTTCGTCGAGGACGAGTAAAGACGGGAAAAATAAGCGGCCCAAGTTTTTGCGTCTAAAAAGGGGTCCTTGTTACATCTTCCCGCTTTATTACCTTTAGATATCAATCGACAAAAGCGAACAGTCTTTGGATTTGGCTGCACTAATCAGA
This sequence comes from Triturus cristatus, assembly GCF_964204655.1. NCBI lineage: Eukaryota > Metazoa > Chordata > Amphibia > Caudata > Salamandridae > Triturus > Triturus cristatus. Next base: position 782,977,884 of record NC_140592.1, read on the forward strand.
TCCGTCCAGATATTGTCATCCCAGTCTCTTATCTTGCATTAGTAATCTCTTATACTTGTTCCTCTTCTCCCTTAAGACCATGACATTATTTGTTTTTGTTGCCAAAATAAGATTTTTGTTGCTTCTCTGCATTCTTTATTAAACCAGGGATTATCCAAATTACTTAATTTTGCTCTATCCCTTTTACGTTCTTTTGGGATTCTACTCACAACAAGTTTCAATGCATCTACCAATATACAGAGTACATTTGTAATAGGGAATTCTGTAGCAAGAAGATCAACATATGGTGAAATAGGGTCTATGAAAGTGTCATAAATCTGCTTCATAACCTTGTCATTTCCCACTAAATATGGCCATTTTAAGGCTCTTAGATTATTGCTTAGTAATGGTTCAATGACGCTACAGTTGCTGTCTACAGTGTTCAAAGGAGCTAGTAGAAATAAATGGGCTTCTAGTATCAGATGTAGTGGATAATGGTCATTTTCAGTTCTGACCTCAACCACCTAGTCGTGTAAAATTGGCCAAAGGCCAATATATAATCAATACTGCTCTTACAGTTATTCCTATTAAATGTGGCAAAATTTGGACTATCAGAATGTAATCGGCCATTGCAGGCTCCAAGTCCATGTCCTGTCACTAATCTTACTAATTGTGCAACAGGAACTGTACAGGGTACTACCGGGGTGCTTTCCAGAAGGGGAAAATTGTTTTCCATATCTTCCTTATCGAAGATATTTCCAAATCCCACGACCGGTTCAAATTTACGATTGAAGTCACCCCCCACGATTACCAATATACTTGGATCTAGTGAATTTAAAAATTGATCTAACTGCTCTACCACCAGAGATTCCCTACTAGCTGGGCTTGGTCTGCTGTAAATATTTATCACATAATTGAGTGCTGTCCTGTGTTCAAATCTTTATACCAATTAAATCCTGAGACGAAAAATTCAACTGAGTTATGTCCGTGCATAGAGTCGTTTTTACCCAAATAACGAGACCTCCTGATGGCCTGCCTCTAACCGAAGGGATAGCATGGACACTATGTTTTAAATCCCACTTTTATGCGGGGTCTCCAAAGCCCAGGTTTCCTGTAGGAGACATATTTCGCTTTGTCCAATGTATTCCTGCCATTCTACATCTCTTAAGTTCCTCTTCAACCCGGCTATATTCCATGATGTTCAACGTATTTCTGATTGCCCTTTCTCCCTGATTTGATCGTTATGTACAATTCCCATCTCATTCCTTGCTCCCGAGGTTTCATGACTTTTGTTAATAGTGTCAAGGTAGCCCGTTTCATTATTATATGAGGATTGATTCACCTCAACTATAGCCACACTCATTAAACAGGGGTGTAAGTGGTGCGTCTAAAGGTTCAAGGTGCATGGCTGCGTCCTTTTCTATTATCAAACATAGCCAATACCGTACACCTATTTCCAGCTGGGATCTACCTACGTTCATATTTGAAACACTTGAACCATTGTTTTCCTAAGTCTTAGCTGAAGTTAGTTGGTCATCTTGAACTTTAATTTTACATACAGGGGGATCTGAAGTAAAATTCATGTTCCAGTAGTGATAGTGGTCAGTCTTGAGCATTTAGATCAGATAGAACCTGGAACCTATTAAACAAGGGAGATGGGGAAAGATTGTTTACAAGACACCCAGAGGGAGGTCTATAAAAGAAACCCAATGGAAGGGCGCTAATTGTGGTATGTTGGCTAGGATTTAGCTCATTAAAACATCGGACCAAATGAGGCCTGCGAAAATTGACCACAATGCAGTCACACTCAATGGTCTTGGGGGATTGGCCAATCCAACCAACTCTACGCACCATTAAAATCTCTTTTATGGCGGACAGGTGGAATTTTTTATATTTAGTTAACCAGTCCATGGTTTCGTTACGCAAGTCAACCCATGACTACCTCTGGTCCTCCCTGAGAGCAGGGACACCAGCCAAAAGTAAGACATAGGGGCACGTAGCTGGGGGTAGACTCAGCACCTCAGTATTAGGCTTTAGACATTTGTTTCTTGAACCCTCTCTGATATTATCAATCAAGTTAGGTGTATTGCCTATAGCTAGACGATCTAAAGGGGTCTTGAGCGAGCCCAACCGTTCCGTGCTGGATCCATGGGGTACTTAATATGTATTACCTTTCATGGTACTATGGCTTAGCATGGGAGTTTCCTTAGCTTTGCCATCTGAACTTCGTGGTTTCGTAGTTGGGTTAACATTCCCTGCTATTTTTAAACCCTCTCCCTCAATAACACTAGGATGCTGTATCGTATTATTACCACTTAAATTATTCAGCATCCAGACGATCCAATTTTTCCCATAAAAGTGTGAAGTTCTTTCCAATCAGTTCTGGAATACAAGCTAGCGCAGTTTCCAAAGCAGATTCTTCAACAGTAGCCATAGTAGCAGAAGTATCGTCCCCAACATCATCATGACTTAATGGGAAAAGAGAAGTAGCCACATCAGTTTGTGTTCTCACAGAATTTGTTTTTGGTATACCATGGTCGTTTATGCAGTTGACACTGAGATCCCTTTGTATTCCTTGTTTTTTGTATACCAGTGCCCCGCATCAGTTTTACTGGGTGCTCTTTACTTCAGAAGATTTAGAGACCAGTGGTCTCGTGGCTACACAAGGTACCTCTGGGGCTGCTACAAGGGGTACAACCGGGACCGGCTAAGGAGAAATCAATGGTACATTTGGTGGTATTACAGGCAAACCCATTCAGTGTCACCCAGGTTATTGTTAGGGATGCCCAGTGATGAACGTCTCTGCATTATAGAAGGATCTAGGGAAAGACGAAGTTCCGCTTATTCAATCTCATGGGTCAAGCCAAACTTGACAAATTTGCGTGGCAGGAGCCAGGAGAGAAATCAGACTAATTCCAAGACCCCTGAGGGACGTCCGGAGCCCACACTACAAGACATTTTATCAGCAATAACGACAGTGCGCACCTCCCTTGAAGCCAGTATTGCCACTGTAGCCACGGAGGTATCCCTGATAAGAGCAAATATGCAGATTATGCGGAGCGGGTTGGGACTGTGGAGATGACCACAAAAGACCTTAAAACTGATTCAGAGCTTCTTAAGAGCCAAGTTTCTAAGCTCCAGACGGCGCAAGAGGCACACCAACGCTGCACCTCGATGACTATGAAGGCCGCATGAGACAACGTCCGCATCCTGGGCGTACCGGAACGGGCAGAGGGGCCTGCAGCTGACCTCTATGTGGAAGAATTGATTCTCCAGCAGCTTCAGCCAAGGGGCCTATCTAAATATTTTTCTATTGAACGTGCCCACCGTGTACCCGGGCGTAGACCTCGACCTGGGGCACCACCCAGACCTCTCCTGGCGCAGGTGTTCAATTATCGCGATAGAGATGCAATTTTGCAAACAGCGAGAGCGGCCCCACCAATAATCATTGAAAACAGCAGGGTGACCTTCTTTCCCGACTTCACTCTGCGGGTCCAGAAGCAGCGGCGCAGTTTCCTAGAAGTGAAGCGAGCTCTTAGGGATCAGGATGTTAAGTATGCAATGATGTCTCCAGCCAAGCTACGTATTGTAACGGAAGGGAAACTCTTATTCTTCACTAGGCCAGAGGAGGCATGGGACTGGCTTGAGGGCTGGAGAACTGTTGGCAAGCGATCCCACAGGTCAACGGGAGGTGCTGGGGCCCCCAGTGGCCGTGGCCGCCAACCGGGGTCGCCGACACTGGAGGAATCGACGACTCGGGGTCCGGAAGGGTGATTGAGTCAGAACTGCAAGTATGCTATCTATCAAGGGAAGTGAAGATTTCCCACAACCCTTCACCCGTGGCCCTAGACTGTCCATGACGGATTTTTCCCTGTTCTGTTTGCTCAGTTCTGCATAGTGTCTGTGAAGAGGGGGGGTATGACAACTGATTGAGAGTCTTTTTTGCAACGGAATTGTTGGTCTGTTGTCAGGGTGTAACAGCAGGCTCTGTGACTTTGCTTTAAATTTCTGTTCGGGGATTGATGGGCCGGGGTGGGCACTGTTTTCTTTCTTGATGCTTTAGGGAATGGGATTGTATCACGTTTCTTGAATGTTTCGGGTGGGCAACAGGTGCTCTGCAAGTTGGGGGTGGCGGGTGGTTCAAGGCCCGTCATGCAGGGAGGGGAGAGGGAGTTGGGGAGGGAGGTTCGGGAGAAGGGGGTGTTTTGGGTTCGGTATTACTTTGGTTGTTTGTTCTTTTCTGTTTAGTATCGGTACATGACAATGCTCGACTCCAATTTTGGCATAGTCCCACTATGATTAGCGCTAATACGTTCCACACCACCTGCTCCTCGCAGTTCACAATGCAGTGTCATGAGTTGAGAGGGTGCCCGGAGACTTACCCCGCCGACAACTACATCCTGTTCTGTTTTCTTCCCTTTGACCTGCAGGATGGCGACTGACTTCACGCTTAATATAGCGACGTGGAATGTTAACGGTCTTGAGGATAAATTTAAAAGGGGTATTTATTAGACCTGGCACTTATTGTGTGGGACAACTTGCAACGCTTAACCTAATGCCCTCTGGAATCTAGCCTGACTGCTCGCGCCACGTTACCTAGAGGGTGAGCAGGGGTTATTTTTAAAGAGGTGATCCTACGCCCTGACTTAGAGGAAAGGGTCCCTGCTTGTCGCAAGTGCCTACCTGCGCCAACCAGAGACCCCGGATTCTAACATTGGTGGCAGCGGTGGGATTTACGGATTTGCGTTCTTGGTGTCTGCGCAGTGATTACTAACCATTGCACAGTAGACTGTCCAGTAGCTTGAACCACAGAACTTTTTAAACTTTAATTTCGCTTGCCAAATTAAAGAAGATCCCTTGCGTTTGAAGTCATGCCGGGCTCAAACAGCACAGAAAATACAGCATCTGAAGCCTCTGGAATGGAACTGGAATGGGATGAGTCGAAAGTGGACAAATACACCAAAGACCAACTCATACACTTCTGCAAGAAGTTCAAGGTCCCACGCAGAGGGTGCACAAACAAAGCACACTACCTCACGGCGCTGAGAGCCCGGATGGAATCAAGGGCTGCAGCTGAGGATAGTGTACCTGAGGAAGCTGACCTAGTGGAGCCAGCGGAGAGCATCCACAGTGCTGGCCAAGATCTGTCACCAAGGGAGCTGGCAGACAGACAGGCCACCAGGAATCATGAAATGAAATTGGCAGAGCTGAAGCTAAAAGGACAATTGGAGTTAGAGAGCAAGAAAATGGCTCTTGAAGAAAGAAAGATCCAAATGGAGTACGACGCCAGAATGAGGGAACTGGCGAGAAAAGAGAAATGTTTGGACAACACTCCCTCTGGTGGCAGCGCAACGCCGGTGCAGGTAGAGTCAAGGGTGTACATACCAAAAGATGTAGTTAAAGAGTTCTTCAGGAATGATGACATAGGGCAATGGTTCCGGGCCTATGAGGTAGCCATGTCCTCCCACCGGGTCCCTAAGAGAGATTGGGGAGCGGGGTTGTGGGGGACGGTTCCTCAGTGAGGGGCGGGACACACTTTTAGATTTGCCCTTTGACATGCAGAATTCTTACCCCCACATGAAAGAAGCTTTAATGAATTGTATAGACAGAGGTTCAGGGGGTGCACCAAGATTGCGGGGAGTACGTATGTGGAGTATGTGACCTTTTTCTGCAGAGCAATGGATGGCTGGGTAAAGGGTAGCAAAGTTGATGATTACCAAGGTCTCTTTGATTCAATTGCATGGGAGCACTTGTCGCTTAATTGTTTTCCTGAGCTACGCCAACACCTGATAGATTGCAAGCTGACTAACCCTAGGAAGCGTGCAGAGGAGGCGGACCGCTGGGTCAGCACCAGGGTCCACAAGGGTCACGTGGGAGACTCCGCCAAGGGTGGGCAGGGTCCCCAGCAGAAGAGTGGGGGGGGGGGGACAGGGGAAAACAGAAGGGGTTTCCAAAAGGCCCCCAAAGTAATACCCAAGGGAACCGGCAGAAAGGTTCTCTGCCTCCCCCGCCCCTGAAGCAGACAGGGGCCCCGACAGGTAAACCGGTTTCCAAGGGGCCTCCTCAGTGTTATAAATGTGGTGAGCTGGATCACTTTGCCAGTGATCCCAAGTGTCGCCAGTATGTGAAACCTGCACCCACTGGTGCTCCACCCAGGCAAGTGGCTACAGTAGCCTTTGGGGAGGAGGTAGAAGTCCAAGGTGGGTGGGACCCCGTCCAGATGACCTTATTCTCACTAGGAGACAGTGAGATGGTCCCCCCAAGCCAACTTGCCCTCTAACACTAAGAAATATGGGCAAGTGGTGACCGTCAATGGGAAGAAGGTAGAGGCTCTTAGAGACACAGGAGCCAGCGTGACTGCAGAGCGGCAGCACCTGGTATCTCAAGAGCAGGTCATACCCCGTGCCTATTGGTCGGGTTGTCAATGCTGACAACACAGAGAGTCGTTGTCCAATGGCTCAAGTTCCCTTTGAGTGGGGGGGGTCTCTGGTGCTCTGCAAGTCGCTGTGAGAACTGCCACGCCTGTAGACTGTCTCCTAGGGAATGACTTGGAGAGCTCCCCTTGGGAAAAGGTGGAGAAGACAGCCCATCTGCGGATGGTGGGTTTACCTGATTGGGCGTGCGTGACCACCCGGTCAATGGCAGCCAGTAGGGGTGTTGAAGGGACCCTGGAGCCTGAGGGAGAGGCCCAGGAACCAGCCTTAGAGAGGGCAAGGGAGGCACGGGAAACCGGCTCCTGAAGTTCCCACGGCCCAGGAGGAAGCAGACCTTGAGGGGGATGCCCTGGAGCCTACCGGGGAACAGATAGCCAAACTGGGGGACCTGCCTGAGCTGACCCATTGGCAGCAAGAAGGAGGCCCCTCCAGGGAAGAATTCTACAGGGAGCAGAAAGAGTGCCCTTCTCTAGAGGGTATGCGGCTGCAGCCCAGGCCAATGGTGATCAGTCCGGTACTCACTTGGTCTACTGGGAGAACGACCTCCTGTACTCAGAGCCTAAGGTTGCTGAACCTGGGTCAACCCGTGCGCTGGTGGTACCCCAGAAGTTGAGCCTTCCTACTGGGGCTGGCTCACGACGTTCCGTTAGCAGGGCATTTGGGGCAGGACAAGACCTTTGAGAGGCTTGTCACCCACTTCTATTGGCCCCAAATGCGCAGGAGTTCTGACACTCACTGCAGGACATGCCAGACTTGCCAGGCAAGTGGCAAGAGTGGAAGGAAGCTGAAAGCTCCACTCCAACCTTTCCCTGTGGTCAGTACCCCATCCCAGCGAGTGGGGATTTACATTGTGGGGCCACTGGACCCCAAGACAGCCATGGGCAACAGGTTTAGCCTGGTCTTGGTGGACCATGCCACCCGGTACCCTGAAGACATCCCTCTGAGGACAGTGACTGCCCCCGTGGTGGGACGGGCACTGATGGGAATTTTCTCACGAGTAGGATTCCCTCTAGAGGTGGTGTCCGACAGGGGGACCAATTTCATATCGAAATATATGAAATCCCTTTGGCAAGAGTGTGGTGTGACATACAAGTTCACCACCCCTTACCATCCCCAAGGAAACTGTTTAGTTGAGCGCTTCAACCGAACCCTAAAAGGCATGATTATGGGTCTTGAGGAACCCATGAGGCGTAAGTGGGACGTCCTCTTACCATGCCTTCTCTTTGCATACCGCGAGGTGCCACAAAAGTCTCTGGGGTTCAGTCCCTTTGAGCTTTTGTACGGCCACCCAGTACGAGGACCTCTTAGTCTGGTCAAGGAAGGCTGGGAGCAATCTCCCGGGAAACCTCCCCAGAATGTATACAGTTACATGCTGGCCTTCCGGAACCAGACTCGGCGTTTCAGGCAACTTGCTGAGGCAAATCTGGAAGCCAGCCAGGAGGAAATGAAGCGGTGGAACGACCAGAATGCCACTCTGGTTGAGCTTCAACCTGGTCAAAAGGTATGGGTCCTGGCCCCTGTGGAGCCTTGTGCACTCCAGGACAAGTAGACAGGACCCTTTGAGATTGTGGAGCGCAAGAGTTCTGTCACCTACTTGGTGGACTTGCAGTCTCCAAGGAACCCCTTGAGGGTCCTCCATGTCAATCGACTGAAGCCCCACTTGGAGAGGTACGAAGTGGGCATGCTCTTGGCCACCGATGATGGGACGGAGTAGGAGTCTGAGCCTCTTCCTGACCTCTTGGTAGCCTCAGAGCAAGACGGGTCAGTGGATGGAGTAAACCTCTCACCCACCCTGACCCCTGAGCAACAGGATAACTGCCGCCAGCTGCTGGGGCAATTTCCTGACCTGTTCTCCCTGGTTCCTGGTATCACAGATTGGTGCGTCCATGATGTAGATACAGGAGACAGCTTACCTGTGAAGCACAAGGCTTACAGGGTAACTGACAGGGTCAGAGCCTGCATCAAAGAGGAGGTCTCAAAGATGCTTGCTCTTGGGGTAGTTGAGTCCTCCAGCAGTTCTTGGGCCAGCCCAGTGGTCTTGGTCCCAAAGGCTGCAGCGCCGGGTGCCACACCCGAACTCCGGTTCTGTGTGGACTACAGAGGACTCAATTCAGTCACGAAGACTGACACGCACCCCCATCCCCAGAGCTGATGAGCTCATCGATCGGTTAGGGGCTGCACGGTACCTCAGCACGTTTGATCTAACGTCTGGGTACTGGCAGATCGCCTTAACTGATGGGGCCAAAGAGAGGTCCGCATTCTCCACACCAGATGGGCATTTCCAGTTCCGGGTTATGCCATTTGGGATGAAGAATGCCCCTACCACCTTCCAGAGGTTGGTCAACCAGGTGTTGGCTGGACTGACCGAGTTCAGCGCAGCATACCTGGATGACATCGCAGTGTTCAGTGGCACATGGGAAGAACACCTGCAACATCTCTGGGAAGTGCTGATGGCACTGCGCAAGGCAGGCCTCATGATCAAGGCAAGCAAGCGTCAGATCGGGCAGGGGTCCGTGGTGTACTTGGGACACCAGGTGGGGAGCGGCCAGGTGGCGCCCCTACAACCCAAGATAGAAACCATCCTGGCTTGGGAGCCCCCAAAGACCCAGACTGAGGTGAGGGCCTTTTTAGGACTCACAGGGTACTACAGAAGGTTTGTCAAGGGGTATGGCAGCATAGTTGCCCCCTTGACAGAGCTGACTTCGAAGAAGCAGCCCAGAAAAGTGATATGGACTGATGCCTGTCAGAAAGCCTTTGATACCCTGAAAACTGCCATGTGCACGGCGCCCGTGCTCTTGGCTCCTGACTTCTCCAAAGAATTCCTAGTGCAGACAGACGCATCAGAGCATGGTGTAGGGGCTGTTCTCTCACAGATGACTGAGGAGGGGTGGGACCAACCTGTAGCCTTGATTAGTAGAAGGTTACTTCCACGGGAACAAAGGTGGAGTGCGATAGAGCGAGAAGCATTTGCTGTGGTCTGGGCGCTGAAGAAGCTAAAGACCCTACTTGTTTGGGTCTCACTTCTGGGTTCAGACCGACCACAGGCCCCTCAGATGGTTGATGCAAATGAGGGGTGAGAACCCAAAACTGTTGAGGTGGTCCATCTCCCTACAGGGTATGGACTTGACGGTGGAGCATCGCCCTGGCACAGATCACGCCAATGCCGACGGTCTGTCCAGGTTTTTCCGCCTTAGTGAAGAGGAACTCCCTGGGGTAAGGTAGTTCCCCCCCCCCCCACACATTTCAGCTGGAGGGGACACGTGTTAGACCTGGCACCTTGGCATGAGTTTCCCTTCCACTTTTTGCTGATGTGCCTCATTGTGTTTTGTTGGTGTTATCTGCTCAGGGCACTGTGCCACTGCTAATCAGTGCCACAGTGCAAGTGCTCCCTTTGAAAAGTGTATACATTGATTGGTGTCCATGATTGGTTCATTTGGTTTACTGTCAGCCCCTAGTAAAGTGCACCAGGAGTGCCAGGGCTTGTAAATACAAATACCGCTGGTGGGCTTGCAGCACTGCTTGTGCCACCCACAGATGCAAAAACAACAATTGATGGACAGAATGCAGAACAATGTCATACATTCACCCCAGTACAAAGATCTGGGCCTAAATCCATCGTTTTTTTGCTCACCATGCCATTCCAGTTTGAACCCAGCCATATGCAAATCAGTCTTGACCCTGTGCCTCATGGGAACAGTCCAGCCCGAACTGCCAAGCCAGGTCCTCCCTGGACTGGAACCAAGCATCCTAGGACCGGTTTCGGGGTTTCACCCCTCTTCAGCCAGGATAGCTTGATTCCAGTGGCATGGAGAGCACGGGACTCGCGTCTGAGCATACCCATCCCACTCGGGGTGACAAATGCAAAAACAGTTGATGGACAGAATGCAGAACAATGTCATACATTCACCCCAGTACAGAGATCTGGGCCTAAATCCATCGTTTTTTTGCTCACCACGCCATTCCAGTTTGAACCCAGCCATATGCTCCGTCCATCACCACCCCCTTTTGTACCGCTTTGTTCGCCATAAGTTGGCAGGGTATGCTCAGACGTGAGTCCCTTGCTCACTTTGCCACTGGATTCAAGCAAGCCTGGCTGAAGACGGCTGAAATGCCAGAAACCGGTCCTAGGAAGCTTGTTTCCGGTCCAGGGAAGGCATGGCTTGGCAGTTCGGGCTGGACTGTTCCCATGAGGCACAGGGTCAGACTGATTTGCATATGGCCATGTCTGAACTGGGGTAGCAGAGTGGGCTAAAGAACGGTGATGGATCAAACCCAGATCTGTTGACTGGGTGTGAGTGTTTGATTGGTTCTGATGCTCCGTCCATCACCACCCCCTTTTGTACCGCTGTGCCACCCACAGAAGCAGCCTAGTAAAATGTGTCTAGGATCTGCCACTGCAGAACCTGCGCGCAGTCTGGTACTGTCGCGCTGACTGCGCAAGGGCACCCACTTGCCAGTCCCTAAACCTTCCCTTAACTACATATTAGTCACCCCTCTGGTAGGCCCAAGGGCAGGGTGCATTGTAGGCATAAGGTAGGACATGCCCCGATGTGTGTGGCATGTCTTAATAGTGAATTACAGCCATTTACGTTTCACTGTTGAAGGTTACCTGCTCTCCATAGGCCAGAATGGGCTGCTGGAATTGCTACACCCTGTGATCCCAGTGGACTCAGAGCATGGTAGAAAGTCATATTTAGTATGCCTGAACTCAGAATAATAAAATACTTCTTTTAGTAAAGTTTATTTTAATATCCTGAGTTTGTAAATACTACTTTTAGAAAGTTAGTATTTACTGACCTGGCCATTTCAGTCCGCCTCTGCGCTGTGTGTGTGTGTTCTGCCTATTAACAGGGAAGGAGCAGGGCTGGGGAATTCCAGGAGACAGGCTGGCTGCCAGGTGGTGGGTAGAGAGATTACACCAGGATGGGTGGGAGGAGTACACCTTGACTCTTGAATAGACCTGTGCTCTGCCACCACAAAGCCGGCTCCGCCCCCTGTGGAGCGGCTGATGTCTCTGCCCTGCTGCTGAAAGGAAAGAGCAGAGTCACCACAACAAAGTGCTCCAGAACTGGACTGAGCCAGGCCCAGGCCCCCTGGCGACAAAGAACAAAGGATTTGGTGTATAAAGGAAGGAGCCCTGCTCCTAAGAAATCAGATCCTGTTTACGCCAAGACGAACCTCTGCCTGAAGGAGAAGGACCTGGAGAAGCTGAAGGAGGAATACTGTCTCTCTGCCTAAGAGACTGGCCTGCAGTGGGTGCCCGTCTGCTGGAAGAAGAGGAAAAGACTACAGAAAAAGACTTTGATTCAACTTGTGCTTCTAAACAATCTCCAAGGACTTGCTTGTGAACTTGCCCCCCTGATCTGCGCCCCAGGAACAGTGGGCGCTACCTTTCCTAAAGAAGAGGAGAAGTGCCTGGAAGCGATTCTGTGAAGCTGACTCCCAGAGAACCTGTGTGCCTCTACCCCTTTCCCAGCACCGCGACATCTGCCACCTGGGGCTACCATGAGCACCGCAAGGACCTGCCTGGTCCCAGCACCGCAAGTACCTGCCCCTCCGAGCCGTAGCTCACACCGCAAGGAAAGGACCCAGAGTGTCTGCGCACCGAGCCTTGGCGACCCCGCGCCGCCGAGATCCCCGCAAGGACCTACAATATACTGGTGATCTACCGAGACTCCGTCGGCGCTGCAACGCGCTAAGAATTGCCCCGGAGCTGCCTTCCCCTCATCTGCCTTCTATCGTGTGGCTGAGACCTTCTGCGAGTGTGCCACGAAGCACCGCCACCCTCTGACTGCGAGGGACGACACCGCGACGTGGGACACCTCCCCGTGGAAACCCGAGGCTGCCGTGACCATCCCCGTGAAGAAAGAAGGTATTAGTGACTGTCCGCGCTAAGATACGGCCCGTACTTGCCTTCGTACGGACCATACCTGCCTCGAAAGTATTATAATTTGAGCCGTACCTGCCTTTAGTTCGAACCGTACCTGCCTCGAAAGTATTGTAATTTGAGCCGTACCTGCCTTTAGTTTGAACCGTACTTGTGCTGCCGTCCGTGTACGGCTCGTCTCTGCCACTGTCCGGACCGTACCACATTGAAAAGCATTACCGGCGCTCACGTGGGAAGCGTGAGACTTGGCGAGCGAAGCCTGGATCGAGTTCGACTCGTACCTACGTAGGTACGGCCCATCTGGTTCACTGCCTGCATACGCGTACTCACGCGAGAAGCGTGAGGAACGGCACGACGCCCTGAAATAGCGGTACGAAGCGTACCTGAGGCGCTACGAAGCGCACAACCCCCCAAATAACCTTATTTTGATCAGAACTGTGCCATTTTTATAACTGTGGACTGTATTTTAAGCCTTTAAACAGTAACTGGATTAGTACTTACAAGAGAACTGTAGTTTATCAACCTGCCTGCAAAGAAATCTTTTATATAAAGAACTTTATTTTGATATAACCACACACTCGTGTCTGTGTGGTGGTTTGGTGATTATTGTGTGGGACAACTTGCAACACTTAACCTAATGCCCTCTGGAATCTAGCCTGACTGCTCGCGCCACGTTACCTAGAGGGTGAGCAGGGGTTATTTTTAAAGAGGTGATCCTACGACCTGGCTTGTCGCAAGTGCCTACCTGCGCCAACCAGAGACCCCGGATTCTAACCGTATTGTACTGCAATATATCAAGAGGCAGGAGCTGGATATAGTAATGTTGCAAGAGACACACCTAATTGGTAATACGTGTGGAGCCTTGAATAGGAAAGGTTACTGACCAATAGTCCACTCCAGGGGGGTGGGGATTCTCCTCCGAAAGAACTGTCCATATATCGTACACAATTCCTGGACTGATTTGCAGGGTAGATATACGGCAGTTACGGGCTCCTGGGAGGGACGTGTTCTTAATATTGTCTCTGTTTATGCCCCCCCCAGGGTTGCAGATTGACGCTGCGGGATATCGGTGCCCTGCTGTTGGATCTTCCCTTGGTAATCTTGGTGATGGTGGGGGATTTTAAACTTAGCAATGGATGGTACTCGGGACTGTTTCCCAGTTCGGGAGGACCCCCCGAAGGGCTCGCAATTACTAGAGTTGGCTAATGCCCTGGGGGTAGTTGACATTCGGAGATGGCTTAACCCTCTACACAGGCACTTCACATTTCAATCTGGGGCACACAGTAGCCAATCCCGTATAGATCACATATTCACACATGCCCAGGATATTCACACCTTCACGAGCGCTACATGCCTTGCTCGCGGAATCTTGGTTCATTCTCCTGTCCTTACATGTTTTGCAATACGTAAGGCCAGACGCCCCGGCATAATAACCGTACAGCCATGGGCGTTGAAGGTCCCTCACATTAAGAACACTCTACGCAAGGATGCAGAATATTATTTTGCCGAAAATGTAGGCACTGTCGACTCGGCATGGACACTATGGGGTGCGTTTGGAGCCGTAATAAAGGGAAGGGCCCTCTCCTTGGTAGTGGGGCATAGGAACGAGAGGTCCAAGAGGGTGGTTGAGATTGAAGCGGAAATATTAGCTCTGGAGGAGTCGGCTGCGAGCGGCTCTGACCACGCAACTCAGCACAGCCTTAAGCTCAAGAGACAGGACTATAAACAGTTACTTCTGGAAGAAGCTACAATGCGCTCCTTGACCTCTTGACACTGGGTTTATGAACAAGGGGAACGGACAGGCAAGCTCCTGGCTTGGCTGGAGCGTAAAGAGCAGGCTTCGCGATGGGTCTATGTAATCGCAGCCCCGGACGGTACACTTCACACGGATCCCCAACTTGTAGCTGACACCTTTGCGTCTTGTTTCGAGGAGGTTTATGCTAGTTCGCCGACATCAAGCACCGATGTCAGTTGACCTATTATTATTATTATTATTATTATATATGAATTTGTTAAGCGCGCAGCTACCTGAAGGTTTCCCGGCGCTAGACACACAAGAGGGGAAGAAGAGGTCAAGCAGAAGAGTTTGAGAAAATGAATTACATTGAGAACAGCCAGGTCTTCACTCCTCTGCGAAATTTAAGATAACAGGTTTCAGACCGTAAAAGAATGGGAAGCGAATTCCAGAGTGAGGGCGCCAGATAAGAGAAGGAGCGACCGCCAACTCTAGCACGCTTAAAACGGGGGACAGAGAATCTGCATTGAGTCGAAGATCTGAGGGTGCGGGAGGGACAGTATTGATGGACTAAAGTGGAAAGATAATGAGGGGCTTTACCCGCTTTAATACGATGCATAAAGCATAAAGCTTTAAATTTAGATCTAGATTCTATGCGCAGCCAGTGCAGGCTGCGCAAAAAAGAAGAAACAGAGGAGGTTCTGGGTAGATTGCAAAGTAAGCGGACAGCCATGTTCTGGACTACTTGGAGTTTACGAGAGACCTCCTTACAGGCGCCCAGAAGTAGTACATTACCGTAATCCAGACGCGAGGTCACCAAGGCCTGGACTACTGACTTCTGGGTGTCGGGAGGGAGCATCCACAGGATCTTCCTCAGCCACCTGATGATGGTGGTACAGGTGGCGGCTACGTTAACCACATGTTGTCTCATGGATAACTGACTATCAAAAAGGACCCCGAGATTGCGTGCGGCTGTTGTAGGCACAGGAAGTGGACCCATTTGCTGAGGCCAATGTTGAGGGCCCCAGAGAGTGGAGTCAGGACCAAATAGGAGCAGCTCAGTTTTGTTGCCGTTCAATTTCAGTTTGTTAGTCAGCATCCAATTGGCGATGTCAGCAAGCCCAGAGCAAAGAGAGGAGGAAGAGGAGTGCTGGTTAGAAGAAAGAGAGAAAATAATCTGGGTGTCATCCGCATATGAAAAAATAGATAGACCAGACTGTTCAGCAAGAAAGACAAGGGGTCTAACAAAGGTTGAAAAACGAAGGACTAAGAATGGAACCCTGGGGAACACCATAAGGAGAGTTGTGAACGGTGGACACCGCAGAGGAAGAGAAAACTTGAAAGGTGCGTTTCGAGAGAAAACTAGAAATCCAAGCAAGTGCATGGCCGCCAATCCCGACAGACTTCAGAGCAGACAGAAGGATGGTATGGGAGACGGTATCAAACGCAGCACTCAAATCCAGAAGGATGAGTGCTACCGTCTCCCCATTATCTACGTGACGTCTGACTGACTCGGAGACTCCTAGGAGGGTGGACTCCGTAGAGAAGCCTGTCCGAAAACCAGATTGGGAGGGATGAAGAACATTAGCTGATTCGATGTGAGTAGTTAAGTAACAGTTAACATGCTTCTCCAATATCTTCGAGAAGCAGGGAAGCAAAGAGATGGGGCGAAAGTTGGCTGGGTTACTGGGGTCCGCGTTAGCTTTCTTAAGGAGTGGGACCACCATCGCATGTTTCCAGGCGTTAGGAACAGTTGCTTCCATAAGAGAAGCATTCAAAAGAGCCAAGATACAATCCAGTGAGGCGTCAGCAAGGGAACAGAGGATCTGCGGAGGCATAGGATCCAGAGGGGAACCAGATTTAATCTCTGCCAGCAAATTCTGGAAAGCGGGCATAGAAATGGGTTCCCACTTATCAAGTGGAGGAAATGAAGACAATGCGGAATCATCCTGATGGGAAGGTAGGTCATGATTCATTGTAGAGGTCTTGGATGAAAGAGCTGGTGAGACATCAAAACCAGTATAGATGTTATCAATTTTCTTCTTAAAGAAGTTCGCCAAGGAATTGCATTGAAGGCTATCTAGACAGGGGGCTTTAGGAGCACAAGATGCACCAGATAGTTCCTGAACTGCCCTAAAAAGGGCTTTAGGACGGTTCTGAGCCTTCTGTATCATGTTGTTTACGTGCTTAGCCCTGGCGATATTACATAAAGCATGGTAATTGTGTAATGCAAGTTTGTAGTTATCCTTATCAACCAGAGAATAGTTAGACCTCCAGATACGCTCTAGTCTTTTGCAGCGGGACTTCTCTATTTTTAATTGTTCATTAAACCAAGGAGCAGGAGGGTGCCGGAAGTTATGCTTACATTTACGTGCCGGTAGGCATAAATCAATTGCAGAGGTGAGCCAAGTATTGATTGTCCCTGCATCGTCCGTGGAAATATTCAAGAGAGGAGGTATGGTCTTCTCAAGAGAAATATTAAGATGCTCCAAATTGAGTTTTTGCCAATTTCTACTGATTCCAAGGGAATGTGGGTTAGTAGAAGGGCACATAGCACCCGGTGTCTTGATGTAGAACTCTACAATAAAATGGTCAGACCAAGTAATGGGTCTGGAAGGAGAACAGGTCACATTGGCCAAGTTAGCAAAGATCGGATCTAATAGATTGCCGCCATTATGGGTTGGGCCAGAGTTAAGAAGACTTAAATTAAGGGCGGCAAAATCCTGTATAAGATGAGTGCTGATAGAGCATAGGGTATCGTTAAAATGGATATTCAGGTCACCCAATAGCAGAAAGTTATTGGATTCCAGCAAAAGAGGAGCAATGAGCTCAGGAAGGGCAGCTGCCCATGCACCAGCGGCACCTGGCAGGCGATACAAAAGGACACCGGACAATGTGAACTTCGGAGATAGTAACAATTTAAAACTACCAGCTTCACAATTAGGGATATCAAAGTCTTCCCACTTGCAGGTATAGCACCTCTTGTAAATGATGGCAATGCCACCTCCATCCTTGAGAGTTCTGTTACGTCCCACAAAGGTGTATTCCTCGGGGAGGGCAGTGGCAATATCTGGCCCAGAACAATCATTAAGCCAAGTTTCAGTAAGAAACAGGGCCGAGGGCCTAGATGAAGTAAGGAGGTCAAATATGTCCCTCTTATGTTTAGGCAGAGATCTGCAATTTAAACTGAGGAAACTGAGGTCGGAGGAAGAGTCAGAAGGGTGTGCTGTCACTGGGAGAGGGGTGGCAGTCCAAAAGGAAGAGGAGGGAATGTTTATTTCCGAGGGGAGAGATATAAGAGCCAGAGCGCATATAGGGCATGCCAAAGGGGCATCATTACCATGCAAACGAAGGCAGCGTATACCTGGTAACGGTCGAAGGTTATACAAGCAGGAACGAGAGTAAGTGCGTCTGGGGGCTGTGGGGGCAGAAACAGGGGGAATGGCCCCAGGTCCCGTCAGGGCGCGGACGGGCGCAGACGGGCTTGCCTCTGGCGTGCCTCCGGCGCGCCCGCTGCGTGCGCGCGCTGCGCGCTTGCATTGGCCTAGATTAAGTAGTCCCCGGCAGTCCGCCCAAACGAAAATGGCGCCCAAAGATAGGCCCCGGGCAAGAGGGGGAGGAGTCTCGCGAAGCGAGTGAAGAAATCGATTTTTAAAGTGCGGGTAAGTGGGCCGTGCGAATCTAGTGTGCAACAACAGTTAAATATTAAAATATTAAAATTCAGCTCTTAAAAACCAGTTATACCAAGTTACAGACAATAGAATTACAAAATAGCAGCAACAGTATTACAAAATAGCAGCAACAAGAGAAATAGATGAACTGTATAGCTCGGAGGCTTCCAGCCCTCAGGTCGGGCGAATTTAGCAATTAGGAGTGAGGTGCGATGTCTCTTAGCAAAACCTACTGAACACTATAGAGGTGAACAGCATCTCCCCACAGGAGAGTGCTCAAGGTCGATATCACTGAGACGGATTCAGAGAGCTATTCAACGTGTCTGTTCTGGAAAGGCGATGGGCCCAAACAGACTCCCCATCGAGCTTTTTAAACCCATGGCTACACTGTTGGCTCCCCACTTGCTGAACCTTTATCAGGAGTGCTTCGAGATGGGACTCCTTCCGGCCGACGTCCGCAACGCTGCCATCATGGTCATCCATAAACCTAACAAGCCGGTCGATGACTGCAAATCCTACCACCCTATTTCTCTCCTGACAGTCGAGGCCAAAGTCTTGCCCAAACTTTTGGCCAATCGACTCCTTCCTCATATCACCGACTTAGTTCATCCAGATCAATCAGGCTTCATGCCGGGCAGTAACACGGCCCGAAACCTCCGGAGGGTGAACGGGGCTCTCGGCAGGATAAATACCATCGAAGAAGACGCGGTCCTATTATCTTTAGACACCAGCATGGCATTTGATACCATCGAATGGGATTTACTTTTCGCTGTGCTGGCTCGCATGGGGTTCGGGCCCAAAATGATACGCTGGATTAAGTTATTGTATACCCAACCCACCGCACACAGTCGTTAATAACCATTGTTCGATCACGTTCGCTCTACGCCGGGGTACGAGGCAGGGGTGCCCCAGTCTCCTCTGCTCTGCGCACTGGTATTGGAACCATTGGCCATCTGGGTGAGGGGGGGGATCCGCTGACTATATTCTCTTATATTTGGCCTCTCCAGCGTGCTCTATTGGCCCAAGTCCCAAATGTTTATGCTGTGGGGTGCTCCCCCCTCAAGTCCAAGGGGCTATGAGATACCGGTTGCAAACTGCGGCTTTCGCTATCTTGGTATTTGTCACCCTCGATGCTGATCTCTTTTATGAACACAACCTGCTTGGGCCCCTTCAACGCCTTAAATCTGATGCCCTTCATTGGCGATCTCTCCCCCTCACTCTCCTGGGACGTGCGTCCCCGTTTAAAATGCTTGCGCTCCCATGCTTTCTATATGTGCTACAAAACACCCCCAATCCTATCCCAGATTCCTACTTTGCCCAAATCGATGGAGTTGTACGGGGACTTTTGTGGGATGACCAAGCCCCGCGAATTACACTGTCCAAACTCACGATGGGGGTTGTACGACAGAGGTATAGGGTTACCAGATCTACGACTCTACTATTAGGCCTCCCAGTTGATTGCGGTTAACAGCTGGGTGTTCGGCCCCTATGACGACCCAAACTTCCACACGCTTATGGGAACGGGTGGCTATAATAGGGCGCTCTACACAAATCCCCGCAAGTTGCAGTTAACAGGCCCCACTGCCCGGACGGTTGAGACTTGGCACAAAGTCACAAGTAAGCTAGGGTGGTAGAACCACCTTACCAAGGCGACACCGTTATGGGAGCCTGAGAAGCTGGGTTGACTTAGTCAATGCGCTGGGTTCGATAAATGGGACATGATTGGAATCTCCACAGTGGGGGACATGTGGGTGAAAGGGAGGTTGGCCTCATTTAGTGACCTCCCAGACAAAATTCCAACTAGCACCATCGGCGGCATTTGGGTACCTAGAGATTAGACATGCTCTCTTGACAGCCTTGCCGAAGGAGTTCGCTCTCCCGGACTCATCCTCCCTGAAGGACAGGTTGCTGTTAGATCCCATGGACCATAAGGCGATATCGCTCATATACAAAAAGCTTGTCAACAACCGGGCTGATCCAATGCAGAGACTAAAAGGGAGCTGGTAAACAGACTTGGGTATTATAGAGGACGAGGATTGGCGCGACGCACTGTCCTCCCCCAGGGAAGTAGCCATTCCCATGCGGCTACGGCTAATCCAGTTGAAAATCCTCCATAGAGTTTACTTTGATGTCCCACTCCTATTCCGACTGGGTAGACGCCCTGACACACTCTGTCTCCGACATGGTCATCAAGTAGGTACTTTTTTCCACATCCTGTGGGAATGCCCACAAATACAGCAGTACTGGGGCGCAGTCACCCGTCAACTTGTGAGAACATGTGATGAGCCCCAGCAAATGTCCCCCCAGCTCTGCCTTCAATATTTGGAAGGCGAATGACCTCTCCCAGGCTGAACAGACTTGGGTCACGATGGGCTTTACCATCGCGAAACGCAACATTGCACAGAAGTAGGGGGGTGGACGGGGTTCCGATGTTGAGACTGGGCTAAGGATATGTACTCTACATTGATTGCAGAATAAACAGTATTTAAGGGACGGGGATGCTCTAGGAAGTGGGACCACAAATGGAGGAGGTGGAACAGATACAGAGGTGGCATTTGTATCTCCCCTACGATTGAGCTATGGCACGAAAGACGAGAACTGTTGGACCAGTTAGCA
The DNA here is from genome assembly GCF_964204655.1 of Triturus cristatus. Taxonomy (NCBI): domain Eukaryota; kingdom Metazoa; phylum Chordata; class Amphibia; order Caudata; family Salamandridae; genus Triturus; species Triturus cristatus. The sequence goes on from NC_140592.1 coordinate 782,998,206, forward strand.
TCGGAGGTTGGGGCCTCTCCCCTCTCCACTTAGGGAATTACTCAACACCTAGATCTGTATTATTCGCCGTATTTGTTAATAGTGTTTACCCTCAGCAATGTGCCCCGAGGATGGCTGCTTATTGGCCAGAGGCATGGAAGCGCTCAAGTTCCTGTTTGGATGTATGTGGATCTGAAATGCCGGATACAATGTGGGGGAGTTGCAATCACTGTAAAAAATGTTTTTTTTTTTTTTAAAAGGTAGATTCCATTCAAACAAAAGTTGCCTCTAAAGCTGCTGGAAGATCTAAGGGAACATTTTAGAACTGGTCACACAGGTAAGAACTAATAGTGTATTATCTGCATACAAGTGCAGCTCTGTATTAAAGCTGGTCAAGAGTTTGGCCAAAGGATGCAAGCAAATATTAAATAGCAAAGGAATTTTAATCAAAACTTGTGGAATCCAATAGCAGTGGTGGTATATGCTCTCAGACTAATGGACTAAGCTGGACATATTGTGCTTTGCCTGATAAGAATGACTTGGTTCAAGACAGAATAGTTTTAGATATTAGACAGTACTTCAAATGCTGCAACTAGGTGTAACGGTCAGTGAGGTAAAATTCAATTAGCAGATAAATCTAATTGAATTAACATCAATCATTCGCAAGTCATCAACTACATAAGTTATTGCAAGTTTAGCATTCATGGCAACTCTGCAACCAGAGTGAGACTAAGACATTACTGTTTCCCCAAAGGGCTATTGTTGAGAAATTAGTTTTTTCCAGAGGTTTTGAGATGTAAGGTAGCACAGAGATAGGCCTAAAATTAGAGGAATCGTTGCTAGAGAGGTAAAGCTTATCGAAGATTCAATAAACTGCTATTAGAGGTTTCAAAAAACGAGAGGTAAAATTGCAATTTCTACCCCTCCCCCCAGCAGTACAGCTGTGGAATCTAGGAGAAGACTTATCCTCTCAGCAAGAAGCAAAATGTGGTAAAGTTAAGGAGAAGACAACACGATTTTCATCTAATAGGCAATTATTTTGCAGTCTGTGCCAAAGTGTTCAAGAAGAAGTGATTCTAGTACAGGGAAGGTACATGTGTTCTGAGCTTCTATTCAATGGGTGTTTTGCTTCATGCCCAGGATATTTATAGTCTGTTATGCAAGATGTAAAGAAATGGGACCAATGCCTTTCCCCATGTTGCCAAAACAGGCTGTTTAGCTGACAACAATACTATATTAATCAGGCATCAGCTCTCTTGCCAACTGCCCAGTTGACCTTGGGAAGCCATTCTAATAGAATGTAAGCCAGATATTCTGATATCTGTATCCTCAGCTTCCTTTATCCCCCAAACACTCCATAGCAATAGTCAGTCAAGAAGGCTTTATTTCAATATGATTATATCTTAAAAAGCAGGAATACAATAATACACGATAAAATAGTAAAAAGGAACCAGTGCATAAAGAAGTGTACAAACATTTCAAAACAGCTACTGGTGTCAATAAATTAAGTAAAAACCTGGAATAAAAAGCATATTAAACAAGATACGAAAGCCTAGCTGATCTGATACGCCAAGCCCAACCTAGGAACTTGGCTAACCCACAGGCAAAGAGGGGCCGTGGATCATTTTTTAGTATTCGCATGGCCTCTACGTGGAGTCTAGTTCCAAGTTCTCTGCAAAGAGGCTCGAGCCATCTACACCAGGGAGCTGCATAGGCCGGGCATTCAAACAGAAAATGGGGGACAGACTCAGACCTTTTTTCGAAAAAGGGGCAAAAAGGAGTTGTCTGGATTGGAACCTTCCACCTGCATGTCAGTTCACCAACGGGGAGTAAGCCTACTCTGAATTGGAAGTATAAAGCCCTGTCCTTACGGTTTGAAATAATGTCCAGGTAAGGTTCACAGAAGTGCACTTCCTTTATCAGGAGAAAATCCATGGAGGACCTACACAGATTGGCATTGCTACTTCTGGTGCCAGCTACCCAGCTCCAATAGATCTTTTTCAGCTCTGGCTTAGGAGGTGCAGTTCTGTTATTCCAGTCTTCGCCGAGTCCAAGGCTGAAGAGAAGACGCTTGACCTCCCTCAGCCAAGGAATCTTGGCCCAGGCTGGAGATCCCAACACATCAGTTAAGCCATCCGCATAGCTGGTTAATTCTGGTGTTCTCCATATTCTCGCCCATAGGAGAAGAGGGCGGAGCCTTGCCTGATCGCTAAGTGGGCGAATACCCGTATCTAGAAGCAAAGGGAGGGTTGGGGTGCTATAGGGGAGCCCCATTAGATCTTTAAGGAATTTGTTTTCCGAGCGGGAAAGAAGGTCCACCTTGTGAATCCCCCAAAGTTCAGCCCCCTATAGAGCAGCACCAACAGCCCTTGCCCTGTAAATATCTAGAACAGCAGCGATGGGTTTCAAGGCTGAAGCACGATGTTCCTTAAGCAGGGCACCCACCACCCTCTTGTGGGTCAGCAACATCTTTTGGAGGTGGCAATTCCAGCTCATGGAGTCGCAGAGTCGAATACCAAGGTAGTCAAACTCCGAGACTCTCTCAAGGGCGACAAGATCTAGAGTCGGTGGTTTGGCCAACTTTTTCGGGGGGTTGAGGACCAAATACTTGGTCTTCGCAGTATTAATGACTAGCCTTCTCGTATCGCAGAAAGACTTGAAGTTTGCTATTAAACTCTGCAAACCTGCCGGGGTTTTAGATATCAGAAGGGTATCATCTGCAAATAGGAGGGTAGGTATTCTTCTTAAGGCCAGGGATGGTGCGTCTGCAGGGTGTTGAAGCAGGTGCTCCACCACTCCATTGACATACAAGGAGAACAAGGTGGGAGCAAGAACACATCCCTGGCGTACCCCTCTATTTACAGGGATGCATGCTGTTTTTTGCCCCTGATTACCCCACCTGATCTGGGCAAAATTGTCCGCTTGGAGATTTATGAACAGATTTAACAAATAGGGTGGAATACCCTGTTCGTCAAGCACTCTCCAGAGTTGGCTGCGGGGAACTAGGTCAAAGGCAGTCCGCAAATCTATAAAAGCAAGATACAGACTGCCCTTGGCCAATGCAACAACCTTCCAGTAAAGCATCATAAGTCGAAAGGATTGCTCTATTGTCCCCGTGCCTGATCTAAAGCCAGCCTGAAAGTCTGAAAGGATGCCCTTTTCCTCCACCCACTGCAGTATCCTGGTCAAGACTACCTTCCCAGCCACCTTTTGTGAAGTGTCTAGGAGACTTATTGGGCGGTAGTTAGCTGGGTCATTCCGACAGCCTTTCTTAAAAATCGGGACGACCTCAGCACCCTTCCATGAAGTCGGGAAAGTTGCTCCTTCAAAACTGGAATTTAATAGGGTAGAAATAAGTTTTCCCCAAGCTTCCTGGTTGGTGCGTAACAAGTCTCCGGGAATGCCATCCAGACCTGCTGCTTTATTGGGCACCAGACTATTTATCGCCCCTACCACTTCCTTAGATGTAAACAGAAGCTCGTCCTTCGACTGGGGAGATACATAAGGGTGTCGTACACTCAAGCTATCCCCCACTTCCTGAGCCATTGAATAAAGTTGGGAGAAATGGTCAACCCACGCACTCTCGGGGACATTACATGTAATCATTGTGTCCACAGGTTTCTCCCTGGATCTCAATAAGTCCCAAAAACCCTTTGCATCCTTCCTTAAGCTTGCGGCTTTGAGATCACACCAGAACTGGTCTTTCCAATCTGCCTTTGCTTTTATTAAGGCCCTCCTGTAATTGTCCCTAGCAGCACATACCAGGGCTCTATTCTTAGCTTTTACTGCCTTTAGTAGTTCCCATTTGGCCACACGACATGCACCTGAGAACCACCCGGCTGGACCCTTCCTGCCATCTCTCATATTAGCCCCCTTTCCCACGTTCTTGGCTATGAATAACTCACCTATAGCCTTTGTGGTTTGTACAAAAACTGCGGATACCTCTGGCGCACTGATAGAAGGGGAGTCTAGGCGAGGTAAAATATTAGCCATTATAGATTGTGCCTCCCGCATCTTGGCCTCATTGCCAATAAAATTCTTCCATTTCAGGCGCCTGCCACAGTTAGACGGACACACTTCGTGTGATGATTTCCACAAATGCGGAGTTGAGAGAGGGGAGCTTCCCTTCCACAAGGGGGACAGAGATAAGGATAGAGGGTTATGGTCACTGTCGATGGATGGACGGACCTCCATATCCACCAAGAAAGACCACAAACGAAAATTCAACATAATGTAGTCAATCCTGGAGGAATGGCCTATTCTATTGAATGTGTGTGCCCCCATTTGGTCTGACTTGGTTCTGCCATTGGTAGCTCTAAGGCCATACGCCAGACAGAGGGCATTGAGGTCAATTGCGTTTTGGGACCATCTTTTGATTGGAGCAATTGACAGCGGCGGGATGCCTCTCCTTGCATCGTCGTCGAGGCCCAGCACATCGTCCACTGCAAGAGGTTCGAATGTGCAATTAAAATCCCCCGCTAATAAAACAAGGGAATCTGGACCACAGTTCTTAAGTTCCTCATCAATGCCCGTCGGGGAGAGGGTGGATACACCACCCCGAGACCCTCTGACATAGATATTAAATATTTCGAGTGCCCGCCCTCCACGCGGGCCACGCACTAAAAGTCTCTGTAAATCCGGGGAAGTGGTGACGAAACATTTGATAGAACACCGCAGGGAAATGCTTACCCATATTAAGAGCCCTCCGGAAGGGCGCCCCTTACCTTCCTTCGGTCGAACAGCTGGAACAAAATAAGTGGTAAAGCCCAGCTTATACTGAGGTTCCAGGCACCAAGTTTCCTGGAACAAGCAAATCCCAAATGTTTCAATGAGTGCATTCCAATCTGGGATACCTATGTTTCGGGCTAGACCGGCAATATTCCAGCTAGCTACCTTCAGAGACGTATTAGGGTCCCCTCCCTGCCCTAGAGCTGGTGCTCTTATAATGGAAGTAGGGTTAGTAATAAAGTTTAAATCGCCAACAAGTGGTGCCACGTCATAAGTGGTCAAAAGGCCTTTAGTGGGTGGATCCCTGCTGGGCTCTGGCACAGCCTGTGGATGTCCCCAAGGGGTAGATAAGGGGGCGAGGGTAGGGGTGGGAGGGTTCCCCAATTGCTCTCCAGGTGGAGAGTTGTCGATGTCAGATTCCCCAGATGCTTCAATATGGCACTCCTGTCTAGGGCAGATTTCCTGTCAATAACCTTGCCAAAGACGGCCCTGCGGCTGGCTGAGGTTAGTATTAAATAAGCTGAATTTAGAGGTGCAACCACGAAAATGGCAGCTGTCCCAGCCCTCCCGCATGTGGAGTCCAGCTTGTCTCACAGGCGGGATTGGAGGATTAAAATAACTAAGGTCACGAGTATCAATTGAGCCCATACTGCCTACTGAACTATGTGCCTTCCTAGGTCCCCTACGTATATAACGGACGATCCTTGGGTCTTCAAAGTTCACTATGATACAGTCCCCATTAATAGATTTTTCCCTGCTACCAATCCATCCAACTCTACGTACATGGATTATCCGGCCCTCCCAAGAGTCTGGCAAGGGTCTATTCTCTTTGAGCCAGAATAGAGTCTTATTAAACAAATCGATATAAGGCTCACTCTTGCCCGGACTAAGCGCCGGTACACCGGTCAACACAACTACATAGGGCTGGCAATCAGGAGGAAGATTTATGTTAAGGTCCCGCATACAAGAAGGGGCCTCACCTGGCAGCACCATGTTGACCTTTGCAGTTTGAACTGAGCTGGCGATTGGGGTCTCATGTATACTATGTTCTACTGGCGAGGTAAGTATAGTAGTTGAGTTTGACGCCTGAACAACCCGGGGCTAAGAAACGTGTCGTCTTTTTGCCTGAGATGAGGCTGGGAGCCTTAGGGGTCTTAATTTTCACCGTAGGCCTATGGGAGGGGTGGGCTGGATTACTGGCAGTGTCCTCCGCCAACACAGTAGGGTACAAATCACAGTTAGGTACTTTCAACCCAGCTGATAAGTTGTCAACGGTGGTAACTAAACTATGATGAACGGTAGACAGTGGCTTACCATCGTATCCCCCCTAGTCCTTCCTCCCTCAACCTTAGCTGCACTTTTCTGTTCCAATTTGTCCACCCGCTCAGTTAACCCACTAATTCTATCAAGTACTGGAAGGAGTAAGGATTTCATTATATCCTCCATTTTTTTGGTGAGAGGAGAATCTAGGGGGAGAGTCACCGCACTACCCGCAGTCTGATTGTTGGACACAGAATCTGCAGGCTCCCCAGTAGTGTCCTCATCATTCTCTTCCTGACAGGGACTGATCACCCTCCCCACTACTTTATTATGAACAACCCTCCTAACGCCTACCTGCCTCTTGTTTTTACAATTTTTAGGCAGTCTGATTTTCCGGGGTGTGACAAATCTTATCCTCTTCGGAGAGGCAGGATGAATTTCTGCCTGCACCCCGATAACCGCCGTGGGGGGCGATGTTAGGAGGATAGTGGGGTCGGCCGAATGTGAAGAAAAAGAAGAAGTGGCTGGCTTGGCTACTGCTAAGATGGGGGCCACATCATTTTGGGTATTAAGTGCCGTGGCCGTCAGGCTTTCAAGGCCTTCTATATTGGCTCTCAAGGCCGCAACTCGAGGGTGGTCCAAGGAGTGGGGGGCATGAGGGAACGAGACCGAGGTTCGGTCCGGGGAGGGTATCTGGGCTAGCTGGCCAATCGAAGAACGTCTATCGGCAAACGGGCTTTGGGATAGCCGCCGTTCAGCCATAGTAATTTCTTTATCAATAACGTTGGCCACACGAGTGATGAACTGGTCCATAGTGCCCGCCATACCCCCCTCTTTCCCCCCTCAAACTTTTCTCAGAACGAGTTGACATTACTATTACTAAACAGAGCTTTATAGAAGAAACACTACAAAGCCCTTGCACAAAATTAAATAATGCGTTACAATAAGGGATAACAGTCCGATTTTAAGACAAAAAGGTCCCAGGCTCTATCGTGCCTACAAACAGCAAGCAGGTTACCATAAATTAAGTCCAGTAGGCACAACCCCAATCTGCAACCACTGCGTTAGGCGAACGATCACAAAAGTCAGCATCAGTACCTGAATGGGGCCAAGTGTGGTGGTACCAAGGTTTTCAGGGGGGGAGCCCAGCCCAGCCCAGCCTCTCCCGGCCCCGGACGGCCACAGACGGTCCCGCCCTTCTCCCGGCGCCGCCAGCGCGCGTCCCGCGACGCGGAGGAAGCCTCTCGTTTTTAAGCGCCTCCGGGCGCAACGGCGTCCGGAAGTGTCCCAGTGCCACTTTGCAGGCTGGGGATTGTAGTCTCTGGGCCGTGGGTGTTGGGACGGCGGCAGGGAGACAACGGCGTAGGTGGTCCGGATGCTGCTGGTGGAAGCCCAGGTATGCGCTAGCTCTTTGGCTGGCTCTGAAAATGCGTGTGCAAAGTACCCCCCAAACACTCCATAGCAATAGTCAGTATCCTATAACATCTCCATAGATTATGCTTGAGTGGTCCTGTGCTCCCACAACCTCTCTATCACTTCTCTGATGCATCACTATCAATAGCAAAATGTTGGATGCTTCTGTACCCTGGATATGGTCAATCACCTCAAAGGGTCAATTCTAGCTCTTCCTCCACCTTGATCTGAAATTGCCCATTTCGGGCTCCTGCCCGGAGCAGTTGGCAGATTCTAGAAATAAGATGTTTATCGTTATCTACTATTTGTAATCATTTTTCCAATTAAATAAGAGGTTTTATAGTTTTGACTTCTGGTTTTAACACTTCATGCCCAACCTGCATGTATCTATAACTCTGTCTCCTCTGGGTCCAAATAATTCCAGTATTAAAAACGTAATTGCATTCTTTAAGAACATGCCCAATAATCTTTCCAGTTGTGAAATGCAAAAGTCCGCTCTACTCAAACCAGGGGTAAACATCCGGTTTTCTAGGATTGCGGTGTATGGAGATGAAAACAAGGCAATACCCATCTTGACCATACCTGAACTCAAACCTAATGTGTGCGAAACAGGGGAGCACAACATGTTGGCAGTTCAATGGCTTCAATGGCTTCAGCAAGGGTACATCCCATTGGTTGCACTTCTATGGTATGATCAAAGAAACACCAACGTATCTCGGTCTTTTCTTTTAGGTACTCCAGAAGGTAGCTGAGACATGCCATCTAGTAGTACCAGTTAAATTAGGAGCACCAATGCCTCCTTTCCTAGCTGGTTGATAACTTATCCTATTCTAGCCTCTTCACTACATCTCTTCCCACCCAGTCCATACAGGTCTGCTGCATTTGGTACAAAAACTACAGGCCAATAACAAGACACTGCATGAAACAAGAATAGCACTTTAGTTATTACACCATCTTAACTTTTGCAATATAGCCTAGTTACGAAAGGGAGTTATGCTACCTTTGGTGGTCTGGCCAAATTTTACTAACTAATTGTGAGATGTGAGAAATATAAAGCTCTTGTATGGTCACGGTGAGCTGTCCTAATGATGAATCAATGGTATGCACCATCTGACAGTGATTGTATTCAGAGCTATTCCAGGTTTTCTTGTGGCATATTGATACTCATGGTTTCTGGTCTGTGTCAATCAAGGTTGAATCCTGACACTGCACACAATTCTTGGAGTTCCCTCAGCAGGGAAGGAAAATAATTTGAGCAGTTTTGAAAATCAGACCAACAGGTTGTCTAGAAACAATGAAAGACTAAATTAACTCCATAACCAACTTCATAGCCTAGATGTCAATGTTTTGTTAGTCTAACCTGAAAAGAAAATGCTACTAATTTTAAAAAAAGATGCATTTTCTTTTTCAAAATAAACAGCTTCCCTTGCACCCCGACTTTGCACGATTATTCTTTGTTTTGATGAAATGCCAGCACTCACACCACGCTGACATTGCAACAAAGGAAAATGACAGCAGACTTCGGGAATGTTCTGTTTTTTGTGTTGGGGACGGGCTTGGGGGGGGGGGGGGTAACCCCCCCCCCCCCCCACACACACACACCTCTGGGCACAGAGTTTAGGAGGTGTTCAGCCTAATCCACCTCCTTGGGGTGGCAGAAAAACGCCAGGACACCCGGACACGTTATTTTAACTTTTTGGGAGCTGGACGACCAACTGGTAGCATGGCCTGTGCTCTCCCCAACCTGTAATGTAAATAAAACAAGGGTTCACTGTGGATTCATTTCAAGATAACACTATGCAGATGCATAATCCATCCAAGAATAGAAATTAATCAAATTATTATGAACAACCTACCAGAGCAAAGTGGCTCTGGCAGGGCAGAACAAAGCAGGAAGACGAAGGATTGAGAGGCCAGCACGCAGGTGGCCCTTCACAAACAGGCCGCCCACAACAGGCATAACACTCACCCAGCAGGCACCATAGGCGGCCGGCTGAAGAATCCGCCCACTCGGCACACCCCCCCCCCAGCAGCTGTGATAGCACTGATGCAGTGTGTCCCGACAAGCCAGTCCCAGGCAGCGGCAGCCTGCAAAACCAGCAAGGAGCCCCTTGGGTTGGATGATCGTGGATGAGGCCCCGGCAGGACTCTAGTCTCAACCTTCGGCTCGCCCGTTGCCCCTGTTGCTGCGAGGCCTCAGAGGAGATGTTGGTCAGTGCGGGTCCCCCTCGCAGTTTTCAGGCAGGTGGGTCTCGCCGACCAATAGTACCCGCAGATCCCGATGCTTTGCTGCCTACAGGGGCATAAACAGATATGGTTGATGCTCAGAGATGCCCCAAGAAGGTGAGTCTTGTATATTTTGGGTCCACCACCTCTGGAGGTGCACTAGCTGGTGGCTATCTTGGTCTCTGCCCCGGCCATGCCCCCTACTAAATCTGTTTTAAACAGCCATAGAATCAATTAAAATCACAATTGTTGCGAGTCAGTTCCTAACCCTGAATACCAAGAGTAAGGATCCAGGTCTCCATCAGCATGCAAACCTTTGGAGCAATGCATGCGTCAATGGAGACTCTTGAGGAGATGGGGACAAATCTAGGTGGTAGGATCACCACTGCTTTTAGAAGTCAAGTCTTTGTGCCTACATATGCCCAGCCTAATTCCTTCTCACAGTGCTTTGAATAGGTTTTTAAAAACACAGCCAAGTACCAGACAACCACAGTGCTTCTCAAAATGCACAATGGAGAGAAAAAACAAGCAACTCTTATGTTTGATGCTGTCGGCACAGAGTTTTGAAAAAGGTGGGGTGGTTCTCATTTGAGTAAGAACTCTAAGGAAAATAAGTTGTGGGATTAGCAGGGACAGATGGACTTCTCTGAAACAAACACCGATTGTGGGTTTGGAAAGTGGCACTACATAATGAGGGATACAGACTGAAACCTATAAAACTCATGATGCTACTTTAAATGAGGCATAGAAAACTCAGTAGGTTAATAGTTTACTCAGTTTGTACTTTCCTTGTGTAGTTATTGAGCTGCATGGACCTGAATGAAGTTCTAAGCAGCATGGAAACCAGAGTGCTCGTACCAGAGTTACCCATTTAAGTTGGCAGTCACTTAAGTCCCAATGTTATCAGAAGGTATAGTGTACAGTGTGAGCTGTTGAGCACTATTGAGATAGTAAACACTACTAAATATGCACAACAAAGCACCACATGTAGGTGTTAAATACAGTCTGAGGCTTAACTGGGTGACAGACAAAACATGAACTGAGGACAGCTACCATCAATCTTAAAGCGCAAAACAGCATTCTTGGTCGCACCAGTCTCATTTGGAGAAGAGGAAGAACTTCTGAGACCTTCAACAACCGCTGTTCTTTCTTCAATATCAGCACAGATACTGCTGCACATTATATTTACATTGATTGTATAACAAAGTGTAGTATGTGAAGGAGGCAATATCATTTAGGAACCAAACACCATGAGGTCAGGACTCTTACCTTACACGAGCATTCAGTTTCATTAATATTCCTTCCTGAGAGGGAGCACACAATTACCAAGAAATGTGGTTTGTATCCACTATCTACACACCACCTCTACTGCCAATTTAGTGAGATTTTCGACCCAGCAGCTCATATACAGTAACCTCTGCATTTAAATCTGGCTTGTTTAATAAGTGATGCCATTCACCCGACAGCCTCCTCCTGGATTAACATTAATTAACAGAAATCAAAATCACCAAATAATGTTGTTGCAGTATTTATAAGCATTTCTACTAAAGAATGTTTACCTTGGTGACTTCTTCAGCAAAGCAGTTTTCTACAATGTTGGAAATGACAGGTCCCGGGCATAGGTTGGTGATCATTATATCTGGATAATCGTAAAGTTCAAGCCTTAGACTATTAAAAAATCCCTGTGGAAATAAGCATTTTTGAGTTCATGGATAAAGCACGTCAACAGTAATCCAAGAATGATTCTATCAGCATGTATATGATGATGGTTGTATGATGTCACTTTAAACCAGAAAGGTTGTTCACATGCAGTGACTAAGTTTTTAAAATACCACAGTATGGTGAATCCAAGTGTGGGTTATAAAGTAAGATTTTGAACAAGAAATTGCATTTGTCTCCAGTAGGTTCAATTGTTGATCCCATTCAATTTGAGGAAGCATGGTTTATGTTTAAATGTTATTCTTTACAACATACTTCTAAATGTGGTGCAATTCCTTCATTCACAATCCATATAATACAAGAATGGCTAATCTGTGCTACTGTGTTAGTACAGTATTTGTGAATGTTTAAAAATGCAATAGGAACATTGCATTCTTGACATGATCTACAATTTATGTTAAGAATCTCTAATTCATGCTGAAAATCCTTGAGAAGAATATAGGTGAACGTATATTTATCCATATTTGTGAGAAAATGAGACCCCCCTTCCCTGTTTTACCTCATAGTACAAAGATATGTAAAAATGAAAAAAAAATACTAGGTTGAGCAGTAAAGTACGCAGCTGAAGTCAATATAGGTAACTCCAGAGCCCTTGGTGAAAGCATATGCATGTTCGACCAAGCTACCTGCTTCAGGACATGTGGTACCACTGTAGGGTTAAAGCGTGTAAAGTAACAGTAAGCCGCTCAGAAAGACTATCAAGATAACACTAATTGATATCAGGCATAGCAGGAAGGTCGGGCGAGTACTTGATGATAACATATTAAGAGACCAGGCCCATCAAAAGAAAAACGGTACCAGAAAAATGTTTACAGGTTAATGGTGTAAGCCCAGATACCCCAAACAAACACATTTTGTTCAAAATACTTTTCGAAGTTTAAAAGGACATGGAGATGTACAGATGCCGGAGAAACTGATTAATGGTGTTAACGGCAAATTCAAAATAATCGCCTACAGCAATGGGGGCGGTGCGTCCATTGGGGCGCTTGGGCGTTGCACCACTAATGCCACATGGCTCCATTCACGACTAAATTAGTTTAATAATAACTCTTGCAGTCTCGCGCAGCAGTCGCGCTGAAACGCTAATAATTTGCATTTCAGTGCAACCGCTGCACAAGACTGCGAGAGTTATTATTAAACTAATTTAGGCGTGAATGGAGTCATGGAGCCATGTTAATTGTAAACTGTACCTGACCGGGACACGTCACACGCCCGAGGCAATCGGACGGTGAAGGCTGAAGGGGGCGGGCAGGTGGACCTGTGGCAGTACTTGAGTGACAGTCTCTCAATAACTGACAGCGCGGCAGCGGCAGTGGTGCACATGTTCGGTTTTGGCGAGGTCATTTTTACGACCAACCCCGAACATGCGCACTAGCCACTACTACTATTCTTCCCATTAGGAGAGCGAGGGATCCGAGGGTTGCTTCATGCAGCTGCCCCCGGTCTCCTAATGGGCGGGGAGTATCCCTGCTCTAGCCAATCCGGTTGCTGCTAATGCAGCGTCTGGATTGGCTGAGGGGTTGCCAGCCACTCCGAAGAGGTTGAAGGCAGGCGCCAATGCGGGAGTTGGGAGTCGGACCACGGCCCATGAGCAGAGGCGGCGTGGACCCGGTAAGTTTTCTTAATACTTTATTTTTTAAACCCCCGCGAGTTTGCGAGCCGTGACTGCCGGCCTGTCTCAGGGAAGACTGCTCAAACTACACTGCGCCAACACCTGTAGGATCAGAACACCAGAGCGGGCAGGGGTGCGCGGCCAGTTCAGCGGGCCCAAGTATGGGTTCAGAGAGACACTTTACAGGTCTATATTCTATCCTGCATTTAATTGTACTGCCCCAGAGTGCTCCACCCCACTGGAAAGAGCCTGAAGAGTGCGGGTCCTTGGCTCCAAGGAGGCAGGCAGTCACCGGGTTTTAATCAATACTAGATACATTAAACCTCTGCCATGGGCTCGGACGTCGAGCCCTGCATGGTTAAGCCCTCCTGGGAGCTCTGGCTGGAATCACACAAAGTGACTGCAGAGAGAGCGCCGGGTGTCCTCTGCTCAGCGCAGTGTAATCTTATCTCCGGGGCACAGACTGCATTCCCACAGAGGTGCACTGCTCAGGTTATGTTTTCTGAGCAGAAAAGGTAATTTTTACCACAAGTCTCGGACTGTGACATGGCTGCCGTGCCCGTGTGTTTGAGGCTTTGAGTTTCCCTGTGGCTCTCAGGACGCATTAAAGCAGATTCTTTCTCCGACCAAACATGAAAATAACAAACAAAGCTCGTTTGCAAGTTATCCCTGGTTATATCTGACCCAGTAACTATATTTTTGCACTCTCTTTCGGTGCCCGAGCCCATGTGCAATCTCTCTCCTAGTCTACCTGTGTCTAAAACTTCGAGAGTCTGGTGCGTCTCTTCCCTCTGTCTATGCAGACTGGTCAAATACGTCTCAATTTTGGAGGCGGTCTCAAAATCCATGCTCTTTGCTGTAGTCAGTCCCAGTGGCGGTGCGTCCATTGTGGGCGTTGGGGCGTTGTGCCCGCACCCGCACCCGCACCGTAACTCTTAGTTTTATTGAAGTTCAGCCGCAGCGGCTCCGAGGGAGAACTGACATTGACAATCATGACTGTCAGTCAGCATGAGTCAGACGTCGGACCGCCCACCTCCTTCAGAGTCTGAAGGGGGTGGGCGGTCTCCGGTCTGGCGTCATGTTGACTGACAGTCATGATTGTCAGGGGCAGGCAGCAGGCAAGCACAAGTGCGCATGAGTGGGGATGGTGGCAAATTTTTGCACCGTGCCCAGTCATGCGCACTGGTGCCTGCTCAGGCTGGCGCATGCCCATTAGGAGAGCGAACCTCGGTCTCCTAATGGGCAGGCGGGCAAAGCGTAACATCGCCCTACGCCTGCTCTGATTGGCTTAGAAGGGTTTGCTACTTAGTTCCCAGCAGTGATGCGGCTGTTCCACTGTTGGCGCCAGAACGGACCAGAGGCCGGCGGCGCAGACCTGGTCAGGTAGGATTGATTTTAATTATTTTAAAACTACCTCCCCCGCGCGACACCCCCTCTTCTCCCCTCGCGAGCCGCGACTGCCGCGGTATCCCGCCAGAAAGGCGGTTACTCTATAGTGCAGTCTCCCGCAGCAAATCAGCCGTGCTCCAGAGACTGGTCGTTTGTGGGGTCCACGGTGAATACACTGGTGCTGGTTGGTTGAGGCTGTTCGTTGGATTAACATATATATGCGTCATATGTTGTGGCTGTAGATGATTCGAAAGGGAACTGACGTCCCTTGTGTGCGAGTGTTTGATATTTGGGTTGGTGAGATTTTTTTAAGGGTTTATCTTTATCTGGTCGTCAGTGGTAGTCTGGGTTTTGTGGTGTGTTCTTGTTGCAGAACGGCTGCTTATTGTATAACGAAGGCGGCAGGAAATTACGTTAATGTAGCGCTTACTACCTCCGACGAGGTGTTGGGAGAGCTTAACGGCGAGTAGCAAGTTCTTCCGTCCTCAGTGTAGCATCCTGTTGGCTATGCTACCCGCCATTCGATGGCAGCTGTATAACTGGTCCTCCGTTTTGTAATTAAAATGAAGTAATCGATTAGTCGTTGACTACGAAAAGAAGAACTTGTATGTATGAGTTTCAAAGTCCTTCATACATAACTTTTTACAGAAGGGTGGTTTTCTCAACAGTGCAATTTAAATTGGTGTAAAATCCTATCCATTCCCCATTGACGCGGCTCTTAGCTCAGCGGGTCAATACATCTGCAGCAGAAATATACGAGTGCAGATCGATTTGAAGCCCCAATGGGCCGTCTAAGCTGTTCATTCTTCTGTCCTTCGGCAGATTTCCTTCTTTGTAAAGGGGGAGAGTATAACTTTGCAACCGATACCAACTTCTGGGGTACGTTGCCTTTCTCCCCAGAATCCCATCAGTGCCGGATTTCATTGAATGAGCAGAATAAAGGGGTTCACATAAACGTCTGTAAATACGTGATGATATATAGTGCAGGAAAGAGATTATCCGCTTTACTTTGAGACACCTTCGCCGCTTGTCAGCTAGTTTCTCGGTCATGTTATGCGTAAGGCTTGGAATGTATATATTTTAGATAAAATAGTAAATTTAATCGCAGCAATTGACTCCATTAACGAAATCTGGAGGTGCTGCCACATCAATAGTTCTGCTTTCACTTGCCTAACGAGACAGTTTTAGTTAACCAAGCTGTTGTGACCGTAATGGAAGTAAGCTGTACTCGAAGTATGGGAGGGAGGCTGGGCCCCAAGTGATCGGATATTGATCCCTCAGCTGATCTTGATGTGTCTTAGATACTGTAAGTCGAATTATTTGGGATTTGGAAAGGTTGACCTTAAACCCCGAGATGTCCCCAAAATGCTACAATTCCATATTAAGGCAGAGAATGAAGTCATAGGGTCTGTCAAGGCCACCAACACGTTGTCCGCCTATAGACTAATGGGGTGGGTGTTCCCCCTGAATTGCAACCCAGTAATGAGGGGGTACGCTTGAATGCACTGTGTTAGGGGTTCCATGTATTAAGCAAATAGGAGCAGGGACATAGGACAGCCCTGCCATGTCCCCGATGTACAGGGAGTGTGGATGAAAGTCTTATTTAATTGAAGCATGAAGCCGTCTTGTCCTGGGGATTAAGTGCACCATTTTTCCACTCTTTCAAAATTTTCTACGCTCGCTCGCTATGCTGAAGTATGCCAAACATTTTACGCCTCACCACTTTCAAATGTCACCGTTCGCCACTGGTCAGTCCCTGTATCAGATCTCACCAATTCAGGTTTAGAAGCCTGTTTTTTGCCTGACCCCACATGCCCCTTTGCTTAAAAGCTATCCCCTTTCTCTGATCTCACGTGCCTCGCTTCTAGAGGCTGGGTCGTGCCTGATATCAGATACCAGCGCTTTGAAGGCTTCCTCGTGTCTGTCTCACAGCGCACTCTCTGTTGCCGACTGCCCCTGCGTCAAACCTCTTGTCCCTCTTTCGCAGGCTGTCCTGGTCACTGTGCCTGATGTCACGTTCTTCTTATGGGGGCTACCCTGTCTCTCATCTCAAAGAGTGAGGCCTGTGCAGGTCTGGCCATGCAGTGTTACCGAGGTGGCTATACACAGAGGCCTGTGCAGGTCTGGAAACACAATGATACCAGGGCCAGCTCAGTCGTTTATCCTTGCAATGCCAGTAAAATGAGAATCATTACAAGTTTGGACAAAAATCTCCAGTTATACGACTTAGAGGTGGATGATACGTATAAAGCCATTGTTATTAATAGACCTTGTATTTGTAGGTTAGGTCAAGAGACAGCTTTAGCTCTGCCAGTCCAATGTATCTAAAAAAAATCATAAATTTAAAAGCTTGCAGTCCCGGCTGTCTCATCGGTAGAGCTGTGCCACAGAAACAACTGATATTCTGTCTGCAAGAGATACAAGTAGAGGCGCAATTATATATATTTTCTTGTGCGAGTCAGGCTAGGCTGACTAGGATGGGATGTATGTTTTTAAGCATCTACATAACTACATGCACATTACTCTTCAGTCAAAAAGGAGGTGAACGTTGGTCTAGACTAATAATTAGTTTAGGCAAACCCGCACCTCGTTTTTGACTGAAGGGTAAAGTGTATGTGTTCTCAAATTTGCTTGAAAATGCTCCATTTGCCACCCCCCCCCCTTCCACACCCCCCCCCAATCCCCTTAGGCCGGTTGGGCTTGCTCGCGACGGTGTGCTCCACCACTAATTTTACGCAACACCACTTTCAAATGTCACCAGCCGCCACTGGCAATAAAGTGTCTATGCTCAAACATTTGCCAAAAAAACTGATGGGATCACAGGAGAAACTTGCAAGTGCAGAGACTGCGAGTGAATGGAGTTCAATGCAAGGTTTACCTAAAAGAAACATGAACCAGAGGTTCTGAACAGAACATCCTTGCACCAATGAACTGTGGAGTAATTCAGCGAAACCCAGTATTTATGGTGATGCTTCCACCAAAGTTTAAATGGTTACCTTTGCCGATATTCTTTGAAGACTATTGAATGAAGCAATGAAACTACCCACTGAGAGTGAACAGTATTTTAGAATGAGGCCTTTCTCAGAGGACATGCCGGTTTAAAATGGCAGATAGCTTTGACAACTGGCTTAACTTGATGCTGGCACAGGAAGGGGTCTGAAGAGGAGAAAACAGATAATGGCAAATTAAAGAGGACCGGCCTTGAAAGCCCTTCAAAATGTAAGGTTGAAACCCCCAGATATCACCGCTACACAGATCATAGCACTTTTAGGGTGATGTAATCTCTATCTTCCTTAGACGGAAGAGATGGAGTGAAGAACGCTTTTAGGGTAATAGACTGCACAATGTGGAAAGGTGTTACAGCCTTCGGGAGAAAGACAGCTTTAGTCCTCAACACTAGCTAGTCTGGGAAGGAGATGTATGGCAACCGGACAGAAGGTACCTGAAGCTCACGCGACTGATTCGAGCGCAATAAGAAACGTTCTTCAGCTACGAGAAACCTTAAAGGGCAACTGTGCATTGGCTCGAATAGGGTGCACAGCAGTAATGAGCAAGACCTCTGACCTCCTGGTCAGAGACCAGCTCTGTCCCCCAGCAGCTCCACTGTTGTGCTGCTGCCGTTGACCCCGCTCACCTCTCTGGTAGGTGTTCGAGGCCCTCCTCCACCTGCAGGCTCCGGCCCGCGCCTCATCCCTGGCGGTCCAGTGAGAGCCTTGCTCTTCTGCTAGTTCCACTGCTGTCTTTATTGCGTTGTGCCGGTCTTCTGTCTGGTTTGTACCAGTTTTTCTGTCTTTTCGCTATTGTGCCCGAATTTTCTGTCTTTTCTGTTATTGTGCCTCTGTTGGTTCCTTCGTTTTGTTTGTTTTTTCGTGACTAGTGCCGTTCCCTTCCTGCCGCTGCTGCCCCCGCGGCCCCTCCCTCCACCCCCCTGCTGCTTCCTGCTCCCGCCTCCCAGCTGCTCTTCCCTTCCCACTTCCCAATTTAATGGTGGCCACTCGCAGTGGACGTGCCGCTGGTATGCCAAAGGCAAGCCCGTCAGCTTCCATCCGCGACCAGCGCCAGGGACCCTGGATCTCTGACCATCAACCGCTATGACTCAGCTGCCCTCCTCCCACTGTACCCCGGAAGGAACTACTGCCAGCTGCCCACTCCGAACACTGCCCACAGCCAGTTCTCCTGCCACCAAACCTTCACCACCCTCCGGACCCCCACAGCTGCTGCCCCTGCACTGGATGCCAGCACCACAGAAGCCCTGAAATGCATCCTCCTCAATGTGCACTCCCAGCACAGACATGCCGTAGAGAGCTGGGAACTCCGACATCCTCTCGCCAGATGCCGCCTTCTTCACAGAAACCTGGACCAACATCGCCACCCCCGACGGATACAAGATCCAGAAGAAGGACAGCACCAGCAGTCCAGGAGGAGGACACGCCATCGCACACAAGAGCTCCCTCCAACTATGAAACCAAAAAAAGACCTTGTCCATCACAGACCACTGTTTGTGGCACTCCTTACAGGATTTGAAACTTGTTGCTGGAGCAAATACAATTCACAGGCAAAGGTTCTCCAACTCTATAGATTTGCTCCCCAAAATGTGCACTGCTGGGAATTAAGGTGGAAGCAGGGGTGCAAATACACTCATTAGCTGGGGTTTTCTGTGGGTCATGAGTTGCATTGCCAGGCACTGGAAGTCTCCCATGGCCCTTTCCAGGGTGGTTGTGGAAATTGTACAGATAGGCCATGTTTGGGAAACCTATTTAGCAGGCTAGGGAATGCCCACAGAAACATGTAAAAATCTAGTGACCAAGGCTTGCCCACTTCAGGACCAAAATATGAGCAAAGCCTTTGGAAACAGGAAGAGATGGCTTGATTCTATTTATAATATGTGGATAAGTCGCAGATGCATATTGAGCTGCTATGTGTTATTGTGCTGAAGAGTAATGTGCCAATAACAGATTTTGTTTGACAAATAAATACCAATAAAAAAAGCGATAAAAAATGTGGTGAGGATGCATTTCACCATAGATACAAAATATGTAAAAACCCGTTGATACATCAGACCCTGTGCTCTTCAGAAGCACCACTACGTACTAAAATGTTGAGGATGGTTATATAAAGATAACACAAACTGAATCTTTGCCTTTGAAAATTGAATAAGAGATTTAGGAAGGGAACAATCTAAATCTCAGAAGAAACATTCAGCAGAAAATGTAAGCAAGAAGTCAGATACTCTGAAGAAAACATCCTAGATTGATTAATTGAACCAAAAGATAAATGTAACCATGTGGGCTGAGGGAAGAAAGAATGATGGACTGGAGAGTACTGGGAGCCAGATTACTTTCTTCTATCAACCATAGTACAAGGAGTTCTTCAAACATTTGATGTTGGAAACACGAGATGGGTTGCCCTACTGTGCTATAGATGCGCTCTATGAATTCAAAGAATACACTAAGGTGAGGAATTGTTTTCCACAGACGTTGCTGGTGTGAAAGCAGATCTATGTACTCTTGATCTCATTAGCAGATGATGATGGAGCACAACCCTAAGTTCTATAGTTGCAGCCGTGGGTGGAGTTAGGTGTACCAGTAGGCTGATATCCCGCACTGTCCAGAGGGGATGAGACTCACAGGAATACCCGGTAGGAGGGGGGGGATGCAAGTAGTTCTGTTTCAAGGGGTATGCATGACTACGTTAAATTTAAATGGTCTCATGCCTGATCTTGGGAAACGATCCAAGAGACGGAGAAGGAAGACGGACAGCATCAGCAGTGCAATGCTTGGGATGCCCAGGAGTAATTGCATGCACATATGGGGATACAGGAGTTAAAAATTATAACATGGAATGTACGTGGTATGGGAAACTATCAGAAAAGGAGAAGGGTACTGTAATATTTGAAATGTTATAGAGTGGCAATTGCAGGTCTGCAAGAAACGCATGTATGGGGGGATGCAGTCCCATGCGTCAGGAAGCATTGAAGAGGCCAGATGTATGCCACTTCCTATTCTGGGTTCGCTAGGGAGACACTTCTATGGGTGGCTCCAGGGGTGCCCTTCCAACACAAACATGTGAAGAACCCAGAAGGACTATATGGGACATGGGAGGGACGAGAGATGCCTCATTAATATTTATGCCCCCAATACGGATAGTCCTGACATTTTTACAACACTGTTTGGAGGTAGCTGCCCCATTCTTAGGAGCGGAGGTGATTTGTTAGGAGACTTTGTGTTCTAGATGCAGGGTGTAGGAAGCTGGCTATGTATATCCAATACCAAAGTGAGGTATGGTGTGCACAGAGTCCAGTGGAACCCAAAAGGTAGGCAGAGGTAAAGTAGATAGCACCTCACTCCGTTTGTGGTAGTGTGGTTGAGCAGTAAGGCTTTATCAGACAGGACAGTGTTGTGCATTTGTTTTACACTATCAGCAAATGCATTTACACACCCAAAAACTGAACTTCAGACCAATTGTTTGTGTAAAAATATTCTTTTAGTTATCTTATTTTCTAGAACCAAGAACCAAGCAAGCCTGGCACAGGTACGCAGTAAATATACAGTTGTAACACAGTTTGGTTGGTAATTGTAAATGAACTTTGATTGGATTACAGTAGGGTTACTGATAATGCAATGTTTTTCAGAATACAGTATATATACTTGGTATAGGTTTAGTGAAATTACCAGTAGATTTATTTGCAGATTACTTTTCTTACACAGTACAGTAAACCTGGATAGTGCACTGAGACATTTCCTGTAAACAGGGGAGTAAAAGCGTTTGTATTTAGTACAGTTGTGAAAGGATTTCTTAGGTTTTCCAACTCCACACTTAAAAACTTTTCAGAGAAAAACAGTCTGTTATCCTAGAGAGGAAAATAGTGTTATCGGTCAAAGGTAAGTATTTTTTTGTGGGAGTTGGTATTCTGGGGTTAGACTCCGGGGTCACCCAGGGTCAAGGATGCACTCTTGTCATACCCTCAGCGGCACTAGGGCGGCCACATGCAGAGTGCTGAGACCCAATGTTATCCAATAGGGGATAGGGGGCCTCCAGTTGGTGGCTGCTGACGAGTAGGCCACTGGGTTGTGGGAGCAAAGCTCCTGGACTTAAGGTAGAGGCAAATGGGGGTTTAGGCCAGCACGAAAGATGCACCCTCAGCGGCACTGGGGCGGTCAGGTGCAGAGTGCTGTTTTGGCGTCGGAAGCCCTGTAGGTTTCAAAGGGGAGTCTCTGGTGTGCAAAAGCACTGCAGGCTCTGGGACGAAGGTCTTCTGGCTGAGACCACCACTTGGAGAGGTAAGTTGGGATCTTGGGGGTTGGTTTGGCACCGTCGGTTGAGCCACCCAAGGCCGTGGGGCGTCAGGTGCTGGGGTGCCTTTTTAGGGTCGGATCTTACCAGCTCCTGGTCGCGGGGACCTTCCAGTTTGAGGCTGCAGGCGTCCGCTGGAGGCTTGAGGCAGGTCAGGGGTTGCCGGATCTCGGGTCAGGATCGCCGGAGGGACCTCCTCTTGGTGTTGGGCCACTTGAACTCGGGCCGTGGGTGTCAGGTGCAGAGTGGTACAAACTCGCAGATCCTTGCGGAGCTGGAGTTTGTTGTTGAACAAATCCGGTGTTCACAGAGACAGAACCTTTAGGATGGACGGCAGGAAGGTGCTCCAGGTTTCGCGAGGTTGCTGGCTACAGGACACCAGGATTTCGCTGGTGCAGGTTTGAGGTGGGGACAGGCCGGTAGGGCTGGGGCCAAGTTAGTGGGCGTCCTTCTCTTGTACGCGTCGGCACGGCTGTTTGGTACTTTTCTTCTTCTGGTTTCTTGTCTGAGGAAGCAAGGTTCAGGGGTGCCCCCTAAATACTAGATTTAATGGCGTTACAGGCAAGTAAAAGGTTGGGACTAATGGGTCCCTTCCCTGGGGTGGGTACACCCCTATTCTGCCACCCTCCAGTGAGAGTGGAGCATAAGCCTTTCCCTGGTTGGCTTGGTCCCTCATCTGCAAGATGGCAGGACCGAGTTGTGCTTCACCTCACCTCCCCCACCAGAGAGGTGGAGTAGGCAGAGGTAGGCACACCTCACTTCCTCACTTGTTTTTCCCGCTGGCTTTCCCGCCCAAAGTGAGGGTCAGAAACAGTGGGGACCAGTTGCTGAAAGCAGCAAGTGGCCTGGGGAAGCTCCTTAAGGCGGCAAGCCTTTGAAGCTCCCCCTTTGTGGACCCTGCCCATCCCGAGGGAGGAGGCTTGGCACCTTGTCCCAGGATGTGCATGGTTTCAGGCCCCCGAGAGCAGCAGGCTCTCGACCCAGGTGTCTAGAAATAGGTCTGGTGGTGGGAGCTGAAAGCAGCCACTCAGTCTGGACACTAGTGGTAGGTCGTTCTTCAGGGGGAATCTCTAAGATGCCCTTTGTGTGCATTTTTCATTAAATCCCACACAGTCAGTGTGGGTTTAATGTGCTGAGAAGTTTGATACCAAACTTCAGTTTTCAGTGCAGCCGTTATGGTGCCGTGTAGTTCGTAATGACAAACTTGCAGCACCATATACTCTCAATGGCAGCACCGAACTTACAATGTCTAGGAATGGACATAGACACTGTAGAGGTACAGGGCTCATGCACCTGCACCCTCACTACTGCTATTGGGCACCCAGCTAGAGGGGTGACTGATCTATGCCAGGGCAGTGGGTTATAGGCATGGCACACAGGGATGTGTGCCATGTTGACTTCACTTTGTTCTTCACCAAAACACAGACTGCAAGGGCAGAGTGTGAGTGTAGTGGTACAGGGCCTCTAAGGGTGGCACAGGACCCTGGGTGCCTGTGGTACCATTTACCAGGAGCTGACCTGTGGCCAGAGATGCCAATTGGGTTTTGTTTTCAATGCAGTTTTAGGGAAAGAACATAGGCCCTGTGTACCAGATTGGCAGGAGCCCAGGGCACACTCAGTCAAAGCACATCAGCAGTTCAGCAAAAAGTGGGGGCTACAATGCAGAAAGGGGGCACTTTCTCACACACGGCTAGATAGGGACCCATCCAGAGAAAATACTAAACCTCGCACAGAGTCATAGTAGATCCCCTCACTGGCCTGCAGCTCATGGACATATGAATGCGTATTCCCTCAAAGAGGGTGTTCTCCTGTCATCCCCCCCCCTCCCCCCCCCCCCAACAATACATTTAGCCATCTAGACTACTGCTGTATCTCTTCAGGATTGGCTCCAGGGGTAGATGGGATCTCATACTTACCCAGATACCCGTCAGATCATTCCCGGCTACTGACGAGTCTCAAAACGGGAGTGGGGCGCCCAGCGATACCATTATGGTGACTGCATGCAGATGCGTTGTTGGATCCTCCGTATGAGGCCACCCTTAAGGAAATACTCACTCACTACTGCAACGAAAACTGGGGGGACCGCATCCACTAGAGCAATACAATGGGAGGCCATGAAGGTTGTGATTCGAGGGGTAGCTATTAAGACTACATATGGAGTTAGGCACCAGCTACAGTAGGACATTCGGGTACAGGAAGAGAGGCTGAGTAGACTGGAGGTTTCCCTGCATACAGACCCGAAAGCTCTAGGGGATTGGGGGAAAAATGCATAGAGAACTGCTGGCTTCATGGGACTGACTGGAAAAACAAATAAATAACATATCGACAGCGCATCCTTATGGAAGGTGATAAGATCGGGGGCCCTCCTAGCGAGATTGATTAAATCTGAGTCCGGCTCTTCCCCTATCCTACAATTGAAGGACAGAAATGGAGAGATGGTCTGTACCCAGCGTGCAATTGTGGATACTCTAGCCGAACACATAGCCACTACCTGTCAAACCAACTCAGTTATATCCCCAGAAATAATACAAGACAATGTGCCAGATGTAAGAAGATACCATTTTGCGATTTCCTAATTGAGAATCACAAGGATTCGCAATTAGGAAAGTTGCAAAACGGCATGTATGAAAGTGTTGAACACATTCTGCGATTCCTAGGGGTCGCAAGTGACCTACCTCATGAATATTAATGAGGTAGGTCAGAATTTGCAACCCCCTAGGAATTGCTAAAATCACGGGGATGAGGGCCCGCTGGAGTCAGCAGACCACCATTTTACGTGATTGCCTTTAAATAAAGTAACCATTTTTTTTTTAAGCAGCCAGTTTACCACAAAGGAAAACAGGTTGTATTTAAAAAAAGAAAAATGAAAAGGTTCTTTTCATTGTTTAAGTACAGGCAGTGGTCCGTGAGACCACTGCCTGCTCTTAAAAAATGCTTTTTCAAACATTCACAAAGGGGAAGGGGTCCCTTTGGGACCCCTTTCCTTTTGCGAATGGGTTACCACCTACTTGAAGTAGGTGGTAAAATGCTAATGTTTTGCGACCGCATTTAGGGTCCCAAAACATTCATACATACCAATGTGATTCGGTATTGGGAAGGGACACCCTAAACACGCCACTTTCTAATATCCAAACCCAAACTGCGATTCGGTAACAGGTTCTCCGAATCAGCCAGTTTGTGAGTTAAAATAAAGGTACATACATCTGGCCCTATCTAAGTTGTATTGAGCTTCCCCAGACGGGCCAAGAGGAGGCAGAGGCCCTTGCAGCCCCATAACTGAGGAGGCCTTATTTGCTATCAGACATCTTAGGACTGAATGATTGTCTCCCTGCCGACTTTTATCAGTGGTTCACACCGTTCATAGCGGACAAGCTACTGTAGGTTTATAATGGGGCACGGGTACGTCAATCCCTGTCTGGCACTATGCAGGAGGCGTTGGTGTCTATAATTTTACAGACAGATAGGAACTCCCTACAGCCTGGCTCAAATCGGCAGATTTCACTCCTAAATCTAGATATCCAGATACTGAGCGGGATTTAGGCAACCAGGTTGCTGCCCCATATGTCACACCCAATACACCTGGACCAGGCAGGATTTATAACTAAGAGAACTACCACGCATAACCTAAGAACTTGCATACATATGGCACACCCTGGTAATACAACAAGAGGACTGCGCCCAAGCTTTGCTGGATATTGAGCAAGCCTTCGACTCAGTGGAGTGGGCATACATCTGGGATGTCCGACAAAAACTGGGGATGCGGCGGGGGGGGGGGGGGGGGGGGCACGGGGTGGGGGGCGTGGCTTCGGCACGAGGCGGAATGGCTGCCTCTTGAGGGAGCTCCGCTAGTCAGGTCCTTCGCTTGACAAATACCATCTGCAAATGCAGTCTGTGCGACGCCAGGGTGCCATGGGACGGGAGCGGAGTGTGGTGGAGTACTGCGGAATCCTTTGTGTCCCGAAAACTTGCCGTCTGTGCCACTGGTTTGAGCCGCTGCAGTGACGGGGCGATGCTCGGCAAAATGGCGCCTGCCCAGGACCCGATCGAGAAGTTTCGGCGCTGAGGAGGTGTTACCGGAATGACCGCGGCGTGGCGGCCGACGAGGAGATGACTTTTGGATTGCTGGGTCCCCGCTTGGCGATCGGCGCGATGGAGGCGCCGATCGCACACGAATGGAGCTGAGTTGCTGGGGACCGCAATGGTGAGAGGGGCGTGCCCTGGTGGGAAGCCTCCGAGCAGCGCTGCCTAAGCTGCTGCCCAGTGCTGAAACATCGTGCCCGATTGCTGGGGGCGCCTGGCCGACAGCTCGGCTGCACCTGAGACGATTGCGGAGCTGCAAGGAGAGTGCACTAAAGAGACCTGGCTGGACGTGACAGGGGGTGCCCTTGGAGCTACGGGCTGGAGCGCTACTGCCGACGCTGGTGCAGTAAGTGGGGATTGGGTGCCGGCTGGTCCTGGTGCGGGGTGGGTGGTGCGGGGTGGGCGGCGCGGCCCTATTGGGTCCACCAGGAGGTGGTTGTGGAGGTGCCTGGTGGGGGCGGCGGTGCCTGGCTGCCACAGGGGTGGGCACTCGGTGCTTCTGCTGCGCCGGGGGTGCACCGGCCTGACTCGCTGTGGTGGGGGGGTGCCTGCCTGGGTGAGCTAGTGCACCGGCGGTCCTCTTTCGGGCCAGTGGGCGCTGGGGGGGCGGCGTGGCATCACCCTGGCCATCCTGCATGCGAATAAAGGCCCTGATTCCTGCATGGGCGCTGAATGTCGGAGTCCCTGGGCGGTGGAGGTGTAGTGCACTGGAGTCTCGAGTGGTCACTGCTGGGTTTGTACTCTGGAAGAGGTTGTGGAGCCCCCTGCGGCCATTCCATAGGGCTTGGAGAGTTGGGCAGGGCTGCACTGCGCGGCGGATTCATCTCGGCCCGTCCAGGGCGTACACAGTGCGCAGCGGGTGGTGGTTGCTGGCGGGGGACCGCTGTGCTAGGGGATGGACGCCGGATTTTGAGAGACGTCTAGGGGGGGCGTGCGGCGGCGTTGGATCCCGCTCAGCTTTCCGCTGCCGTTGGTCTCACCATGGGGAAGCCTGACCCCAAGCAGCCCAGGTTACACTTCGAAAGCAAGCGAAACACACAAGCCACTGAGGCGGGAAGTGAACAGACCGGTCCGCAGGGTGCCCAGGGGATGGCAGAGGACACTGAAGACGACACCAGAACTATTCTGATAGGGGCTGCTCGCTGGCATGAAAATCGATTAATAGTAAAATAGATGCGCTAGCGACCGGACAGGATGTGGTAAAGAAAAAGGTAGAGAAGCATGAGCACCGGTTGGATGTTCTGGAAAACAGACTCCGATACGCAGGACTCGCAGGCTGAAGCGGACTCAAATACTACAGATGGAGAAAGTTCTGGAAATCATGCGTGCAAAGAACGAGGATTTGGAAGCGCGCTCCAGGCGCAATAATCTTCGCATTCTTGGGCTGCCGGAGTCGACCGCCATATCCAAAATGGAGACTTCATTGATGGGATGCTGCGTGATTTATTTGGCTCGGTACTGTCTCCTGTGATGATAGTGGAGAGGGCACATCGCTCCTTGGGCCCCAGGCCGAGGCCTGGGGCGCCCCCCCGCCCGATCATTGCACGCCTTTTGAACTATGCTGATAGAGACGCAATCCTCTGGGAGGCTAGGGCTAAGGCGCCGGTCACTTACAAGGGGGACACGTTGTCCGTTTTTCCGGATTACACCCCTGGGGTGCAGGACGCCAGAAGGGAGTTTGCACCAACGAAAAAAATGCCGCAGGCGGCATTGGTGCCGTATGCCATGCTTTACCCGGCCAAATTGAAAATAACTAGTGAAGGGCAGGCACATTTCTTCACTGATGCAAAGTCGGCTCTCAAATTCGCAAAGCAGATTTGCAGATCAAAGCCTCGTCGTGAAGGGGCGGAGACTGAAGTGGCGACATCGGGACTGGAAGAAACAGACTGAACTTGAGGACATTGCATTCTGATTTATGGTGGTGATGGGGCCGTTTACTTTTCTACATGATGACAGCACTCATATATACATGTTGTTTTGGTGATACTTATGTGGTGGTTGGGGGAGGAAGGATGGTTCCTGCAGGTTCCTGTTAATAGTTTCATAATGTTGCAGTCTATTGTTGTCCAGGATTGTAGATACTAGTGGCATACAAGGTATGCGAGCACAGGCGGACCGTATGGTCTTAACCTGGCGACCTCACTTCGGTGGGAGTATTCGTTGCCGATCTGCTCCCCCTAGCGGGTATTCCCCAATGGTTGATGGGTCTGTTACAGGAGGGGGGGCTGGGGTGGGAGATTGGTGTCAGTCTCAACCTAATTGGGAGGTTAGAGTGGGTGGGGGGCGGCGGGAGAGATGGGGATGGTATGTGTTGTATTTTTGTTTTGTTTGTGTTGCTTTTGTCAGTCTACAGCTGGAGGGCTCGCGATGTGTGCAGCAGGTTGGGGCAAATGGCATTGTTGAGGGCAGTGCCCCCCTATGGCCGCTAGAGCCAGTGCTGGGCCACATAGTTGCTGCGCAGGAAGGTAATGGGTGAGAGACTTTGTATGTTGACTTGGAATGTTAGAGGCCTAAATTCTCCTAAAAAAGTACGGCATGTGTTGGCCTATCTGAATCGTCATTCTATCCACATAGCTTTGCAGCAAGAGACGCACCTGACACAACATACTGAGCGGAGGGTAGCAGGGAGGTGGGCGGGCTTCAGGTTGGCGGCCGCTTACTCGTCATATGCGCGTGGCACGATGAACTTAATTAAGCGAGGGGTGGCATTTCAGCCGGCTCATACGTATGTGGAGGACGCAGGAAGATGTGCTATGGTACAGGGCAAGTTGGGAGGCGCATTGGTCACTATAGTCAACATGTACGGGCCTGTGGTGGATGACCCAGGATGCTTTGTTGGAATGTATGGTATATTAAGAACCTGGCCGGTGGCCCCTGTCCTGTAGGGAGGTGACCTGAATACCTATCTAGATCCTGATTTAGATCAGTCCAATCCAATGTCTCATCGAACTCCTAAGATCGCCAGAAGCGTTATATGTGCCTTGGAGGAATTTGGGTTGCGTGATGTATGGAGAATGCGGAATCCATTAGCAAAAGAGGGGACACATGCGACATCACACAATAGCTGGTCGAGACTAGACTAATAGTTGGTGGGAGAGGAGGCAGCGGGCTGGGTGAGGGAAGTGATGAACTTGCTGCGCACACTATCAGATCATAATCCTGTACAGCTGGATATAGAAGTCCCAACAGCCATACGGCTTCCGTTCACGTGGAGTCTGCGTTCGGAAGCATTGTTGGACCCCATATATGAGAACACTGTTAGGGAGGCCATAGTACAGTACTTCTCAATCAATAAGGGTACAGTGGATGAGGCCTCAACGCTGTGGGAAGCGTTCAAGGTAACAATCAGAGGGGTGTGCATTGGGACCGCGGTAGGCATCCTTAGGGACATCAGGACACAGCTGCAAAACACTGAGACAGCCCTGCGTAAGCTGGAGTATATATGCGAATACTCCTACGGCGGAGGCGCTGGTCCGTATTAATGAGCTGGTCAAGGAATATGACAGACCTGCTGACACGGAAGTAAGATATTTATTGTGCAGGCACACGGCGCGCAGGTATGGGGAAGGAGGACGGACTGGGCGTACATTAGCGCTTAAAATTAAGGAGCTATCGGAACAGACACATATCGATAAGATCACTAATGAACATGGGACAGAACACTATCATCCGCAGGCCATAACAACTTCGGAGTTTTTATGCAGAGCTGTATGCTTCTAAGGGGGAGACGACAGAGGCCGAAATGGAGGACTATCTGGAAAATGTAGCCTGTGCCTGGCTATCGAACGACCACAGGGAATATTTATGTATGCCCATTGACGAACAAGATATCAGGGCGGCTATCGCAACACTTCCTAACGGTAAGGCACCAGGGCCTGATGGCCTTACGGTGGAATTCTACAAGAAGTATGTAGATTTGCTTGCCCCACACTTGTTGGAAATGTACGCCGAGGCACATGAGGCAGGAAGGTTGCCACCTGCTCAAGAAGGATAAGTCTCCGGATAGATGCAACTCTTATCGCCTACTGTCCCTGATCAATATAGACGAAGATATTGGCTAAAGTTTTGGCGACTAGACTACAGCCCTTGATGCCACGGCTGGTACTACCAGACCAGTCGGGTTTTATCCCCGAGAGATCTACATCGCATAACCTCAGGACGGTTTTTTCCATGTTCCATATATTGGAACCAAGCAGGTCTGCGGCGGCGGCACTATTGGACGCTGCGAAAGCGTTTGATTCAGTGGAGTGGAAGTATATGATGTTTGTTCTGAGGCGGATGGGGTTCCCCCCCGTTATTTTTACAATGGATAGCGGTGCTGTATGCTGCTCCGACGGCTATGGTACGAGTGGGCGGGTTGACATTGGATCCTATCATCATAAAGAGGGGCACGCGTCAGGGATGCCCGTTATCGCCACTCCTGTTTGCTATAATATTAGAGGCACTGGCTTGCGCTATACGGCAGAGGCACAGGGAAACGGCATTACATTTTGCACACCGCCCTGTGGCCATATCATTATACCCGGACGACATGGTGCTTT
Organism: Triturus cristatus; assembly: GCF_964204655.1. NCBI lineage: Eukaryota > Metazoa > Chordata > Amphibia > Caudata > Salamandridae > Triturus > Triturus cristatus. Next base: position 783,028,446 of record NC_140592.1, read on the forward strand.
TTGTACGTGACCCATCTCACTTTCTGGCACAGTTGCTACGAGAATATGTACGCTTTGGTCACCTGTCAGGGTTCCTTGTAAATTGGGATAAATCCATAATTATTCCGTTGATGGAATCCACTAGACGTCCAGATGTGGAATTCCCGTTGATTTGGTCCACGGACCCGGTTAAATACCTTGGAGTGTGGATCCATCGTGATCCAAGTGTAGTGATACGGGAAAATTATGTGAGAGCGTATTCTAGGTTAGAACAGGTGGACGTGTGGGTCTCATTACCGATGTCTCTTGCGGACCGCATTGCCTTGATTAAAATGGTGGTGTTGCCGCGGTTCCTATACTTATTCGTAAACATCCCGGTGGTGCTGACGATGGGTTTCTTTCAGAACATTCGTAGAACTCCGATACGACAGGTGCGCGCGTGAATTGGGCGACGCTAACTAACGGGTATGACCGGGGAGGCTTTGGAGCGCCGGATTTTTAGGTCTACTATCTCAGTGCGCAGGCGAAATACATCTACTATTGGATGAGACCGCATGCGTACACTCCACACGTGGCTGTGGAGGAGGGAGACACACACCTGGTTCCGCAGCATAGTACAATTACACATCGGACGCGTGGAACCCCGAAAACCGAGATTAATGCTGTGGACACCATAGCGGCATGGCAGGCAATAGGGCGGTTGGCGCGGAAGCTACCGGTAAATGCTCCAGCTACGTATATTGAATATCATGCGGCGCTGTCGGTTACTCATGAGATGCCATCGATGCGTCTGCTTAAGGAGGCAGGTTTCCAGCGAATGCAGGACATATACCAGGATGGGTCATGTGTCACCATAGATTCTCTTCAGTACATTAGAAATCAGTCACTACTATTTACATTTGCAATGCATAGGTTGCGCCAGGCGATCAGGGTACACTACGCCACCTACCCTAGCGAACCTCCCAAGCTGTTAACACTGCAACTTGCCCTCACCACACCCACCAACAAGAAATCGATATCCAGGCTATACAAGTCAATCAAGGGTGAAAGCAGGAATAAACCAGACAAGAGCTTGGAACGGTGGAATGCTTGTTTGCCTGTACCATTTCGGGAGAAAGATTGGAAATGTGTGTGAATTGACGGGAACACTCAGCATGAATGGAAATTTGCGCATTATACACTTTAAATATATACATCAGGTATACTATACACCGGCAAAGTTATATGGCTTCGGACTGCGTGAGACGGATTGTTGTGTGAGATGTGGGCAGGGGAATGCGGATTTTTTTGCACTTGGCGTGGGGGTGCAGCAAGGTGTACAAGTTTTGGGTAGGGGTGGTGAGAAACTTGAAGACTATGGGGGCTGTGGAACTCCAATGCACGCTGGGTGTCTGCCTGCTTTGTTTCGTGCCGCATATTAAGGGAACGAAAGGAAGATTTGTGAGATTAGCATTACTGTTAGCAGCACGTAGGGTGGCGATTACGTGGGGAGGGAGACGTAGCCTGACAGAGGAGCACTGGTTGAGGGACCTGGTGTATTGTAAGGATAATTTGGAAACATACGCAGAGGAACTACCTGCGATCTCAAGGCCCAGAAACATATGGGAACCATTACATGTATTCTTGCTGAATAGGCGGAGGCAGAGCACTAGGATGTATCTCAAATTGTTCGTAGAATCTTGGCGAGAGGGCTGGGGGGGGGGGGGGGTAAAGGACGAATAGATTGACATGCATTGCATTTCTCCAGCTGCTGGAGTAACATTTAATTAAACCACTGATGAGGGCTGGGTTTTTTTTTTTTTCTTTCCTTTTTGTGCGTTGATTAGGATATGAAGATGTAAGCACACGAGGGGGACGACTAGTGTGAACAACTGGCTGGAGGAATGCATAACAGCACTAAAATAAATCAATGTGGATCGAGAAATATTGTAATGTTTTGTATTTGTCTTTTTTTTCCTTTTTCTTTAATAAAGTTTGTAAAATTAAAAAAAAAAACTGGGGATGCGACAGGGGTTGCTCCGATGGGCTGAGGTGCTGTATATGAATCCGACGGCCTGGGTGCGACTCTGGGGGGGTGGGGGAGGGGGGTGATATCTGATAAGTTTGCCCTGTTTAGAGGAACAAGACAAGGATGCGCCCTTTGTAGCTGCTGCTTTTTGCGGCGACGATAGAACCCCTAGCAACCACGCTCAGGACAAACATGGAAGGCTATTGGATCCACAAATGTCGTCTCCCTGTATGCAGATGATATGCTGGTGTACTTCAGACACCCAGCCCAGGTGCTGCCAGCCCTCTTACTCGAACTACGGAGGTTCGGGGAGTTCTTCGGACTCAGCATTAACCCCGGAACATCATTAATATTCCCTATTGGGAAAATGGCACAAGAGACAATTGACGCATACCCTGAAGTGGGTTTGCCGTTAAAAAAAAAGGGTACGAGATAACTGGGGGTCCAAATATGGCATTCACCTATGATGTTCTTAGAGCATAATACAGGGAGGATATTAAACGGTGTGCACGCTTCTGTGGGGTTCTGAAAGTCCCTGCCTCCCTTTCTAATGAGAAAAGTGGCAATTATAAAAATGATACTACCCAGATGCCTTTATACTTTACAGCACTCTATTAAATCCCCAAATCATATTTCTCAGCACTGGATAGCTTGCTGGCAGAGTTGCTGTGTGAGAACAAACAGAAATGTGTCAAATTGGACACTCTACAACGGAAATGGGTGGACAGGGGTGGGGAGGTAGAGATTCCCCGCCTACATTTGTACTACTTGGCCGCCCAATCGCAATATGCGGTCTACTGGTTGGATGATGGTAGCAACTGGGAGAAGGCCCGGTTAGAGGGCACTTATGGCAGTGACACTCTTCCGGAGTTGCTTATGATGGGAGCTGCGGTCCCAGATGCATGCTCATACATGATTAGATATTAGATACGTGTCAAGACCATGGGGAGACATAGTCCAGAGTTATTCGGAAGGCACCCTATCTCACATGCCTTTGTGGGTCATAAAACAGCTCAAAAAAAATTGCAAAGACCATGTCCGTCCAGAGATGGAAAGATGGGGGATGCCTTACAATAGGGGATCTGTATCATAATAATACATTCATGACTCGAGAGGAGGCAGCAGTCACATTTGACCTGGGTTCGGGGCAATTCCTACAATATGGCAAGATTGCGGCGGCAGCCCGGGAGTTACTTTCCAGAGGAACACCCCCCTTACAGCTGTCCTCACCACCATAATATCACTGATGGAGGGGGGGGGGGGGGGGGGGGGGGGGGAGGCGGGTGGGGGGCTCTTCGACATGATTTCTTGGTCAGCACTTCCAGTACAGGCAAGATGGGAGGAGGTATTAGAGGAACCCATAACACAAGAGTGGGTGAAAGTACATGAAGGAGTGAAGTCAGCTCCAAAGCACGCTTTAAGTTAATCAAATATAACAGTGCACCAAGTATATCTAACTAGCCACAGGCGAAGTAAAATTTACCCGGAGCGCACAAGTGCCTGCCCCAGGTGTGGGGAAGCAACAGCATGCTTTGTGCATATGGTATGGGAATGTAAGATTTTGAGCCCTTTTTGGGAAGGGGTGTTGGGGCCTATACACCAGGCGACTGGATGGTCCATCCCCAGAATACCTTCAGCTCTATTGAATCCAAATCCTACGCCGGAGAAAAAGGGGAGTAGGAGGTCCGTGCTTTTAGGGTTGGTGATGGCAAAGAGAAGGAGAGCAATTTCGTGTCTTAGCACGATTCCTCCACCCATAAACAAATGGCTGCGTGACATGAAAGAATGGGCAACCGCTGAATTGGTGCAGATGAAACATTAGGAAAGATGATAAACCGGAAGAGGATGTGCGGGTATGGTCTGTGATGATTGTAGACATGAGAGAATCACAAGAAGGGGAGGGAGAAGAGAGGGGAGACTCCCAGCAAGCCTCGGAATAAAAACTAATGGATGATTGCGTGGTGCTGCACCCGGTTGATGGACATCGGCCCCCCCAGGTAAGAATATGGAAGTAGGGCATTGAGACACAGGCCCATGGGAGGGGGTGGGGCCGGGGTTATGGTTATAGAAGAATGGTACAGTCATTATTCTATGAAGATTACTTTAATGGTAATCCTGCAACGAAAGAACATTCATTGATATGCGTCATATGTCAACTACCACTGAAATACGCCATAAAATGTGTATGAAGACTGTTTACCATGTGAATTGGAACTAGATACACCAGGAATAATGTTATGAATATGTATAGTATGTGAAAACTATTTGGGATTAATCACTGAAATGCCAATAAAGATTGTTTTTAAAAAAAGTACTCAATGGACATGGTGGCGGTCACAACACAGCTTCAGAGTGGATTGCCCCTGGTCCCAATGTCCTAGCTGCCAAGTTTTTTTAAACTGCCAATAATTAAAAATACAGACCATTTGCGGCAGACTGCACAAATGGTGAAGGATGTCTTGCCTGGTACTTAAGTATGGTTACCATAGTGTTAATCCACAAGAACGAAAAGTTTGAAAGTGATTTCTCCTCTTACTTACCTCGAATGTGGAAATGACGAATCTTGCAAAGATATTAGCAAAGCGCACATTAATCTGGCTTCAAGCCTGGTAATAGGATCACACAGCTGGCCTTAGGAGGCTATATGAGTAAATGGAATACACCTGGACAGTGATGAAGCCTACCTTAGATCTTCTGCCCAATGCGGCCAAAGTGTTTGCTATTTTACAAAAAAAACAAATTAAGAGCCTTTGGCCATATTTTTGTTTTTTCCATCAATAATTAAACTGCTGTACAATAAAGCGATTCCCATTATGAGGGTGAACAGCCTTTTATCTGGCTCCTTTCCCCAACATAGGGACATGGGAGAGGAATGCCTACTCTCACATGTGCTTTTTGCTATTGCTGTAAAACTGTTAGCCTGTTGGATAAGACAGGATGCCTTGGATACAAGTTTAGATGGGGCAGCTCCTGGGATGAAAGAAAACCTCCATAGGCAGATGATATTTAGGAATATGTTGCCCACCCCAATCTGTCCATGTAGGCGGTTTTGGAAACTATTCTGGGCTTAGCATTAACTAGGATTTTCCCTCTATAAAGAGAGCACCCAAAGCCCCTTTTTAGATGTCCTTGTTCAAAGGGAAGTGTTTCATAAACTGTGGTATCTATGTGACCTGAAACAGGGAAGAATATTTCATGCATAACTTGTACTCAATAGGTTTTTAGATGATATTCTCACTTGCGATTGTTCCCACTCGCACTCTGGAGATGTGTATTTTTTAAAAGCTTTAGTGTTTCCCAAGTTTTTGGATCTGCTACACATTACTGGGTCTCAAAGGAAATTTTCAAAATGCCAGACACACCGATGGGTGTTTATGATGGGGGCTTAGCATAGTTGGATCTACTAAGGTACTATTGGGCATCCCACATAGTAGCAGTACATGAATGAGTATTCTGGTCTCAACAGAATATATCCAGTGGGCCATTTCATAGCAAAACCAGGACATCATAGCGGTTCAGAGGGGGCAGCGGAGCATTGTTAAGGTGATTGCTGTCAGCCACCCAGAATGTAAGTAAAAGGGTATGCCAAGTAAGCCCCACCTTAGACTCCTCTACATCACGGACCTGGTCCACCGGACCAGTCAGGTTTTATGCCAGGGAGGAACACGGCCCGGAATTTGCGACGGGTGCATAGGGTCCTTGGTAGGATTCACACCATCGAGGAGGACTCAATCCTACTCTCGCTTGACGCCTCTATGGCGTTTGATACCATGGAATGGGACTCTCTTCGCCGTTTTGGCTCGCATGGGATTTGGACCCAAACTGATACGTTGGATCAGATTACTTTATTCGCAACCCACGGCACAGGTTGTCGTTAACCATCGCTCCGCCGCTTTCACACTCCGAGGCACAAGACAGGGTTGTCCCTTGTCTGCACTACTCTTTGCCCTAGTTTTGGAACCCCTGACTGTATGGGTCCTGGGCGATCCAGAAATACGGGGGTTTAAATGGTCGCCGAGCCACGAGGACCACATCTCGCTTTACGCGAATGACATACTCTTGTCTTTGGATTCCCCAGCGGGATTACTCCATACTTCATATCTTCCATATCTTTGGAGCCCACTCAGGATATCGTATAAACTGGTCCAAGTCCCAGATGTATGCGCTATGGGGTGCCCCCCAGCTAGTCCGGCTATGAGATACCGGTGGCTCTCCGCAGTTTGTTATCTAGGCATTTTTTGTCACCCCGGACGCAGATCTCTTCTTTGAACGAAACTTGCTCGGACCCCTTCAACGTTTCAAATCGGATGCCATGCATTGGCGTTCTCTCACTCTCTCTCCTGGGGTGCACGTCCCTGTTCAAGATGCTTGCACTTCCACGTTTTCTGTATGCATTACGGAACACCCCCAACCCCGTTCCAGATTCCTATTTTTCTCAGATCGAGGATGCACTACGGGGTTTATTGTGGGAGAATCGTACGCCACGGATAGCCATGAGTAAACTCACCATGGGCTGTTATGACGGGGGCATTGGGAAGACGCGGTTACAACAGAGCGCTGTACAATACTCACAGTAAACTCAATTTGACCGGCCCCACTGCTCACACGGTCGAGACTTGACATGCCATCACTAAAAAACTGGGCTGGCATAGGCGTTTGATAAAGGAGACACCATTATGGGAACCCAACATTTTGGGACAACTTAGTAAATGCCCAGGGTTCGACAAATGGGACACTATAGGGATATCTGCGGTTGGGGATATGTGGGTGAACGGGGAAACTGGCCACGTTTGCAGAGCTTCAGACGAAATACCAGCTGGCCCAAACCGAGACCTTCAGGTACTTACAGATTAGTCATGCCGTATCGTCTGCTCTGCCACGAGACGGCCTACTCCCCGACTCCTCCCCCTTGGAGGACCGGTTGTTATTGGATCCCATGGATCACAAGGCCATTTCACTCACCTACAGGAAACTGGTCAACAACCGTGCAGATCCGATGTATAAGTGGAGGACGAGCTGGGAGAAAGAACTGGGTATGATAGAAGATGAGGATTAGCGTGACACATTGGCCTCCCCTCGTGAAGTGGCCATCCCAATGCGCATACGACTCCTACAGCTCAAGATCATTCACCGGGTCTACTTTGACGCTAAACTCCTGTTCCGGATAGGTAGACGCCCCGACCCGTCTCTAATTGCAATCAAGGAGGCACTTCATTAACATATTATGGGAATGCCCACACATCCAGGATTATTGGGCGAGGGTTGCCCATCAACGCGAGAGAGCATGCGGCAAGTCCCGGACGCTATCTCCCAGCTTCTGCCTGCTTAATTTTTGGAGGGCGATCGATCTTTTTCAGGCTGAACAGGTTTGGGCTTCAATGGAATTTGCCATCGCGAAGCGAAACATTGCACGAAACTGGGGGGTGGAGGCTGTCCCGCTCCAGGGTGCCTGGGCAAGAGATATGGATACCGCAATCATTGTGGAAAAGTCAGTCTTTAAGGGCCGCGGATGCCCCAAGAAACGGGGTCATAAATGGGGTAAATGGAATAAATACAGAGGGGATATCTGTATCTCCCCAACGGTGGAGCTGCAGAAAGAGGCATGAACGGATGGCCCAGTTGATGGCAGAAGTAGACGCTTCTCCTCCCACTGAATTAGTAGTGGGGTGGCCTCCCGGTCTCCGTCCTCTCCTGTACCAAGATCTGTATCTCTATGTATAGGGCTACGTTCTATGATCAATTGGGTTCGACATACTCTCAGCGATTTGTAATGCTCCTTGCTCATTTCACAAGTGGATGTTAAATGGAATTGTGTGCTGTGGAAGGGAATTATTTTGTGATAACATATGTCATGTGCCGATACCTGGTTGTTAAAATCAATAAAAAGTTTAATTAAAAAAAAGTAAGCCCCACCTTTCGCCTGTGTAATAACTTTGCTGGGGCTTTTTTTTTTTATTCCTCTCCAGGGATACACAGGGTGAGCTACAAGCATGGAGTCCTCTTGCCAATCTGAATGGAAAAAGAGAACAAGAGAATAATGCTGAAGAGCTAGGGTGTGTTGGAGCCTCCTGGCTCCCTTTGCCACTTTGTGCAAGCCTGGTGCTCTATCATCAGTCTTGGCTATGGCCGGAAGAAAGTGCAGAACACAGGGGGGGCATTCTAACTACATTTCAAAATGTGCTGATTGAGGATGAGAACAAGGACAATAACTACATAGCTCCAGATACACTGTAAAGAAAATATGGCATATGATGTAGCAGACCAATAGGTTATTTATGGAGAGCACAGGCCACGTTAGGGACACAGGCGTGTAGCGCCCTCCCAAGCCTGGGTACCCGCTAATGACGGCCCCACACAAGGAGCTTAGCATAACACGCCTTTATTCATCTGCGGATAACCTTGAACTCCACATTCTAAACCTGCATTCACGCCACTAAGCTCCAACACGCACGTGTCAGTTCTACAGAGTCCATCAGGAGCCAAAGGGTTTCCATCATTGTTAATTCACACAACATTACATCTCCCCCTCTGTTAAATATTTTTTTTTTTTTTACAAATATATACAATCATAGTTCTTTGATGAGTCTTTGTGGTGCTCTGATCACACGTCCTGACAGTGTCTTTGGAAATTGGAGACAGCCAGTCGAAGTGTCCATGATAGAGTTGACGATTTAGGAACAGCAGCAGTCAGGTGGTCTTCAATGGTCTTTTCAGACCCAGTCTTTACATGGACATCAGTGCCTGATGAGCATCATGACGGAATCTCGCATGATGGACTCCCCAGGACATTGGGTAATCACCATGGGTCCTTTCCTGGTCATGACATGAAAGGGCTCACCATGGAGGGGAGCCTCAGATTTTCTAGACTGAAGAACAAGCACTCTATCCTCTAGTAAAAGTAACGGCTTTTGCATGTCGACAGTTGTCTACATAGGCCTTCATATTCATTTTATGATCCAAGTCTCCTAGATAAGTTTAATCCTCAGTACTTAAACATCTGTTGGTCCATTGAGGTAACTTGGTTGTCATGGCTCTCCCGAACATCAAGGTGCAGAGCTTTCACCTGTGGTTGAGTGAGGGGTCGATCAGTAAGTTCAAAGAGTAGAATTCAATACAGGTGTCAAAGTCAAGCTTTTTCAATAAATCGCACTGAGCAGGTTTCTTGAGTAACAGACAGTGCATCTTTGTCATTTTTAAACTTCTGGTATTTCCGGTCACTGGTAAGGAGGTCAAGTGCGCTGATTTCAAGACAGATGTGTAATAATGTTTTTCAATTTTAACATTATCTTGGCAGTAAAAATTTGTCCCAACGAAATGGCAGCTGGTGTGCTCGATTTCACAATGAATTTTGTGTAGGCTTCAGCTACAGAAGGGGTACTGTAGCACTGTTGAGGCACTTGTGAGAAGTAGTTGGCAGGGTTTTAATCTTTCCCTGGACGGTGCACAATTGTGTAGTTGTATTGTAATTATAAACCCTAATGTTCAATGCGAGGAGGCATCTTGGCCTTTGTATTGTGAAAGATGGTCAACAATGCTGGAGGATAACAGGCTTTCCATATAAGAATACGTGGATATGTTCACAAGCCCACACCACTGTTAAACTTTCCTTCTCAAGCTGTGAATAAACACTCAGTTTGGGACAAACTTCTGCTTGGAAATGCCACAAAATGTCTTCGAGCAGTTCGGTGTCCACTGTGCTGTGTAAGAATTGTGCCTAACCTGATGGGGCTAGTGTCAAAACAATCTTTGAATGAAGCTTTGGATCAAAGTATACCATTTCATTAGGGTTCTCAATAGCTTGTTTGAACTTCTTAAAACTTTGCTTATGTGATCAATGAAATTAAACATTCTTTTTCGTCAAGTCTCTCAACAGAGCACTCAAGGTGGCAAAGTCTCGTATAAATCTAGAACAGTAGATGGCCATGCCAAGGAATTAACGTAACATTGAAACATCTTCTGAGAGACTGCCAGTTGACAACGCTTGCACTTTAGCTGTATTGGGTGTCATACCCCCGTCAGAAAAGATACGGCCAAAGAATTTTAGTTTTGCCTAATGGAACTCACATTTTTCAGCATTCAAAGTCAAACCTGCATCTGCAAGTAAATGACACTTGCGCAAGAGCTTTATTGTGCTCCTTCTGTGTAGCTCTGAAAACCAATCAATATAATTAAGCGCATTCATGACAGGATGTAGGATACGTAAAATGACATCCTGTAACAGCTCTACAGCTGAGAACACACCGAAACTTCGTCTTTTGTATCGGAACAGAACAATATATGTAGAAAAGGGTTGTAATGTACCTGCAGCTCTCCTAAAGTTTCAACTGATGATATTCTTTAATCAAATCAAGGCAAGAACAGACCTTCGCATCATTCAGTTGTGTTACGTCATAGATGTGTGTAAATAGATGTCATTCTTGTTCAATTGTCTTGTTTGCTTGGTGCATATCAACGCATATGTGTAGAGCTCCTTCACTGGCCTTTTTGGGCACTACCACCATGGTAGAAACTAAGGGAGCTAGATCAGTGGCACGTTCAATGATATCGTGTTTGATCAATGATTCAAGTTCTTTTTCAACAGCTTCCTTTAAATGAAATGCAGTCTGTCTTTGTGCAATAGGAAAAACGTAATCATTAATGTGTAATTGTACTTTTAGTCTTGAGTTTCTCACCCATGAAACACTGAAGAGAACTTACTATTTCGTGATGAGCATTCATGTTATAGTTCACGGATATCTGTCCCATATCAGCAACTGTGATGAAACTGAGTAAACAGGCACTTGATGCCATACCTTGGTGTAAATGAATGGGTGCTTGTACCTTTGTTTTCTTGTGTTTCATCGTTGCTGCAAATGAACCCGGATTTTTTAATGGCGTCGGTGCAGCCCAGGTGTACACTTTAGTTTTTGATGGCGCAAGTCGTGGCAATGGAGATAGTTCACTGTATTTCTCCTCAGGCATTAGGTTTATTGACACACCCCTCAGATAATAAAAAGGTATTGAGCAATTGTTTACTTTAAGTGTAATCTTCAGACAATGTCTGAATGACTTTGGTACATTTTCATGTTGACTTTTCTATGACCTGTATTTTTCTTCCTGAGCGGTCAGTCCAACATGCTTACATTTTACTGAGGTAAACATCGCCATTGTACAACCATGGTCTTCACTATGTCAATACTGAAGAACTTTTTGACGATGATTTAGATGACGATCGATTTCATTTGGTGTCGATTTGCCTCAATTGGTGTGATCGCTTGGCCTTGTGGGCGTGCAAAAATCGCTTAAGTGTTCGGTTGGTCATTTTGTTTTCGCACTGTGATGCACTTATTTTTCTTTGCCTTGCAAATTGTTACAAAATGGTTCTCCTTCCCACAGCCTTTGCGAACCTGTCCAATGGTGGGACATTTACCTTCGTGTGGGACTGAAAATCCGCACCTGAAGCACAACTACTTCTTCTGTGGAGACATCACTCGAGTCCCTCTGCTTTGTGCTTTGGCTTACTTTTCACCCTCACAACTGAGCCACTCTGGGCACCTTGGACCTCCATGTAAGCAGCTTGTTGATCGGCTTGCTCTTCAGCTTGGTAAGCCATGAGAACGCACTCCCAACTAAGAGTTTCATAGTATTCATCGTCTGAATGAATCGGACAGGCATGCGTCAATAACTGAGGCGTATAGCTTTCTCATCATTAAACGTACAGTGTTTAGTGTATCCAGTCTCGTAACAAATGTGTTGATGGTTTCACCAACTTTTTCATTGTTGACTGAAAATGTCCCTTTTGTAATTTACATTTAGCATTAAATTCAACTTGAGATTCAAGGATGCTTGGACGGTATGTAATTTTATCAACTCAATGAATTTTCTTTGTAACTCCTTTTACACTTTCACCAATTAGATTTTTAAGATATTAGATAATTTCTTGCTGTTTCTTTTAATGCAACAATTAAATAATCAATTGTCTCTATCCAAGCAGTCCATCTGTCGCCAATATTCAGCTTTTTGGCAGTATCGAATGGTGGTTTAAGGAATGCAGAAGCAACAATACCGTTGGTGGAACTTCCGGATGTAGAAAGTAGTGTTCTTTCCGACGCTGCTTGGTGATCTTGTTTATGTAAATTATCTGAGTCCTTAGGGCGTGCTGGCTTTGGGTCATCCTTGATAATTACAGGAAACGTGGACTCTTTCTTGCTTTGGGAAAACAACCTTTCACTCTTCCGATCACCGCTCTCCGAGCTTCGAAGACCTACCTCTGGAGTTGCTCTCGGCAGCTGTGGTGATGTGTCACTTCAGGTATAGACTGCTCCGTAAACAACTCCGGGCACTTCTTCTGGGGCAACTTCCCCCAACGCTGTGGAATGAGGACTCTTTACTCAGTTCTGGTAAGCAGATGGGTGTTTCTTGTATTTGATTCTCTGCTTCTAGGCTTCTCTTTATACTGTCTTACACCTAGTTGATCTCTGCCTTGCAGTGCTCTGATTGCAGCGCTATTTTGCAATTGGCTGTCGCCATTTGCTGCGTTTTTCAAAAACATGTTTTTATCTGCTTTTAGTGTTATTGCTCTGTATGATGTACAGCACGTTGAGTAGTAGCGCGCTACCTCTCTCTATGGTCTTCCCAGCAGGTTCTTGGCCAATGATGTGTAGACTTTTCAGTGAAGCTTTCGTTATATTACACAGGCTGGAGTTGAGCTTTGACTCCACATACGCGAGGCGTTGATTCTGTACTTCGACGGAGACGCATGTGGCACACACAAGCAGTTTGCTAGACCGCGGCAAACTCTGGGAGAGCACTGTCGATCTTCAGGGTCACTTATCCCTTATCTCGTCACCAGTTGTAGCACCCTTTCCAGCCTGGGTACCCAGTAATGACTATCCCACACAAGGAACTTAGGATAACACGTCTTTATTCGCCTGTGGGTAACCGCAAACATTTTAAACCTGCATTCACTTCACTTAAACTCTTGCGTCACAGTTCTGAGGAGTCCATCAGGAGCCAAAGGGGCTCTGTCATTTCTAGCTCACATGAGTCTACAGGGCGTAGCTTAGTCAGTATGACTGCAAGGGTGTTAGCATCAGATTTTCCAACAATCAAGCTGGCATATCATAAAATATTATACGAGTAGTAGGGAATGAGGGGGAACATAAGAGGCAGGAGACAGGGAGAGGAGTGCGAATTGTTAAGGGTATTTAAAACACAATATTTAGCAAAATAAGCAAACTTTTAAAGACCCTCAAAACAGATTAGAGAGAGAAAGCGCATTTGTGTGTGTTGCTGTCTGCGTGTGTACATATAAAATGCCTGGGGAAATCCTGCAGATACCTCACCATACCGAAATAAAAGCACCTGTACACAACTACTTACTAGATAATTCATTTGTTAGGGGGTGTGACACCCGAGGCACCCTCCTGAAGCAATGCTCCTGGTTAGGGATCCTGAACCAAACCTGAATAACCCATGAATAGTAAATTAATCTAATCCACGGTTATTCAAATTTTTGGTTTTGTTAGTTTACTTTTGTTGCACCTACCAAAACTAACTTTGATTTTGGGACTCACAAAGCAGAGAACAATTTCTTCTTATCAACCCAATATAAAACAGCTTGTACAGTACTGCCAGATTTCGTGTTTGAACCCAGGGCTTTCTCGCTACAAGTTATTATTGTATGTGTTAGTGTGCATCAGGCAAACAGAATTCCATCTGGATGGCTGGGGCAATTGACAATATGGATTTAATACTCAAACTGACAGACTGCAAGGGAGGCTTGACAACCCTGCAAGCACGTCGCTTACTAGTATGAATAATCTGGCAGGAGATGAAATTATGGAATAATCGTCTCCATTCTACTGCAGTTATTTTCAGTTGTTTAAAAAAAAAAAATCTTTCTTGAGCCCACAAGAAGGTGCCTAACATTTGCGGTCTCTGTGCTCCCCGATTAGCTGCATTAAGCCAAACAATCTGTTTTAAAAGTGGATTCCGTACATTTATCTTTATGAATTGGTTTTAATTGAATTCACATTACAGAGAAGAAAAGAAGAAGGAATTGTATGAAATGTGGAATCAAACATTGAGGAGAATATTTATGCGCAAGGTTGATAGCCATGGAGTCCAGCATAGAAAACAGTAAGGCAGAAGAAAGGTGGTGATCAGATCTATTCAAGGAGACAAGAAAATCATGTCACAGGAATTACGTTACACCTCTACACATGTTGACACTGCCAACTATATATTCCCAATTTTCTAGACATACAGCTGCATCTTATCACCATAATTCATCATGGTGGATTTTCATCTGTGTAAAGTTAGTTTTCCTATCAAGGATTCATGTGCAATCAATGGGCTTGATCTTTTTACTTTTTTTTATACCATCTTTAATTCAGAATGAGTGACTTTAGAATAGGTGCCCTACAACTTGCCACATGCAATGAAAGAGACCGGTCATTTGATGGATTGAGGAAGACTCTTTGCCAATCTCAGTTTTGTTACTGAGAGGTCCCTCACCAGCCAGTCCAATCAAGGAGGCCATGGCTATCTAGGTGTTGGTAGACTTTTACAGTCTGCTTTATTTGGAGGACAACGTATATCTAGGAAAGGCCATTTTCCTCTTTCCAATTGTTATCTGGTGCAAAAGAAACTATACAACACATCCTGCAATTTAAGACTTCCAAATAACAAATCTGATAGCACTGATGAAGTTTCTATAGAATTATATCTTTGTAAAGTTTTCTGGGTAGTCTAGTTAGAAATACAAAATATACCGGACTGGGGGGCGTGGCCACCAACATGGCCGACAGACTTGTCTCTGCAGAGCTCTGGCCGGAGCAATGAATCTGTGCTAAATCCTGCTGCCTGACACCTCCCAAAAGGTACGGAGACTGCACAATGAGAATATAACACACGCTGAAGTTGAGAACACCCTTTTGGCTCGACGCACGGAGACGAGACATCTAAGATTGGGAGAGGGCCCAAGTGACGGCGGATCCCTGTGGCCGGACGAGGCAACGACGTGGCTGGAGAAAATCACCACCTCCTTCCCGCCCAACGTTCAGAGGAAAGAAGAAACCTGCCGGTGGCTCCCAAGGATACCCATGGAAAGGTGTGCAGGACCAGGAAAGACGAGCGACTCCCTCCGAGTGGGTGATGGTGAGTGGAAGGCCGTGTGCGGCAGCGTGGAAGAGGCCGCGCTCGCAGAGGCTGCGTTGGGCCTGGGCAGTGAAGCTGCGGAGATCGGGCATCCTGGCCACACCATGGGGCGACGCAGGAGGAAGCCACCGCTCCAGCCGACAGACAGTCCATGAGACCAGGACCCCTGACCCTCTCCCGCCTCCCCTCGACACTAGATCCAGGCCAAAGGAAAGGAACAACCCAGGCCCTGTGAGGAGGGGGCAGTGAGGGAGCAACGAGAAATGGAGTGCAATTAAGGCCGCATGGCTGGAGGGAGTGAAAGTGATTAGACCGCAGGAAGGAGCAGGCCGGGGCCACCCCCTACCCCCTAGCACAGTGTGGGCCAAACGCAGCAGCAGAGACCGAGCAACACAGATTACTTAGCAGACGGGGGGTGGGGGGGGGGGGGGGGGGAAGAAGAAACTAGAGGTTTGCATGCAGTGGCAAACCCAAAGGAGAGAGAATCTGTCAGGCGCAGGAGGGGCTGAGTCGAGGCACACCAGGCAAGAAGGAATACAAGAGGACCAGCAGAAAATGGGGCCAACGCCAAGACGTAGCCCAGGACTTGGAGGAAGACACAAGGAAAGGAGCGCAAGCAGGGCCGCATAGCCGGAGAGAAGAGCAGCGACCAGACCGCAACAAGGAGAGGAATGACGCGAAGCCCCCACTAGACCCAAAGGCCCACATACATCCCTCCCGACCCCCTCCACAGCTCAACGCGGATCGGAGGTAACGGGTGGGACCACGCCGCAGAGACTACCCAGCTGGGGGAGGGAGACAGAAGGGCTACCCGCAAGATCCGCCAGAGAGGGGTGAGCACTCAACCAGGCACTGGCAGAAACAGGCCGAGACCCATCAGGCAGGAAGAAATACAAGAGCGCAGGCAGGGAATACGGCTGAGAGGGGCCAGATACCCAAGGCGCTATGAAACAGTCCAGAAACTACCACACTAGCCGGAAGAGAGGAGAAATCCAGGGACGAGAGGCAGACATTGCACACTAACCCAAGAGCAGGAAACACCTAACCCCCTGTGGCAAGAGGACTGGAGGGAAGAAGAGAGGCCGAAGATTAATACCACACTGTGCAGCCTGGACACAAAGGGATGGATTCAGACCAACATAGGCCCCTAACGATCCCCAAAAGACACATCACCAAAACAGAGGAGGGAAAGATACCCAGTAATTCAAAATAACACAAAACAATGCAAGGGAAAAATCATCCCCCATGCAGCCAGCGTTGGGAAAAGACAAGGAGCCCAACTACCCACGGATTGCTATACAAAGCCGGTCACTCCCCCTGAAACGGCGCAACCCCCATTAACAACCAGGGCCTTGCTGCTCCAGGCCATAAAGGCTTCAAGAGAGATACTGGAAACCAAAATAGGGGAGGTAGAATCTGAAGTAACACTGTTGCGCCAAGATCTGTGAAATGTATCTGAAAAAGTGACCACACCTGAAAAACTTATCACGGAAACTGAAGAGGCACTAAAGGAGATACAACCAGGAATGACAAAGCTACAGGAGGCCAGCATGAGCACGCTCTGGTGCACTGAAGATGCAGAAAATAGGGCCCGAAGGAACAAGGTCAGATTTGTGGCCTTTTCCTGAAAGGGTGAAACAAGCAAATGTGTCAAACCTCCTGTCCAGATGGCTGAAAAACATCACAGAAGAAAAAATCTCCACCTGCTTCGTGATCGAAAGGGCGCACAGAGCATTGAGTGCACGACCCCCTCCAGGCACACCACTGAGACCATTAATAGCGAGGTTCTTCAACTTCCTGGATAGGGATACGATTCTGAGGGAAGCAAGAAGACTGGGAGAAGTGTGACATGACAATTCAAAAATAATGATCTTCCAGAACTATAGTCCAGAGGTGCAACGTCAAAGGCGGACCTTCGACGCAGTG
Organism: Triturus cristatus; assembly: GCF_964204655.1. NCBI lineage: Eukaryota > Metazoa > Chordata > Amphibia > Caudata > Salamandridae > Triturus > Triturus cristatus. Next base: position 783,045,499 of record NC_140592.1, read on the forward strand.
AAGGCCAAGTTTAGAGCCCACAACACACAGTAGTTTAATGTTTCCTTCAAATCTCAAAGTAATCTTCATGGGTAAGACGTACTTTTTCCAACCTCCAGAGCAGGCCTGGAAGTGGGTGGAGGAAAGGCCAGTCATCCATCCCCCTGGTGAAAAACAAACTTGATCACGTCCGCCAAACAACGCATGTCAGAGCATCCGGAAAGGCATCACGCAAGCGCAAATTCGAACACCGGAGAAGCCAGGCCAAAGGGGGCACCCCAATCCTCTGAGAGAAACGAAGAGATCTGGCAGTGACCCCAGGAAAAGAGGGACACCCCACACATCACAGACACCCAAAGGAACAGATGACTGCAGCATACGAATCAGAAAATCAAGACTCCTCTTTGGACAACAAAATCACACACCCGTTGGTTGCTGAAATAAGAAATATGGAGCCAACTCAGACCCGGAACATTCAGCACCACAGGAGGAAATTACAGACCTGCCAAAGTCAGGAGAATAGATGACAAGGTCGCTCCGGCAGAAAAGGCTGGAGATCGGCACTATGAGACGACGTACCTGTCGTCCCCCACTTGGCACCGACGCCTCGAGTTCTCAAGAGGCACCGAAGAGATTTTTTTTTACAAAATAGACTGTTTTAATTGCAGGCTGTAAGAGTTTGAACTCGTAGCATAAAAGTGGTTTTACGGGGGGGGGGGGCGGGTGGCAGAAGGGGGACAACAGTTTGGGGGGGGGGGGGTCAGGTGATGTGGGAAGGAGTTTGGGACATAAGGTCCAACAAGTTAGAAAGCAGTTTTATTGCACAGCCCTGGTGAGACCATGGCATAGGCCTCGAAAGAAATATTCCCAGTACATGGCACGCATGCGGACGGGGAAAACAAACGTTAAACTCCACCCATGCCGGTCTCCATAGATAGTCCAACTGCCACATGCTTGACGTGGAATGTGAATGGCCTTGGAGATCGAATAAAAAGGGGACTGGTGCGGGACTGGTGCTATGCTATATCAGACACCTTCATCCAGATGTGGTGATGCTCCAGGAGACTCACCTACAAGGCACCAAGTGTGGATTCCTGGGGAGGGGAGCCTACAGAGTCTTGGCAGACGCAGGTTACACCACTGGATCCCGAGGGGTGGCGATTATGATAAGAAAGATGCTCTTTTGACACGACAAGCATATGGACAGACTCAGATAAAACCTATGCCAGGGTGACGGGTACCTGGGGCAGACTGACTGTCACCCGGATCTGTGCTTACGCCCCTCCGCAACTGCAGACACTACATAAAATCACAGAAACCCTCTTGAAAGCCACAGCCTCACTACATATGATAGGAGGGGACTTCAACGACCTGGTGGACGTGTCCCTAGACAGCACTGGAGACAGGTCACAGACTACCCCACTTACAGCACTGACAATTTGCAAACACAACGGGACTGGTAGATGTATGGCAGGTACAGAAATCACAGGCCAAAATACTTATACATTTTCGGGGCCCACAAGGTGTATTCAAGGCTAAACTATATCCTTATTCCAAAGGGTGAATTGAGGGAGGTCCAAGAAGGAAAGTGCTACTCACCAGTATGCATCTGGTCTTGGCATGTAGAGCTGCAGAGTTGTACTCTTTGCATAGATCGCCGTCTGGTGTTGGACTTGATGTTTGCATGTTGTTTTTGTCTTCGAAGAAGTCTTGTAGTCACGAGGTTGGTGACTCCTTCGGTCGACAGTGCGCATGGGCATCGGCTCCATCGTTAGATTGTTTTTGCCATGTAGGGTTAGATGGAGTAGTGAGAAGTAGAAAGATGTCCATGCGTAATGTATCCAAGTAAGATAATACTGGAACAGATAGAGGTATCCAGGGAGGCAGGTGGGCGCGTACAACTCTGCAGCTCTACATGCCAAGAACAAATGCATACTGGTAAGTAGCATTTTCCGTTCGAGGCATACGAGTTACAGGTTGTACACTGCATAGACTATACAGCAGTTACCTCTTAGCGGTGGCTACCTGTATCTGTTGCAGTAGTTTGGAATAGTGTTCTTAATACAGCCTGGCCCACATAAGCTTGTTGTTTTGCCTGCATATCTACACAACAGTGTTTTGTGAAGATGTGTGGTGCAGCCCAAGTTGCTGCTTTGCATATGTCATCTAGGGCAATGTTCCCCAAGAATGCCATAGAAGCCCCTAGTTTCCGTGTTGAGTGAGCTCTAGGGGGAATGGTTAACGTACGTTTGGCTTCAATGTAGCATATTTGTATGCATTTTACAATCCACTTTGCAATTCCAGTCTTGGATATAGGATTACCTTTATGAGGTGGGGAGAAAGCCACAAAAAGTTGTTTGGTCTTTCGAAAGGATTTTGATCCTTCAATGTAGTCAAGTATTGTGCTTTTCACATCTAAGGTGTGTAGAACTCTTTCTGCCACCGAGTCTGCTTGAGGCAAAAACATTGGGAGTTCAACAGACTGGTTGAGATGGAAGGCAGATACTACTTTAGATAAAAATGTTGGGTTAGTCCTAAGAACCACTTTATTATGATGGATCTGTAAAAATGGTTCTTGTATAGTTAATGCATGGAGTTCACTGACTGAGATGCGATAGCAATTAGAAAGGTTACTTTCCAAGTGAGGAACTGTAGTTGGCATTTGTGGAGAGGTTCAAAAGGCGGACCCATTAGTCTGGTAAGGACTACATTAAGGTTCCACACCGGAGAGGGCGGAGCTCTTGGTGAAATTATTCTTTTAAGTCCTTCCATAAAAGATTTAATAGAAGGAACTCGAAACAAAGACAAGTGTTGTCGGTTTTGTAAGTAGGCGGCTATAGCGGCTAGATGCAACCTAACAGATGTATACGCTAGGTTACATTGTTGTAGATGCAAGAGGTAACAGATGATGTTCTGAATGGAAGCATCTAGTGGGTTGATCTTGTTGTGCGTGCAGTAAATGACGAATCTTACATTTTGCCGCATAGCATGCCCTTGTTGTAGAACGTCTAGCTTCTTTGATAAGGTTCATACATTCTGGTGGGAGATTGAGATAGCCAAACTCTAAGATTTCAGGTGCCAGATCGCCAGTTTGAGTTGATTGGGATCTGGGTGTCTTATCTCGACATGGTTCTGAGTAAGCAGTTTGGGTGAGAGGTGTAGTGTTTGATGTGGTACTACTGATAGTTCCAATAAAGTTGTGAACCATGGTTGCCTTGCCCATGTTGGAGCAACTAGGATCATTGTAAGATAATGTTTGAGTTTCTGAACCACTAACGGAATGAGTGGGAGAGGCGGAAAAGCGTAGGCAAATTTGCCTGACCAATTCATCCATATCACATTGCCTTTGGACAATGGGTGTGGGTACCTGGATGTGAAGTTTGGGCATTTTGCATTTTAATGTGTGGCAAACAGATCTATTTCTGGGTGTCCCCACATGCAAAAGAACGGAAGAAGAATTTGAGGATGAAGTTCCCATTCGTGGATCTACTGTGCTTGACAGGCGAGCAGATCGGCAATCTGATTGTGTATGCCTGGGAGATGTTCTGCAAGGAGGTATATCTTTTGCGGAATGGCCCATCTCCATATGCTCCGAGCTAGGTGTGAGCTGCAGGGAGTGTGTTCCTCCTTGCTTTTGTATGTAATACATTGCTGTTATGTTGTCCGTATGGATCAGAACAGTCTTGCCCAGAAGGTGTAGTTGGAAAAAGATTTCAATGACAGGAAGATTGCTAACAATGCCAGGTAGTGTATGTGTTTTTTTTTTTTGTTGGGAGGTCCAGAGACCCTGGATGGTATGGGTTTGGAGATGAGCTCCCCAGTCAGTGAGCGATACGTCTGTTAGCAAGGTCTGTGGAACTGGCTCGAGAAACGACCGCCCCTTGGAAAGGTTCTGTGTGTTCCACCATTGTAGGGAACGATGTGTGCGGTCATCCACCAACACCAGATCTGTTAGTTGTCCTTGAGCCTGGTTCCACTGACGTGCCAAACACTGGTAATGGACGCATTTGTAGTCTTGCATGAGGAATAAGAAAAATGGAAGAGGCCATCATCCCTATTAATTGCATGAACACTCGTGCTGGTATCGAGTGTTGTGGCTGAAATTTTTGGACTAGCGCTTGTATAGCACTTATCCTGACTGGGTTGGGATATGCTAGGGCTGTGGAAGTGTTTATTGTAGCTCCTAGGTATTGTATTCTGGACGGTTGGAGGTGTGATTTGCCCAGATTTATGGTGAATCCCAGACTGTGAAGCAGTTGTATTGTGCTGAGCATGTCTTGAACACAGCTGTTGTGCGATTTTGCTTTTATGAGCCAGTCGTCCAGATAGGGGAAGACATGAATGCGTTTGTCTTAAATGGGCTGCAACCACTGCAAGGCACTTGGTGAAAACTCTGGGTGCCGTGGTGACCCAGAATAGTAGAACTTCGAATTGGTAGTGTTGACCATCTACCACAAACCTGAGATCTTTCCCGTGAGCGGGATGAATGGGAATGTGGAAGTAGGCGTCCTTTAGATCTAGGGTGGAGAGAAAGTTGCCTTGTTGAAGTAGTGGAAGCACTTGTAGTAAAGTGACCATGTGGAAGTGGTCCGATTGGATGTAGAAGTCGGAGGTCCAGTATTGGTCTGAGAGCCCGTCCTTTTTTCCAATTATAAAATAAAGGGAATAGATCCCTGTGCCTTGATGAGGCAAGGGAACTGGCTCGATTGCATGTTTTTGTAATAGTGCAAGAACCGGTTTGAGAAGCGTCAGGTGTTCTGATGATATTGGACGCTGTTTGGGAGGATTGTTGGGAGGGGTAGAAGTGAGTTCCAGGCGATAACCATACTGGATAATTTGTCTTACTCACTGGTCTGTTATGATGGAATTCCAGACCGGTAGGAACTTAGAGAGGCGTACCCCGACAGGAGTGGGATGATCGAGGGGAAGCGCGGGGAAGTCACGGTTTGGTGTTAGGGGAGCTGCGGGTGTTGTTACCCCTGCATCTGCCCTTGTTGCCCCTATAACCTCTTGAGTAACCTCTGGAAAAAGAGCCCTGGTTGGGACTTTTGTAGGATGAGTACGGGTGTTCTGGTGTATTTGTTTTGGAGCCTGCTCTATAAAATGAACGCCGAAAGGAGCCTCTAGTAGAGGTTGACTGTAGGGCTCCCATGGACTTGGCAGTTTTCTAAAGATGTGTCCACTGCAGGGCCAAAGAGGTGCTCATGATCAAAAGGCTGATTAAGGATACTGTTCTGCACTTCTTGTTTAAAGCCAGATATCCTGAGCCAGGCATGTCTGCGTAGTAAAACACTAGTATTTACTGCACGGGACACGGTCTGCTGCGTCAAGCGCGCATTTGATGGATGTGTTAGTGATCAGTTTGCCTTCCTGTATAAGGTCATTGGCTTTATCATTATATTGTTGCGGTAAGTGTTGAATTACTTTTCCAGCTCATCATTGTGAGCCCTGTCATACCTTGCCAAGAGGGCTTGAGTGTTGGTTATTTTCCAATAATTAGCAGCTTGATACGCCATGCATTTGCCCAATACTTAGATTCTTTGTCAGGAGGTGGAGTGTCACCTGACCCCTGAGAATTTGCCCTTTTGCGTGCATGGTCTATGACCAGGGAGTCTAAAGGAATTTCACCTTTAATGTATTTTGGGTCAGTGGGAGCTGTCTTGTATTTTTTTTTTTTTTTTTAATCAACTCTGGGGTTAAGCAGCCTAGCTCTAACCGGGTCTTTGAACACCTCCGGAGCGTGTTTAAAAAGACCTTTTAGCATTGGCAAGACATGGGATGAATTTTGTGGCTGGTCAAAGGTTTCTAGAAGGAAATCCTCTTCTACAGGGTCTGAGTGTAGTTTGACTCCATGATATGTTGCGGCCCTATTTATTAGTTGGGCAAAACAAACATTGTCATCTGGTGGAGATTGTTTTGAGGGGTAGAAATCTGGGTCATTATGTAAATCTGGATTGGTATTCTAATCATACCATAGGTCTGGATCCTGTGATGACTGGATCAGGATCCTCGGTGTGCAATGGTATTATACTATCATCATCTTTTTGCCCATCCCCATGTGCATCGTCAATATCCTCTGGTTGTAGAGAATGTGCTGGAGAAATTAGTAGGTTAGGGCTAATTGGTGGGGGTGGGGGGGGGGGGGGTGAAGGTGGTGGCAAAGTGTTAGTGGCCATGTGTATTTTCTTTAGAGGAAGCGGTGCGTGTTCTGGTTTCCTCTTTGTAGGTAGTGAAGCAACTATCTGACCAGTCCTTGGGTGAATTAAGATGGTGGTTTAACCAAAATACACCAAGTGGTTGTAACTATTATCCCAAACTTTTCCTGAGGGTATTCATTTACTATTATGCCATTGAAAATACGGAAGTGAACTCAGTTTTCAAATCGGAGCCTTGAGACAGCCCAGGGGGGCGAAACGTACGTCGGCTGCTGCTGCAGTCTTCCATGTATAAGGAAATGAAATAAAACAAGTGAAAGTACCAGATTCAAGATTCTTTGTGTATTTCTACAATAGGACATTTGTTTATGATGGGTTGAACCACGCATTGTGGAAAATCTTTGGATAATAGTTACAACCACTTGGTGTGCTTTGGTGTATTTTGGTTAAATATTGTTCTAGGCTGTCTTCAGTCCTAGTGGAAGCATACCCTGGTGGGTGGGTATTGTGACACCATGAGAGCACCCTAAAATATTGTTATTTCAAGGATATGGCTGAAGGCAATTAAATATTATTGTTAATAGATGTGCATGTCATAAGGTATACCCACAATCTTTGGAAATAAGATGGTGGTTTGCTTCGGATCCGGAAGAAAAAGTTCTTCGAAATAGATAGGCATGGAAGATTTGTCTTTGGAAACTGGTCTTGGCTGTTTAGCAACAGTGTCCGATATAGAAGCTAACCCTGGCTCAGAGACAGTCGGTGCGGATAGTTTCAGCTCCGGAGGTTTTTGCTTGGGAGGCTTAGTTATGAAAGGCTTCTCTTTAGATGGTTTCAGCTCAGAGGTCTTCGGTGTCGAGGTCTTATCTGGCTTCTTCGGTGCCGAGGTGTCTTTTAGCGGTTTTGGTGCAGAATGTTTATCTGGTGCCGACGGAGGGGGGGGACACGCGGCATCTCTGGAGACTTAGCTTTTGGCACCAAAGATGGTTATTGGGGACCAGGTGGCTGGCTTGGGTCAGAACTGGAAGCCTTTTGTTTTTCCTTTGGAGTCGGACCCAGAGGCGGGGCGCTACGGTGTGGACCGGAGGCGAAGATGTCACCGGAGCCTTAGGTATGGGTTCGGGTGGGGCGGGGGTCCCATAACTCACATCCCTTTGAGCCAGGGTGATGTCATCCAGGACCCGTTCTTCATGCTCTGGTTCCGGAAGGCTATCAGGACCTGGATGGAAGATGTCCTGAATGGAACCTGTGCCTCGGGACATCTCGTGGCGTCAAGCTCGCCGATCCCAGATGGTCTTCTTGGACTTGAAGGATAGACAAGCCTCACAGTCATCCTCTCGATGTTCTGGAGAAAGGCACAGATTACAAACGGGATGGAGGTCAGTGTGTGGGAATTTAGCACCACACTGGGGACATTACTTATAGGGAGTCCGTTCCATCGACTTCCGTCTTTACTGGCGCGGGTAGGCCCAGCGGCCTGCATCGAATTTTTTTTAAAGTTGTTGTCGAGGGTGCGCGTTAAAAGAAACGCGATCAAGACAATACTGTCGGCTAGCTGTGATTGCGCGACGAAGGGGGGGTTCGATAATGACAACGACCTGGAGCGCAGAAACTCACATCCGAACCCGATGGCGGGGAAAAAAAAAAAAACATCTAACGATGGAGCCGATGCCCATGCCCACTGTTAACTGAAGGAGGAGTCACCAACCTCGTGACTACAAGACTTCTTCAAAGTCAAAAACATCTGAGCCCAACACCAGATGGCGATCTATGCAAAGTGTACAACCTGCAGCTCACATGCCTCGAACATAGAGTACCTAGCCAGAGGACTGTCTGATCACACACCATTATGGATTAAGCTGGGGAACAGAAATCGGAGACAGCAACCACAATGGAGACTAACGGCCTAGGACCTCAAAACGAAATCATTATGCGCGGCCTACAGACTGACACTGAGCTCTTCTTTAAAGAGAACGAGGGAATGGTTAAAGGCAAGGGTCACCCTTTGGGAGGCATACAAAGCAGTGCTAAGAGATAGGGTGCAAAACCGCATAGCGTGGGAAAGGAAAAAAAGTGGAACGGATAGAGACAATAGAAAACCAACTCCTGACGCTAGAAAAGCAGAAAATCACAAGATATGACACACAGGTCACTCGGCAACTGGAGACACTTAGACAAAAGTACAGGCCGCGGACAGGAACACATAACTGATGAACAGATTGCGACAGCGTTCACCACATATTATAAAGACTTCTATAGGGATAAAACCTTAACTGACACCTCGGAGATCGTGGACTGACAAACAGAGACCCCGTCCTTAGAAGAGACAGGTAGAGAAGCGCTAGATGAGGACTTGTCCCTGCAGGAGGTGAAAGGGGCAATAATGATACTCAGCACAGGGAAAACCCCGGGACCGAATGGCCTGCCTGTGTAACTATACAAGAGATGCTCAGATGTCCTGAGTAGCCACCTGCTTACCCACCTGCTTAACCTCTTCAAAGATGCCTATGAGGACGGGATACCAGACCTCTGACTTGCCACAATTGTGACCATACATAAGGAGGGTAAGGCGAGGAACAGATGTGAGCCATATTGTCCAATCTCCCTCCTAATTTTTGAAGTGAAGGTCTTAGCGACCATCCTGGCCACAAGACTGAGAAATGTCATAACATCACTGGTCTACTGGGACCAATTGGGCTACATGCCCGGTAGGGCAACTAGGTGGTATCTTAGAAGAACACATAACTGGATAATGGGGGCTAGTAAGCAAGACACTACACATATTCCTATCACTAGAACCCGAGAAGGCATTTGTCGCAGTACACTGGCCCTTCGTGGAGGAACTCTGGTTAAATTTGGTCTTGGACCAAAATTCAGAAAATGGGTGGTTCTGCTGTACAACTCTTCTAGAGTGATGGTGAGAGTGAACAGTAAAACATCGCAGGAATTCCCAATTGGTAGAGGGACTAGACCGGGATGCCCCCTATCCCCTCTGCTGTTTGCACTAACGATAGAGACACTGACATTTCGAATCGACAACACTCCAAAATTCAGGGTTTTAGAATCACAGCAGAGTATACATGGGTAGAAAACACTCTATATGCAGATGACATCTTGCTATAAATAACCAAACCCAAAGGTTCGATCCACACTGTCTTCCAGACCATTGAAGACTACGATAGACACTCAGGCCACAAGGTACACTGGCACAAATCGTTGGTATACAGTCCCAGATCCCTGGAACACTGGCCTCCCCTAACTAGAATCGATGGTGGGAGACATCACAGACAAAGGGGCTCTAAAATCCATTCCCTCACTGAATATCAACTCCAGAACACCCAACTCTTCAAATACGCACAAATAAGACATGCATGGGTAGCGGAATCCATGAATGTAGAGAACCTCCCAGAATATGCCCCACTAGAAGGTTGCTTATTGCAAAAGTCCCTGACAAAGCAGTAGCCCTCACATAAAACGCTGAACATGCCGGAGAACCTAGGTATAATCTGAGATAAATGGGAGGAGGAAGGGGGAGAAATGGAGACCGTAGACTGGGAAGCTGTTCTAATGCACCTCAGAGGTGGCAAGCAGGGCACGATTCGGACTTATTCAATAGAAGATATTACACAGGATCTACTACGATAGGGCCAAGCGCTATAAAATAGGACGTGCCTGTAGTGAGCCACACGGCCCCTACTACACTTTGTAGCACACAACTCCCTGGGCCGGGCACGGACCAGGGAGTATAAATAAAGGGGACGTCAGAGGCACGTGACCTGGTGGCACAGTGAGACTAAGAGGTGGTTGTGTCTTATTGAAACTCCCGTGCCCGATTTAGCCCCCAGTATTCCTAGTGCCCCTTGTGGCTGACCCTGGTGTAATTATTCTCTACACCCCCACCCCCGATATCCCGTGGGGACCCCGAAGTTTACATTTGGCGACGAGGAGTGGTGTTTTCGTACCACACGCTTGCCCCTCAACACGAATCGGCGTTGAGGGTGCGCGGGACAAGTGCCGCAGCCGGGAGAAGGCGTGAGCTGACCGTGCGGTGTCATCCGCGAACTGCAACGGAGGCGGTAAGGTGGCTGGAAGGGGGCGGATGGTCCTGCATGAGTGCGGCCGGCAAGTGTCAAGATTTCGGCTGGTGCGGGCGGCCGAGCGTGGTGCAGGCCCATCCGCGAGGCGCGCGCATGCGGAGCCAGACATCGTTTCGAGGACAGGTCGCTTATGAGGATGGCAGCGCGAGCGGCGCCTGGAACAGAGCCTGACTGCAGTGGCGGGGGACGGCGCACAGTGCCATCGGCGAGGGGGGCACAAGAAGATACGCGCAGTGGTGCGATTGCCTTCACAGAGCAAAGGGAGATCTGCACAGCAACGCGCTGAGTGTGTGCAAAGACTGTCAGGGGCACAAGGCTTGTTGGAGTGGTGCAGCCTGGTGAGGTGGGTCCACTGCGGAGAGGCATTGAGGCGAGTGCACGTGTGTGCTAATGGACACCACAAGACAAGGGCAGTGTATTCTCAACATGAGCATGCCACAGGCTCAGGCGGCTGTGCAGGGTGAAGGTGCAGCAGCGAGACCGCCCAGTTCCCGCATGGCGGTGAAGTCACTGCCGCCATTCAGCCAGTTGGCGGACCCAACCACGGCAGCACCCGGGTGGCAAAAAAGGGATTGGCCAACTGGAAAATTACTTTGTGGCCAACAGGGAAACTGACAATGCAGTGAAGCACTCAACCAAGCTGCTCATGGGTGGAGATTAACTCTACGACCTATTCCAGGAACTGCCGGACACGAGGGATGGAAACGACTATGACAAGGCCGTGAGGGCGTTGGATCGGCACTTCGACCCACAGGTTAACCCAGACTTTGAACACTTCAAATTGCGCCAGGCCAAGCAGAGGGAGGTTGAGTCGATAAGACATGTTCTTCACGCATTTGAGGAAGTTGGCAAGCTCCTGCGTGGGAACTGACCGACTATTTGAAACTAGAGCACCGCTAATCGTGGGATGCAAATCATTGGAATTGTCCAAGCTGATACTATGACAACCGGGAATATCGTTGGATGACATCCTCATTCTTGGAAGGTCCCATGAATTGGCCGACGCGAGGGCTGGGGAGATGGAATCTTCGTTAGCGAGACGTCTCCGCACCCCACAACCGTTCAACCAGACGCCCATAAAAGGAGGCGCACGTTGAGGCCATAAAGAAGGTGCACAGTCGGGGCGGGGTCAGCGATCATCAAGGAAGGCCATGGTGCAGAATTTTGCTATGGCAAGCCACTCCCAGAAAGTATGTCCAGCACAGGGCCGGCAGTGCCTGAAAGGTAACCGTTACGGACACTTCGTGAAGGTGTGCATGGGAACAGCAGGCACAGGATCTGGACGCAACCGGAGCACAAAACATCCGCAAAACGTAAAGACTGTGCAAGAGGTGGAGGATATGGCCAGTCGGTGCCAGAAAATGCACCTCACGGAGGATGATGAAGATGACTAGGTCTTTGTGGTGTCGAATATACGTGGCGTCAACATCAGCAGGAGGCCACCGCCCGTCTGTCAGATATGGATTGGAGACAACAATGTAAAGGCTTTGATCGACACCGGCACATCTGAATATCCTCGACGCACATCAGTATGAAGCCCTGGTACCCAAAACCGACCGTGTTAACTACAAAGGCAAGATATTCACCTATGGAGGGGACGTACCCATACCTCTTCAAGGCATGATAGAGGTGGAGGTCAGGCATGGAAACCAATCAACACACACATGATTCCATGTCACATGTGATTGGGCTGGGTCTATATTGGGCTGTCACTCGGTGGAAGACTTGGGACTAGTGATGTTTGCAAGACACATCCATCAGTCGCAGGCTGAGGTAATCCTGGCTGAATTCCCGGAGCGGTTTCGAGGTTTGGCGTGCCTGAAGGGTGTTGAGGTACAACTCAACATTGATGACACCATCAAGCCCGTGGCCCTGCGGCACAGGAGAGTGCCATTTCATCTGCGTCGGGGTGGAGTTGGAGCAATTGGAAAAGGACGGAGCGATTGAGAAGGTATCTGGACCAACACCGTGGGTGTCGCCGTTGGGGATCACGCCAAAGCCCAAGCAGCCTGGAGAGATCCGCCTCTGTGTGGACATGAGACTGCCGAATAAAGCTATCCGAAGAGAAAGACACATTATGCCCACCATAGACGAAATCGTGGCCGACATCAATGGAGCACAATAGTTCTCGAAGGTGGACCTGAATGAGATATCACCAGCTGGTGTTGGCAGAGAAAAGTCTATATAACCACATTTTCAACACACGTGGGGCTCCGACGATTCATACGTCTCAGCTTTGGGGTATCCTCAGCGGCAGAGGTGTTCCAAGATGCGGTGAGGGAGGCCCTGTCAGGATTGGTGGGTGTACTAAATGTCAGTGATGACATTCTCATCTTCTCCAAATCATTGGAAGAACACCACACTCGACTCAGAGCAACGTTGAGGAGGCTAGTGGAGCAAGAACTGACCTTACATAAGGCCAAGTGCGAATTCTACGCCAATGAAGTTGACTTCTTTGGATACAAGTTCTCGGTGAAAGGCTTGCAGATTGATCCAGCCAAGGTCGAAGCTATAAGAGCGGTGGCAATACCTCAGACCCAGTCAGAAGTTTGGAGTTTTTGGGGAATGGCCAATTAGTGTGGCAGATTTATACCTCACCTCGCCACGCTCTCAGGAGCCGCTTAGAAACCTTACAAAAAAGCATGTGCGTTGGCAGTGGTCCTGTGAGGAAGCTAAGGCATTTAATGCCATCAAGAAGGCGTTGCTGCAAGGAGCCACCGCAGCATATTTAACGCCAGGATAAGCCACCAAGCTCGTGGTAGATGCCAGTCCAGTGGGCCTGGGGGCGGTACTGCTCCAGAAAGATAAGCAGGAAGAATGGGTGCCCATCGCATACGCCAGTCGGGCGTTGACTGCGGTAGAAAGCAGGTACGCTCAAATTGAACGGGAGGCGTTAGCCATTCGTTGGGCTTGTCAGCACTTCGATATTTACCTGTGTGGACATAACGTCACCATGGTCACGGACCACAAGCCTTTGGTGTCGTTGTTTGAGGGCACCGCTAGGGCGGACCGCCACGGATCGAATGATGGGCGATGCAAATCCAACACTACAAGTTTGAGGTGGTATATCGTCCAGGGGTTAACAACCCGGCCGATTATTTGTCAAGACATCTGCTGGCAATCGGCCCAGAGATCCGGGGCGAAGTCGATGCAGGAACTGAATAGTTTGTGAAACAAGTGGTGGAAGATGCCTGCCCGTGAGCACTGTCGGTGGAGGCGATCCAGGGAGTGACCAAGGAGGATGGGTGTTTGCAAGCCGTGACACAAGCGTTACGCAACCATCAGTGGAAGCTATTCCTGCAGGGCTGAGCGGGCTAACGGAAGCAGAGAAAGAGTACCGACAAGGGCTGTGGAGGTGCCGCGAAGAACTGAGTGAAGGATGTGAGGGTGTCCTACTCCGTGGTGCGAAGATGGCGATTACTGCTAAGCTGTGGAAAAGGACGGTGGAACTTACCCACCAAGGCGTTGAGTAGACCAAGGCACGACTGAGGGCAAAAGTGTGGTTTCCTGGCATGGATCGCATGGTGGAAGAAAACGTTCGAGGATGCCATGCGTGTCTGATCACCGGGGCTGAAGCTCCCACCCATGCCGGTCATCACTGAGGCTCCCAGCATGACAACGTGTAACATCATAAGTCTATATTTTGGCAGTTTTCCAGACGAAAGACACAGTGGTGATGGACAGTCATTCCAAGTTTCCAGTGGTGGCATCAACCGCATTTGAGAGTGTCAAACCAATACTGGAGAAGACGTTCACACTTCTTGGAATGCCCGCAGAAATACGAACCGACAAGGGTCCTTCATTCCAAGGGCAGGAGTTCTGTGAATACATGATCCTGAACAACACACAACACCGAACAATAACCCCACAGTGGCCGCAAGCCAATGGGGATGTGGAAAGGTTCACGAGAACTCAACAAAGCACTGAGAATTGGAGTGTACCAGTCCGAAGAACTTGAAGGGTGTCTACACCATTTTCTGCGAGCCTATCGCCAAACTCCACACTGCACCACCTGATGTCAACCTAGTGATCTCCTAATGCAGCAAGCCGTAAGGGATATAATACCCACCAGTGAAGAATGGTCGCCTGCTGAAATGGACCAGATTCGGACTAAAGCCACAAGAAAACGCACCAATGACCAGACAAGCCAGTAAAGGAGAGTCAGGCCTGCGTGGATCAGCCGAGGAAACTATGTTAAAGATCGACATCCGGGATCAAAGTTTCAAACACCGTTTGAAAGAGAGCTGTGGGAAGTGACACAAGTGAAAGGATCAATGATCACAGCCAGAAGAGGCCCTCACCAGTTAGTGCGAAATGCTATGTGGTTCAAGAAGGTTCCTGTACCGGCTGTGGGGCCGGAGGTGGAAGAGGAGAGAAACTGAAGGAAGCCGAAGCCTGCAGAATAAAGGAACTCCTGAGCAACGCGAGTCAGCATCAGGCGTGGAACTGGATGAAGAACCGAAAGCTCCTACAGTGGGTGTGAACGAGGGAACAGAAATGAGACCGGTAGATACCCTTAAGCCGGGAGGAGGACAACGGTACCAGCTAAGAAGTAACCTTCAGCCCAGCACCCGACTGAAAGACTGTGTGCTGAAGACCGCCGAACTGTGAGTGGCAGCTGGTATGCTGCGGACATTTCACCATGTTATGTTAGCTTGTTACCTTGGTTATTTGGTTTAGTTTCTTATTTTGTTCGCCCATTGGTTAGATGGGATGTAGTGAGCCACACGGCCCAGACAAGACTTTGTAGCACACAACTCCCTGGACCGGGCGTGGACCAGGGTGTATAAATAAAGGTAATGTCAGGGGCACATGACACCAAGAGGTGGTCATGTCTTATTGAAACTGTTGTGCCCGATTTAGCCCCCAGTATTCCTAGTGCCTGCTTGGGGCTAACCCTGGTGTAGTTACTCTCCCCCCCACCCCTGATATCCCATGGGGACCCCGAAGTTTACAGTGCCGGAAACCCAAATTGCTTGAGACGCCAGGGGGAGAAGAGTGACCTTTACCATACACAATTGACCCAAGATACAGATATACTGGGACAAGATTATACGAGAATTCAGTGGGATTCTCCAGGTTTCCCTTACCCTAGACCCAAAATTCCTCCTATAAGGAACAAAGTGAAGTAGACATACAGAGACCACAACTACTGTTTAGTGCTTTGGGATTAGTGGTGGAGAAGAGAGCTTTAGTACGACATTGGGGAGCACAAGACACACCAACACTAAAGGAATGGAAAATAGGGATGGACCAATGTATGGCAGCGGAAAGGGTGACGTATAAAAGTAGAGGATGCCCAGGCAAGTTTTGAAAGGTATGGGGAAACTGGATGCAACACTATGGACTGGATTTCATTGACGCACCCACCCAAGCTGTAAATGGGAATGCGACAGTCACAATGGATGGAAAGGGAGAGAAAGAGGGGACCAACTTAGCAAGAGGGTGGGAAAAGGAGCAAACGATTGTAAGGAATACTGAAGAATGTGCATGTAAAGGGAATGAACTGAGAACTTTAATAGACACATGTCTACGACTTGTGCAATTGTTGGGTTGTGACCGAAAGAAACTCAATTAAAATATTGTATTAAAAATATATACCCGACTGAGAGACTCATGCAAATAAAACTAGGTTTGTGAAACAAAGTTCATTATACAAGTCTATTGTCTTCCCTAAGAAGGATGGGAAAATATTTTTAAAAAAGTTATAACCAACCATTTGTCACTGGGAGAAGCACTACTGTTAACAAAAAGCTGTCCTCTATTCTCTTAAATCATGCCATGCAGATAAAACTCTTATCTAGCTGATCGTACTGGATATGGACAAGGAATCTGAAGGAGTTTGATAGGTATTATTTATGTGTAGTTTGGTTGAACTGATTGATATTACATATCTTATCAAAAAACTCAATAGCTTGCTTACAGCAATTCTCTCAACTCAACTTTTATGCATTGTTGACTAAAACAGGCAGGTGAAAGTGCTGTCATTTGTCCCCTCTATTGCTTGCTCTTTTTCATGAACCACTACTGAAGGAATTCAATCAGGATATTATTTTCCTGCTTACCTTGGCTGCTAGCTGCCTTGTCATTTTGCGGTCTTTCCAGACATTATTACCATTTCTAGTTCTAAGCGTGTAACCTCTACTGAATAGATTTTATAGTGGATGGGGAATATGGTTTACAGGCTTCCTACAGCTTTTTTACTTAATTAGGTAGTATTACAGAACATATCTATGTATGATCGGACACGACCACTTGAAGAATATGAATGATGTACAATGTATGAAATGTGAAAATGGCAATAAAAATAAGTTTAAAAAAAAAAAATTACAGAACATATCTAAGCAGCTCATTTCGAAAAAATTGGTAAATGTCCCTTTGACTGTCAGTTGTCATATAAACATGGTCAAGCTGCTGTTGCTTCCACGTTTCCCATATCTTTTTCTGACACTGCTTTGTTTTTGTACCTAGACATTTCGTCTAGAGTGCAAGGGGCACGGACACGTCTTTTGGGGGAAATTAAATATTGAGACGCTGAGTGACATCAGTTGAGGCAGCAGCCAGTCTCCTTCCTATTTTACAATAATAAGTAGAGATGGAGAGGCCACCGACTGCTCTGTGTGCTCCATGGCTACTCCCCAGTGAAGACCGCTACGGAGTCCTATTGAGCAGTCAGTTTTCTCCACTCCCACCATGTGCCACTCAACACATCACTGATGCCTGCACATTTGATAGCTCTTGACATAGGAAAACTGCAGTCGGAACTACTGCTTCCACGCCCCCCTTCAGTAACAAAGGCACCTTCGTTTCAAGATGGCCAAGTATTAATTTCTATACAGATAATAGCTATACCATGCTTACCTTACACTGAATGAACACTACACCATGCAAGCATGAATGCACAGCAATGGAAGCACTCACCTGGGAAGCATCTACAAGTGAAGCTTTGGCAACTCCCTGCCCTGTGGTCCATTTTCAATACCACTGCAACAGATTCCTCGTATTAATGTGAAAGAGCCAGAACTTAAAAATAGGATTGTGACTGTACAATTTTGGCCCCTCCTGCAATACATTCGCCTGGTTGGGAACAATTGATATTTTGCAGCAGCAGTATAGCTTTCATCTTTCTGTCCAGATTGTCTTTGATTTCCATACGAGATGGAGTGTCTCTCCAATAAACTTTAGATTTGTACTCCCGCCTTATCTAGATTCTCCTCATTTTAACCCTTTCCATCATCCTGATGCGCTCCAAGGTTTTTCCCTTCTACAATTATTTACTTCATTGCCCCTTCTGGGATCCCATTTTACATTCCCCTGCCAAGTCCTAAATATACAAACCACATTAAAGCTCATATTTGATTTGACCAAAGAGACAATGAGAACAATAAGATTGTCGATTCGGCCAGAAACGCGTCAGTTGGTTACCATGCAGGTGTGAAAGACACCAAGTACACAGACACAGAATATAGAGGTTCGCTGAGAGGGGTGAACTACACTGAAAAAAATTAGTGCAATACCAGTGTCAATCAAAATAAGTAAGGTGACAGCATAGGGGTTTTAACGTTGTGTCTGCTACTTGATTCAGAAAAGAAGGAACACATGAGGCTTGTAGGTGGATTCTGCTGTTGGGAACATTGGGAAGGGCATAGCAAAAAGGGAATATGGTAAGGCTGATCAGGTAATAGTTAGCAGTCTACTGGACACAAGTACAAGAAGACAACTACAGAGTGTGACTTCTAGAGTGACAGAGTTTCTCCTCCAGGCGATCATCTCTGCATGTAGTTGCTTGACCTCTCACTCTTACATTCATACCCCAATACAGCATACAAGATTCCTGACAGGACAGAAGCGAAGGGTGTTCAACGGATCACTCAGATCTTAGTCTCGACTGGTATACCAGTCTAGACAACGTCTAGAAACTACACACCAAAATCACCAAACTAAGGTAATGACTTCAAATACCAACTCACCACGACTGTAGTGTTTATCACTTTGCTCCTATCCTTTTTTCAAACATCCAAAAACTAACATTTGCACATGTGTTTGCTAGATATTAATGCACACACTCTTTGAAGTGAAGTGTTACTTAACCAAGATGATAAAATAAGCATGTGCAAATTTACCTGAAGAGCATGTTTGCTTGCAGCATACCCAGAAGAAAGAGGTACTCCAATGAGGCCGGTTATGCTGCTCACTGTGGCAATTTTCCCTTTCTTCCTTTCAATCATGTGCTTCAGAACACATTTAGTTAGGGAAATTGTTCCCAAATAGTTAATTTGAATTAGTGCTTCATAAACATCCAAGCTGGAGTCCACAAATAGTGAACGTTGAGAGCGGCCACCATTGTTTATCAAAACATCTATCTGTAACAAAACACAAGAGAAACAGATTACTTAAATTAAGAGTTGAAAAAGTATGGCTAGCGGGAGAGAAGATAAGGAGAAATAATACAACAGATAGATAAACAAAGGAAATCGAATATTTACTTATTTACAAACAGAATTTTTTTAAATTAAAAATATGCCATATAATTTACACATAAAAAAATAATGTCCCACTACACTATATTCACGAATATCTGCAGTTGAAATAATTTTTGCACAAATGATACAGCACAAAAGTAAGCCACTTCGCTACATGCACAAGCACAGAAAGCATTCAACGTAACACTTTGTTTTAGATTTCCAATTCCATGATACAAAAATAGTTTACTACCTCTACAATTTGTCCCAATATAAACATGAAAAGAACAAGTATAGTTTCACATCAACCATTGTTCAGGAGACAGAAGGAGATTGGATTAAGAAACTCTGCTTTTCAGTGGATGACAAGCTTTTTATCTGCTCGCTCCCAGACCATCAATTTGGGCCCGTATCGCTCGGCACCCATGGAATTGTCCAAGAGAGTACCTCAGGGCTCATGTTTGAGCCCCACACTGTTTAACATCTATGTTGTTCTCCTGAAGATGCATGGGTTCACCCCTACATCCTACGCTGATGACACAGCTGCTTTCCACCTTTGACAAATTTACTCCATCTGTACAGTTGGCCTTCTCTTCTGGAATGAGAGCCATTTCCCACTGGATGAAGAGTAATTTCCTCCAGTGTAAGGTTGGTGTTAGACCTGGCACCATTGGTGTGGGTCTCCCTTCCATTTTTTGCTGTTGCCGCATGCGTTTGTGCTTGTTATAGATGCTTTGGGCACTGTGCCACTGCTGTTCAGTGCAAGTGCTCCCCATGGTAAATTGATATATGGATTAGTGACTCCATGATGGTCTTGATTGCTTTACTTGTCAGACCTTAGTACAGTGCACTGCGTGTGACCAGGGATTGTAACCAATGCTGCTGGTGGGCTTGCAGCACGGATAGTGCCACCCACCGGAGTAGCTTGTAAAGTGTGTCTCAGGTCTGCCATTGCAGAGCCTGTGTGCAGTCCGGTACTGCCATGCTGACAGTGCAAGTGCACCCACTTGCCAGTCCCTAAACCTTCCCTTTTATATACATTATTCACCCCTATGGTAGACCCAAGGGCAGGGTGCATTGTAGGTAAAAGGTAGGACAAAATGGTGTGTGGCATGTCCTAATAGCGAATTACAGCCATTTTCGTTTTTCACTATTGCAAGGCTACCTGTTCTCCATAGGTCAGAATGGGCAGTTTGGTTATTACATTTTATAATCCTAACGGACTCAGAACATGGTATGAATGAGAGTTTAGTATGCCTGAACTCAGAATGATAAAATACATCTTTTAGTGAAGTTGGTTTTAACATTCTGGGTTTGAAAAAGCCACTTTTAGAAAGTAGGAATTTTCTTATCTAACCATCCAAACCTGCCTCTGCTAGGTTGTGTATTCCTTGTCTGGAGTTTGAGTGACAGGGCTGGGGAATTCCAGGAGACAGGGTGAGGTGGCCCAGTGGTGAATAGAGAGATCTGCATCTAGATGGGTGGGAGGAGTAGCACCTGGGACCTGAATAGGGCTGTGCCTTCCCTCCACAATGCTGGCTCGACCTCCTGTGGTGTGTCTGATATCCCTGCCCTGCACTGTAAAAGGAAAGAAGGAGACATGGCAACAAAGTGCTCCAGGACTGACCAGAACTGGTTTGGATTAGGCAAAGGCCTATCTGCCTTCAGAGAACAAAGGGAAAAGGAGTATAAATATTGGGACCCAGACCCAAGAACTTTAGATCACTTCTGGGAACCAAGACGAACCTTTGCTGAGGAGAAGAACCAAGAAGCTGAAGGAGGAGACTGCCTCTGTGCTGTGTGTTTGGGGGGTGGCCTGCAGTGGTTTCTTCATTGCCAAAGAGAGGAAAAAAGGACTGAGTGTGCTTTCTATCAACTTGAAGAAGACTCTCCAAGGGCTTGAACTAGAGCTTGCCTCCTGCCTGAAGTCTCAGGGATACAAGACTTCACCAACCAGCTCTCCCCTGAATTCCCTTGCTGGGAACTGAAGTGCCTGCTGTTGTGCTGGGCCTTCTGAGAGATTGCGTGTTGCTGGGAGCTGGAAGCGCAACGCAACAACGAGAAGCGTGTCGCCGCCGCTGTCATCTCATTGCCGAGGAAGTGAGCCGCCGCGGTCATCATCGCATCGCCGAAGCTGCGCATCACCGGAGAAGCAGGACGCTGCCACAGATGTCATCGTCGCATCACCGGAGAAGTGCGTCGCAGGGCCCGTCGCGGCTCCAAAGATCATCAAGTCGCCGCATGGCCGTGTCGCATCACACCGTTGTCGCATCGCAACCAAGACGCCATTTTGTTGCATCGCACCGGAGAAGATTATCGCATCGAAGTGCCAGCGTGTCGCATCGCACCAGAGAGCAGTAAGAAACCGACGCATCAACTCCCCACACAGTAAGGAAGCGAGCATCAACTTCCCTGCGCAGCAGTAAGGAACCGAGGCATCCACTCCCCTGCAACCCTTTTGTTTTCTTTGCACTACGCATCTAAGGTACATTGAGAGTAAAGTGTTGCATTTACAACGAGAGAACTGAGCTATTTTAGAACATTTAAGAGACTATTTTTGAGTACAGTATTGTGGATTTTTGTCGTCTGGTCTTGTGTTAAGTCTAGATAAAAATACTCATTTTTATAATACAACCTGTGTGGTGTCCATTTGTAGTGTTGTCACTGTAATACTGTATGGGTTCACAAATGCTTTACACACTGCCTCTGAGATAAGCCTGCCTGCTTGCGCCAAGCTACCAAGGAGGTGAGCAGGGATTATTTTAGGAGTGTTGCTCCTTACCCTGACTAGACACAAGGGTCCCTATTTGCCACAGGTACCTACCTATGCCAACTAGAGACCCCCAAATCAAACAGTTGGGAAAACGGAGATTTTGCTCTTCGGAGAGGCCCCCTTATTATGGACACCAGAATGGTGGCCGGCCGACTTGGGCGTCCCTCCTGGCCCCAAAGCCTCTGTTAAGAACGTAGATATCCGTCTGGATCAAGCCCTCACTCTGAAGGAGCATGCTGCACAGACTGCTGGCTCCCGTTTCCATACACTGGGCCTACTCCGGTGTGTTTCCTTTGCATCCTGACTCAACTCGGGAGACATTGGCTCAGGCGCTCATATTAGGCCGCCTGGACTACTGCAATGTTCTGCTGATTTCCGCTAATGAGACCTTGCTTAGCAGACTACAGGTAGTCCAGAATACTGTGGCGCATCTGGTCCTCAACACCCCACCCCCCACGGACTGCCTCCCGCCCTCTTCTCATGCAGCTCCATTGGCTTCCCATACGCCAACGGGTAAAATTTAAGGTCTGCTGCACCATCCACATGGCGCTTTTCAATCTTGGTCCCACCTATCTCAGAGAAATTTACACCCTACATACCTTCCAGGTCTCTCCGCTCAGGCTCCAAACATCTTCCTGAGGTTCCTCGAATCAGGAAGGCAAGATTAGGGGGGGAAGGCCTTTTCCTGTCTTTGCCCCCACTGCTGGAACGAGCTCCCCCTGCTCCTGAGACAATGCTCCGACCACCTACAATTTAGGAAGTTGCTCAAGACCACTCTTTTCTGTCTTTGAATCTGCTGTAGTAGCACTACACCCATGTTGCCCGTCCGAAGCGCAGAGATACCCCTTCGGGGGTCGATTCAGGCACTATATAAATAAACAAATAAATGGTAATGCTTACGGCTGGCTTTAAAGGAATGTTGTATAGTAATGGGAAGAATTTCGCGTAGAAGGTAGGAGAATCGATAAGCATTTGTGTGGAAGCAAAGAACAGTAGAAAAATACGGGTGTAGGTTAAAAAGTCAGGTGAAATTAGCACTTTCACGCAGTCCTGAAAATCCATGTAGGTTATTAACTGCCCTCCTCCCAGTGGGCTGCTGCCAGAGAAAAACCGCATACATTTAGTTATCTAAAAACACTTAAAGTGTCTCCAACCAGTCTAATTCGAGTTACCGGTAGCTCACAGCCTGGAGTTTATTTTTAGGTCTCGCCTAGGCAGCATTTGAACCATCTCTTCGAGCCATTCTATATTCAGGATAGGATACAAAAACAGTGGTCCAATCGGGGGGGGGGGGGGGGGGGGGCAATCACAACAACAAGAAATGATTGAATAACTTTGTTAACACGATATGAGAAAGCACAGGTGAGGGACAAATAAATGATTATTTTCAACAAATGCTTCAGACAAAAATGACGAGACAGTCCCTTCAACAATTTATTAGATTTTAGTTGAAATTAATAGAAAACAGTAATTTATGCACATCTTACATTAATACTTATAACTGATCAATAAGTGCTCAGGCTCCGATAGAGTTAAGGGGTAGTAATCGTGCTCAAGGAAGGTGCAAAAAGGAAGGGGGGGGGGGGGGGGAATTGCTTTTCTTAATTAATAAAATAAAAAATAAAATAAAAACTTTAGCTAGGCTTGTTTGACCTGATACAATGGAAGGGGCAGCGGCGAGAAGAGAAGCTGCTGTTTGGACATAAGGTCCCTCGATAATTGAATTATCAAGCTTAACTATTCGGAGCCGTTGAGCCAGTTTTTTTGCCGGTAGCCGTCAGTTTGATCTTTTGTGGAACATCTGGGGATTGATTTCCCTTAGAGTACCCTGGGATGACTCTGAAATCCAGGAGGATATCAATCACCTAAGAAGGCAGAACCCTCTGGTTTGTTTTACTGCACAGTTTCGGCATTCGTTGTCATATTTGGTTGGCGCCCACATCCAGGTTGCTCTCCCCTTTAGTCCTGATGAAGACCCACATTTGAGGCATTCAGTGGTCCCTTCTATTGTGTTGGTTCGAAACGTCGACGCCCCATTAAAACCAGCCTGGACAAAGGTTTAAAAAACAGCTGTGCTCTAGATGGGATGGAGCTAATGTCATATTTATGTATTTGACAGGCCTTTGGATGAAGAAATCTAATTAAGAAAAGCATGTACTCCATTCCTTTTTACACCTTCAAGAGCACCTTCATTGAGCACTCACTATTCCTATCCTCCAACTCTATGGGAGCTTGAGCACTTATTGATCAGTTTTAAGATTTTATGTAAGATTTGTATAAATCAGTGTTTTCTATTAATTTCCAATAACATCTAAAAAAAATTGCTGACGTGACCATATGTGTTTGTGCCTCATCATTTTCTTCTGAAGCATTTATTGCAAATAATCATTTGTTTGTCCCTCACTTGTGCTTTCTCAGTTTTAACAGTGATTCAATCATTTCTAGTCGTTGTGGTTGCTCCCCGGGTCGGCCCACTGTGTGTAGCATATATTACCCAGGTCCTCTGGGTTAAGTTTGGGTCACCCCATTGTTTATAATTTTATTCAGGATAGGAGCATGAAGCCCTGCCCACTTTCCATCCATCTTTTTAATTAGCTCCTTTTACTGTCCTTTGTAAATTGAGGCTTTTCATAGGTCATCAATAGGCTTGGTAGTCCCTCCTTAGTAACCGCCTTTCTCTTGCTGTAACCTTCCATGAGGTCTGTTCCCGTTGTGTGTTGCTCCTGCAGAAGGCCTTGATTAATGCGTTCGGTCTGACCGTTGGTCTGAGGATGGATCCCAGAGGATAAGGCCACCTAGATGTGAAAGGATTTTACAGACGTGTTCCCACAACTGGGCTGTATACTGATGACCTTGATCGGATATAATAACCTATGTAAGGCCATGAAGACGAACGATCTCCTGTATGAAGATCTTTCCTAACTCTCTTGCAGTAGGCAAGTTCCTCAAAGCAGAAAAATGTGCCCTCTAGGAAAATGAGTCCACTGTCACCGTAATTACTTTGTTTCCTGCAGACGGGGGCAAGGAAGAGAAAAAATAAAAAATAAATAAATTTAAAAAAAACAGTGGATACCGTATGACATGCTGCTTTAGGAACAGGTAGAACTTGAAGCAATCCCACATGTCTGGTGTGAGAAGTCTTAGCTTCAGCACAGGTCGGACAGGAGGACGCATATTTTGTTCTCTTCTTGTACTGATGGGCACCAAAAGAAATGAAGCACTAATTCAAGAGTATTCTTGAGGCCACAGTGGCCAGCGAAGGGAGAATCATGACATTTGCAAGGCCTCCAATTTTACTTTTTTTATTAGGGAGGAATAGCACCTTTGCCTTGTAGTAATGTTTATCTCGTTGGTTAAGCTGATAGGTCACATTATTCCAATCTTCATTGGTTAGAGATGCATAGCCCGACTGGACCCTGTCAAGCAACGATTCAACAGTCAATGAGACGTTGTGATTCTATGATGTTTTGTTGAGGAATAGTAAGACTTTCAGGACATCTGAGTGTCTGACAGATTGTTTTGAGGACCTGGCATATAGGTAATGGTGAAGCCGTATTCACTGAAAAAGTAGACCCATCGAGCTTGGCGGCTATTTTGGCACTGAATACTGCAAAGACATTGCAGATTCCTATGATCTGTTCTGATTTCAAACGGTTCTTTAGTACCCATTAGGAACAGTCTCCATTCATGACAGGCTAGCGTCAAAGCGAATAGTTCGCTTAATAACAGAGTAGTTTCTCTCTGAATCTGACAGGACATGTGACAAATTAAAAAAAAAAGGGTGTTCAAGCCCATCATCCTCTGGTCTTTGGAGTAGGACAGCTCCTCTGACCCGGTCTGATGCATCTGTTTGGACTATAAACGTCTTGGTTGCATTGGGATCGTGCAGAATAGGAAGATGAGTGAAGTCCTCTTTAAGGTCTGAAAAGCCTTTTCTGCAGCCCAAGTCCACTTGAACCTTCGTCAGAGATTTTCCTTTAACGTTTGGGAAAAGAAACTGGTTAGGTGGGCAGAGTTGTCAATAAAAGGACGATACAAGTTTGCCAACCCCAGGAAACATTGGGTTTCTTTAATGGTTGAAGGTGATGGCCAATCCAGTATAGCTTTTATCTTTTGTGGATCCATGGCAATTCCTGTCTTGTTGATTCAATAACCCAAATACTCAACTTCGGGTTGGTCAAACTAGCACTTTTCTGGTTTACAGAACAGGCTGTTCTGGCGTAGTCTTTCAAGAACTTGAGTGACATGCACATTTTGAAGATCGGTGTTTGAAAAATAGACAAGACTGTAATCCAAATACATTGCCATGGTCTGGTTTAGTAGATCTGCAAACACATTGTCCATAAATCTTTGAAAGATAAAAGGAGCATTTGTCAGTCCACAGGGAATAACCAGATATTCAAAATGGCCCAAGGGTGTACTAAATGTGGTCTTTCACTCATCTCCTTCCTTGAATCAAAGGAGATCCGCACCCCGAAGGTAGAGATTGGTAAACAACTGTGCCCTCCGATTCTAATATGTCCTTGATGAGAAGCAAGGGGTAGCGACCTCTGATAGAGACTTTGTTTAATCCTTTAAAGTCTATACATGGCCATAAATCTTTGGTCTTCTGTGGTACGAAGAAGAGAGGTGCCCCGGCAAGCGATGAAGACCATGTAATTACACCACTTTGAAGATTTTCTTCTAGGTATTGTGTGTCTTTCTCTGATTCATTGAGGGAGTACACTCTTCCAAAAGGCACTGACCTCAGGTTCAAGAGGAATGGTACAATTAAATGCTCTATGAGGAGGTAAGATCAGATTCTTTGGTTTCTGGAACACGTTCACATACATCCGATAGCAATTAGGTACCCCTTGTATGACATTGAAGGAGTTGCATACAACTTTCTTTACTATAGGCATCTCCTTTGGTGACCAGTATTCCTCAGTAGCATAACTAAACTGTTGACAAAAATGTGAGGAAGAGGAGATAGTTCTGGTTTCCCAGTTGACATAAGGATTGTGTCTGATCAGCCATGGGATTACCAAAATCATGACATGGTTAGAAGAGGCTATAAGATCAAAGGACAAGTACTCTTGATGCCTTCCGAAAGTTAACGATAACCATTTCATTTCTTTTACTGGTCTGGAGACAAGTGCGGTTCAGTCAACAGTACGCACTTGTTCAGACGTTTCTTTAAAAAACGCAGAGCATTTGTTTTTCGGTGGCCCATCCAGATAAATACCGCTGGCTCCGTAGTCTAACAAGGTTAGTACTTCCTCCTCTGTACTAGTTGGTAATCATAAGAGCATAGGTAAGAGAAAGAGAATTTGAGGTTTCTTTTGAAGAACAGATTGAAGGAATACCAGACCATCCAACCCTCGCCCTTCTTACAGAGGGCGGGATCCGGCGTTTTCCTGGCGGTTATGTGGAAGAGTAGGGCAGCTACGAATCATATGGCCAGGAGAACTACAATACAAGCATACCCATTGTTTCCTTCTATGTTCCCGTTCGGTCTCGGACAGTCGTCCTCGGGCCAGACCTATCTGCATAGGCTCTTCTCCTGTCAAAGGAGAAATTTTAGGCAGGTAAGCTTCTGTCCTGCGAATATAGAGTTGTGATGTTCTTGTATGTTGCTGGACACAAGCCTTGCGTCTCTCCAACCAGCGTTCATTGAGACGGTGTTCTAAAGACCAAGCCAAATCCATCAGACCAGTGATAGTATCAGTAAGAGACGAATGCACAAACTTGTCCTTGATTTCTTCATGAAGACCTTGGCAAAACAGAGTAGCTAGAGTGCGTTCCACCCAAGTGGTCTCAGCAGCTAGCTGTCGGAAGCAAGTTATGTAATGGAGGACATCTTGGTTACCTTGCTGGAAATCACAGAGCTTCCTCTGCTGAGGTTTCGAAGCCAGGCCTTTCAAACATTTATATGAAGGCAGTGAAAAAGGTCCTGTAGTTGGACAATCGTGGGTCTTCTGTGGCTTCCAAAGGTGTCACCAATGCCAATGCAGGACCGGACAAAGCACTGTTCAAATAACCGACTTTGGTTCTGTCTAGTTAAAACTGAACTGGGCAAAAAGCGAACAAGACTGTCAAAGCATCCATGAATTCATTCTTTCAGTTTGACTCACCAAATAAAGTGGAATGGTTGCTGAGATTGTTGGTATATCATATACCCTAGTTACAAGAACTTGACATAATGATAAATGTTCATCTCGAAATTGTTGCAGGTCCTGAGCTTGTTGCTTAACAGTCTGCACTACAGCGTGTGCTGCTTTTAAAGCGCCTTCTTGAGGAAATGTTTGGGGAACATCCATAGCATCCAGACCCATATGGGGTTTTGGGCGTTTCAATATGTCAAGTTCAGAACTTTTCTTTTCGACTCCAGTGAGCATAGAGGTTTCCCGGTTCCGGGTCTTGAAGGTTCTTGGCTGTCCGAGGTAGGGGCGACCCTTTCCAGTAGCCATGGTGCTGGTGACAATGTAACGCCAGGGTAGACAGTGCCTTCCAGAAGGAGTCTCAAAGAGGAAAGACCCCAAAGGGAAAAACACTCTGGTTGAGGTGGAGACTCCAGGAACAGAAAAAAAGACAACAGAAAACCAGGGAGCAGAAGCAGGCACGATAAAATAACCAGCAAGGAGAGGTCAGACCAGGAAACAGAAAAGGGTCCAACAGGGACAAAGGTCCAAAAGGATTTCCAAAAAAGCAACCAAAGCCGACAGGAATGAAGATGCACCAACAGGAGCGAGGACACATCAGCAGGAGCGAGGAGTGTTGCAACACAAGAAAATTAAAGATGAGGCCCCTTATATACCCATAGACCGGAAGTGATGCAACAGGAAGTGAGCAGGCACCATCTTGGATTAGGAAGTAGTGGTGAAAAGATAAGGCTGTAATCTTGGAATGGTACAAGAAAACCCTTCCCAAGGCATTCGGGGAACAAGGCTGCGGAATCAAGGGAAAAAGACATGCAGTAAATTGGCCTCCAGGCAGGAGAATGGCTATTGGAGAGTTCATCATATCGGTCTCCCAGGGGTGATGCAAGAAACTGAGGGCCCAAGCAGAGCATTGTGCAGGGAGCTTCGAATCCAAAACTGGAACCTCAGTGTACCAGAGATGCTACAGAAATAACAGAGGATTGCCGCATGGATCCGCGGCGTGCCGGAGAACAGGAGGGATGCATTTGCGGGCTGAACTGCGTCCCGTGGCGGTGCAGATTTAGGTTTGTGGGTTGCACCCTAGACACTACAAAAATGGTGGGCTGCCGCGTGGAACAATGGCGTGTCCGAGAGGAATAGGGAAGCTCCGCGGACTGAACCGCGGCCCTCGCCGGTGTAGATGGGAGTCACTGGCCACACCACAGCCCGTGGCGTAATACTACCATGCCTAGGAAAATTTATGACATTCTCATAAAAAGAGCAAACCATGAAAGCAGACAAGCACGTTATGGATGAATAAGCCCACTAGAAGGTCTACTCATCCTACCCACTGTTGAACAACTCAAATTAGTTTTGTACATAGTAGAGCACATACCACCGGCAGTGAGCGGATATCCAAAACTATTCACAGGGCTTGGGAAAGTGAAAGACTTTACAGAGCGTCTGCACATCAACCAACAGGTCAAGCTGGTAGCCAAACACCATAGAAGATTACTTTTTCACCCAGTGGCAGTCAGTAATTTGACCAAGAGGGGCAGCAGGCAGGCCAGCCACAAACACATTCCCACACACGCACACACCCATTCACTGCTCGCACTCACAAATATGCATACATACATTCATACACACACACACACACACACACACACACACACACACCAAACAAACACTTACTGGAACTGCAGGGGTGATTTCCGATGGCAGTAGGGAAGCCTCGATGGATCCTAATGATTGGCACTGCTACATCCTCTCATTGGCTGACCTAGTTATGGGTCAGCCAAAGAGAGGCGACAGCAGTTGTCACTGGTCACAGAGTGAAAAGTGGTCAGTGAGGAGGCTTACCCCACCCTACTCTGACGAGGAGTCATGATAGACACCCAGACCTGGCACTTCAGAGCTTAAAACTGAAGCGTGCATGTTTGAGGCTCCCCATTGTAATGAGGGTGGGGACCACCAAGGGCTTTGCCAGGCAAGGAGATCACACCCACAGGGCAATGACGTCTTCAGCCCGACAAAGTTCAGCTGAGGCAGCTAGGCTCCTGCACATTTATTACATGTACAGTGACTGGATGCCCGACCTGAACAAGAAGAGTGTGCGTCAGGCTGATTTGTACTCCGCCTGACACACACTTGTCGTCAGGTAAAAGGTGGAGGGGTAGGACCCTTCTGCCCTTAAGGAAGGCCTACTGCTGATTTCACCTCAGATAACGGTTGAGGAGGAACTCCAGGAGCTCCGAAAGGAGGACACCATCAAAAGGACACAAGGGCCAATGCCATGGGTGTCTCTACTAGTAATTGTACCCATACACAACACAGAAGGACAAGTTTGGCTGTGTGTGAACGTGAGAATACCCAACACTGCTATTCAATAGCGACACCCTGGTCCACACCTGTTTGACACAATCATGCTCCTTAATGGAGCTGGGATATTCTCAAAACTAGACCGCAACATAAGATACCATCAATTAGAATTCCATGAAGACTTGAGATACATGACACGATTCACCATGAACCTTAAAGTTTGTTCCTATACAAATGGCTCAGCTGTGGAGTGTCATCAGTAGCCAAGATCTCTCAAGAGCTCATAGGTGAGCCATCAGTTCAGTCGTGAAAATATACTCAACTAAAGTGACAACATCCTGATATTCGGAAATACAGAAGAGCACGGCCGAGCATTGGAACAAATATGCTAGTAAATCCAAAGAACCAACTTAACATTGAATCCAGCCAAATGTAAGTTCTACTTAAATTTTTATGGACAAAGGTCTTCACGCGATGGCATTATACCTGATCCACACAAAATCAAGGCACTAAATGAGACACCAGCCCCCAAGGACGGAGGCGATGTCAGATCATTCCAAGGGATGGCGCGCCACTGTTATTCGATAAAATCAAGGGCTAAGCGACCATCCGCAATCCCTGGAGGGAACGGACGAAGAATTTTCACAAATTTAGAATGTGAAAGAACCTTCTAAGAAATCAAAAAGGAAGTTTAGACATACTTTGACCCGCCATGGTATACAGAGCCCACCGTGGACGCAAGCCAGTGAGCCAAGGAGCCATTCTAGTACAACATCGACATGATGAAGACAGACACATTGTTTCACATGCCAGTCGCAGTCTGTCAGACATCAAATGGTCGTACTACCAAGCAGGAAAGGAAAACCTGTCTGTAGTCAAGGCATGCAAGCACTAACACATTCTTTTGTGGCTCCTCCTCGACCTCTCAGCAACCTTTGACACCGTATCCGACCACACCCTGACCGAAAAACTCCACCACATTGACATCAATGGGGACGGGCTCAGACGGATCAACTACTTGCTCACCGGAATCCAGGTGGGTCCCTTGCGCTCTGTGCCACTGGATTCAAGTTAGCCTGGCTGATGAGGGGTGAAACCCCGAAACCGGTCCCAGGAGGCTTGTTTCCGGTCCAGGGGGGACCGTACAGTTCGGGCTGGACTTTTCCCATGAGGAACAGTGTCAAGACTGACTGGCATATAGCTGGGTCCAAACTGCGGTGGCGTAGTGAGCAAAATAACAATGGATTTAAACCCAGATCTGTGACTGGGAGTGAGTGGTTGAAAACTTTCAGCACTCCATCCATCATCTTGTGTTTGCGAAGCTTCCACTGATTCAGAAATGATCACCACTCACATAATAGAAACTCAAGACTACTGCTCCATGCAGCATTAATATAACCACTGATACGTTAGGCTGGTAGGTTGTGGTTATCCTAGGACGTGTGGGCTAAAGATTGTGGTCTGACTTCATACAGGCCAATACCTACCCACTGGACATACTCATCCTGGAGAGGCTGAAAGAGCCCTCAGAGGCCTGGATCTCACAGGTATATGTTCAAGACAGCTGAAAACGAACAATATGTTTAAAAGAAGCAGGTGGATAATCAGTGGGTTCTCGGTGTCAACCACAGTTCAAGCATCAAGTAACATATCGGTGCCTCAACAAAGCACACCTCAGAATCATGCTTCCGACTACAAAAGTTTCTTAAACATGGAAATTCTCCTCTACATCGACAGTGTTACAAATTAAACTTAGACTTCTTAATGTCGCTGCTATTATCAAAGGACAGCATAGAATCTTCTGACTGAGGTAAATGGTAACCACTTTACAGGAACTCTGTGGGGTTCCTGAAGTCTATTCAAAAGAACCACAGACTAGGGGTGGGTGTAACATAACCTGGGCCTCTCAGTAAGAGGTTTGCTTCCCTTACTTGCTTTCCTCTTAGCAGATCCATCTGAAAGTCCAGGATCAACACTGCCTGAAGAGCAGCCTTTATTATATCTAGAGCTTTGATTTCTTTATGAAGAAAAGCTATGTGGGCCTTTGGGCTTCATAGCGGTTGGTCACTGTTCCGCTGTGATGGGTTTTGTTTTCACTAGTGCAACTTCCCACTCCTTTGTGCTCTGACGTTACCTAGTTATTTCATACACCCCAGCTAGAGGCTTGATAAGCATTTCTCGTTAGAATTAA
The DNA here is from genome assembly GCF_964204655.1 of Triturus cristatus. Classification (NCBI taxonomy): domain Eukaryota; kingdom Metazoa; phylum Chordata; class Amphibia; order Caudata; family Salamandridae; genus Triturus; species Triturus cristatus. The sequence continues at coordinate 783,077,597 of NC_140592.1, forward strand.
TACACCATTTGAATGCCATATCTTCATACTTTACATTTATTAGTGAGAATAGTAAATCGAGGATTACACACTTGCAGTCAACTGTCCTTGCCCCTGGGGCTCCTGGCCCAGTGATCATCTTTACGCACTGCAGTTGCTTTTGCAGAATGTGGCACTCATGCCCATATTATCTGCATTGTTGTCACAAGGCTTTCTTTCATTTCATTAATTTTCTCTGGCTATATGCCACAGCAGGTGACACAGCATGGCTTATTTATTGGGCGCATTTGCTATTCATTTCTATAAGTGTACCTGATAGGAGAATCTATGTTTTAATGGCTGAATCACTGTCCACTGCAGAGCAAGGAAAATGGAATTGTAGCAAACAAAAAAGTGATATATCATAAATAGACTACAGACAACCAAATAAGGGTTGCACAATCATTTCAAATGTGGCACGTCAGTAAAAGTAGCTTCATTAGCGGATGGCCTAAATTCACTTTAAATGGATTATGGATGTAGAGCATCACAGTCCTGCAGGTTGTTAGGATCAGGAGCACGGTAGATATCAAAGTTACTTGTTTCTGTCGTTTTAGCCCTTATCAATAATTTTGCCCATGTCTTTATACATTAAAAGAATGGTGAAGTCACGCCAACACTCCGTTCCAGACAGGGGTTGGTCACTTTGCAAATGTTTAGTAGGCCTCGATCGGGAAAGCTATACACGTTCGTTGGGGGCAACAATAAAACGGGAAAAGTACCAGACCATGATAAAGCAGAAACAAACGAATTAAATTCAGATGTTGCAAAGGGAATGAACAAGCGAGGGCGCTGCTGGCAGATAAAGAAGACCGGTCACTAACCTTAATCGGAGTGCCCAATTAGACCAGTTGCTGGTAACTGGTATTGCCATCCCATTTTGTTTGCATGAAAAATTCCTGAGTTGCTATGTCCCGTGAAACATGCGGACACTGTACCTGGTCCAAGCAGATTAAATGTTGGGTGAAACTGCATAGAAATGACAAAAAACATGCAGGAATTGGTTTGGAAATACTGACTGGTGCACGTTTTTTTCCGCTCATGCTTTGGGATATTGTTCTTGAAAACCACCTTTGCAGCCCAAAAGCAACAAACATGGCACCTGCTTAGTCAAAATGAATGCCTTCAGTAAGGCTCCCGAAGCGATGGATATACGAACAAGGGATTCCAGACAGCCAATGGGTGGGATCTCGAATTATGGAGGACTGCTCTCTGCCACGGATCGGGACCCACAGCCTCCGCTGATCTGTGGAGACAGCAAACAGCTGCCCGGTTAACTCTGAAAGCATGAGGCATGGTTTTGCTAATTTGACTGGAAATCCAACGGCGAAATTAAAACAAATAACATGAGATCAAGTACATTTAATTACTCCATTACCACCACACCCGTCGTCCTCTTCGCATCCTTTATTTACTTTGAATGCACGACTCTCACCTTTCTGAAAGCAACTACTTTGCTAACCTAGAAAGAAAAAAGAATGGTTTTGGTTACAAACCCTATCGCTGCATAAGGAAGCTCTGCACCTTTTATATCATGTTTCCCAGGCTGCTTGTTGGCAGCAATGTCTGTCTCTGTATGAAGTGTTTTCTTACTTCCTGGTGTAGCTTCGCAGTAGCGGGAGTGCAGGTTACATCTCATGGTCCCTTTGGGGTCCTATGACTTGGTTCTAGCCAGTACACAGCTAGTCTTCTGTACCAGGATTCGCCATGCCTTAAAGCAGCTCTGGTCTAGCAGCACAGGCTCTACCAATTTACATCCCCTTGGAGTGTCAAGTGCAGAGATTGCTTTGACTTAATTTTGGGAGCTGTGGCATGAGCCTCTGAGTCCCACTGGCATGCCCAGTGCTGCTCTGGCTGTTGCAGGGACTTGTGCTTTGGTTGTCCTAAGCCTGGGCTGTGTTTGTCGCCTACTCCTTGGTCTAGTTTGTTGGTACTTTTTGTGCCTGCTGTGTTGTATTTGGCATTCTCCATCCACATGGCACACTTCCCTTCGCTAGCAGCAAGAGTCTTTCTACGTTACGGTCAGTGATGCTCAGTTACCCGAGTGGCTTCTGCTTTTTTGCCCTGGTCTTTACTTATAAGCTTGGAATAGGGTTTTGTCAGGCACTGCCTGGCCTTTTGTTTCCATTTCTGACTTGCGTTCTGCTCCATGGTTGTGTGTCCCACTGGAGGCATCCTTCTTCCCCCTGTACCAGACATAGTGTTCAGTTGTGGGGGATGAGTATGTGGTGTTCTTAACCACAGCTTTTTTGCCATTTGTCCCAATGTCTGATGGGTGTCTGGCTGAATGCCAGCTTGGGTCGTTCTGGACCCTTTTTGACGGATGCAAAGCATGCTTATCTCTTGGTCTCAGGTGCCACAGCATCTTCTGCACTCTTGTGCCTACGCCCCTGTGTGGCATGTCCCACTTCCATCACTTGCCTTTTGTCTGGTCTCAGTCAGTGTTGGCTCAGTTCGGGAGTGCAGGGTCTTCTTTAACCTACAATTGGCTGCCCTTAATTTCTGCCTTGACCTGCCTGTTCTACTATGGTGTATGTGTTTAAGGGTCAGTGGTGGCTCCTGCATGCTTCCTGGTAGCGGTCTGGGGTTCGAAGGTCTTATTACAGAGGCTGACAGTTTGTTCCCTGGTGCATTTTTAGGTCTCGCCGAGCCCAGCGTATGCGCTGGCTCGGAGAGACATTTTGTAAGGGACTTTTTCAAAGTGCTACCGCTGGCATAGAGCTACAGTGCACGAGGCGCGCAAAGCAGCAATATGGGATCACCGTATCGTTCCTACGATCCTCAAGCTTGATCTTGGCCACTGTCACATACATCAATCCTTCTCATACAAACGGCCACTCTTATCTACAGGGCACAACAAGCATTGGCATAGCCAATAGGTCAGCACTTTGAAAACTTGTGCGTCATCACGATCACTTTCAGAGCGATTGCGATGACACACGCTTTCAATGCTTGTACGCTTTCAATGCTTGTTCCTTCTGAGGTTAATAATAGAGACGGCGCACTGTGGGGGATTGCCCACCTTCCTGATTTGGCGCGCGTCACCCAAGGAGACGGATGGCTTGGTGGCGGCCGTAGGGTGCCCGCCGTGCGTGCGCTAATCAAGCGCTGAATGGATGCTGCCGCCTAATTGTTGGGAACAGAGCCGCCCGCCGAGCGCCGCTGCCCTCTGCCGGGCACAGCAGGCTGGACATGGCTACCCTCATTAGCAGCCTGCTAACATTCTGTCTGCTCTCGCAGAGCAGCTGCAGGCGCTTCCGGAGCCCGCTGTCAGTCTTCAAGAGGTGGGTTTCTGATGGCGCGCCCTGCTGGTGCTGTTGTCAGTGCACGCACGATGCTCTTCCTTCCTTTCTTCGTTCGTTTCTTCCTTATCTCCACCTTGCTCTGCTCACCTCATTTCTTACACTAGTCTTGAGCTCTTCCTTTTCTTTATTTCTTTCTTCTCCGTTCTCATTCTTTCTAGCTCTTTGCTTTTACTTCTTTTTTCTTTCCTCACTTACAAAATCCCCGTTTCCTTCCAGCTTTCTTCTTCCCTGCCATCTTTCTTCTTCCCTTCCTCCTTTCTTTGGTCTCTTATTTCCTTCTCTTTCACTCTTTTCCTCTTCCTTTCTTCTCGTCTGCTTTCTCATTCTTTTATTTCTCCCACTTTCTAGCTTTTTCTCCTCTCAGCTCGCCACTTCTCTGCCTTATCCTCCCTTTCTCTTTTTGCTATTATTACTTTCTTAGATTAATTGGTCAGCATTTTGTAATTAACGTTGGAATGCTTGGCAAATGAAATGTTAAAATGCGTGTTCCAAACCGAACTTTGTGGAAAATAGCATTTGGTTTCCATCATGACAGCTTGCTGCTCTAAAGATCTAGCTCATTCGCGCTCATTAGATGGAGGGGTCTCTCTCCCGGGATCCATGCACTTCTAGTGAGCTCTCCTGGATGACATTACTAAATATACGCACAGCTGTCCAGTTCACAGTTCTTTGACCCAAAAGAAGGACATATAGAACATACATGCATACATATCTTGTAGAGCGATGCCCTGGAACACTCCACACTTATAAACTGGCACCACGTTGTTGTTCACAGCATGTGTCGTTTTCCTCTTTATTGGTAACTTGGAAACCAAGTAATTATGTAGGTGCTGGAGGATATGCTGTGTAATTGCCTCATCTCTCTGGCACACACAGAGGTTCTCAGGATCCCAGCGCTGCTCGGGTAGGCCGAGTGGTTTATTATAACTTGCACCTCCATAGATCAAGCCCAATGTACTAACCACAAACACTTCTTGTAATTGACAGTCAGTTTGCAGTTCAAGGAGTGCTGAGGCCTCTGTGCCTTTCCCAGCCTCTGGGTGAATGATTGCCCCAGCGTTGGCATCAGTTGCTTGTGTATTGTCTGATGGTTTCACTGCCATTGTGACATTTTAATGATTACAACACATTTGATATTAGATATGGTATTTAGCATCTAGGCCTGGGGGACTAGTCACTAGTGTTGGTTATTAGAGTATGTCTTGCCGATTTAAACTTAGACATACTTATAGAACAATTGTTCACAAGGGGTTTGTTTTCTGTGTTTTAGTTTACAAGGTAAGACTAAAGCCATAGGACTTTATGCACACCAAAATCGAATTTAGGTGTTCACAAACAGTGCCTTATGTATGTGCATTTCCAAATGCTGATTAACAAAAAACAGGAGTTGAGGTAGCTTATGCCAGCAGATTGAGTTTAGCATTAAGGGGATGTTTGTTTCCCGTTCAAAGTCAGCTAGGCAGTTCTGATGGCAGGACCAAGCCACACTTGCATGAGGATGGTTCTTGTTTCGATAGTCACACTGGGCAAAAAATGATCGACTTTAAAAGCAGCCCGGTGTAATTACCAGTAGCTTAGATTCATTTAGACATTCCACCCATCTTTTTTCTCTAAATTTAGCATTGTGGAAAAACCACCAGGACGACGACAATTATTCTGCAGTACTAGTTGGAAGTGTTTAGAGAAGAAAGGCGGCTTTAAAGAGGTGATGGGCATTCCGAATGTTCGAAACACCTGCAAACTCCGAAGTCTGGATTTTCAAATAGAATCTTCACAGCCTTTCCCACCCAGGAAACGTACATAAAATTGCTCACAGTAAATTCAGGAGTGACTCTTTTCATGATTAGTAGGAAACACATGGTATGAGGCCTTTTGTCAGAAAATATTTTGAGTTTGGAAAAAAAAAATATACATTTGCAAATGCACATTTCGGTCTCATAGTGGACATAGGCAATCATACACATGGTCTACCATAGCATACAATGAAGAAAAGGAGGGTGCATGGACATCTGACCTATGCAGATTACCTTGCAAACAAGTGATTTTTGTGAGTCCCCAAAAAGTTGAAAATCTTTGTGGTTGTAGATCTAAATATATGTAGAATTAAGACTTTTCTCAACCCTTATTCAAATTATGAGACATGCAAGGATTCTAAATGGCCATTTAGACACAGGAGTGTGGACTTTCTTTGGGAAAATCTAAGATCTAGAAAAAATTGACACCACTTGGATTTCAAAGTTTTTGTATACTTTCTTCTAAAAAGTGGGGAGCCTCTCCAAACTTTGGTGTAAAGTCTTCACTGCTGTTATATTGTGAAAGGTTCGCCAAAGTTTTAAACAGGCACATGGTCTGTTGTACGACATTTCTAATAAACCACAGTATCTAAAATTTGATAGCCGATAAAGGCCTCTGTGGCCTATACATTTAGCCAATTTCCATTTTGAAATTAAAAAAAAAAAACCACTTTCCTGCTGCTCCCGCTGCCGGCCGCCTCAGTGCTCCGCTCTTCCCAGAAGTCCATGGGCCTGCACAGGTTCCCAGACTCCCCACCCAATCGAGACTGTGCTCTCATGCTAATGCCCAGCATGAGAGCAACGCCAGGATTGGCCTGAGCACCCCGGTTAGCGAGAGCCTGTGCCTTTTCTCCACCTAGCTGCACAATTCAGCTGGGCTGGAGAAATCCAAGTGTGCATGTCAGCGTGGCCGTCCTAAGACGCCGGCCAAACTGACATGCGCACTTACAGTGCTGCTGTCTGTCCACGGAGGATAGCCCGGCCCCCACCCTAGTCTCGGCAGCATCGTCCGTCAGTGAAAAATAAAATGATAAAATTGTTTTATTGTAGTTTCTTTTTTTCCATCTGTATTGGGGCGACGCTGCTCCACCATTCAGGGGGAGCTGTGATATCACCCTGATTTAGGACTTAAATAAGTATGAACTGGGCTAGGTGTGATAAAGGTTACAGGTGAGTAATCAAGCAGTTATACTGGTTTCTCAAAACATCCTTTATGTCACTGTGGTGTGGAATATATGCTAAGAACAAATTTATAAATTCAGAAATAGAAGCTTCATCTGACACAAAGGTTTCTAAATGTATTTTCCTTGGATTTGTAGAGTGGGACATACATACACCCTTAAGGGTTTCTTGAAGCTAAATGTGAACGGGACCCAACATGAAATAGAGAGGAAGCAGCTCCAATACTGTTGAAACAACCACAGTTTCACAAGCACATTTTAAAATTGAGGTGAAATCCAAAATATCTACAATCGAGACGAGAAAGCATTACTTTAGTTACAAGCAAAGACGAAGTAAGCCCGCTCCACAGCCTCAAGTAGTTTTTTTAAATATAAATTTGAAATATTGACCAACTGTTTTGCGATGAGTAGAGAAAATATAAGTTTTTTTTTTTTTTTAATAACTTGTTTTTATAAAAATATTTTTAAAAAAATAAAGATCAGTCAGGCACGACAACTTACCGGACAATGTACATCATAACATTATATATGTTCAACATCACTTATTGCACTTTGCAGCTCGCTAGTACATTCCAACAGACAGATGAAACCGTGTCTTATAGTGGGTAAAGTATGCTAATTATGCTATTGCAACCTCACTCGGTACTAAACCTCCCTGCAGCATAAACAGTTTGGTTCCTATGCATCCAAAGCGCATATTGTGTGTGGTGTCAGTACACTCGTAGATTATGCTTCTTGAAAAGTGGCTACCTCCCGACTGTTTGAGTCCCTCGTGTTTAAGAATGTACGGAAGCTGTCCCACATGTTTGAGGCAGCTTCGCAAATGGAGGTCATTATATACCTCAGACTGTATGTTCTAGTAGGTCATGTCTCTGCCCACAATTGAAACATGGCATACTGGGCCTTTAGCCCATCACTTCGCTATACAACGTTTGGCCAAACAACCACCCGATTGCTATCAGTTTACGATGCGTTTTTACGATGGTTTTCGTATAGCCTAATAGGGACATTATGGGATCTACTTCCAGTGCGATGTCTGTTATGCATTCTAATTCATGGAATATAGCCTCCAAGAAAGCGAACACTTCGGGACAGTACCAGGCTACATGTGCGAAGTTAGCGGAGGGTTCCGCACATCTGTGACTCCCCGCTGTATTCAGGAGCCCGTATCTATGTAACCTCTCGGGATGTAGTAGATTCTGTGAGAAAATGTAAATTCTCTGCAAAACAAGTAAAATAGGCAGTACTATGAAGTTAATAGACCAGCACAATCAGCGGTCAAAGTGTGCAGGATTGGAGGGGCACAATGTATCCATTCTTTTTTTATTTTTTTATTTAAGGAAAACAGTTGCCCAACTTTTTGTAAAAAGATAACCGTCAGGGGGCGGTTAATTCCGAGAGCTGACATGCTTCAACTGCAGTGTAAGGCAGGGAGTCTCTTGTGCTGTGAAACCAAAGGCAAGCAAACACCTAAATAAGCCGCCTTGTCAGACTGTCTGCTTACCTGAAAGAAATGTAAATGTGCACAATGGGTCAATATGCAAATATAAAAGGGAGGTCAGAAGCCGGTATTGGCTTTGATTAGTGGAATCACTTGACACTCCCTGAGGACAGATGTATCCTTTTTGAGTGGTACTGGAAAGGAGCTACCAGCTGAGCAGTGAAGTGCATGCTTTTGAAAGGGGCGTAACACAGCAGGGGCCTGTGTTAGCCCCTAACTATTCTCCACTGCTTCAACCAGGATTCAATTTCGTGGCTGTCTGGTTACAGACACAGACCTCTGCACTGCATTAACTAAGATTTCATGAAGTACGATAGAGTATTTCTCACTGATTAACATAACTTGCATTTATTTTACATTTAAGCTGTGTGTTATTTTAGTTGTACATACCTGAAGATGGAAGACCGAAAATAGATACATAATATTTGTTTTTTAGATACGCCTTTAACTTCGCCCCCACGCTTACTCATCCCGCCCCATTGTGCACAGAATCACAGTTCTCTTACTTTTTAGGTCTCGCCTAGCGTTGCAGCGAGATTTATTGCTAACAAGGACTTTCAGAAGAGGGCTTTAAGCCCCGCCCCTCATTTCCATTGGCTGGCGTCACCGTTTATGCTAAACTGTGGCCTGCCATTGGAAATGAGGGTTTTTGGTCGACGCCCTTTCGTCTCCGATCCGGACTCGGTGGCTTGCTTTGCTGCAGTCGCAAAGCACTTTATCTTTACGGGGCCATGTATTTCTAATTAGAAACACATGGCCCCATAACGCATGGTCAGCGAGAAAACCAGGTAGAGCGCTACAAGGCTATTGACACGACAGGCACTATATACTAATACTCTCAGTAAAGAGCACGGTGGTGTACCATTCTAAGAGTCGAGGTACGGGTTCTCACTGTGCTGAAGTCCGTTCCTCCTATGGACACTGTAGTCAAATAAACTCAGTCTGTTGTAGAAGGAGCGTTTATCAAACTATGCCCAATAAAGCACCAAGAAGCGCCTGTACTCTTGTAACCCACTACAAATGGATTGCCAACCGGTGGGAGTCCACAACCTGTGCTCGCTGCGGCACCAGTATGGACGGATTTCTTAGCATAGTTTAAAATTGCAACAAAGGATTGAAACGTGGAGGTGTTTGTTTTTTTATTCAAGTTTAACATGTATCATAGATTTGAATGCAGTCATCCGGCCTGTATGTACACTGTGCATGAACAGGAGCCGCCGCCCGTGCAGATCTCTCCGGTTACCGGAAGTCCTGTTAATTGTGGGATTTGTATCCCTCGCCACTGAAACAAGCATTGAAAATGCAATAGGTCTCGCCTTTGATTAAGTTAAAGCCATTTGATTTGCTAATGGTATTGTATTCTAGCTTTGCATTATTTAGTATATATTTGTGATGTGCATATATTTGCTCTCCCCTCGCCCCTTTCGTCTGCCTCATGCTATTGTAATACTCACTATACGAAATTAACACATACTATTCTTCTATTTATTCACCTCCAAAATCTGAAACACTGCTTTTTTCCTGCCAAAGCTATGCTTTAAAGTACTACACATCTAACAAAACAATTCTAACTACATACAACTACAAAATATCACAAATATACACTAAATAATGCAAAGCTAGAATACAATACCATTAGCTAAGCAAATGGCTTTAACTTAATCAAAGGCGAGACCTATTGCATTTTCCAATGCTCTTCGATTGTTGAGCACCATCATATGTATGTTCACTACTTGAAATGAGCAAAATTTGAGAACAAAATGGTGAATGCTGGCTACTTGCGTCAGTGACCATCACAGTAAGAAAACAAGCATTTGCAATGCAAGAGGTCTTGCATTTGCAAGAATTTGAGCATTTGGTGTTGTAAATGTTTACTTGTGTGTTTTGGAGTGGATGTATGTGGTTTGCAGTGGAATTGTGGTATGTTGTGCAGTTGAATTATGTATTGTATGGTATTTAGTGTATAGGAATTATGTGGAGTGGGATTGTGTGCTATGGAGAGTAATTATGTGATATAGTATTTTGTGTTATGTAGTAGAGTTTAATTATGTGGCGGGCTGTTTAATTTTGTGGTGTGATGTGGAATTAGGTGGTGTGGATTGTATGTATGTGGTGTGTTATGTAATTGTGTTGTTGATTCAAATTATGTGGTCTCTTGTTGAATTTTGTGGTGTGTAATGGAAAGGTGTTGGCTTGATTGGTATGGCGTAGAACTGTGGGGTTGAGTGAAATTATGCGGATAGCAATTAGGTGGCATGCTGTGGAGTGTATATATGTGGATTGTTGCCATGTGGTATAGATTGGTTTTATGTGGTGTGTATTTATGTGGTAGTGATAATCTGGCTATGCGGGTTGATACACTCGCCTGTGCCATTGCATTTTAACCGCCATGTTTTAAAAGAACAACCACCACGGAAGGATCTGTACAAAACGGCTTTTGTTCGGATAGTATTCCAGACAAAGAAGCCTCATCCTAAAGCCCACCAATGTTTACTGTGAAATTTGCTTTATACAAATGCTCAGAGTACATGGGCTGTTATTGTGCGTGCATTAGCAATATGTACAATGACAGGCATGATTCAGAATTCTAAGGCCCTGGCAAATACAGATTAAACATGTGCAGATTTTAAAATAAGCATAGGAGTTTGGCTTTGAATTGTGAATGTTTACCCCACCTTTCTGTAGAACGACTTCAATGTAGTCCTCAGGCACTGTGTTCTATTTAAAGTAACGACAATGCAAATCTTGTAGCTGGATTAAAACTTTATTTAAAAAGGCGCCATAACACCCTTATGGGAGCTTGCACCTTCCAACAGCCTGTTCTTTGACCAATGGAAGGGGGCACTTTCCTTACAAACACCGGGCGAAAACATTGAAAAGAGGGATTTTTTCAGGGGGGGGGGGGGGCTTGGTGGAAAACTCTGGGCACACTGCAAAAACAGACAACGGGAGGAAGGGGGGGCTGGGGTGATGAGAAACAGATGTGGGACGAAGGGGTGGGGGTGCCAAGAAACAGAATATGGACAGAACAATAGGGGAATAAAGTGCAATGTAGCACAAACAATTGTGATGGAAAACGGGTGCGTGCGTCAGCAGAGTCACTGAGGACAGCCTCTTGCCCCCTCCATAGTGTTCTGCCAGGCATGGGCAAAAACAGATGACGGGTGGAGGGGTGAGGTCGGGGGTGTTTCTTTACCCACTGGAGTCAATGCAGATAAGAACACAACAGGCTAAAATGAACACAATAAAAGAGAAGATGAGAAAAGGAAAACACTGAAATAGGGGGATAAAGATAGATCCATGTGAAGACGAGCGCTGAAAATACCATGTACCAGCTCCAGAGTGTGGAGGGGAGTGAGGGAGGAGGGGGGGGGGGGGGGGGGGGGGCGGGGAGGACCATAAATGAGGTCAATAAGAAGACCCGAAGAATATGGAGCAGGAACGATGCACTGTTCTTTATCACACAGCAACACCTACACATTCACCTGAACAAGGAAAGCACGCAGCCCGTTTTACATACGGAAAGGAGGCAAAGTAAAGCTTTTTGTACCCAGTCTGCTGGAAAGAAGTCTTCTCTAAACACTATGCAGGCGAGCACTTGTGCTGCTGAAGGCTATTCATCAGCAGATGCGAGTCCTCAAGCAGGACTCCCTTGTCCTCCCTGCCACACCCATACTCGGATGGTGTCTCTGCGGACAGGAGAGGAGAGTATGCACTTTATGAATAATGTTGTTAAAGCAGCATTCAATGCGCTTTCTGAAGACACCAGGTTCACCGGATAGGAGTTTTTTCGTTAGTTTTTTTAAACAGACTAACAAGAAGGCTTGCAGTCTTGTTTTTTAATTACAAATGAAAATACTTTGTAAAAATGCATTTCATGTTGGTACATGGAATGCATTTTCACTAAGCTTTTTTTAGAAGGAGGAGGGCAGAAGGTAGCAGGAGGATCACACAACGATGTGGAACAATGGCAGGTTACCCACAGCCTGCAAGTCTTGGGTGAGATTAAGGGAGCTGGGGGTTGAGAAAAGCATTCAATGGCAAAGAGGGCAGGTGGAATGGGAGGGGGGAGGTCGAAGGAATAGTACCTGCATCAAAGTGGATGGCCACTAATAAAGGGGAATTCATCTGTAGTTGAGCAGTGCTCCTCATCGGCAAACAGAAGTGGTGTATCGAGTGCGAGAACCAATAGTAGGCTGCAAAGAAGAGCCCTGCTTGAGTGTACATGTGGTAAGTAGCAGGCGTGATTAAAGTCCTTTTAGTGAATACAGCATGTCCTGCAGACAGTACATGAGCATTGCCCGGCTCCACCTAAAAATGGAATGCCAATGTATTTAGACTATTAATAGAATTTATGTTAAGTGATTGAAAAAAAAAAAGCCCAATTAGTCTGCATATTTTCTGTTCTCACGGGCATGTTAAAAATGTTAGAAACTAAATTATCACTTACTCGACCAAAGTGGTGAAGAACTGTTGTGGCTGCAGATTCATGCGAGTGCCTTTTTACCAAATCAAGAGGTAAAACAAGGATTTCTTCGGTTTTTAACCCGCTAATTTCTAGAATGAAAACAACATTTTTTCCATTAGTAACAGATAAGTGCAGTTTCTTTAAAATAGTTTATGTAAAAATGTGTTTATCATGCCTGTTTTTGAAAGACTTAAAAATAACGTTTCAGTGTAAAATACATCTAAAAGCCATAACATGTACAATCCATCCAGACCATGCAGTCTTCAACTAGTCATAATTTGTAAATGCTCAGCTATAAATGTGGTGCTTTGTGCATGCTCACAGGAAACAACGGCACAGTAAAATAAAGTAATTTGCTCAATGTTACACTAGAGCGGTAACGCAGAGAAAAACAGAACGTGACCGTCTCAATGATCCTCAGTTGGCAACATAAGTAATCAACTGCAAGTCTTGAGTTTAAAGTAATACTAAGCAAAATCACCTTAATGTATTAAAGTAAATAATTACACTTCTAAACCACTTCAGAAGATTCTTCCCCAGACGAAAATAGCCACACCACAATTAGAATTAGGGTGCATCCAGTTCTCGGCTGTAGTTATGTGGATATAACAAGTTGTAAACATGGGCTGAGACAGACCATAAATAAACGGAGCACTGTGCTTACTTGCAGCCAATTACAGCTCAAGGACATTCAGTGTCGGATATCCTCGCAAAGATGGCACAATCCGAGGCTTTGAACTCCGAGTATAGGGTAGCAATTTAGAGAAAAACTAAAAGGGAGGGAAAGTAATGAGTTATTGAAAGTGAATGAGCACAACATGGTTGTGGACGAAAACCCTCACTCACCCGAGGGTGACACGCTTCATCATTGGGTTTCTCCAAACACACGAGGACCGCAAGGTACCTCGTGTGGGCTACAACTTAACCCAGAAGGGAAGGAGCAGGAGTAAAAAGCACATGTAAGTTCTACCAACTCAATGTGGTGAGGAGGGGCAGAGTGCTACAAATTAAATATAAAGTGTATTAAAAAACGACCTACCTGAGGCAACAACTTTATTCCTCCTTCCTAGGTGGTGGTGATTAAAATACAGGTGAGTGTAGGGTTATAGATATATACCCTATTCTATGATGAACATGTTTGCCAGTGTGACTCAATGTTCAAGGCATTCATCAGGATCAAGCACCAGTCACTCTACAATATCAGGTGTAAAATAAAATAATAATCTGTGATACTTCGGCCTCTAACTCTTGACCATCATTCCCATGTGTGAATCAATAAGATTGGTCAGGAGGCTCTGAAAAAACAACATTACATCCCAACTCAATAGCCTTTTAAAAGCTTTTAAATCATCTCATTTAGGAGTATAATTAATCAAAAACGTGCTTGCCTAAGTATAGTGCGTAATATAAACTCAACCTTCTACCGGATGTATAAACATGTCTGTTATTCTAGTAGAGGGTGAAAATATGAGCAGAATGGCAGGATTAGAAGCCTATTGCAGACACAAGATACTGGCTAGACTGTACAACGAATGGTATATGATCCTGTTCCTTACAAAGTATGAGGATTAAGGAAATGTAGAATAAAAAGTTGTAAATCTAAATGTTAAATCTGGACTCTTGAAGATGATTAAACCAATGTTTAAATGGCCATTTGATACTATTGTCTACATTTGTGCACTAACCTTGGTTGCCAGTAGGAGTATCTTATATAGGAAGTATACTCAAGGACACCTAAAAACAGCACAGGTATTACTACCCCCCAAAAAACCATAATAGTTATACCAGTCAACGTGCGATACTCTCTCAAAACTGGGTTAGGAGCGTATATAGCACGATAAACAGAAAAACGAAGAGAAATAAAAATTAAAAATTAGAGATTAGCGCGGCGGGCTCACCTATTAGGAATGAACGGTCGTTGCTTAAATCTCGGGAGGGAGAACCGCGCCGCTAAATCAATGTGAATAAATACCAGAAAAACAGGGGCGTGGCCATATCTAAAATGCTGGTTGTCTGCAATATGGCTTGAACCATTTCCTCATCAAATGCTAGGCCAGCTGTTAAAAGATAATCCCAGGAGCGATCAGACACCAAGGCCTTTTGTGATGAAACTCGCCAATTTAGCAATGAAGGAGAACTTTTTTTCTAATGAAGATCAGCTGTAATGGCAAGTGATGGGTACTTCAATGGGCAGTACCTGTGCCCCCAGTATGGCCAATCTCTTCATGCATTGGTTTGAAGTGACACACATCTACCCAATTGACAATCCCTTCCACAGCAAACTCTTGCTGTGGAAGCGTTATGTTGATGATATTCTAGTCATCTGGGAAGGTGACCATAATTCTCGCCTGGATTTTTCAAGATGGCTTGACACTCTCAACTCACATTTGAAATGTACTTGTGAAGCAAGTAATGAGACGTTACCTTTTCTTGATTTGAGATTATATCCGAAAGATGGCAAGATATTCACAGAATTATATCAGAAACCTATGGCATGCAACGCACTTAACTACACGAGTTTCCATCCCCGTGCCCTCCGCGATAACCTTCCCGTTGGACAGTTTTTGCGATTAAGGAGGAACTGCACAGATTTGAGTATGCATAACAAACATGCAACTACACTGAGAACATCTCCAAATTCGACACTACCCTACATGATTGATACAGAATGCGAAGAAGAGCTAAGAATAATAATCGTGAGGCATTGCTAGAGACATATGATAAGCCTCCCACCAATCGTTTGGTATGGGTCAGCACTGTCAGCCATCTTAACACCACTAACAAGAAAGCTATCAATTCCAATTGGCACATCTTGAATAAAGGCAAGAAAATGAATGAGAGGCTTCTCTTTGTACTAATATATTCCCAAGATTCCTGCTACGTTTAAAGGCACTCTCGGCCGAGAGTATTACAAGAAAGAAACCAACTACGTACTATTCATACTAGTTTACCGGTTCAGGGCCATTTTCCGTGTGGTTCATGTGTAGTTGGTCATTTGACCACACGGACGCTTCAACTTGACTTGGGCCTACAAAAACCCTGGGTTCTCAGTCACACCAATTGTAACTCTGAAGCGGTGATATATCTGATACAATACCCATGCAAGTTATACTATGTTGGTATGATTACCCGTAAGGTCAAGACTAGGATGATTGAACACAAGAGTTCAATCAAACGTAAAAAATCGAATACTAAACTCACCAGACATTTCCTAGATGTGGGACACACAGAAAGATCTGGGTGGTATTAGACAAACCCCATTACCATAATATGGGACCTCTTGAAACTGTTGTTCCACAGAGAACAAAGATGGGTCTTTAGATTGGATAGTCATCATAAAGGCCTTAATGAGGATATACCCTGGTGTGCTGTGGGCTCTAACACACAACAGGCGATACATCATGCGGACGCATGACGAGTCATCATACATATACACCTGCTAAGTAGCAATTCACCCCTTAGAAGTAGCAATACCAATTTTTGATTTGATATTGCATAAGGTAATAGAATTTGGATGATATCTGAACCTTAGATAATATTGTCCACACCCTTACCCGGCTTTGGGTAGAATCCTTTGTTCCTTTAAAATGGTATATAAAACATCAAGTAACATGGATCCTACGAGTTTGGTTGCTACTGATCTTAGCTACTAATATCAATGAAGGATTTGTATTATAGCTGATAACGTCCCTACATGTATATTTTTCCTGCAAGTATTATTGAGAATGAAATGCACACATAGATGGGCTGTTACGTATGACCCCAATATTTGCGGCATATTACTCGTGTGTTCAGGGCAGGATTGGTTTTATTCTGGCCGTGAACGGTCTACATTCTTTACTATAAATAAAATATTGCGATATATTCCTTACAGCTTATGAGCTTCCCTGGGCACTCGTGTGCTGATTTAATCAAGAATATATTGCTTTTTGCACACACATTTGAACAATACTCATATTGTAGAACGAAAGTTACAAGTTTTAAAAAGGGCCGATAAACAGGACCGCAATTGCGCGGCATGTTTATCATGAGTGCTTACCTTCGTCTCTATGGGAACGAGATGTGGCGCGCACGTGACATGGACGCAAGCGTTCTGCGTGCCACGCCCCCGTTTTCCCGGTATTTATTCACATTGATTTAGCGCCGCGGTCCTCCCGAGATTTAAGCAACGACCGTTCATTCATAATAAGTGAGCCCGCCACGCTAATCTCCAATTTGTAGTTTCTCTCTTTTCTGTTTTTCGTGCTAGATACACTCCTAACCAAGTTTTGACAGGGTGTTGAGAAAGGATAGCACGTTGACTGGTATAACTATTATGGTTTTTTGGGGGTAGTAATACATGTGCTGTTTTAGGTGTCCTTGAGTATACTTCCTATACAAGATACTCCTACTGGCAACCAAGGTTAGTGCACAAATGTAGACAATAGTATCAAATGGCCATTTAAACATTAGTTTAATCATCTACAAGAGTCCAGATTTAACATTTATATATACAACTTTTTATTCTACATTTCCTTTATCCTCATACTTTGTAAGGAACAGGATAATATACCATTCGTTGTACAGTCAAGCCAGTATATTGTTGTGGTGTTTGCAATAGGCTTCTAATCAGGCCGTTCTGCTCATATTTTCACCCTCTACTAGAATAACGGACAGGTTGATACATCTGGTAGAAGTTGGTTTATATTACGCACTATACTTAGGTAAGCACCTTTTTGATAAATTATACTCCTAAACTAGATGATTTAAAAGCTTTTGAAAGGCTATTGTTATGTTGGGATGTAATGTTATTGTTTTTCAGAGCCTCCTGACCGATCTTATTGATTCACACATGGGAATGATGGTCAAGAGTTAGAGGCCTAAGTATCACAGTTTAGTATTTTTATTTTACACCTGATATTGCAGAGTGACTGGTGCTTGATCCTGACGAATGCCTTGAACATTGAGTCACACTGGCAGAAACAGGTTTATCATAGAATAGGGTATATATATCTAACCCTACACTCACCTGTATTTTAATCACTACCACCTAGGAAGGAGGAATAAAGTTGTTGCCCCTAGGTAGATAGTTTAATACACTTTATATTTAATTTGTAGCACTCTGCCCCTCCTCACCACATTGAGTTGGTAGAACTTACACGTACTTTTTACTCCTGCTCCTTCCCTTCTGGGTTAAGTTGTAGGCCACACGAGGTACCACGCGGTCCTCGTGTGTTTGGAGAAACCCAATGATGAAGCATGTCACCCTCGGGTGAGTGAGGGTTTTCATCCACAACCATGTTGTGCTCATTCACTTTCAATAACTTTCATTACTTTGCCTCCCTTTAGATTTTCTCTCAATTGCTACCCTATACTCTGTGTGAGTTCAAGGATATGGAAGACATATAGGATAGATTTGTTCTTCCTTTGACCTTTTGTGTGAGATACACATAGGCTTGCCACAAACCGAAAGCCAATATCGCCCAAGAAGACACAATGAAGACTTCACCTGGCAGACCATCCAGCACGTGGCTGCACCAGGAGAGTGCGTAGGCAGCGAAGAGGGACATTCTTCCATTGCACAGGCTTTAGGCCACCGCTCATAAAATAGGAGGGGTAAAGTACAACTTTACCCATCTACGCTTAGCACGGTGGTGGGAATGTAAATGAAGCACCGACACGCCCAAGAACATAATAGGTACACAAGTGTGCGGAACAGCTGAGTGAGGTGTCTATCGGTCTGCTGACATCGGCAGCCCTCGTAAATGTGCCCACAAGGTTCTTGGGAGCCTATGCGTAACAAATTAGCAGGATCTGTTAAGTATACAATTGGGTGAAAGTCAATGGGTTTTATGCCAACACACACACCTAAGCTGCTATTTTACGCTTCTGACTTTGATAACATCAGGATTATATCTCAATAACTAAACCGTTGTACTAAGCAAAACAGCTATTTCCAAAACAAAATAATTTATATTTGGCGAACAGCTACTTACCGAGACACTTTTGTTTAACTCTTTGCAGTTCGTCCTCTCTTCTTGCTGACAGCACAAGTAACGCTCCGAGCTTTGCAAGCTGATAAGACATTTCTTCTCCGATTCCACTTGATGCTCCAGTTACCCAAACTACTTTCCCAGACAGATCTTTTCCTGAAAGAAGGAGAATTAAAAACACAATAATAAATAGTCATAGATCCACAAACATTTAAATGCTCAACTAACCGAAGAACCTACACGTACAATCAAGAAAGTATGGCCATCTGGCAGCTCTAGATATTTCATCAACCACTGTCCCACTTCATACTATTTTATTCTGGAGAATTTTAGACCAAATAAGTCGGGGTATCTCACAATTTGGTTTAGGGTGCATGTAGCCACCTGCTTTGCATACAGGTGGAGACTTAAAGCTTGCTAAGGTGGTGGCAGTAGTTAACTTCTGAATACTATATTAATATCCTTTCAGATGAGGGTTTTGAGAGAAAGAAATGTATGAAAAAAAACTCATCCTCTTTGTGCTGAGGTAGACTTAGTCAGCGCTTTTAGGGCCTGGTTTAGAGTTTAGCAGACCGATTCCTCGGTTACAAAGGCCATGGGTATCCCATCCTCCTTATTAAAAGTATAATATATCTGAAGGCACTTGTAATAAGGTGGACAGAATAGCAGTCACGTTTCTGATGGGGTAATCCACCCTACAAACTCTAAATTAGGCTCCAAGTGTACTGGTCCTTTCTAGGCCAATGTAGATGGAAGCACCACTTCTTAAGTCACTTAGTTACAGGTTGGGTGAGAAATTTGAGCTGGAAGAAACTTCAGGATTTATCTTTATTAAGTGCTATCCTAACCATTCTTATTTTGTACATTTTCTCTGAGAACATCTAGGACGCATTTAAGAAACCTAGCAGACCCCCATCTTGTTTAGATCATGTGTCTGCACCACAAAGTATATAATCACAGGACAGGGTTAACATTAGAAATCGGAAATAGGTATTTTGCAGAGCTCGACTTTCCTGTGCTGTGATAATTATTAGAGAGGACGCCTACAGTGTTCAGGTGTCAAGACTTGCAGCTGTGTTTGAAGGTTGAATCCATGATGGAAAGAATATTATTTCTTTCTCGTTAGAATTATCAACTGTGCCAGGATGAGCTATCAATGGATGGTTGTTGTTTTTCTGTATATGCTGCCTGGAAATGTCCATTGCTTCGGGAGGGTATATCTGCCCATGCTTTGTGATGAACTATTAGTCATACGGTAACCAAGGCTAGCTTATGATGTTTTTTCAACTGGGATAAAACCCTTTGTTCTCAAAAGAATCCCCCGCCTAAGAGTTTTTATTGAAACGTTCAGACATACCTCGACCCAGGAGGTAGGTGGATTGTGCATGTAGAATCTTAGAAATTGCATCAATCTAATTTCTGTAAAAGACGAAGAGCTGGGGGAAAAACATAAGGATTCTTTCTGGACACTTTCACTAGAAGAGGAAATTTCAGCACCAGAGCTACTACTAAAGGATAAAACATTGTCAGGTAGAGCGCTGCAGCAAAGTGGAAAAACAATCCTATATCAACCCTGACACAATCAAATACTAGGCCACTTTTTACATTTCTCGGTGGTGCTAAAAGCCACGCTTAGTTTACAGTCTGAACCCACTCCCCCCCCCCCCCCCCCCCGCCCCGGACAAATTACACCCATGTTCTGTGTAGTACTCAACCAAGGGTTGGGTTGCAAGCTAAAATAACAGAATAGAGGACTTCTGATTTGGTTATTGCTGGACCAGGTAGCATAAAGCTTTTCTGATGGCTCAGTTACTTTGCGAGGCATTCTGGAAGCCAACTCCAAGTGGCACAAATGTTTTCATAAGAAAATCTTTTACTTCAACTCTAACTGGCTTTGGAAATTCTGGTGTTTAAGAACTTATCTATCAGAAGGACCAACTGTCACCTCTAGGTTATGGACATATCCATGCTACTGGCCAACCTAGACACATTGAAGTAGCCACCAAAAGTGTGTACTGAGGCCAAACTCCAATGAACCAGCTTTCACAGACATTCCTCTCTGATTGGTCTGTCCATGCATTGTGGACCATGTAGTTGTATATTTCAGTTATACTTTTAAATCACAACTGAAGATTACAATTACCTGGAGTAGCAAAACCCAATGCATTTTGGTGTATGTAATTATTACTCTGGTAAACGACTCCCCATATTTAGTTTCAGAGTAACTCTTAAGTAGTATTTCGAACTCTTTGGACTTTCTCACTAGAGAAATGAGGTAATGCCAGTTTGTAAGCAGAGAAATATCCACGCAGAATAATGCTTCTGTGATAGCTTGAATAACAATCGGTGCTACTGAGCTTCAAATCACTTTCATTATTCTAAAGATAAAGAAAAAAACCTTCTCATAACAAAACTTTATTAGAAGGTCAGAAGAAAATCAGGAAAAGTTTGGTGTGAGGTAGTGCTACAGCTGGAGAGCCTTCCAGTGTTATCTGTAAAGCTTGTGTCCACACCAGTCACTTGAGTAGCGCAATCACACTTGCTACTCCACTGCAGCAAATTCTCCGATAGAAATTCTAGAGAATAATTCTGCTCATTTCTCCTCTATGGTTACGTTCATATGTACTTTCGTCAAATTGGCAAATGTTATTTTTCTGAGGCAAAAGAAACTTAACAGTAAATCACAAAACATTTCAAGCACCGACCACCAAGCAGCATGGAACCCTCCTTTTGCGCTGCCACTTAAGGTACATTTCTAGGGGAAATAATTCAACCTGGTCCACAGCCTACATTTTGTCAGTGATTTCACACTGCTTAAACAATAGTTCATAACGTTTTGGTCTCGCTAGCATCCACAACACATTTTCATCCTCTGGTGTCACGCTTTACCTATTATAAGGATATTAGTCTCAGTTAAATTAATCTTGTTTTTAAATGCTTCATGGGGAGTATATTTTTATATTTTAATCTGAATACCTGGACTTTACTAATTTCATTTCCTAAGTATTTGAATTGCAATGTTACATTAGCTAACAGACAACCTCATTTGGGAAGAAAATCTTATGCTTCGCCTACTTCCAATTTTTGATCACAAATGTATTTTTCCTCACATTTTGATAACCGGTGTACACGTTATTTTGGCAAACGTATCCAGGTCCTCACCTGTCCTCCCTCTGACCAAAGGTCACAAAAATCATCATAGCAAAGTTCACTTGTAGGCGACGCCCACATACTTAACTTACCTCTGTTCAATGTGTTTGCCATTCTGAACATTAAATAAAAACCATTGCGAAAGAGCACTTTATCACTTACCAAAAATTGTTAAGAGGTACAAAACTGTACACCTCAAAAACTGAATGGTAAGATTTCTCTCAAGGCTTCACGAGAATTTCACGTATTGTACATAGGATGAAGAATAGAGGTGAACAAAAAATAACCGTTCTGTAGGCCACATCACCAGCCCCTGATCATAGATAGTAAGCATTGGCAAAGCCATATTGTTTGGCTAGTTTTCGGGTTATGAGTTCTTTGATACATTGCAGGGGTCTTAAAGTGCGGTAAAATAGGTTTTGATCCACTAACTGAACTTGCAGGCGCACTCGCATGCATACAGATTATACCCAGATGTGTGCATGCATGCAGAGTTAGACAACACACATATGGGCACATGCTGACCACAGGTGGATGTTGGATAGCAGCATAGTTTGATTCATGGCTTTCCCACTACCCCTATTTCCCCTCTTGGTCCTGCAATCCCGCACATAGTCGGCAGCTCCAGGTTAGGCACGATCTATAGCCCCATCTGGAGGATCCAGTGCATAAGTGTCCCTGTGAGACCTCACTTCAAGCCTCCTCAATAGATAACGGGTTAACAAATCACCCTCAACCCTCCCCCCACCCCTCCCAACTTCCCCCCCCACCCGTCAGACATGTCACTCCATCCGCTATCTCCCAGTATTAAGAATGAGTCACGCTGATTGGACCACTGGTATCACAATGTCAGAGGACAAATGGACGGGAGCTACCACTCATTACCCACTGCCCTCCAGCCCTACCACCCGCTCTATAAGGGCGATGCAGCCATGCATGTGCGCTAGTGTTGTCGTGAAGGGGGATCAGTCAGTGTCGTCCGTCGGGTTCTTAAGTAAGTCCACCATCGCCACCCATGCTCTGGCTGCAGTCAACATTTTGTCATTATTGGCTCTCTGGGCCATTTGTAGTCTGAGAGTCCCCTTGCAGTCGGCCCATTTTATCAATTCTCGCAGCCAGCGCGCAGCATTAGGCGCCGTGATCGCTTTCCAATGACTGGTGATTTCTCGTTTAGCAAGGACAAGCCCCAAGTCTATGAATTTACTGGTAACTTTGCTACGGGCAGTGTGGGGAAACCAGTGAATTAAGCAAAAACCCGGGGTCTGATCAATGCTCCTCTCCGTTATTTCGCCCAGTTTAGCCGTTACCTCCCCCCCAATACTCATGCAGCAATGGACACTCCTAAAGCATATGTAAAAATGTAGCATTCTCTAATTTACAACGGGGACAGGCAGTTTGGGACCCGAATAATTCATTGATTTTGTGCGGGGTGAGATACGCCCTGTGGAAGACATAAAATTGTATCAGCTGAAATCTCGCATTTCTACGCCTGCTCCATCATTTCCTCCCACGGTCTTTCCTCTATAGGTATCCCAAGGGCCACTTCTCACTTGATACGTAGCCTCTCCAAAGGGGACCTAATCTCCTGAGTAAGACGCCTGTATAGGCAGGTTACCGCTTTAATAGTCCCTGCTGCATATACCACATATTGGCAGGGGAGAACGGTCGGGGGTTCCGCCATCCCCCTCTTCCAGTGCTTCCGGAGAGCTGTCATCAAGGCAGCATGTAAAAGAAAGTCATGGCGGGCAGTTCGTACCTTTTGAAGAGGTCCTGGTAAGGTAAAAGCACGACATCCTCATAGTGGTCCCAAATAGTGGAGACCCCCACTTCTTCCCAACCTTGCAGTCGCTGCCAATCCCCCCCCCCCCCCCCCCCCCATGTGGCAGAGCCTCGCAGACCCTCAGCGGTATCTACGGGGTGTACGGGGGTCCCATCTTGGCTCTTCTGTTTGCCTGATTCCAGCACTGCCGTACCACCCACAGCTCCCTCGGGATCTCCCGCATTGGAAGCCGGAGAAGTGTCCGAGAGAGCTGGCGCAGGTCCGGGCTCATGCCCCCGTGGTCCTCCCCCCAGGCGTAATCTCCTGGCCATCCACTTTGTAAACCATTGAAAATTGGCTGCATGGTAATAGGGGCTGCGAATCCAGCCTCCCGCCTGGGGCGCTGCATGGTAGGAAGCGCCACTCTGCGCCTCCCAGACCCCCATAAAAATCCCGTAGTCATAGTGTTGAGCTGGGTGAAATATTTTTGCTGTATCCATAGGGGAAGGGAGCCAAAGTAATACAGAAGGCGTGGCAAGGTGACCATCTTTAACAACGCCACCCTCCCCGCTACGAGAGTGGATGGGTCCCCCAGAATTCGAAGTTGCTCCTAGTGGTTCGTAACGCCCTTCCGATATTCCCGTCCAGCAGGTCAGAGGGTTCATGATAGATCCGGGCTCCTAGGTAAGTCAGGCAGCTGCTTCCCCACCTCACGTCTGGCGCACCTGGAGGTGCCCCTCTACCACCCCGAATAGGGAAAAGGCACGTCTTATTCCAGTTGACTGAGGCCTGCCACCCGACCCAGTCCAGCCTACAGTTCTCGGGCCACCCGCAGCTCCTCAGCAGCATTGGCAAGGAACATTAGGAGATCGTCTGCGTACAGAGCGATGCAATGGCACTAACCCACCCCGTCCAATCCCTTGTAAAATCGTCCCAATCGTGCATGCACCGCTAGCGGCTCCATTGCCAGCGCCAACAGGAGGGGAGACAACGGACATCCTAGTCTCATCCCCTGCCCACGCTGCAGGCCTCCGAAATCAATCCCCCCCATGCAGACCCTGGCAGTCTAGAGGTAGTATAATATCCTCGTCCAGTCCACAAATCTCTCGCCCAGACCGAAAGCCCGGAGAACTCGAAACAAATACGGCCACTCCAAACTAATCGAATGCCTTCTCAATGTCAATCGATACACGCCTCTTCCCCGAAATGTGCTGAATTGTGAAGCAACTGACATAATCGACAGACATTCATGGCCGTGTTCCGGGAAGGAATAAACCCGGCCTGATCCACATGCACCAGTGTTGTCATGTGGGTCAGGAGACGGACGGCTAGAATGTTGCTCAATATCTTGGAATCAAGGTTAAGCATTGCGAGGGGGCGATAAGCAGCGCGATCCCACGCCAGTTTGTCTGGCTTGAGAAGTGGTACGATAATTGCTTCTCTGGTTGCACGAGGCAAGCAGCCTTCCTGCCGCGACTTGTTGTAGAGGGCTAACAGATGGGGGGGTCAACTGATCCACAAATGTGGCGTAAAACTATGGGGAGCCTGTCTGAGCCGGGGGTTTTATTCCTGGCCATACGCTTTATTGCTCCCCGGACCTCCTCCAGTTCCACATCTCGACCCAGTTTCTCCGCGTCTCCCACCTCAACCTGAGGGAGTTCAATATCCAGGAAATCCTCCTCCTCCAACACCTGGGGGTGTAGCAGGCTTTGATAGAGTGTGGTGTAGTATTCCAGAAACTGGCCATTAATAGCCTGCTGCCCATAATGCACTGCCCCATCTCCATCCCGCAGTTCTAAGATTGGAGTTCCCCTTCGCGCTGGGTTGGCCAGCCACGCCAGTAGTGTCCCAGATTTGTCTCTCAGCGTGCGCCTGCACCGCGTACGCCCTATAATCAAAACATCTCAGGCGTTCTACTTGGATCGCCAATCCTTCCCTGGCCGTCGTGGGCCCCTCCTGTCCATCCACCCATTCAGGTCTTTCCCTATCTCGGAGCTGTTCTGCCCTCTGAACCTCTTGCAGCAGGGTTCTGCGCACCCCAACCGCTTCTCCTATACAGTGACCTCTTATCACTACTTTAAAAGCATCCCACTCATTATGAATGCTAGTGGTCGTGTTAGTGTTGGTCTGGAAATACTCCGATAGCAGTGCCTATTGTGGTTCGAAAGACCTGGTCTTCCAACATCTCCGGTCTGAGGCGCCAACTGGGAATAGTGGACCTAACTCGCAGCCAATTCAGGGACACCAGCAGGAGATAATGATCTGATATTGTCCTGGCTAAATATTCACTCCGGGTGATGCCTCCATGCACATCTGGGGAACAGAGAATAGTCCAGCCTAACATGTAGCTCATGTAAATAAGAAATAAGAAGAGTCCCGTTCCCCTGGGTGATGAGCTCTCCAATTGTCTATCAGCTCCCAGTGCCGCTGCCAGTCCCGTCGAGCTTCTGCTGTTCTATGCGTGGGGGCGTCGGGGAGGATGGGACTGGTCCAGGGTCACTTCAGTGACGCAGGTAAAGTCCCCCCTCCCCCCCCCCCCCCCAACAGCACAGAGCAAGTCAGGACCAGCACCAGCTTCTGAGATAGCTGTGCAAAGTAAGCCGGCAGATCTACATTAGGGGCGTATATACTTGCCAGAGTAACATCCCGGCCATCCAGGCACCCCACCACTACCACAAATCGCCCCTCAGGGTCTATTATCTGTCGTACACATTGAAAGGGAACCCCCGCATGCACCCACACCAGGGTCCCTCGCGCAAAGGTAGAGTACGTAGTGTGAAACACCTGACCCCCCCCCCCCCCCCCCTCCATCGGCGCTGTGTAGTGCAGCCCCTTCGGTCTTAGTCAAGTGAGTTTCTTGAAGTAAGGCTATTTGAACTCCTCTTCTCCGTCAGGTAGGCATGTATTTTGTGCCATCTGTTCATCGTATGCATCCCCCTAACATTCCAGGTCATAATTTTTATGCCTACGGAGGTACCCATAATCCTGACTCACATACTGACAGCAGTGATTCCCCTGAGTGATATGTCTGACCCCAACCCTCGTATCCCAAACAATAAACCCTACCCAACTCCCACATCCCAGGACAGGCACACAAAAACAGGTCCCCATCCAAACTACGGCAGTCATACTTGAAACTAAGAAAAGGTGGAGGTACGTGTCCCACTCCCGATGTCCCCAGAACTCCCGACTCCCCTCGCCATCCCTAGGTCATGCAGCCAGGCCCCACTGTATAGCCAAGCCCCTCCATCAGATAACAGTTAGGACACAGGGACCAGGGCCAATAGGGGGCAGCTCACCGGGTTCTCTCCAAGGAACCGGCAGACCAACTAACCAAACACCTCCTCTGCTGCCTGCAGAGTGACATCCGGAAGTTCAGCATCAGAGAGCTCCTGGACACTACTCGCCCTCGAGCTCAGTCCTGTCCCTCTCGCGGTCCATCTCCGTGCCAGTCGGACTGCCATTTCCACAGCTAATGGCCGCCACTGCCAAAACCGCCCTCTCTCGTTCCCGCCGGCGGCCAGCAGGAGAAAGGGACCTCCGTGGGGGTGAAACGGGATACAACTGCGGCTGGGGCGAATTCAGGTGTGGCGAGCGCGGCCCAACATCGCCTCGGGTGTCCAGCCAGTCCCAAGCAGCTTGCGGGGTGAGGAAAAAGTGAGTCTTTGCCCCAGAGGTTACTCTAAGGCGGGCCGGGAACAGCATTGCATAGGGAAGATGAAGTTGCCGCAGTTTCCGTTTAACAGCCAGGAAGGAGGATCTCTGACCCTACACCTCCCTAGTATAATCCAGGAATATCATCACCTTGCTGTTCCCAATCTGTAGGTTCTGTTTCTCGTGGGCCCTCTGTCGAAGAGAGTCCCGATCCCGGTAATGCAGCAGCCGCACCACAAGTGGACGGGGTGGGGCTCCAGGTCTAGGTGGGCGAGCCGGGACCCTGTGAGCACGTTCCAGTGCATAGAAGGGGGAAGAGACCCTCCGGAGCCACCTCAGCTTTCAGCCAGGTTTCCAGATACTGAACCGCATCAGCCCCTTCCTCCCGTTCCGGAGCACCTACTATGCGGAGGTTGTTCCTTCTTGAGCGCCCCTCGCTGTCCTCAGCTCTCATCTCTAGGACCTTAACCCTGTGTACCACTTCTTTCAGTGAGCTTTGCAGGATAGTGACAGCATCTGGGATGTCCTTCATGGTAGTCTCGTTGGTCACTACCCTCTCTTTAAGTTCCCGGTGGTTGTCTTTCAAGAGGGTGAGATCCGACCCAATGGTGTCCATCCTCGCCTCCAACGCTTCCCGTGAGGATATGATGGCCTGCATGATGTCACCCAATGAGGGGTCTCTGAGTTGCCCTCCGCCATGCCCCCCGGCTGTACCGCCCTCGTCGTCTGTGTGTTGTTCCGGTTCGGTCGGCTGCAGCACCTCATATCTCCTGCTCCTGGACACTCTCCCCATTTTCCAAGCTATTGTTGGAAGTACAGTGATGCGTGTGTAAAGTCCGAGGGCCCCACCTTTACTGGTCCAAGTACGAAGCAGCCGTCCTCCAGTGGGCGCGGTGGCACCTCAGCCCACGCGCTATTTGTCTGACAGCACGTGGGCCGAACAACTCCAGTCCACAGTCGCCCCAGCTCCCTCAGTAGCGTGACAGGCGGTCCAACTAGGAAAAGGGATTGGGGGGGGGGGGGGGGGGGGTGCAGTGCAGGAAATAGGAAGACCCGCAGCGCTATCACTTTGGCCCTCCGGCTTAGCAGGCTCTGGGCCCGAGACCCCCCCCCCCCCTGGTGCTGCGATGACACCCGCAGTGACCGTCACTACAAGGCGGTCCGTCACGGTGCACCTCCAGTGCCAGTACAGCTGTGCTGTGAGCAGTGACTTTGTTCGGTCCTCCCCCATGCTCTCCCTCAGCCCCGCTCTCTTGTCACGTCTCTGTGCCACTCAGCATGGGCAAGTGAGGCGCCCGCCAGCACTCACCAGGGGTAGCATGTGCGCTTCGCTCACCAAATCCCGGAATCGCAGGCTACTTCAGGTGTCTCCAGCCGCGGTCCACTAGCGCCTCCGTCTCTCTCCCTCCTGACTGCACCACAAGGTCTCCGAGAGTCTAGGGCAGTTGTGGCAATCTCCAGCCCCTCCAGGCGCTGCAGATGTCTGCGGGCCACGGCAGCCCCAGACGCGCGAACCTCAGAGGTTCTGGCCACAGGAACTTATTCTTCCGCCCCAAGACCAGTGTAGTCGGGTGTCGCCACAATCTGCCGCCTCAGCCGGATAGAGCGCCAATCTGTGCCGGCGGGCACCGTGTGCAGGAGAGGCGGCCGGATGCGAGCAGTTTCACTTCGGGATAGGCAGTGTCCCTCCGTCCGCCATCTTAGGGTCAGGCAGCCTCGGCCAGTCAACCCACAGAGGCGAGTCAGTCTTCACCGCCCCGCGGCCTCACCGTCCAGAGGGTTCCCAGGGAGGATCCTACCTCCGGGCAGCCGGGGCACGACAGCCAGCAGTCGAGCCAGGGGCACCCAAAATCCCTAACGGCTGGCATCTCCTCCTCCGACCACAGCCGCCATTTTAGGTCCCGCTTCAGCGAGGATCGACTCGCAGAGAGAACTACATTTTCTCCCGTTACCAGCGCTTCTCACGGCTCAAAAGTTCAGCCAGGAGAGCACCCGGTATTCCGCTCCAGTTTGCAGTATCGGGGGCCTCCGTATCCCGTCAGGATGATCTACGGCGGAGGGCAGCCGCGGAGGAGCTCCAATGTCCGCTGCTGCTTACATCGGCGCCAAGCCACGCCCCCCCAAGGTCCTTGCCTACTTGACGTGACACGAGGTAGATAGTGCGCTGCTGCAGGAGACGCACCTTTCTCTCAATAGCCCCATGCTTCGCAGCTGGGGATTGCAAGGTCACATACACGCAGCAGGTTTTACCACACATGCGCGAGGAGTGCTTACATGGGTGAACCCCAAGGTCACCCTTAAACTCGAACCAATAGACACTGACGGGGATGAGCGATATGTAATATCCAGGTGCCGGGGAAAGGGAATGGACGTGCTCATAATTAAGATATACAGCCCCAATTAGGATAATCCCAACTTTTATGCTGCATTGTCTGAAAGGTACGTCATTGCGGTGAAGGGCACCAACTCTGGGGTGGCGACCTCAACTTAGTTTTTAACCCACACCAGGATAGGCCGGAGAGACATGTCACGGCAGCAGCTCGGACTGTGACGGATATAATGGTACAGATAGACTTGCATGCTGTGTGGAGGCAGAGATTCCCAGACAAAGGGGGATATACACATTACTCAGCGTATCATGATTTGCATACATGCATAGACGATTGGTTAGCAACCGGGCAGCTGTACAAGTGTACTCGGTCCTGCGAGGCACTTACCCGTACGCTCTCAGGCCATTCCCCGATACTATTAGTTTTAGACGTGCCCCAGAAGTCTATCCCCCTCCTTTACTTGGCTGTTCCCACCGTACTCTCTGCTAGATGCGGTGTTTAAAGAGGAGCTAGCTGAAGCGATCGAAACGTTCTTTGTTGCAAATGTGTGTTCGGTGGGCAGCTTCCAGGTGGTTTGGGAGGCGTTCAAAGTCTATATCCGCGGAGTAACTAGGACTAAACACGCCGGTGTCTTTAGGGCGATACGTCGGAGACTTACAGATCTGGAAACGACCTTCGCTAATCTGGAGGCATGCCTCCAAATTAGAGCGGATGATGAAGTAATAAAGGAATTCATAGCCCAGTTAGAAGAATATCACGATACTGCAGACGTGGAAATAAAACATCTTGGTAAATACGCCACAGCTCGCACCCACGGAGAAGGCGAACGGCCGGGCGCGGTACTAGCCCAGTTACTAAAAAAACAACGAGAAAAAACGGTAGTCGCTGAAATCAAGTCGGCTGAGGGAGATACACTTACTAAAGAGACAGCCATAGCAGGGAGGTTTAGGAAATATTACTCACAGCTCTACTCTACTTTTAGTGGGAGGTACTGACAAGGACATTTTAGACTATTTAACTCATTAAGTTGCCATGGTTAACGAACACGCATTGTGAATTCCTGATTCGACCCCTAGAAAGGGAAGAAATCACTATGGCATTATCAAGCATGAAACCGGGTAGCGCACCAGGTATAGATGGTCTGACTGTCGCTTTCTACAAGGCATATTTGGACCTGCTACTGCCGCACTTAGCCACTCTTTGAGGACATGTGTGTGTCGGGCACTATGCCACCTTCGATGAGAGAAGCGATCATTGTAGCCATCCTGAAACCTGGTAAGTCCCCTGAGGAGTGCGCATCCTATCATCCGCTTGCCTTGCTTAATGTTGACATGAAAATCTTCGCAAAGATCCTGGCGAACAGGCTGGTCCCTTTGGTCCCGACACTTGTTGCCCCGGAACAGGTGGGGTTTGTTTCGGGTCGAAACCTTACTTATAATCTGCGAACAGTGTTTGATGCGATTCAGCACACTAAGCAGAGTATTCAAGCGGCAGCAGTATTTCTCGACAAGGAGAATGCCTTTGACTGTTGAATGGCCCTTTGACAGGTGTTGACAAGGATGGGACTGGGGAAAGTCTTACTGCAGCTTATAGGTTTATTGTACAGTGCGCCCACAGCCAGGATCAAAATCGGTAATCTGGTGACTGAAGCTATACATATTACTAGAGGAGAAGGCGATAGGGCTGCCCGCTGTTGCAGATACTATATGCTTTGGTGGCAGAACCTTCAGCTTGTGCGCTTCGAGAATACCATAGGTATAGGGGTATATGTTTCCCGGACTACGAACTTATCGTCTCAACCTACGCGGATGATACGCTCCTATATATCTGCGATCCTGAGTGCAATCTCTCCCCTGTACTGCGCGAAGTGGTGCACTTTGGAGTGGTGTCGGGTCTGTGAGTTAACTGGCCGAAGTCCATCATATTTCCCTTTACCCCTGCCACAACACAGTTCGAACCGGACTACCCATTGCAGTGGACGACGGACTCAGTGCGATACCGAAGTATCCAGGTGCACTCGGACTCTGAAGTCGTTTAGGGAAAACTATGGCGGAGCGGTTAGTAAATTGGAAGAGGAGGTCGAGAGTTTCGATAATGAAAATGGTGATACTGCCTCGCTTTGTTTCTTTTCTCCAATATCCCGTTAGTACTCCCGAGCGCATTTTTTAAGAGGCTCAACACATTGATGATTAAATTGGCATGGGCTGGCAACCAACCTTGGGTCAAATGGCAAATCCTTATTCCACGTTACCACATGGGTGTGGGGGGGGGGGGGGTAGGGGGCTGGGAGCGCCCGATTTGAACTTATATTATAGGGCAGCACAAAGTGCACATGCTTATTACTGGATCCATGGCTCACCGGACACCCCTAACTTGCGTATAGAGAGTTGTGGCCTCCCCTCGTCCATCTCCTGCTCTGCTATTTTCGCCCCAGGACCGTAGGACAGGAATTCCTGACTCAGTCATCGTGACTACACATGCATGGCACCACCTTTAAAAGCTACACATTCAGGTGCTATCCTGTATTCCTTTTGCACCACTGGACTTGTGCCACTGGGTGTCCCCGTGTAGGGACGGGGGAATTGTGCGAGCGCTCAACTCAATAGAGGTCCGGACTATAGGGAACTTGTTTGAAGGAGGCACAGCGAGAAGCTGGGAGGACTTGGGGACACTGAATGCAGCGCCCACCCTTCTTACCAAAATTTCAATTCCACAGAACACGGCAAGCATAAGTACGGATTTTGGGGGAGACTTGGCAGAACCTCCGGATCCGACTGCCCTGTCTTATGTTATCAAAACTGACGAACCGACACGTATAGTTTCTAAAATCTACAAGCTGACCATGTCCTATAGAGAGAACTACTTCACTATGGCCCGCTTAGCTTGGCAGAGAGACCTAGACAGGGACGTTGACAACGCTAGGTGGACGTACTGCTGCACCAGCACGAAACGTAGCTCACTCAATGGTAGACACCGTCTGATTCATTTTAAATATCTCAACAGGGTTTACTACACCCCAGAAAGGTTGTGCAGATATGGCCTCAGGGAAGAAACTAGGTGTGAGCGATGCAGCGAACAGTTGGCTGACTTTGTACATCTCGCATAGTCCTGCCCGGACATAGCCAGATTTTGGGAGTGAGTATTTGGGAGTGAGTATTTAAGTAATTACAGCGGTGATTGGGCAGGAGCTTGCGCTGGAACCGGTATTGGCTCTGCTGGGCTATTCTAAATTAATACCTAAAGCAGTGCGCAGATTAGTCGACATGGGCCTGCTGCTGGCCAAGCACAGAGTGGCGATTTGTTGGTCGAAGGGACCGCCTCCTACGATTGCTCAGTGGGCGAACGACATGCTATATTGGAGAACTATAGTGACCTTCTCCCTCCCCGCAATAGGCCCAAGAAATTTTGGGCGCTGTATAGAGCATACAGGGCAACTAAGGAAGGGGACGATACATCCACTGACGAAGTGCACCAAGACACGAGAGCGACCAATTTTGAAGTTTAGTGACAGTGCGGGTTCTGATGATGACAGAGGACAAAGAGTATTGAAAGCAGAGGCACTGGGGAATTAGACCTTCAATTATCACCAGGACATTTCATAAGGTGGGCCTGCAGCTAGGAGAGCGACTAAGGTTCGTGGGGTGGTGCGTGTTGACAGCGAAATGTAATGGGATTTTATTTGCCCGCTGCCCAGTTTGGAAATTATGCTGTAGGACCATTGATTACTTCTGGTACTTGCAACTGCCATATGAATGGAAATGTGTCCTTTGTTTATTGTGCACAAATTAATAAAGGTTTAAAAAAAAAAAAAAAAAAAAAGCTCTGGCGCCCTGCAGAAGAAGAAACACCATGTTATCAGATAGCAGCAAAGAGTGCACTTCTCCATGTGTTTCTCAAGACCAGAATACTTTGATTCTCATTATGTCCCTTCCAAATGAGAAGGCAAAGTCAAACTATTTCTTCCAAAAAGCTACTTCACAACTACTGTTCAAGCCCTCATACAGTTGGATCTGGATGGTGGTAAACCATACTCCATGGCCTCTCACGCTTTATACTGGCACCCCCTTAGGAGCATCCTAAATACTGCAGCACATCCTGTCAAGAGCAAAAAGAAATATAATCACATTATCTCCACCTTGATGGAACTCCATTGGCTCCCCTTCGTGGCCTGCACGATCTTCAAAACCTGCTGCCTTATTTAAAAAGCCATCACGACCAGCACCCTATATCATCTTGCAGACAAGCTCACCAACTCTGGGGGTTAGCAGCACAAATGCACGAGGACACCAGACTGCAAACTGAGAAGTATAAATAAAATGGAAAACAAGACAACAAGCCTCTTCCATTTACATACCCCGGATCTAGAACAACCTCTCAAAACCACCCCAACGCTGCTTCAATTTAGGAAAGAGTTGAAGACTCCCCATCTTTAAAGAGCTTTACATCACAATGCAATCCCGGTCCACAATCTAGCT
Source organism: Triturus cristatus (assembly GCF_964204655.1). Classification (NCBI taxonomy): domain Eukaryota; kingdom Metazoa; phylum Chordata; class Amphibia; order Caudata; family Salamandridae; genus Triturus; species Triturus cristatus. Next base: position 783,111,203 of record NC_140592.1, read on the forward strand.
TCCTCTCCTACTACTTGTTGATTTTATGATCATCTTTGACCATGTACAGTGCTCTGCTGCCTTTTGGATAGGTTTGTGCTATAGAAATACTACATGCAGGGTAAAGCGGCAAAATGTTAACCCTCGCTTTGCCTTACTAGCCTTTCTATAGTGGTACTGGGATACACAAACTCCTTTTTCAGATGAATCAAAAGATCTCCAGCAAAGTGCCACTTCATGGGGCCGGTTGTGCATTGCAGCGTCAGCCCAATGAGGAGCAGGCACGATGATGAAACAAGAAATAGAACAATTAGAACTAGAGATGAGGAACACCACAGCATTCGATGAGGAAAAAAGAAATTAAAAGAACTTAATGTAGAAGTGGATGGCTATAAAGATTATTTGGTAAACAAAAGAATTGAGAAGAGATATTAGTAAATGGAGTGGAATATTGAATTATCCCTACCTTGGTAAAGACTACTATCAACAAATGAGACCAGGGTCGTGAGGCCCTACCAACAAAGGCCCATCTATACAAGAGGTGGTTGGAAACACATTACATTTTCTGAAAGCTCGGGTCAGAGCAGTGCAGATGAGGGGACGACCAGATTAGATCAGGGGGTACATCATCAAAAGACTATGGTACTAGTTACTCTTTTTTTTTCTTTAGAACGCCCAAGAAGGGGCATGGAATCAAATCGAAATCAGGGGATAGGACAATATATGAGAAATCCCCCCCCCCCCCCCCCCCCCCAGACGAATTTCTCAAAACCAGGAATCAGAAATACTGACGGTAAAGAATTCCCTACTGTGAATTTATCTTGCAGAGAACTTGACAAAAAAGAACTTGAGGTTTTAGAAAAAGGATTTCGTTTTGCATTCATAACTAATGTTATTGCATTTATGTTGGAAAAGGATCTTAAATCATTTTTCAGAAAAATTAGACTCAAACATTTTGAGAATCGAGAATACAATGAGGAGAATATTATTTCATGCTTAAAACCCAAGTCTACATTTACTCCTAATATCTGCCACGTGAGCTGCAATATTGCTACTTTTGAGCGTGTAGTGGAATCTGAAATACATAAAGTGTGGGACAATCCTGCACAAATATCAATATTAGTAAGGCACCCAGCGAAGCCATTGTAGCTCTCAACAATGACTTAAGTATCACGATCAAGCCCGCCGACAAGTGGGGAGGAGTGGTCATTTTTGACACACTAGACTTTGAGAACAGGATCGTGAATCTTTTGAATGTTGAGGAACATTACAGAGAGGTACCCATGAGAAGGTGGAATTCACTAAAAATACAGATAGGAGCCCTTTTAACCACTGCTAGGGACAATAACTGGATATGAGAGAATAAATTTAAATTTCTTCATAACAAAAAAGCCATTATACCAGCCATATATGGGTTACCAAAAATTAATGAAAACGAGAGTACCCTCTGTTGAGACCTATCATAAACTGTATTGGCTCGGTTTTGAAGCCATTAAACAAAATATATAGATAGTTTCTTAAAACCTTTAGTTTTAAAACAGAAATCTTATATAAAAGATTCAGCATATACGATTACCATAATCGAGGGCACCAACTTTAACAGATCTCAGATATAGGTGACCTATGACATGAAAAATCATCAATTTAATCTTTAAGGATCATATAGTGATTTAAAAACCATTATAAGATGGCGGTCACTGGCAAGCTGAATCACCTTTAAAATATCAACGACTAACGTATTGCGTCATGTGCGACGCTCGCTTCACAATTAGACGCTGGGAACTACACGCCCGGCTTCGGTGAACGCAAATGTATTTAAAGCAGAAAATGGAAAGTTTTCATTCTTTACCGCAACCCTGACGAAAACAGAAGCCCCCCCCCCCCCCAACCCCAACAGCCCGTGGAAAAGAAAACAAACGGTGAGTGACAGTTCGCACCTGTGATATACTCTAGTCGAGGAGTCATTGAGGATTTATTCAGTTGCCCTTAAGGATAAATTTAAGCACATAAACTATAAAGGGACTTGGTTTTTAGGCAACCATAGCCCCGCCTAAGGGATAATGCAATATATAACCATACCGTCGCATCAGTAGGATATAAGCCCTTACCACTAATAACCATTAGCTATTCATGCTTTCCATTATTCTTTGTAGCATTTCTGAAACGGTCGGAAGCATACTATTGATCTTTACGGCGCCATAATAAACTGGTGATTAGTTTCCATTACGATATCCCAATATCGGAGGTATGTCCTATTATCTAAAGATTATCGACTGAAGTCACGGGTTGATTTGTAAGGAGAGTATAACCCTGGTGGTTGTTTTCCAGGATCTTTAATTTGGAGTAGGATTTATACACGTTACTGTGGCGCTAAATAGTGCCTTGACCATAACTGAAGCGGATTGCCTAAAAACGTATTATTAAAAAGGTGGGTGTTAAATGATCAGAGACGCGTCATAAAATCAGAGTAAGAATCACGAATGATGCCTTCTTTTACCCTCTAATATAATGGTTTTCGTCTTTTCCACACAGGGTGCCAATGGGAAAAAGTGCCATACAGATTAAATTGAGAAATATCCGATATGTTTTTAACCAACAATCATCTTTTTATCCATGAGGTAGGAGTTCCTTTGAGGATGTATTATAAAGGAGTTAGTTATCAATAGAAACTGCATGCACCTATTCTATAACATTGGAAGGAACACTAGAAAATCAGGCAAAATATATTTTTATACATATAAAAAGTCCCAGAATGTTCCACTAGGGAAGTCTGCTTTTATTACATGCAGGAAGGATGTGGAGTTTGAGTAACCCCATCCTTAACCTAGTTAGGGTATCCTTTATTGTATATAAATAGGATACTAAGGTGTGAATGGAGTGCAGTGATAAGAAATGTTTTAGCTTTATTATTATAATGGACCCTTTAAACAATTAAAAATCAATTGTATTATCCTTGTTGATGTATAAGAAATGGGGTGGTACCCTTAGAAACGTATGGGTTTCAACCTTGTGAATAGGAATAAGCAAAATATTATCTTGGTATTACACAATGGAGTTGTACATATTTTGTTCTTGCTTTTATATAGGTGCATGTATCCCATTCCTAAGAGGTTAAAAAAATGGTTAGTCCTGAAGAAGGTGGCTTATCAATAATCTATCCACCAAAACGAGTCAACGCTACTTTACTCCTGTTAAAGTCAAGGAACTGTAGTGTCTATACACAATAAAATCCATAGACTCGGACAATACGAATTAACACAATTATGAGGATATATGTTTGTCACTCTGTCTCTCGTTTTTATAATTGTTATTTATACAACGATACACTGACTATTGGATTATTTTTAACTTTGAATATCTTTGGGGATATGAATTGTGTTTTATATGATTACAATTGTAATAATTTTTTAATAAATATACATTGATATTTACTTAAATTCATTTTGAATTGCCTTTTTGGGTCCTGTTTTAAATATTTTTGTAGTGGATATTTGCACATTGCATGAATGAATGAGGAGATCAAGAATATAAAGTTCTTCCAAGAGAAGTTGCATTTGATTACAATGATAAAAGCCACCTTCGGGTGGGTGAGGGCTCTTGCTTCTATAAGCAATGTTCCTAGTGACATACGAGTTCTTGATCCTTAATATAATACTTTGAATCCAATATCGAACAGTATAACCTATTTAATTTGTTCTATTATATAGGAGATTGTATATTGGACCATCTAAAGGTCTGCTTCCTCCAATGTTCATGTTATTTAAAAAGTTGAACATGTACTTTTAACTTTTACATGTCCTGGTAGAGAAAAACTCTTGCATTCGATTTTCACTACTGCAAGGTCTGCCTCTTCCATAGGATAACATTGGGTTAACTTAATACATTTAATAAGTGATAACTTCCAATTGGAAGCAGGTAGGAATGTCAAGTTTGGTGTCAACTTAAAACTCCCTTCATTAGTGAAGTTATAGTGAAGTCATGTTGAAGTCACAATTCTGAAAAATGCCACTTTTGCAAAGTTGGTATCTTGACATTACATACATGACTAGGTGTAGCTGTCAATTAGCTCTTGTGTATTACTCCCAGACAGTGAGACAAAGGAGGAATAGATGTTTGCAGAATAGGCCATCTGACTTGAGGAGGGGGAGGAGCAGTCATCTACCACACTTACACATTACAAAAGGTTCTGCCCAGCACACTGCAACGGTTTTGACAGTAGTCTTTTGTGACCCCACACAAGCTGGGGCCAGGGCAGGGAGGCAGGAAATTCAAAACACCGCTGAGGGTGAAAACCTTCAGAACCTTCTGCTGCTTCAAAGTACGCATCAACAATGGACGGTCAGACCCAACTCTCCAGTAAACCTCTGGACCTGTGGAAGACTCCGAAGGACTGCTATGCTGCTCTGCAAGAAGGTCTACTACTCTGTTGCCTGAATAATAATAAAATAATTTCTAAAGCGCATGGCTACCTTAAACAAGGTATCCCAGCACTGGAAGCAGATCTCTGCACCCTGCCTAACGGTTTCAAACTCTCAAACATCTTGACCTAAAAAACACAGGTTTTGAGTTTCTTCCTGAAAAGATATTCCGATTGCACCAGACGAACTGATAAGAGCAAGTGGTTCCACAGCTTTGGTGCCAAGTAGCTGAAAGAGTTCCCGCCAGAGCACACTTTCTTATCCATTGGAACAGTCACCTGTAACTCCCCTGATGATCTTAGATTCCTGGAAGGTACATACAGTTTTATTAGCGACTGAAGATATCCCGGCCCTTTGTTAGCAAAAGCTTGGCGACAATAGTACAAAGCTTCAAAAGAAGATCATTGCGTCGCTGGCAGCCAATGTAATTTTCTAAGCACGGCCCCAATACACAAACACCTCGACAGATTTAGTAGGAGGCGTGTCGCAGAGTTTTGCGCCCTCTGGAGTCTTTTGATCCGTTCGAGTAACCCGAAGATAGAGAAGATTGTAAAAAAGCTAATCTTGATATAATCAAGGCCTGGATAACCGTTGCAGACTCCGGCAAAAGGCGCATGTTTTTACGCAGCATCTTGAGCAAACCAAAGCATTTTCCTGTCATTGTAGTGACTGGACTATCCAAAGATAACTTAACCGGTAAAACTCCAAGGTTCTCAAGTTAAGGAAATGGAGCTGAGCCCAGCTCCTGAGGCCACCATGCAGTGGCCCAAATGTTTGCTCTATTGCCTATGGTCAGAACCTCAGTGTTTCCCACGTTGAGCCTGAGACAATTCAAGTCCATCCACCTAGCAACCTCTGCCAAGCATAGACACAAGGTGGAGGCCATGAGAACCGAATTCTGCGACAGCGTGATGATAAACTCCATATCTAAGAAGAACTGGACCTGCATCTTCAATCCAGGAACACCGGAGTGACTCCAAGGGCTAGTTGACCAGCCTCCTGATCAGAACCTCAGGGAAAGAAAAGGCTCCAACTCAGAGGTGAGGAATTCCTATAGCCCAACGACCAGGACATATTGTTTGGGGTCAAGGACAACAAATGTTCAAGTTTCTCTTGTCCTTGGGACAAGACCCAACCCCCTGCAGCACAAATCCTTTGGCTGCCAGAATACAGTACCAACATTATAATCAGGGAAGCACATTGTCTGCAGTTAAGGTAATATTTGTGTCCATCTGCTAATGCTACTCGGACTTGTATTTATAGTTCATAAATAGAAAGCCTTCATTATTAGGATGAGAGCTTTAAGGAAATGTGAGTTTAGACTGCAATACGGTCAGTGGTTCCAGTCTAAAAATATATACACACATTTGCAAATTTTAACAATATAAGGCTACGTATAATGCTTCCAGGATTCTCTCGGATTAGATGCAAATGCTTGAAAGCAAGAGTGAGGATTCTTTGCTTTCAAACTAAAAAAAACACAACTAGAAACAAAATGTTTTGCTAAACAATCATGAAATGTTATGTACCATATCTCTGAAGCATCGTTTGGTAAAATTTGATAATGCATGCTAGTATTTCAAAGAAATATTCATAATGGAAAATCAGAACCACCATTTTCAACAAAACTATAGGAAACGTGACAAACAAGCATTGGCAAAGCCCACAGGTTTGTCATGGCTGGTCGGCCTTTTGATTTTGGAAATGAGTGTTGTGACATACTTTTTGTACAACTGTATAGTTGTGGGAGCTGCCGGGCCCTCATTATAACAAACATTAGCAATAGCAAAAATATTTCTGATTTCAAAAACTTCACACTGCCATGCAAAGAACAAAACTACTTTGTGTGCAGATACGCTTCTTGTGAAAGAGCAGAATACTGTGAGGTTAGCTTGGGGGGAGGGAGGGGGGGGGGGGGGGGGGAAGAGGGGGGTGGAGGAGAGGGAGAGGGATAGAGCGAATTGTAATAAAAAACAAAAGATTTGGGTTAACCCTGGATCTAAATAGGGGCCCAATTCTTAAAGAAAGTTACAAAAGTGTAGTCATGGTATATGTCCTTGGATTAGTGCAGATTTACAGCGTTTATCAACTCACAAGAATTTACAGGAGTAAGTCAGGAAATCCTATTTCTAGAAAATATATTTTAACTGCAATTTAGCCCGAGCAAATATGCAGGTGTAGATTTGCACATGTGCAAATCTGTGGAGCAGTAACAAGTTCACTTTCTTACCAACCACTTTTTTCCCCCTGGAAGAAGTTTTACTTCTGCCCTCATTTCCAGCCAGTCTCTGTATGGTAAAATATTGGAGAGGAGCTGATGAAAACCCATAAAACAGGCCCTTAGGTGGGGGGGCGTGGCCAGCTGCTGAACATGGCGGATTGAGAGCTCCGGAGCCCGAGCTCAAATATCCTGAATTAACATGCATCGTGACTTGTAATTGCGATACAAAACCGGCCGCAAGCGAAGCACAACAGGTGAGCAGTGCACCGATGCCCAAAACTGCGCCAACCCCGGCTTTCGGAGGCTGTGAGACCAGGATTGGAGGGACGGCCATTGCAGAGGGGGTGGGGAGGGCTGAATTGCTGGGCAGCTCCACGGCGGCGCCACCAAGGTACCTCATCGGACCGTGCGGTGACCGGGCTCTGCCTGCGTGAAGCTGTGACGTCCCTCGAGGTGCAGAGGCTATCCTGTGGGCCGCAGAGTGAACAATCGGAGGCCCTGCCCCTGGGGCGTAGTGGCCGGCGAGCGATCTCATCCTGCCTGGCGCTGGCGGCTGGAGCGCGGTGAAAAACTGGATCTGGGCCGGGCATGCAAGGTGAGACTGAGCTGAGGGCCCTTTGCTACTGCCCGTTGCTCCTGCCTGGGGGTTCAGGTGTCAGCGTGATGCCCTCGCCCCCCCCCCCCCGTGAGCTCAGTGAATGATAGCCTGGCGGGACGGAGATGCGCAACAAAGCTGCAGGCCTCTGATGTGCAGGTCCCCCCTGGGCGGTTCAAACTGTCGGAGAGCGGAGTCCCCCACAAAAAGGCACCGATGCAACGGTGGGACAGCTGGAACTAACCTTTGTCCCCTGCATGTTCTACCTTTTGACGGTGTGTTGGACACCAGACCAGCTTTCACATCTGTGGTCGGCTTTGGGAGACTGGCACTATTGTGAGGAGAGCGTGTGTGGCCTACACCGGCTTTGCCATGGATGGTGCATGGATGCGAGGGCCTCTACCGAACAAGCAGGTACCGCAGGGGAGAGGAGGGAACAGTGATCATGGTGGCGGACATGTGGTGTCCCCCTTCCTCCCCTGCCCCCACTCCCACCATTGACTCTGGCATAATTTGTGTGACAGTGACCCCAGGACCACAGTCAAAGGCGGTGGTAATCACGCAGGGCATCATAACCAGCTTGGCGCATTGTATTGGTGTTTGTAGGCAGCGAGGAATCCTGTGGCGCGCGCTGCATCCCCTGCATCTGCAGCAGATAACCTGGGACCTTGGGGGCTCTTCTTTATGATATCTGACCTGCCAGGCAGTTGGGGCGGAGAGTGTACAGTCGCACAAGTTATTACACGACACCTGCGATTTGATGCCTAGCTGGGCTCTTTGTGCTTTTTGTACACAGATCTCCTTCATAGCGTCGGAAAGCTGGTATATACTAACCACAGGGGCCTGAAAGACACCAGCCAAGCTACTGCACCTGTCCCGGACTCCCAGATCTATTGCTCAGAAGGCGTGCAACACGATTACCTGAAGTGCAGCAATGGGCTGCCAACAGGGCAAAACTCAAGAGGCAGCGGCCACTAACTCCAAGATCTGGAAGATGGAGATGCAACCATGAGCATGCAAACGCTCAACACGATCCCTCCCACAGACGACGTGGGAGCACAGGATAAACTGGACTTGATACTTAAAAAAAAGTCAGAGAATCCAGGAGAGCTATAGAGCAGCAAATAGGCACCCTCACCACTGGTTTTACCAGATTGAAAGCAGACCATAATAAATTGGCTGACACGTTGAAGGATCATAGCTCCACACTGGAAGATTTGGTGCCCCAACACAAGGAACATGAGTCAGCTCCAGTCCCTTTGAAAACAGGTCACAGGAATGATGGACAGGGTCGAGGACGTGGAGGGCAGGGCATGAAGCAATAACATTCGCGTTATAGGACTGCCGGAATGAAGCGAAGGGACTGAGGAGACGACCTACATGGAACACTGGTTCCGCATGCATGTGGCCCCTGAGGGCCCCTCCGACTTCTTTTGTGTTGAAAGGACGCATCGGATCCCCAAGGGAAGGCAGAGGGTGGGAGCCCAGCAGAGACCTTGAATTGTGAAAGTGCTCAACTATAGGGACCACGATATGCTATTGCAAAAAGCACGTAAGACCACAGATCCAGTTTGAGAACTGTCAAATCTCGCTATATCCGGATTACAAGCTCGTGGTGCAATGGAGGTAATCTTCATTTCAAGATGTAAAGAGGAAGTTACGGACCATGACCCTCAAATATGCACTATTGTTTCCCGCCTGTTTGAAGGTAATCTATGACCAGAAGACATAATTCTTCGAAAGCCCTGAAGACGTCGAAGAGTGGCTTGAATTTATGGAACCTACACAACTCTCGGGCCGGTCCCTTCCTAGGTCACGTGGACCTGGATATACGAGACACCGGCGATCACGATTGACTGAGTCCACGAACCTGAAATCATTTCCTGGTCCCACACAGAAGCAGGCCCAGACAAGCAAGGAGACGGCCCTGGCGGCAGCGAACATCTTCAGCGACCGCTCCTTCTGCAGACTGTCAGAATAATCAGAACACAGCACGGTTCGCTTGGACTCCGAAGGCAGCTTAACACTCTTTCCTCCTGTGACGCCTCAACCGGCAGATGGAATACTGGGATAGTGGTTTGATCACGATGATTGCATTGCTGCAAACTGCTGTCGGTGAAAGCGCTGCCGGTGCACTGTTCCCCTACAACTTGCATATCCTTTTACATGGTTTATCTAGGTTATTATGACAAATGCAATATCCTATATGATACGCTTGGGCTCTAGGGAGCTCCAGGTTATGTGTTGCGTTACATAATGGCTGTGGCTGCCAGTCCCCACTTTGCAATTGCTACAGTTTATTGTGTATTAGTTCACTGTTCATCTGGTTTGGTCTGGCCTGTTTTAGGTTGTAAGCGTGACCTGGTATTATGTTTAGGTTGGGGGTTACACAGCTCTGGCACATTAATAGCGTTAGTTCTCCCACGATTGTATGATCCACCGCAAAGCAGAAGAATCACATGCTTGAATGGCACTGCATATGCTAGACAAATATAAATTTGTTATATGGAACATACTGGGGTTAGGCTCCATACACAAACGACCTAGGGTACCCGCTTTTTTGTTACGCTGAGGGGCGCAGGTGGCCTTCCTCCAAGAATCGCACTAAATGGAAGCGGAGGCTGCAAAAATGAGGAAGAAATGGAGAGGTCAAGTCATATCCACAAATTACTCTGCCTTTGCTCGGGGTGACGATCTGGATAAGAGGGGGAGAGTACCATTTGTCGTGCTGGACAAACTAATAGATACGCAGGGCAGATACATATTCCTGCGCGGTACACTAGACGGAATACCGTTATACTAGGAAACATTTATGCTCCGAATTATGACCAACACACATATTTCATGAGTATGAACTCCATACTGGCGGGGTGGGAAGCGTATCCATGGCTCATAGGGGGGGGGGGGGGGGGGGGGGGGGAGACTGCAACGCGGTGATGGACATCACCCTGGATCGATTACATCCTCCCCTGCGAGACACAACAGCTAGCAAGCAGGCAGAAGCTCTTTGCGTATGGGTGCAGGGTTGGTCCCCATGTGACACGTGGGGGGGGGGGTGGAAGTCTTTCAACGAAGAATTTCTCACAGACATAACGTATCCACAACCCCCGACATGCATGCAGAAGAACCTGGAGGGACCTATTACCAGGGCAGAGTTTAAAGCAGCTATAGGCGAACTCATGCAATAAAACACCGGGCCAAGATGGACTGCCGGTGGAATTCTTTGACGCTAATTCTGAGATATTAATACCGCGCTTGGAAGAGTCATAAGAAATCGCTCAAGGTGGGACGTCTTCCTTACACCACCGCCCAGGCGCTGGTGGTGTCCTTGGCCAAGCCAGGTAGGGACCCGGCAGACATATCGGCTATCGCCCCCTGTCACTGCTGTGTACGGAATACAACATTTTAAGCAAGGTATTGGCTAACAGAATTCAGCCATATCTCCACAAGTTGATTCATACGGATCAGTGCGAGTTTATACCAGCTAGGAGTACTTCATTAAACCTACGCAGACTGCACCACATCATGTCTACTGATCTCACACACTATCCAAACGCCAGCTGCATATCCCTGGACAGGAGACAAGCAATCGTGGGAATACATGCTCAGGGCCATTGCACTTTGGTTTACCCCCCCGAATACGTAAAATGGGTAAAGCTACTATATGCGGCACCCACTGCAAGAGTCCGAACCGGGAAGCTTATCTCCAGGGAATATGGTATACACAGGGGTACGTGACAAGGCTGCCCCGTCACCGATATTTGTTCTAGCACTGGAGCCATTGGCACTCCGTATACGGCAAGAGGCCACACGGTGCGGTATCCCTATAGGCACATCAACACATCTGGTATCGGCATATGCAGATGATCTGATCTTATATGCGGCGGACCTGTTGAAGGGACTGGGTTCGCTTCCCCGTATTTTTGCTGCGTTCGAACGGATATCAGGCTTATCCCTCAATTAATCTAAGTCCAATGCCTTTTTCTTTAGGCACCGAGTACACCCGGACTGTATTGCTTTCGGAGAGCTCCAGTTGCCAGTGGCCCTACATACCTTTAAATACATGGTCATTAATGTATACCGCTCAGGAGGCAGACATGTTGCAGGGCAACCTGGGTAAGGCTATTCGGGGAATACGCTTGCAGGTAGCTTTCTGGACCACGTTGCCATTATCTGCTATAGGCCGCGTGGCTTTCTCAGATGGTGGTACTTCCCTGTCTTTAGTATTATTTCACAAACCTACCGTTGTTAATACCCGCAACAACTTTTAGTACACTAGACACTATCCTGATAGATTTAATATGGGGGACGGGCCGACGCTGAATAAGTCTTAGGAAACTCCAAATCAGTACACGGGAAGTTGGCCTGGGGGCACCTGACTTCAGAGCTTATTACTATGCATGTCAAGCACAGTGGCTGTCCTACTGGACAGCATGACGTAATTTACAGGTAATTGATTACAGTTCCAGGCACATCGAACAGGGAGCGCTCCAATCTTTACTACTGCCCCATAGTAAACCACCCCCAGCGCTACCAAACCTCCTCCAGACGGCACTGCAGTGCTGGGGGAGCACGCTGCGATATACTTTTAGAGGTGGTAGATATGCAGCTAACATTCCATTGGTAGGGATACCATTGGCGAGCGGCAGGCTGACGCAAAGAGTACTTGGACCCTGGACAGATGTGGGTGAGGAGACTATTGGAGCTTTTTTGGGGGATTGGACAGTAATGGACCATGACACTTTCATACGAGCTACGGGAGCTCCTGCCACACTCTACATGACACATGCCGCCCTACTGCACTACATTAAAATACAATGGGCCCCACAGCGTGAATTCGTTCCATTTCTGTATTACATGGGACGTGGAAGCCACCTCATTAAATGGTTATACCTCAGTATCCATGCGCATGCCAAAATCCCGCTGGATAACACATGCGCACAGTGGGTGGCAGATCTGGGACGGGACATAACGGACAGGGAACGGGGGGGGGGGGGGGGGAGGGGGGGGGACATATTGGAGTACCCACGGAAAATACCACACAATGCCAAATTCAAGTTTATTCAATGTAGGATTATAAACAGAGCTTACTTGACACCTCAAAGGCTACACAGAATGTACCTGGAAACAGCACATCACTGCCCCAGATGTAAATTGGCTGAAGCATATCTCATTCATATGGTGTGGGCGTGTGTTTGCCTTGGTGAGTTTTGGAGGGGGTTATACATATGTTGGGAGACATTACACACCTGCCCATGGGGAGTACGGCTCTAGAGTGCATATTGGGTATTCGCAGACGAACGAAGACACAAAAGGTTCAGCTCCGTTTTCTGGACTTGGCGCTTATAGTTGCAAAAAGGTCCATCACCATGCGCTGGAAATCAGCCAGAGCCCCCACCCTAGGTATATGGCATAATAAACTGCTTCGATGGGCGGGAGCTGAAAGCGCTGCGTAAAGAGGAGGCCCGTGGCCCAAGGAAAAATCCAATCTCCTTGGAGTAGGATGCAATGGTGGAAGCATATAGAATATCAACCCGGACGATACCTTAGCCGTTCCAAATACTCAAAAGTAACTGCAATCACATAGTATTATGTGTATAAACCCCTGAAGGTTATAGATGGGGCAGTGTGATCAGAAATTGGACACAGAACGTTTAACTAGCTGGAGACGTTCAATTGATTTTTACACTAAACAGTCAGAGCCGGAGGCGGGGGGGGGGGGGGGGGGGCAGTGTTAAGAGGTGAGGAGGGTGGGGTTATTGGGTGTTGATTTGTTATAAGTACTCCAATACGTGATCTGTACATCATCGTGTGAGAATTTACTGCTGCACAAAAATAAACGTTGGATGTAATTTCTTAGGAAGATCACAATGTTGACTATGTGACATATTTGATGCAGGCCTTATAAACCACAGAATTATTACGATATATATGAAGATATGAATATGTTTATTTGTTCGGTAACAAAAAAGAAAAAAACACAATAAAGTTTAACAAAAAAAAACATGCTAGTAGGTTTGCACAAACTAAAAAGGACATTCCAACCATGGGGAACTATTGCTTACCGCTGCCTCCAGCCCCAGTATGTAGATTGGCAGAAAGGTAGCAAAATAAGCCAATTGCTAGTATTCAAATCCTGCTATGTTATGAGCTCTGGCATAATCAGAGAGGCTATTATCAGAGCCCTTATATAATGGGATTGCTGCCATAATTTGCCGCCGTACTACATAGCACCTACGGAACATGTGGGTTTTGTTACAGGGCAAGTAGATTTTTGAAGCAACCTGTCCCTTGGGCAAGTAGATATTTTATAAGATTCCACAACCCTGACAACCACCTTTAACCCAGTACTTGGACTGCTGGGAGTCCTAACTCCCTTCCACCCCCCCCCCTCCCCCCGCCAAGTGGTGCCGCCACCAGTGGCAGATCCTCCACGTGGTCAGAGGAGCGTCGCGCCCCACTGCTTTCTTGCAGTGCAAGAAACAAACATAAAATGGTATAAATACCAAAAAAAACAAAGTACCGGGCACACGTTCTCGGTAAATGCACGGTTAGTCAAAGTCTCCTGCATTCAACAATGTTTAGCAAATCTGATCCACACAATTCTTCAAATTATTTAATCTTTACGAACACAACCAGTCAACACGAGTTTCATCACAATAGGGGAAATTAGAGGTAAGAGAACACCATTAAGTCGTGGAAACCCTAAAAGAAAGTGTCAAAACAAAGCAATGGTGACATCACACAAAAAACACAGACCCGGTGGTAAAACAAGTGATTAAGTTGCATGATATAAGTTCACGCTGTTAAAAACAGACAGTCTATTCATTGCACATATACAATTTGCTCCCTGAAAATTCTTGGGTGGTGTGTTGTGAACAGAGGAGAACTAAGACCAAACACTACAGTAATGACAACCTGGCAAAAAATGAACGCCTAGCACTCAAATCATTGATTTCAGACCCTGACGTCCTAATCAGGGAGGCCGACAAAGGGGGAAATGTTGTGATCATGAACCAGGAAGACTACCACGACGAAATCCTGTCACAATTGTCAGACACCTCCTGCTATGAACCTACCCGGTACAATCCCACGGGTCCCTTGACCCTATAAATCAAACATCTTACAGAGTGGCACACGTTAGGGCTCATTGATGATGACGAACACTCATACATGAAGGTTTTTAGACCCAGCTTCCCATGCCTATATACCCTACCGAAGATACACAAACCAGCTCCTTTCTCACCTAGAAGACCTATAGTCTCGGGCATAGGAGGTCCCATAGAGAGACTGGCACAATATGTGGACATCTTCTTGGGTCCCATGGTTAAAAACCTACCCTTGTTCATTTAGGACACCAAACACATAGGAAGCATCTAAGCTGACCTACAGTGGCAACCTGGCATGATTCTAGTTACCCTTGATGTGGTGTCTTTACACCAGCATAAATCCAGATCTAGACATAGAAGTCATCACCAGATTTCTACACAACAGGCCGGCCACTCAACGGCAACACACTAACATGCTCATCACTAGGATGCAGGTGATACTCCACAACTTCTTTATCTTTGACAAACAATGGTATAAACAGACCAAAGGGGTAGCCATGGGCTGAGATTTTCACCCTCATTTGCCAATCTATACATGGGTGGACTTGAAGCTAATGGATCAGGGGCACTAAGGGAGCTCAATGGATCAACTCCATTGTTTTTGGGGTCGCTACATAGACAACTGTCTATTACTATGGTCAGGCACCAATGAAGGACTAGAAGAATTATACATTCATCTCAACTCAAACGACATGGTTATGAGATTTACTAAACACTCCAGCTTTTCCCACATTAGTTTCCTAGATGTTGAACTATACATCAGGGAAGAAAAGCTTCACAGTCGACTTTTCAGGAAGGAGACTTCCTGTAATTCCATTTTACCCGCCACAAGTTCACACCCAGTACAGCAATTGCAGGTGATTCCCTGCGGTGAATTTGTGAGAGCGAGAAGAAATTGCAGTGAAGAACTAGGATTCAAGCAAAGCATTGCAGACATGAAAAGCAGATTTAAAAACAGAGGGTATAAAACATCCTACATCAACAAAGCTGAAGATAGAATCCTCACCACCCGCAGAGAAGACACATTACGCGACAAGACTAGAACCCAAATGCGCAAACAACCAGTGAGATTAGTTATTGACTACACCGACATGAGTGAGATGATTAGAAAGAGCTTTAACAAACACAGAACTGTCCTACAAGCAGACAGAACACTTAGTGACTTCATCTCCTCTCGACCTCAGATCACCTACAGGCGAGGCTTGACACCTAGGAACAGACTCAGTCCAACTGTTCCTCGAACCGCTAACAATACCACATGGCTTACAACACACCTTAGGCTTCCACAAATGCGGTTGCTGTGGAGTTTGCAGATGGGCTAGACACAGAATCAAAGAATTCAGCAGCTTTGATAAAGGACACAAGTACAATATAAATTACAACATCAATTGCAACACCACATTTGTGGTGTACATCTTAGTGTGCATGCAATGGCAAATACGTGGGACGCACCATCAGACCACTGAAAGAAAGCATAAGTGAGCACGCTAGAGCACGTCATCAACAGGATGCCAGATACCCTTTGGCAGTGCATGCTGCTACTTGCCCTTCAAGGTCTCCGAAAACTTTTCTCTTTCTATGGCATTGATGTTATGGCAGCAAACATAAGAAGCAGCAACAGAGAACTCAGATTGCGTTGCATGGAAGCCACCTGGATCATGCGTTTGCACACGGTCAAGCATGGGTTGAACAGTGACCATGAAATGGAAAACTTACTCGGCAACTGAGGAAGCTACATCATGATTGCATACAGTATTACTAATTGGTACCGGTTTGTTCAACTCCATATTAAGTCTATCACATGTTTTTTGTGTGTCATATTTCTGGTATGATGCGGAACGGGGAATTATATCTACATTACAATATTGGATTCCATGCTTTCATTCATACATTCACTATAATCACATGCAACCTCCTTTTCTGAACCGTCTTTAGTATTTCTACTGATCTTTCACAGACCTTCCCTTTAACCTTATTTTGGTATATCTTTCTATTCCCGCATCATACGGGATGGTAGGTCTATCCGACACTGTGAGCACTCATGAACTTTCCGCTTCTCCAAATGCATTTCCTACCTATGCTTTCAATTAACTTTGGGGGTCACAGCTTCCTCATGATCCTGTTTCTTCAGTCTGGACACATCTGTCCTGTGTGCATAATTTTGCGATTTATCTAGCGTTAATGGTCTCCTTTATATGTTGATTCACAATTGTGCGGATGCAGAGTTAATCAGTTTTGAGCCCACTGCTCTCAGTACCCTTGGCTCAGTAGTCATGTGGTTTTTCCTATTCTAACCCTTTTTTTTGGTCAAGTCTTTTTATTGAATTTTCTGCGACATAGGACAAACAGTACATAAGCATAGAAGTACAGTGGTAAAATAAATAAATATACAGAAAGAGCGTGTAGTAGGGATACAGGGGTGGGGGGAGAAAAGTCACTGTACGATTTGAAATCGATCATAGCAGGTCTATTGACCTTTGGAGATTACCCACAACAATCGACTACTATAAATTGTGCACATCAGTAGATTTATGTTGCATTAGGTTGTAGCAACAGTACATCACAATAATCATGAATACATATTGACAACGTTAAGGCACTCACTGTCATCTAATTGACTATGATGAGGCGGTAATTGGAGCACCAATGACCGAGGTGATGCATAGATTCTAAATTGGGTATAAATTGGATAAAAATCCTACATGTTAGAATAAAAAAAGTACAAGGGCCCTGTGTGTGCGGAGAGGATGTGTTATAATGTAAAATGGCTGTGAAAGAGAATGTCTTTTAGACAGCATAGCACTCTCCTGAGATAAGAGTTTACGGTGGCTTGTAGCTCAGAAGTTTGGTATCCAATGAGTCCCAAATTGGTCTACGAGAGGAACCCCAGGGGGTGAGTTGTAGTGTCACATTCTAACCCTTTTTTTGACTATATTTCTGGGTTTTTATGTGCATTCATACTCATGCGGATGCCAAGGTAATCCTTTTGAGCCCGCTGCGCTTATTACCATTGGCCCATTATTTTGTGGCTTTTCCAATCTCTTTAATACATCCGCGCATCATCCCAGTTATAGGTTATCCCTTTTAATTTCATTACGGACATACTCTGCTCCTTAATTTTGGGGCGTGGTTATTGGCTATACCCTTTCCGTCGAAACCAGCGATTTACTGACTAGTCTTTTCTTTGTCCCGAATACTATTTAAAGGCACTTCCGGTTTGACTGTCCGCTTCCGGAGCAGAGGCAAACCAGTGCCTGTCAGTGTCCTGAAGCACACCCGCTACAGGTAAGCCCCGTGGTCCTGCGCCGATCCTCTTCGCTTTTATTGCAGTAATAACGGATCGAACGATGGTTGGGCAACTTTGAGTTATTTATTCTCCACAGAATCTCTCCTACGGAGAACCCACCGCTCTGCAATTGACAGGCGCTTTTTGTTTGTGGATCGCCAATACCCCGGTAAGATCCTCCAGCGCATTGTTTTATGCTGACATATACCCCTCGTTTTTGTCGGTCTTCGTACTGTAGTTACAGTTCTTTGCACCCCTTATATTTGCAGGCAAGCCTACTCTACAAGCGGACCGTTAATCTGGTCCATTCCGCTTCTCAGTTCGGAGATCTCCGGCAAGACCTCTTGGAGCACCCTGCCCAGTTTGGGACCCCGTTTACTTATACCGTTTTTTAAATCTTGCCCATTTGACCTTTCAGGAACTTCTTTTCTTGATTTCACACTACTAAGAGGATTTATCCTATCCCCACCAGACCAGCCTGTTTGGAATTATCACCAGCGGAGTAGTGAGGTTTTGCTTATTTTTGCTATCTTCACTCTTGCTCATTCTTCTTTGTGTTTTTGTCCTTATTTTGACTCTCCTTTTGCTGTCGTTTTTCCCATTAGACCTCACCCGACAATCGATGCTTTTCTGACAGGCAGCATACTTATGCCATCTTTAATGGGTTTTTTTTAATATCCGTTTACTTACAAGCACTACTTAATACTCACGATAATGGATTATATCCTCATTATGTGCGCAAAAATGTTCAAGGTTAATTTTGACCTTCGTTTTCAATGTTTTTCAGCCCCAATTCTATTACGAATCGTTTTGAACTAACTCCAATATATGCGTAACAATGTTCAAGGATTATTTAGCGTAATGACATTTGAGAAATTTGACCTCAGCTTTTAGTTTTTCTGTTCAGCCTTAATTATATTCTGAATCTTTTTGAACTTGTTCCAATAATGAAATAATGCTCATGTGCCAGTATGACAAATACTTTTTTCTTAAGAACACTCGGCTTAGTCGCTTGTCTAAATATTACGGAGTAATCTTTTTTCTTTAAACCCTTCTGCCCAGCTAGAACGCACTTGTAAAGCACTAAATAGACTCCCCTCACAATACACCACCCAAGCATTTTCAGGGAGCAAATTGCATATGTGCAATAAATAGACTGTTCATCTGTTTTAAACAGCGTGAACTTCTATCATGCAGCTTAATCACTTGTTTTACCACCGGGTCTGTGTTTTTTGTGGGATGTCCAATCACAAAAGAACCCCACTATGTGTGTGGAGAAGGGAACAAGAGGCATGGGGTTCTAGGAGCTAGCAGCCTCCAATATTAAATGTTTACCACAAAACAGCTGCTCCTAGTGTGATAACCCAAACAAGTTACAAGAACGTCGCGAGTGTGGGCCTCTCACAAAAAGTTACGGACTGGTCTCACACACCACCTGGTGTCATGCTTCATCATTGACCAGTCCTCGCCCTCTAAAACCTTCATTTGATAGAGGCCGGGCATACACAACGACAAGGATGCACTTCTAAATAACTGAGTGGGGGCCCGTGAAATAGTGAGTGGATTTAAAAATCATTATAGTAATCAGGAGTGTTTTTAATGTGACTGAAAACTATGATATTAAAATATATGTGACACTGATTGGGGTAATTGGTGTCCCCTAACCGTCTCATGAATGGTCAACATGTTTCTGCCAAAGTGGCCCAGTTGGGTCCATGGCATTCATCAGGACCTAGTGAAATCAAGGGGGCTCCGTTCTGGTTACCACTGTGTGGGTGTGGCGTAGGCCACACTTCACTTCCTAGATTGCTTCCAACGGTGAAGCCTAAAACAAAAAGGAAACATTTGAGAAATAGTAGTTAATTCGAACTCGTTGGGTTAACCATACCGCTAAAGGAAAAAGAGAACAATGCATGCATTGACTTCTGTAGGATGTCACCATTGCTTTGTATTGACACTTTCTTTTAGGGTTTGCACGACTTAATGGTGTTCCTACCTCCAATTTCCTTGGGGCCATCCCCCAGTGGAGCTTGGCATTTTGTGTAAAAAAAAAAAAATATATATATATATATATATATAGCTTATATTACCCTTTTGTATCCTTCCCAGCCCTGAGAAAGTCACGAGATACTTTCCATTGTGACGAAACACATGTTGGCTGGTTGTTTTCATAAAGATTAAATAATTTGAAGAAGAATTGTGTGGATCATATTTGCTAAACACTGTTGAATGCAGGAGACTTTGGCTAACAGTGCATTTACCAAGTTAACATGTGCCCGGGACCATGTTTTTTTGCAAATTGTGTGGGTCTTCACCCGCACATAATTAGGGGGTTCAGGGTATTTCCCCTATCCTGGTTGCACCGTGCCATATGGCAGAGCGAATACACTTAATGCAAACAGAGCAAGGCGCCTTACTTCCTGGCATATCTTAAACCCTTTCGATTAGACATGGTATAAATACCATTTTATGTTTCTACTTCTCGCACTGCAAGAAAGCAGAAGAAGGGTTTGGTTGGGGGTGAGCGGGTTGGGGAGGAGGCTAGCCCAATGTTGTGGGCGCGGAATGTTTGGTCGGCCCCAGGGCCAACCAAACCAGTCATACACACTGCCCTTTTCTCCATGTAAGCTGCATGCAGCCTGCATGGAGAAAACAGCCACCCCATAGTCACCTGTGCGATCTGCTTCCCAGCCAATCACAATGCTACCATTGCAGCGTTGTGATTGGCTTAGGGGATGGGAGGGAGGCTGCCTGCAGCTGCTTCCTGCAAGGCAGATGCAGGACCAGACTGCCGATGGGAAGTTTGTTTTTTTAAAATTACCCCTGTGCGCGCGACCCCCTCCCACCCTAGAATCATGCCGGCCGCAACTGGGTGCCACCTCAGTCCTGGACCCTTGGAAGTGGGCCTGAGGGTGCTCTGCCAGCCCAGCTGTGGTCAGAAGTGAGGCAGCGCAACTTATCTCCACTTCGGAAATGCCACAGCATCCCCAACGCCGGACCTTGCATTGCAGCCCGACGCCGGACTTCTGAAAGCCCACAGTCTCCTAAGAATTGCCACTGCACAAGGCATCCTTGATGCATGCCTTCACATCTCAAGCCCCTCATCGAGGGTATCCTGGATGGCAACACCGAATTTCACATCGCAGCCCCAAAGCTTCTTTGAAACCACCACTGTGCGACGCATGCTCAACGCCAGACTTCACATTGCAAGGCCCTCCTCTACAACATTCAACAATGCAAGTCTCTGCAGTGCAGCCCCTCGGAACCGCCACTGCACAAGGCATTCACGATGTGGGATCTTGCAATGCTCTGCAAACTAGGATGGACTGTACTTTATTCAGTAGGCCTAACATGGTGCCCGTATCCAGCCCGCACTCCATCGGGGTCAGCTTGAACTTGTGACTTTGTCACGGTGCAACCACATAATCCCAGTTGGCGCTTTGTGCTTCTAGGCACTATTTTCACTTAAACCTTTAAATTGCATATCTCCGGTTCTACTGATCCAATTTTTGTCATTTGGGTCTCAAATCATTTATCAAACGTTATGCTTTTTTTTCTAAATTAGTGAGGGATTTTTCTTGGTGTTGTGTTTTCACTTTATTGGAGTTTGAAGTGCTGCATAAATACTTTACACACTGCCCCCAAGTTAAGCTCGATTGCTTTTGAGTCAAACTAGCAAAGTGTTAAGCACAGGTTAATTTGGGGTTTGCTTGTGTTTCACCCCGACAGTGATTGTGGTTGCTGCTTGAGCAGGGTTTCACTCCCCTCAGCCAGTAACTTAATTTCCTACAATGGCCAACAAGGAGACTTTAATAAAGATTAATATTCTGGCCCTATACTACAGAGAGGATACAATCCTGGGATAAATTCAAGACTGAAGAATGTTGGAGACGGTAGAGCTGTAATGGCACAAGCCTGCATCTGCCATCACATTGCCTTATGCGAACTAAATACTGGGTGGAGGCTCTGGACGACAAACTTCATTTTGAAAAAACAACTTCTTAGATTCCCTACATTTATAACAGTTGGGTTGACTGACAGACTCACATAACCCTGCATTCCCCCGGGGGAGAAGCGAATATCACTCCTCTAGTATGCTGTCAAACAAGTGATTGTGGCATTCAGGTGATGAAACAGGACACCTGACCACAGGGATTGGCTACATAAGATCTGAGAGTTAATTGGTTTAGTAAAGATTTCTGTATCACTGGAGAAAAGAGGGAAAAGGTTCGAGACATTATGAAACCTAGTTTATCGTTTCTAACAACGGAATTTAAATAACACCTGTGCTCCCAGTACTTAAGAGTACTGCTTTACTGGCATTAGGCCTGCCAGCCGATGGATGTAGGTAGGAGGAGGTGTATTTTTACCTTAAAGAAATAAAAAGAATTGTTCCATAATGATGCATTGCCTCAACCGTTCACTGCTGCCCTGCATTCACCAACATCGATGAACATGAATCTGTGATTTATGTATGGTAAATATTATACAATCTGTATACCTAAATACTTACACTATATACCTAGCTTGTATCTCAACTTTGACTGGAAAACAATCTCATTCCCATTAAAGGCAAGATAAGGTTGTGACATCTACTGCTGTGTCATTTTAGATTGTATGCAGGCTAATCTTCACTTTAGCTAGGGTATGTTCCCAGCTTTCTGGGTTCAAAGGAGCACTGGCTTATGCAAGCGGTGGTTGGTCAGTGCAATACACAATTCATAAGCAAGTGGTTAAAGTACTGGCCTAAGGTTTGGGGGAAAATGTATTCATTTGCAGAGCATGTACACAGGACTTTATGGGTCCGGCCATCCATCGACCTGCGCACAGCACCTAGCCTCAATGGAGCTACTCGTAAACCCAGCAAGGGCACAAATAATTTGATAAATTTGGTAGCCACAAACCGAGGTAAATGTGAGTGACAACTGCAATGAACATCACACCACCCCTTCATATTTTTAATGGACTATCAACTTCTTCGCCTTTAAACCTTGTTTAAGACAAATTTTTTTAAAGAAAAAAAAAAAAAAGGAATCAGGGCTAAGCAAAAGCCTGAAAATGTAAAATGCCTCTTCATTAACAGTAGACACCATGGAACACGCAATCCTGAGAGGAGGAAGGAGGAATCCACGAGGCACAACACTTCTCAGTTGGAAGCTGCAGAAACATAAGCTCATCCCTCTGACCGTAAACTACCCTCCAAGAACTTATAGCAAAATACCACAGTCTTTACACTCAACTTGTTACCTGGGATCCACAGAAAATACTGAAAGAATATGCCATGTGTAATGCAAAGTACGTCTATGGGGTTGCAAAAAAAGAAAAGTGGGTGCGCTCTAAAACACCCAATACTACTCTGCACACTGCCTAGATACGTACGCCTATTACTATACGACTGCTACTGTGGGTTAAGCACATGCCAGGAATGAGCCAGGCCAGGGAGGAGCTGTGCTCAGCCAGTTTGGGCACTTGTTTCAGTTTATGTAAGGACTGCTCCACTCAGAGCCAAACGTAGGTTCCTCAATCTTACCTGGCAGGAAAATCGACTCACAGCAACTTCGTAACATGTCAACTTTTGACTTTTCCAGTCTCCTTCAGTTAGTGTCCTTGAATAGGGTGGCCGAAAACAAAGCCACTATTCACTTATTTATCTTCTTTCGTATCCTACCACCAATAGCCTCCACAGGCTTTGCATCTAGGAACGCTTTCCTTAAATAAGACACAGACTTAAGTAAATCCATCTAAATGTTTTCAGCTAAAAATACTCTGGCATTTATTCGTTTTAAATTATATAGACAATTGTTTCACTAGTCTCCCCCGCCTGAAATGTTTCGTTTTTAGGTCTCGCCTGACCCAGCGTATGCGCTGGTCTGGCGAGACTTATTGAGAGGGCTCCAAAAAGTGCTACCAGGCCAGCCTGGAGCTACAGTGCATGTGCGCGGGCGCCGCGCTTTACCGCGATCACTTTCACTTTCGTGGCCGCTTTGCATAGCCAATAGGTCTCACTTTTGGGACCTTATAAGTATTTAGTTATGCAACTGTTGCATGGCTAAACACTTATAAGGTCCCAAAGGCGAGACCTATTAGCTGTGCCAATGCTTCTTTTCCTTGTTGCAACTTTCTATTTTTTCCAGTACTGGTAAAACACATCCACAACGCCAATAGCGCAGGCATTGCCGAGACCGATTGGCTTTGCCAATGCTTGTTTTTACACTGAAACCACGGAGAGTGATCGCCTGTAGGTGGGGTTAGGAGGATGAGTGCTCAGCAAATGAAACGGAATAACTTTTCTAGTGAGAGCAAAGAAGGGTAAAATGGAGCAAGGTTTAGATTTCAGTCCGATTGACAAATGACTGCAGTGATGTAACCTATTACCTTGCGTCCCCAAGTCTAAAGAAATTGATGGTAAATTACCTAAAAATGCAGCAGACTACCGCAGACTGACAACTCTGCATTCTACACTAATTTTCAAACGATCCTTTACTTTGTCACTTCTTTTAAGTTTTGCCTACAGACAGCTTTAATTGCTCGTTTCAAAACAAACCTATTGTAAACAATAGGGTGGGCTTTAGATCGACCCCTTGCCCATAATCCCATGGCCTTCTTGTGCATCTCAGTTCACTGCAACCATCTCAATGGCTTTCCGCCCTATACTTATGTTTATCCTGTCTATGGATGATGTTTTTGGGATGAGTTGTATCCTTCGACTGCTGATTTCTGGACGCTGTACTGAAGAGTGCGAGGGACTATTTTATATCTGTATCCTTCTTGGCTCTCCCTGCTCTACCTCCTTTCTTGTTCCACTCCCTTTTAATAAACATCAGCCCCCTCAGTGTCCTATTGTCACCTCGCACTCCCTCTACTGGTGTACCACAAGGCAGTCACCTTTGAGCGATTTCTAAAGAATTCCAAGATGGACACCTTTGCACGTGTGCATGCAAAGTTCACACTGGAATACTTTTCTTCCTTATAGAACAAGCATTTGCAATGCAATAGGTCTCGCATTTACGTGACTTTGAGCTATTGACATTGCAAATAACAATGCCTTTAATTTGTTTTTCCAAAACATAAATAAAAGGCATTGTCATTTACAATGCCAATAACTTAAACTTGCCTAATTGCGAGACCTATTGCATTGCAAATGCTTGTTCTATCTTTGCCCCTTTACTCTTCACCTTCTCTCACCCCATTATCCGTCCTCTCCCCTCAGCAGAAGGCCCCACGGTCAGTAAGCTTTCAGACAGTGAGCACTGCTGGGTCGTGAACGTGTGCAGAGTGCAGCAGGGTGGAGGTCAGGGGCAGAACAATACTAGCCTCTAATGGTAAGGTCAGTAGACCGCCTCTCACCTCACCTGGGCAGAAGGGAGTCCACCTAGGTAATCCACACTACCTCATCCCCGCCCATCATGGACTCAATGTCACAGCAGGTGAGCAGGGTGGGGGTTGATTTGCAGGGGCAAGTGAGTCAAGGGAAAGACAGTCAAACCCCAGTGAGAGGTCAAGGGGTAAAAATGGACCTTATTACCTGTGTTCCTAAGTGGCCACTCCTGAGCAGGCTCTCCGCCCCCACCCCCACTCATTCAGTCTGCACACACCACTGCGGCCCAGGCAGAAAGTGTCCCATAGGCCATCTAACAAGACGACCCAGCATGGAGGCTCGGCAGGGGGCTGTTGAGGACAATGAGAGCTTCCAACTGGGTGGGGAGGGAGCAGAGGCCTACTTGGCACAGCAGCAGGCCTCCAGCAGGCCGTTCAAGCCCCATGGTGCAGCTTGCCACTGCTGAATGACACAGACAAACGGCAAAACGGTAAACACGCTGCTAAAAAACAAGAACACCGCTGTCCCTCGGCCCAGTGCCCACCATATCAATTCGACCCCGAGTACCAGTACCCTCCTTGGCAATGGAGAAGTGCATTTAAAGCACTGCAGGTGACCAGAGCCAATGAGCACTCCAGAAGAGCAGCAAAAAGGTGGAATACTGGGGAGCAGACATAGCTGTGGCATGCCCCTTAGTTAAGAAAATAAATTCACTGCACGTTGATGCCATATTATGTGCCACTGGACAGGCATTTATTACCACAGTGCTCTTTACACTGTTTAATGTCAGCCCGCCACGCCTTCGCTGGAAATAGATTACAGCTATCCCAAATATGGATTTTGCAATTAAAATATTAATTACTGTGACAAAATAAAAAAGCATTTGCAATGCAATAGGTCTCACATTTACGCAGGTTTAAACTATTGGCATTGTAAATGACAATGCCTTTTATTTAGGTTTTGTAAACCAAAATATAAATAAAGGGCATTCTCATTTACAATGCCAATAGTTTAAACCTGCGTAAATGCGAGACCTATTGCATTGCAAACGCTTGTTTAGTCTGGCTGTTTGCGGTTTGTAATTGACATGGAAGCTTTTACGGGGAGGGGTAAAGGCGCAGCTTGAGGTATACGAACCAGACAAGCTTGTTTAAGCGGCAAATTGAGAACACACAATAGATGGTGTGATAGATTAGAAAAAATAATGTTTCTCGCAGACAGTAAACAGTGCTGCAGGGCATGTGTCTGCTATATGGAGGTTTGTAGTTAGCTAAAGATGTATTCGATAGTGTATTAAAATTATGGAGTGCAGTAAAAGGGCTTAAAGATGCATTTAATAAAAGTAAGGTACTGCTTTGCGAATGTATTTTGTGAGAGTTGCTGGTTTTTATAGATATTTATACAACATTAAAAGTTACTCCATGCCTGTGGTATTTTTTTGTGGTTTTTTGCGTGGGGCAGTTGGAGGTGTGTTAATATTTATAGGTTGTACCTTATGTAGTATATACATCTTATTGTGTGCTAAGGAATGACGACATGGCGTGTGCAATAAATAACTAGCTGCACCAAGCATCAGATGAAGTCACTTTGGGAGATGGCATGAAACAGTCACCGGGAAGGAAATGCGCAACTTTGGGACCATGTTGAACATATATTCAAATGCTGGGGACTGTTGGGCTACAAACTGGCCTTTTATGTGAAGACTTTGCATTGTGTAATCTCAAAAGCAACAGATTTACATTCTGCTGACCGATTATTGGCAAACACAAAACAGTCGCGGAAACTGGTAAAAGGGGTTAGGGTGCAGTGAGTTCATATGACACTATACACACTGCTGCCATACTCTGGATTACGGATGTTATCATAATCCAATGTTAAATCACTGCATACGGTAGCCCGATTATCGGGTCAACCTAATTTTCGAGTGGATATCAATTAATTGAGTTTTAACTACATTGGTATTTGTATATTTGCATGTGACAGGAACCCCCACCCTCGGGATTTCAATCATACTGTGTTAATGAAGTTGGCATTGCGAGGGAAGGCAGTACACAATAAAGTTGTTGATGTGACAAGCCAGAATACAAACCAGTGAACATTCGGCTGATGGTAGAGCGTTGCAATGCTAGCGCCAAACATGCCTCCGGTTTAGGGACGTGCACCTGTAAATAAGTGGAATGTGCACTCTATGGGCTTACCCATATAATGTTTTGAATGGGGGCATTACCTAGTATGTTAACTAGAGCAGTGAGGGGAGGCAGCCTTTCGGCTAACTGATGCAAGCCAAACGGCGCGTTCGTGTCTACCACCTTTGACACTCTCCGCTCGTGCAGAGATGCACTGCATGGAGTAGAAACCTAAGCCTCATAATGAAAATATTCCACTGCAATGAGCATATGGAACTAGAACATGGGATCCACAGAATGACGAGGGCTATGCAGAATGTCGTGCGTGTGCAGTACCGGCTCTGCAAGCCAGACTTGGACGTCACGTAACACAAGGGGACAAAAGTATTCAGAAAAACACCATGAGCAGAGTTATTTCGCCAAGGTTAAATAAATCAGCAACTAAACATATTTGGTGTAGCAGCAGGTCTGTCGGCAGAAGTCAGCCAGAATATTAACCATTTGTAAACCGGGCACAGAGCAAGTCAGCGAAAACTATGAGAATACCAGAGCTATATTCGATTTCACACTACAGATCTTAACAAGACAAGCCCGGCGGAGCGTGGCGCGCGCGCTTGGCGGGGGAGCGCATTCCAGGCGGGGGAGCGGACCCTTCGAAGTGCGCTGCCAAACGGATTGCATGGCGGCACAATGCGCGTGATTGTGCGCGTGCTAGCCATGCAATCCGCTTTTTGGGAGCACTTTTAAAACACCCTTACAATAGTCTCGCTTTGCGATCGCTTACGCGATAGCAAGGCGAGACCTAAAAATATTCAAAGGAAGCTGCAATGTGTAAGCATGCATATACGCCCACCCATGATAGTCATCTTAGAATACCTTATTAAGACCCTTAAGAAAAACCATTCCAATATGGCTTATAGACACATGAACAGCAGCCATATGGAGCAAAAAACATTAGCAAGGTACATAGGTCTATGCCCCAGTGTCACTAGAGAGAGTCAGGTTTTGCCAGTGCTGGTTTTTAAATTGCACTCCGTCAGAAGAAGAGGGAATTCACATGTCTGGTAGGTGAGCTTCAGTGCGTTTAGGAGTGCCCAGCAAGGTTTCTGTACCTTTGATTGGTTTTTGTTGCAGTGCAGACTGGAAAAGTGTTATTCCAACCCCTTCCTCCCAACGCCCCCATAATAACGAAAGGAGCTTAATACTGTGCTGTGACAACACCCTCTCTTACCCACCCAACAGGCTTCGAAAGGACACAGACAAGGATAAGTACCCACTTCAGTAAGGGAGAGCCCAGCAGTGCCATGTTAGAGCCTGCAATTCTGTGGCCTAACCACCTCCTGGCTAAACAACCTTGCCCACAGAGACTCGAAGCCATGATAAGTTTGTGAGGTGACAAGAAGATATGTTGTGAAACCTACCAAGTGTAACAACAGATGTGGACACTCATTCAGCACATTATCAGTTACCACAGCAGCAACACCAAAAACAACCTTTCTTAACAGGATATATTAGTTGTTTTATAAGGTTGTATAGCATAAGGCAAAAGTCCATGCTACTCACGTAGACGGCGTAGCTTTAATCCCTAAAAACAGCATTTATTTACACAGTAGATGTTCGATAAAAACAAACGTCAATATTTAAACTGGCAGACATGGTTTATAAAATGCCACCAACTGCGGAGCAGGTCAGCAGCGACGCATATATTGCTTTCCGTGTGCAGGACTCCATCTCACTCTCCCTTCTTCTCCTGGGTTCCTAGCAAGATTGACATCCATGTTTACAGTTTCCTCACTTTGAACTAAATCACGCATGTGTTCACATGGTGAGTAGCACTATGTATATATGCTTCATATAATGTATCCAGTGTGATCATATGGTTTTAATTACAGCATAGATCCATTTGCTATGAATGATTAAATATAATTATACTAGAGATGGGCGAGAAACTCAAAGCTGGAGACAGATGCCTAGCTCGGCTTGGACCTTCGAGACCAAAAAGAGCCAAGCTTTCATGTGACTTCTGCTTGCTACCCACGCTCTAACCTCATGTTCTAAGATTTTTTTTTTTTTAACCAAATACAATTTTGATGTTAGAGAATTTTTTTTTTTTTCTAACGGTTTCCCCGCTTGGCCACACTGGGTGATCATAGTCAACTATGCTATTTCGCCCAACCTCCTTTTTCTCAGTTAAACATGACAGCACCTTTAAAAACTTGCAGTCAGAATGAGCGATGATCGAAAACCTCTTGTGCTGGATGGACTATAATGTTGCCCCACCTATAAAAAGAAATTAGCGCACATACAGGGTACAGATGACAACTGATACTTCATTCAATATGACCTCAGGGAGCAGAAGTTTAAAGTTCCTGTTTAAAAACGATTACGTTTAATAATAAGGTGGGAAACACTTACTTCTGCGTGTTTAAAATGGTCATAAGTTTGAATTCTAAATAGATCTCAAATGATTATATGCCAACTATTTTCAGGCTTCACTCATGCACGGGCTCTTAGAGCAACAGTCGACCCTTTGCTCGGATCTTCCATTTAATTTGTTAGCTCGCCCACCTATAAAATACGCATTGCATTGTTTATATGTTTGCAAAGTGAAAATCTCAAACGCAACCCTACGTGGCACTGTTGCTCTGGTGCCTTCATACAGGATTTCACCTGCTTCACTGATAAACTCATGCAACTCGCAATTTTGCGCGTCTCCAGGTCAGGAATTACATGACTTCAAAATTCCAGAACCAATCATTTCCGGAGTACAGACGCCGGAAGCTTTCAGATGTTGTAGTAACAGGGGCAGCACAGGCAAGTGTCAACCTCATCATGCGTCCTGAGCCCACAGGACACCGATTTGGAGGCTCTCTGGAGCTCCCAGAGGTAAGCAGCCTTCCTGCGACTTAGATCTAAAGAAAAGTGTGGGTCGGTGCGTCAAAACGGGTTTCGCCCAGGACGCCCTTTTAAGCAAAGGGAAGCTCGGAGGAACTGGCAGTGCTCTATCACTGCGCCCCCAGCAGTGGTCTGGGCAAAGCAGACACTGCTCCCTCAGCACGGTTGCCCATAAACAATAAATCGCTCACAGGACAAACTAGAAATGATGTCCCGCCTCGAGGTTAGTTGTTTAGCTCTATGTGAACCCGGAAAACAAACGAAAAGCGACTGCCTGTGTTGACAAGGTCATAAAACACTAATCATACCGGACAACCTCAACTAAAATTTGACCGAGTGAGACGGGGGCGGGGCATCGTGACAAGAAGTACCTAAGAGGCACTGTTGAACTCCACCCTGCTCCCAAGCCCCTTCCTCCCAGAAAAAAACCTGGAAAACCACTATTACCTGGAGAGGTTCCAAAGAGGTCAGCCCAGAGAAGGGAGAGATCCCCATCCGCCCGAAGAAACCTGATGAGCTGCAGGACTAGGTAGAGCAGCGCGCAGCCCCACAGGACGTCGCACAGGCAGAGCTCCATGGTGTGGCTGGTCCGAGCGCTTACACTGCGAAGGGTCCAGTACAGGCGTCGTGTCCACCGGGCCGTTCTGCAAGGCTGTTTTGGTCCTCGGAGAACAACCCTGCCAGCCCGGCATCTACCTCTTTTCTAGTCTGGGGCAGTAGGGCGGCGCTTGTTGAGGTCCCCGCCCTCGTTTTTTTTGTGCCTCTACCGACTTCGTTGGACTCTTCGGCGGCTAAGATTTACGACCTTCTTATCAGTATACCCTTCACCTTTGACGTGTGCGGCGGTAGCCATTGTTCCCTGGGAGGTTGCCGCCAAACTGAAACCTCCGCTCGAAGGGGCTCACGACAAGATGAAGTGGGATTATTGTGCGACATCGGAAAAATGAGGTGTTCCTTTCCCTCAAGAGCACAGCGGCGCCAAATTAGACTTGTTTACATTTTATTTTGTAGCGTCCCCATGCATGTTATCACACACATTTGAGGCGGGAAGCTTGTGGTTTTAAAGCCAACAAAAATGACTTTAGATTAGCTGTATTGGCAGCCCTCGGGCGGGGGATTGCACAGCTTGTTGCTCGCATATCCAAAAATCTTTTCGAAGACATTGATCGCTATGGAGTTTTGTTTATATGGACTACACATTTGATGAACAATTGCACATTTTTGTAGATTATCGGGCAGATATCCGCCTATGCATGGCTTTAAGTGGGATGAATAAACTGGGGGGTCTTTCAAAGGGGCGTGGTCGATATAAAAGGCGTGGCTTAAAAACAACCAAGTTAAAAAATCTGTGCTTACCATAGGGTGCTGCCCCACTGGTATTTTGCTGCTCCTGTCATTGCATCCAGACATATATTACAACACGTACACTTATGCCTACAACAAGCCAGGACTATAGGCTTGTCAATGCTTGTTAGTTGCATAAGATAAATAGACAACATAGTATTGAAAATGCCTCCGTTCTGAAATGATGAGACTGTGAAAGTACTATAGCGAGTGTCTGAAGTTGCATCAAAGGCTGTGAAGGGTGGTGCTGCTGAAGAATTAAGATGTATTTTTTTTCATCCTGAGAGTGAGGGCAAAAATGAAGAGCCCGATAGAGACCCTCTCAGCACCTGCTTTTTAGAACTGCAGGTGCAGGACCTGGCCTACTTAAAGCCTGCGCCTATGATTCCCGCAGTGATATTCAAAGTACCACCAGGGGGCCACATGTGTCCCTCCTGACCTTTACATGCAGCCCTCTGGTAAGCATCAGCATTGGGCTGCTGTTTCTCTACTCCGCACTAGCGTAGAGAAATGTGTTAAATAAAGGGGTACACATTTATTTACAGCTTAACTTATGCTAAAGGAAGTAATTCAGGTGTTGTGCACCATTTAAATTTAGGAACGCCTTCGTTTTTAAAACAAGCCTTTGCAATGCAATAGGTCTCGCAGTTGCGAGAGTTTGAGCTATTGGCATTGTAAATGGCAATGGCTTTTATTGATATGTTTTGAAAACCTGCAAGCACCAACTATACGTACAAAGCGTACATAAATAAAAGCTATTGTCATTTGTTTAGACTAAAGAGAAAAAAAATAGAAAAGCAGTTTTCTACAAGGTGATTGAGTTAACCAGTCAAATTGGAAGAAATATGGTTAGGGGTAATGCTGCTGTGTTGACTGATTAAACAAGCATTGGCATAGCCAATAGGTCTCGCCTTTGGGGCCTTATAAGTGTTTAAACATGCAACAGTTAATGTTGTTGCACCAAGGATATTGTGCTGCATAACTAAATACTTGTAAGGTCCCAAAAACGAGACCTATTGCCTATGCCAATGCTTATTATGTATGTAGTCCTCTCCTGAGTTTTATTTAACAATGCTGTTGGTAGGTAAAAATGCTAATTATTATTCATGTGCACATACACAGTGAAACAACAACTCATTGCAAAACACCACCACGCCTTCTTAGAGATGGGTTTTATGTTTTCTGAAAGGAACATGTATTGAATGGTCATAGAGGAAAACTACGGCAAGCTGCAAGGGCTCAAGGACTACGTATATCTTTAACCTAATTTCCATGTTACTATTTGAAGAGCCAGCGCTGTTTTGCATCACATTATTCTAGTCCCTTCACAAGCAGTCTCACGTTGAAAAAAAACAGGGCCACTGGTGGTCAAGGTATACTGCAGTGCTAAAGTCCTGTACTGAATGAGGGGGATGTTTTCAATATGAGAGGTAAAGTAAGCAGGAGTATTGGCAGACGTTCCTGCTGAGTTTACAAATGCAAAAATGCTTTAAAAATAAAGTACCATGCTGCGTGTTATTTTATGCATGTTTATTTACAATACACATGGATGCACTGAGACAAAATCAGGGAAATAAGTATATTGGTAAATAGTGGAGTCCAACATACAGAATAAAGTCAGTGTGTTAATAATTACAATATTTACATTTAATCAATAGCCAGTGAGCAGACTTTCATTCATGAGTTCAACTTAAAGTCATAAGAAGTGGTGTGTAACCACATGAATGGTCTTTCGAACAGCGGATGAAAACAATAATTGGTCCTTGGGAAACTAATAAGATGGAGCACACAAACAGCAACAGGAAATAGTATGCTATAGCCAATGGAAATGGAGGAAAAGTAAGTGGCAAGCACAGGAACCAATGATGAGCAGGGCCCCTTTAAACATTGTATGGAATTCAATAGATTTATAAGCATAGCGCAAGCACTCTGCAGGCAAAACCTAAAAACGACTTGTTGTGAGGTACCAAAGGTGACACCATTTGAACTTGAGAGGAAAGTTTTCTAAATCTAAGCGTTGTCCAGTATGGTTATTTATTGGTATGAAATGTTTGCGGTCCATTGAAGAGACAGGATTAGTGCAATTAGAGAACACTGAAAAGCCTATAATGACAAGAAAAGGAATACACAAGAGGTGCAGCTTGATATCACGACAGTGGGTAGAGGTGAAGAAGCCTGGCAAGACCACTAAGCAAGAGAGTGTTTTTCTAAAATCCAATGAGAGTTGTCAGAGTTTTGAGAAATGCTGCACATCAACCGGACGGTAGAGTTTGGCACATGAGTAGGTTCGTGCAATGTGTGTCTGTATGAATTTCCTATCTGATAGCTGCTATGATTAACTGAATGAATCTGCAGAAAGTCATTATCAGTTAATAGTGACTGGTGTATAGGACTTTGCCAAAAGGTATGTGGTGAAAGTAACAGTGAGGTATATATAAAAATTTTTTTTTTCATGTTAGTAAATTGGAACGAGTAAATTATCTAATAAAGAAACAGGAAAAGGTGAAGATGTGTTATTGCAAGAGGGTTTTCTTGTGAAGGAGAAAATGAATGTGCATTCACGAAAATGATTAGAAGACTATCATAAGTTTTCTTACTATGTACATTAACTGGTGTTAGACCTGGCGATTTCTGGTTGGCTAAGGCTTGCGCCAAAGTCAGGCAGAAACCACCACTCTAGTCAGGGCAAGGAAGTTACACGCCAAAGATAACCCCTGCTCACCCCCTTGGTAGCTTGGCACGAGCAGTCAGGCTTATCTCTGAGGCGATGTGTAAAGCGTTTAAGCGCGCACCCAGCAACAACACCCAGGGCCCACCACAAAGGAAACTCCACACAAGGTATTCTATAAAAATAACCTTTGTATTATACACAACACATTAGATAAAAACACACACTTTACAATGTGCCCACAGGCAGAATTTACAAGGGATTATGTACAAGACAGGGCCACCTGGTCCACTGTCCAGAATTAGCACTTTTTAGCACAAAAATATATAAGATCACTGTAGCACAAAAATAATATGTATAGCACACAACCAGTACTTACTGGTATCGGGGAAGTACCACCTGCGTAACCCTAACTACCTTAGGAGACTGTCACGCAGGGAACTAGAACCTCACTAGCACCACCTGTACTAGGAGAAAGCAACAACCACCTAAGTATCACAATACCTGTAGGGGTAATAGAACGTTACACATGATGCATCACATTCAGAGGTGTAGGGAAGGAAAACACATGATGCCTAAAACATTCAGAGGTGTAAAGCAATGGCACATGACGCATCAAAACACATTCAGAGGTGCAAGGAAGGAACACACATGATGCATAAAACATTCAGAGGTGTAAAACAAGGCACATGATGCATCAACACACATTCAGAGGTGCAAGTAGGAACAATTGCGCAAGAACTCCTATGCCACCACCTGTGGCAGTCCCTGGGCCAACTGGCCTGGAAGGGGCTAGGACGCCCTGCGTTCAGTCAAGCTGCGCCAGCTGCGCAGACTAAAACGAAAATGGTCCCCCACCTAAACGTGGCAGCTGCCCACTAAGTGCTGGGCAGCTGGAAAACGAACTTCAGGCACTCTGCGTGCCTCTGGAGCCCTCTCTGGGCTCTGACCATTAAAAATGCCCTCTAGAGCCTTCGTGGCTCTGCACAACCAATGTCCCACAACGTTGGAGCGCCACGCGCTCGGAAACTACAGTGCTCCTTACGTTGGAGCCTCAGGGCTCTGAGCACCAGACAATGCCTCCTAGAGCCTCACAGGCTCGAGCAATCAATACTTTGCCCCTCCGTTTGAGCTACGGGGCTCAGGAACCCATGCGCCCCGTTTGGAGCCTCTTGAAGAATCAGCCGGTCTGGGACCGGCACCCACAGGCACACGCACGGAGTCCCCCAGCCCTCTAGACACTCACCGGCTGCTTGGGGGACTCCCGCGTTGTCTCCGCTCTGCTCTTTCTGGTGCCGGCGGACTCCGGGGCTGCTTCTCGACACGGAGGGGGCAGGCACCGACAATGTGCCTCGTGCCCCCCTCCGCTCCAGCTCCGGCCGTCCTCGTCACTCTCCTCAGTACCCCGGGGCGCAGGGTAGGCTCCTGCCTGCTCCGGGGGTTAAGCAGCCGCGACGCTTCGGTAGGAGGCGGGGTAGGCTCCCGCCCTCCTCTTCTCAGTTCCGGTTGTCCCGGAGGCCCGCCCTCAGCCCGCCTGACTTCCGGTCCGGGCTGCAGCGGTGATTCTCGTCCACAGCGGCAATGAGGGGTAGGCTCCCTCGTAACGAACACAACGGCGGGGTGGGCACCCGCCGACCTGGTCGAAACACGGCAGAATCGCGGGGTGGGCACCCGCTATCAGAATCACAGCGCGCCTAGCGCTATAAAGCAAAACAGCGCTCCCAGCGCTATAAAGATGGCAAAGTCCAGGAAAACAGCGCGCACAGCGCCACGAAGTCCAGAAAGCGCTCCCAGGCGCTATAAGCAACGTCCAGCCATCAAAAGTTCCTTCAGAGAGCAGGGGGGCAAAGGCTGGGCCCAGAGCCAGCTCACAGGGCCCTCCAGCAGGGAGGCAGTCCCCAGTGGCGGTCTCTCCTGGCGCCCAGCAGCAGCAGGCCCCCCCTCAAGTGGATCCTGCAAGAGAACACCATGTAAGGGGACACAGCCCCTTTTTATACAGTACCAGGCTTCGTCTAAGGTGCAGGGAGGGGGCGAACCAGTTCCAACAGGTTCCTGAGCACTTTGTTTTGCTCAGCCTCTCTCCCTATTCACTGGCAGGGCTAGGGTCATTAGACGCACCACAGGGGCCGGCGCCAGCATTGTGTGGGGGAAGCCCTGTCCTATTCAGTACACTCCTCCCCAGCCATCAACATGCTAACTCCCCATTCACCACTGGGTGACTCCTCCTGACTCTGGGGATTTCCCTAGCCCGTCACATGACCTCACCAGCCAATCGCCAGACAAGCCACACATTTCATACTGCACACTGAAGTGCCCACTTCTAGAAGTGGCACTTCCACACTAGGTACATGCACGCCACACACATCAACGCGCAGCATTCACTCACACGAGTCCGCACATACCAAACACGGGCCTGCACACCCCACGCATCAGGAACTACCAGGGCACATACATTCCCCCATGCATTCCTATGGGCGGGCAGGCCAACCTCACAACACGCACGCACTTTACCCTGGGACACAGCGGTAAAGTGCGCAGAAGTCAATAAAATCACTAAACCAAGTCACAGTATTAAGCAAAAAGTTTCGGGGTGAACCGGCCAGAAGGGCCAAGTCCAACACAACCCCCTTCCAGCCAAAACGCAGGGTAGACCAATCACCACCGTGATGGACTTCCCTGCTTGGGGCGATAGAACACGGACGCGGGCCCGCCACTGCCGGGACACCCTCCTGTTCTACGCCACGGTGAACCCATGGGGTTTCTTCTCAAACCACTCTCCGGACCAACTAGGCTACCCCACTGGTACTCCCAAGCTGTCCGCGGCCAAGACCAGGCCCTAGGCCACCCAGGTGCCACTGGTCCTTGCCTAACCACAGAGTGGGGGGTGGTAACCCCTGGCACATAGCAGCCATTCTCCACTCTACCCCTCATCAGGGCAGGTCTAAACTGCCACTGATCTTCCAGCCTAGGGTCTGTACCCTCAAGCTGACCAAACGTCACGGGTGAGGCTCTCCTCCCCCTACCTCTTCTCCTAGGGTTCCGCCCTCTCTTCCTCTGAGAGGCGACCCCGTAACATAACTCACCAACCAGCTCAGGACCCCTCCCTGAGAACTGGTCTACCAACCTAGGGTTTAACCCCTCAGGTTGCACCGGGGTCAGAGGTGGGCTCTCCCACCCTCTGCACCCCCTTCCAGAGTCCTGCTCCCTACCAACTGGGGCGGTCCCTCTGGAAGAAGAACCGGTCAGGACACTGGTTACAGTAGTCAGACCCTTCAGGTCAGGCTGCTCCTGAACCTGGCCTCCCAACCTTTGGTCTAAAACCTTCGGTGGAATAATTGCCTGGCACTCCAGGACTTCTGGGGACTTACACGCCATCCCCCTGAGGCTGACACATGACCCATGTGTCGTGTGACTGTCTGTCTGGCGCAGATCTCCCGTCCCCTGTCCACCTGACAGTGCGCAAAGATCCCCCAGAACAGAAGTGGCGCCACCCGGGTCCCCCCAAGAAGATCTAGCCCAACTGGCTAGTCCCTGGTCCACTGGTGCATCCACTGGGAAACTCATCCCCCAACCACTCCTCACGCTGGACTCCTGTACCCTCCCTACCGGAGCGGTACTGCCAGCCTCTAGAACCACAGGAGCCCTGCTTACAGGCGCTCCAGGTCCTCTACTCACTCGGTGATCCTCCTCAAATGGGCTAACAGGACAGCCTAGGTCCCCAACTTGGTGTTCCCTCAGGAAACCACCCAAGTCCTGAGGCAGGGTTTCGTACGTCTGGGGACCCTCGGTCACCCACTTACTCCCGCTCCACTGAGCCAGGCCGTAAGCCCCTACACCCTCCTCGCTATCCTGGGACCTAGCTGGGCTACACGGAGCCTCTTCCACCACGCTGGGCTGGAAGGTACCTGAACCACTACTTGAGTCACTAGTGTGGGAAGAACTATCCCATTCCTCATCATAACTCGGGGCCCGTTCCCATCGGTCTGCTTCCGTTGCCAGCTCCCATGGATCAGTGCGCCCCCATGCTAACAGGTGTTGGCGCAACTCGGGATAAAAACTACTGGATAGCTGCTCTCTGATGAGCAGATCATACAGTTTTTCAAAATCCTCCTTCGTGCTAACCATTACCCAATCAAACAGTGCATCATCGCATTCCTCCACGAACTTCTCCCAAGACTGGTGAGGCAGCTTCTTCCTGCCCCTGAATTTCAA
The DNA here is from genome assembly GCF_964204655.1 of Triturus cristatus. NCBI lineage: Eukaryota > Metazoa > Chordata > Amphibia > Caudata > Salamandridae > Triturus > Triturus cristatus. Next base: position 783,149,374 of record NC_140592.1, read on the forward strand.
CCTACATTCCTCCTCCCGGGAACTAGGTACCATACTGGGGGAACTGGGAATGGGATTCTCTGCACTGGTCTCTCTATTGCTGCCACCACTGGACTCAACCCTCCCTGGGGAGCCCAGAAAACTACCACTGCGCTCTGGGGACAACTTACCCTCCAGAGCTAATCTCTCCCTGGCGAAGGCCCTCTCAGCCTCCGCCATCCTCTCCTGCGCTAAGACCCTCTCGGTCTCCAGCTTTTTCTCTTCTCTAGTCAGCTGTGCCATCCCCCAGGCATGCTCTAACCTGAGCTTCTCCATGGCCAGCTGATGCTCCCTCTCTTCCCTCCTATCTACCCACTCCTCTGGGGACAGGGAAAGGGATGGGGTGCTGCTCCTGACACTGGACCCAGCAAGGGACTCCCTATCTATGGGGTCTTCACTCTCTACTGGCGTCCCTGTCAGGTAACCTTCCTCCTCTTCAGATTCCTCAGGGCTCCCCTCAGACCCACCACCCTCTCGGCGTGCGGCCCGGGCCCTATCTTCCTCGCTGCGCTCTCGCTCCCACTCCTCCTTTTGCCAAAGGATCAGGTTGTCCCTCAGTTTGGACTGGGTATCTGACTCACCCACCTCTATGTCCCTCTCCTCACAGAACCTTACCAGCTCCAACCTACTGTACCTAAACAGACTACAGAAGTTAAAAGCAGGCTCCATTTTGGCGGACGTTCCTGAGAAGAGTTCAACACAAGGAACCTGGGGGTCGGAGCTACACAGAAGTACACAATTCACAAAAGGTTTCAGTGAGCTCTCTATCCTGGAGAACTCACACTCACTGTCTAATGCCACACACACCATCCACACACAACCCTCCCCTCGGACTGGTAAGGCAGTTTCTACCACCCCTGATCCCTCAACCTGACCACCACGTGACACAGGTACCAACTCTGGGCGCAGGGAGGGGGACAAATGTACTGGACACAATTACACAATGATACCTTCAGGAGAAGAAATAAAGGAACTTCAAAACAATAATCCCCAAAAATGTGATTTATCTAATGCAGAGTTTTGTGGTGTAGCCAGTCGCTGCTGCGGTACAGCGCAAACGCTAGTCCAAATCCCACCGCTGATCACCAATGTTAGACCTGGCGATTTCTGGTTGGCTAAGGCTTGCGCCAAAGTCAGGCAGAAACCACCACTCTAGTCAGGGCAAGGAAGTTACACGCCAAAGATAACCCCTGCTCACCCCCTTGGTAGCTTGGCACGAGCAGTCAGGCTCATCTCTGAGGCGATGTGTAAAGCGTTTGCGCGCGCACCCAGCAACAACACCCAGGGCCCACCACAAAGGAAACTCCACACAAGGTATTCTATAAAAATAACCTTTGTATTATACACAACACATTAGATAAAAACACACACTTTACAATGTGCCAACAGGCACAGGCAGAATTTACAAGGGATTATGTACAAGACAGGGCCACCTGGTCCACTGTCCAGAATTAGCACTTTTTAGCACAAAAATATATAAGATCACTGTAGCACAAAAATAATATGTATAGCACACAACCAGTACTTACTGGTATCGGGGAAGTACCACCTGCGTAACCCTAACTACCTTAGGAGACTGTCACGCAGGGAACTAGAACCTCACTAGCACCACCTGTACTAGGAGAAAGCAACAACCACCTAAGTATCACAATACCTGTAGGGGTAATAGAACGTTACACATGATGCATCACATTCAGAGGTGTAGGGAAGGAAAACACATGATGCCTAAAACATTCAGAGTTGTAAAGCAATGGCACATGACGCATCAAAACACATTCAGAGGTGCAAGGAAGGAACACACATGATGCATAAAACATTCAGAGGTGTAAAACCTCACAGGCTCGAGCAATCAATACTTTGCCCCTCCGTTTGAGCTACGGGGCTCAGGAACCCATGCGCCCCGTTTGGAGCCTCTTGAAGAATCAGCCGGTCTGGGACCGGCACCCACAGGCACACGCACGGAGTCCCCCAGCCCTCTAGACACTCACCGGCTGCTTGGGGGACTCCCGCGTTGTCTCCGCTCTGCTCTTTCTGGTGCCGGCGGACTCCGGGGCTGCTTCTCGACACGGAGGGGGCAGGCACCGACAATGTGCCTCGCGCCCCCCTCCGCTCCAGCTCCGGCCGTCCTCGTCACTCTCCTCAGTACCCCGGGGCGCAGGGTAGGCTCCTGCCTGCTCCGGGGGTTAAGCAGCCGCGACGCTTCGGTAGGAGGCTGGGTAGGCTCCCGCCCTCCTCTTCTCAGTTCCGGTTGTCCCGGAGGCCCGCCCTCAGCCCGCCTGACTTCCGGTCCGGGCTGCAGCGGTGATTCTCGTCCACAGCGGCAATGAGGGGTAGGCTCCCTCGTAACGAACACAACGGCGGGGTGGGCACCCGCCGACCTGGTCGAAACACGGCAGAATCGCGGGGTGGGCACCCGCTATCAGAATCACAGCGCGCCTAGCGCTATAAAGCAAAACAGCGCTCCCAGCGCTATAAAGATGGCAAAGTCCAGGAAAACAGCGCGCACAGCGCCACGAAGTCCAGAAAGCGCTCCCAGGCGCTATAAGCAACGTCCAGCCATCAAAAGTTCCTTCAGAGAGCAGGGGGGCAAAGGCTGGGCCCAGAGCCAGCTCACAGGGCCCTCCAGCAGGGAGGCAGTCCCCAGTGGCGGTCTCTCCTGGCGCCCAGCAGCAGCAGGCCCCCCCTCAAGTGGATCCTGCAAGAGAACACCATGTAAGGGGACACAGCCCCTTTTTATACAGTACCAGGCTTCGTCTAAGGTGCAGGGAGGGGGCGAACCAGTTCCAACAGGTTCCTGAGCACTTTGTTTTGCTCAGCCCCTCTCCCTATTCACTGGCAGGGCTAGGGTCATTAGACGCACCACAGGGGCCGGCGCCAGCATTGTGTGGGGGAAGCCCTGTCCTATTCAGGACCCAGGTACACTCCTCCCCAGCCATCAACATGCTAACTCCCCATTCACCACTGGGTGACTCCTTCTGACTCTGGGGATTTCCCTAGCCCGTCACATGACCTCACCAGCCAATCGCCAGACAAGCCACACATTTCATACTGCACACTGAAGTGCCCACTTCTAGAAGTGGCACTTCCACACTAGGTACATGCACGCCGCACACATCAACGCGCAGCATTCACTCACACGAGTCCGCACATACCAAACACGGGCCTGCACACCCCACGCATCAGGAACTACCAGGGCACATACATTCCCCCATGCATTCCTATGGGCGGGCAGGCCAACCTCACAACACGCACGCACTTTACCCTGGGACACAGCGGTAAAGTGCGCAGAAGTCAATAAAATCACTAAACCAAGTCACAGTATTAAGCAAAAAGTTTCGGGGTGAACCGGCCAGAAGGGCCAAGTCCAACAACTGGGGTTTGTAAAAATAAAATCGTTATGTGCTAATGTTAAAAGCCAACCACCGAGGGAATGATTCAAACAAACCCCCAAAAAACAGAGAGAGCACGCGCTAAAAAGTGATGTGAAAACATGCAGGCTGCAGCGGGAGAGAGAGGCGGAGGGGTGCACCCACGAGTGTTGCGTGCGTGCTGGGGAGAGCAGACTGCTCTTTTTCAAAGCATATACTCGTGCTTGTGGCGCGCCGCTGCACACTCCCGCAAGGCATATGCCGCCACAAGCACGAGTATGTGCTTTGAAAAAGAGCTGTACGACAGCTAAAGGTCTCCTATGCAACGCATGCGCGCCACGTAGGCGAGACCTAAAAATGGTGGTAGATCAGGATTGCAATGGTTTCTACTAAGTTGTGAGGATAGTATGCACACGGCCTGAAGGAGGATCAAGGAGGTAGGGTTTTGTGAAAGTACGTTTTATATTTTTTTCAAATTGATTTTCAATACAGTTGGGCAACATCACAGTACTTCACTGGTTCAGGAATTTGTTTTCAATCGTTTTTGACAATTATCAGCCTTTCAACCTTCTAAAAAGGTAGATTAGATCTTCATTACAGCAAGATATACCTTAAAACAAGCAAAGTTAAAGGAAAAATTGAGAAGGCGATCTGTATTTGGAGTGCTGTACGGAGCAGACCAGTATCCATAGGGTGATCACCTCCATCCAGGTCATCAAGGATGCAGTTTCAAGCTCTGGACTTCCTTGTGTTAACTAAACCCATTCTAGGTGTTGCAGTATTGTTTTACCTCTATTACACCAATTAGATTAACACACCAAAAAAACAATAACGAATTGTGGCCACGTCACTATCCGACACGATCAGAGCACTTTGTACATTACAAATATACAACAATATTTACACAGATATCATTTAGATATCTGAACTTTTGCAGCGAGTTTCACATAAGTAACAACACTGTTTTGCAGAAGACATGAGGGTGTTCATAATAATTAGGTAGCTTTATTGAAGGACAACAGACGTGGTGAAGGGAGGAAAGATTGGCTTTGAGAAGCATGGCTAGTAGAGTACAAAATGAGAGTGATGAGTTAAACTCGAAGTTTTTTTTTTTTACTGGTGGAACATGAATATGGGAAAGTTAGCGGGCTAAAGGAGTGAAATGTAGGCGGTGTGTGACAAGCCCTCGAAGGTGGGGTGGAGTTTGAGGACACATGATAATCCCATAGAAACGAAACTGGTTGTGCCCAGGGGGTTTGAGCAGCCATTAACAGGTGGCAGGCAAGATGTCCATGAGAGTGTCGGGAGGGACGTGAGGTCCTGGCTCGTGAGGCGGAGATGGGAGGGTCGGGGTGAAGGGCTGAGCTGTGGCCTCTGCCCTCCCAACAGGCCTATCGCTCATTAACTTCCTATGTTTACAATCACTGAGCTGGCTGCAGCGAAGGCCGTCACTGCAGGCAGTCATAGTTTAGCAAATGAAACGCAGGAGAAGGTTTCATATAGTGCATATCGTAAAGTAATGTAGTTTGAGGTCCTCTTTTATAAGTGATAATGAAGAAAAAGAAGGTAAAGTGAAATAAAACAATTGTCTAGGATCACACAATTTTTCCAAGTGGAAAAGCAGGGATTGACCTCAGGTCTTCTTGCTTCATAATGTGCAATTCAGCCTTTATATGTACATACTATGCATCCCTTATGCCCACGTTACACCCACACCTGCCATCAATGCAGCACTCGCTCACACGAGCTGAAACATTTTGGCCCTCTGGAAATTGTGTGCGATACCCATGCCTTAGACCCTTGAGGTCGCTCAGTCTCTCAGTGTAGTTGAAGAGTCCCCTAAATGTGTTTTGTACTCCTATATTTGAAGCATAAGGTGACAATACCTTTGCAATACCACTCTTGTTGTGTAGTTTCTACTAATCAGTAGGAAGTGCACATTTGTGAACGACATAACATTTAGGATGGTGCCAGACTGATTCCGTGCACCCCCACAGAATATGTTGCCCCTTAGACCAGCTAGCTCACAGTGCCACAATAAGCCCCCTAAACCTAGACAGGGAGCGACTACTAAACTTGAAAACCCTGTCCCCTCAGGACCTACAACCTTTCGCTCATGCACTTGTGCTCTCTTTTGCTCTGGTAAATATACAAAGAATACACAGAGCAACGTTTTCAATGTTTTTTGAACCAAAGTGGTTCTTGTATAGAATATATGTGCTGCAATAATCAATAGACAGAAGCAGATGAAAGTTGTAATAAGCATCAGGACAGTGAACAGAAATAAATCCACCATCGTGCTGAGACAGCGTATATAACACTCTGGTGTACCCCTACTATGCAGACCCTAACCTATGTGTCTAGGGATTATGTTCTGCCAAGAAACCCCTTACTGAATGATCTAAACCCTTTACCCGGTGGGTAAGAATGTAGGACCCCGTCTTGGTGACGAGCTGGACACCCCTCACAGAGATGTCAGCCAGCTGCTAGGAGAAAGCTTTAGCATGTAAGGACCTCTCGAAATCAGCAGAAGTGCCTCCTCTGACTATACTTGAAATGAGATGTTGATATATATAAAAAAAAAGGCATACTTGCTTTGGGCCGAGATTGTGATCAAGCTGCCATTGTTTGTATTCTACTTTTAGCTGTGTCGCCATATGGACATAAATAACAAACACATTAGCACAATGAACGTGTACGCCTTGTACACAATGCCAAGGCAATATGATCATGTTCTTGCGAAGTTGATTCATGTAAACAAGTTTGGTGTTCCCAGGAAACTAACCCAAAGTTTCGCAAATGTGTATCAAAAGTCGATATGAAAAGTGAGGATAACTTTAGGAAAGATCCATGTACATTTAAAAATTTAAACGTTTCCCAGTCGGCCTAACTGGGACACATGACACCCACTCCTAGGACATAATTTGACTACGAAGCTATCAATAGCTAAAAATCCTACTACTAAAGATGAAACAGCATATATAAAGGAAATTGCTAAAAACCATATATTAAAATAATGATAAAAACGCTTAAAAACAGGCACTCATGCTATTCGGGGACCCAAATTATCTCTAAAAAAAATGTAAGTTATAAAATGTAGGGCAATTTATAAGAAATTTGGAAGTTAAAACCAGGCCAAATAAAAAGTTCCCACCACACGGAAGAGCCAGATGTTTATGTGTTGTGGGTGATAGACAAAACATTTCTTTTTCCAGTGTCCACAGATGATCCCAGAGGCACACCTCAGAGCAAGTATTAGATCACCGTAGTTTTTACCTTCTACTCACAATGTGACTTTGCAGAGATAATATGAATCTGTCTTCACCGTTCCTTTCCCTCTGCTTGTAATTGTGCAATACTAAACAAGGAGGAAGGAAGGATTTATGGGGAAGGAGATCTGGACATTGGATGTGCTGTCACTCTTTGTAGGGACACGGTCTGACTCCTTAAAGCAGGTGAAAAAGAAAACAGGGTGATTAGACTAAGAAGCATATATGTTCCTAGACCCTCCTCCATCTTCTATAACCCACTGTATGTTTTTCTATAACAACCTGAAAAGAAAAGGAGTATTGTAGAAGAGGAAGTGTACAGGGTCAGAATAGTCTGGACAAGATTTCTTCCTGGAGGCAGAAACAAAATTATGAAACACAGAAGGAACAAGACGTATTTGTACCCGATACATTCAACACCATTCAACCAAGTATTAAACAGGTAAGAGATGACGATAATAAACTTTTTTTTTTTTTTTTGGCCTCATCTCACCGTTAAACCTAGGCAGATTTTACAAGCCGAGAATTGAGAAACTGGGCGCCCTTCGACTCACTGCATTGGTCGCTGCCCCCTTGGGCTTCCCCACGCTGTTGAGGATAGGTGTAATCATTGGACCAGGATTCAGCCTTCATAGCACTAGCGATTGATCAGTTGCAAACGACCTCCCCACACTAATAGGGGGGACCAGATGTTTCCGTCTACTTCTGTCCTATCTTCCTAGTTCAAACATGCCATATTCAGCGCAGCTTTTACCCAGTCTTCTCTATTGGGGGGGATCGGATCCTTCCACCTTAAACAGATCTCTCTCCGAGCCAAAATAATTAGATATAGTAGTAATCCCCTTTCTAATTGGGACAATGCTTCCTTTATAGGGTCGTTTGAACCAAAAAATACAAGGTTTACGTCAACTTCCAATTTTATATCAAAAATAGCAGTCAAGATATCCCCCACATTCCTCCAGAATGAACACAATTCTATACACTCAAAAAAATATGGATATCATCCGCTTTGTCATATTTACATCTGGGGCATTGTGGAGTCGGGACCAGGGCAAACCTAGCAATTCTGGCGGGAGTATAATAATGCCTATTCAGCACAAAAAAGTGATTCTTTTTCAGCCTAGCAGGCTTTATATATCTATAGAGTAACTTAAAAGAAGATTCATAACGTGCTTCAATAGGGTGGGCTTGAGGGAGAGGGCTCCACACCAATGCTTGAGGCGGGATCTCTCTATCCTCCGCCTCCAGCAGATTTGTATACCATAGAGATATTTCTTTTTTTCTTGCATGTGGATCCTGAAGTAATTGCTCCATGTCCCAATTCCCTTTGATTTCACTCACTTCTGCCTCATGCCATGATCTTAACTGAAGGTATTTGAACCTTGAAAGGGTGGGGCCAATCTTGGCCTCTAACAGCTCCCACGGGAGTACCCCCTCTGAGTCTACCAGGTCCGACCATCTCCCCAGACCAGCCTTCCTTATCGGGACAGCTAAGCCGTCCTTCAGACTCTCTGGGGTCCCTGGTGAATCCCATATTGGGGCAAAGTGGGAGAAATAGCCTATACCCAGAGTTCGCCTTATTTTATACCAGTTTCATAAAGCAGTTTTTAGAACTTTAAGGCGTACACGTTTAAAAAATCTGGGGGCCCCAAATTTATACAGAAACCCACTTTGTCCAATTTCCCCCTCTGCTGAAATCATTTCCCCCAGCAGCCTGCCCCATCTAGATTCCACCAGAGTTGTTAATAACATCCTAGTGCCCTTGAACTGGAATGCCATTAGATACCAATTAATATCTGGTAGGGCCAAGCCGTCCTACAGAAGCTTCCTTCTTAGTTTCTTCCACGAAAGTCTTGCACTCTTTTGCGCCCATATAAAACTTCCAATATTGCCCTGAATTTTACTAATAATTTTTGGTGGAAAAGTGAGGGGGATCGTATTAAAAAGATATGTCAATTTTGGAAGAACCGACATCTTTACTAGGTTTACTCTTCCATATATCGTCATAGGAAGGTTCTTCCACCTAGCAAAGAGATAATCTATGTCCTTTTCAATTTTGGCGATATTTAGGAAAGGTATTTTCTTCAGATCTTTCACTATTTTTATTCCGAGATATCTAAACTCCCAACTCTCAGGACCTAGGCTATATGTTGTGTTCCAACACATAATTTCTGTTTTATCCGAGTTTGCTAGATATCCTGACAATGCACCGAACTCTTGCAACAATATCTCGATCCGGGGAATTGCTGTATTGGGGTCACTGGTGTAGATAATAATATCATCGGCGTAAAGTGCAATTTTACTATCATAGTCCTGTGATACAAATAGGCTTATATCTTTATCCAGCCTAATCATTTGCGCCAAAGGTTCAATATATATATTGAATAAAAGAGGGGACAAGGGACATCCCTGCCTTGTTCCTCTCCTTATTTCAAAGCTGGGAATCAGAGAACCATTTAGTAGAATTTTCACCGATGCCCCAGCATAGCAATTTTTTAGGGTCTGAATAAATATCGGTCCTATACCTGCTGTCTCTAGCGCTCCCCATAGGAAGCTCCAACATACTCGATCGAAGGCCTTAGCAGCATCTAAGGCCACTACCGCCAAGGGGTCACCTCTGATCTCTGCCAAGTAGATATTTCCAATCAAGATTTGGGTTTGTTCCTGGATAGATCTCCCGACCATAAAACCCTTCTGATCTATGTTTATTAGATTTGGTGCCAATTTTGCTAGTCTCTCTGCTAAAATGCCCATAAAAACTTTATAGTCGGCATTTAGCAGAGAGATTGGTCGATACGAGTCTGCCCCCAGGGGATTTTTCCCCGGTTTCAATATTAAAACTATTATGGCCTCTTTCCAAGATCAAGGGACCACCCCGGAGGTACTGTAAACTGCATTAAAGAGTGTATGGAGAATTGGCAGGAGTTCTTCTAATAACAATTTATAGACCTCATTAGGGAGAGAATCAAGACCTGCCGTTTTCTTATTTTTTGCCCTCTTAATTTGAGCCCTTATCTCCTCAATAGAGATAGGTGCTTCTAACTGACCTTTGGCGGCTTCAGTTAACGTAGGTAAGGACTTATCCCTTAACCATGAGCTGATTGATTCAGCGGAAGGGGATATGTCTTCACTGTACAACTTTGAGAAAAGGGACCGAAGACATTCCTGCATTTCTACTTGTATGCTGGATTTAGTACCTCCACTGTCTATAATGAGTTCGTTTATATCATTTTTTGCCCGATCTAATCTAGCTTTCCAGGCCAGTAGTGCTCCGGCTCTTTCCCCATATTCGAAGTTCTCCATATTCCGTACACGCCACTGGGCCTTACATTTCTCATCTAAAAAAATCCTGAGATTCTGTCGAGCATCCTCAAGTTCTTTCTCTAATTTATCCATATCCCTAGTCCTCTCAGGATTAATACAATTCCTTTCTTTTTCAAGGACAGATATTCTTAGCGCTAATGACTGTAATTCCAGGATCTTTTTTTTATTTTTAATTCCTATTTGACTACCCAGCACCCCTCTCAGATTAGCTTTATATGCCTCCCAAAACTGGTCTATTGGGGCAGAACCGATATTAAAAACAAAAAATTCAGTCGTAGCCTCTTTAACTGCCTGGATAATCCCTGGATCTGACAGAAATACTCTATTCAGGGTCCACCTTGATTGCGGACGTGTATTACTCATAGAATATTGCAGAAGTAAAGGTGCGTGGTCTGAAAGATGGCTCGGAAGGATGGAGATATTGAGGATCCTGTCCAGGGCCTCTTTATTTATCAGGACATAATCTATCCTGGCCGAATGACGATACTTTTTACTATAAAAAGTAAAGCCCTGAACACTACCCATCTTGGATCTCCAAACATCCACCAAATTGATAATTTAATAGGAGGTTTTTCATGACCCTTCGAGATCTTGGAGAGCCGATAGTATGACTCTGATTAGACCTGTCCTTAACCGGGTCCAACCGCACATTAAAATTACCTCCCACAATCAGGAGGGGGGGGGGGGGTACTGAAATAAGATTATCCTGTAATTTAACCAGGAAAGAGGGATCGTCCACGTTGGGACCATAGAAGGAAGAACAAGTCAATTTTTCCCCTCCAAAGTCCAACTGGGCAATAATCCATCTTCCTGTTTGATCTGTTAAGACTGATTTTATTTCGCAGGTCATTCCCCTCTTAACCAAGATTGCCACCCCGCGGCAGTTCACTGATTGTTGGGAGTGACAGAAAGATTGTATCCATGGGAGTTTAGAGAAAATACTCTTAGACTCTTCTTGGTTGAGATGAGTTTCCTGCAGTAAACAGACCTGAACTGGTAGCATCTCTAAATACTTAAAAATCAGTCTTTGTCTTCTAGGACATCTTAAACCATTTATATTCCATGAAATAACTTGAATCTTACTACCCCCTTTTCTTTTATCCTTCCGAAGTTAATTCATTACTTAACAGACAGCACTTACAATTTATTCTAAATAATCGGTGAAATGAGGATTTTTCATTTTTTTCCTTTTTTCCTTTTTCCTGTTTTTCCTGCCACCCTGTGCTCCCCTCTTCCCACCCCCTTCCCCTTCCACCCTTCGTGACCCCCTAGCTTCCTTACTCCCTGAGGAACCCTACCTTTCAAAAGGCAAATGCCTATTCGGGCTAATTTCCTCTCCGGGCTACCAATTTGATTAACTTAACAGCTTTACTTAACTGAGGCACCTCACGGACCTCACAGACCTCCCTGTTTGTCATGCTGAATTTTTGCAATTAAGGTGTCAACTTCTTGTGATGAGCGTATCATGTGCATATGGTTGTTCCACATCACCCTCAGTGTGGCTGGAAACCTCAATTCGGCCTTTGCCCCCAACCCATTCAGTTCTGGTAGTCTTTTCCCCAATTCCCATTGTCTTTCCGCTGTTATATGAGAAATGTCTGATCTAATGAAAAAAGAGAAGGGGGCTTGTTCTGAAAATGGCGAGGGGATAGCACCTTCTTTTAAAGCGGCGGCTAGAATCAGTTCTTTCACAGAATAAGATAAAAAGTTAACCAGAATTTTCCGGGGTTTCAACCGACCGGGATTTCTTTTGAATGGGTCCCTGTGCACTCTCTGGATTTCATAACTTAAATCTATGCCAGTATGATCTTTCAAAACGGTGCGCTTCAATAGGGAGATCAAAAAGTTCTTAATATCATCTCCTTCCATTGCTTCAGGAACATTCAAAATTTTCAAATTATTTCTTCTTGAGTGGTTCTCTAACCTCTCAAGATCGTCTTTGAGATCTTTGTTCTGGATAGATATTTTTTCCAGTTTTGCTGCTGTGGCCTCCATTGTGTTCTTAATCTTGGGGATTTCCTCCTCGATTGCATCTGTCCTTGCGGTTACTAGTTCCAATTTCTGAGCCAGCAACTCGCAGGATGATTGAATGGCAGCCTGATTCGCCTCAGAGACCAAGAATCTATTCGCCAAATCCGCGTGGTTAGCCTCAGAGACTGTAAACCTATTCGCCATTTCATCCTTCAGCGCTAAGAGGATGTCGGCCAACGAATGCGAGCTTGTAACTGGGCCGGCCTTAATTTCCATATGGAGGGGTGCAGACCCTTTAGCAGACTGGCTAGTGGAACAACCCGTATCCTCAGATTGTCCTTTTGCCTTTCCTTTGTTTTGACTCTCCGTTGATGACTCTTATAGTTCTTGCTTATCCATTCCATGCTCTCCCTCCCGACCTTTAGCTAGCTGTGTTCCCTGTAACTGCTCTTCCTCTTTCTGCGAATTCAGAATAGAGTATCTGTTGACCAAGGTAATAGCCGGATGTACTTCTAAATGTACTTCTGGATTTACTGAATCTCTTGACTCCGATAAGGTATTTTCTCCATACATGCTGTTCTGCTCAGAGTCAATAACTTCCAATACCTTTCTTCTCTTTCGAGGGGAGGGAGGAGGGAGCGCTAGCAGGTGAATGAGGCATAGTGGACTCTAATAAGGATGCCCTTTTAGAGCCACTGCAGGTTTGTATTTGAGGTCGAGGGTTCACTTTTGTGGAGGCCTGAGACATGACCTGGTAGTAGGATTTTAATGAGGGGGTAGTTCTTACTTTGATACCCACAGGTTTTTTTTCTTTTAATTTCAGCTTACCCCTTTGGGATTTTGGGAAATGAGCAGATATCTCTGAGGCCCCTGAGGACCTTTCCTGCTTAAACTGCTTCCCCTTCCTATCCGAGATGCTTATCTCGGCCACTGGGGGGGGGTATTTGCTGCGGAAAAATTGAGTGGGTAATTAATTTGTTGGAATCTAAATGTGCCGCCCTGGCCCTTAATGAGTATCTGGTTAGTTTAGGGGGGGAAGCACCCTCCAGCACAGGGATCCTATTCTCCATACATTCGGGGGGAATTTGACCTTAGATTACCCCCTCTGTATTCCTCCACGTATGATTCCTATATCCGTTTTTAGTGTTAGGAATAAGCAGTAATGATTCCCCCCTAATTGTGTCCAGAACAGTCTTTCCCCCGTACTCAGGGATATTCCTCCCACCAACGGGAAAATCAGCCTAGGTATTTCCAAGGGGCACACCGCTCTCACTCCTACCTGTAATCCTCGCCAACCCATCTGACACTCAATCCCAGCCCTCACTACCTGTTTCTGAGGAAGAGGGAGGAAATCCAAGAAAGAAGCATCAGAAGTGGAGCACGATTCACCAGGAAGGTTCTGTTTCGTCTCAGAACCTCCGCGGCATTCCCCCACCTCCAACTTGGGCGTTCAGCAGCTCCGAATTCGCCCCTCCCCGCCGGAATTCCGTACACGACCCAGCCTCCGCACCAGCTGATCCGACAGCTGCAGCAGGAATCAGGAAGTCGAGGGGAGTCTATCCGCGCCGGAACTGCGGCCGCAACCGCCAGTAGCGTCGTCGTCGAAAACGGCTTCGGCATGTAAAAAAAGGGATTCTGGAAGCACACCATGATTTACGGACTAAAACAGGGTATTTTAAAGCATTGCTTTCGCCTCAGAATAAGCCATTACAACCGGTAACACGGAGCCCGGAGAGGAGCACCCGCGGCCGTTCAGGCAGCGGCCGCCATGTTCCCCCTAACCTGCACCCTTTCGATAATAACCTTAATAAGCATGAACAATCCTTGATAAGCATGAGCAATCCTTGATCCAGGATTATTTTAAGTGCTCAGTTGGTCATCACTGAGTGTAGATATAGGAGAAATGTTATCTGTACTTCAATAAATGATAATTCCATGCACCTTTCCCTAGTTGTGTTCCAAGTAGGAAAGTTAGTTTCTGCCATGAGCTTGTTTCCTCATGTTTAAGAGATCACCATGAAAAGTAAATAAACGTTCTTTGCCTAAAACTGTAGAAATTTGCCCAGAACAGCACTATTCCACTGTATAATCATTTTCACCCCAAAAAGCGTTTTGAATCTCAGACTTTCCCAATGCGTGCCGAACTGTAACCAGGGTAAATGCACTTTGTACGCGAATGAACCAAACAAATGTAGGCTTGCTGAAAAGCAGCTTCCAGTGCATGTAAAAAAAAAAAATCCTAAATCTCATAACACGAACATGCTAAAGAATGGTGTGCAATCCTTTAGTCACCAATAATGCGCTACATGCACCAGATAGTCTTGGTTGATATCCCTAAGCAATACCCACGGCCGCTGTGGGTTACTACCTGGACTAAAATGTAATAAGAGAGACATGAGGAATGCACCTCCTGGGTGTGTACTCACGACATGAACGAAGGAGACTAAAGTAGGACTAGCACTGGTTGGAGAGTGGCTCCAATGGCGTTGGAATACTTCGCAGCAAGGAAGTTCAGACAGACGATCAGCTGTACCAAAATACGGATGGCGGCTTCAGGGAACAGAACAGGATACGAAGCAGCGTCGGATGCGTGATCCGTGCATTAATAGCCCATGACCCTGATGTACACTCCAACCTGCTGAGTTCAGGCAGCCTGGCAAGAAATTAATGACTGTACCACTAACCTGATAATGAGTTGTTAAGCTTCGGTATGTATGCCTGCGCTAAATACCTAGTACACTGTTGGTTGAAGAAAAGGCAAAGAAAAGTAGGGCCTTTCCCACAGTCATGCAGCATTCCTTCAATGGTTCTGTTTGAAGGTGGTCAGGTATTTAGAACCCAGACCTGAACCATGACACCAAGTTAATAGAGCAAGTATGTTTCCACCCCCCCCCCCCAACAGCAACTGCTGCAGGAGTGAAAACAACCAATTGGTGTTTTGTTGAGACAAAGCCAAGATCCAAACCACCATGCGCAGAGGCAACCCAGAGAGGCTTGTAGAACGTGGCCCAGAGCAATGGAATCCTCAAAGGACAGCTATACAAATGGGCCTCTAGTGGGTCGATCATGACGTGAATGGCCGAAGGTTCAATCAACTGCAACTCCAAGCACAAGTCCAGGGAGACAGTGGAATACAGGCTGCACACAATGAAGCCATACAGGCTGGAATGACAGGAACCAATGCTCATCCAGTTCCCGAAGCAAAGATGTGCCGAAGCAATGCACCATGTGCTCATGGCATAACAGGACGTCAGGCAGTGCCAGCTCCATTTGATCTCGAAATTAGACATCCACTGCGGATCAAAATTATAAAGGCAATATCCCTGCAATTAGGAGCAGGACCAGCGGAAGACCTCCAAAGATGCTTCTAAGGACGGAGTGGCTAAAAGATGGAATAACTCCAAACACCACCTGGAAGGTGTTGACAAACCCAAAGCCTATGCTTCTGAAAAACACTGCTATTCCACTCGTACTAGACATGTTAAAAATACAATGCACCTGTTCCCCAAAATGTTGTGGGAAGTTGGTGCAGAGTAGCGCCTATAACTCTGAAGATCAAACGTCTCCTTGATTGACGTTAAGACCACAACTTTTTGAAATAATAAGGCTTTCTGTTTGCTATGGGCATCAAAATGCATGTTTGTAAGATTAATTAAAGGCCATAGCGTATCCTACCTTACTGTACAGGAAGACAGAAACAGGACGTGTGTACAACAAGTAACAATGAAAGACACGGTCACCACATAGGCAACCCCTGGTTCCATCCCACAGCAGTCTTGATTGTTCAACATCAGGTAACTCCCATTCAAGAGTAATCCGAATTTGAACGTATCATGGCTTCCGGAGAGCCCTTCAAGTAGCAAGACAAGGTTGCCACTGAGGCATGACATGTTCTGTGCAGTTAAATATCTTTGCATAGAAAAACTTCAATATCCTTTTTCCAATACCAGAATATGAAAGGAAGGTCCCAAGGTTCATGTATGAACCCATCATCTAGCACTTCATCTCTGCCCACTTAATGGTGTTGTAGACAGTACTGAAAGTGGAAAGTCAAGATTGGTAGTCTAATGTACCCATAGATTACCCAGTCCGAGGATGCTATATCTGGAACTGTAAAAGGTAATTTCTTCAGTCTTTCAATATGTAACATAGTGTATTTTGCATCCCTCCGTGCCATAGCTATTTGTTGTTCTGGAAGGTGGTAAGGTGAATATAGATTTGTGATGTTAATGTGTCGCCACGGCACGTGGCCAGAACGTAGTGTCTGTAATGTTCAGTTCAACAATAGGATAGACCTAAGTTGGGACTGTCTGTGTTGTAATGCAGTCATGTCTTGCTGTACGGATGATCCAATGTTACCCAAGGAATATATTCTGGAGGATAATGTAGTCATACCGTTGTCCACTATTGCAAGAGCCTGTTCTAAGTTGGCCCTGTCAATCTCGTGCAATCTTTCAGCAGCCTCCTGATGAGAGATTTTCCATATCTCATTATAGACTACATAAAGAAAGTGTTTTTGAAATGGTTTTCAAGGACCCAATAAAAATTCCCGTAGTTCCAGGTCATCAGATAAAAGAAGCAAGTGCTGCTTTAACTGAGACAGTATCGAGGTCTTCAGCCAATCAAGGCACAACTTCCCAACACTGTAAGTTGTTACCACTCCCGAATGTTCAGTCTGCATATATTGCATGTCGGGCCTTTTTGCTGTAAATCCCTTGCTGTTACCTAGGAATCGAGCCTGACATTTGTTTGTGTCTAATGGCCAGATTAACCATCCCTTCCAATTGGGGTCTGATGAGTTATGTTTACTCGTACGGAGCATGCCGTGTATGGTATCCTCAGTGTATGATGTTAATTGCTGCCATTTCTCAAATTGTGTAAGAGTGGGAACCTGTGGTGTGTTCAAATCTTTTATTTTGGCAAAGCCAAGACACGTTGCTATTGCACAGTTTTGTTTAGGAAAATCCTTTGTTGTGGTATTAAATAGGCTCTAAATAAAACCTCAGTTCCCTGAACCTGACAATCTTTAGTCCCCCAGATAGATTTCACATCTATTGTGTCCCTCCAAAAGTCGAAACCTTGTTCAGAGAGTTGGCAAAAGAAAGAAGCAGAGTCAATCAGCTTAGTGTCTGTTAACATATTTTTCTTTGCAGGTGACGGTTCAAGCCTTTAAAAGAAAGAGGCCGTGTCAGAGATGTCATACCTAGAAAAATAACCAAACTTCTGTACAAATGCGTTTGCACAACCCCCTTGGTTGTGTAGGGCAATGTTCCCATTGTGTAAAGTTGAAAACCGCACGAGTAATACTAACTACAATACAAAATGATGTCCGTAATGTGGAAAACAAAACATCTCATCAAAGTTAGCTGTACCCTCATACAAATCATCAGAAGAAAACAAGGCTGAATGATCTAAATCTTCTCTCATTTCATACACTGCATCAATGTCCCAACCATCAGAAACAGTACTAGGGGTGATAATGTCATTTAAGGAAATTTTAAACAAATGTGGAATTTGTAAAAGTTCAATGGGAACATACACATACAATTATACCTTATCCCCTACAATCCCATCTGGAACTGGAACAGATGAAATGTTCACTAGGGACAAGTCTCTCTGTTTATGGTGAGATGAAGTGTTCAGTTTCAGAACCAAGTTTACCATGTGTACTGCGGAGCGTTCTGAGATAAAATGTCTGTTTAGAAGCAGAAATAACACCATCACAAACCCAATCCAAAGGACTAGGAACAGTAATTCAATTGTAATCCAAAGGTGTAACCATATAGAAACAAAGTATGTTCTTTTCAGTCAAAGACAGAAGACACACACCTTCAGTTCAAAAGACAGGGGCGTGGGGCCGGAGGAGAAGTCGATGAAGTAACCAGAAGCTGCCTGGTCTATCCTTGGCAGCTCAGCAGGTTGTGTTGAACTTGTTGGAGACTCGATCTGTGGTACACTGATATAGATCTTGTTCTTTTCAGGATTACAAATTGAAATTTGTGTTTCGGTACTTGTTGACTGTACAGTTGTCGGGGTTTTTGCAACAAGTAGAAGACATACTTCATTGTTGTTAAGTATTGTCTCTTGTCGAAGAGAGCAGGCTTCATTTGTAATTAAAGCTTCCATCTGAACCTCCTCTATGGTAGTTGAAAGGAGACTGGCAGCTACTTGTGAGCTCACGCAGCTTACTGTTAAGAATCGGCCACATACTGTGGTTTGATCAGAATAATAGAGACAAACCGTTTGTCTCAACGTCTGGAATAGGGTTGAAGAAGTATAATTCGTGTACCTTCAACAGCCAGGACAGGCTCTCTATACAATGGCCCAAACTCCTATTTGTCCACAATCTTTCCTCTGACCAGATCCCCAACCCTTGGGATCCAGCCAGGCTTTGGCAGAAATACCTCCACTTCTCTAGTGGCTGTGCATTTTACTTGGACATTGCTTTGTTCATCCCAGAAGTCATTCAGTTCTTGTAAAACAGCCAAGCATTCATTGATGTCAAATGGTGTTTCTGCCGCCAATGTGCTGGCATTGTCGATGTCTGGGAACAACATCTTAACCCCAAACAGGATCTCATAGGGAGTCTGACCACCCAGAGACTTTCTTGGAATGTGTTTTAAAGCCCTCTGGACCCCATATAGGTGATGGTCCCAACTGCCACCAGAACCTAGGACCCTCGCTGTTAAAGACTGTGTAAGTCACAGTTTTTACTCTTCACTACTGCGTTTCCCTCGGGATGATATGGAGAGGTGAAACACTGGGTCACACCCAAACTTCCCATAGGCTCTTCGTAAGCCAGAGCTAAATGCCAGTCCCTGGTCAGAATACAATGTGCCTACTGTGTATGTTGCGATAAAGACTTGCAGATCCTTCATAACAGTTTGGGCATCTGCCTATCGCTATGGCCAGGCCCAAAGTAATCGAGAGCAGGAATCCACTGCTACCAAAATATACGTATAAGCCCAGTCTGATGATAGGGGGCTGCAATAATCACAAAACAATGGCTTGTTTGAAACCAGTAGATGTGTCTGTGGTGGACGTGCCACTGTGGACCCCTTCATCTGCTGGCAGATGTCGTATCTGAGGAAAGATTCCTTGGTCTGTTTGAAAGACCTGGCCCCCAATAGCGTTACTGCAGTAGTGAAATTGTAGCAGCTACCCTTGCATGTGCAGAAGCCAGACCCTCATGTGCAGCTAGAATTAACCCCAGTCTAGGATCACTATTTGGTATAACTCTATCCTGGAATCTGAGTATAAGGTGTGTTTTGTGCATCTAAATTGTAGGAGTACTTGAGTGGAAAGCATTTCAGCAGGTGTGTGTAATTGAAAGAAGCATTGATGGCCACAATGATGTCTCTGTCTATGCTCGTACTAGAACAAGTGATTGCAGCAACCGCGGCAGTGCGAATTGTTGCTTTAGCGGCTTCATGAGCCATTGAATTCCCTGCAATGTGAACGCAAACACGTTAATGGCTCAGTGTGTGAATGACAGAAGCCTGTGGCAAGCATTCTTTCAGCTTCACCACCTGTTCCCAAAGCAGCATGCGCTTTACTCTGCAGTCTTTTGATTCTCTGACTCCATTCTGGCTCCAATAATATAGGTTTTTATTTTATGACTGCACATAATAATACGAATTACACACTAGAAGTGTGGGGAATCCAGCATCCGTATTCTGCAGTGGCAGCACTAGAGTTTACATTCTGCCAGCTGTGCTGTGCAATCACTTAGTGACTGTGTGTAGGTTTTCTCAGGATGGAATTCTCTATCATGCATATGCCCTTTCACAACTTCACATGTGGCTGAGTATTAAGTAAGTATTAATGTTTGCATAACAAACTGTGTAAGGCATCTGTATATTGTTAATAGATTATTTTATAATCCCAGCAGCTGGGCTCCGGCCAAATTATTAATACCAGGATGCAGTGTGTATCCGGCTAGGACTGGCTATTGCTGAGTGGGCCCAGTCTCACATTTTCTTTGGTGTGTGGGAGGGCGCCTTTAAACCAATTAAAATGTTCTTGGTAAGTAAGAGTAACTACTCAGTTGATCCATAGAAAATAAGAACACTACCAACGTTAGTGGCGCCATGTAGGTTGGAACTGCATGTTTGTGGATTACATAAACTTTAGGATGGTGCCAGAGTGATTCCATGCACCCCAGCAGGATATGTTGTCCCTTAGATCAGCTAGCTCACGGTGTCACCATAAGCCCCCCTAAACCTAGACAGGGAGCGGCCAGTTCTGGCAACCACTGAACATGACAATCCTGTTCCCTCAGGAACAGTGGTGACAGATCTAGAACACTTTGCTCATGCACTCGTGCTCTCTTTTGCTCAGAGAAATATACAAAGAATAAACAAAGGGACGTTTTCAATGTGTATTGAACCAAAGTGATTCTTGTATAGAATGTATGTGCTGCAATGATCAATAGACAAAAGCAAATGATAGTTATAATAAGTATCAGGACATTGAGCAGAAAAACAATTTCCACCATCATGCTGAGACAGCGTATATATGCAAGCATATGAAATAATATAACAATCTGGCATACTCCTACTATGCAGACCCTAACCTATGTGTCTAAGGTGTATATATTTTCTGCCAAGAAACCCCTTACTGGATGAGCTAACCCCATTACCTGGTGGGTAAAAATATAGGACCCCTCACAAAGATGTCAGTCAGCTGCTGGGACAAAGCTTAAGCATGTAGGGACCTCACAAAGTCAGCAGGAGTGCCTCCTGAGACTATACCTGGAAACAGATGTTTATATATAAAAAAAAGGCATCCTTGCTCTGTGCCAAGATTGTGATCAAGCTGCTGTTGATTGTATTCTACAGATAGCTGTGTCGCCATATGGACGTAAATAACAAACACATTTGCACAATGTACGTGTAGGCCTTGTACACAAAGACAAGGCAATATGATAGTGTTCTTGCGAAGTTGATTCGTGTAAGCAAGGTCAGTGTTTCCAGGAAACAAACCCAAAGTGTCACAAATGCAAATGTATGTCAAAAGTCAATGTGAAAAGTGGAGGCAACTTTAGGAAAGATCTGTGTACAAGTAAAAACGACAACATGTCCTACTATTTCTAACTGGGACACATAACAGTTGTGTACCTCAAGATGCCTATCTATTTGTGTAATTGTTCTGAAAGTAGGGGGGTTCTTTTTCTTTTATTATAGAAAACTCAATAACCTTTCTTTGATTTTAAAAAAAATCTTTTTGAAGAGGTTGGAACCTGTGTACTAGCCTAGAGCATAGTTAACTAAGCTGCAATTGGGCTGCGCCAGGCTAACTGCTACTAACCTACATGTCCATACATGCCGATACACCTGATTCAAGTGGGAGACTTAGGATTTATTTGAGCTGTCTACCGCCTGAAATTACCAGCAGTTCATTAGAGCTCAATGGGGAAAATACCTTCCCTAATTTTTTTCTTCTTCCAAATCTATCACTTTCCTGTTTTAAAATATTGGCATGAATGCATGTCGCTCATGCTTTACATGTATAACGTGTATAACGCTTTACATATATAACGCCTTCAGACAATTCTGGTGGCTTACCCAACTAATGCAAAACTACAAGCCCCAAAATATAACATGCTGCTGGCTGTAAAGCAAGGACTGGCTTGTGGTATAGGCCTTCGAGCCAGTTGGCAGACTTATAAATGGAAAGTCAAATTTGCCTCCTGACTTTCCATATCCTCAGCAGTGAAGATTGATGTGCTTAAAATATCTGGTGGTTGAAGCCCTTAGTGAAACAGGCTACTTACTGAGTTTTAGGTATGCTTTAAGATGGGCCTCCTGGCAGACTTTTGACTGCTATAGCGACTTCACTTCAGGATGCCAACAGGAAGAAACTATTTCCAGTGCTGTTCAGAGTCTTTACGAAGCTGAAAAACTATAGGATATGAATGCATGCTGCTGAATTTGTGAAGCCACTGGCCTACTATTTCAGAAGAAAGAGAACAACCAACTAATGGTTGACGCTGCGCACAGTGCTAGGGGTAACAAAGACCCAAACAGTTAGACACATTGGCAAAACAATCATCGAATGCAATATGTTGTGTTCAGAGAAACATATATTTAACTCATATATGCAATGAAACAATGTCACATTTTATCGACATGTAAAAAGTAAAATCACACTTAGTGGTGGTCATCCACCTGAAACAATTCTGATATAAAATCTAGTACATAATACATTTGAATGGTCACATGATGGTATACTGGTGAGCCCAATGCATTTCGGGACTATGTTGTCCCTTCGTCAGGGGCGATCTGTGAAAGAGAATACATAAATATCACAACCGTTGATAAACATTAAGGTTTACATTCAAGAATACTCCATGGTGAAAACATCTCAGGTCAAATGGTGGTCAACATTACCTTAACCCAGATTAATAAAAAAAGGGGAGACCTTGTTGAGCATGCTGAACATAAGTAATGTGAAATGTAGAAAAAAGGTTGAGCAGTTATATCACCCAGAGCAGTGGTTACGCCAAGACGGTGTAAGTGAATCGTTTAGAAATAGATGTCAAGAAAGAGAGAGGGAATCGGAAAAATGATGGCTGGGAATGTCCTCACCTAAGGTATTATGTATTAACCTCAAGACATGAATGAAGATAATCGTAAAAACCGGACTGCGACGTGATAGACTGAAAGGCAAGGAAATGAGGTATCAGAACACAGAAAGGGCAACTGAAGAGAGTGTTGGGGATGAGGGTTACTCCCTACTTACCAACAAGGTGATGTAGACGAATGCGAAGGCTAGAGCTAAAAGAAATGTATGAAAATGTCATTTAAAAAGTGATCTGATGGAAAATTAGTGGATTAAAGCGCTTTAGATACTAAATCTACAAATGAACAAGATACTCACATAAAATAAAAAAGGAGGAGATAGTGTAACAGAGCCTCGGTGTATTCGAAGAGTCCCGTAAAGGAAACAAGATGATCTAGTATGAACCAAACGCCAATGGATGGCGCTCAAAACAGAAGCTCTAGATACAGATGCTGGAGCGAGAGCTGAAAAGATATAAGTAGGAGTAACGTTAACTGGTGGCCTAAAGACATGACGGCAGAGTGAACACTGTTGGTATGAGACTACGTGAGGGCAGGGTACTTACTGGAAAAAGCCAATGGCGTGGCGATAATCGGAGTGTCACGAAGCGTCCCGTTGCTGAAGCGGGATATTCTGGTGTGAATAGCGCGCCATTAAGTAGCTCTAGAACGATATTGCTACAGCGGAAGTGCTAAAAGCGGATGTGATTAGTCGGAGAAATGGTGAAGAGAGAAAGGGGACTGGTTCTGGACGCCATGTTAAGTTGGTGTGTCGAAGAAAGCGAAACTAACGTCGGGAATGGGGAATAACTATGTAAATATCATAAATAGTCATAGAGGAACGGTAAAAAAACAATGAGTCACATATAAATATATAGAAAAGGAATAAAGAGCTGAAAGATGATAAATATAGGAAATATGGATAGAGGTAGGTGTCTGTATATGTATATGGTATATGAACTACGGAATACAGTGATGTTGGCATAAGATCTAAGATTGAACATACGAGAGTGAAGAAAATGATTTGTGAATGTGGGTGAATGAACATGCTATACCATGGTCATATGATATATAGAGAAAGAGTAAAAAAGCGCGAAGCCATGTGGTGAGAGTGTTAAAAAAGAAAAGGAAGGTAAACCTCAGGATGATAGAAACAGGTCAAGGAAAGAAGGCATACTAATGTTTACAAAAAACATGAAAAATCTAATCGATCATTGAGCCCACATGGGGCTAGGGTTTGCAATTTCTGGATCCAAAAAATCTCCCTACGTAAGAGTAGATTGGTTATGTCAGCGCCTGGTCTGACATCGATGGTTTCAATGATTTGAAAACGAAGTTGGGACATTGTATGTTGGGCTTCTAACCAATGCATGGCAAGACTTTGTTAGACCTGGCACCTTGGCGTGAGTTTCCCTTCCACTTTTTGATGGTGTGCCTCGATTGTTTTGCTGGTGTTGTCCGCTCGGGGCACTGCGCCACGGCTAATCCGTGCCGCAGTGCAAGTGCTCCCTAAGTAAAGTGTACCTGTAATTGATGTCCATGATTGGTTGATTGGATTCACTGTCAGTCCCCAGTAAAGTGCACCAGGGGTGCCAGGGCTTGTGGATGCCAATGCTGCTGGTGGGCTTGCAGCGCTGGTTGCGCCACCCACGGAAGCGGCCTTGTAAAGTGTGTCTAGGGTCTGCCACCTCAGGCCCTGTGCGCGGTCCGGGACCGTCGCGCTGACTGCGCAAGTGCCCCCACGTGCCAGTCCCTAAACCTTCCCTTACCTACATATTAGCCACCCCTCTGGTAGGCCCAAGGGCAGGGTGCATTGTAGGCATAAGGTAGGACATGCCCTGATGTGTGTGGCATGTCTTAGTAGTGAATTACAGCCATTTCCGTTCTTCACTATTGAAGGCTACCTGCTCTCCATAGGCCAGAATGGGCTGCCGGGATCACGCCAACGCTGTGACCCCAGTGGACTCAGAGAGCATGGTAGAAGTGTCAAGTTTGATATGCCTGAACTCAGGATGATAAAATACTTCTTGTAGTCAAGTTTATTTTAATATCCTGGGTTTGTAAATACTACTTTTAGAAAGTTAGTATTTACTGACCTGACCATCTCAGTCCGCCTCTGCTGTGTGTATGTGTTCTGCCTGGCAACAGTAAGGAGCAGGGTTGGGGAATCCGCAGAGACAGGTTGGCTGCCAGGTGGTGGGTAGAGAGATTACACCTGGATGGGTGGGAGGAGTACACCTTGACTCTTGAATAGACCTGTGCTCTGCCACCACAAAGCCGGCGCCACCCCCTGTGGGGCGGCTGATGTCTCTGCCCTGCTGCTGAAAGGAAAGAGCAGAGTCACCATAACAAAGTGCTCCAGAACTGGACTGAGCCAGGCCTAGGCCCCCTGGCGCTAAAGAACAAAAGAATCATGGTATAAAAGTAGGAGCCTGGCTCCTAAGAAATCAGAATCCTGTTTACCACAAAGAACCTCTGCCCGACTAGAAGGAGAAGAAGACGCTGGAGGAGCTGGCCTGCTGCTTGCCTTGCTGAGAAAGGAGAGGAAGAGACTTACTGAAAAGACTTTGCTACTTTGTGCTTGAACATTCTCCAAGGGCTTGATCTGAGCTTGCCCCCTGAACTGAACCCCAGGAACAGTGGGTTCTCTGTGCTTTTGCTCGTCCTCCAATTCGAGCCGTGTGTGCATCCCGCTGGAAAGAGACTGCGCCCCTCATCGCCCCTCCTAGGGCCGTGACACTCAGAAGCTCGCCTGCCTCAAACCCGTGAGAGCCCCGCTCCGTCCCGAGCCGCTCTCTGTCCCCGGGCCAGGCCGCCTGCATCCCTGTCACCGCCTGCTACTGGAGCGCGCTGACCGCGCTATCACCCCTCCCGCCGGAAGCCGTCCGACGACTGTGATCTACGCCGGGTCATCCAGCTGCACTGACCGTGCCCTGCGACCCCGCTTCGCTATCCCCGGACATCTCTGGCCGCGCCGCCCCCGCTGTGGAGACCCTCCTGCACCGCCGTGCTAAAGGGTCGCTGGCCGCGCCTGCCTACGTGCCCACACCTGCTGATTGAGGACCCAAGAACACTTCCCAAGCTGAGGGTCGCACCGACCTGTGCCGACTCTCCACATCCCGAGAGAAGTTCCAGTATCGGGCTCGGGGCCCGCAACGCCTTATTTCCCCGTTCGCAGGAGCCGATCTCTGTGAGTACTGGAACCACGAGTAACATTTGCAAGAGACTATAAAGTATCCATTTGAAGCTACGAACAACGAACATTTGCCTGCTTTACAACCTGGTGGCATAGCGAAAACGTTATTGGTCTTGTGATAAGTCTGCTGAGATATATATACCTATTTTTACATAAAGAATCGTATTTTTATATATATCCAAGTCTGGTGTCCGTTTCTGGGGGGATTGATGTATTTACTGTGTGTACGATTGTAAGTGCTTAACCAACAACGCCTGAGGAATCGCCTTGGCTGCTCACGCCACGCACCTAGAGGGTGAGCAAGGGTCATTCGCGAGGGGTTATCCTGCGCCCTGACGTGGAGGAGAGGGTTCCTGCTTGACACAAGGGCAACCTTGCGCCAACCAGAGATCCCCGACTCTAACATTGTTGGCAGCGGTTGGGATTTCGGATTTGCACTTGTAATTTGCATACAGTGAATTATTAATCACCAGATAGTGAGAGCAGACCAAATAACGCAACCACAGGTTTTCATTTGTTGAACTTTGTTGAGACATCTGCCATTACTGCAACCATGCCTGGCTCACACTCCGCTGGGAGAGCACTCTCTGTGATTTCTGGAATCGATGAGGTGGATTGGGAGAGACTGGAAGGCTACACGATAGAGCAATTGAAAGGCTACAGTGTAAAATTCCGAGTCCCCCATGCTGGATTCAAGAGGAGAACCCAGTACGCCAAGGCGCTGAGAGCCTGGAAGGAGTCACGAGACCCACGGAATGCGGGGGACATCGTTCCACCCGACAACCTGGAGGAGCCCAGCAGAGTCCGGTCGCCAGAGGAGCTGGCAGACAGGGCAGCAGACAGGGCGCATGCAATGGAGATGGCAAAGTTGGCAGGACAAATGGAAATGGAAAAGCAGAAGTTGGCCCTGGAGGCACAACAACGCCAAATGGATCATGATATAAGATTGAAGGAGTTGGAGCTGAAGGCGAAAAGTTTGGACACCGCTCCTTCTGGTGGCAGCACTCCACCAGCGCAGGTAGAGTCCAAGGTGTACATCCCCAAAGATGTAGTAAAGGAGTATTTCAGAAAGGATGACATAGGGCAGTGGTTTAGGGCCTACGAGGTGGCCATGTCCTCACACCGGGTCCCTGAGAAAGACTGGGGAGCGGGGTTGTGGGGAAGGTTCCTTGCTGAAGGGCGTGACACACTGTTAGATTTACCCTTAGATCTCCAAACCTCATACCCCCATATGAAGGAAGCTTTAATGACCAGGTATGGGTTAACTCCTGAGCTATATAGACAGAGGTTCAGGGAGACCAAGAAGATCCCTGAGAGTACGTATGTGGAATATGTGACCTTTTTCTGCAGAGCGCTGGATGGTTGGGTGAAGGGTAGCAAAGTGAATGATTATCAAGGGCTGCTTGATTTAATTGCATGGGAGCACTTGTCCAGTCAATGTTTTCCTGAGCTACGCCAGCACCTGATCGATAGCAAGCTGTCCAACCCGAGGAAGCTTGCTGAGGAGGCGGACCGCTGGCTCAGCACCAGGGTCCACAAGGGTCAAGTGGGAGACTCCGCCAAAGGTGGGCAGGGTCCCCAGCAGAAGAGTGGGGGGGACAAGGGTAAACAGAAGGGGTTCCAAAAAGGCCCCCAAAGTAATTCCCAAGGGAACCAGCAGAAGGGTTCTCAGCCTCCCCCACCCCCGCAGCAGAACGGGGCCCCGACAGGTAGACCTGTTCCAAAGGGGCCCTTCAATTGTTATAAGTGTGGTGACCCGGGTCACATTGCCTCTGATCCTAAGTGTCGCCTGTTTGGTAAGACCGCACCCACTGGTGCTCCACCCCGGCAAGTAGCTAGTGTTAACTTTGGGGAGGAGGTAGCAGTCCAGGAGGGTGGGGGTCCCGGGCAGATGACCCTAGTCTCGCTAGGAGACAGTGAGATGGTCCCTGTAACCTACCTGCCCTCTAACACTAAGAAATATGGGCAAGTGGTGACCATCAATGGAAAGAAGGTTGAGGCTCTTAGAGATACAGGAGCCAGCGTGACCTCGGTGAGGCAACACCTGGTGTCTCAAGAGCAAATTGTACCCAATGCCTACTGTAGGGTTGTCAATGCTGACAACGTAGAGAGTCGTTGTCCAATGGCTCAAGTTCCCTTTGAGTGGGGGGAGGTCTCTGGTACTCTACAAGTCGCTGTGAGAACTGACATGCCTGTAGATTGTCTGCTAGGGAACGACCTGGAGAGTTCCCCTTGGGAAAAGGTGGAGAAGACCACGCATCTGAGGATGGTGGGTCTACCCGACTGGGCGTGCGTGACCACCCGGTCCATGGCAGCCAGTAGGGGTGTTGAGAGGGTCCTGGAGCCTGAGGGAGAGGTCCAGGAACCGGCCTTAGGGAGAAGGCGCAGGAGGCGCGGGAAACCGGCCCCCGAAGTTCCCACGGCCCAGGAGGAAGTAGACCCTGAGGGGGATGCTCTGGAGCCTACCGGGGAACAGATCGCCGAACTGGGAGACTTGCCTGAGCTGACCCATTGGCAGCAAGAAGGAGGTCCCTCCAGGGAGGAATTCTGCAGGGAGCAGAAAGAATGCCCTTCTCTCGTAGGTATGCGGCAGCAGGCTGCAGACCAGGCCAACGGTGTTCAGGCCAAAACACACTACGTGTACTGGGAGAGTGACCTCCTGTATTCCGAGCCTAAGGCTGCTGAACCTGGGTCAGCCCGTGTGCTGGTGGTACCCCAGAAGTTCAGAACCTTCCTACTGGGGCTGGCTCACGATGTGCCTTTAGCAGGACATTTGGGGATGGACAAGACCTATGACAGGCTTGTCACCCACTTTTACTGGCCCCAAATGCACAAGAATTCCGATTCCTACTGCAGAACCTGTCAGACTTGCCAGGCAAGTGGTAAGAGCGGAGGGAAGCACAAGGCTCCTCTGCAACCTTTCCCTGTGGTCGGTACGCCATTCCAACGAGTGGGTATTGATATTGTGGGGCCTCTGGACCCCAAGACAGCCCTGGGCAACAGGTTCATCCTGGTCTTGGTGGACCATGCCACCCGGTACCCTGAAGCCATCCCTCTGAGGACAGTGACGGCCCCCGTGGTGGGACGGGCACTGATGGGAATTTTCTCCCGAGTGGGATTCCCTCTAGAGGTGGTGAGCGACAGGGGGACCAATTTCATATCCACGTATATGAAATCCCTGTGGAAGGAGTGTGGGGTAACTTACAAGTTCACCACTCCTTACCACCCCCAAGGAAATGGGTTGGTTGAGAGATTCAACCGAACCCTCAAAGGCATGATCATGGGCCTGGACGGTCCAATGAGGCGTAAGTGGGACGTCCTCTTGCCATGCCTGCTCTTCGCTTACCGAGAGGTGCCACAGAAGTCTCTAGGATTCAGCCCCTTTGAGCTTCTGTATGGTCACCCGGTAAGAGGACCTCTGAGTTTGGTGAAGGAAGGCTGGGAGCAATCTCCCAGGAAACCTCCCCAGAATGTATATAGTTACATGCTGGCCTTCCGAAACCAGACTCGGCGTTTCAGGCGACTTGCTGAGGCAAATCTGGAAGCCAGCCAGGAGGAGATGAAGCGGTGGTACGACCGGAATGCCACTCTGGTAGAGCTTCAACCTGGACAAAAGGTGTGGGTCTTGGCCCCAGTGGAGCCGTGTGCACTTCAGGATAAGTGGACAGGTCCATTTGAGGTTGTGGAGCGCAAAAGTCCTATCACCTACTTGGTGGACATGCAGACTCCCAGGAACCCTTTGAGGGTCCTACATGTTAACCGCCTTAAGCCCCACTTAGAGAGGACCGAAGTGGGCATGCTGCTGGCCACTGATGATGGAATGGAAGAGGAGACCGAGCCTCTTCCTGACCTCTTAGTGGCCTCTGAGAAAGATGGGTCAGTGGATGGAGTTAACCTCTCACCCACCCTGACGCCCGAACAACAGGAAGACTGCCGCCACTTGCTGGGACAATTTTCCGACCGATTCTCCCTGGTTCCTGGTGTCACAGATTGGTGCGTCCATGATGTGGACACAGGAGACAGCTTACCTGTGAAGCACAAGGCTTACAGGGTAACTGACAGGGTCAGAGCTTGCATTCAGGAGGAGGTCTCCAAGATGCTTGCGCTAGGGGTGGTTGAATCCTCCCGCAGTCCTTGGTCCAGCCCCGTGGTCTTGGTCCCAAAGGCTGCTGCGCCGGGAGCCACACCTGAACTCCGGTTCTGTGTGGACTACAGAGGACTCAATTCAGTCACGAAGACTGACGCGCACCCCATCCCCAGAGCTGATGAGCTCATTGATCGGCTGGGGGCTGCCCGGTTCCTCAGTACGTTTGATTTAACGTCTGGGTACTGGCAGATCGCCTTGACCGATGGGGCCAAAGAGAGGTCTGCATTCTCTACACCAGATGGGCACTTCCAGTTCCGAGTCATGCCATTTGGGATGAAGAATGCCCCTGCCACCTTTCAGAGGTTGGTCAACCAGGTACTGGTTGGGCTGGATGCGTTCAGTGCCGCCTACCTGGATGACATCGCAGTGTTCAGTGCCACCTGGCCTGAACACCTGCGCCACCTCTGGGAAGTGTTGATGGCGCTGCGCCGAGCAGGCCTCACGATCAAGGCAAGCAAGTGCCAGATCGGGCAGGGTTCCGTGGTGTACTTGGGACACCAAGTGGGGAGTGGCAAGGTGGCACCCTTGCAACCCAAAATTGAGACCATCCTGGCTTGGGAACCCCCCAAGACGCAGACCGCAGTGAGGGCCTTCCTGGGGCTCACTGGGTACTACAGGAGGTTTGTCAAGGGCTATGGAACGATCGTTGCCCCCTTGACAGAGCTGACTTCCAAGAAGCAGCCCAGGAACGTGATTTGGACTGACACCTGTCAGAAAGCTTTCGACACCCTGAAGACTGCCATGTGCACGGCGCCCGTGCTCTTGGCCCCTGACTTCTCCAAGGAATTCCTAGTCCAGACAGACGCTTCAGAGCATGGTGTGGGGGCTGTTCTCTCACAGATGACTAAGGAGGGCTGGGACCAACCCGTAGCCTTCATCAGTAGGAGGTTACTTCCACGGGAAAGTAGGTGGAGTGCAATTGAGCGAGAAGCATTTGCTGTGGTCTGGGCGCTGAAGAAGCTAAGACCCTACTTGTTTGGGTCTCACTTCCGGGTTCAGACGGACCACAGGCCCCTCAGATGGTTGATGCAAATGAGGGGTGAAAACCCGAAGCTGTTGAGGTGGTCCATCTCCCTACAGGGTATGGACTTTACGGTGGAACACCGTCCTGGTACAGATCACGCCAACGCTGACGGTCTGTCCAGGTATTTCCGCCTTAGTGACGAGGAACCCCCTGGGCAAGGGTAGTTCTCCCCACATTTCAGCTGGAGGGGACACGTGTTAGACCTGGCACCTTGGCGTGAGTTTCCCTTCCACTTTTTGATGGTGTGCCTCGATTGTTTTGCTGGTGTTGTCCGCTCGGGGCACTGCGCCACGGCTAACCCGTGCCGCAGTGCAAGTGCTCCCTAAGTAAAGTGTACCTGTAATTGATGTCCATGATTGGTTGATTGGATTCACTGTCAGTCCCCAGTAAAGTGCACCAGGGGTGCCAGGGCTTGTGGATGCCAATGCTGCTGGTGGGCTTGCAGCGCTGGTTGCGCCACCCACGGAAGCGGCCTTGTAAAGTGTGTCTAGGGTCTGCCACCGCAGGCCCTGTGCGCGGTCCGGGACCGTCGCGCTGACTGCGCAAGTGCCCCCACGTGCCAGTCCCTAAACCTTCCCTTACCTACATATTAGCCACCCCTCTGGTAGGCCCAAGGGCAGGGTGCATTGTAGGCATAAGGTAGGACATGCCCTGATGTGTGTGGCATGTCTTAGTAGTGAATTACAGCCATTTCCGTTCTTCACTATTGAAGGCTACCTGCTCTCCATAGGCCAGAATGGGCTGCCGGGATCACGCCAACGCTGTGACCCCAGTGGACTCAGAGAGCATGGTAGAAGTGTCAAGTTTGATATGCCTGAACTCAGGATGATAAAATACTTCTTGTAGTCAAGTTTATTTTAATATCCTGGGTTTGTAAATACTACTTTTAGAAAGTTAGTATTTACTGACCTGACCATCTCAGTCCGCCTCTGCTGTGTGTATGTGTTCTGCCTGGCAACAGTAAGGAGCAGGGTTGGGGAATCCGCAGAGACAGGTTGGCTGCCAGGTGGTGGGTAGAGAGATTACACCTGGATGGGTGGGAGGAGTACACCTTGACTCTTGAATAGACCTGTGCTCTGCCACCACAAAGCCGGCGCCACCCCCTGTGGGGCGGCTGATGTCTCTGCCCTGCTGCTGAAAGGAAAGAGCAGAGTCACCATAACAAAGTGCTCCAGAACTGGACTGAGCCAGGCCTAGGCCCCCTGGCGCTAAAGAACAAAAGAATCATGGTATAAAAGTAGGAGCCTGGCTCCTAAGAAATCAGAATCCTGTTTACCACAAAGAACCTCTGCCCGACTAGAAGGAGAAGAAGACGCTGGAGGAGCTGGCCTGCTGCTTGCCTTGCTGAGAAAGGAGAGGAAGAGACTTACTGAAAAGACTTTGCTACTTTGTGCTTGAACATTCTCCAAGGGCTTGATCTGAGCTTGCCCCCTGAACTGAACCCCAGGAACAGTGGGTTCTCTGTGCTTTTGCTCGTCCTCCAATTCGAGCCGTGTGTGCATCCCGCTGGAAAGAGACTGCGCCCCTCATCGCCCCTCCTAGGGCCGTGACACTCAGAAGCTCGCCTGCCTCAAACCCGTGAGAGCCCCGCTCCGTCCCGAGCCGCTCTCTGTCCCCGGGCCAGGCCGCCTGCATCCCTGTCACCGCCTGCTACTGGAGCGCGCTGACCGCGCTATCACCCCTCCCGCCGGAAGCCGTCCGACGACTGTGATCTACGCCGGGTCATCCAGCTGCACTGACCGTGCCCTGCGACCCCGCTTCGCTATCCCCGGACATCTCTGGCCGCGCCGCCCCCGCTGTGGAGACCCTCCTGCACCGCCGTGCTAAAGGGTCGCTGGCCGCGCCTGCCTACGTGCCCACACCTGCTGATTGAGGACCCAAGAACACTTCCCAAGCTGAGGGTCGCACCGACCTGTGCCGACTCTCCACATCCCGAGAGAAGTTCCAGTATCGGGCTCGGGGCCCGCAACGCCTTATTTCCCCGTTCGCAGGAGCCGATCTCTGTGAGTACTGGAACCACGATTAACATTTGCAAGAGACTATAAAGTATCCATTTGAAGCTACGAACAACGAACATTTGCCTGCTTTACAACCTGGTGGCATAGCGAAAACGTTATTGGTCTTGTGATAAGTCTGCTGAGATATATATACCTATTTTTACATAAAGAATCGTATTTTTATATATATCCAAGTCTGGTGTCCGTTTCTGGGGGGATTGATGTATTTACTGTGTGTACGATTGTAAGTGCTTAACCAACAACGCCTGAGGAATCGCCTTGGCTGCTCACGCCACGCACCTAGAGGGTGAGCAAGGGTCATTCGCGAGGGGTTATCCTGCGCCCTGACGTGGAGGAGAGGGTTCCTGCTTGACACAAGGGCAACCTTGCGCCAACCAGAGATCCCCGACTCTAACAGACTTGAAGTACTGTTTTTATTTCTGATCCTTGATTTGTGCTCTGTAATGCGAGTTTTGGCGTCCAGAACCAGTCCCCTTTCTCTCTTCACCATTTCTCCGACTAGAGCTACTTAATGGCGCGCTATTCACACCAGAACATCCCGCTTCAGCAACGGGACGCTTCGTGACACTCCGATTATCGCCACGCCATTGGCTTTTTCCAGTAAGTACCCTGCCCTCACGTAGTCTCATACCAACAGTGTTCACTCTGCCGTCATGTCTTTAGGCCACCAGTTAACGTTACTCCTACTTATATCTTTTCAGCTCTCGCTCCAGCATCTGTATCTAGAGCTTCTGTTTTGAGCGCCATCCATTGGCGTTTGGTTCATACTAGATCATCTTGTTTCCTTTACGGGACTCTTCGAATACACCGAGGCTCTGTTACGCTATCTCCTCCTTTTTTATTTTATGTGAGTATCTTGTAGATTCAGTATCTAAAGCGCTTTAATCCACTAATTTTCCATCAGATCACTTTTTAAATGACATTTTCATACATTTCTTTTAGCACTAGCCTTCGCATTCGTCTACATCACCTTGTTGGTAAGTAGGGAGTAACCCTCATCCCCAACACTCTCTTCAGTTGCCCTTTCTGTGTTCTGATACCTCATTTCCTTGCCTTTCAGTCTATCATGTCGCAGTCCGGTTTTTACGATTATCTTCATTCATGTCTTGAGGTTAATACATAATACCTTAGGTGAGGACATTCCCAGCCATCATTTTTCCGATTCCCTCTCTCTTTCTTGACATCTATTTCTAAACGATTCACTTACACCGTCTTGGCGTAACCGCTGCTCTGGGTGATATAACTGCTCAACCTTTTTTCTACATTTCACATTACTTATGTTCAGCATGCTCAACAAGGTCTCCCCTTTTTTTATTAATCTGGGTTAAGGTAATGTTGACCACCATTTGACCTGAGATGTTTTCACCATGGAGTATTCTTGAATGTAAACCTTAATGTTTATCAATGGTTGTGATATTTATGTATTCTCTTTCACAGATCGCCCCTGACGAAGGGACAACATAGTCCCGAAATGCATTGGGCTCACCAGTATACCATCATGTGACCATTCAAATGTATTATGTACTAGATTTTATATCAGAATTGTTTCAGGTGGATGACCACCACTAAGTGTGATTTTACTTTTTACATGTCGATAAAATGTGACATTGTTTCATTGCATATATGAGTTAAATATATGTTTCTCTGAACACAACATATTGCATTCGATGATTGTTTTGCCAATGTGTCTAACTGTTTGGGTCTTTGTTACCCCTAGCACTGTGCGCAGCGTCAACCATTAGTTGGTTGTTCTCTTTCTTCTGTCTTACATATGCTCGATAGACAGCGAGCATAACGCTGCAGCACCTATTTCATTTATTCAAAGCTTATTGATAAGGAAGTTAATAGGAGTGCGCTGCTCCCCTTCTTTGCATTCGTTTTTTCTGTCCCAGCAGCAGCACCCACTCGATAATCATGACATTTGACGCCATTACAAATATCACGGACAATAGAGCTAATACGAAAGCTTACACCTCTGATGAAGCTTCTGAAATATATTCACTCATTCAAGAAGTCAAAACCACCGACACCCATGGTGGATCTATCACTCAACAACTCCGTCAGCTTGAATTCATCACAAGGAGACAACTTAATCAGAGACTACATGCCTCCACCCTTGTGCAATATCATAAAGCAAAAAGAATTCCGCGAGGATTGCGCCTGGCCATCAAACCAATGCTATTTCGTTTTCACCTCAACACTGTGTTCATGGACAAATGGTACTCTATCCTTAATAAATGTTCACTAGACCTCATCCTCTTAATAATTGAGGAATTATCAAAAACCATCAAAGATTTAGAAGATGAAATTTATTCTCTAAAAAATGAGTTACAATTACGCATGGAAGCAGATTCCTGGAAGTTACAACTGGAAGTTCTTAACCAAAAATTGGATAGTTATGAAAGGGAGTTACAAGAAGGCAAGCTACGAAAATACAGACGTGACACCATTGACTATAAACTGAACGAGGTTTATACGTGGGCGGAGATATATACTCGCAAAAGATTTGACCACAAGAAAACACCCACATCATCCGATGAAAGTTTGGCGTCAGAAAGAGATACAACCACCAGCCGCACACCTGCCTCCACAGTAAATCTTGCCCAACAAACTGGCTCTACCCCCTCAGGGGTTGGTGCCTTAACTGATACCACGACTGCCTCCACGAGTGCTTCTACGTCTTCTTTTTTATCACAGGCCACGGATCAGGGGCGCCCACCTCCCCAAAGAGAGACACTCAAATCAACCACACACGAAAAACCAGGAGAGGGAAAGGAAGGCAGCGGAAAAGCCTTACGAAGCGGGAAAACGGTGAACTAGTGATCAACATATCATCATACAGTCTCAACGACCAAGAAAAGTCCCTTTTGGGACGTGGGCTATCTTTTGTACCAACATCTCATTCCAACCATCTTTAAACTCAAGGGGAATTTTTCAAATTCATGCGTACCATCCGTCTCAAGCATTTCTTCAACAATGTTGTAATGAATACCCCACAAGACAGGACATCTATCCAACACCAATTTAAACCTAGGAGCACCTTTATGCCGCCCTCAACGCACAAAACCCTGGACAGTTTTGAAATACTGGTTAACAAAGACCTGGAAAAGCTGAACTACAGACCCAAACATCACAGTAATACATCAAAATACGAATGTCATGTCTTACAGAAATTGTCCAACAATCCTTTGATCACAATTCAACCGGCAGACAAAGGAGGTGCCATAGTGGTGATGGATTCTGAATATTACCATTCCAAGGTACTGGCACACGTTTCTGACACCAACACTTACCTGCCATTACCATGTGACCCTACAGCACAACTATTTGATTTGCTTAGCTCAATTCTCAATACGGCACTAGACCAAGAATGGATTGACAACTCCACACGGCTTTTTTTATTGTCATCTAATCCACAACGTCCTCATTTGTACATGATCCCAAAAATTCATAAGGACCCCAAGGATCCTCCATTCCGCCCAATCGTATCTGGTTGCAGATCCATCTTTGACCCCATTGGAAAATTCTTGGACTATTATCTCCAAAAATTTGTAGAAATATGGACGACTTATCTCAAAGACACCACTCACTTCCTTCAAGTTCTCCAACAAATTACCATTGACCCTCAAGACTCCATCTTCCTGTGTACCATTGATGTAACAGCCCTCTATACTTCGATCCCACATGCTGCAGGACTTGAGGCAGTAGAATGGGCCCTACTTAAAATGGATGACATTGACATTGAGAAAATTTTCATTCTCCAGCTTTTGAAGTTTTGCCTGCATAATAGCTACTTTCAATACCACCAGCAATTTTATGCACAACTGAATGGGACTTCCATGGGATTTTCGGGAGCACCTGCATATGCGAACATCTACATGGCACAATATGAACAAGACAACATCATCTCAAATATTGATTGGTGGTCGAAAATAAGTTTATATTATCTCTATATAGACGACATCTTCTTGATCTGGAATGACTCAGTCCAGTCTTTCACCTCTATGATTGATACTTTAAACAGGACCAACACTCACATCCAACTCACATATACTATTCACAAGGACTCGGTTCATTATTTGGATGTTCAAGTCACCAAAACATCTTTGAATCAATTCAACACTACTGTTTTTCATAAACCTACAGACCGCAGTAGTCTTCTTACTTTTTCAAGTTTTCATCCACGTCATCTCATCACGAATCTGCCACTCTCTCAATTCACACGAATACGTAGAATTTGCTCTGACCCTGTGAACAGCAAATTCCAACTACTAGAAACTTCAAAACGTTTTTCATCGAGAGGGTATCCTCAGGAGGTATTAAACAACTGCCTAACAAGAGCCTTGGCCACATCGCGAGATGACTTATTGAAACAGCAACTACGCACTCCCTCTAATAGACTGGTATTTGTCAGCAGTTTTTCCACTTCATCGACCAAAATCAAGAACATCATCCACTCACGGTGGGAACTTCTCCAACAGGAACAAGATTTTCAAGACCTTTTCAAGGAGAAACCCATGTTTGCATATACCAGAGGCAAAAACCTACGAGATCTTCTTAAACCCACCAGGACCATTGAGAAACCTATCTCTTATTATGGAACTCGCAAATGTCATGCATGCGTACATTGCAACAATGTAATTACAGGAAATATCCTCACTCACCCGACTTCGGGTTCTAAAATCTCTTTGAAGCACAACAGTGATTGTAACACCTCACATGCCATTTATTGTATCAAATGCCCGTGTGGCAAGGCCTATGTAGGCAAAACCGAACGGAAAATTAAAACTCGCATTACAGAGCACAAATCAAGGATCAGAAATAAAAACAGTACTTCAAGTCTTGCCATGCATTGGTTAGAAGCCCAACATACAATGTCCCAACTTCGTTTTCAAATCATTGAAACCATCGATGTCAGACCAGGCGCTGACATAACCAATCTACTCTTACGTAGGGAGATTTTTTGGATCCAGAAATTGCAAACCCTAGCCCCATGTGGGCTCAATGATCGATTAGATTTTTCATGTTTTTTGTAAACATTAGTATGCCTTCTTTCCTTGACCTGTTTCTATCATCCTGAGGTTTACCTTCCTTTTCTTTTTTAACACTCTCACCACATGGCTTCACGCTTTTTTACTCTTTCTCTATATATCATATGACCAAGGGATAGCATGTTCATTCACCCACATTCACAAATCATTTTCTTCACTCTCGTATGTTCAATCTTAGATCTTATGCCAACATCACTGTATTCCGTAGTTCATATACCATATACATATACAGACACCTACCTCTATCCATATTTCCTATATTTATCATCTTTCAGCTCTTTATTCCTTTTCTATATATTTATATGTGACTCATAGTTTTTTTACCGTTCCTCTATGACTATTTATGATATTTACATAGTTATTCCCCATTCCCGACGTTAGTTTCGCTTTCTTCGACACACCAACTTAACATGGCGTCCAGAACCAGTCCCCTTTCTCTCTTCACCATTTCTCCGACTAATCACATCCGCTTTTAGCACTTCCGCTGTAGCAATATCGTTCTAGAGCTACTTAATGGCGCGCTATTCACACCAGAACATCCCGCTTCAGCAACGGGACGCTTCGTGACACTCCGATTATCGCCACGCCATTGGCTTTTTCCAGTAAGTACCCTGCCCTCACGTAGTCTCATACCAACAGTGTTCACTCTGCCGTCATGTCTTTAGGCCACCAGTTAACGTTACTCCTACTTATATCTTTTCAGCTCTCGCTCCAGCATCTGTATCTAGAGCTTCTGTTTTGAGCGCCATCCATTGGCGTTTGGTTCATACTAGATCATCTTGTTTCCTTTACGGGACTCTTCGAATACACCGAGGCTCTGTTACGCTATCTCCTCCTTTTTTATTTTATGTGAGTATCTTGTTCATTTGTAGATTCAGTATCTAAAGCGCTTTAATCCACTAATTTTCCATCAGATCACTTTTTAAATGACATTTTCATACATTTCTTTTAGCACTAGCCTTCGCATTCGTCTACATCATCTTGTTGGTAAGTAGGGAGAAACCCTCATCCCCAACACTCTCTTCAGTTGCCCTTTCTGTGTTCTGATACCTCATTTCCTTGCCTTTCAGTCTATCACGTCGCAGTCCGGTTTTTACGATTATCTTCATTCATGTCTTGAGGTTAATACATAATACCTTAGGTGAGGACATTCCCAGCCATCATTTTTCCGATTCCCTCTCTCTTTCTTGACATCTATTTCTAAACGATTCACTTACACCGTCTTGGCGTAACCACTGCTCTGGGTGATATAACTGCTCAACCTTTTTTCTACATTTCACATTACTTATGTTCAGCATGCTCAACAAGGTCTCCCCTTTTTTTATTAATCTGGGTTAAGGTAATGTTGACCACCATTTGACCTGAGATGTTTTCACCATGGAGTATTCTTGAATGTAAACCTTAATGTTTATCAACGGTTGTGATATTTATGTATTCTCTTTCACAGATCGCCCCTGACGAAGGGACAACATAGTCCCGAAATGCATTGGGCTCACCAGTATACCATCATGTGATCATTCAAATGTATTATGTACTAGATTTTATATCAGAATTGTTTCAGGTGGATGACCACCAGAAAGTGTGATTTTACTTTTTACATGTCGATAAAATGTGACATTGTTTCATTGCATATATGAGTTAAATATATGTTTCTCTGAACACAACATATTGCATTCGATGATTGTTTTGCCAATGTGTCTAATTGTTTGGGTCTTTGTTACCCCTAGCACTGTGCGCAGCGTCAACCATTAGTTGGTTGTTCTCTTTCTTCTGTCTTACATATGCTCGATAGACAGCGAGCATAACGCTGCAGCACCTATTTCATTTATTCAAAGCTTATTGATAAGGAAGTTAATAGGAGTGCGCTGCTCCCCTTCTTTGCTACTATTTCAGAGGCATCCCCTTTAATATTCAAAACCAAGTGGAGGAAGGAATCGTCAGTCTTCTAAAATTGGACAATATGGAACCAGTTGAAGCGCCTACACCGTGGGATTTTTCTTTTGTTCCAGTACCTAGATAACATTCTAGGAATAAAGTGTGTGGACAGGTGCCCATTGAACCTAACCATATGAGAGAGACATTTGCTCCACACTTCTAGG
The DNA here is from genome assembly GCF_964204655.1 of Triturus cristatus. Taxonomy (NCBI): domain Eukaryota; kingdom Metazoa; phylum Chordata; class Amphibia; order Caudata; family Salamandridae; genus Triturus; species Triturus cristatus. The sequence goes on from NC_140592.1 coordinate 783,189,421, forward strand.
ACATGATTCATCAACTGAGTGCTTCAAGATTCTTCTTAGAGCTCGACCTCACTAAGGAATTCTATCTGCTTGAGCTTGAAGAAGCATCATGATACATCAAGCTTTATCACGACATATCCACCTAATGGTCCCGCACACACAAAAATGTAATCAATATAATCATATTACTGGGAATCCGGCATGAGAATAGTCCACAAGTTTATACTTGAAACATATTAGGTAAGAATAATGAGCGACATTTAATCACTGCATTCGACAAAAGATATTATAGTTCAAATATTCTTTATTCTTTTTTCTTCTTTAAAAGAAACGTCGTGGATTAAAGATAGTTGTAGCCAACGCGTTTCGTCCTTTCACAGACTTCTTTAGGGCTACAAAGAGTATATACAGAAAATATTTACACAATCTATACATAGATACAAAATTTTAAAACAGATAAGCTGTACATTTTCACAATCTTGCTCCGATATGCTAGACAGTGGATATTGTGACTCCAACAACGAAATGTATTACACAATTGGATTTATATCAACAGTGCTCTATAATTATACAAAAAAGAGATAGATCACATATACTGATTATTTCTGTTGGGCATATCCTCTTACTGTGTTATTAATACATAGAGGACATCCAGATTTTAGGTCTATGTATACTCTAGTTTGGCACATCTTACTCATGATTGGGAGATTTAATGAATTGAGACTTTGACTACCCATTTATGTACATACTATTCAAGAAATTGTTACCTAATAATATAGTAAGACAACCTGTGGTGTTCTTTAATGTTTCTTTTCAAGAATTAATGTCCTGTGTTTTTATGTAAATTGGGTACACCAGCACTAACGTCAGGGTTCATAACAGAGAAACATATAATGAATTTTGAGGTCAATAGAGAGGAGCTTTTGGGAGATGTGGTTAACAAAAAAGGAGGAAACATAGAACAAGGCCGTTCAATAATACCAAAGGCAGATGGTCTGAAGAACAAGTTCATGAGACTAGAAAAACCCAAGAAGTTAAAGTTAGCTAAGTGGTGGGATGGGGTCACTCTAAAAAAATACATTGAGAATAAAAGGATACCAAGAGGGTTACGTATACTAATTTTCCCTAACTATGAAGATCTGGAACCCGCCCTATTAGAGGAATGGGAAGAAGGCTTATACATGGACTCATACAGAATGATGGAAATTCGTATTAGAAATTCTGAAGGCACAGTTAAGAATATAAGAGAAGAAATAGCAAAACCTGAAAAAGAAATCAGTGAAAGCAACTTAAGGGAAGCCATACAGAAAAACTACGAAATCCTGAAAAAAGAATTAGCAAGTTATCAGCTATATTTGAAGGAGAAGAAACAGAAAAAGATCCAAAGAGATGAGGGTGATCATGAAAGAGGACGTATTTTAACATTTGCTAAGAAATATGATGACATTACTACTAAGAGCCAAACAGGTACAACTAATAATGAGAGAGACACAAGTGTCTCCTCAAGCAGTAGATCCCTCTCCTCTGTGGAGACAAATCCAGGAGAAGGCCCAAGCAATAGCAACTTGAACAACTCATCCTCTGATTTTGTAAGGGAGGTACAGAGGTACTGGTTAGGGAACAAAAAAAGACCCGTAAACGAAGACTCAGGAGGGGTGGCAAGAAACACAAGAGCAGGGGTACGTGCAATGCTGCAGAACAAGAACATGTAATTGTGTTGACTGTTGATAATTCGATGCCTTTATTCGCAAAAGAGAATGTATTTTGCACCTCTAAAGATTAAAGTGTGGTTAACTTGTCATCAAGAATATTGACTGTACAAGAAACAAATGTCTTATGTAAAGGCCTAAACTACTGTCCTACTGGACATTGTAATTTTGAGAAGGTGCACATAGATCTGTACAAATTTGTGCGTAAAATCAAATTAAAACATTTTGATGAACATCCTATTGTGCTCACTCCTATGTCACAAATCCCTGATGCATCTGATCTTACCATCGTAGACTTGAATAACATACATGTAATTGCGACATTGGATAAAGAAAATGAAGTGGGTGATATAATTCAACTTGCCCAAGATTTAGCGATACAAGAAGATGTTAACATAGATAGTGGCATACGACATAAATCAAAATACATTCCACCCAATACACAGTATACAGTCATTGATGAATTTCATGATAATGTGACAAGGGATCTGTATTGTTTAGAGGATGAACATACTGGTTCTCATTCATGCAAACATGAATATAACATGACTGAAAAGGACAGAGAGGTATTGAAATCATTGAAGGAGAACACCAGTATTGTCATCCATAAGGCTGATAAGGGCGGCAACATCGTCCCTATGAATTGATGTGATTATTTGGGGAAAAAGCGAGACAATTAAGTAATATTGCTTGCTATGAGACACTTAAATCAAACTCCATTGCTTAGATTGAAACATTTACTAACTCGAAATTACTTGATTGGCATGAGTCATGTCTACTGACAGACTTAGAATACAGATACTTAAAAGTATATCGTTCAAGGTATCCTTGCATCTATGTTCAACCAAAGATCCACAAAGGTGTCTCATTCCCACCAGGATCACTGATTATTTCAGGAAATGGTGGACCGACTGAACACATGTCTGAGTATGTGGACAAGTTTCTACAGCCAATTGTACAAAATCTTCTGTCCTACTTGAAGGACATTCAGGGACGTACTGTGCAAACTTAAAAGTGAGACATTCAGGATCGTCTATCTATAACGATGGACGTTGACAGCCATTATACTTGTATACAACATACACGGGGCCTCAAAGCTTTAAAATACTTCCTATTTAAACGCAATGTCAAACATCTGAAACATGCCATGATGTTGCTCAACATGTCTGAAATAATTTTGACACAAAATGCTTTTTTACATGATGATGTGTACTTACAAAAGCAAGGGACGGCCATGGGCTCCAGGTTTGCGCAATCCTATGTGAATCTTTTTATGGGTTTGTTTGAGGTGGAGCATACCTGGGGCCTAGGAGCATGTAACTGGAGTGACAATATTATCCTTTATGGTCATTATATAGACAACATCATAATGATTTGGAATGGTGGTCTGAGTGAGCTTTCAGCTTATCATAGATAACTGAATGATAATTGTTCAAATCTTAAATTAACAATTAAACATTCTAGGTCAGAAATTGAATTTCTTGATCTATGACTGTACATCAGTGATAACAAGATACAGAGTGACATATATAAGAAGGAAACCGCCTGCAATAGCGTCTTACACGTAACAAGCGCACATCCCAAGTCAACCATAAAAGCCATACCATATGGTGAGATGGTTAGGGCAAGGCGCAATTGAAGCCAGGATTCTGATTTCCGTAGAAACATTAATGAAATCAAGCAAAACTTCATAGAAAGAGGCTATGAAATGTCGTGCCTAATTGAAGCAGAGAAAAGAGCAAGAAAGCTAAAAAGAAAGGATACCTTGAACCCTAAATCCAAAAAATACTCAAAGGCAAAATCATCTGAAGTTATATTCATAACGGAAGTTAGCACATACGGCACTCATGTCTACAACATCCTGAGAAAAAAATGGCATTTATTGAATTCTAAATTATATACCAGAGGGCACACTCTAAAAAAAAACTAGAGTAGTGTACCGCAGAGGTAGAACCCTTAAAAATACATTATGTCCCAGCTACATTAAAAACATACGTAGTGAGGAGAAAACTTGGTTACCTGAAAAACCACGAGGCTTCTATACACGTGAGTCTTGTAATGTATGTGCTTTGGGACTGAATAGATTAAAACACTGTAAATACAATTAGTCCAGAGAATAATCTATTGACTCTTTTATGAAGTGTAATACCACCTTTACGGTATAATTGATAGGCTGTGCTTGCGGCAAAGTATATATTGGAAGCAGCAAGCGCAGCTTAAAGTTGCGAATTCAAGAACACGTCAGAGCTGTTAGAAACAGAGATCCAAAGTACCCGGTTGTGACTCATATATATGGGGAACATCCAGGTGAAATAAGAATTTGGCTACATGCCATGGAACAGATACTGTCCCATGAAAGGGGAGGCGACAGAGAAGCGGCCCAAAGACAGGCAGAATCTAAATGGATCTGTTGTTTCTGATCAGTACTGTTGGATCTTAATACTAATAATGAATTCCATCATTTTTTATAGTACCTCTCCATGTTTCTGTGATACATGATTGTGAGTCCATGTATGATGCTTCCACAAGTGTTTAAGAGCTCATGTAAACAAGTCCTAATGATGCATTGATGTATCTACATTTTGCTGTCAAATACTCTGAGAATGTGCTTAAAGTACTACTATTGTCTGCATTACAAATATGGTAATTTTGAAATTAATAGTAATGACCCTTTGGCCAATACATTGTAATAAGATTCATGCAAGGATATTGATTATTTGTATGATATGCAAAACATCATGTCTATAATTATCAAATGAATATTAATGCTGATACATATTGACAAGTTATAATGACTCTTACCCTCTCAAAGATGGCACTGTTTTAGTCAACTTCATGCTCTGTAAATAGGATAATAATAGCAACTTTTAACAATCTTTTTTCGTTTCCCCTATATTAAATATGTTTGTTGTTGATTGTACAAATAATTCTACTACCTGTCATTGACAACTTAAGTGAATTTGTACTTAGTATTTACATAAAAAGAGACTTATATCATGTGTTCATGCTAAACACCTTGCACGTTCCAAGATGGCGCCATTGCAAATGCCTTATTAGTAAAGAGCTGTGACTTCCATAACATCGCATATAGAAGGGACATTTGTACCAAAAGATGAAAACTAAGATAGTTCGTTTGAAAACATGGTCTTAGGCATAGACTGAGCCATCATTCACTCCCATCTAGCAACTACAACATTCTATAAATATATATCCATGTCCATTAACATGTTACAAGATGGTGACCAAGCCTTCTTCCTCTTACATTTTTCAAGATGGCGCCGTTGTAAATGCCTCATTAGCATAGAGCTGTGAACCTTGCAATACCTAATATAGAATCGCTTTTGTCACATACTAGAAAAACAAAGATAGTTTGCTTTATCATTTCTTTCCAGGCTTGTACTAGGTTGTCAGCTGCCCTTTATTAGCATCAGAAACAATTGCCCAGTATATATGTATGTCCATCGACATGCTGTAAGATGGCGGCCAAATCCTCAAAATCCGATAGGCATTACAAAACAATCAGAGCCAGGTGTTAAGAATCTAGCTTGATGGTTGTGAGTATATAAACATTCCCTAGTCCATCGCTGAACGTTTGCTGCACGACACCGCGAGGGAGATTGATGCGCTCTGGGCACATGGACCCAGTAATACGTGAGTTGAATTAATTAATAAATTCGCTGTTAATGGATGTGTATAAGGATCAAGCGAGCGTTTACTTCAATCATCCTGAGTAGTTTCAAGTCACTTCTATAATATGGATACAGATCAGCCCAGTAAAATTAGTGATATATAACTAATGCTGGTTTCACCAGATATATCGCATGTTCCTTTTCAATATGGCGCTGTTTTAGCAATAGGTAATTATGGTCCTACACTTACTAGTGGGGACCCCGAGTTTCGTGAACTGTAGGGACCTTTACAGCCATTGTAATGAGTGAAAATTGGGTGTCGTGATACCATCAATGGTCTCTACTAATGAGGGCGCTTACAACTGCCCTTGTTGATATCGACGAGGCTTTTAAACTCTATGAAGTCATAGTCTTCATTGAGGGTGGAGCATTTTTAAAAAGATAGCACTTATATCAAATGTTTATTGTAGACAGTTATGAAGTTGCTTGTTGTACATCATTTTGATTTAGTGATGTCTTATAGTACAGTTCTTCTTTACACTTTACAGCTTTTCTATTACTCTACAGAAGGATTCGATCTGTCAAAATACCGATACTGTTTGAAAGGATAACAAGTAATATATGTTTTGACACATAATTTAGAGGTATGTTCTACCTGTTACTTTATTAGTGTTATTCAAAGGTAGTGTAACCTCATTTCGAAATATTACATTTCTGACCTTATTCATCTCCTGTTATTATACAGAAGGATTCAATTCGCCAAAATATCATCACTGATTGACAGCATAACGAATAGAACACGTCAGACACACGATTTAGAGGAATGTCCCACTGGCGGTTATGCTGGTGATATGTACTTATTACTTTGATAGTGTTATTCAAACATATCCTCACAATGCCCATCTGCAGGACATTAAGTCTTGTAAAGAAACATTAAAGAACTCCACAGGTTGTGTTACTATATTATTAGACAACCAATTCTTGAATAGTATGTACATAAATGGGTATTATTGAACGGCCTTGTTCTATGTCTCCTCCTTTTTTGTTAACCACATCTCCCAAAAGCTCCTCTCTATTGACCTCAAAATTCATTATATGTTTCTCTATTATTAGCCCTGACGTTAGTGCTGGTGTACCCAATTTACATAAAAACACAGGACATTAATTCTTGTAAAGAAACGTTAAAGAACACCACAGGTTGTCTTACTATATTAGACAACAAATTCTTGAATAGTATATACATAAATGGGTAGTCAAAGTCTCAATTAATTAAATCTCCCAATCATGAGTAAGATGTGCCAAACTAGAGTATACATAGACCTAGAATCCAGACGTCCTCTATGTATTAATAACACAGTAAGAGGATATGCCCAACAGAAATAATCAGTATATGTGATCTATCTCTTTTTTGTATAATTATATAGCACTGTTGATATAAATCCAATTGTGTAATACATTTTGTTGTTGGAGTTACAATATCCACTGTCTAGCAAATCGGAGCAAGATTGTGAAAATATTTGTTTTAAAATTTTGTATCTATGTATATATTATGTAAATATTTTCTGTATATACTCTTTGTAGCCATGAAGAAGTTCGTGAAAGGACAAAACGCGTTGGCTACGACTATCTTTGATCCACAACGTTTCTTTTATGGTTTAAATCTTTTATCAGTTTTCACACATCAACCACAGAAAGGGAGAAATCAGATCTCGGCTCCTGAGTACAATGTAGAACAGACACAAGGGCCGCTACTAATCACATTACCAAGGTAAGAAGCATGGAGCGAGGTAAAACGTTTCTTTTAAAGAAGAAAAAAGAATAAAGAATATTTTAACTGTAATATCTGTTGTCGAATGCAGTGATTATATGTCACTCATTATTCTCGCCTGATATGTTTCAAGTTCAAACATGTGGACTATTCTCATGCCGGATTCCCAGTAATATGGTTATATTGATTAAAGTTTTGTGTGTGCTGGGCCATTAGGTGGATATGTTAGTTTGAAAACTTGTTTTCAATCTGGAGTAGAGAAGGGTTGTGCTCCAGGGTCTTTGCACCACATACGTTTTACATTTTGCTCAATTACTTTTGATGTTAGGTGTGTGATTGCATACCTCGACCCTTCGAACTTTGCATCTTTATCAGTACATGTTGAAGCAGGGAAGTGCACCCCTGCCCCAAGTGCCCAACTGTACTGATGTCTGGCTCCCTAATGCTAACTTTTGTTGTCATATGCAAACACTTATCATGTGTGTGTGCCATGAAATAGGCCTGTTTCATGGATTGCAGTCTTGTTGGACCAGGAAGTGCACCCAAAGCAGTAGCCTCATAGTGGTGGAAGCCTACTACCTTCACCAGGAGTTAAGCAGCATGAGTGCGATGGTGGCAGCGTACGTGTAGTGAACAGTAGTATTGAACAGAATCCTTTTTAACCTTTTTCACTGGAGTGAGACTGCAGGCAGGCACTCATTTTTAAAGTTCAGCTGCTGTGTGCTTAACTCACTGTTGGCCTATATTTGTTTGTTGTGAAGTGCTGCACTGGGTGCTTGTGTACCTGGGAAGGGCACTATGTAAGAAAAATGCAGTACTGGGTAGTGCGTGCATGGTGAATGCATGTGCTGGATGTATGTGTGCCTATGGGTGGGACAATACATGAAGGATGTAGTGCTGTGCAACACGTGCATAGTAAATGCTGGAGTTGGAAGTAAGTGTGCCCATGAGTGGTACAGTACATGGAGGATATAGTATGGGTTTATGTGTGCCTGATGCAGGTACAATACATGGAGGTCCTTGGGTTCCATTTTTAGAGACCAAGGCCTGCATGGTGAAGCATGGAGACATCGTAAATAAATCCCCCAAGACAGATTTGTATATTGCTGCATTCCCATAAGCTAGATGGGACACACACTGAAGAGGGGAGAGCCAGACTTCTCCTGTGCACTTCACAGGGTGCTCTTTGGTTCCATTAGAGGTCACAAGGAAGCGGCCTGGACACATCTAATTAAGGAGATGGGGCTGATGAAAGAATCATTAAGAGTAGGGCTGGGGGCCCTGGGCTAAACGTTTGATGCACATATCACTTTGACTGACATCCAGGTGTGAACTCTAGTCACTCCTATGGCCGGTGTTGTGGGACTATCAGCTTTGGAGACATTCCTGCTGTGGCAGACTGCTTTTCAAGAGGAAGAGAGAGCAAGGGAGTGGACACTTCAAAAGAAGCAGACCTCCCATCAGAAAAGCTCAAATACTCAGATCAGATTTGGAGTCTGGAAATTGATTATTAGAGGGGGAGTTTGAGTCACCACAAAATTGCCATCAGCCAGACGTGCTCTATGAGGAGAGGAAGCTCGCAAGACTTCTGCCTGTGATTAGGCTGGGGACCGAGGTCTGCTAGTCTCTCTGCTGGATGAGGGAACATGACCCAGGGAATCTAAGACCACCTGCCCTTGAGCCTGGAGCACCAGCATCTGCCTACGTGCCAAGATCAGTGTGCCCTGTGAGGAAGAAGAGAGCGGTGAAGGGTGCAAGGCCCAGTGGAAAGCCTTGTCGAGTGGGCTTACTGTGCGCGGTATGATGAAACGGCTGATGCACAAATCAGGTCATAGCCCAGCTGCTGGATATGGTCAGCGACCCACGTATGCCAGAAGAGGTCCATCGTGAATTGAGCCATGTGCCGTGCTGTGCCTTTCGGCCTGGAGCTCTTACATAGTACAGAGTCTGCAACCCTACATGCCAGGAGTAGCCGCTGTGAAAAAAACTGCCGGCCCATGCTTTGTGCAGTAATGAGCTGCAATCCCGTATGCCAGGAGGGGCCACTGTGAAGGATTTCACCCTGCCGATTGGGCAGGAGGCCGTTTGCTGGGAGATATGGTGACCCCGTATACCAGAGGAAAGGTCGCCTGGAGCTTCAAGAACTGTGACCAGATCTGCCACCTCCAGCAGGAGAAGTGAGAACGCCAAGGAAGTGCCTGCGCACCTTCATCTAGGTGAGGGACCCAAGATAGGATATTTGCAGCCAACCCCTCACCAGGAGAGGAACCCCACAGGAGGAGCTGCACAGAGCCTCAAGTCGTTTCAGGCGCGCAATCGAGAGTGAGAGATTCTGCACCTTCTGTGTATAGCTGCCTGGGCCTCGTGACTCACCAGAAATCAACTGCCACGGCTGTGAGTGCCTGTAGACAGGGTGCACTCAGGAACTCCGGACACCTCAAGCCTTCTGGTGCGGGTAATACTGGTTTCAGGACTGCTGGCACATGGGGAACTTGTTGCTAAATTAGCGCAGGACCGCTGGAACACTATTGACTTTAAATTTAAGTCAAAGTGGTCTCTTGAGACTCAGACTGCTAGTGGGGCATACCCTGGATGTTACCAATTGTGAACCGGGAATAACCACTATCGCTAACCCGAAGAGGGAGTGGGACTGGAAATCGCCAAAGGAACCCGAGAGTTCCGACCTCAAAGAGGACTGTGTAATTGTTTGTGAATGTCGTATTTTTCCTTTGTGTGGTTTCGGGTAGAAATACAATGCTTCTCTTTTTTCATAAAAGTGAGTATATTGCTTTGGATTCATTGCTACAGCTGCACGTATTTTGAGTTGTGAGCCCGTGTTCACTATCCTGTATCCACATCATGCCCCCACCCCCTGCCCTGAGGGAGCCCTGGACTGCTCTGACAACGCTAACCCACCAAGGCAACTGCAGAAGGAGTACTTGGCCCAATTACTCAGAACTCAAAGTAAGTCAGGCCCGGGACATCAGGAGTAAAAGTCCTCAACCCCCATGTGTGGTTTGCCACACCACTTAATCTCATCAGATACACTGCCTCAACTCCGGTATGTCATCTGCTGCACTGCTTTCCAAATAGAACTAAGACACATAATTCAGAGCATAATAAACTGCATGAACAACAGTGGTCATATAGTGGTGTTTGTAAAATTACACGACAGACATGCACTACACCATGCAAAGCTCACCCTCCACTATGATAAATGTGACTTTGGTAGAATTTCATTTACATTCTACAGATGTTTATTTCCAGAGAAATATAAGTCCTGACATCAGTGCTACCCCCAACTGGGACTCAGCACTCCAGTTGTTCCTGTGGAAGACAAGCTACTGGGAGATATATTCAAGACTTCACTTTCATCATTGCTCTACTGAGAGATCTCACCAAGAAAAGTCACCCTTATCAAAGGTCTCCGAGATGTTCAACTTGTTTTGAAAAAATTAAGTCTAGCATAGCAGACATTGACATTCTAGCCATACTTTGATCCTGACCGGCACACCAAAATCATATTAGATGTCAGCTTCTTTTTTTTTTTATGTTATATTTTTATTGAGAGTTCATAGACACAGAATGAACATTTCAAGGCTCATCAGCCGTAGGATTTAACCCCTTCCATGCTCAGGACGGCTCCCGGCCGTCATGAGTCACGGTAGTCGTGTGCTCATGACGGCCGGGAGCCGTCCGAACGTTGCCGCTCCGCCCACGAGCGGCAAATTCCCCGCCTGTGCGGGGGAATCAATTAGTGGGCGGGAGTTCGGCCGGCTCCCGGCCGTCATGAGCACACGCCCACCGTGATTTATGACGGCCGGGAGCCGTCCTGAGCACCTGAGCGCCACGCCCAGCCCCGCCCCCCCTTGCACCGCGGCGGAATTTGCCCCGCATGGAAGGGGTTAACATCAAAAATTGAGATTGCAATGGATATGCATACGCATAATATAGATAATTCATTGTACCATAGCAGCGATGTAAATACGACAAAAACAGTACATTAAACATTAGCAGCCATTTTAGTGAATAAAGTGCATAGTGAAATAAGTGTATAGAAAAAATATATATATATATAGAAAAACACAGATAATTATTATTATTATTATTTTTTTTTTAAACGGACTCCGCTGTAGGTTTCACTTCTTATAAAACCTGTCTGAACATATAATAGGCAAAATGTCATTCTCATAGCAAAAATTGTCAATCCATCTAAGTATTAAACATGCTCCAATGCTTATGGTCATTCCTAAAGGCTCCTGCTCTTAATGCATATTTTCTTTCCCTACCCTGTATCCGAAGTAGTTTTGCCTTCCATGCTTGAAAAGTTGGAGCTGTCTCTGATTTCCAAGATTGTAGGATTAAGGATCTAGCTATTAAAGATGCTATAAACAAGGCCTCATCGTATGGAGTAGGGCTCGGAGAGCAACCTAAAACTGCAATTGATATATCAAGCAGGATATTGGCTTTAATCGTAATACAAAGATAATTTCCTATTTCTTTCCAGAATTCCATTATTTGGGACATTCCCAAATGATATGACTCCAGGTGCCCTTCTCTATGCATCGGAAGCACTTATCTTCAACCCGAGGGTAGACATTGTGGAGAAATGAGGGAGTTCTATAAATAAGCCATTTACTGTAAAATTGCATGCGTTGAAAGTTCGCACCGCGGAAGATTATTTTATTAAATTTATTAATTTTATCCCATGTTGGTTTGCTAATTTGAATGTCTTCCCTCTTTTTCCACCTATCTCTGGCCTTAGTAAATGCCTCAGTTGCATTATCTTCTTTTAATAATTTAATCCACGTACTAATTTTCTTTAGTGAGGGATTATTTAATGCTGTTGATACATCTCTTTTATAAAATAAATTAGCTATACCGCATTGTCTAAGCTCCGCATGTAGCATAAAAAAAGACCATTGCAAGATTGTGCTCGAGTGGTGGATCTGTCTAGAGACTTCTTCCCTGGATTGCCATCTATTTCCCACAAGGAAGTCCTCTATTATCTCGAAGCCATTCTCAATCCAAAGTCTCGCTGTGTTAATATCCAGGCAGCCCCCTTCGCCAAGACTAAAATTAATTAGCTCAGTTGAGCTGCTTAAATTAAAAAATACCATAAAATGTCAGGAGCTGGGTTTTAATTTTAAATAGCCATTGGAGAAACTTATAGCGGACTTTCTTTGGATATTTCGTAATTCTGACAGGATCCGTTATTTTAGATTCCAGCAGCATCCTCTTCATAAAAAATTATCTGCCACATAGTCATTTAAAAAAAATAATCTAAAACTGTGGTGTGCAAAAGTTGCAAAATAATATTCTCTAATATTTGGGAGGGACAATCCTCCTTGCGCTGTTGGAATATATAAAGTGCTGAGTGCTAATCTTGGAATTTTTTTAGTCCAAAGAAAAGAGAAAAACAAAGCATCCACTTTTTTAAAAAAAGAAACCTGGATTGGGCAAGGGGCAGCGCTAAAAAGAAAATTAAAAAGAGGTAAAATTGACATACGTATTAAAGCGACCCGACCCATTATGGAAAGTGGCAGTAAATTCCAACGATCAAGGTGGGACCCAACCTTTTTTAACAGAGGTATATAATTTAATGAATATAGATCTTCCAAGTTATCCGAGATAAATATTCCCAGGTATCTCTTTGGGCATGAGTTGTAATTCTGCCTAAATTCCGGCAATAAAGTGTCTACAGTGCAATTAACTAAAATTATTTCCGTCTTATTAACATTTATCTTATAACCTCCTAATTTTTGAAAATCAGAAAAGATTTTTAAAATTTTGGCTTGGCTTGCAGGCTTTGAATCTAAAAAAAGGGCAATATCATCGGCATAAAGTTTAATATTTGTCATTCCGGCTACTGGTACTGTATCGGACGTTATGCCCCTAATTGCGATGGCTAGAGGTTCAATAAAGAGAGCAAATAAAATTGGCGACAAAGCGCATCCTTGCCGTGTACCTCTACTAACATTACATGTCCCGACATTGCAATTATTAATAATGATATGTGCCCTAGAGTTAATATAGAGTTGTTTTAAGAGAAAGATAAAAGCCTGCGGAAAATCGAAACTGCAAAATAGCAAAAAGACAGTCCCAAGACACCAGGTCGAAAGCTTTTTCAGCATCAAGGAGCCAAATTTGTGCTTTCACCTTATTGATGTTAAAATAATCCAGTGCCTCAAGTAAAAATCTTGTATTTGTATGGAGGTGCCTTCCTGTTATAAAACCACACTGGTCCGGGCCTATAAGAGGCCCTATTATTTTATTTGTACCCGTACCCACGCCCCCCAGAGCATGGGTACGGCCCGTACCACCATTGTAGTGGTGATGGAGGTGTACGCGCCGTACCCACGCTGTGGGGCGTGGGTACGGGCCGTACCACCATTGGGGTGGTGATGGAGGGGTACGCGCCGTACCCACGCCCTCACAGCGTGGGTACGGCCCGTACACCCTATGAATGCGGGGTTAGGGTCCGTCCCACCTGTACCACTACGGCACCAGTACAGCATAGGGCCTGTTGCAGAAGCAGTATATTGGTGTGTGTGTATGCACAGGACAGCAGTGTACTGCACCAAGGGGGCGGGTGGGTGGGTGGATGGGTGGCTGCAGAGGACTCCCAGCAGTGGACAGAGACATGGGGAGGGTGCATATCACTCCCAGCAGTGCCCAGACATATGAGGGGTGGGTGCATATCACTCCCAGCAGTGCCCAGACATATGAGGGGTGGGTGCAGAGGACTCCCAGCAGTGCCCAGACATATGAGGGGTGGGTGCAGAGGACTACCAGCAGTGCCCAGACATATGAGGGGTGGGTGCATGTCACCCCCAGCAGTACCCAGACATATGAGGGGTGGGTGCAGAGGCCTCCCAGCAGTGCCCAGACATATGAGGGGTGGGTGCAGAGGACTCCCAGCAGTGCCAAGACATATGAGGGGTGGGTGCAGAGGCCTCCCAGCAGTGCCCAGACATATGAGGGGTGGGTGCAGAGGCCTCCCAGCAGTGCCCAGACATATGAGGTGTGGGTGCAGAGGACTCCCAGCAGTGCCCAGACATATGAGGGGGGTGCATGTCACTCCCAGCAGTGCCCAGACATATGAGGGGTGGGTGCATATCACTCCCAGCAGTGCCCAGACATATGAGGGGTGGGTGCGTATCACTCCCAGCAGTGCCCAGACATATGAGGGGTGGGTGCAGAGGCCTCCCAGCAGTGCCCAGACATATGAGGGGTGGGTGCAGAGGCCTCCCAGCAGTGCCCAGACATATGAGGGGTGGGTGCAGAGGCCTCCCAGCAGTGGCCAGACATATGAGGGGTGGGTGCAGAGGACTCCCAGCAGTGGCCAGACATATGAGGGGGGGGGCGCATGTCACTCCCAGCAGTGCCCAGACATATGAGGGGTGGGTGCAGAGGACTCCCAGCAGTGCCCAGACATATGAGGGGTGGGTGCAGAGGACTCCCAGCAGTGCCCAGACATATGAGGGGTGGGTGCAGAGGACTCCCAGCAGTGCCCAGACATATGAAGGGTGGGTGCATATCACTCCCAGCAGTGCCCAGACATATGAGGGGTGGGTGCATATCACTCCCAGCAGTGCCCAGACATATGAGGGGTGGGTGCATATCACTCCCAGCAGTGCCCAGACATATGAGGGGTGGGTGCAGAGGACTCCCAGCAGTGCCCAGACATATGAGGGGTGGGTGCAGAGGACTCCCAGCAGTGCCCAGACATATGAGGGGTGGGTGCATGTCACCCCCAGCAGTACCCAGACATATGAGGGGTGGGTGCAGAGGCCTCCCAGTAGTGCCCAGACATATGAGGGGTGGGTGCAGAGGACTCCCAGCAGTGCCCAGACATATGAGGGGTGGGTGCATGTCACCCCCAGCAGTGCCCAGACATATGAGGGGTGGGTGCAGAGGCCTCCCAGCAGTGCCCAGACATATGAGGGGTGGGTGCAGAGGCCTCCCAGCAGTGCCCAGACATATGAGGGGTGGGTGCAGAGGCCTCCCAGCAGTGCCCAGACATATGAGGGGTGGGTGCAGAGGACTCCCAGCAGTGCCCAGACA
The DNA here is from genome assembly GCF_964204655.1 of Triturus cristatus. NCBI lineage: Eukaryota > Metazoa > Chordata > Amphibia > Caudata > Salamandridae > Triturus > Triturus cristatus. The sequence continues at coordinate 783,204,573 of NC_140592.1, forward strand.
TATGAGGGGGGGTGCATGTCACTCCCAGCAGTGCCCAGACATATGAGGGGTGGGTGCATATACAGTGCCCAGACATATGAGGGGTGGGTACATATCACTCCAAGCAGTGCCCAGACATATGAGGGGTGGGTGCAGAGGCCTCCCAGCAGTGCCCAGACATATGAGGGGTGGGTGCAGAGGCCTCCCAGCAGTGTCCAGACATATGAGGGGTGGGTGCAGAGGCCTCCCAGCAGTGCCCAGACATATGAGGGGTGGGTGCAGAGGCCTCCCAGCAGTGCCCAGACATATGAGGGGTGGGTGCAGAGGTCACCCAGCAGTGCCCAGACATATGAGGGGTGGGTGCAGAGGACTCCCAGCCGTGCCCAGACATATGAGGGGGGGCGCATGTCACTCCCAGCAGTGCCCAGACATATGAGGGGTGGGTGCAGAGGACTCCCAGCAGTGCCCAGACATATGGGGGGGATGTGCATGTCACTCCCAGCAGTGCCCAGACATATGAGGGGCGGGTGCATATCACTCCCAGCAGTGCCCAGACATATGAGGGGTGGGTGCATATCACTCCCAGCAGTGCCCAGACATATGAGGGGTGGGTGCAGAGGCCTCCCAGCAGTGCCCAGACATATGAGGGGTGGGTGCAGAGGACTCCCAGCAGTGCCCAGACACATGAGGGGTGGGTGCAGAGGACTCCCAGCAGTGCCCAGACATATGAGGGGGGGGGTGCATGTCAGTCCCAGCAGTGCCCAGACATATGAGGGGTGGGTGCATATCACTCTCAGCAGTGCCCAGACATATGAGGGGGGGTGCATGTCACTCCCAGCAGTGCCCATACATTTGAGGGGTGGGTGCAGAGGAATCCCAGCAGTGCCCAGACATATGAGGGGTGTGTGCAGAGGACTCCCAGCAGTGCCCAGACACATGAGGAGTGGGTGCAGAGGACTCCCAGCAGTGCCCAGACACATGAGGAGTGGGTGCAGAGGACTCCCAGCAGTGCCCAGACATATGAGGGGGGGTGCATGTCACTCCCAGCAGTGCCAGACATATGAGGGGTGGGTGCATATCACTCCCAGCAGTGCCCAGACATATGAGGGGTGGGTGCATGTCACCCCCAGCAGTGCCCAGACATATGAGGGGTGGGTGCAGAGGCCTCCCAGCAGTGTCCAGACATATGAGGTGTGGGTGCAGAGGCCTCCCAGCAGTGCCCAGACATATGAGGGGTGGGTGCAGAGGACTCCCAGCAGTGCCCAGACACATGAGTGGTGGGTGCATCATCCTCAGATGACCACAACTCCATGGGTCCATGAACGCATCCCCAATGTGCGACTATGTTGAGAGTGCCATATCAACACATCACTGACAGCAGTGTCCCACTCCCATGAGGATGGATGTCATTCCCCCACTGCATGACACACCACATGTGGATGCGATGACAAATGACACATGCATACCCACCCCTTGCGGAGGCTGCACAATACACACACTGAGATCATGTCACAAGACTGTATAGTCATGTGAAACCCACTAAACTAAGAGAGCCAAAGGGAACACACACTGTCACGCACATTCCAGGACTGATAGGAATGTACAGGTGCTAGCACAGCCACCAAGTTGTTGTCTCACATGGAAGGAATAGGGTGGACTTCCCACAGATACAATGCCCACAGTTGTCAGTCAGGTGACCAAATACCCTGCAGAACAAGTACCATATGTGTGCTAGGCTGGGAGTACACACATGCATAGTGCGGAAAAGGGACCATTTTCCCATGGAGGCATGGCAACTTACTTCATACACAAGTACAGTGACTACCAAGGATGGCACAGACGATGCAGCCGGACACATTGCTGAGCAGGCATGGACATAGTTGAAGGGATCCATCAGCCACCAAGGGAATGTAGACACAGGTCAGCACAACAATGGTGCAACTCCCTGCAGGGAAGATGTCAGGTGCCACAGAGGAAGGAACACTCCTTGGGACAATGTCTCAAAACACAAAGAGCATACACGACCAAAGAATCATTGCAGAGACCTTGTGATGCCGCGCAGATACCAGGATCCACCCCATGAGCAGCAGACTACTACATTTCCCAGATACCCAACACATGATCACCACCCCAACTCATGGAGCATCAGCACCAACATCAATACCTGAAAAGCAATTGTGTGCAAAGGAAAAACGAAATGCTTTATTCAGCATGAAACCAAAAAGTAAAAAAGGACACTATTTACAAAGGCCATAGGCCAGTCCAGACACGAAGTCCTGGGGGGGGACACATGGCCATGCGTCTCCCCTAGCTTGCCTGCACATTAGATACCTCTGGTTGATCGACTGGGGTGGGGGCATCATGTGGGGAAGGACCAGGCACTGCAGGGACAGGAGGGGGTAGGGCAGGTGTTGGGGGTGCAGGGACGGACGACTCCACCACAGGGGGTGGGGCAGCGCCAAAGGTGGAGGTCAGTACTGCGCTGCACACGTCTGCAAGATCTTGCAGCGTCTCCCCTGCACCCGAAGGAACCACAGGCCCCAAGGAGGGGGGGGGTCGAAGGGATGGGTCGCAGCGCTACTGGGGGAGGTGGTGGACAGGGGGGGGACTCTACTCCCCTACCCGTGGAGTGCCTTGCCCGTTTGAGTGCAGGTGAAACAGTGGGGCTGAGGCCCAGCACAGCCAAGTAGGTCTCCTTCTCAGACTGTGGGGCAGGGGAGCCGAGGGGAGTGAGGCATGCGGACTCCTACTGTGTCTGCGTGTCTGCCTGTGTGCCCTAGACCCAGTGGGTGTGCCTTCTTCCCCCTGAGTGTGCGTGACAGGAGGTGTGCGCTTGCCCTTCCCTGTTGGTGTGCTGCCTGTGTTTGGTGTGGTGTCTGCCTGGGAAGGTGTGTGTGTGCTTGGGACAGGAATGGGAGTGGGAAGTGTGGATGGCGCAGGGGTAGGTGGGGGGACGAAGCGCTGCAGGAGACTCACTGCTGCCATCAGTGACGAGTCCATGGACCTCAGCAACATCCGTTGGTCAGACATCGCTGATGACATGCCCTCCATGTACGACACCATCTGTGTCAGCAGTCTGGTGTGGCCATGGAGGACAGTCAGGATCGATGTCTGCCCAACCTGCAACTGCCGCTGAATGTCCACAGACTCGGCAGTGAGGGCAGCAGGGGAGACAGGGGCAGGGGGTGCGGTGCCTGGCACGAAGGAGACACGTTGTTGTCCTACACGGACAGAAGGGACCCGAGCAAGTGGGAGGGCGGTGATGGGAATGGAGGGGGCGGTGACAGTTGTAGTGCTCCTGCCAGCTGTTGGAGCCGCCTCCGCCCCCTCAGGGAGTTCAGCCTCGGACCCGTCTGCATCGTAGTCGGTGGTGGTACTACCCAGGTCCTCCGCCGCACTCCCCTCGCCCTCCGTGCCACTTGATGCTGCAGACTCGCCAGGAGTGGTGGCACTGGTGCTGGATCCCTCCTCCACGTCTCCCTCGGTGTCCCCCGATGATGCTGTGGGCAAGGTGAAGAGACAGGGAATAATCAGTCACCTGTGTACATCTGACACATGAGTCAAAACTAAATAGGTCACAGTGCATATCATGAAAAGCATCATGAGGAACATCTAGAATACCCAGCACATATGTAAGCCCTGCACTCCCCAGTTGGTTCACCCAACATGCCCCCTGAAATAATGAAAATCAGGACACCACAGCAAATAACTGGATATCCAATTATACAGAGAAGCTAGTGTCTGTGAACAGTGGAGCACAGGCAGACCATGACGGCATGCCACCTCCTGGTCACTGTGAACGAAATAGTATTGGTTCACCCAATGCCAAATAACAGACGCCAATGCTGAAGGGGCCCCCACACTCATAGACCTGTGAGTACTGTAGAAAAGCAAATGTAATACTATCTGATCCATTGGGAAGCACAAAACGTTACACAATTGACATATTTGGAATGTGTGAATGTCCCACCTGTGGAACAGAACACACATGTGCATGAATATCAGAAGTCACACAAGGAGGTGCACACAAAACTACATTTACACAGTCATAGTATGAGCTGCCCGCCTAATGCCAAGAAGCCAATGTTAAGAAGAAATGTGGTATCAGGAAGTACACATACATGGCACCACAGTGGTCGGGATGACTTGACACCGGTAAGTTGCCTTCAGCAACAACCAAGGACTAGCCCAAATGCTAACACACTGTGGGAACATGGATATGTATAAATCCTAAACAACTTTTGGCCTGCAATGTGACCATGTTCTAATTGTGCCAGCGTGTTCCACAAAAGTGTAAAAGTGGTACTTGTGCACTCCCTTGGGAGACATCTGTCATGCATGCACATAATTGTCCTTCACAAAAATCAAAGTGAAGCATATCAACTATTGGGACATGTTGACAAGTGTAGTGAGTGCCAGGGCACATGCCTTCTTGAATAACAACTTAAAACATGCCACCTGTCACATGGCCATCCGTACCATAATGACACAGTTGGCAACACATCTGACACACTACCTGTCATGTGGAGTGGCACACATGTCCAGACACAGGACAATGCATTAGCAAATGGCCCTGAAATTGTGTTGGAATAAGGAGCACCTGCACTGAGGAGACACCCCGATGTGAACGAAGAATGTCCACACAGATGTCAGCACACAGACTAAACCGCATAGTATCTGGAGCACACACCCGTGCCAATAATGGATGAGCAGGAAACATGTTTTTTAACTTGTGACACATGCTGCAAAGCACAAGCATGACACCCTGCACAACATGATTGGGTCACTGCACATTGAGTGCCTGTCCAGACAATCATCACACACTGGTCAGACCTTGCAAGGAGACATAAGGTATGGACATGTAGTCCTTGCCCGCAAAAACAACACATACCTGAGACAATGTGATTGAGACAGCTCAAAAAGTGACACCTCTCAATCTGGGTTTACTAAAAAGTGCAACAGGAAATCCTAAATGTACTCCACATCACCTCGTGAGGCTGCCAACACATATTTGTGACACAAAACCTCAACATATTGTTGTACATAGACACACAGGCACTGGCCAGTGTGAGGATGCAGAAGCAATATGGGGTCAGCCTGTACAATGGGCACATGTAGCACACTTTAGATAAATACAAATGAGGCCAGGGAACAATGCCACAGAGGGAAAACTATGCTGAACACATTGAGAATGGGCACAGTGTTGGATGACACACATGATACCGAGGCAAGGGTGTCTTAGGGTACTGAAGTGGGCACACTGCTCCATGGTCCTGGAATTATCTGACTGTAACATGAGCTACCGTCCCGGCACTATGCATATCTCCCACTCATGCACATCATGTCTGAGGCCACAACATCGGTCATGCATGCTGCAAGTCTGTTCATTTGAACACTCACACTCCTATGTTGAGACTCAGCATCAGTGCCAACTGATATGGACCCCCAAATGACTGAACAGGACAGGGCACAGGCAAGGTAACAACACATGTCTCCGACCCCACCCCCACATGATGCAGACAGCAATGTGCACTTGGATTAACCGCCAGCCTAGATGACCATGTGCAATAGTGATTACACACAGACCAGGGAACACATGTCAAGGAGGGGAAAGGAGGAAAAACAGCAGCGGATGACTTTGGGGAACAGAAAATGCAATGCACATATTAACCCTGCCAGTGTATCCATGCGACTGGGCACTTCCCAAAGCTGGTGACACACAACAAACACACATGTACCTACCCCCTTGCTGCTGCTGCATCGCCTGTAACCGCCTATCCATGTCAGGGAAGACCACCGCCAGGACACGCTTCATTTGGTGGGTCAGGCGCCGGCACCCGCCGTGGGGGCGTGGTGGTGAGTCCCCCAGCAGGACCCGGGCGATCCTCCTGGTCCAGCACCGGATGTCCTGCCAGCGTTTCCTCACCTGTGCCAGGCGCCGACTGCGACCCTCCACAGATCTCACGGCCCTGACGGCCCGCTTCCATATCTCCCCCTTGGCGTAGGCAGTTACCTGTGAGGATGACAAAGTGAGACAACATCACTACACCTGCTCCATGTCACAGAGACACACATTTGAACATCTTTGATATGTTGAACAGGGCATAGTATGCTGCCAACGAATAGCACCTTTGTCATAGGGATATTAGGCTCTGTGGAAGCCCCAATGCACTACATGGCATTGAAAGTACACAGGTGGCATGAGGGGTGTGACACACTCCCTGATCATGGCACACAGTGGACATCACAAGCAACACAAAGCTGATGGCCAGCACCTCCAAGTAGTCACATGCCCCAGGCCACGGACCCAACAACAGCAGACTACACAGACACACACAGGCACAGATCATTCACCTGCCAGTGGCAACAGCCGATACAAACCTCACTCTGCACATGTGCCACTTGCCTGGGGGGTGTCACAGGCGTGGGGCTAGCCCAGCAAATCAGACACACAGCACGGATCACTTCTCACATCAGATGGGTCGAGCTGTTGCCTCCTCCATGCAGCTGTGGTGCAACACTCCACATAGACACTAACCCACATGACAAGGAACATTCACACACATCAATGTCCAGATCATTTGGACACTCTCACCACAGCTCCACTCAACTCACACACATCTGTGGGTACAGTCACCTGTCACACGGGGGGAACACAGAATCACCTCAGGACTATAGAACAAGAAGGGCCAAGAGGATTAGCTATGCTGAATGTGCCATGCAGCATACAGTGAATGTCACAGTAAGCACAATGCAAGTGAGGAGTGCACACATGAACCACATCATGCTCTGCATGACAGACATGAGCCATTCCCCCCCCCCCACTGGGACCCACTCTAAACAACATTTCATGTCTGTCTCACCTGGACACAATGCCAGAAGTGCCAGTCACAAAACAGAAGGGGCACAGTCAAAGGTAGCGGAGTCAGCACTCACCTGCTCCCCTGGTCTACCATACAGGCTGGGGTACTGTGGGAGGATGACGTCCAGCAACGCCTCATTCTCTTCCTGTGTGAATGGCTGGGCCCTCTTCACAGACCGCAACATGATGCCAGAGGAATCACAAGCAGCAGCAGTGGTGTCGAATCAAAGGTTGTGCAGGCAAGTGCCCTCTCATGGGTCCTGCCTGACTTATATCTGCCTTGCTGGCCTATTTCAGTAACAGGAGTGCAGAGTGATTGGTCAGACTCCTTTGCATCCTACATTTCCTCCAATCCCTTTAAACATACACCAGTGACAGCATTAGCATTTTTTTCAAATTTGCAGCATCATGTCAAGTCAACAACCACTTTGCAACAATGTATAATGTGGCCAACCGCTTTTTCCAGGCCACCTGATGGAAAAATTTGATCTTCAAACTGGGTATCCATGACAACCAGCATGCATGTAGGCCCTAATACTTGTCCCTTATGTGTCCCCATTGTAAATTTCAAATCCCCACACAGTTACTGTGCGTTTCACACGTACCCCTAGGGCACCACTACTTTAGTGCTACGGGCCGTACATGCGTGTGTACGGCCCGTAGCACTATGGTAGTGTTGCCGTAGGCGTACGCCATAGTGCTACGGGCCGTACATGCGTGTGTATGGGCCGTAGCACTATGGTAGTGTTGCCATAGGCGTACGCCATAGTGCTACGGGCCGTACACACGTGTGTACGGCCCGTAGCACTATGGTAGTGTTGCCATAGGCGTACGCCATAGTGCTACGGGCCGTACACACGTACGCCATAGTGCTACAGGCCGTACACGCGTGTGTACGGCCCGTAGCACTATGGTAGTGTTGCCGTAGGCGTACGCCATAGTGCTATGGGCCGTACACGCGTGTGTAGGGGCCGTAGCACTATGGTAGTGTTGCCGTAGGCGTACGCCATAGTGCTACGGGCTGTACACGCGTGTGTAGGGCCCGTAGGACTATGGTAGTGTTGGCGTAGGCGTACGCCATAGTGATACGGGTCGTACACGCGTGTGTAGGGGCCCTAGCACTATGGTAGTGTTGCTGTAGGCATACGCCATAGTGCTACGGGCCGTACTCACGCGGGTACGGCCCGTATCTCTATGGCGTATGCCTACGGCAACACTACCATAAGGATGCGACCCCTACACACGCGTGTACGGCCTGTATCTTTATGGCGTACGCCTACGCCAACACTACCATAGTGCTACGGGCCCTACACACGCGTGTACGGGCCGTATCTCCATGGCGTACGCCTATGGCGACACTCCCATAGGGATAGGACCAGTGTGTACACGTACGTGTGTACGGTCCGTACACACACGCATACTCCTACCCAAACCCCATATAGTGATACGACCGTGCCCACGCCCTCAGAGCATGTGTACGGTGCGTTTCACAGCTTACACTGGTGATAGGAGGCACACAGGAAAGGAATGGAGGTGTCTGACTCGCACAAGGATGGACATCAAGTCATTGTCAGTGCAGTGCTTCATGTGTAGGGCCTAGGTGTGTCAGGCAGTGAGCTGGCACATGTCTCCTCATGTTTTAACCCAATAGTTGTGAGATGACCTGTGTACACATGTCATGTGTGATGGGGCACTATGTGGCGCACTTCCCCTTCACACCTTTTACATGTGTGCATGTAGTTCTAACTTGTCAAGCACTGCATCACTGGCATGGCACAGTCACCAACACCCGCAACTGTCCCCTGATGCCAGGTACACGGATGATGACACCTGACATCTCACTACCAGCGTGCCCCGATGTGACTATGTCATGTGTTCCCATGATCTTGCTGTTGGTGTTCCGTCAACGGCATCTGCTGTAGCTGCATCCAACATGTGTCTGTGTGTAGATGCCCATGTCACCCTATTACGCACACCAGGACACATGTGGAATAACACGTAACGTGTGTCTGTATGCATCTAACAGGGACTTGCGAGCTTAGGACATATCTGCGTAGTCTCAATGTCTGTGTGATCATTTTTGACATGTACCCCTTCATGGCAAGGTGTGTGGTCTGTCCTTTTTCCATGGCATGTGACCTGTGCATCTAGCTTGCTGGCAGCTGTCTGTATGAGAAAACATCCTTCAAATGCACATATGTGGATGTATGTCACTCCTGTAATGTGTCTGGCTGTTCACTCACACTGGCCAACAGCTACTTTCATGGCATGTCATGTAGACCTTGACAATCCACGTTTGTAGCTGGCTCTTGGTAGGAGTATCACCTGGCTGGCATACGTGTGCAGGATGTATTGCACAGACCAGACTCTGTATGTAGCATATGTGTATTAGCTGTTGAACATGTGCTCAGTTCATTGACATTGGTGTAGTAATGTACTCAATCTTCGTTATTCCTTCCAAATTTCTGCAGGGCACCGCCTCTCCCCCGACCAATGCCAGACTTGGCTGCCATGAGGGAACATGACTGCATACGCCGCTACAGATTCCCCCAACAGTTAATTGTGGACCTGACAAACAGGCTGGCTCCACACCTCCAACCGCGACACAGTTATCCGACTGCGCTGACCCCCAAGATGGAGGTGATGTCAGCCCTACATTTCTTTGCCACTGGTACGTTTCAATTGACCATAGCTGATGTGGGTGGCATGTCCCAGACCATGTTCAGCCGTGTCCTGCATGATGTTTTAGAAGCCATGTTGGAGCACCTGTATGAATTCATCCATTTTCCAACTCCTGAGCAGTTGACAGGTATCAATGGTGAGTTATATGCCCTGGGAGGGATGCCCCATGTAATTGGGTCCATTGATGGGACACATGTGGCTTTGGTACCACCACAGGCACAGGAGGAGTGCCTTTCGTAACCGTAAACATTACCACTCCATTAATGCCCTTGTGGTGTGTCTTGCTAACATGGTGATTTCCCATGTCTGTGCATGTTTTCCAGGGTCAGCACACGATGCCTACATCATGAGGCGTAGCAGGGTGCCAGAAATGATGCTGCAGCTGCACAACGAACGAGCATGTATTGTTGGTGGGTAGACTCTGTTTGTCCAGTATTCAGCGGTATCTTAGTATGTGACGCATCTCCTGACCCACTTCTTTACATGATGTTTCCATGTAGGGGACTCTGGCTATCCCAACATGCCATGGCTGGTAACGCCTCTCCGCAACCCGAGAACAGCTGCAGATCACCGTTACAACAATGCCCAGGGGCAGACCAGGCGAGTGATTGAGAGGACGTTTGGCCTCCTGAAGAGCCGATTCCGTTGCCTCCACAAGACCGGCGGGACCCTCCCATATGCAGCGGTGAAGGTCTGCAAAATCTTCCTCGTGTGCTGCATGCTGCACAACATGGCAGTGGAGAAAGCTGTGCCACTCATCCTGGATCCCGATGAGCAGGAACATCCACCCGTGGAGGATGACGGCCTTGGTCACGAGGCAAGTGAGGAGGAGGAGGACATCTGGAGTCAGCTCATACGCAACTTCTTCTCATAATGGTGAGTCCCTGGGTCTGAGTGTGCATGCTTGGAGCCTTGTGTGGCATGTGTTGCAATGTGTGTGTCCAGCTGACTGTATGCTAAGTGACTTTGAGGTGTGTGCTGATGTGTCACTCGAGTGCTGATGTCATTCCACACATTTTAGCTGACACACTCAATTGACAACTAGCATGGTGTCAACCTTATTCATGTAGAGTACATGACCATGCATGCGGATGACTATGTTTTTGCTGACTTCTTGTGTGTCTCTCATCCCCAGGTATTTGCGCATGCTGTCTGCTCGTGGCATCGTTGTGCTCCTGCTATTCCTCATGAGTAATGCAACGTGTGCTGAATCAGCGTTACATGCACGGACATGGTGAGAAGTCTCCTTTGGGTAAGGATTGCAGCAAGGCTTTTTGGGTGTGGTAGTTGTTTGTAATGTGTGGGCACTGCTCCTGTGCAGGTTTTGTTACTTTGCATACATGTCGACTCACCATGGGGCACATGACATGTAGCATGACTCACATGAATTGGTAGTCACACTTCGTGACAGTCATCTGTTATGGGATTGTGGATTTTGATGAAGGCATCAATGTGTGTACAACTTCCCTCGGAAACATACGGGAGGCTACGGGTAGACATATTGCGGGACATCCCCATGAGAGGCTCAATGGGGAATTGCAGCCTCTCCGTGTGCAGCAGGGGATATTTGGCTCACCCCCTTCACTTGTGTGCCACTCCCATGGATTGACAGCATCTGTGGTGCGAAGGGGGTGTCCAGTGTAGGTCCCACATGTTAATCCAAAAGACCTGTGAGTCTGTTAATATTGATGCATTTCCATAGGTGTGAGCCTGAGTAATAAAGGTGTTCCTCAGCCTCCAAGGTGCCTCATCTCTGTCAATGCAGGTCTCTTGCCACTGTGCATGTGCCATCTCTGGCATGGTTGTCAAGGATTGTGCATATGAGTCTATGTGTAGATTAGCAACCTGCATGCTGTTCTACATGTATTTGATTCTCTATTGTGCATGACGTCCATGGCTGTGTATGTGTTTTGGTATTTTGGTCCCCACAATGGGCCGTCAACACCTTCTGGAGTGTGTTTCATGTGCGCAGCTTGGCCTTCAGTTTCATGATCCGTTGTCAGTCATCTTTGGGGATTGTGCATCCTTTGTCTCTGGGTGTGCCATTGAAAACCGGTCACTCCTTCCTTGACATACACCTGTTGCAGTAGTCCTTTCTGACATCCTAGTCTTTGTGTGGAAATTGTAGTTCCCAGGACATGCTGCCTGCTGTTGCAGCCACTGCAGCAAGGGCACACGAAGTTTCCTGATTTGGCAACACACACACATCAAAGATGCTCCTCCCTTCCTCCATCAACCCATTCATTTGGCTGTCATCAGCTTGTCTGTGCCACAGTTGTGGCCACGCGGTGCCAAAGGCTGGACCGTCTGCACATGCAACGTGCACATTGCACGAGCCTCATGTCCTTGCATGACCCACATCACACTACAGTCTGATGTTGCAGCCACCCTCCAAGCAATGTCCATCCACACATCTGCCGCCAGCTTTCAGGCATACACTAAGCGCACACACAACACCTTTGCATGATGAGTGTGCAACTCCGACTGCCTACACAGCGCTGCCACGCCTTCAAGGCACTGTCACACCCACCAGGTCATGTCCCTCCTACTCCCCACCGGCTCTGTACTCCGGCAAGGCCATGGGAGTGGGACTCAAGGCTTCTGCATGTAGTATACTGTCGTTGTGAGGCACATGGCACAGGTATCATCTCTCAGCGTGTCAATCTACAATGTGTCCAGGACCCCCCTCTCCACCATCACATGCACACACAACCTCATCATCAACTTGTATGCCATTGACAGCCAGGTGCTCCTCGCCCTCACCAAGGGCGCAGACATTGCCAGTTCCAATATTCTAGATTGCATGAGATCCATTGATGAATGGCAGAACAGCAGCCACCTGAGGCTGGACTTGTACAGGACTGAGGTCAACATCTGAGGATTGTCCCATTACAGCTGGGTCAACTGCTTATGTCCAACCCGCAGAAGCCCCGCACAAGCACCCAGTGTCCATGCACACAAGATGGTGTGCATCATGGATTGCTTGCTCACATTTGCCATGGTAATCACCAGCATCTGTGCCTCAGACTGCAACACCCTCTGCATTATGCACATGATCTCCAGATAGATCCACTCCAAGGAAAGACGGACCATCCCCCAGGTCCACGACAACATCCGTGTCAAATACTGCCCTGCCCTCTACGGGGCAGCCACATCCAAACTCCCAGGACACTTGTCCACATCCAGGCTGCATCTGCACACCTCAGCTGCAACATCCCGCGCCCCAGCCACATCACCGTCCAGCAGAGATAGCTGCAATGGATCACTGTGTGCTGCAGGATGACCTTCAGACTCCCCACCCACACTCAGGAGGCAGGCCACAACCCCGACCCAACACCAACCTTGTACCACTGTCATCTGAGAACCCGTAGTGCCATCTCCGTGCATCCAACCTTGACCTGGCCACCATTCTTCAGATCCACCGTACTCCAGCATGCAGGACATAGTTCTCCCACCTGGGAACACATACCTGGGACTCCCTCCCCGGGAACCTCCGAATGAGGCATGACCGCTACGCCTTAATGATACTCTTCCAAATAGGTCTGTCGGCACAGTATTGCATGCACCCCCTCAGCAGCTTGAGGCCATCACAGGTGAGTATTGTGCTCCATGTCTGCATTGAATGATACATTGTGACCCATGTGTGTCCTGTACCAGACTCCCATGTGTGTCCTGTACCAGACTCCGATCCCAGGGTATGGATGTGTGGAGTTAGTTCAACACTCAGGCATAGTTTGACATTTACACACACATATGTAGGGGAATAATGCCAAATGACAGCAACATCTCATGACAAAATAAAGTATTTATTTTTGGTGGGGTAAGTCTTTTGGTAGATGAAGTAAGGTGCTCTACCGGGTGCATACAATACAAAGTTCACAGGGGGAGATGGCATCCTTGTCAGTTGGAGTCATCAGAGTCCAGACCACAGTGTTGGTCATCATTGGTCAGACTGTGACCAGCTAGTCCATGTGGCAGAGAATGTCATTGGGTGAGGTGGTGCTGTTGCGCCAGAGGGCCAGGTGCCAGGCCAGGTGACCTGGGAGATGTGGATGGTCCGCTGACTCTCACGGTCTTTTCCGTGGACGACCTACCTTCCTCCGGGGACCCTCAGATGCAGGCCTTGACGATGTCTGTGATGCTCCGTCGGACGAATCCTCCTCCTCCTCCTCCCTCCCTGTGGCTGGTGCTGGTCTTCGCCTGGTGGCACAGGGAGGGTTGCCCATGTTGTCGGCGATCCGACGGAGTGAACAGCTCATGTCCGTTTGCACCGCCAAGAGCTCAGCCAGTCTTGCCTTCATCCGTCCTTGGTGTTGTTGTTGACTGGCATGTTGCTCGGCCTGCAGGTTCTTCATCTCGTCGAGGGTCCCCTTCATCTCTGTGAGGCTCGCCACTACCTGGCTGATGCCCCTGGTGTCACGCCGGTATGTGTCCAGGATGTGGCGTATGTGTGACATACCGGTTGCCTCAGCTGCCTGGTCAGGTTCTCGCCTCCGCCTGCCTCCACTCCCACCACCCCTGCCCACACGAGCCAGGCCTGCCGTTGTGGGAACATCGGGTCTACGGGACCCCTGAGGGATGGCATTAGCTGGGTTGTCTGCCTCCTCCTGGGTGCCCGGAGAACCTTGTCCCTCCTGGTCAGACTGGCTGTGTTGTTCAGCGCGAGCAGGGCTCCTGGGTGTCTCCTGGGATGTGGCAGGAATGGGGGTGGGGGTTGGCACAGATGTACCTGACGCAGGTGCTGCAGGGGCTTGGGCACCTGAGGGGCCAGGTTGGTCGGGGTCATCCACGGAGTGGTGAGAGTCGTCGCTGCCGGTGGGATCATCCTCACGCTAAGCCTGGGATTGTGATTGTTCCCCCCCATTGTTGGGGGGAGGTCGATGACGTTGCCCTGTGTGTGAGAGAGAGACAATGTTAATGCTGTTTCATGCCACATCCATGTTTCATACATATTCAAGTTGTCACAGTTCCCCGAGGTAGTTGGATGTGCCTAGCATTCGTCTCAATGTACACTTGTGGATGAGTATGTTGCGGGGGACAGATTGATATGTTCTCCTGAGTGTTTGACCAGTAGATTTTGGGCTAGGATGCTTATTTGGCTATGGATTGGTCTTGTAGTGTCACATGTCCATTGTGGGAGTGGGTAGATCCGTTGCCTGCCCCGGGGGGGTGTGCTTGTGTGAGGGGGGGGGGTGACCGGGCCTGCTGTTGTGTGTAGTGTGATTTGTCATTGGGTCTCCCAGGTGATGTGTCTGTCCCCTCATGGTGCATGCTGGCATGACAGTGAGTGTGAGTTCCTGTGCTAGATATCTGAGCTTGTGGAGTTGGTGTTTGAGTGTACAGTGGTCACAGGAGGGCCTTGTGCTGCATACAGCAGGGCCAAGTGTCAGCTACCTTGTCAGTACTTTGCCAGTCCCTGTGCATTGGGCATTGTGCATGGGTATGTACCTAGGCCATCTGGGCTGACGGCATTGGTGTCTGCTTCTGAGTTGCACAATGTGTTGTGTGAGCCCCACCCTCCCAGCATCCCGGACATCCAGTCTTGGCTTTGTGGTTGGTGTGGCCTGGGACATGGCATTGCCTTTATTTGTGAATGGGGCATGGAGACGTTAGTGGCATGAGCGTGGTTTTTGAGTGTGGTTGTGTGCGGTGTGGGCTTGGGGGAAGTTGCGTGCATTTGGTTTGTTTGTGGTGTGGATGGCATTCCCCCCATGTTACGTGAGTTGTTTGTGTACTCACCAGGCTCTGCGACTCCTTCGACTCCGTGTACTCCCACCGGCGGAAGCATGGCCATCACCTTCTCCTCCCAGGGATGGTAATGTACGGGTCTGCGGGGCAGCCCACCTCCAGTGATGTTACTCTGGGCGTATTCCTTGTTCATTTTCCTCTTGACTGCCCTGCGCAGATCGTACCACCTGGCTTGGCATTCATGCCTGGTCCTTCGGATGAGCGCAACAGCATTCACCTTATCGACAATCCTCTGCCACAGGCTTGTTTTTTGGGCTATGCTGGTCTGTCTGACCAATGTTTCAAACAGCTGTGGCTCAACTCTGATGACTTCGTTGACGAGGAGGTCCAGCTCCGCCCTTGTGAACATTGGATTCTTGTCTGTGGGCATGGTGTGGGTGTGGATGGTTGTGGGTGTGTGGGTGTGAATGTGACGGTGTGTGTGTGAATGTGAAGAGGGGGTGTTTGTGAATGAGGTTGTGTGAAGGTGTGTAAGTTAAGGTGTAGTTAAGGTGTAAGTAAGGTGCAGTTGTTTGTCTGTGGGGTCTGTCAGCAGTGGGTCTGTTGCAAAGGCCCATGGGTTGTGTGTGTGGGCCCTTTTTATTGGTCAATTTGTGGGTGTGGCTGGGTTTGAATTTGTGGTGGGTGTGTTATAAGAGGTGGTTGTGATTTAGGGCCTCTGTTTGCCTTGCCTGTTTGGATGTGCCAGGTCAGTCATAGAGATGTAGTTTGTCATGTTGACGTGTTTTGTGGTGTTGTGCGAGTCGAATTGACCCTCCTTGTGCTGTTTTACAGTGTCCTGGTTCTGTACGAGTATTTTTGGCGTAGGTAAGGTCCGTACATACGCGATACTGGGTGAGGGTGCTGGGGTACGGTGTTGGGGTACGGTGCGTACAGGTACGGGGCTGTGCTACGGTGTTGGGTACGGTGCGTACAGGTGCGGGGATGTGCTAGGGTGTTGGGGTACGGTGCGTACAGGTGCGGGGCTGTGCTAGGGTGTTGGAGTACGGTGCGTACAGGTATGGGGCTGGGCTACGGTGTTGGGGTACTGTGCGTACAGGTACGGGGCTGGGCTACGGTGTTGGGGTACGGTGCGTACAGGTACGGGGCTGGGAGACGGGCCTGGGGTGCGGCGCGTACAGGTGGGGGGCTGGGGTACGGTCCTGGGGCATGGGGCGTACAGGTGCGGGGCTGGGCTGGGAGACGGACCTGGGGTGCGGCGCGTACAGGTGGGGGGCTGGGGTACGGTCCTGGGGCACGGGGCGTACAGGTGCGGGGCTGGGAGACGAGCCTGGGATGCGGCGCGTACAGGTGCGGGGCTGTGCTACGGTGTTGGGGTACGGTGCGGAGGGGGGGTACGGTGCTGACATACAGGGGTACGGTGCTGACATGTGCGGGGTGAGGGGGGGCTGTACGACTCGTATCCGGGCACAAGTTTACCCGTGTACATGTGTGCTACAGCGTTCGCTCCGTACGGGGCCTTTTACATGCGGTTGTGTATTCGGACGGGCGGTACGGATCGTACTTGCGCGCTTGGGCTTCTGTTTTACGATTTGCACGTAAAAATGTCCGGCTCCCTATCGGACACTGTTCCTGACGCTATTCGGACGTAAATATTTACGGCTCCCTCTCGGACCATTTTCCCAACGCAATTCGTATGTATTTTTCACGTACTTGTTCGATTCGTACGTGAAAATATACGGATACGAGTCGTACGCAAATTTTTTTACCTGGATCGGCACCCAGATGTGTTGTGCAACAAGATGAATCTATCACCTTGGACACAAAATGTTTTTATAAAATCATCACTGAGGAGGCCTAGAAAAATATACTCGTCCGCCCACTCACTATGGAAAGTGGGATTTTATCAGGTCCAGCTATTTTTAAAACTTACTAGTCCATTCTGGCAGTGAACTTGAGCTGGAAAAGAAGTGAATGAGCAATAAAGAGGCCTTTAAATCTTGTTTTTATCTTGACACATTTGCTGCTTGTTTGAGGACAGAGGTCAAATGTCAGTTTGTCTTTTTCCTAATTGATACTTAACTTATCCTGGAAAATAGTGTTTAATTTTCTTTCTCTTACTATAGTTAGAGGATTTTATAAAGCGAGCTGTCACAATCATTGTAAAACAAAAAGAAGTAGGATGTCAATTTTTTTTCTCACACAAGACATTAAAATAGCTTATAAATGAATAGTACAAATACTTCAAAATATATCAGGAAATACTAAAAACAAATATTTTGTAATTCAGAAGTGTGATGCAAACCAAGATTTAAATAGGAGCAAAACAGATCAGAACACTTTACTTGGTGATGTGCAAATGACAAATATTTGCAGAAACTCTATTTCAAAACAATGTTGTTTTTACACTATATAGTTTTATCAGTAAACCTGCATGTCAAAGGGACATTTTGTGCCCATTTAAATAGAAAATGTGCATATTGCAAATGACAGTTTGCTACCGCTTCATGCTTTAGTTATATATTTATAAAATGTGATAATTTATAAACATGAATTGAAAAACATTGCTGCCCCCGCACTGATGACAATGCTGTTAATGAACTAAGAAGCAAGGCATTAGGTCATGTGTATCCTATATGTGACTTTTATTATGTTCCAGAAAGACGAAAACGAAAGCATATGCAGACTGGAGGAGATGAATCAGGCCCGCTAGACTTTTTATAGGAGAAGGGATGCTTATCAATTCAAAAGGCTTCTGCAAGGATGATTATTGTAGAAAAAGGAAGATCTTAGTAAACAGAGGAAGTTTATTCAGGCAACAACCCTGTGACACCTTCAGGTTAGGCACCACATGTCTAACTGGCGAGGCCAGATCCAAGGTAAACAGGAATGGAATTCCATTATACACACAGATTCTATTGCACAGTGAAAATTCTCCTCATATAAGTAGAACACATCTCCATTTCTCCATTAATTACACACAAATTACACAAAACACTCAACTGTCATAACTAACACAAAAACAGTGACAGATACACATACACAAGGGAGGAAAGACACAAGCGACAAAAGGCAAGGTAAGGAACGCCTAGGCGGCACACCAGACAACTATTGGGTTTACGACAGTAAATAGGTTTACAATGATAGATAGAACTACAACAATTTAGAAGCAAAATCATGTGCAAAAACTATTTTTTCTGTTCTGAACGATTTTTATCTCCCAGGGATTCCACAACCATACCTCTCAGACAGCTTAAACTCATCGTCACGCAGGAATATTATGTTTATGTTCCTCCTAGGCCTGCGAACCATCGATCTTAACCAATGGGCACCATGTGGAGAGGAGGGGGCCTGCAGACTATGCAAGTATTAGACTGAAACATGGCCACACCTCTTGTGCTGCTGTCCTTCTCTTGATGCCTCCAGGAGATCTCTTCTGAATCCACTCTATCTAAAAAGGGGCATCCACACATGCCTGGAGGCATCACCACTTTGTTTCTCTCGAACAGACACTCAAATACTAGCTAGGTGTGACAAATATGTGAGAAACCTGGAAGATCTACTATTTCCCCACCCAGCCCTTTCCAAATTGGCTATCACTCTTCAAAAATGATTAACTGATTATTTCATGGTGCGCCCCAGAGTTTTATACACACACTAAATCCCTTTAGAATGGATTACCACTCTCTACGCTGTGCACTTTTATCCGTTTGGGGTAGCCTGGCCAACACAAAAGTAACGGCAGGCTGCAACGTTCTGTGGGCTCCCGTCCGGTATCACCTTCTGTACACGGGCAAGGGTTTTCGGTTTTTACCGATCAGGAGCTGCCCCTGACCTGGCCCTACCTGACTCTCAGCAACGGCTTCGCACTTGGCATTTCCCACCGTATACTTGTACTTGCCATTTTTTTCTTCTTGGGGCTGACCTCACACTGTCCGCACCTTGGCACTGACATTCTGATAAGAAAAAGACAAATAATACCTGCTGGTGTAACTTACATTTTAATCTTGATTCAATGGTGTTATTCTTAGTAGGGATATTGCACAAAAATGCCTCTTATGAGTAACGATTTTGTACTAAATGTGATGTCTAGTACGACTATTGTACTTAAGGTTGTATCGTTGGTGTTATTATTGCAATGTTGGAGTTGTTATTGCAATGATTTTAAGAAACTGTGCAAAGAAAAATAATAAATTTGATTTGACACAATGTGCAAAAATAACTTTCCAACCAGCCTGGTGGTCTGCGTAACCTTGTCAACTCTCTGACCTCTGGTCTTATTCTAAGAAAACTTTGATCAGCAAAAGATGCATCTCCAGATGGGATTGTTATGTCTGTTTTGCGATTCAAAGTTCCGCCATCATTTCTTCTGTACTGATGTTGAAAGTGAGAATCTATCATGAGAAACATCCAACTGCAGCCATTTCCAACTTCTTCCTCTTCTTGACAGACACCACCCTTCTGATACAATGCCACTCTCCACATATCCCACGTTTGTCCATTCTCCAGTCTCATCCAATTACTTCCTACTTTCCTCACCATGTAAAGTCGAATTGTATGGTTGAATTTCAATAAGCGACATCCAACTTCTCCTGGTTTAACTTTCCCCTAATTCCCTTTGCTTAACAGGTGATGCAAATGTTTTGTTTTATGGGCAAGATCAGCCATATGCATTTTCACATCCTCCAACCAACATGGAACACATTTTGTCTCAGGAGCCCTGCCCCTCATCATCTCAAAATGGGATTTGCCTGTAGCTGTTGGTTTTAGGGTCTTTCTTACCAGTCTTAAGGTGTAGGGATGGTTCCTGGCTTCGGTTCTTGTAAGTTCTGGTTTGGCTGAGATAGGGGCGACCCCTTCCGGTAGCCACAGTGCTGCCGACAATGAAAGCCTAAGCAGCCAGTGCCCTCCAGAAGGAGTCCCAAGAGGAAAACCCAGGAGGGGAAAAAAATCTCTGATGTTGATGATGAGACTCCAGGAATGAAGGCGAAGACAAGGAGCTGAAAACATTGGAAGACCAGGGGCCCCACAAGGAACCAGGAGAAGACTGGAAGACAAGCTGGAGCAGAAGGTGCTAGGGGTAAAGAAGCACCAACGGAAGGTAAGAATCACCAAAAGAGGAGCCACGGAACCAACAGGAGCGAGGACACACCAGCAGGAACAATGAGTGTTGCAAAGCAAGGAAGGAAAGGTTCTGATCCCTTATATACAGAAAAACAGGAAGTGACATACAGGACCAGGAAGTGACAAAACAGGAAGGAGGGGTTTCGCCATCTTGGCTAGGGAAAAGAGTGAAGTGCATTAGAGAAAGATCATTATGTTAGGAAGGTAAGTAACCCTCCCCTATTGCCTTCTGGGAGCAAGGTGAAGAGGAAAGCAACAATTTGGCCCCCAAGGAAGGGGGATCACCAGACGCCCACACCAGGTGAGTGTAATGTCCCAAGGTGTCTTGTGAAGCAGATGGGTCACCATGAAAGTATGCGGCGTGCCCGAAACCCAACAGGCGTCGCAGGTGCTATCCGCGACGCCGTTGAAATGGCCACAGCGGGCCGCGATGCTGTACCGCGACGCCCCCAAAGAGGGAGGGGCATTGCGGGTTGCACCGTGGCCGGCAGAGAGGAAACAGGTAGCGCCGTGGGTCGCGAGTTTGCCTGCAGCCTAACAGTAGCAGGATTCAGAGTGGTGCAGTGAGCCTATAACATGTTTTTCACTGCATCCTGTACATTGAAACCCAACTTGACTGCCAATTCCAGGATCCCTTTAACTCCATTGATACTCTTACCTTGACCATTGCTTTGTGGGTTGTATTGGAAGGAACAAATGTGCTTTACCCCTGTACCTTGAAAAAAGACACATATTTCCCTCAAAGTGAGCTGAGTATTATTGTCTGTAACTAGAACTAATGAAATTCCCAGCCTGTAAAACATTACTCCAAGTACAATAATGGTGGAGTGCATTGTTATGTTCCTCATAAACACCACCTCAACCCACTTGGATTTGGCATCAACTAGCACCTCTGCATATCTCTCTTGTTCAGGTAAAGTCAAGAATGGGCCAATGAAATCCATACTTTTTCCCACACCTGCTTAGCACTAAACATATGTTGAACCTGCATTGAATTTCCTATACCGACCCGTAACCGTGTGTCTGCTTTTTTACACACACTACCCTCAGTAACCCAATCTCTGACCTGATCATCCATAGCAAATAACCAATTCTTTCTTTCAACCTCTTACTTTCATGGTTCGGCCTAAATGTCCTACATGGGCTAGGGCAATAAGTTTGAATCTCACCTCAAACGAAGGCACAAACCTGTTGCTCCTCATTATCACATGATCACCACACAGGGGCAACTCTTCATCCACCTTAGCATAAGGACGAGCACTATGAGAAACCACACTTTCTCTGTATAATGTCCCTTTAACAAGCTTGAACAAAGCCTTCTGGGCACCATCCTCGTTCATTGCAAACATCCAGTCCTCCTTATATACACAACCTTCCAAAACGTCAGTGACATCACATTCACTAGCAACAACCTCTTCCGTCTCTTGGGCAAAAACCTTTCTTGTACCATCAGGCAAGCAAGAAAACAGTCAGCTAACTGTTCCTCCATCCGGGTACATATTCTACTACACAATAATACTCTTGGATCTTGACTGCCAACCTGGGGGACCTACCTGAACACATTTTGTTACCGCCACGACTTAACAGTCAAACAAGCAGCTTGTGATCTATTTGTAAGATGACCTTGTTACTCAATAAAAAGTTTTGGAAATAATTCATGACCCAGGCTGAATCCAATCCGCTCTATCAGAGTAGTTCTTTTCTGCACCAGACAAGGAGCGAGAAGCAATCACCACAGTTTTCTCTATCCTTCCATGTAACGGGGACAACACAGCTCCCATACGCACAACACTGGCATCCACTGTAAGATTAGTTTTCAATCCCATCTGAAATGGAATCAACACCACTGATCATATTTTATCAACATGAATACTTTTAGCATTTACAATGGTATTCACCAGGTGCATTTTCGGCTTCACATCATCACCAGAAATGAGATACCATAGATATTATACTTCTCGTACCAAGAACCTATACTTTTTCTTGCTGATGGACAGCCCAGAACCAAGGATCTTTCCCAGCATGTGTTTTAAGGCTTTATCATGATTGGCAATAGTGTCTCCAAAGACCAAAATACAATCTTGGAAGAAGATGATTTTCTTGACACCGGACACAATGGGAAACGTCCATGACAACGCAGGCATTACATCGTAATGTCTTTAAAACGCATCCATTACAACGCAGACACTATTACATTGCATGCATGCCATTACAACGCACATACCATTACAACGCATGCTATTACAACTCCCTCCCCCCAGCACCTTGAGACCCTCATGGGTGAGTAGTGCACTCTACAAATGACTGATTGATTGATTAATTGATTACAACGCATGCCATCACAACGCATTGGTAAGTATAGTATGGTAAGTATTTGTTAGTTTGTGGTAGTTTATTTTAATACTCAGGTATTAAAATTAATAATTGAGTATATATTTTAAGAAAATAAGAAATATATTGGTTTGGTTAAATGAATATTAAAACGGACATTTTTATTTTATATAACAATTAAATTATATAAAAAAGGAAGATTTATTTTAATTTATTATTCAGGTAATAAATCTAATACTAGTGTATATATGTCAAGTGCCACACAAGACTTACCTCTGCTTGTGAAGCAATTCCGCTGAGACGACAAGAGCGCCCGCCCCTGTACCCACCTGACCCTTGTGGACAGTAGGACCCAGCAGGGATGAGATGGACGCAGGGAAGGGAGCCAGAAAGAAGGTAGTGGGTTGGTGTGCAGGGTATCTCGGAACTAACTGGAAACAGGAAAGACCCATATCAGTGAAGAACCCCAATACCTACTTTACACACGATCCATAAAACACACACAGAAAATATCCCTGTCCCCAATTCTGGAGACTCACCAGTGCTTGGCAGACCACGGGATACCGAAATAGGTGCAGCTCCTCAGCAAATCAAAGGAAAGCGCTCCTGCGCGTATTGTAGAACCAATAAGACCAAACTCAACAGTGGCATCCCTGGAAGGCAAATGTAATGTTGAACGCTGCTCCAGCTCTGTGGAGCTCTTTCCCACTTCAGCGCACCAGTGTGATGGGAATTGGAAATACTATGCGACAAACCCAAAATAAAGCACTCCGGTGTTAGAAACCCGGTACCCCCCTTTTCCGGCGTGCCTACGTGGCACAGGGTACCGTAAACGGAAGTTACAACTGCCCTGGATCGCACTCCAGCGCTGAGAAAACAAGGAGTACTAACAAGCGCTCAAGCTCTGTGAATCTCAAGTGAAAACCCCAAGCGCTCCTGCGTGGTAGAACCAAAATAACCCAAAGCGCTCCTGCGCGGTAAAACCAAAATAACCCCAAAGCGCTCCTGCGCGGCAAAACCAAAATAACCCAAAGCGCTCCTGCGCGGCAAAACCAAAATAACCCAAGGCGCTCCTGCGCGGAAGAACCCCAGGCAAACCCCTCAAAGCACCGGCGTCACAATTGCTCAAGGTTTGTGAATGGGTAGTACCTCGGCGTGTTCTCCAGCGTGAGGAAGAAGGCCAACCAGCAGTGCTCCAGCATAGAACGCACCAGCTAGCTTTTCGAAGTCTCGGCTCCAGGAACACCACCTCGCATCTCGGGGGAAAATCCAATAGAATACGAAGCACGGAGCCGGCGGGAAAAGCGATGTTTAAGCGTTTCCCCCGGAAGTGCTTCCGTGACCTTTTGTCGATAGGCAGAAGACTAGACCGGGACTCAACCTCCACCCGGAAATGAGTCTCCCGGCCGTTTCTGTGTGTGCGTTAGCAGGGTAAACGGCAAGCGCCGTGAAACACGACAATATATTTAAAAAATATATGGAATTATTCATTTTGTAAAAATAATATTAAAAGGGAGATTTAAATTATAGAAATGTTAAATATCAAATAATATTTAAAACATGGTTGTGGTAATTAATTGTAATACTCAAGTATTAAAATTAATACTAGAGTATTGCCATACAGTGTTTACCGGAGTCCCATCTGAGGAAGAGGACATTGAACTATTTCCCCCTGTTATCTCTCCTCTATTTTCAGTCCCCCCTGACAACTCTCGAACAGCGGTACAATCCCTTTAAGGACCGGCTTACTACAGAGGAGTCTCCCACCCAGCTGACCTGGTCACGTGCGCCAATGGTAGCAGAGTATCCAGAAGGAAGCAGCATAAAGTGGGTGTGTTTTCCGTGAGAGTCGTCGGACGGACCCACCCTGTACAGCAAGCCGCCGGAGGAAGAAACGAGGAGAAGCACCAACAAGCCAGAGGCAATGAGAGCACCGGAGGAAGCTGTGTACCCCGCTTGAGAAGAGAAGCATACTGAGGACGCTGGAACAGAGCCCAAGAGGGAGTCGGGCCATCTCCAACACCGCGAGTTGACCAGCCACGCTCCTGGAGGAGTGTGGCTTTCGCAGAAACGAGCTCGGCTCAGAGGCTTTGGGGAAAGGGAGGGAAGGGGCTGCCCAAACCACAGTGATAAGCAACAAAGCACCGCGCACAGGAAAGAGGGCGAAGTTGCAGTGCTCTGAATAGCACTACCAATGGTGACGGGTAAAGGGTTATGATAATCAATCAGGAGGGAGAAGGAAGAGTTTCTGATCCACTCGACTTCCTTGTTTCAAGTATTCAAAAATCAATGGGGAGTGGATCACTAGTCCCAAAGAACCAGGGTGTGCACGGACAGTATAAGGTACTGTAAAAAACCCTCAATCACGTTATACTGGGATCGATGTTAGCGGTATATCTTCGTTCTCCGCTTCGTTATATGTAACGTGACAGCATCATCATTGGGTTTTGCTGTAATGCTTTCTCCACCTGGAGAACATACCACTGGTTATATTGGTAGTGATCGTAAATGAAAAAATAGGGGGGGAGGGTGAGTCTTAGTGAAGTGATTAGTGGTGAAAAGATTGTACTTTAAAAACCCACAGAGCCAGTAAAAATTTTTTTTAATCGTACTGGATGTTGGGGGATTCGTAGGTCGTTGGTGTGCACTCAGGGGTGAGTTAGGACCCTGTGCATTCTAAAAAAGTGTCCATAAAAAGGTCGACATGTTTCAGCCCTTATTCTGCCCCGGAGGGTCAGGTGGGCTTTCGATGACCCGGTACCGGGTCATCGAGGGCAGAGTCAGCACAGAACCGAAGTTCGGCGCCGAAGAGAGCGCTTGCGACCGCCCTAACAAGACCCGCTGTTGCCCGCAATCAAGGGAAACAGGTTCTATGGAACGGTTACTTTCTGGGACTATTTAACCCAACTCTTTTCACCATAGAGACCTTGTGAATATACAGGTCTTTCACCACCCAGGTCCTGAAAAAAGTCCACCTGACCCTCCGGGGCAGAATAAGGGCTGAAACATGTCGACCTTTTTATGGACACTTTTTTAGAATGCACAGGGTCCTAACTCACCCCTGAGTGCACACCAACGACCTACGAATCCCCCAACATCCAGTACGATTAAAACATTTTTTTACTGGCTCTGTGGGTTTTTAAAGTACAATCTTTTCACCACTAATCACTTCACTAAGACTCACCCTCCCCCCCCTATTTTTTCATTTACGATCACTACCAATATAACCAGTGGTATGTTCTCCAGGTGGAGAAAGCATTACAGCAAAACCCAATGATGATGCTGTCACGTTACATATAACGAAGCGGAGAACGAAGATATACCGCTAACATCGATCCCAGTATAACGTGATTGAGGGTTTTTTACAGTACCTTATACTGTCCGTGCACACCCTGGTTCTTTGGGACTAGTGATCCACTCCCCATTGATTTTTGAAGACGGGTAAAGGGTGTCAATTCCCCTCACTCCTTTTTCCCTCTAACGATAGTCCGGACCAGACAGCACCTCATTGAGTTCTTTTTATTTTCTCTCCTTTCTTTTTGCTTTCCCTGTATCCGGAGAACGACCTCTTATTTCGGAAGGGGAGGAAGCCATTTTAACAAACCGGCACGATACAAAGAAGGTCAGACCCAAGAAGAGAAACTGTGGACAATCAGTGATACCCTCCAGACCTTGTGTTGTCAATAAACCCCTCTATAATCCTCTACGTTTGTCCGTGTCATTTGCTCCCAGCCCACACGTATATATTAAGTAAAAAAAAGAAATACATGTTTGTGATGAATTAATATTAAAAGGGAGATTTGTACAATATACATACTAAGTAATATTAAAAAAAGTAATGGTAATTTATTTTAATAAGCAGGTATTAAAATTAATACTAGAGAGTATATTAAAATGATATTAGAATAAAAAAATTGTGATAGTGATAATAAAAAGGGGGATTTATATTATATAAGAATTTAATAATTTAAAATAAGTTGAGGTAATTTATTTTCACACTCAGGTAAATTAATTCTAGAGTAAAAAAAATAAGAATTAAATGGTTGAGAAAATAATGTAAAGATGAAAAAAATTAGGAATGTTTTAAAAATAATATTAATTGGTAAAAGTTATTTAAGATATCGTTTAGACTCACATTATAAGTTATTTAAAATAAATAAAGAAGTGAGAAAAAAATCTAATTAATTAGGGGAATTATTTATACATGGGTTACAAATCAATATTCATATTTAGTATAAAAAGGGAAATCTAAATGTTAAATAGGTATAGAAATAATATAGAGTTAAAAATATTTATATTAAATATTTAAAAAAGAGTTACAATTGTGTAAAAAAGCTTAACATAATGTAAACAGTATATAATAATTTAAAAATATTTTACATGTAGAAAAAAAGATAAGACAGGTTCATTATTCTTTAAATATTTTTATTAACATTTATATAGAAATTATGCATTCAAAATAAAATATTCAAAATTATTTTAAAAATTGTTTATTATTTAAAATATTTCTCAAAAATAAACATATATTTTTATGTACATTTTCATTTTTCTCAAACTTTTCCTACGTTTTTCCATTGAAGTCAATGGGAGAAAATGTAGATTTTCCACAGCCTGATGAGCAGAAAATCTGGATTTTATTAAGGACACGGAGGTAAAGATTATGCAATCTCCTTTTATTGCCAGCTCACACAGCAGCAACAATAGAGAAGAATTTAGAACATTGAAAACATTCTGAACATCTATGTAGTCCAGCAACAGGCAGCCATCTTCCTTCTTTTATGTGCGCTGCGAACAAGATAAACTTTAAATCCAAACGAATTCCTGAAGAACAAAACCAAATCAAGAGGAGAAAGTTTCCAAATTCAATCAACGTTATTCTGAAAGAAAAAATATAAGATAGGATATTCTACCTGGGTGGGTAATAGTGGTGGGATAATCTTAGGCTCCGTGTCCTTAATAAAATCCAGATTTTCTGCTCCCCAGGCTGTGGAAAATCTACATTTTATAGCACGACACGGAGGCCAATATTATGCAAGTTCAAAGTGCATTTAATACATTATCAATTGCATTAGACATAGGTTTAAAATAACAAGTTTTGAACATGCTTTCATTGGACCAATCGGCCGCTCTTAAGATATCCTGTAAAATACCTCCTAGTATAAAAGCTTTGGAGACATAAGCGCCTCTAAGGGGATGAGCCCCAAAAATAGAAGTGTTCACCCCCCCTTCAATCATCACATCTTTCACCCATCTAGCCAAGGTGGGGGGAGAAACGGCTTTGTGAGGGCTTTTGTGAGAAATTAATAGTTGAGTGACATTGTTTCTTAAATTAGAGGATATCTTTTCATATTCTTTCAGACATTGCACCATACAATACACAACCTTGGGTTTCCTTGAAAATTAGGATAGAAGATCGTTGAGGAAAGAGTCTTAGTTCTTCTTTTAATGTAGAAACATCCTCCTTCAGGTTGGTATGCCCTACTGGTGACGTCTAAAGCCCTAACATCGGATGTTCGCCTAAATGAAACTAGGCATAGGAGGGTCGTGAGTTTATAAGAGAGTTTTTTAAGAGATAAGTGTTGATTATCACCCCAGTTTTTTAATACTTGAAGTATTAATTTAACGTCCCAAAGGGAAGTGTATTTGGGTATGGGGGTTTGAGGACCCTAATGCTTCTCATAATTTTCTTTGTTAAAGTATTCTGCCCGACAGGAAGACCGTCGATGAGGCAGGGACCCGCAGAAATGGCTGATCTGTAAACGTTTATTGTCCTATAGGACAGACCTGACTCAAAGAGTTCAGAGAGGTAGTTAATTAAGTGTACTACATCTGTTGAAATGGGATTGATTCCCCATTGAAGACACCGGCAAATCCATTTATTCCATGCCAGCCTATAAGCTTTTCTAGTGCCTGAAGCCCATGACTCAGATATGAGTCTGAAAGCATCTGGCAAAAGGCCAGGGATTTCCCATTGCCTCCGGAAATCTTCCATGCTATCAGTGTGAGGGATCCTTCTTCGAGGAGAGGGTGTATTTCCCTTCGAGGGCCTAGGAGCAGAGTTTTGAAATGTGGTAAGAGGAGAGGGAAGTCTATTGACATTTCTAGGACTATGGGGAACCATGCTTGGGATCTCCAAAGTGGAGTTACCAGAACTACTGGAATGCATATGGCCTCTGACCTCTCCAGTCCTGTAGGAATGTGTCTACCCCAGCAGCTAGAGGATCTGGTTTCCCGCTGAAGAAACGTGTCAGTTGAGTATTGGATCTGTCTGCAAACAGATCTAAATTGAAGGGACCCAATAGGTGTTGGATGTGTAGAAAGATTTGCCTGTTCAGTCTCCAGTTGCTGGATTCTCTGAAGTTCCTGGAGAACCAGTCTGCTACTCCATTGCTCAGACCAGGAATGTGCTGGGCTACAACGGAAATTCCTTTGCCCAAGCAATATCCCCAAAACTCTTTTGCCACGTCTGCCAAGTCTTTGGAATGTGGCCCACCCATCTTGCTCACATATTGGACTGCTGAAATGTTGTCCATGCGAAGCATCACACAACATTTCATTCTCTCTTGAGTGAAACTGTGGACTGCAAAGGAGCCCGCTAAGAGTTCCAGGTAGTTGATGTTCATGTTTCTCTCTTGAACTGACCATAGTCCTCCTGTGGAAGAATTTCCACATACCGCTCCCCAGCCCTCTAGACTCGCATCTGAATCTATGACCAATTCGGGATTTTCTCCGAAGATTGCCCTTCCGTTCCAAGCTTGTGCATTCTTGAGCCACCATTCTAATTCCTCTCTTGACTCTTGGTCTAAGGACAGCATTTGAGAGTAAGAGTGATTTGTGCGAAGGCATCTCTTTTTTAGTCTTTGTAGGGCCCGATAGTAAAGTGGGCATGGAAAAATGGCTTGGATGGTTGCGGACAAGGGAGCCCTAGGATTCTCGCTAAGTTTTTTAGAGAAATAGACTTCTCTAATAAGATCTTTTTTATTTCCTTGCGTAATTTTTTTAGTTTGTCTCTGAGGAGACGTAACTCTGTCAGGAGGGTGTCTACGATGAAGCCGAGGAATTGGGTTTCCTGTGATGGCGTTAGGCATGATTTTTTAAAATTTATGAAAAATCCTAATTTTTCTAAGATTTTTATTGCCCATTGAGTGTGCAGGGATACTATGTCCTTGGACTGACCCATTATTAAGATGTTGTCCAGGTAAATTATTAATCTTACACCTTTGGCCCTGAGCCAGGCTGCTACTGGTCGGAGTATCTTTGTGAAGCACCAGGGTCCTGAAGAAATTCCGAACGGGAGGCTGGAGAAATCCCAGGTTTTGTTTAGCCATGTAAAACAAAGGTATTTTTGGTGTGGGGGCCAGATGGGAATAGTGAGGTAGGCGTCTTTGAGGTCTAGTCTTGTTAACCAATCCCCTTTTCTTAGGATATCCCTTAACAGGTATATGCCCTCCATTTTGAAGTGATGGTAGACTACCCACTCGTTCAAGTCTTTTAGGTTTATCACGGCCTCATCTCTTTGTTCTTTTTCTCTACCAAAAAGATGTTGCTGATAAAGCTAGGTTTTGAATCTGTGGTTTCACTGATGGCACCTTAGGACAATAGGTCTTGAACCTTTTTTGTTACCAACCTTGAATGGTCCTGGGAGAAAGAGATTTCTCTTGGGGGTTTGTCTTGAAAGGGAGTGTCTAAGAATTCTATTCTGTAACCTTTGACTGTTTGTAGTACCCAGGGGTCTTGTGTCACTAGCTTCCAGTTTCCAGAGAATTGGGCTAATCTCCCACCCACCTTTATGGGGGAATCTGAATGGTCATTGGTGTAGCGTACCTGATGAGAAGCCTCTTTGTCTCCTGTCACCTCTGGAGTTGCGGAAGCACCCTCTTTGCCTTTGGGGGTAGAAGCTGGAGGATCCATAGGATTGTTGAAAGCCCCTATTGCCTCGTGCCATATATGGTCTGGAGGAAGGTGTACCTCGGCCGGGGAACCGACCCCTCGTTCGCCCGGCCCTCGCAAAAATTCTATCCTGAAAGACTTTTCTTATATCTTTTTGGAACTTCTGTATTGAGTTGAAGATTCCGACATACTTTGCCATTTCTTTAATAAAATCGTCGCCAAACAGTTGTCCTTGTGAAGAAGGTCCTCCTTCTTTGTTGGCGAATTCAGTGAGTTTAGGGTCTAGTTTTATAAGGATGCTCTTTCTTCTTTCATTGAAGAGGGCCGTATTGGCGTTGCCAAGGAGGCACACAGCTCTTTACGCCCATTCTCGTAATTCTTTTGGGTCAACCTGAGAGTCGTTCAAGTAGGCCGTCTCGGCCATCTCAAATATCTTTGTAAGGGGACCAGTAATATGCAGGAGTCTATCCTGGCAAGATTTCAAGCCTCTGTCTAGGCCTCTTCTTGGGTCTTTACCTCCCTTGTTAATGAATGATACGACCTTTGCGTCGAGTTCAGGTGTGATGGTAATTTTATCTGGGAGGGATGGGCGGGGGCATTCTGAGCATAATCGTGATCTCACCTCCTTGGGGATCTTCCTTCTGAGCCAGAAGGTGATATAGTCGGCTACGTGACGGGAGGGGGTCCATTCAGGTGACAAGGGATGTCTTATCAACAGCGGGTCAAACATGATGTCCCCAAATGGGTCAAGGATCTTCATCTTGGAACCAGAGGTCTTTGCCTCATTGGAATTCCCCTTTTGGGTCATGGATGAATCTTCACAATCGGAGTCGAACTCTGATGAGCACGATAAATCTATTTCTGACTCATAAGTTTCATCATCCTCAGAGTCGCTTGATATAGGGACAGTGGGGCCTCTTTCATGCCCATCCACAGTGTCTGATACACTGACGCTGTCACTGGCGTTATCCGGTAGACCCTCTGTGACCCTTTTAAATTTTTTAGATTTTTTTAGAGGGTAATCACCTGATGGCCTTTTTTTTGGAGACATTTCGGGCCAAGAAGAGCATCCAGGTTGATTGGTTGAGAGCTTATTAGAAAGGGTTTCTAACGTTTGATTGATGGTGTCATCGAGCGACGCCATCAATTTACCTAATGCCTTATTAATTATATCCTCTACTTTGTTTTGGACTAAGGAGCCTAAATATGGTTGATCATGAGACATTCTCTGCTTTTTAGTTTTATTTTTGTTAGTTATAAATTAAATGAGCTATAAATTAGTTACCCAAGTGGTGAATGGAGATAAATCAATTAATGTATGAAATCAGGGATTAAATTCTGACAGAAGGGGGCAGTCGCGATGATAAGCTCCTCTCCTGGTGTGTAAAACCGTTGTCTCTGTTTTGAAGAGGGTAAACGGTGAGAAGTACCAAAGTTGGAAGGGCCTTTCCTCTAATGAGAGAGGAGGCACTGCACTTCCTGAAATAGATCCTTCCAGGTGCGGTCGCGTTGGAAGAGTGGCCGCACCGGGAGAGAGGAGGTCGCGTGAATGCCTCGATATACGAGGTGAGGGCTAAAGTGCGTAAAAAAGTTTATTGGATAAATTTGTTTATGCGCTAGTAGTCGGGTGAGCCGTGTTGTGTGTTTGCGTGTTGGTAACAATGAGGGGACGGCGCGAGGCACGGGTGCCTCCACGTTTGTAAAACGCTTATGTTTGAAAAGAAACAGTAGAAGGGTGGGAGTGGGGATTAAGGGTGTATTAGTAACGCGGGAGGTGGGGTCGCTGGGATACGCTAAATATTGAGGTCAGGGAGTCGACATTCTGAAGGCATCGGGAATCTACACTAATGAAAAGTGAGTAATTTGTGGAAGAAGACATTTTGAGGAATATAAACAGAACAAATCATTTTCTGACCAATACAATATAAAGCAAAAGAAATAGTTGAGTAAGACATATGAAAAGTTATAAATGTCATAGTTAGCATTACAGTAATACAATTGAAAGAGAGAGAGTAAGGATTACTTATCTGGTGAGCAGCAGCAATAAAAGAAGGAAGATGACTGCCTGTTGCTGGACTACATTGATGTTCAGAATGTTCTCAATGTTCTAAATTCTTCTCTATTGTTGCTGCTGTGTGAGCTGGCAATAAAAGGAGATTGCATAATATTGGCCTCCGTGTCGTGCCATAAAATTTCCTTTTTTCATTTTCATAGAAAGACATGACGTTGCAGCGGAAACATAACTTCCGTCATTACCAGGATCGTCGCGCTACGGATCATATGCAAGGGAGAGCGCCGTCAAGGTAAGACAATTTTTTATTATTAAAATACATATAATAGTGGTAATGTTTATTGTAAGGAGAGAGGAAGGAGGTAGATAGTTGTAGTAAATGTGTTTTTTGTACTTTTAATGTGTGTTAATCAACTAATTCACTCCATAACAGTAGTAGCCCCACATCGGGTCTCATTCTTTCGTAACACTTTTTGTGTAATAAAGTTTATTAAAAGATATAGATTAAAATGTTTAATAAACAAAAGTGTTTTGAAAGGTATCTATTTACGTTTTTGCGGCTTTTTTTTTAATAAAAAGTTTTGGTGTTGGCACTGTTAGAAGCATTTCTAATAGGATACAAAAAAAATCTTGTTTTTTGGAAAAATGAAGATTGGATAATTTTACATCTATTGCTTATTTGTTTTTGGATTTTGGAAGTTCGACTTTGATTTTTTCGAGATGGAAATCGTAAATGGATTTTGGAATGGGGAATGGATTTGGAATTATTTTCGAAGTAGAATTGATTGATTCATTGGATTTTGTTGCGTTTTTTGCCAAAAAGCAACACTTTTTCTGGATTTTTTTTTTGGGTGCCTTTTTTTTAGGTATGCACTGATATTAATTTTTTTAAGTATTGTGCACATTTTAAAAGATTAATTTGGGTCATGGAGTTTAAAAAGGAACGTGGATTATGTGCAAAGGTTTCAAAAAAGAGAAACGACACTTGGTAAAAAATTGGATACTACGTAAGTCCAAGAGTTGAAAAAAGAAGGTAAGGAGAATCGACTTTAAAAAATATTTAAAGTTTTTTTTTTAAAATGGCAATTTAATTAGGGAATTTTTTAGGGCAAAACAGGCAAGTAAGGAGATAGTGTAGGTTAGAAATGGAGGCTGAGTGAAAGATTATCAAGGTAGTCTGAAGCCACCAACAACGTAATTTGTTGAATTGCACCCAATAGTCTCTCGGACATTTCCGTTGTTCTTTTTGATATTCGTGGTTTCAGACTACCTGTTAATGATTGCGACATAATCATTTCTTGGAAACTTTGCTCCTTCCTCAAAATTTCCAAGAAATTATAGAAATTAGTATGAGGTTTGCCAATTGATTTATTGAAGGTGTTGTGCCATCCCTCTATGGCATTGGTTTTTTTTTGCTCCTCCCTCTAAGCAGGTCAATAAGCAGTTCCACCACTTCACATAGAAACGTGGTTTCCACCTGCGACCCAACCTGCTTAGATGGCCAATCCATGTGTCTTCAAAGTAATTTAGAATGGGTGCCAATTTTTCTTCGTTTGAGGTAAAGTATTCTGATTCTGTAATTGAAGTGTAGTATTAGTCTACACTGTCAGGAGGAACTGTCAGGAAAAGTCTGAATGTCATTTCCACGAGGCACAAGACTGAGGGACTGCATCGGGTAATTGTAAAACCCTCCCTCTACAATTGTTGGACCAGTGTCTAGTGCAATAAGACTCCATTCTAAGATGGCCGCCAAATTTCCCTGACTGTGCAATTGTGATTAGGACGTCTCGCGGGAGGCGAGACTTCGTGTTGCCACAGTGCGTGTTCTGCTGCGCACTTCAATTTAGTTACAGTTGAGAGAAGACGTTAGAGTCAGCGCTCCTTCAGAACTCAAGGTATTTCCTCAGCGCTGAGTTCAGCTCGTCTCTGCCAGTCTACAGACTGTGTGAGGAGATATTCCAGAAGAGATTTAATTACATTTCGGTCCGAGTGCTAAAATCCGCATTTCCTGTGAAGAACGTTATTGCACTCACGGAAGATAGGGTTAGTGCAATAAAACAACTATTGACTGAAGAAGGTTCCTGAAGTAACCGCAGGGTCTCCTTACTCCGGTAGGCTTACCGTCGAGTGGAGGAGACCGGGAGCAGTATATCGGCGAATTGTGGGATCAATTGACAAGTAAGCAACTCTCTAGAGACTTGAATGCACATGTTACCTCTGACAGCGGAGTGCGGTGACATCTGTTCAAGCTACTCCCCTTTCCTACCTAGCGTCTTTTCATCTCATTCCTACCTCCTGTCTTCCCTTCCCCTGTCCCCTTTTGCGCGTAACCCTTTTCAGTAGCTTGGAGTATTCTGCGAACTCCATTACTATCATTCAAAAGACTATAATTAACTAAAGGCTTTGAGGAAGATTATCAACAGAATAGTCAACGAACTTTCTATGGCTGACCTTACTAAAACATTGAGAATATGAAGAAGGCAAACTCCAGAGGTAAGAGGGGAGTTTATAGTAAAAGATAAAGGTGAGGAATTGAAGAAGGAAATGTTTAATTGGTTGTTCTCCCTGTGTATTAGGCCTTCTAAAAGAACATTAACCAGTGGTCAACCTTACTGGAAAAGAAGAGGGGCAATACTCCTGCAAAGAACCTGGTAGGGAACAGATCAGAGAGAGTAAGGTGATTGATAAAGTGGTTAAGCAATACAAGTAAGGGTGTTGAATGGAATTATTATCTCCTTCTGTGCATTAGGTCTTCCAGGATAACCACCAGATACGAAGAGGGAGCCAGGTCAGCACGAGTGTCTCTTTTCTGTCCCATATCCCTTTTCCCCCTGCCTGGAGTAGCTGCATAATGCAGTCGGCTCTGGGAGGAGAGCATTGGGAGTTAGCAGCATTCTGTCTCTGGGAAGAATTCCGTCCGGCCTGCCTGATAGATTGAAGTGCCCACAAAGTTTCCTTCACCTGGGTAGAATGGCGGAGGGTTTCAGTTTAAAGGCCTTAGGAGAAATGTTGGAGGGTATACAGCGAGAAATAGGGGCATTAAGTGAAGAGAATAAGAGTCTAAGGCAGGATGTAATAGCTTCTCGACAAGAAACTATATTATTATCCCAGAGAGTTAGTGAGATATCCACAGGGGCATCCACCGCTCAAACTTTGTCAAGTAGTACCCAGGCCACTCAAGAGCCACGCACTGTAGCTCAGGTTGTTCACTCAGTGTCCCCCATCATTCCTCTAGCCCCCCCCCGAAAGATATTGTGGCAATCCTCAAAAGGCTCAGCTCTTTCTCACCTAATGTTCCTTACATTTCATGTGTCGCGCAAATCTCTTCCCAGATACTCAATCACGGGTGGCCTTTATTTTGTCTTACCTGGGGGGAGACGCAGCAAACTGGGCCATGCCTCTAGTTTCCCGTAATGATCCCTTTTTATACAATTTGGAACAGTTCAAGGCAGAATTTCTCTAGATTTTTGACAGACGCAAAGTTTCTCAGGCTACTGATAATGAGCTCTTGGAATTGCGTCAAAGAAACAGGGATCTTATCACATACTTGACGCAGTTCAATAAACTATTGGTAGAAACCAATTGGCTGGAAGAGAAGAGGTCCGCCCTATTTTATCGAGGACTGCGTGACGACATCAAAGACACCTTGGCACAGATTCCAAATCGACTCACAGAATTTTCTGAAATAGTGGATTTCGTTTTGGAGATCGATTTTCAAAGTTCGGAGAGAAGAGGTGAAAGGAAGACGAAGGACCTTCGTTGGAATATTCCACAGTTTGATCGAACTAAGACTGAGACAGGCAAGTCTTCTGGTGGCACCGCTGAAAGTGAACCAATGCAGATAGGATCTGTTTGGGGCCCCTTAAGTAAAGAATAAAAAGAACAGAGGCGGCTGAAGAAGTTATGTATGTATTGTGGGGGATCGGGACACTTTGTAAGAGAGTGTTCGAAGAAGCCGAAGACCTTGAATTCGGTAAACTCCCAAAACCATCTGTAGGCGGAGTCGCTCAGGTGGCGAAGGAGGAGAATCGGACTCCAAGGCTTCCTAACATTACGAACACCCTTCAGACTCAGACCCCACATTTAATTTTACAGATGAATTTGAAATTTCGGAAGCAAGACCTTTTTGGGGTAGCAATTATGATCGATTCGCAATTTTTGCGATATAAAGTACGCCAAGAAAATGGGAATCCGGGCTATGCGCAAGGAGCAAAAGGAATCAGTTCGGGCAGTTGATGGAACTAATCTATCTTCAGGTCCGATCACACATCATACTGAAATAGTAGAATTGATTCAGTCCAATGGTCATCATGAGGTCATTCGGTTCAACTTGATTGATGCCCCACAATTCCAGATAATTTTGGGACTTCCTTGGCTAACCCTGCACAATCCTCCCATCAACTGGGAGAATCGAACCGTCAATATGGATTCCTCGTTTTGTGCGGAACATTGCTTCTCTTCCATGGTTGATACCCCAGAACCAACCTTGGCAACCTTGTTGTCTTTCAGTGGAGAATCGATTGGGGTCATAGACACCTTAAAAATTCCAACCGAGTACCAAGAATTTCGAGAAGTGTTTAGTGAGCAAGAGGCTGAGAAACTCCCTCCACATTGTTCCTATGATTGTACCATTGATCTGGAACCAGGGGCTACACTACCCTGCAGTCGGGTTTATGCTCTAACTGAAGCAGAGAACAGCTATTTAAAGGAATACCTAGACTGTTACCTAGCTAATGGGTTTATCAGACCGTCTCAGTCCCCGGTGTTCCTCACCGCTTTTTTTTATTCCGAAGAAGGAGGGGTTTTTGAGGACTTGCATCGGCTATCGCGCTATAAATCGGGTGACGGTTAAGAACCGATATCCACTGCCTCTGATTTTGGTCCTTTTGGATCAGATAAAGGACGCCCAAATATTCACCAAGTTAGACCTCGGAGGGGCATATCCTCTCATTCGCATGAAGGAAGGTCACAAGTGGAAGACTGCATTTCGGACCAAATACGGGCTGTTTGAATATCAGGTCATGCCCTTTGGCCTATGTAATGCTCCAGCGGCCTTCCAGCATTTCATTAATGACATCATGGGAGACCTGGTGGATCGGATAGCCGTGATTTATTTGGATGACATCTTGATATATTCAAAGGACCCTAGAGAACACTCTGATCATGTCAAGACAGTTTTGGAGAGATTACGTAAACATCAACTCTATGTAAAGCTGGAGAAATGTGCTTTCAGTGTGCATACGGTGGAGTTCTTGGGATTCGTGTTATCTCCTGGAGGAATGACTATGGAGGCAAAGAAGGTGCAAGCGGTAGTAGATTGGCCGTCCCCAAAGCATGTAAGAGAAATCCAGAGATTCTTGGGATTCGCTAATTTCTATCGGCGATTTATCCAGGGATTCTCGCACAAGATCATCCCAATTACCAGATTGCTCAAGAAGGGAGTTAAATTCCATTGGTCGGCGGAGGAAGAACAGGCCTTTGAGTTTCTCAAGACTAGTTTCCCTACAGCACCATCTTGCTTCATGCCGATCCCTCAGAACCTTTCTTTGTTGAAGCGGACGCTTCGGATCAAGCGATTGGTGGAGTTCTGTCTCAACGGCACAAATCTAACGGGCAATTACACCCAGTGGCGTACCATTGGCGGAAATTGAATCCAGCTGAAATAAATTACACCATCGCCGAAAAGGAGTTGTTGGCTGTCAAGGACGCCTTTGTTGAATGGAGACATCATTTGCTTGGGGCCCGGCACACAGTTACTGTGTTCACAGATCACAAAAATCTCCAATTCCTAAAATCGGCAAGAACTCTAACTCCGCGTCAATTGCGATGGTCTCTTTATTTTGCAGATTTTGATTTTGTGATTACATATCACCCAGGAAATAAGAACGGTAAGGCAGATGCCCTGTCCAGAAATCAAACTGAAAGCACAGAACATTCTGTGGCTCCACAACCAATTATTCCTGAAGCCAAGATTGTGTGCACTATGTCCATAGCTGACTATAAAGAAGAAATCAGGAAATCAATGTCAGTTGTCGAAATGGCTGAGTGGGCCAGTCAAGAAGAAGGCCGGGAAGTAATTGATTCCTTGCCTTATCAAGATGGAGCTCTTTACTTACCTTCTGAAGAAATTCAAGAACAAGTTCTGAAAGACTGTCATGATCAACCTCTGGCTGGTCATAAGGGTGCCTTGAAAACCATTGATCTCATCCGGCGATATTTTTGGTAGCCTAATATGAATTCTCAGATTAAGAAATATGTGGAGTCTTATGAGCTTTGTGCCCGAGGAAAATCTAGTAGACAAGCTGCTCAGGGTTTTTTACAGCCCTTTCCCAAGTCACCACATCCTTGGCATACTGTCACATAAGATTTGGTTGTCGACCTTCCATTAAGTAAGGGTTAAAACACAGTATTAGTAATTGTAGATACCTTCACAAAGATGAGTCATTTTATTTCAGTCAAGGGAATACCTTCAGCTCCAGAATTAGCTAGGCTTTTCAGAGAAAATATAGTAAAGATTCATGGTGTTCCTAAGATTGTGATTTCTGACCGGGGTCCCCAATTTGTGTCACACTTTTGGAAGACATTTTTGAAGGGAATGGGAGTGGAGATCAGGCTTTCCACCAGTTATCACCCAGAGACGGATGGTCAGACCGAGAGAGTGAATCAAGAGTTAGAACAGTATTTGCGTCTGTTTCTATTGGATCAGGGTGGTGACTGGTCGGATTTACTTTGGATGGCAGAATTTGCACACAACAATGCCAAAAGTGTCTCCACTGGTTATTCTCCATTCTTTCTCAACTTTGGGCGACATCCAAATCCCTTCAGTAATCAGGGAGATTTTGGGGCTCCAACAGTTAGCCATCTGTTAACCAATTTGAGTACAGCTCGCAAATCCGCAGAATCCAACCTACTAAAGGCAAAAGCAGGCTACAAGAAACAGGCAGATAAACACAGGAGGAAGGCACAGCAGTATCTGGTAGGGGATTCAGTGTGGTTGTCTTCACGGGAAATAGAAAGTTTCAGCCCCATTACATCGGTCCATTTACCATAGAACAAGTTCTAGGTCCCGTACCTGTCAAACTAAAACTACCCACTCAGTTAGGAATTCATCCAGTGTTCCATGTATCACTCTTAAAAAAGACAGCTCCTAATCTCCGATTAGATAAACCACCCCCTCCTTTAATGATTGACAAACATTTAGAGTATGAAGTAAAAGGGGTGTTAGAT
Organism: Triturus cristatus; assembly: GCF_964204655.1. Lineage (NCBI taxonomy): Eukaryota > Metazoa > Chordata > Amphibia > Caudata > Salamandridae > Triturus > Triturus cristatus. The sequence goes on from NC_140592.1 coordinate 783,244,367, forward strand.
TCTAAAAAGACTAAAGGAAGTTTATATTATCTAATTGATTGGAAGGGGTTTGGACCAGAAGAGAGATCTTGGGAACCTGCAGAGAATGTAAATGCCCCTAAACTGGTTAAACGATTTCATGCGCAGTACCCTTTGAAGCCAAGACCGATGGATCGGTCGTTGAGAGGGGGTACTGTTAGGAAAAGTCTGAATGTCATTTCCACGAGGCGCAAGACTGAGGGACTGCATCGGGTAATTGTAAAACCCTCCCTCTACAATTGTTGGACCAGTGTCTAGTGCAATAAGACTCCATTCTAAGATGGCCGCCAAATTTCCTGTCCAATTGTGATTAGGACGTCTCGCGGGAGGCGAGACTTCGTGTTGCCACAGTGCGCGTTCTGCTGCGCACTTCAATTTAGTTACAGTTGAGAGAAGAAGTTAGAGTCAGCCCTCCTTCAGGACTCAAGGTATTTCCTCAGCGCTGAGTTCAGCTCGTCTCTGCCAGTCTACAGACTGTGTGAGGAGAGTGCTAAAATCAGCATTTCCTGTGAAGAACGTTATTGCACTCACAGAAGATAGGGTTAGTGCAATTAAACAACTATTGACTGAAGAAGGTTCCTGAGGTAACCGCAGGGTCTCCTTACTCCGGTAGGCTTACCATCGAGTGGAGGAGACCGGGAGCAGTATATCGGCGAATTGTGGGATCAATTGACAAGTAAGCAACTCTCTAGAGACTTGAATGCACATGTTACATCTGACAGCAGAGTGCGGTGACATCTGTTCAAGCTACTCCCCTTTCCTACTTAGCGTCTTTCCATCTCATTCCTACCTCCTGTCTTCCCTTCCCCTGTCCCCTTTTGCGCGTAACCCTTTTCAGTAGCTTGGAGTATTCTGCGAACTCCATTACTATCATTCAAAAGACTATAATTAACTAAAGGCTTTGAGGAAGATTATCAACAGAATAGTCAATGAACTTTCTCAGGCAATACTCCTGCAAAGAACCTGGTAGGGAACAGATCAGAGAGAGTAAGGTGATTGATAAAGTGGTTAAGCAATACAAGTAAGGGTGTTTAATGGAATTATTATCTCCTTCTGTGCATTAGGTCTTCCAGGATAACCACCAGATACGAAGAGGGAGCCATGTCAGCACGAGTGTCTCTTTTCTGTCCCATATCCCTTTTCCCCCTGCCTGGAGTAGCTGCATAACGCAGTCGGCTCTGGGAGGAGGGCATTGGGAGTTAGCAGCATTCTGTCTCTGTGAAGAATTCCGTCCGGCCTTCCTGATAGGAACAAAGCTAAGGGCTGTTAGTTTTTTTTAGTTCAAATTGTAGTTTGCTATCTGATATATAATCCCCAACTAAGGATGTTTTTTTGAATTTTTCGCCAATAAGCCTGAGAAAAGTGAAAAAAACATACTTGAATTTGGTTATCCGTGTACCATTTGGTAATAGTATTAATCATAGGCAATTCAAAGTCAATTAGTACTTTTCTAGGATTTTTGTTTGCTGTTTTAGCTTTTATCACTGACAAAAATTCAGTGCATGTTGAGGATTGTTTATCAGGGAGTAAACTATAAACTAAGAGAACAACTATATTATTAATATATGCGTGAATAGCGTATATTTGGGTGAATGTACGGGGTGTGGATTTAAACGTCCCATCCATCATCCAAATATCACTGTTCTCCAACCTAACAAGGTTATGGGGTGTGTTAAAGATTAGTATTCTTTTTTGAGGGTTTGTATTGTCATGCAAAAGAAATGGTTCATTAGTAACTGTTACAGATAGTTGAGGAGGAATCTTTACGTCAGAAAAGGTTTGGGGTGTTACTCTTTGAGGATTACTTGCCTGTTTTTTACGTTGAACAATTCTTCCCAGATTAGGAATTGTGGGCATACTACTTGCAACATGTGGTGGAATGTGTTGGACTACTTCCCTCAAAACTGCATAACAGGGTTCATTGGAGGTGGATGCAATAGCTTTAATTTCATTAATTGTTTCTCCTACTTCAATCTCCATTGCAGAGGCAGAGTGGTTATGTTCTTTGGTTCTTAAAACAGTCACCAAGAGTAACCGCTCTGCCTGTGCAATGGGATGAGTAGTATTGCACACACCTCCAATGACACCTGGGCTCACTTAGACTATCCTTACAATAAACATACCCACTATGCTTCAGTAGACGGTTGCCCCTGCTGGAGGTCACGTATTTTGCATCTTGATTAGATAACATTTTCTGTTATGGATTGAAACAGAAAAAAACATGGGTTAGTTTATTATTAATTTATGGTGTTTACCTGTTTTGAAGAAAGAATTTACAGTACAATGGGGTCCATTAGGATGGCAGGCGAAGTCCGCCCGTCACCCTTGCGGTGCTGGGACCTGCCCCACCACCATCCAGCCCTTTCCCTGAGGCAAGCACACTTTTGAGTAGGAATAGTAATTTCACCCCCACTACAATCCACACTTTCCCTGAGGCAAGCACCTGTCGGAGTAGGAATAATAATTTTGCCCCCATCACTATCCAGCATTTTCCCAGAGGCATGTACCTGTTGGAGTAGGAATAGTATATTGGCCCCCACCACTATCCAGCTTTTTTCTTTTCATGCTCATTTCTGTAAAAGTATAGTAATTTGCCCCCAGCATTAAACTGTGTTTTCACAGAGACAAATACATGCTGGAGTTATATTAGTAATGTTGCCCCTGTCAGGGCTGTGGTAGGCGCAGCTAGATTTCCGACATTTTACATACACCCTAGGGTTCAGGCTGGTCTTTTGGTAGGTAGGCGTAGAAAGGTTTCAGTTCGTTCGCTTACTGCCTTCTTGCGATCCTTTAGCGCTTAGGAATCAGGTACCACCCCACCCCCAAGATGGCCGCTGGCTGGTACATCTGCTTCCCAGCTATTTTCAGGTGCATGCAGCGGTGTAGTCTTTTCCCAGTTTTGAAGTGCGCGAGCGCGTCCTCAGCGCGGCGCACTTCAACCGTCAAAATTGGTTTGACTAGACGGAGTTTCCTATCGCTCCGTATTTCCTAGTTAGAAATCCCCGTCAAGATTCAGTCAGTCAGTTCTGAGAGAGCCTACTTCCCCTTAAGGTTCCTTCCCAGCCCCTAGTCTTTTGGGTTCCAGTTATTTGTTCACTCACCTCACCTCAGGAGTACAGTTCGAGTTTCTAGTCACAGCATGAGGTGAAGAGTCCAAATCCCTTCTCGTTCTACAACATCTCGGCGGACAAGAAGAAGGTAGAATCAATTCTTGAACTTGCCCTGCTGGGAAGTAAGTGCTGATTTTTTCCTATATCTCGTGAACTCAGGATTCCACAGAAGGCAATTGAGACTTTCTATCAATTAAATGAGAAATGAGTCTATCTCACTGTTGGTGAAATCATAGCGGCAGAGAGAGAATAGAGATATGCTATCGCTGAAAAGACACAGAGCACCAAAACGTTTTCAGAAATAAACTAGAGAGAAAGAAGTCGCAAGAAACAAGTAAGGACTACATGAGACCTAGCAAGAGATGCAGCAGAGCATATATAATATATATATATATATATACATATATGATTTGAACTTTCAACCTTTGTTTTTCTGCATCGCTCTGGAAGTAGAAGAAAGAGTAGTCCGCTAATGTATTTGGTGAGCATTTTAATGAAAATCACACTATCTTCTGGTAGAATACAGGTAACGACGGACTTCTAGGGGGAGGAGGAGTGGAAGGGACATCAGGTAGATTAGGTTTACATGTGTTTCTATTTGCAGGAGTGGTACCCACCTTCAACTCCACTACACACCCACTAGAAGGTATCTACTAAGCACGAGCAGAGAGCGGCTAAACACAGTGTCAGGACAGGTACAGTAGGTTAGAAGCCAATGTCTTTAAGTGTAGAGAGAGTGGTAAGAATTGTTGTTAAGTAATTCTCGTTGCAGGAATCGGAAGACAAGATCCGAGTCCAGTCCAGGAAGAAGACGCAGTGTGTCTCTCTTTTCTGTCCAATTCCCCTTTCCCCCTCTCTGCTGCTCGTGAGCCCTTGAGCTCGCGGTAGCGGAGTGGAGGAGTGGAGATCAAGCATCGGCTCCTGTGGAAAAGGCACAATTGACTCAGGTACCTTGACAGAACCTTGACAGATTGAAGTGCCCGCAATTAAAATTCCACCCGAGCACGATGGCTGAGGGAATTGATGTAAAGGCTCTAGCATCGGTGTTAGATAGTATACAGAAACAGCTAAGTGACACCTTGGAAGACAACAAGTCCCTGAGAGAAGAGGTTAGGAAGTCTGCCCAAGAAGCTCGTTATTTGCGTCAGCAGTTTGACGAGTTTTCCGGGGGTCCTCATTCCTCAGTAACGGAAGATAAGCCTCCTTCTTTTGCTCCTGCCCCGTCTGCTGCAGAACTCACTACTCAGGTAATTCATGCTATCTCCCCGACAATTCCATTGGCAGCTCCAGAAAGATTTAGTGGGGACCCACACAAGGCCCAAATTTTTCTCACACAATGTTCCTTACACTATCTCTGTCGGCCAATCATTTTTAAGGAAGATCAATCTAAGGTGGCTTTCATGCTGTCGTACCTGAGTGGAGATGCTGCTGCCTGGTCAATGCCCTTGGTGAACAACAATGATTCCATTTTGTATGATTTTGAAGGATTCAAGAGAGAATTTTTACGGATTTTTGACAGAAGATCCATCTCCCAATCCACAGACAATGAGCTGTTAGATCTAAAGCAGGGGAATCGTGAATTAGTGGCATACCTGGCCCAATTCAACAAACTAATTGTGGAAACCAGTTGGCCCGAGGCAAAACGAGCTGCAATTTTCTATCGAGGTCTAAAGGATGAGTTAAAGGATGGTCTATCACAGATCCCAAGGCGTCCCACTGAGGTTTCTGAATTAATTGACTTGGTCCTTCAGATTGATCAGCGACAAAGTGAAAGAAAGAATGAGAGACGTAAGGAATTTAGGAATGTCCCGCCTCGGTTTGACAGAATAAAATCAGAGGGATCAAGGTTAAAGGAAGCTGTGTCTGAGGATGAGCCTATGCAAATTGGTTCTGTAAGAGGGCCTCTGACGAAGGAAGAAAGGGAGAAGAGACGATTGGGCAAGTTGTGCATGTACTGTGGGAACTCAGGTCATTTTGTGCGGGAATGTACAAAGAAGCCTAAGAACAATTTTGGGTTAAAAGATCGGCTCCACCAGTAGAAGGGGTTGCCCTGGTGGAAGCGAAGGAACAGTCAACTCCAGAACCTAAATTAGTGGCGAATACCTTGCAATCATCGGCGCCACATTTGATCATATCTGTGCAAATAAGATTCGGAGGTCGGATCAAGGATGGGATTTCTGTCATGATTGACTCAGGGGCAACAGGAAATTTTTGCGACATAGGTTTTGCCAAGTCTCTCGGAATCACCTTTTTGAGAAAAGAAAGGCCTGAGCCGGTCCGCGCAGTGGACGGAACGAGTTTGTCCTCCGGACCTATTGTGTATGATTCTGAGAAGATCCTGTTGAGTGGACCCGGACAACATCTTAGTTCCTTGCAATTTAGTCTGATCGACGCTCCGCAATTTCAGCTGATTTTGGGTCTGCCTTGGCTCACTGAGCATAATCCGCAAATTGATTGGGCCAGACGTTCGATTTGCATGAACTCTGAGTATTATCTACGTCATTGCTTTCACATGAATCCAGATCCCCCAGAAGTTTCACAATCCCAACTCTTAGCAAGCTTCCCCAAGACAATTTGTGCGCTAGACACCCAAGAAATTCCACTTGAATACGAAGATCTTGCCTCAGTGTTCGACGAAAGAGAGGCAGAACGTTTGCCTCCTCATCGGGAGTATGACTGTCGAATTGAGCTTGAGCCTGGAGCCTCCATTCCCTGTAGTCGGATTTACGCACTGTCTGAAGCGGAAAATGCCCATCTCAAGGAATATCTGAACAGATACCTGGCCAGCGGTTTCATTCGCCCTTCCCAGTCACCGGTCTCGTCCCCACTTTTTTTCATCCCCAAGAAAGATGGCCAATTAAGGACTTGCATAGACTACCGCGCCCTTAACTTGGTTACCAAGAAGAACCGATATCCGCTCCCCTTGATTTCGGAACTGTTGGACCAGGTGAAAGGAGCGAAAGTTTACTCAAAATTGGATTTGAGAGGGGCTTACCATTTGGTACGCATGGCTGAAGGCGAAGAGTGGAAAACCGCCTTTCGTACCCGTTTTGGTTTATTTGAGTACCAAGTCATGCCATTTGGCTTATGCAATGCTCCGGCTGCATTCCAGCATTTTTTGAATGATGTTTTGCGAGAATTTTTAGATCGTTTCGCAGTGGTTTACATAGATGATATCCTCATATTCTCAGCCAGTGAGGAAGAACATATCCAGCACGTCAGATCCATTTTGAAGAAATTGCTTGAAAATCAACTTTTTGTCAAACTGGAGAAGTGTGTTTTTCATACGACTCAAGTTGAGTTTTTGGGATTTGTGTTGTCCTCAGATGGAGTTTCGATGGATGAGTCTAAGGTGCGAGCAATCAAGGAGTGGCCTTCTCCGCGTTCAGTAAAGGAAGTACAGAGTTTCCTTGGTTTCGCCAATTTTTATAGGCGATTTATCATCAACTTTTCTGAGCGAGTTTGTCCACTCACGAGATTATTGAGGAAGAAGACCAAATTTGAGTGGAATGCAGAAACGGAATTAGCATTTAACGAGCTCAAGAAAATCTTTGTATCATCTCCAGTCTTACTCCATCCGGATCCAGGAGAACCATTTTTTGTGGAAGCAGATGCCTCCGATTTGGCCATCGGAGGGGTTTTGTCCCAGCGCCATAAGCAGACAGGTCAGCTACATCCAGTAGCTTTTCGCTCTCGGAAGTTGTCTGCGGCTGAAATCAATTATCCCATTGCGGATAAGGAACTGTTGGCAGTCAAGGATGCCTTCACTGAATGGAGACATTATTTTCTGGGAGCAAGGCATGTGGTGACGGTATTTACTGATCATCGGAATCTCCAGTTTTTGAAATCTGCCCGTACCTTGACCCCACGCCAATTGAGATGGTCTCTATTTTTTGCAGATTACGACTTTGTTTTAACTTACAAACCTGGATCGGCAAATGGGAAGGCAGATGCCTTATCTCGCCTAAATGTGAGCGCAGACAACAAGACTGCAGAAAAAGGAGTAATCATTCCAGCAGAACGGATAATCGGAACACTCTCCTACTCCGACATAGAACAGAAGTTACCTAACTTGCGGTCTCTGGAAGAAGTTAGAGGTTGGACGGCTAAAGGGAAGGAATATCAAGTCAAGGATGGAAGACCCGTCTACCAAGACAAGTTGTTCGTGTCTAGTCGGGAGCTGCAAGAACAAATCATTGAACACTTTCATGACAATATGCTGGCCGGGCACAAGGGAGTGAAGAAAACTACAGAACTGATTCGAAGAGAGTTTTGGTGGCCAGCAATGGAAGCTCAGGTGCGGGAGTATGTAGCTACTTGCGAGTCTTGTATCAAGGCAAAGACACTTAGAAGGGCACCCCAAGGGTTATTGCAGCCATTGCCCCCTGCCCCGTACCCGTGGCATACTATTTCAATGGATTTCATAGTGGATCTACCTTCCAGTGAGGGTCTATCTGTCATTTGGGTTGTGGTGGACCTTTTTTCTAAGATGAGTCACTTTATCCCTTTAAAGGCCCTCCCTAATGCTACACAGCTGTCCAAACTGTTCACACAGCACATTGTCAAGGCCCACGGAATTCCAAAGGTCGTAATCTCTGACAGGGGTCCTCAGTTTGTCTCTCGTTTCTGGAGATCCTTTTTGAAAAGATTGGGTGTAGACTCTCGTCTGTCTTCCAGTTTCCATCCTGAGACTGATGGACAGACCGAGAGAGTGAATCAGGAGCTAGATCAATTCCTGCGCCTGTTCTTGATGGACCAGGAGGGAGATTGGCCAGACCTGATTTGGGCGGCAGAGTTCGCTTATAACAATGCTGAGCATGCTTCCACAGGTTACTCTCCGTTTTATTTAAATTCTGGTCGTCATCCAAACGCCTGGGTAGACAAAGAGTCTAGTGATGTTCCTGCCGTGGAGACAGTGGTTCAGGATTTACATAAGGCCTATCAATTAGCTTCTAGAAATCTGTCTCAGGCTAAAATTTCTAACAAGAAGCAGGCCGACAAGAAGAGACGTCCAAATCCTGTGTACAAGAAGGGAGATCTAGTCTGGTTGTCTACTAGAAATTTACGTCTGAAGGGGAATAGAAAGTTTCAGCCGAGGTTCATGGGTCCCTTTCAGGTAGACAGAATGGTGAATCCAGTCAGTGTGAAGTTATGTCTTCCTCCTAGGTTGAGGATACATCCAGTTTTTCATGTTTCCTTGCTTCAGCGTAGTCCAAAAGGGGTTAGGTCCAGAAATTCACCTTCCCCAGTTTTGGTACAAGGGCAGGAGGAATTTGAGGTGAAAAGAATACTCGACTCTAAAGTTCAAGGAGGGCAAATTTTCTATCTCGTAGATTGGAAAGGTTGCGGTCCTGAAGAGAGATCTTGGGAGCCCCAATCCAATATCCATGCTCCACGTTTGCTGAGAGATTTTCACCGCACACACCCCACTAAGCCCAAAGGGGTTAGGGAGGGGGTTTGGGTGGGAGGTACTGTCAGGGCTGTGGTAGGCGCAGCTAGATTTCTGACATTTTACATACACCCTAGGGTTCAGGCTGGTCTTTTGGTAGGTAGGCGTAGAAAGGTTTCAGTTCGTTCGCTTACTGCCTTCTTGCGATCCTTTAGCGCTTAGGAATCAGGTACCACCCCACCCCCAAGATGGCCGCTGGCTGGTACATCTGCTTCCCAGCTATTTTCAGGTGCATGCAGCGGTGTAGTCTTTTCCCAGTTTTGAAGTGCGCGAGCGCGTCCTCAGCGCGGCGCACTTCAACCGTCAAAATTGGTTTGACTAGACGGAGTTTCCTATCGCTCCGTATTTCCTAGTTAGAAATCCCAGGTCAAGATTCAGTCAGTCAGTTCTGAGAGAGCCTACTTCCCCTTAAGGTTCCTTCCCAGCCCCTAGTCTTTTGGGTTCCAGTTATTTGTTCACTCACCTCACCTCAGGAGTACAGTTCGAGTTTCTAGTCACAGCATGAGGTGAAGAGTCCAAATCCCTTCTCGTTCTACAACATCTCGGCGGACAAGAAGAAGGTAGAATCAATTCTTGAACTTGCCCTGCTGGTAAGTAAGTGCTGATTTTTTCCTATATCTCGTGAACTCAGGATTCCACAGAAGGCAATTGAGACTTTCTATCAATTAAATGAGAAATGAGTCTATCTCACTGTTGGTGAAATCATAGCGGCAGAGAGAGAATAGAGATACGCTATCGCTGAAAAGACACAGAGCACCAAAACGTTTTCAGAAATAAACTAGAGAGAAAGAAGTCGCAAGAAACAAGTAAGGACTACATGAGACCTTGCAAGAGATGCAGCAGAGCATATATAATATATATATATATACATATATGATTTGAACTTTCAACCTTTGTTTTTCTGCATCGCTCTGGAAGTAGAAGAAAGAGTAGTCCGCTAATGTATTTGGTGAACATTTTAATGAAAATCACACTATCTTCTGGTAGAATACAGGTAACGACGGACTTCTAGGGGGAGGAGGAGTAGAAGGGACATCAGGTAGATTAGGTTTACATGTGTTTCTATTTGCAGGAGTGGTACCCACCTTCAACTCCACTACACACCCACTAGAAGGTATCTACTAAGCACGAGCAGAGAGCGGCTAAACACAGTGTCAGGACAGGTACAGTAGGTTAGAAGCCAATGTCTTTAAGTGTAGAGAGAGTGGTAAGAATTGTTGTTAAGTAATTCTCGTTGCAGGAATCGGAAGACAAGATCCGAGTCCAGTCCAGGAAGAAGACGCAATGTGGTGCCGATCACAATCCGGTAAAAACCGGGTACGAACCGTCGGACGGAGCATATTCTCCGTCCGACGCGTACCCGGTCGTCAAAATATACAAACATGGAATTACGATTCGCACGGGTACACCATTACCGTACGAATCGTAAAAAAGACCGACCGAACAAAAAACACCTACCAATGCGATCCGGGAAAGCGCCGACCTGACGTCGGGACGCACGCAGCCAGCCATTCACGACCCAGGAATCACGATTCGCACCGACGTCACCCCGCACGGTGAATATTTTGCGGCAGCCAAAAACTGCCGGGAAATCAGGACGACGCGAACAAGGACCACCAGTACGCGACGGACAGACGGCGACGCGAACAAGGAGGACCAGTACGTGACGGACACACAGGACGACGCCACCAAGGAGGACCCGTACGCGACAGGACGACGCGATCAAGGAGGACCCATACGCGACAGGACGACGCGAGCAAGGAGTACCAGTACGCGACGGACAGACATGGACCCGAACCTACGAGTCATCCCTGCCCTCATAGCAGTACACCTCCTCTACAGGTTACGACGCAGACGCCGCAGAAGGTCAGAATAACTAAGGGAGGGGGGAAAGTGGGGTGGGGTGGGGGTGGCACGACCAGGGCAGGCCACAAAACAACCACATGAGTGACACACTACACATGGCCTGGACATACCTGACTCCCATGCCCTGGTCACCACGAGGGGGTGGGGGCGTGTCCTGATAATCCAGCGACCGCCACAACGGAAGTCCGTCACCACGCGAACCGGCAACACAACCAGACAGGTACGTCCCGTACCCACGCCTGAAGAGCGTGGGTACGAGTCGGACCACGCCCACACACGTCACCCCAACAATGGCGGGACGGATCGCACCCACGTGGCAAAGGCCTGGGTACGGGCCGCACAAACATCACATAGCGTGGGGACGGATATGTACGGACCCTACCCCCACCCCGTATGCAAGGAGCGTACCCCCCTGCCCAACAGTGTAAGTACGACCCGTATCCCCACCCGCGTATGCATGGAGCGTACCCCCCATGCCAACAGTGTAAGTACGACTCGAACCCCCACCCACGAATGCAAGGAGCGTACCCCCCTGCCCAACAGTGTAAGTACGACCCGTACCCACACCCGCGGACGTACGGAGCGTACCCCCAGCCCAACAGTGTAAGTACGACCCGTACCCCCACCCGCGGACGTACGGAGCGTACCCCCAGCCCAACAGTGTAAGTACGACCCGTACCCCCACCCGCGGACGTACGGAGCGTACCCCCAGCCCAACAGTGTAAGTACGACCCGTACCCCCACCCGCGAATGCAAGGAGCGGACCCCCCTGCCCAACAGTGTAAGTACGACCCGTACCCCCACCCGCGTATGCATGGAGCGTACCCCCCATGCCAACAGTGTAAGTACGACTCGAACCCCCACCCACGAATGCAAGGAGCGTACCCCCCTGCCCAACAGTGTAAGTACGACCCGTACCCACACCCGCGGACGTACGGAGCGTACCCCCAGCCCAACAGTGTAAGTACGACCCGTACCCCCACCCGCGGACGTACGGAGCGTACCCCCAGCCCAACAGTGTAAGTACGACCCGTACCCCCACCCGCGGACGTACGGAGCGTACCCCCCAGCCCAACAGTGTAAGTACGACCCGTACCCCCACCCGCGGACGTACGGAGCGTACCCCCAGCCCAACAGTGTAAGTACGACCCGTACCCCCACCCGCGGACGTACGGAGCGTACCCCCAGCCCAACAGTGTAAGTACGACCCGTACCCCCACCCGCGGACGTACGGAGCGTACCCCCAGCCCAACAGTGTAAGTACGACCCGTACCCCCACCCGCGGACGTACGGAGCGTACCCCCAGCCCAACAGTGTAAGTACGACCCGTACCCCCACCCGCGGACGTACGGAGCGTACCCCCAGCCCAACAGTGTAAGTACGACCCGTACCCCCACCCGCGGACGTACGGAGCGTACCCCCAGCCCAACAGTGTAAGTACGACCCGTACCCCCACCCGCGGACGTACGGAGCGTACCCCCAGCCCAACAGTGTAAGTACGACCCGTACCCCCACCCGCGAATGCAAGGAGCGGACCCCCCTGCCCAACAGTGTAAGTACGACCCATACCCCCACCCGCGAATGCAAGGAGCGTACCCCCCTGCCCAACAGTGTAAGTACGACCCGTACCCCCACCCGCGTATGCATGGAGCGTACCCCCCATGCCAACAGTGTAAGTACGACTCGAACCCCCACCCACGAATGCAAGGAGCGTACCCCCCTGCCCAACAGTGTAAGTACGACCCGTACCCACACCCGCGGACGTACGGAGCGTACCCCCACCACACCAGTGTCAGTAGACACGTACCCTCACCTCTAATGCAGTGTGCGTAACCCCACCGTGTATGTGCCAAGCGCACATATCCAGAAATCGGAGGTGTGTGTGCAGAGTCCACCCAGCAGTGCCCTGAGACAGGAGGGGTGGGTGCAGAGTCCTCCCAGCAGTGTCCAGACCCAGGAGGGGTGGGTGGTGAGTCCTCCCAGCAGTGCCCAGAGACAGGAGGGGTGGGTGCAGAGACCTCCCAGCAGTGCCCTGAGACAGGAGGGGTGTGTGCAGAGTCCTCCCAGCAGTGTCCAGACCCAGGAGGGGTGGGTGGTGAGTCCTCCCAGCAGTGCCCAGAGACAGGAGGGGTGGGTGCAGAGTCCTCCCAGCAGTGTCCAGACCCAGGAGGGGTGGGTGCAGACACCTCCCAGCAGTGCCCAGAGACAGGAGGGGTGTGTGCAGAGTCCTCCCAGCAGTGTCCAGACCCAGGAGGGGTGGGTGCAGAGTCCTCCCAGCAGTGTCCACACCCAGGAGGGGTGTAACACATGTGTGTGATGCCACAATTACCCACATCCATACTGCCTACAAGGGAACATGTCCCCATGAACTCATGTCAACTGACTCCACACACAAGTACAGTGATCACCAAGGATGCCACGATTGTTGCAGGTGGAGACATGGCCATGCATGCATGGCCAAAGTAGAAGGGCTCCGTCACACACACAGCTCATGTAGACACAGCTCTGCGCTAAACATTGGGATCACCCTGCAGGGAAGAAAGCTGGGTACACAGAGGAAGGAATACACCCTGGGACAAGTGCACCATGCAGTAACTGCTTACATGAACAAAGAAAGTTAGCCAACACCTTGTGATGGCACACAGATCCTAGGGTGGACCCAAAGAGCAGAACACTACTACAAATCCCACACACCCAAAGCCTTAAACACCACCCAAAACAATGTAGCAGCCCCACCAACACCAATACCACCATAGCAGGAGTGTGATAATGAAAAAAAAAATAAGCTTTAATCAGCATGAGCACAATGTCCGTGGATCAACGGCAGTTCAAAGTCAACAAAGGCCATAGGGCAGTCAATTATTCCCAGCTGCATGGGGGACACAGTGGGATGTGTGTCCCCTACCTTGCCTGCACAGTCAAATGCCATCGTCTTCCATACTGGTGAGGGCATCAGGGGGGGGGGAAGCAACAGGCACCGCAGGGACATCAGGGCAAAGGGGCGGCGTTGTGGGTGCAGGGATGGAGGACTCAACCACAGGGGGTGTGTCATGGCCAAAGGCGGAGGCCAGGATGGCACTACACACCTTAGCAAGGTCCTCCAGGGAGTCCCCTGCACCCGAAGTGACCTCAGGCCCCAAGGAGGGGGGGGGTTCAGAGGGATGGGTTGCAGCGCCACCGGGGGAGGGTGGAGACAGGGGGGGAGACTCAACCACCCTGACCGAGGACTTCCTTGACCGCTTGCGTGGGGGCGTCACTGTGGGGCTCAGGGACAGAGCGGCCATGAAGGAGTCCTTGGGGGAGATGTGGCCAGGAGAGCTGAGGGGAGGGGATTTGGAGGGAGTGGATTGTGTGGAATGCGGACTCCCACTCTGGCTGCGTGTCACACGTTTGCCCCCCGACCCAGTGGGTGTGCCTATCTCACCCTGTGTGTGCGTGTCAGGAGGAGTGCGGTGGACCTTCCCTGCTGGTGTGGTGCCTGTGTCTGTTGTGGTGGGTGCATGCCGACGTCTGGGTGTACGTGGGACAGGCATGGAAGTGGGAAGTGTGAATGGGGCAGGGGTAGGTGGGGGGAGGTCGCGCTGCAGGAGACCCACTGCTGCAGTCAGTGTGGAGTCTAGGGACCTCAGCAAGTTGCGTTGGTCAGCCTGCAAAGAATGAATGCCCTCCAAGAATGCCTCGATGTTGGTGAGGGTTTTCCCGTGGGAATGGAGGACATTCAGGATCGCAGCCTGACCAACCTGCATTTGCCGCTGGATGTCCATAGACTCAGCATTGGCGGCAGCAGTGGAGACAGGGGCAGGGGGTGCGGTGCCTGGCAGGAAGGAGACATGCGGTGACCGGGCACGCTGGGAAGGGACACGAGCAAGTGGGAGGCGGTTGGTGGGAACTGAGGGGGCGGTGGCAGGTGTTGTTCCACTGTCAGCTGCTGGTGCAGCCTCCGCCAACCCTGAGACATCCTCCTCGGACCTGTCAGCTTCGTAGTCTGATGTGCCAGTCGACAGGTCCTCGGCCACACTATCCTCCGCCTCTGTCCCACTCGATGTGCCAGCCCCGATGTCACGGCTGCCACTGGTGCTCGGTCCCTCCGCCTGGTCCGTGTCCATGTCTCCCTCTGTGTCCCCCGACGATGCTGTGGGCAGGGTGGAGAGACAGAAATTAATCAGACACCTGTACACATCTGTCACATGAGTCCAATCTACATAGTCAACATTGCATAGCCTGAAGAGGCAGATCCCTAACATCTGCAAAACAAGGTACCGATGTAGGGCATGAAACACAGTTGGTTGAGCCACCATGCCACTGAAATACCATGGAGAGCATGAGACAATAGCTGATGACAGGAAACGGAGTCTGACATAGCACCCAGGCCCTGGGGACAATCCTGCACTGCCTCTGCACCACACAGCGTTTGTGAAAATACCTATGACCAGGGACAATATCCATGAACTTGAGACACATGCTGCATAGGTAATGCTGCAAACATGCCCAACATAACTCGGTCACTGCACCTTGCGTGTGTGTCCAGTAACATCACACACTGTCCAGACCCAGCAATTAGGAATCAGGATTTGACACATAGGCATTGCCCGCCCCAAGCAACCCCCACACGATGCTAATTGCTGAGACACAGGTGGCACCAACATCTCATAGTCTGGGTGATAAACACAGTGGCAGGCAAAAGGCTAGATTGGACGCAAAACAGCAAAGGTGCGCCTGTACAAATAATGAGGTACCAGTGCCCATCCTCAGATGAGTATAACAAGACACACAGGCACTGGCAACTGTGAGTATGAAGAGGGACAATCAGGTCAGGCTGCACAGTGGACACCTGTACATAATAGCACGTCTATATACATGGTGACAGGGGACAATGGCACAGAGCACAACCTACGCTGTAGACAGTGAGAGTGTCCACGTTGATGATGACACAAACAACACTGAGGATAAGGTGCCCCAGGGGACAGTATTGGGCACGCAACTACATGCTACTGAATGGCTGAATGGGAATGACTGCTACACACGTCACCATCCCTGCACTATGCGTAGCGCACACTCATGCACATCATGTCACAGGCCACTACATAGGACATGCGCGCTGTAAGGCATGACACATGAGAGACCAACTCCCATGTCTGGAGCCAGCATCAGTGCCAACTGACATGGAACCCACATGCAGTGAACTTGACAGTTCACAGGCAAGGTCCCACAACCTGTTACCCACCACCACCACCCATGATGCTACAGTCATTGTTCTCGTGGACAAAGCGCCAGCCTACATTACCTTGTGAAGGAGTGACTACACACAGACCAGGGAACACATTGCAAGGAGGGGAAGGGTGGCAGGGGCGCAGCGCTACACTTGGGCAAACTGGATGGGCACAGCACCTTTAAACCCTGCCAGTGAATTAATGCCACTGTGCCCTTACAAATGCCGGTGACACACAACAAACGCACATGTACCTACCCCCTTCCGCCTGCTGCATCGCCTGTAAGCGCCTCTCCAGGTCTGGAAAGACCACCGGCAGCACACGCCTGTGGAGGTGGGTCAGACGGCGGTGGCCGCGGTTCTTGTGGCTCTCAGGTGAGTCCCCCAGCAGGAGCCGTGCAATCCTCCGCGTCCAGCACCGGATATCCTGCCAGCGTTTCCTCACCTGGGACAGGCTCCGCCTCCGACCATCCACACGCCTCACGGCACTGACGGCGGTCAGCCAGATCTGCTCCTTGGCAGAGGCGCCTACCTGTGAGGAAGTACAAGTGACACCACATCAATACACCAGCCACATGTCACAGAGAGACATATGTGAACATAATAGCTGGTTACTACATGGCATGTAATGCAGACAACGCATTGCACCTCTGTCATAGGGACATCATCCTCTGGTGAGGGAAAAGGCAGTACGTGCCATAGTGGGTACTCAGGTGGAATGATGGCAATGTCACAATCAATGATCAAGGCTCACACTGTGCATCACACCCACCCCTCCTGTCTCAGGGCACTGCTGGGAGGACTCCACACCCACCCCTCCTGTCTCAGGGCACTGCTGTTAGTGATAGGTCCCCACCCCTCCTGTCTCAGGGCACTGCTGGGAGGACTCCACACCCACCCCTCCTGTCTCAGGGCACTGCTGTTAGTGATAGGTCCCCACCCCTCCTGTCTCAGGGCACTGCTGGGAGGACTCCACACCCACCCCTCCTGTCTCAGGGCACTGCTGTTAGTGATAGGTCCCCACCCTCCTGTCTCAGGGCACTGCTGGGAGGACTCCACACCCACCCCTCCTGTCTCAGGGCACTGCTGTTAGTGATAGGTCCCCACCCCTCCTGTCTCAGGGCACTGCTGGGAGGACTCCACACCCACCCCTCCTGTCTCAGGGCACTGCTGGGAGGACTCCACACCCACCCCTCCTGTCTCAGGGCACTGCTGTTAGTGATAGGTCCCCACCCCTCCTGTCTCAGGGCACTGCTGGGAGGACTCTGCACACACCCCTCCTGTCTCAGGGCACTGCTGGGAGACATCAGGCACCCCCCCCCTGGTACCCCCCCGACAGTACATGGCATGTGTGTCACACCGGGTCACAATGCCTGAAGACACAGTCACAACATAGGGACAGTCTGTGGCAGTGGCCTATGCACTCACCTGATACCCTGGTCGCCCATACAGCATGGGGTACTGTGGGAGGATCACATCCAGCAGAGCCATGTTCTCCTCCAGGGTGAATGGCTGTGTCCTCTCCACAGCCCTTGACATGGTTCCAGGGAATCAGTAGCAGCAGCTTGGTCGACAAATGCAAAGATGTGCAGGCAAGTAATCCCTCATGGGACCTGGCTGCCTTATATGTGGCCTTCTGCCCAGTCTCATGCACAGGAGTACAGAGTGATTGGTCACTCACATTTGCATCCTATGTTTCCACCAATCCCTTCAAACCTAGCAGTCTGTGGGTTCTCTATCGGTTTCATTCTCCTGCATGATGTCAGCCCCACAAACACATTGCAACAAAGTAGAAGAATTCCAACTGACTTCTGCTGTGCACCTTCCAGAACAAAATCGAAATTTGAACCTGGTCGCCATGACAACCAGCATGCATGTAGGCCTTAATACTTGTCCCCTATGTAATTAGGAGAATCACACACAGGTACGGTGCGTTTCCGGGCCCTAGGGCACCCCAAATGCATGGCAACGGCCCGTACATGCATGCCGACGTTCAAAATCACTATGGGTCTGCACGCGTATGCGTACACGTAGTGGTACGGACCGTACACACGCATGTACGCTCACTATCACTATGGGTCTGCACGCGTATGCGTACACGTAGTGGTACGGACCGTACAAATGCCTGTACGCTCACTATCACTATGGTTCTGCACGCGTATGCGTACTCGTCGTGGTACGGACCGTACAAATGCCTGTACGCTCACTATCACTATGGGTCTGTGTACCCGTAGTGATAGTGAGCGTACATGCGAGTGTACGGTCCGTACCACAACGAGTACGCATACGCGTGCAGAACCATAGTGATAGTGAGCGCACAGGCATTTGTACGGTCCGTACCACTACGTGTACGCATACGCGTGCAGACCCATAGTGATAGTGAGCGTAGATGCGAGTGTACGGTCCGTACCACAACGAGTACGCATACGCGTGCAGAACCATAGTGATAGTGAGCGTAGATGCGAGTGTACGGTCCGTACCACTACGTGTACGCATACGCGTGCAGAACCATAGTGATAGTGAGCGTACAGGCATTTGTACGGTCCGTACCACTACGTGTACGCATACGCGTGCAGACCCATAGTGATAGTGAGCGTAGATGCGAGTGTACGGTCCGTACCACAACGAGTACGCATACGCGTGCAGAACCATAGTGATAGTGAGCGTACAGGCATTTGTACGGTCCGTACCACAACGAGTACGCATACGCGTGCAGACCCATAGTGAGAGGGCCGTACACTCGCATGTACGCTCACTATCACTATGGGTCTGCACGCGTATGCGTACTCGTTGTGGTACGGACCGTACACTCGCATCTACGCTCACTATCACTATGGGTCTGCACGCGTATGCGTACACGTAGTGGTACGGACCGTACAAATGCCTGTACGCTCACTATCACTATGGGTCTGCACGCGTATGCGTACTCGTTGTGGTACGGACCGTACACTCGCATCTACGCTCACTATCACTATGGGTCTGCACGCGTATGCGTACACGTAGTGGTACGGACCGTACAAATGCCTGTACGCTCACTATCACTATGGGTCTGCACGCGTATGCGTACACGTAGTGGTACGGACCGTACAAATGCCTGTACGCTCACTATCACTATGGGTCTGCACGCGTATGCGTACTCGTTGTGGTACGGACCGTACAAATGCCTGTACGCTCGCCATCACGATGGGTACACATACGGCAGCACTCCCACAGTGATTGGGGAACATACACAGGCCCTCTTAGCAGCAGTACGCCGGTTTGTACACATCACTGTGGTGATAGTCGACACACAGGTAGGAATAGGGCGGACATACTTGTCCATGGATGGACATACTTGTCCAGGAATGGACATCAAGGCATCGTCTGTGCATTACTACATGTGTGGGGCACAGGTGTGACAGGCTGTGATGTGGAACATGCCTCCTGAGTGGAGGAGGCACCAGATGTATGATGAGATGTGTACAGGTGTACTGTGTGAGGGTGCAATGTGTGCCAGGCATGCCCTTGACTCCTTTGACATGTGTGCATGTCGTACTGCGCACTTGGGGTGAGCGTCACTGGCATGGCACGGACACCAACACACGGAAGTGTCCCATGATGCCCGGTACAGGGGTCATGACACCTGACTTGTCACTACCCACAGTGCACAATGTGACTATGTCATTTATGTGTCCGGGATTTACATCAGGTTGATGTTGTAGCACCCTCAAAAGCTGCAGCCGTTGCAGCAACCAACATGTGTCTGTGTGTAGATTGTCATTGCACACTGTTCCGCACACCATGCCACATGTGGTATCTGATGTGAGCTGCACATGTATGCATGGGACACGGAGTAGCGTGACAAGGCCATGTCAGCATCCTCACAAGGAATGTGTGGTGAGTCATGACATGTGCACCTTCATGGCAAGGTGTGTGGGCAGGCCTAGTGTAATGTCATGTGACCTGTGGCTCCGGTGTTCCGCTACCAGTCTCTACAATCGGCATCCTACTTCTGCTGATGTGTGTGTGTATGTCACTTCTGTCTTGCGTCGGGCTGTTCACTTGCACTGGGACACAGCTATTCCCATGGCGTGGCATGGGGAGGTTCTCAATCACCGTGTGTAGCTGGGTCTTGGAAGGAGTGTCACCTTGCATCCATACGTGTCCTGGGCATGTAGCACATGCCTGACTCCCTATGTGGCATGTGTGTATTGGCAGATTTACATGTGCTCAGTAGACATGAGTTGTTCTCGTAGTGCACTCACTCTTCCTTGTCACTTCCAAATTACTGCAGAGCGCCTCCTGTTGCCCGAAGAATTCCAGACTTGGCCACCATGCAGGAGAATGACAGGATCCGGCTCTACCGCTTCACCCAACCGTTGATTCTGGAGCTGACGGCGAGACTGGCACCACACCTGCAACCGCAGCACAGGTATCCTACGGCACTGACACCCCAGCTGAAGGTAATGGCTGCCCTACATTTCCTTGCCACGGGTACCTTCCAATATACCATAGCCCATGTTGGTGGCATGTCCCAGAGCATGTTCAGCGGTGTGCTGCATGATTTCTTGGAGGCCATGTTGATTCACCTGGATGACTTCATCAAGTTCCCAACCCCTGAACAGATGACTGAGGTCAAACGTGGTTTCTATGCCCTGGGAGGGATGCCCCATGTCATTGGGTCCATAGATGGGACACATGTAGGTTTGGTACCACCACACGCACGGGAGGTGGCGTACCGCAATCGGAAGCACTACCACTCCATCAATGCCCTTGTGGTGTGTCTGTCCAACATGGTGATTTCACATGTCTGTGCTCGTTTTCCAGGATCAGCACACGATGCCTACATCATGAGGCGTAGCGGGATGCCTGATATGATGATGCAGCTGCGCAACGAACGTGCATGTG
The DNA here is from genome assembly GCF_964204655.1 of Triturus cristatus. Taxonomy (NCBI): domain Eukaryota; kingdom Metazoa; phylum Chordata; class Amphibia; order Caudata; family Salamandridae; genus Triturus; species Triturus cristatus. The sequence goes on from NC_140592.1 coordinate 783,264,906, forward strand.
TTGTTGGTGGGTACAGTCTGTCTGTCCTGTATTCTGTTTGGCCGAGCAGCACTACCGCTTCGCCAGTTCTAACGATATCCATGTGCTTTCCATTTAGGGGACGCTGGCTATCCCAACATGCCTTGGCTGCTGACACCTCTCCGCAACCCCATCACGCCGGCCCAGCTCCGCTACAACACCGCCCATGGCCGGACAAGGCGAGTGATAGAGAGGACGTTTGGCATGCTGAAGAGCCGATTCCGGTGCCTCCACAAGACCGGCGGCGCACTCCCATATGCCCCGGCGAAGGTCTGCAAGATCTTCATGGTCTGCTGCATGCTGCACAACATGGCAGTTGAAAGAGCTGTGCCCCTCATCCTGGATCAAGATGACGAGGACCATCCACCCGTGGAGGACGAAGGGCTTGGCAATGGGGCTAGTGATGTGGAGGATGTGGAGCCTCAAGAGGACATCCGGACTCGGCTCATACGCGACTTCTTTGCTTAGTGGTGAGTACCAGGGTCTGAGTGTGCACGCATTGGTCCACGTGTGGCATGCGTTGTGATGTGTGTCTCCACCTGCATGTATGGCACGTGGGTCAGAGGTGTGTGTGGGTGTGTCACTGGAGTGATGGTGGCAGTGATGGTAGTATTTCCCCAGACATAATTGTGACCTAGCATGTTGTCATACATACATGTGTCGAGTACATGCACATGCAAGTGGCTGTGCTTCTTGTGGCTGACTTCTTGTGTGTCTCTCTTCCCCAGGTACCTGCGCATGCCGTTTGCTGGTTGCATTGTTGTGGCACTGCTATTCCTCATGGACATGGCATCGTGGGCTGACTCAGCGTTACAGGCACGGACACGTTTGGAAGTCTCCATGGGGTAAGGGATGCATCTGGGGTGTATTGGGTGTGGCAGTTGTTCACGATGTGTGCACACTGCCCCGGTCGGGGTTTGGGTCCTCTGCAGACATGTGGCATCCCCATGGGACACGACATGCAGCTGGGTACACCTGAATAGATGGGCTGCCTGGTTGTCAGTCATCAGTGATGGGATGGTGGATTGTGATGAAGGCATCAATGTGTGTGACACTGCCCTCGGACACATACGGTTAACATTGTCTTGACATGGCGTGGGACTTCCACATCAGCGGATGTATGGTGTATGGCAGGCTCTCCGTGAGCAGCTGTGGGTATTTAGCTATTATCCGACACTTGTGTGCCAGTTCCATGGCTATCACGCATTTGTGCTGCAGAGTGGGGTGCCAGTGTTGGAGCCACATGTTACTCCACATGATGTGTTCATGTGTACTTCAAGTTGCCTCTGCAATCCCAAACACATGACTATTAAAGATGTCCCTATGCCTCCAAGGTGCCTCTTCTCAGTCAATGCTGGTGTGTTGCCACGGTGCATCCTGCATGTCTGGCATGGTATTCCCTGATTGTGGCTATGTGTCAATGTGTCGAGTGGCAAGATGCAAGCTGTGTGTGTGTGCTGAGACTGTGTAATGGGCATGATGTCCATGACTGTGTGGGTATTGTGACATGTGCCATCCCCATGCATCCAACGTTGTCCATGACCCCATTCTCTGCATCCACCGGACTCAAGCTTGCAGGACATGGTTCTGCCACCTGTCTACACGTACCTGGGTGCCCCCCAGGACACGGGCCAGGATCCCTGACCTCTGCGCATGACTGTTGCTGTACTCAATGTGTCTGTCAGCACGGTTGTTCGGCCACCCCCTCAGCTGGTTCTGACCATCACGGGTGTGTATGGTGCTCCATGTCTGTCTTGCCTAGAAAACTGTGACCCATGTGTCCTGTGCCAGACTCAGGCCCCAGGGTGTGGATGGTTGAAGTGAACAGATGACTCAGGCATGTTTAGACTGTACAAGACACATGTTAGGTAATAATGCTACCAGCAGGCATCAACTCATAATAGTGTGATTTATTATTGGGGGGGGGGCCAAGTGAGGGCCTTTCCGGGATTAGGGAATCCAAAGTTCAGTAGGGGAGTTGGTGTCCTTGCCATTGGAAATCCTCAGAGTCCATGCCACAGTCTTTGTCAACATTGGTCAGCCAGTGACCAGCAGGGCCATGTGGCAGAGAATGTCTCTTGATGCTGTGATGCTGTTGCTCCAGTGGGCCAGGTGCCAGGCCAGGTGTCCTGGGAGATGGTGATGTAGCAGCCACCCTCACGGTCCTTTCCGTGGACGACCCGGCTTCCTGCGGGGAACCTCAGCAGCAGGCCGTGACGACGTCTGGGATGCTCCGTCGGATGTTTCCTCCTCCTCCTCATGATCCCTCCCTGTGGGTGGTGATGTTCTCCGCCTTCTGGCACAGGGAGGGTCGGCCATGGTGTCGGCCATCCGACGGAGTTCAGCGTGAATCCCCTGGGACGCCGTCACTTGCTCAGCCTGTCTGTCCTCCATCCTCCGTTGGTGTAGCTGTAGACAGGCTATTAGCTCCGCATGTTGCTGGGCCTGCTGGACCTTGATCCCCTCGAGGACGGACACAACCTGGGCCATGCCCGTGGTGTCCTGCCGGTATGAGTCCAGGATGTTACGGACATGTGAAAATACCGGATCCCCAGCCAACTGGTCAGGCTCGCGCCTCCGCCGCTCTCCACTCCCACCACCCCTGCCCACTTGCGTCTGGCCTGCACTTGTGGGCACATGGGGTCTCCGGGACCCCTGAGGGGTGGCATTGGCGTTGTCGCCTGCCTCCTCCTGGGTGCCCGGGACACCGTGTCCCTCCTGGCGAGCCTGGCTGCATTGTGGTGTTGGGGCAGGGATCCTGGGTGTCTCCTGGGATGTGGCAGGAGTGGGGGTGGTGGTTGGCACGGTTGTACCTGACGCAGGTGCTGCAGGTGGTTGGACACCAGAGGGGCCAGGTCGGTCGGGGTCGTCCGCAGAGTGGTGAGAGTGGTCGCTGCCGGTGGGATCGGTCTCCTGCAGATCCGGGTCCTGTGAGTGTTCCCCCCCAGTGTTGGGGGGTGCAGCACGACGTTGACCTGTGTGTGAGAGAGACAATGTTACTTTGGATCCATGCAACATCCATGTTGCATCCGTTACAAAGTTGGCACATTTCCTCTTGGAATTAGGATCTGTCTTGCATTCCACTCACAGTGCACTTGTGCATGTGTGTGTCCCTTGGGCACCAATTTGGCCCCTTTAACTATGTGTGGCACAGTCTTACTTGCTGCGTCAAGTGTGACTGCAGTCAGCAGTGGAGTGTGCATGTGTGCCGAGCTATGCGTTTGCGCCTTCCTTGTAGCACTGTACATGTGCACATGGAGTGGATCCACACACTCATATGATGCAGGTGGCTGTCCTTGTGCTCGTGTACAGGTTGTGACATGGCCCTGCGTTTTGCCATGATGAAGAGGGGGGGTTCTGGCACTGGGCACCCTTGTCTACATGCACGCAGTCCACCTGCTGACGAGCAGACATTCCCACACACCAAAGGACTGATTTGCTCTCCCTGTGTCTCCCTCCTTCTCTGTCCCCCTCTCCCTCCCTCTCTGTCCCCCTCTCCCTCCCTCTGTGTCCCCCTCTCCCTCCCTCTGTGTCCCCCTCTCCCTCCCTCTCTGTCCCCCTCTCCCTCCCTCTGTGTGTCAGCCTCCTCCCTCTGTCCATCTTCCTGTGTCTCCCTCCCTCTCTGTCCCCCTCTCCCTCCCTCTGTGTCCCCCTCTCCCTCCCTCCGTGTGTCACCCTCTGTCACCTTGGCCCAGCTTCCTGGGCACACACTGTTAGCAGATCTTTGAGTGGCCCTTGGCCTGTTGATGTGAGTTTGTTTCTGATCTCCAGGCACTCATTTTGTCTGCTGTGTGTCTGTGCGCTGCTGCTGTGGTGGTGTGTGCTGCCACTCTTTCACACTGTTGGCTGTTCATTAGCTGCTGGCATGTGCAAAACAGTGCCTTCACCCCCATGTGTTGATGCAAGGCATCCGCCATTTGCTGGCAAGTCATTCCTGTGTTGGGACACAGTGTTTGTCTGGCTGTGACCTAGGCCATATGGGCAGAGGGCATTGTTGTCTGCTTTGGAGTCGCACTATGTGATTCTTGGTGCCCAGCCTCCCGCCATCCGGGTTACTGTGTCATGTGTTGTTGTCTTCTGTGGCCTGTGACTTGACATTGTCCAGCTGGGTGCATGGGGCATGGTGGCAGCAGTGGCATGTGCCTGCTCATGGAGTGTGGTTGAGTAATGCGATGGCTTGTGGTGTTTGCGTGCCTGTTATTAATTTTGGTTGTGCTTGCAGTTCCCCCCATGTGAGGTGCGTTGTTTGTGTACTCACCCGGGTCTCGGAGTCCTTCTACTCCTTCAACTGCCTCCACCGGCAGTATGGCCATCACCCTCTCCTCCCAGGGATGGTACTGTACGGGTCTGCGGGAGGGCCCTCCTCCGGTGGCGTTGGCCTGGTCGTGTTCCTCCTGTCTCTTGGCTCTGACCCTCCTCCGCAGATCGTACCACCTGTTCTGGCAATCCTGCTTGGTCCTCCTGGTGTCCGCAACAGCATTCACAGCATCGACGATGGTCTGCCACATGGCTGTTTTGGCTGCCTGGCTGGTGCTTCTGACCAATGTTCCAAAGATCTGTGGCTCGACTCTGAGGATTTGATCAACAAGGACCTCCAACTCTCGGTGACTGAACTTTGGATTCTTGGTAGTGGGCATGGTGAGGGGTGTGGGTGGGGATGGTGTGGGTGTGGGGGGTGTGTGGATGTTGGGGGGGGTGTGGATGGTTGTGTGTGTGTGTGAATGTGATGAGAGGGTGTTTGTGAGGGTGGTCGTGTGAAGGTGTGCAAGTGTAAGATGTGGTGTCGCTTGTAGTCTGGTTCTGTGGTGTCTGGCAGCAGTGGGTCTGTTGCAAAGGCTCATGGTTTGTGTGTGTGGGCCCTTTTTATTGGTCCATGGGTGGGTGTGGCAGTGTTTGAATTTTGGGTGGGTGTGTTATAAGGAGTGGTGGTGTATTGGGCCTCTGTTTGTTTTTGACAGTTGCAGGTCAGTGATTGTGTTATTTTAGTGGTTGTTGGCCATGTTTAGTGGCTGTGTGCCTTGCGAATGGTGTATTGTTGAGTTGTTTTGTTTTGTCCTTGTTGTGTACGTGCGTTTTGAGCGTGTGTACGGTGTGTACATGGGCCATTTGGTTGTACGATTTGGTCCTTGTGTGTGGCTTTGTACGACTCGTACATGCGGTTGTGATGTTGGGGCATGGGGTGCGCTCCGTACTTAGAAGGTTGTGTTGGGGGTGCGCCAGGAACGTACTGGGGTGGGGGTACGACTGGAACGTACTGGGGTGTTCATAGACGGTGGTACGACACGTACTGGGGTGGGGGTACGACTGGAACGTACTGGGGTGTACATGGGCGGTGGTTCGACACGTACAGGGGTGGGGGGGTGTACATAGACGGTGGTACGACACGTACAGGGGTGGGGGGTGTACATTGACGGTGGTACGACACGTACTGGGGTGGGGGTACGACTGGAACGTACTGGGGTGTTCATAGACGGTGGTACGACACGTACAGGGGTGGGGGGTGTACATAGACGGTGGTACGACACGTACAGGGGTGGGGGGTGTACATAGACGGTGGTACGACACGTACTGGGGTGGGGGTATGACTGGAACGTACTGGGGTGTACATGGGCGGTGGTTCGACACGTACAGGGGTGGGGGGTGTACATTGACGGTGGTACGACACGTACTGGGGTGGGGGTACGACTGGAACGTACTGGGGTGTTCATAGACGGTGGTACGACACGTACAGGGGTGGGGGGTGTACATAGACGGTGGTACGACACGTACAGGGGTGGGGGGTGTACATAGACGGTGGTACGACACGTACTGGGGTGGGGGTACGACTGGAACGTACTGGGGTGTACATGGGCGGTGGTTCGACACGTACAGGGGTGGGGGGGTGTACATAGACGGTGGTACGACACGTACTGGGGTGGGGGTACGACTGGAACGTACTGGGGTGTACATGGGCGGTGGTTCGACACGTACAGGGGTGGGGGGGTGTACATAGACGGTGGTACGACACGTACTGGGGTGGGGGTACGACTGGAACGTACTGGGGTGTACATGGGCGGTGGTACGACACGTACAGGGGTGGGGGGGTGTACATAGACGGTGGTACGACACGTACAGGGGTGGGGGGTGTACATAGACGGTGGTACGACACGTACTGGGGTGGGGGTACGACTGGAACGTACTGGGGTGTACATGGGCGGTGGTACGACACGTACAGGGGTGGGGGGGTGTACATAGACGGTGGTACGACACGTACAGGGGTGGGGGGTGTACATAGACGGTGGTACGACACGTACTGGGGTGGGGGTACGACTGGAACGTACTGGGGTGTACATGGGCGGTGGTTCGACACGTACAGGGGTGGGGGGGTGTACATAGACGGTGGTACGACACGTACAGGGGTGGGGGGTGTACATTGACGGTGGTACGACACGTACTGGGGTGGGGGTACGACTGGAACGTACTGGGGTGTACATGGGCGGTGGTACGACACGTACAGGGGTGGGGGGGTGTACATAGACGGTGGTACGACACGTACAGGGGTGGGGGGTGTACATAGACGGTGGTACGACACGTACTGGGGTGGGGGTACGACTGGAACGTACTGGGGTGTACATGGGCGGTGGTTCGACACGTACAGGGGTGGGGGGGTGTACATAGACGGTGGTACGACACGTACAGGGGTGGGGGGTGTACATTGACGGTGGTACGACACGTACTGGGGTGGGGGTACGACTGGAACGTACTGGGGTGTACATGGGCGGTGGTACGACACGTACAGGGGTGGGGGGTGTACATTGACGGTGGTACGACACGTACTGGGGTGGGGGTACGACTGGAACGTACTGGGGTGTTCATAGACGGTGGTACGACACGTACAGGGGTGGGGGGGTGTACATAGACGGTGGTACGACACGTACAGGGGTGGGGGGGTGTACATAGACGGTGGTACGACACGTACTGGGGTGGGGGTACGACTGGAACGTACTGGGGTGTACATGGACGGGTGGGGGTATACATATACGGGGGGTACGTGTCGGACGTACGGGGGCTGGGGGGAGTGTTGGGCGCGTATGCGGGCACATGTCTCCATGGTTGCTATTGGTGTTCGGTGCGGACGGTGTTTTTTCCATACGGTTGTAGGCTCGGACGCACGGGATGGATCGTGATTCCTCGGTCGGACTTGGATTTTTACGTTTGTAAGGTAAATCGTCCGAGGACGTGTCGGACACATTTTCCGTCCCGAGGACGTGTGGGGATTGATTCCCGGTGCGGGTCGTATGGACTTTTTACCATGCGAATCGTGATTGCCAGTTCGTACGGCACTTGGACGATTCGTACGGTAAAAAGACCCGATACGAGTCGCACGGGGGAATTTTTTACCGGATCGTGATCGGCACCTGTGTCTCTCTTTTCTGTCCAATTCCCCTTTCCCCCTCTCTGCTGCTCGTGAGCCCTTGAGCTCGCGGTAGTGGAGTGGAGGAGTGGAAATCAAGCATCGGCTCCTGTGGAAAAGGCACAATCGACTCAGGTACCTTGACAGAACCTTGACAGCCCCAATATTATCCAGCATTTTCCCTGAGGATAGCACATAATGGAGTAGGAGTAGTCATTTTACAACTAACACCATCCTGCATTTTACTCGAGGCAAGCATTTCTTTTAGTAGTAATATTATTTTTAAACTCAAATGCAAATATTCTACTCTTTTTTAATGTTAACAAATGTTTGTTTAAGAATAGTAATTAGGCACACTCTACAATTCTGCATTTTCTTTCTTTGACTACTTTAAAAAAAATAGTTTGCAGTATGGATTTTACATTTGTACATTTTTTCAAATTAGTACATTTGGACAGTTTGATTTAACCTCTTCTGTGCCCATGACGAGATAGTCTCGTCATGGAGGGTTGCGCTGTGCCCATGACGAGGCTATCTCGTCATGAACCCCACCCACTAATACAACGCCCGGCACAGGAGGGGGAAAGGGCGTGGCACTGAAGGGGTTAAAAAAAGTTAAAATGAAAAAGTTGGGTTTACTCACATAGATTACATTTTTATTTACTGTGTCGTGAAGTGTGTGTTAAGCAAGTTTTTCTTTTTTTTCAAAAATGCTGTAAAATATTTTAAAAAGGTATATGTTGTTTAAAATCATGTTAAGATTTAGGACCCAATTCTGATGCGGTTTGGAAAGCTTCCCAACTGAATGAGTTTGGGAATGGTTTCCAACCTAATCGGATTGGGAGAGTCCAACCGACCGAGTACGATGCATCTGGATGCTTCCGGATACGATTTGGTTGGACTCCCATTGACTTCAATGGGAGCCTTTGTTTCGACCGAATGCATAGGCTCCCATTGAAATAAGGGGTGGCTGCGTAAAATCGGGCACCCTGTGGGGGGCACCCCCTGGCTGGTAAGGGAAGACCCATGGATACCCCACACGCCCAATTGGGAAGGCTCCTGGTGCAGGGGGGCCCACTATGGTACCCCAAAGTCTGATTTCAACTGGCGATTAGAGTCGGAGGGCACGATTTGGAAAGGCTGTCCAAATCCAGCAACGTACTCGGTTGTTTGGAAACTAGGCCTGTAGAGACGTGCAATTCTGCTCCGTACGGCTCAGTCATTCCAAATGCCATCAGGTTTAGATTGTGATATTTCTAACTCCTAACTCGCATTGTACTCAGTTGGTTGGAAACCTCTCAGAGTCGGTTGAAAAAACAGATTCCCGATCCGATTTGGACGGAGCAAATGCCGTTAGGAGGCCTTCCTAACCGCATCAGAAACAGGCCCATAGTTTGTAAATATATTATATTTGTTATGGGTACACTTACTTTTTCACTAATATTTAACAAGTGTATGACACGTGAAATGTGCACAAGGAACTGTAGATGGCAGTTTGATGTTGAGTTTTTCCTGGCAGCAAAACTAGTGTGTTGTGTCTGGAAGTCAGTTTACCACTGTGTTCAAAATGGTGGATTGCTGCTTTTTTTATGGTGTACGATAATTTAAAAGAAAATATGTTTAGGGCATATTTTTTTGTCGTCTTTTTAATGCTGTGAAAATGTATAATTATTTTTATAGATTTATAAATGTACGTTATTTTTATGACATATGTATTGTCTGCCATTTTGGCGACCTTTGGGTCAAGGTGAATTCATAGAAAGTGTTGTAGGACTTTCATTTTCGTGTAGTTTAAAATGGTGGATTATTTGTTATGTTTGCGATTAGTGTCTTTTATTGGCGTATAATTTTGTTTTATATTATCTTTTTTTATTGGTAGATATTTTGGTAAATTAAATTGTGTTAATATTCGTTTTTTGTGGTGTACCTCTTTTTTAAAATAAGTTTGAAATTTTTTAATGATGTGTATTTTTATAAATTGTTTGTTTTTAAGTTATATTGTAATGTATTTAGTAGTATTATGATGTATTTTGTCGGAAAATTACATGTAGATCTTATATATTAAATTAATAATTTATTTAAGGGATATTAATATATTCTTGGATTTTTTTTAATGCACAAGTATTTTAATGAATACACAGGTATTAATTTTAATACTGTGCTATTAATATTCAATAATGTGTGTTAATACACTTCCCCACCCAAACTCCCTTTTTTCCTTGCATCCCGTCCCAGAGCTTAGAAAAACATTTATTTTAAAATAAAAAAAATTGAGGAGTATTCATTTTTATTACTCAAGTATTCATTTTAAAACTCGGGTATTAGTTTAAAAAAACATGTATTAATACACTTCCCCACCCAAAACCCCTATTTTCCCTGCATCCCATCCCAGAGGTTAGCATATAATTTAATAAAGAAAAAAAAGTGCACGAGTATTCGTTTTATTACTCGAGTATTACTTTTAATACTAAGGGGCCGATTAGGAGCCACCCTAGTGGTACTGGGACCGGCCGCCAGTAGGCGGTGGTCCCGCACCGGCAATTAGGATGCCACCACCACCGTGGCGGTGGCATCCTCTATTCCCAGCATTGTGGTGGGCGGTGCGCACAACACCGCCCGCCACAATGCTGGGAATGCACGTTGTGAATTGTCATGCACAATGTGACAGGCACCTTAGTCTGTGACAATGTAGGGGGGTTCCATAGTACCCCCCATGTGCACCCCCCAATACTTTGGGGGCCTGCAACAGGCGTGATTCTTAAGGGCTCAGAGTAACCTTTGTATGGGTATGTTAACGTCGTTATGAGATGGCGCAACTAAAAGACATCAGCCCTGTGTTTGATCTATCGGAAATATTGGATGTAAAGGCACAAACGTATGAATCGCCCGGTTTTATCAATTTTAGAATATTTTGTAACTTCAAAAAAAAAAAAAAAACAGGATATGGATTATTTTAGTTATGTTGAATATGTGATATATTTTATATATGTATTTTAACAGATGAAATAGATGTAATGTACACTTTTATGGTTGTAACAAACTAAATAAAGTTAAATTGACTGACAAAAAGAGTCCTAAATATCGTTAGTCAGAAATATCAACAGCAAAAATATTGTGGTCAAGAATATTGATTTTAAGGTAAGAAATATCGTTTTTAAAAATATAGAAGTCATTGATATCATTTGCAAAAATATATAGTTGTTTAAAATATAGATTTTTAAATTAGTGTTATGTATTTTAGTATATATTTTAAATGTATGTGATGTATTTTTTTGTATAAGAATTGTTTATGTTTTTTAATATATGTGTTACATTTTTAGTAGTTATCAATTTTATTTTAATTACATTTTGTGGTTTTTAGTAACGTAGCGGGTTATGGGTTTATATGGAAATAGGGTGGGAAGTAATTTATTATAATAAATTAAGGATTATTTTTAATTTATTAATATTTAATTAAGACGTTATAGTGTTAACTGTGGGAAGTAATTTATTATAAATTGGTTTTTAATCAACATTTAATTAATTGTTCATTAATTATCGTAATTGTGTAATTGTGTTGGGTGCAGGTTGTGGGGTTTATCGGGGTAAAGGGTGGGAAGTAATTTATTTTAAATTAACTAATAATAAGTTGTTATATAGTGATGGAGCATGATTTTTGAAAATAGAATCTGCTCTATGTAAGTCAGCCAGTGCATGCTATATTAATGAAATGTGTGGTTATTTTACTAATATTTAACAAGAGTGTATGCCACGTGAAATGTGCACAAGGCACAAAAGTTGATTTTCTTAGTTGAATATGATGAGAATAATACTAACTAAGGGGCCGATTACGATGCCGGACGGAAGTTTAGAAGTGTATCCGTAGTGGTGGAGGTGGCGAAAAACCGTAGATCATTCCACTCCTGATGTGTTGACTGCGACTGCTATATTACGATGGGCTAACAGGCAATTTTACAGCCGTCGCGGTGTTTTAGGCTCCGCACGTTTTTTCCTTACGCAAGGGTGGCGGAGGGAGCCAATAGAGCAAGAACTGCGTGCGGAATCACATCCCGTACACCAACTAGATTACGATAGTTCAAACAGCCAATCCCACCGGGGCGGAAATGCCACCTCATCGCGGATGGCGGAAGCACAACTACGGAGCGGAAACATCAAAGCAGAACACCAGCACATAACCAGAGCCACCATGGATCCTGCTCTACAGGCCTTTCCGCTGCTCTACCTGATGCATCACCAGCAGATAAGACGCCACCGAGCTCTACAGCAGAGGTACGCCCAAAACATATCCACGCATGCAACCCCGGAACAATAACAACTCACAGCAAGTGTCCAGACAGGGCCTGCTCTACGGTGTTTGGGGAAACATGCAAAATGCAATGTTTGAGGCTCCCTCAATTTACATAAGTGACACCTTCAGGGCCACGAAGGCTGCCCTGCGCTGACTCTACCTAGCACGCTGCTCCCCTCTCCCCCACCTACAAGCACCATGCACACAGCTCCGATGGGACACAAGGTGGCAGATTTACCTGGGGGATGGGAGTGTATACACTGCAGAATGCAAAGTGATGAAGATGTGTGCCCACAATGGGTAGCAGTGTCGCAGCAAAGAGCTACACACTTATGCCATCATCCACTGCTGCACAAGCAAACATCCATGCTGGAACAAGACAAGAGGAATGTGCTGGAAATACATCTGTACTGTACTTCAGCAACCATGACTGAAATCAAGTAGGTCCAAATAGCACAGATCACCTACTGAAACAGTGCTGAGGGCCACAATGCTTCTGGATACAAATCATTTGCACATAGTACAGTGTCACAACATGGTATGGTGGGGAGGGTCAAACGTGCATGTCATGCAGTGGCACATGTTTTGACTGAAGTGGTGTATACACGAGAATTGCACAGGTGAGAAGTGTGCAGAGAAAAAAGCCATAGTGGAGTATCTCACATTGTGTAAGCCCCAATGGTATGACTGTGACTGTTATGAATCAGGCCAACACATATTGGAGCACAGAAAGTGGAAAGTGACAGCAATGCATGTGAAAACTCACATATAATGTTTGTATCCCAGAGACATGCAGCACAGTGACAACAAAGGTAGCAAGAGCCAGGACGGATCTCAAGACACACAACACAGACATCGCAGTGATATACTCTGCATACTCACAAATAACGTGGAAAAGATATAGGTGTACCCTAGGACTGTGAAGTCACAATGACACACTGCACACTGCTACGGCAACAACCCCAACATGTCCACAAACACTCCACAAGGTGTTTGATCATGGAAACAAACAGGCACTCATCAACTGGATCATACATGTGTGAAAGGGCAATGCTCCAGGGCACATACACATCAACACCTCTGCTAATGACAGGACACTCACACTGTCTGATGACTCCAGTAATCACATGTACATCCATCCATTTGACTATGAAGCCATACCTATACAAGATGACTACACACCTACACTGGTGTGTACACATCAAGATAGATCACACAGATATGTTGTACCCTGTCCACCCCTCAAGTCAACATGTAAAGTGGACTAGATTCTGATGATGGAGACCAAACAAATCTGATATGTGTGAATAAGTATACCTCATCTCACATAATGAACAGGACCAGAGTGGACCACCACAGACAAGCAGCTTGCCCCCATCAACCCTCAGAGTCAAAAGTGGACATTAGTTGCTATAACCTCTAGTAACACATGCAATATCACCTTAAGGACATGCCAAGGGGTAAGTGCGAATTCAGAGCATGGAACCGATGAACATGTACCCATATACTGTACAGCATCATCAGTAAGGCCAGCGACAAGTCAATACAAAGTTTATTGTATGGATTACTTAAAACCACGACAATATAAGACATTTAAAAAAGACATACTATACAAAAAGACAAAAGAAAATGATGGTTCCTTGCAAGACCCTGAGATAACTGACGCCTTGTGCCCAAAAATTAAAAACTCAGGAAGTACTAGCGGTTTAAGATATTTAAACTATTTGCAATCTGTTATAATTAAACCAATATGAACTTTTTATAAGAGAAATAAAGATAGCTTAAAATCCGCTGCAAAAATGGAGTAAATGCTTAACAGGTATTAAAACTCAATTGCAAAGTGACCAAGCTCTGCAATGCCTGATGTCCGTAAAGCAGAAATTAAAAGTTATCAATTCATGATCATCTCAATACTTTGTTGTGACAGCTTTAAAGAATTTGCCTATTCTTGCCAATTCGAGGTGCACCATAGTGCTAAGAGTCCAGTTCATTGCATGATTACATGTTCTTATACCATGGGTTAAAAAGAGTGACTTTAGTAGAGATCGCCGGAAGTCGAGCAACGTCGGGCAGCTACAAAGTAAATGTAAAAATGTTTCAGATTTGTAGCCGCAAAGTCTACACTTAACTATCTTAGAAAGCAGTGGCTAGTTGGGGTTAAAGTCTTTAATGCCAGCGACAACGCTCACAACATAAATATATTTTTTTATTACAGTAACTCAGTGTCAGCATGGAAAGTGCTAAACATTAAGGGCAACGTGCAGTCAAAACTCAAGTCCGCACATGTGTGCTTTCAAAATCCACACAGCTGATTGAAGCAAAGTCCACAGCCATGGATACATCACCAAGATAGGGCCAGAAAATGGGCAGCTCAGGCACCGCTCATGGAGAAATGGGTTGGGAAGGGGAACTCCGCCTCAAATTTGTTGAGAACTGGATTTGGGTGGGGGATGACTGTCTGGGGTAGTCAGAGGACTGGACCTGGGAGGGGCAGAGCTGGTTCATGTAGAGGGATCTCTGGATGTGGGAGCTTGAGGGCTGGCTGGACCAGGTGGAGTTGTCGCACAGGGAGGTCGTGAAATGCACTGTGGTGGCTCAGTGGTTGCTGTTTCATGTGGAGGGCTGGGCCTCACTTGCTTGGGTGTACGATAGCCCCCAAGTGTATTGGGCCATGAGACAGGTGAGGTGGCCACAACAGCTTTCTCCTTCCCAGAAGGTGGAGTAGGTGCTCGTGGAACCTTCCTTGGAAAACATTTGGATCTGGTGGTACGCTTGGGGGATGATGGGCTCCTACCCTGTCTCCCATGTATGGGACCTACCACTACCTCACTGCTTCTCTGTCCATGCTTCCTAGGGGGTGGCTTGATGGGAGTGGAAGTCGTGGGCACAACTGCTCTCCGAATCGGGGAGGCTGCAGTTGTGGCACGCAACGGGCCCACGGCAGCCAGGGCAACTTCCTGTTCTGATTCTGGAACAGCTGTAAATCTTGGAGGGCTTTTGGTGGGCGAGGAAAGTGAGCTCTGCAATGTGGATGCATGTTTCTTGTGTTTCGGCTTCTCTGTGCCCTGTGATGTCTTCGTGGTAGTGCTGGCATGTGTGCTCCTTGTGTGCCTTGAGGATGATGTTTCGTGTCTTTGACGCGTGGACTCTTGTTGTCATGTGCTGCGTGGGGATGACCTGGTGCCAGAGTCTACTGGTGTGTGTGTGCTCAGGTCAGGTAGGGTCACTGGCAGGGTGGTTGCGGAAGGGATCGGACTGTGAGCCTGTGACTGCAGAATGGCTGCCGTGAGTGTGGAGGCCAAAGACTGGACAATCCTGTGCAGGCCACCGACATCAGAACGGATGCCCTCCATGAACGCAACAACCTGTGACAACTTGTTGCTATGATCCTGAAGGGCATTCAGGAGCAAAGTCTGCCCAACAGACACCTGACACAAGATGTCTATGGCCTCCACACTGAGGGTAGCAGGGGACACAGGGACTGGGGCAACAGTGCCTGGGGAGAAAGACACCCTACCCTTCCTATGGCAGCGGGCCCGGATACCAGTTGGGGGTGCATCAGGGAGGGTGGACACAGGACGGGGTGTGGCAGACAATGAAGCAGAGGCTGATCCTCCTTTGCCTGACAACACAGAGGAGTCACCGCTGGAGTGTGAGGAATTGGAGGTAGGCGTTTCAGGAGCAGACACCTCCAGGGCAATCCTGTCCCCCTCCGATGCGCTGGTCCCCTCAGTGTCGCTGTACTCCTGGGCAGCAGTGATGCCAGTAGCTTCCCAGACGGTTTTGTGCCCCTCTCCTTCTCTCACCTCGGTCGAATCTGTATGAGACAGAGACACTGTTCAGTGAAGTGGCCGGACCACAAACTTGTTAGGCAATACCAACTGAAAAGCTTGAACTCAAGGCACACATTTGACTCCCCATGTGCTGTTTGCATACGTCTAAATATTGCTATGCTCAGCTGATGCATGTAAACATGCTCATTGGACAGTTATGCACAATGTTGCACTCATACTGGCAAATTGCTAGGAATGTGTAGGCATTTCAACATCACATCCTATTGTCTGAAGGAACATCGACATGCCTTCAGCTAAGAAAGCTACACATCTGAATTCACTGTGTGTGTCACACTGGAAGTTTGAGGTGAGAGAACCACACTCATAGTCAGTTAACGGAACCAATTGTTAAGTGACATGACACCCTTACATCCACTAATGTAGGTACTGCAACACAACTAATGTTGAGCATTGGTAAGCAATCTGTAGATGTATCACCTACATGGAAAATCACAACATCCATTTCGAAATTCACCCTGACGATGCTCACTGATGTTCACTTCCAGTTCATGTCACAGACTGACACCTTTGCTGATGTCACATGGCTACATGACAATCCAGACATTGTACAGGCGTAGAATATCTGCACTCACCACTGAGTCAACTGACAGGCAATTACCCCACACCAGAGACAACTCATAGGTTACTGCCTTGCTCTGGGCTGGGATTCATGCTGTTTTTCATGCGTAACATCACACTTTGTACAATACTCACCCCAACTTGCTGCTGCTGGGCCCTCAGGCGCACGTCCAGCTCTGGCGGGGCCACTGCCAGGATGCGGGCCAACAGGGGGGTCATGCTCCGGCGCGCCACACGACCAGTCCGAGGAACCAGGCCAACATCATTTCGGCAACGTTTTTGCTAAGGCAGCAGATGTCATCCCACCTCTTGTGGCAGTGGTTGTGTCAACGTTTAGAGACCCCTAGGGCCCGCACCTTCCGGGTGATGGCACTCCATATTGCCTTTCGCTGATGGACCTTGAGCTGTAGGCATGGGAGACAAGAGGAGACAACTGTAACACTTTGTAGTGGTGCATTGTGTGTCAGTACACAGTGTATACACATGAGTGAGTCTACACATAATGACACCAAAAGAAGGATGGCATGTCCACTGTACATGTATCAGTTGCGAGAGGTCATTTCTCAAAAATCTAGACAGTAACAGGCCCTGTACCCTTGTGCATACTGGGCTCACCTCCATAGTATCCCAGTAGAATGAGCACACCCCATAATCACCAACCCCTGCCCATTCAAAACTTACCATCTCACTGATGTACATAGGTATACGTCATGAACTCATAGAGGATATGGCACAGGGAATGTGTCTACGAAAAGAGATTCCATGGACTCATCATTGTAACTGTACTACAGAGAAACCAGGTTCATGCTAACTTGTCATTGCATGCACTCAGGGCTCAGGAGGAACAAGGCTCAACACTATGCACTTGAACTTGTTTGGCTACACAGACTCCAACACGTATACATCATCCTTTCTGAGATTCACATGTGGGATGTTTCCCAACTATGGAGCTGCAACATTGACGAGTGTGCCATCCTCCCCATGAACTGAAGTTCATCAAGTCGGACGTCATGTATGGGAAATGCAGACGTCTACATCAGGAAGCACAAATATAGGCTTGCAGTCTGAGGCACAGAGCACTGTACAGTGACATGTTGTGAGCCTTTCGGACCACCCTAAGTAATTTTGGTATTCACTTACCAGTACCTCGGGAGCCCCATAGAGACGGCCGTACTGTCCAAGGACTTCGTCCACCAGGACCTCCAGCTCCTCTGTGGTGAAGGGACGGGCCCTCAGGGTCTCAGTACGAGCCATGACTGGTCCAGAGATGAGGTAGAGCAGAAGTTCGTAGTGAGGAATGGCAAGCAGCAGTGTCGTCTCTGGGCAAGTGACAGGTGTGGACATTTCATAGGCATATATATAGTGCCATAGGCTCGTTCCAATGTGGCTCTGCTGATTTCATTGGCCAGCTTGGTTCACATCATTCAATTGGGGCCAGTGCCGGGCCCCGCACTGGCAGAGCACACCAACCGCGGTTTTCAAAAAAGTGAGCAGCTGGTGGTTCCCATTGGCTGATGGCTATTACTCATAGGCGGTGACGCACCACGGAGGTCAGGATGCGTCCACCGGTATCCAGCATCATTCCATTAGGGCTAATGCCGGGCCCCACATTGGAGGAGCACGCCTACAGCAGTTTTTAAAAATGTGAGCAGCAGCCAGTTCCCATTGGCTGATGGCTATTCCTCATAGGCAGTGACGCACCGCGGAGGTCAGGAAGCATCCACCGCTATCCGGCATTCCATTAGGGCCAATGCCGGGCCCCGCAGTGGTGGAGCACGCCTGCCGCGGTTTTTAAAAATGTGAGCCGCAGGCGGTTCCCATTGGCTGATGGCTATTCCTCATAGGTGGTGACGCACCGCGGAGGTCAGGAAGCGTCCACCACTATCTGGCATCATTCCATTAGGCCCAATGCCGGGCCCCGCAGTGGCAGAGCACGCCTACCGCGGTTTTTAAAAATGTGAGCCGCAGGCGGTTCCCATTGGCTGATGGCTATTCCTCATAGGCGGTGACGCACCGCGGAGGTCAGGAAGGATCCACCGCTATCCGGCATCTTTCTATAGGGGCCAATGCGTGTTACCGCTGTGATTGTCAGATCATTTAGTAAAGTTGATGTGTATTGTGGGACTGAAGCTTGCGACCTTGCAGTGAAATCAGATAATGAAACTCGGCATTGAAGCTGTTAACCACATGTGCTGTGCCATACACCCACAGGGCTTCTCACACTTTGCTGTTGCAGTGTACCACATGTCATACATACTGACTTCTTCAGATGTTGTAGTAGTTAGTATGTCGAGTGAGTGTATGAAATGGAGGTCTAATTGCAGGTCACTTGTGCATTTAACTTCTTCATGAGTGATGGCAATGTTGTGTTGGTGTGAGTCTTTGGGTAAGCTCTTCTCACACATATCATTTTTTTGTCATCTTTTGCATGTGTCACCTGCCAGAGTACGTAGGAGGAGACCACCTATCTACCGCCCTTTCTCAGTCCTGGCAAGGATGGAGGACATTAATATCATTAATAAGTTCCAGCTGGATCGCCTCACACAGTAAGAGCTATGTGCTCAGTTGGAGCCCCATTTGAAGCCAAACAGAACATATCCTGCTGCATTGTCTGCCACAGTCAAAGTTATGGCTGCGCTGCATTACTTTGCCACTGGGTCTTTCCAGTACACCGTGTCCAGCGCCGGTGGGATGTCACAGCCTATGTTCAGCATGGTGTTGCGTAATGTCTTGTCTACATTGATGACATACAAGGACAACTACATACACTTCCCAAGGCGTAATGAATTGGCAGATATGAAGGGCGATTTTTATGCCCTGGGACGCATCCCACATGTAGTGGGAGCCATTGACGGAACCCTCATTGGCCTAGTTCTACCACAGGCACGTGAACACATATATCGAAACCGCAAGCATTACCACTCCATCAATGTGCAAGTGGTATGCCAAGCGGATCAGATCATTTCACACGGGTGTGCAAAGTATCCCGGATTGGCACATGACTCTTACATTCTGCAGAACAGCAGCATACCACAAGTGATGGCAAATCTTCATCCAGAGTGTGCCTGGCTTGTCGTGAGTGGGCTATGTCAATGAGTGTGATGTATGTGTGACATGCTGCTCTCCTCACATATTACTGTTGCATTGTTGGTCTGTGTTTCTCACAATTAGGTGACTCAGGGTATCCCAATCGACCGTGGTTGCTGATCCCACTGCGGAATCCTACTACGCCTGGGGAAGTCCACTTCAATGAGGCCCATGGAAGGACATGTTGTGTGGTGGAGCGTACTTTTGGACTTCTGAAGTCTCGATTTAGGTGTCTGGACAAGAGTGGTGGGGCACTTCTATACTCACCCCAGAATGTGTGTCAGATAGTAGTCGCTTGCTGCATGCTCCACAACCTGGCCTTGCGCAAAAGGATCCCCCTGATTCAGGACGATGATGAGCATCAGCAGCCCCCCGCTGCAAACCCACACATGCCCAGCGACGATGATAGTGGTGAGGCAGAAGGTCTTGACCTGCGTGCACAGCTCATCGCCAACTACTTCCATTGAGTGTAAGTTACCAATGAGCAACTATGACTGTGTCTGTGCGCTTTGCTGTTGTCTGCCAAACTTGGAGGATTGTTGCAGGGATTCTGCCCACAGATAGCACTATATGCAGGATTAAAGGACTTATAGGCAGGCAGGGACTAAGTCATCATACCACCTGAGTTCCCATGACCACAGGTCCAAATGGCTATAGTGCCTCACTAGCTCTCCTACTCACAGACAGTGGAACAAGCGCTAATGAACCCCATGACATAACACTCTCAGGAATCGTGGTTACAAGACACATCCGGTTGCCATCACTGTTATACTTCTCTACAATGATGAACATTTGAATTCAAGAAATGTCTCTAAATGTCTATTTCAAATAACGTGTCTGAACATGCAGTATACGTGCCACAACAAGTAGATTAATGCATCAAACATAAACAGTCAGCATAGAAACATGTCCAGATGTCATGGAGGTAGAGTTCATTTTAATAATCCCTCATGAGGAAGACCTACGGGCCTATCCCCCCTCACCCTTGCCAGAAGAAGTCATGTAATGTATACCAAAAGACCTCTGGGCTTTGTCAGCAGAGCCCATTCCTCTGCCCATAGATGTTGAAATGTACTGTACTCCAGGACAGCACAGACAAGCTCTGTGGACAGTTCTCATGTGAAGGACATAAACAAAGGTACTTGCAAAACAACAAAGACATGTATTAACGTGTGCTACAGATGCATGATGGAAGCTGGGCTCGTAGTAGGCCACAATGTCCACAACAGGAATTTAACAGACTCCCCTTGCTCAGGTCTGTGTTACCAAGCGAAACCGACAGCTGAGGAAAGCAGAGTCTAAGCGAATACAGACATGGCCCAAGTTTGTGATAAATGTGATTGAATTTCAGAAGGAGGCAAGAAAAAAACGTCAAACAATATTGATTTAGTTACAAATATTTAGGGATGCTGGTAAGTGGTGACTAATCCAGGAAAGCCGTTCCAGCTTCGTAGGCAAAGTGGTGACTAATCCAGGAAAGCCCTTGCAGCTTCGTAGGCAATCAGTTCCAACAGACGATCAGATTCAGCATCAGCAAACAGGACCGCCATCCAATCCAGTAGTATGAAGGAACAGATGTGCTCCTCGCACCCCTGTACGAACACTTCAGGGCAACCTGGAAGAGGTTCCATGTAGACATGGCACAGGAGACGTTGCGCAAACGCACATGCGCAGCTGGCAGCCGTCTGTCACGTTGAAAGGCATCCCATAAATGGCTATCCCCAGAACAGTCCTGGTCGTGGGCCAACAAGGGACTCATCCACAGGTCATAATCCAGATCAACAAGAGATGTGTTTGAAAGGCAGACATCCATGGCCCATTGAAAGCGGCATCTGCGACAGTAGAACACAGGTTGCACGCAGGTGAAATAGGTATAGCGGAAGGTTAGCCTCTAAGTGATGTGTAGCACAGTGTCAATCCCAAGGGAGGGGGGAGGTAGTTGCCCCAAAGGAACGGCTCGTAAGCTTGGAACTCGGATTTGAGGAATGGTTTATTAGCACCACTGTTTAGTCAGAGATAACGAAAAAAATAGAAAGTCCGGTTAGCGGAAGTCCTTCCTTGGTGCACCGGTTTTAGGGAAGTCGGAAGGGGTAGGTTCCCTGGCGTTCTCCAGTGATGTCCAGGAGTCCAGGAAGTTGCAGGAAAGAACAAAAAAAAAAAGAAAAACAAACCACGGGTCAGTGATTACTGTCCTCTATTCTGAACAGTGGGAGGGGGCGTGAGGGGTTCACCAAACGTAATTAGAGCGTGGAGACCAGAAGAGAAAAAGTGGTATCTATCCCGCAAACTAACCGTTCCCTCCCTGTGCATTAGTAAGCCCCAGTAGACGCAGACGTACCTGCTCCAGTCACCCTCCTCCTGGAGCGTGGTGGGGCGAAGCGCGGTGTTGATGTCCTTGCGTCATCACAGACCGTCTGGGCGATGTCTGCTTCAGTGGTGATTGGGTTGTCTTCAGTCCTCTCCATCCACGACGTCTTCCCCTATCCGAGCACTCTTGTCGCCGTCTCTCCACCCCTTGCCGTGCCGGTCGCTTCCTCTTTCTCCCGGGCGGTTGCCTCCGATTGGTTCTATGAGGCCGACGTCACGCCTCCGATCTCCGCCCCATGTCGCCGCCAGGGATAGTTAAAGGGGCTGTTCTCGTCCTGTACCTGTAGCAGCAGGACATTGCTGTCACTGAGTGTCCCCGAATCCTGCTCCCCGGGAGCCTCCAGACACACCCTCCCCCCAGGATTGCCTCGATCACGGGAAACAGGAAAACGGGAAAGAAAGTCAGCATTGCCCTGTTTGGAGCCCTTACGGTGGCGGACCTCAAATTGGAAGGGCTGCAGCGCCAAAAACCACAGCGGCGCCCGGTCGTTACAGCCTTTGTTCCGTTGCAGCCAAGTCAGCGGGCATGGTCGGTATACAACACAAAGGGCCGGCCCTCAAGGTAATAACTTAGCTTCTCGATACTCCACTTAACTGCCAGGCATTCTTTCCCAATGGTCGGATAGACACGTTCCCTAGGGAAGAGTTTCCGGCTAGTGTAGAGGATAGGCCGTTCTAGACCCTCGTCATCATGTTGGGACAGTACTGCTCCAATGTCCACTCCAGAGGCATCCGTTTGGAGGATAAAAGGTTTCTGGAAGTCTGGTGTTAGTAGCACAGGCGAGGTTGTCAGGGCTGTTTTCAGGCTTTCGAAGGCTGCTTGCTCAGGGACTCCGGGAGAGCGGATCTGTGAAGCAGTGGCTGATCTTTTTAACAGGTCTGTAAGTGGAGCAGCTAAGTCTGCAAACTGGGGAATGAACCGTCTATAATACCCCACCAACCCCAAAAAGGCTCGGAGGTCGCGTCTGGTGGTGGGGAAAGGGGTTTCCCGTATGGTCTTCACTTTTTTTTTAACCCTTTTTATTGAAACAGTTAGGCAAGATGGTGTACTGCTCGATTTTCCCGGCCCTATTGTGTTGATGGGTGATTAGGGTGACTTCAGTCTCTTTACCATTCAAGCCTAAGGGTTAGAGTAGTGAATGAAGTCTATTTACTAGGCACTTCGACATGATCCTGTGTTCTTCCCCATAGATTAGGGCTTGCACACATATCCTAGGGGATAGATTCGTTAGTATTAGGGATAACCTGCCCTGTAGTGAGGGTATTTCATGGAGCCGTGCTGAATTCAGGCCTGGTAGGCCTCAAACGGGAGAGACTCCATCTTTCTTTCTGCTCCGGCAGCTTGAGATGCTTCTAGGTTAAAGGGGATGTTTTAGTTATGAGGTGTTATTCGCTTGGAGAGAACCGGTTCAGACCGGCCCTTATCGAAGGATTGTATTTTTCTTCATGCCGAAGACGCTACATCAGGCCGGCCGGCTGGGAAAGTGTCCTTGGCACGGGGAGGTACAAGAATTTGGTGGGCGGCAGGTTACGGGCCGGAATTTTCCATGAGGAAATGCACATCTATATTAGTAAAAGTCTGAGGCAGTTACGATGCACTTACTTCAGTCCGTAGGCGGCATCTAGCCGTTAGCAGTAAAGCTACTACTTATTCCAGGGAAGACAGATGACAAACTTGAAGGCGGAGAAAAACCGAGAGACAGATACTCTTCTAGCAGAATTGCCAGAGAGGAGAGAGTAGCCGATGAGGAAGAGGTCCCAGTGACTCGGAGAAGGGAGCTACGGAGGTGTGACCTCCAGGCGAGCCGAGGCACAGACGAGAAGGGAACCTAGATGACCATTGAGTGCAGGCTACACACGACTAAGGTGATGTCGACCCCTTTCTTATTAGAGTGTACAACCTAATCTTTCACTTTTCTTTGCAGGTTATGTGTTACACAGTAATGTTATGTGATTGCGTATATAATAAATAATAAAGTATCCAGTTTGTAGTGAATCAACATGTGCTGCGTGTTCTTGTATAAGAGGGTAGCCTATTCTTCTAGTCAGCTGTGACTTGACATGAACAGATGTTAACCCTGATCAGGTAAGTGGTAACTGAATAAGGGAGAGAGGAACCCCTCGAACCAGAGAACAGGTTGTGCTCAAACTGGCAGTTCCTGTGTGATCTGATAAATAGTAAAACTGATTCCCCTGCTGTATGTTATGGTAATCATAGGATGAACTTGTATTGAGGCTGCCGTCTGGGTAGGAAGTCCTGGGTCCGTCTGGGACCGCGAGGCTAAGGCTGCCGTCTGGGTAGGAAGTCCTGGGTCCGTCTGGGACCGCGAGGCTAAGGCTGCCGTCTGGGTAGGAAGTCCTGGGTCCGTCTGGGACCGCGAGGCTAAGGCTGCCGTCTGGGTAGGAAGTCCTGGGTCCGTCTGGGACCGCGAGGCTAAGGCTGCCGTCTGGGTAGGAAGTCCTGGGTCCGTCTGGGACCGCGAGGCTAAGGCTGCCGTCTGGGTAGGAAGTCCTGGGTCCGTCTGGGACCGCGAGGCTAAGGCTGCCGTCTGGGTAGGAAGTCCTGGGTCCGTCTGGGACCGCGAGGCCGCCACTTGTATTATAAGAGGTCTAGATATATATATATATATATAGTAGGAATTCCCTGTCCTTAGGTGGTATATATATCTGTGGTTACTTGTTGTGAATAGGCCCTAGGGAGAGGGTAACGTTCTGGCTGGGTTAGAAAGGCTCTGATGAGCGGGTTCTATCTGATCCGAAAACCCAAGCAGAACATTTGGCGTCACAAACCGTTTTCGAAACCTGTGTGCGTTGTGTTGTCTCGTGTTTGCTTTCGGCGTGTGCGTGGTTTTGTTTGTATATTATTTGTGGTATACTTGTGTGTATAGTTTTTCTTTTTCTTTCTTTTCTTCTTTCTTTTTCACGATGTTTTCTAGAAAGTCAAAATCTACTTTTAAGTTGCCCGTTGATATTCCCGGATGGGATTCAACGCCTTATGAAGCCTTAGCCCGTGAGTGGGCTGATTCTACTGGTTTGAGTGAGAATTGGAATTCTTTTTTGGAGCTGGCGGAGCCGGCTAATGTGATTACTTGTTTACAGAAGGCACCCATCTCGAAGGGTGAGGAGATTCCCATTTTGGGGCGCAGAGGTTGGATTGTTCTGTCTGCGTACAGGATTCTGCATGAGAGGTTGTTGAAGCTACAGATATCTCTTAAGGATGTGGAAGCGCACTTTGTTGAGATTCAGAATTCTCATACTTTGTTGCGGTGTCAAAATAAGTTGCTTGCTGACAAACTTGAGACTTACCAGACTATTGCCGAGAGGGCGGCTGTGCGAATTGCTCGTTATAAATACAAGAATCGGCGCGGTCGGGTTTCGACGCGAAAGGTGCGTCTGGTCGTGGCGAAAGCCGGACTGGATTGGAATCCTGATGAATGGGATGGTAATATCTGGAATTCGAGTGATTCTTGTTCCTCGGGTGAGGAATCTGTCAAGCGCGAGTCCTCTCGCTCCCGCCATGATTGTAAGCCTGCTTCTCGCACCCCTGATGGTGCACCCCGTGATTGCGCTCGTCCTTCGAGCGGGGTTGATGCTTCTTCCACTGATTGTTCCTCTACGTGTACTGGTCGAGCTCCTTGTGATGCTCATCCCGCGGTCTCGGTGCATCCAGTTTTTCGTCGGAAGTTGCAGCAGTCTCCCGCTGCTCCGCAGGGTGTTTCTTTAGACTCTTTAGAGGACTTTACTCAACAAGAAATTAGTGATATTTTGCAGCGATTTCGGCAGCGAGCTGGTGAGACCTTACTCACATGGATGGTGCGCCTTTATGAACTGGGCGCTGCTGGCATTATGTTAGATAATGGCGATTGTTTGAAGTTTTGTTCCTTGAGTTCGGATTCTACTGTACAGGATCATTTTCGTAACTATAATGGTGGTGGTCAAATTTCTTTACTTCAATTGGCGACTGAGGGTTGTAATATAAAGTATCCTACTGAGTCTGATTGGCCTGTGAATGACAAACCATGGTATACTTTGCGCGACGCTGCACAACGTCTCAAAGAGGAGGTGATGAAAACGGCAATTTTCCTGGGTACTGCTGACAGGTTGCTTGATGGTTCGTTGACATCTTCTGTGCGGAATCGTATTATTCGTTCTTCCCCTGTTGCTTATAAGCAGGTCATGATGACTTTATTGATTAATCAAACTGGTAACGTGTTATCTACGGTACTGGAATCGGTACGCCAACTCGGTGAGTTGGGTGAGTGGTTTAAACCTGAACGTCAGTCCCGGCCTGACACTCGTACTCCTGGTGACAATAAACTTACTAGACGTGATATCTTTTCTGGTCTTCTGGCCGATGGTGTGCGGAGGGAGGACATTGACGGTGAGACTACTGCTCGTTTGTGGGAGTTGTTTCGCAAACGTGGCTTGGATCGGAAGGAGGGTGCCCGGCGTGTTCGGATGACTGAGTGTGATCGTGGTGGTTCTGACGGTAGCGGTGATGACGACCGCCGTGGGCGCTCTGTTCGTCGTGATGATCGACGTTATGTACGTGATATGTCCCCCCGTCGAGAGAGAGACAGAGAGAGAGAAGAGGAAAGAGAGAGGGGAAAAAATGATTATATTTACAGCAGACGTAGAGATGATAGGGATCAATCCCCTGAGTTGAGGAGGAGAGAGGATCGTCATAATTTGGCCGATCGAAACCAGCAGTGTACTGCAGAAGACACGAATCCATTTCGTACTGGGAATGGATATGAACAGGAGGTACCGATACCTAAGAAACGTGAGAGTCTTTATCCTGATTTATCCTGGTACACAGAATGCAGTAAGCATGACTAGGAAATAGGTCAAGCTCCAGTACACAGATGGGCTCACAGAGATAATAGACCCTATGTAGATATTGAAATTTATTGGAGACATCGTAATATCCAAAGGGCCCGAGCATTGGTAGATACAGGAGCGGAGGCCACTCTTATTCATGGAAAATCAAAGAAGTTTAAAGGTCAGCCTTTTACAATTACCGGATTAGGTGGAAAGGAAACTCCCGCAGTTCAAACCTTACTTGAAATGAGAATAGGTAGAATCCCTAGAAAAGAATACTCTGTACTAGTGGTGCCACTCTTGGAATTCATAATTGGAATTGATATTTTGAAAGGAATGACTTTGCATTTAGATGATGGATGTTACCAATTTGGAACTACGCATTATATATCGTCCAGGCCTATACGGGTTGGTCGTTTACGAATGCCCCCCATAAAAGTTCCTCAGGCTACAAAAGTGGTTTGTCAGAAGCAGTATCGTATTCCAGGTGGTCATGAGGAGATTAGTACCACTATTCAGGAGTTGGTGGATGCAGGTGTTATAGCCCCAGTTACTTCTGCTTGGAATAATCCTGTTTGGCCTGTACGTAAGAATGATAATTCTTGGCGTATGACTGTTGATTATCGAGAATTGAACAAACACACACCCTCTTTGACCGTTGCAGTACCGGATGTCATTACTCTACTTGAAAGAATCCAAAAACATCCAGGTACATGGTATGCGTCCATTATATTGCTAATGCTTTCTTTTCGATTCCGATTGCCCCTGAGTGTCAGGAACAGTTCAGTTTTACGTGGAATGGGCGTCAGATGACGTTTAGAAGTCTTCCTCAGGGCTATGTGCATAGCCCTACGATATGTCACCGGCTGGTGGCAGAGCATTTGGCTGAGGTACCGGTTCATCCACAAATTCAGATGTGTCATTATATTGATGATGTTTTGATCCAAGGCGAAACACAAGAGGAAGTTCAGACCCAATTGGACAGAGTCATTGGGTGCCTGCGGAGAAAGGTTGGGAAATCAATCCGGATAAACTACAAGGCCCGTCCCAGGCTGTAAAATTTTTGGGTATTAATTGGCATGAAGGGCACCGTGAAGTGATCCCTCAGGTTAAACAGAAAATTCTTGATTTTGCAGTTCCAAGGAATAGGAAAGAAGCCCAAAGCTTCATTGGTTTATTTGGTTTTTGGCGTCAGCATATTCCTCATTTGAGTCAAATATTGGCCCCCTTGTACCGTGTCACTCGTAAAAAGAATGCATTTGATTGGGATAAACCACAGCAAGATGCGTTCAACCTAGCAAAAGAGGCAATTCAACATGCTTTGGATTTATGGCCCGTACGTGATGGTGAGGTAGATTTGAATGTGTCTGTACAGGGCCTTTATGCGAATTGGAGTTTGTGGCAGAAGCAAGGCAGGAGTAGAGTGCCGTTGGGTTTCTGGACCAAAAAGTTACCTGATGCTGGTGAGCGTTATACACCTTTTGAGAAACAGTTACTTGCATGTTATTGGGCTCTGGTGGATACCGAGCAACTGACTTTGGGTCATGATATAGTTTTGCGACCTGAAATTCCTATCATGCAGTGGGTTATGAGTTCGCCGAAAACTCACCGAATTGGACATGCTCAGGAGGCGAGTGTGATTAAATGGAAATGGTATATACAAGACAGGGCACGTGTGGGACAAAAAGGAGTTGCATCTTTACATGAGCAGGTGGCGCGAGCGCCATCGACTGAGACTGAGAATGTATGTTCCGTACCTTTAGTACAGGAGTCTCCTGTCAAGTGGGGTAGACCTTTTGATGATTTGTCCGCGGAGGACAGAAACCATGTCTGGTTTACGGATGGTTCAGCAAGGTTCATAGGGACGAAACGGCACTGGAAAGCGGTGTCCTATAATCCGATCACACAAAAACTGCTGAGCACAACTGGTGAAGGTAAGAGCAGTCAATTTGCTGAACTTTATGCTGTTTATCAAGTCCTGAAACAAGAATTACCTGGCACATGTCATATTTTCACCGATTCTTGGTCTACTGCCAATGGACTGGCAGTTTGGTTACCGACTTGGCATTCCCATAATTGGGAATTGCATTCAAAACAATTGTGGGGAAAAGAATTATGGCAAGAGATTTGGGAGATGCTCCCACAGAGTACTGTTACAATCTTCCATGTGGATGCTCACACCCCTATAGATTCTCTTGACAAATTTTTTCATAACATTGCAGATGAGAAATCTAAAATTGCTGAGGCAGTGGTGGACAGGCAAGATTCTGATATTGCGGGATTGGCGAAATGGGCCCACCAGAAGGCAGGACATTTTGGAGAGAAAGCCACTAGCAGGTGGGCTGCTGATCGAGGAATTTATATTCCCCTAGATTTGATCAAGAATGTTATTTTACATTGTCCCATTTGTCAGCATATCAGACAGCGCAAAGTGCCCCAAATTGTTAAAGGTCATTTACATCGCGGGAAACTGCCCGCTCAAATTTGGCAAATTGATTACATCGGTCCACTTCCCATGAGTAGGAATTGTCAATATGTTTGCACTATTGTTGATACATACAGTGGCCTGTTGGTAGCCCTTCCCTGTAAGCAAGCTACCCAATTGAATACCATTAAAACATTGGAATTGATTATCATGTATTATGGTGTGCCATTCCAAATTCAATCTGATAATGCATCCCATTTTCGTGGAAGATTGGTACAGGAATTCTGTGTGGAAAACAATATTGACTGGGTATTTCATGTCCCATACTATCCACAGGCCTCGGGTCTTGTGGAGAGATTGAATGGTCTGCTGAAGGGGCAGCTGCGTAAATTAACAGGTGACAAATATAAGAATTGGCGAGACTTTTTGTCCCAAGCGCTATTAATTTTGAATAATCGTCCTTTTCTAAATGCTGAATCTCCACTTATGCGTTTGTTCCCTCCGAATGTTAATGCTCAGCCAAATGAAATCAGAGAGACTGTGATGTACTGGGAAATTACTCCCGGAGCTTTGGCTCCATGTAGAGCGACCCCAGGGTCGGCAGGTTTAGACTTGCATGCCATGGATGACACCGTTATAAAAGGTAAAGATCGGGTCATCATCGCGACCGGTGTTGGTTTTCATATACCACCCGGGAATTTTGGATTAATCACCCCTAGATCGGGACTGGCTGTAAAAGGCATTCAGGTACTTGGAGGGGTCATTGACAGTGATTATCATGGAGAGATTAAGGTGCTCCTGCTGAATAGCAGTGAGGCTGACTTGCTGATCCATCGAACTGACCGAGTGGCTCAATTACTCATAATGCCTGTCTTCAGTGGTGGGATGGTAAAAGGCACTGCCCCAACTTTGCTAACTGTACGAGGCCAGAAAGGTTTTGGCTCCACAGATAACCCTGGGGCCAGGGTTTGGGTGCAGTCGCCTAAGACTCCCCCTGAACAGGCAGAGGTCATCGCCACCGGTCATGATAACACCATTTTAGTTATGAGACCAGGGAAAGATAGCTGGGAAGCGGTCCCGGCTGACAAATGTTACTTACGAGAATGATTAATGCCTGTATTTGATTCTCTTTCAGATCATTCTTTGGATTGTTGCTGCAGGATGTGTCGTCGTCGGACTATTTTCGGGTTGGTTCGACGAGAGAGGAGGAATCCCGTCAACCCCGGATGAGCTACGCACCCGAGTGTCGCGTTCCCTCGCTGCGTGGGATTCGTCATCGAACTTTTGGACCCTACTGGCGAAAAGGGTGACCGATGCCCCTCACTTTTGTTTGACGCCGATGAGATCTGTACACGACATCTTAGCGACCTGTCTGGTTGCTGTCCCTGCTTCGCTGGAAACTTTAACTAATATTTTCAACATTTCAAAGGCTCGCCCCAATGTTCTTCTGGGCGATTTTGCCACCCATGCGTATTGCCCCTTATGTACTGAACTACCAGACCAGATACCCCCCGTCCAGTCCCAAATAGTTACCTATAATATCACACAAGGAGATATGTGTTTTTTCCTTACGTGTAATCCTAGGGCAATTTCTGAATGTCTGCGTCTAAAATTGAAAGGTGCTACTTCCTTCACCCTTCATGAGCGAACTTTGTGCTTTCAAAGGACACCGAAAACATGTGCTTCGGTCCAGAACAATATGACTTGCAAGAGTTTGGTAGTTACCCCTAGTCATTATCGCACGATGTTGCTACCTGCCGGATGGCTTTTCTCATGTGGTAATACTTCCTGGCCATATGTCCCCGCAAATATTTCTGGTGGCCCCTGTGCCATTACGAGACTCAGTTTACTGATGTTCTCGTCACATCCGAATGCCAATTCTCGTGTGATTCGAGATACAGTGATGTTACAGGAGGATTGTGACTCATCTTTGCATTTATATTCCAAGTCTGAATACCTTAGCCTGGCTATTTCAATTATTGGTGTTCCTGCTTTGGCGGTTTATAATGCTAAATCTATTGAGAAAATGGCCTGCTGGATGGTAAAATCCATTAATCATACTTCTACAGTCCTGTCTGACATGCTGTTAGACGCCCAGGGTGAACGGAGAGCCATCTTGCAAAATCGAGCGGCCATTGATTATCTTTTGCTTAAACATGGACACGACTGTTCCGATTTTGAGGGTCTTTGTTGTTTTAACTTGTCTGATCATACACAATCTATTCGCGCTCACATTGACAGGCTACATGACTTGACGGAGGAAGTTAGAAAACACATTGACCAGGGCTGGTTTGACTGGCTCTTTAATTGGTTACCTGATTTGTATCTGTTACGTCGAATATTAGGAGGTATTCTAATTACCATCGCTGTTTTGATTTCTATTTGTTGCTTTATTCAGTGTATTCCTTCACTACTTCAATTTTGCACATTTGGTACTAGACATAGATCAGTTAGCTTTGTTTCATATTATTCTTCCACAGATGTTAGTTCTGTTTAATGAATGTATAATAGACTGAAGTCAAGGGTGAAATGTACTGCTCGATTTTCCCGGCCCTATTGTGTTGATGGGTGATTAGGGTGACTTCAGTCTCTTTACCATTCAAGCCTAAGGGTTAGAGTAGTGAATGAAGTCTATTTACTAGGCACTTCGACATGATCCTGTGTTCTTCCCCATAGATTAGGGCTTGCACACATATCCTAGGGGATAGATTCGTTAGTATTAGGGATAACCTGCCCTGTAGTGAGGGTATTTCATGGAGCCGTGCTGAATTCAGGCCTGGTAGGCCTCAAACGGGAGAGACTCCATCTTTCTTTCTGCTCCGGCAGCTTGAGATGCTTCTAGGTTAAAGGGGATGTTTTAGTTATGAGGTGTTATTCGCTTGGAGAGAACCGGTTCAGACCGGCCCTTATCGAAGGATTGTATTTTTCTTCATGCCGAAGACGCTACATCAGGCCGGCCGGCTGGGAAAGTGTCCTTGGCACGGGGAGGTACAAGAATTTGGTGGGCGGCAGGTTACGGGCCGGAATTTTCCATGAGGAAATGCACCTCTATATTAGTAAAAGTCTGAGGCAGTTACGATGCACTTACTTCAGTCCGTAGGCGGCATCTAGCCGTTAGCAGTAAAGCTACTACTTATTCCAGGGAAGACAGATGACAAACTTGAAGGCGGAGAAAAACCGAGAGACAGATACTCTTCTAGCAGAATTGCCAGAGAGGAGAGAGTAGCCGATGAGGAAGAGGTCCCAGTGACTCGGAGAAGGGAGCTACGGAGGTGTGACCTCCAGGCGAGCCGAGGCACAGACGAGAAGGGAACCTAGATGACCATTGAGTGCAGGCTACACACGACTAAGGTGATGTCGACCCCTTTCTTATTAGAGTGTACAACCTAATCTTTCACTTTTCTTTGCAGGTTATGTGTTACACAGTAATGTTATGTGATTGCGTATATAATAAATAATAAAGTATCCAGTTTGTAGTGAATCAACATGTGCTGCGTGTTCTTGTATAAGAGGGTAGCCTATTCTTCTAGTCAGCTGTGACTTGACATGAACAGATGTTAACCCTGATCAGGTAAGTGGTAACTGAATAAGGGAGAGAGGAACCCCTCGAACCAGAGAACAGGTTGTGCTCAAACTGGCAGTTCCTGTGTGATCTGATAAATAGTAAAACTGATTCCCCTGCTGTATGTTATGGTAATCATAGGATGAACTTGTATTGAGGCTGCCGTCTGGGTAGGAAGTCCTGGGTCCGTCTGGGACCGCGAGGCTAAGGCTGCCGTCTGGGTAGGAAGTCCTGGGTCCGTCTGGGACCGCGAGGCTAAGGCTGCCGTCTGGGTAGGAAGTCCTGGGTCCGTCTGGGACCGCGAGGCTAAGGCTGCCGTCTGGGTAGGAAGTCCTGGGTCCGTCTGGGACCGCGAGGCTAAGGCTGCCGTCTGGGTAGGAAGTCCTGGGTCCGTCTGGGACCGCGAGGCTAAGGCTGCCGTCTGGGTAGGAAGTCCTGGGTCCGTCTGGGATCGCGAGGCCGCCACTTGTATTATAAGAGGTCTAGATATATATATATATATATATATATATATATAGTAGGAATTCCCTGTCCTTAGGTGGTATATATATCTGTGGTTACTTGTTGTGAATAGGCCCTAGGGAGAGGGTAACGTTCTGGCTGGGTTAGAAAGGCTCTGATGAGCGGGTTCTATCTGATCCGAAAACCCAAGCAGAACAGATGGTCATTGCATACAAGAAATCATTACTTGTGTCAGTGTCACAAATTCAGACTCGCACAGAGATGTCACAAATGTTCATGTTATACAGATCAAGATGGTCACATTTCATATCAATTAGGGCGTTAGTGGTTCGTCAAGGGATGGGATTATTGGGTGTTCACATAAATTTCCACGGTACATATTCCATTTTGTCCATATTGCTATCCACTTCCGGGGGCAGCCCCGGGCCACATATACTGTTTTCTCCCGCAGCATGCACCAGTCCATGTCTTTTTTCCATGCGCTGAGCGTTGGCGGTGTCACTGTCCCCCAAAGGCGTGCAATGTTATCTTTCGCTATAATATGTCCAAGCGTCGCCCATATTCTACCCTTTGCAGTTAGATCCGTGGGCTCCCAGATATTTAATAGACACCTTTTGGCTTCAAGCCGCATTTCTACCCCCCAGACTGTGCTCATACATTCATGCACCTGTGTCCAGTAGGCTGTACCAAGGGGCACTCCCTGAGTAAATACATAAATGTCCCTTCACTTCTACTTCTACACAACCCCTCTTCACTCCTGCCCATCAACACCAGTCGGTGACCAGAGAAGTACACTTGGTGCAGTATCTTCAATTGAATCAGCCTCAGTTTAGCTGAAATGGCCACTTCCTTTGAGGAAGAGAGCGCCTCCCTCCATTCCTCATCATCTATCTCCAGGCCGCCCCTCTCCCACTTTTCCCTTAATCCGACTAGGGGGGTCGAGGGTGTGGTGTATGAGTTTTTTATATGTGAGAGAGATGGCCTTTTCCGGCAGGTAACCGTCAAGCAGCCTGTCCTCTAGTGGGGAGGACTCCGGGAGGGAGGTTCCCGTTGGAATATTGGCCTGAAGTGAGTGTTTAACCTGCGCATACCTGAAGTACTCCGTATTTGCTAGTTCATATGTCTGCTGTAGTGAGGCAAACAACACTATGCCACCAGGTCCCCAGAGGTCTTTTATGAGGGAGATCCCTATCAGGTCCCATATATCAAACCCTTTAGTCCGACCCAGTGTGCCCAGCCGTTCAGAAACCCAGCGTGGGGTAGCCAGCGTAAGCCCATCCCAGGTTGCGGCTTACTATGTGCCAGAGTTGGACCGAGTGTCTTGTGGGCACTGTAAGGAGATATTTATTCGGTCTGGAATAAAGCGCCGCCTCAAAATTCCCACCCGGGAGAAGCCATCTATCCATCCCATAGCCGGGGTCGTCACCACTACGGTATGTACCTTGATTGATGGCTGAGAGGTGTGCTGCCCAGTAGTATTTCCTGATGTCCGGGAGCGCTATCCCCCCATCGTACCAGCCAAGTGTCAATTTGTGGAGCAAGATACGCGGTGTCCCGTCCCATAGTAGGTTCCTCTGGGTGGCTTCAATTTCTTTAAAATACCTCTGTGGGACTAAGTCCGGGTAGTTCTGGAGGGCGTATAGGAAACGCGGCAGTGCCTTCATCTTAAAAAGAGTCGCCCGTCCCAACAGGGACAGCAGGAGCCTTTTCCAGGTGGAGGTGTCTCGTTTAAACCTCTGCAAGGGTGGGAGGAGATTCCGCTCATAGCGGGTTGTCGCATCAGTGGTGATGAAAATACCGAGATATTTGAACCCCTCTGTGACTGTTTGAATCAGGCAGCAGTGTGGAATGGGAGGGGGGTACCCGGCAGGACATAGAGCAACGATTTACCCCAGTTAATGCTGTAGCCAGTGTTTCTCCCAAAACTGGTGAATATGTCCAAGGCCACTCTTAGTGACTTATAGGGAGAGGCGAGATACAACAGGATGTCGTCTGCATAGAGCGAGATCCAGTCCTCCCACCCCTCGGCCCATTTGAATCCCCGTATCGAGGAATCCTGTTGTATCCAAGCCGCGAGGGGCTCAAGGGAGAGGGCAAAAAGCAAGGGCGAGAGTGGCCAGCCCTGTCGCGTCCCCCTTCCCAGGTTGAACACCTCGGATATTTTGTTGTTGACTACTACTTGGGCCAACGGTTCCGTATAGAGGAGCCGCACCCATCCAATAAAGTTAGGGCCAACTTTTTGAGGACCGCCATCAGGTATGTTCACTCAAGCGTGTCGAATGCCATTGTGGCATCCAATGAGACCACCACTGTGTCTTCCTGGATTGTGTGGCAACGCCCCAACACGCCGTGGAGCCGCCTCCGGTTCAGTGCGGTGTTGCGGTGTGGCATGAAGCCCGATTGGTCTGGGTGGATCAATTTGTTTATTATCGGATTAAGCCTATTTGCGAGAAGCTTTGCAAGGATTTTGGGTTCGGCATTTAACAGTGAGATTGGCCTATAGGAGGTACATTCATCTTTGGGTTTCCCTTCCTTAGGGATGGCCACCAACGTGGCGATGCGCTGATCTCTCTGCAGCATTCCCAATGCTTTTCTCAAACATATGCTTCAGGTAAGGGTCAGCTCTATCGGTAGACCATATGGTCACAGGTCTTTCCCGGGCCGGAGATCCCGGAGAGCCAGTTCATTATCAGTGAGTGCACTCTCCAGTGCCTCTCGGTCTGGATCAGAGAGGGTAGGTCGGATGTCAGCTAACAGCGTAGAAGAGTCCTCTTCCGGGAGCTCCGATCCCCTTTGGTACACTAGTTTAAAATGCGCAGCGAACTCACGGACTATTTCCTGAGGTTCAGTTAACAGAGTGCCCGAATTGTCTTGGAGCTCCGCCACTACTCTCTGCGCCTTCTCTTTTTTGTCCAGCCATGCTATCGGTTTGCCCGCTTTGTCTCCCTGGTCGTATAGTCGCCCATCCCTATCTCTCGCGATGATTTTAGCGGCTTCCGTCGCTAATGCCTTGGATTTGGCAGCCTTTCGATAGTGAGCATTTGCTTTTCTATTTCATTGCGCTGCCCTGCTATGGCTGAGAGGGCGTTTCCCCTGAGCTCTGTTTTAAACGCCTCCCAAAGGGTAGTATGGGACTCTACCATCCCCTCGTTTTCCTGAAAGTATTGGTCGATTGTGCGGGTTATCACAGTTTTGGTCTCTGGATTATGAAGATACCAGGGGTTTATAGGCGCTATACAGCCTACCTTTTTCACTCCTACAGAAATTTGGGCCCATATGGGGGAGTGGTCGGATATGCCCGAGCCAGGTGCTTGATCTCCTGAATGGTAGTGTCGTGTTGCAAAGGCATAAGGACGTAGTCTATCCTGGAGAGGGTGTGGTGGGAGCCTGAGAAGAATGTGTATTGTTGGAGGTCCGGATGGCGCATTCGCCAGAGGTCTACTAGGCCAAATGCTTCAAGGAAATTAGAGAGCCAGGTTTGCCCAGTAGTGATGTCTCGGGGTGGGTGTCGGTCAAGCCTCCCCGATACCACTGCGTTAAAGTCTCCACCCAGTATGCCTACTCAAATCTTGGTATGACTGGGTTTGGAGACCTGGTGGGATATAAACCGTTAACATGTTGAGTGTGCGCCCCTCCCATCTCCCGGAGAGTGCCGCGAAGCGTCCCAGCGGATCAGTCCAGGTGTGTTCGATGACGAGCTGAAAGGTACATCGTAATAGAATGCCCACACCTCGGGACCCCGTTGTGAAACCGGCGTGTGTCGCCATTGTGTAAAGTCTTCACTTTTCTATTTGTGGTTCTATCAGACCTTTCCCCAGCATATACCCCAGATATTTCACCTTCTGATAAGCAAAACTGGATTGTTTTGCATTCATATGCAATCCTGCGGCTCTGAGTTCATTGAAGATAGCCCCTAAATGGCTTAGGTATTCTTCCCTGGTCCTACTATATACCACTATGTCATCATGCCATTGTGTAAAGTCTTCACTTTTCTATTTGTGGTTCTATCAGACCTTTCCCCAGCATATACCCCAGATATTTCACCTTCTGATAAGCAAAACTGGATTGTTTTGCATTCATATGCAATCCTGCGGCTCTGAGTTCATTGAAGATAGCCCCTAAATGGCTTAGGTATTCTTCCCTGGTCCTACTATATACCACTATGTCATCAAGGTATGCAGAGGCATAGGCCAGATGTTGTGCTAAGAGGGTATCCATCAGTCTTTGGAAACTGGCTGGCGCCCCATGCAAGCCAAAAGGCAGGACGGTGAAGTGGAATAGACCGTCAGGTGTGGAGAAGGCTGTTTTCTCCTGATTGTTGGGATGCAGGGGTATCTGCTAATAACCCTTGGTGAGGTCGATAGTGGAGATGTACTGAGCCTCACCTAGGCGCTCAATCAGTTCATCCACCCTGGGAAGGGGATAACCATCGTGCTTGGAAATACGGTTCACGGCTCGGAAGTCGATCCAAACCGGATACTGCCATCCGGTTTTGGTACCAACACAATTGGGGAGCACCAGTCACTACGGGAGGGAACTATAACCCCAGGCTCTAGCATCTGTATAACCTCCTTCTGAAGACCCAGCCATCGGGCCTCGGGGACCCTGTAGGGTCGCTGCTTTACTGTAACACCCTCTTGGGTGGGGATGGAGTGAATTGCCAGATGGGTTCTCCCAGGTTGGTCCGAAAAGATATCCTGAAAGGAATGAAGCAGGGTGTATATACCCTTTTTGTGATCCTCGGCCAGGTAATCGTTAATGATGGTGTCCTTAACGGTGGACAACCGGGTTTGCACCGTGGAAACCATGTGGGCCTTCTTTGGTGGTGGTCCTAGCCACTTCTTAAGAAGATTGATGTGATACATCTGAGTTTTAGTTGCGGAAAGTACCAGTATATAAGTGGTCTTGCCTACCCTCTGTTTCACCGGAAAAGGGCTCTGCCACTCTTTTTTTAGTTTATGGGTGGATGAGGAAAGCAGTATCAACACCCAGTCCCCGGTTTTTAACTCTCTCAATCGTTTCCCTTTGTCAGAGGACTGTTTTTGTTTTGTTTGAGCCCTCTCCAGGGACTCATGGGCGAGGGTCCTCAATTTGCGAAGGCGGGCTTTGACTTGGTTGGTGTATTCCAACAAAGCCTGGGCTTCCTGAATGCTATCCTTTTTCCAGCTCTCTTTCGCGATGTTCAAGAGGGTACGGGGCTTCCTTCCAATGAGAAGCTCAAATGGGGATATCCCTAAACTACTCTGTACTTGGCTTCTGATGACAAACAGGGCCAATGGAAGGAGCTGCTCCCAATTTTTCCCGTCCCCGGGTAAGGAGCTTTTTCAGGGTGAGTTTGAGTTTGCCATTGTACCGCTCCACCAGACCGTCGGTCTGGGGATGGTACACGGACGTTTTTATATGTCTGATATTAAGTTGCTTAAAGACCTGCCTCATAAGTCTTGAAACTAAGGGGGTTCCCTGATCCGTTATATGTCCCGGGGAAAACCCATCCTGGAGAATACCTCTATGAGTCTCTGTGCTATGGTGGTGGTGTTGGCAGAGAGTAAGGGAAAGGCTTCGGGATACCGGGTTGAGTAGTCAACTAACATGAGGACATATTAGAAACCCTTTGTCGACTTGGGGAGGGGACCTATAATATCCATACCGACCCTATCAAAAGCTTTACCTAGGATAGGGAGTGGATTTAAGGGTGCCTTTGGAGGTATATACGGGTTTTTCTTCTGACAAATCGGGCACTCCTGACAGTTCTTTTGTACTTGGGCATATATCCCTGGCCAATAGAAACTTCGGAGTATGGAGTGTGATGTCTTTTCGGTGCCACAATGCCCCGCAAGGAGGTGAGAATGCGCAAAGAACAAGTCTTGGTCCCTGAAGTCTGTGGGCACTAGCAGTTGGGGTTCGTCACCTTCCTTGCCTACGCGATATAAAAGGCCATTCATTTCCACAAAACAAGGGTATTGCTCCCTCGGGGACAAAAGGGCGTCTTTGGCGCTCTGCCAGGCATGGCTGAGACTGCTGTCGTTGAGTTGGGCGGTTCTAAAGTGATTATCTATAGCCCATGGCTCAGAGACCAAAAGGCTGTTCTGTGGTATTCAGGTAGTCGGGCTGTTTTTCAGTGTTTCAAACATCAAACCAGTAAACCACAGATTATCTATACCTAAGATAAGAGGCTCAGGGAGAGATGGTAGCCCCTACGTCAGTGGTAACTTTCAGACCCTGCTTGGTTTGGAGTCGGATTCTGGATAGGGGGTAGTCCTTAATGTCACCATGTACAGACCGAATGCTGACATGTTTCCCAGGGAGAAAAGAAGAGGGAGGTACAAGCTCCTGCTGTATAACAGAGTGTCTACAGCCTGAGTCCAAGAGTGCGGATATGGGTTGATTATTTAAAAACAAACTCACATAGTATACAGGACCGGTCTCCTGGGCATACAGTATGGACTGGGGAAAATAACTGACGTCCATGGGTTCGTCCTCTATTTTCTCCTTCCTCCTCCTGCAGAACCTGGCAATATGTCCCCACTCCCCACACTCGAAACATTGGGGGCCTGTGGGAGGGGCCGTTTCTGATCGACCCGGACGTGGTTTTGGAGGCTCAAAGGGAGGTCTGATTGTTTTCCTTTCGCTTCGAGCGCCTTGGAGAGGTCTTGGGTTTTTCTCAGGCTCTCTCACAAGACTTATATTCTGTGCCCTTGCATAGGGCGTGGCCTTTTCTACCGCAAGTTCGAGGGTTAAGCCAGCATGCTGGCGTAGCCACCTCCGAGTCCCATAGGGTAGCGCCTCTAGGTATTACTCGAGGTATATTTTGTCCATTATCTCTTGTCCATTGTCTCTTCGTGCGTTGAATCCAGACGCTTCAGCCAGCGGTCTGCAGCATCCTTTATTTTATAAAAAAGAGTCTTTGGGGTGTCTCCTGCCAAGCCCCTTTCTCTCCTGAAGCGAAGACGGTGAGCTTTATCATCGACCCCCAGACGGTCGAGTATGAATTGTTTAACGTGCCCATAAGCGGCTGTCCCATCACGATATTTGATAAGCCGCCTGAGCTTCACCCATGAGCGGGGTGCCAGGTAGAAAGGCCAACGGTCAGCAGGCCAGGAACTGGCCCTGGCAGCCCGTTCGAAGTTCAAGAAAAAAGAAACAGGATCATCTCCGGGGACAAATTTCTGTAATGGTATCACTGTTCCTGGCAAGGCAGGAGCTCTCCCTTGTCCCAAGACCTACAGGAGTTGTGTTTGTCCTTTCGCCAGCTTCGTGACGTTCTCTGCTTGGGATTGTATAGCCGAGGTAAACACAGCCCTGTCCATCTCAGCTTGATTGGCGGACTTCTCCATGGCCCACTCCAGTTTACTCTGGGCCTCTCTCATCTGGGCAATCATTTGCTCCATCTTGTTTCAGAGGAGGGCCGCCCGCATTCTCTACCACTTTGTCAATTGCCGGCGAGGGGGGAGGTAGTTGCTTATACGCTTGGAACTCGGATTTGAGGAATGGTTTATTAGCACCACTGTTTAGTCAGAGATAACAAAAAAAAAGGAAGTCCGGTTAGCGGAAGTCCTTCCTTGGTGCACCGGTTTCAGGGAAGTCGGGAGGGGTAGGTTCCCAGGCGTTGTCCAGTGAAGTCCAGGAGTCCAGGAAGTTGCAGGAAAGAACAAAAAAAAAATGAAAAACAAACCACGGGTCAGTGGTTGCCGTCCACTATTCTGAACAGAGGGAGGGGGCGTGGAGACCAGAAGAGAAAAAGTGGTGTCTACCCCACAAACTAACCGTTCCCTCCCCGTGCGTTAGTAAGCCCCCGTAGACGCAGACGTACCTGCTCCAGTCACCCTCCTCCTGGAGCGTGGCGCGGCAAAGCGCGGTGTTGATGTCCTTGCATCGTCACAGCGTTTTCATAGACCGTCTGGGCGACGTCTGCTTCAGTGGTGATTGGGTCGTCTTCAGTCCTCTCCATCCACGGCGTCTTCCCCTCTCCTAGCACTCCTGTCGCCGTCTCTCCACCCCTTGCCATGCTGGTCGCTTCCTTTTTCTCCCGGGCGGTTGCCTTCGATTGGTTCCATGAGGCCGACGTCATGCCTCCGATCTCCGCCCAATGCCACCACCAGGGATAGTTAAAGAGGCTGTTCTTGTCCTGCACCTGTAGCAGCAGGACATTGCTGTCAGTGAGTGTCCCCAAATCCTGCTCCCCGGGAGCCTCCCGACACACAGCTAATGGCAAACATCTGAAAATATGCTGCATTCGTTCACGGTACAGTTACAACTAACCGGAGTTGGGCTGAACCATAGGACGGGCAGCCATTGTGTAAGAGCTGTAAGTGAACCAGCACTCTGCAGAATAGCCAAAGGAATGATGCAAAACCGCCCATTCCACTACAAATATTGTTGGAATTACCCCCGGTAGTACTCCTGAAATAGCCTGAAACGAAGTAAAAAGCTAATAGCCCACAAGTTAAAAATGATATGTGCAAGGCCTTCAGTATCAGAAAGTTTTGGATTTTTGGTGAAGCAGTTCCCCGAAATGGAGTTGGAGAGTCTTGTTTCGCAGTGAATATATCTCACTGGACGTTCAAGCCACCTGTTGTAGATACAAAGGTGCTTTCTGCCTACTTAACTCTTTGAAATATGCTTTTATAGTGGGAATGTGAGGCCCCAACTGACTATCAACATTCACATATGAGGGTGTCAAAGGACATTGCTACAGCAAGTGACACATAGTGAAACTGTTATTGTAGACATGAGGCCTGCCCGTAAACTGTAGCTGTTTGGGTAATTCAAAATTAGATCACTTCCGAAAACTAAAGGAGATTTAGCGTTGAACATTTGGCTGGGACTGGTGTTCATTTGTGAAAACAGGCAAAAATAATCAATGCTACCTTAGAATCCCTGTGTGACTGTACTTGACTTACTGGCCACAACAATCTCCCCAACAGACATTTAAAATGATGAGTTTGGATGCTGGCTCTTGTTGGCACACTGCTAAGGGTTGCATAATGCTCAGCTGTGTGAAATTTTGACCACTTACGTCATGTCCATGTTGATGTTAGGGGGTGATGATAGGACACAGCTTCACCTACCAGCACAGTTCACCCCTTAGCATCTTGGTAAATGCAGTTCAGTTGAAATGCTTACTTTAAATGTAGCTGAAGTGTTTCTCCAAAGTTGGTCAGGGAGAGGAACAGAGACCTGAGAGTATTGTGGCAGCTTTCTCATCAAACACAGAATTTACTTTCTTACCTCTACTGATGACGGATAATATCCAGGTACGCATGTGACTGTAGATTCACAGCACTAACCTGCAACAACCTTGGAGAAACACTCCAACGGAAATTCAAGTAAGCATTTAAACAGAAGTGCTTTTACCAGGATGGTAAGGGTTGAACTGTGCTGGGAGGCGAAGTAGTGTGCTTCCATCCCCCTTCTGTCCATGGTGATGGTGTTGGCCAGTGTGATCTGGAATGCTTCTTGTACAGCGTTGCTTAGTGCTGTGCTTCAGCTGCGATGCCATCATATGTCAATTCACTGTTATTTTCTTGTGTTGTTCCAGGTTCCTCCGCTCTCTCAATGGATTGTCGCATTCAAATCTTGTGATACATTGCAATGTGAGTTAACATGCAAATTACTATGACAAACATGGTACTGACACAAAGGCATAGTGGTGTGAATTGTGTTTATTTATACAGGAGTGACAGGTGAGGGATGAAGTTGAAAATGCTGGTACATGGATACTCCGGGTACAACACGCAATGGTGGAATTGCACAGTCCAACAGAACACTCCCATCATTGTGGCAATGTGAGATCGAATGTACGACAAAGTCAATGCTCTGAGCAACACTGGTGACATCAACGGTTGCTCGTAGAACTTGTTTTGGAAGGTGCTTTACCACGTGATCCTCCGGTGGTCTTTCTCGGACGTCCCCTCTGCCGTTTGGCGGGGGACCTGCTGCATGCTCAGAGGTGTCTGAGGAGTGTGTGCCTTCTGCCTCACCCCTCCCTGTGGCCGCTGTTGAGGTGTTGTGAGTGTCATCAGGCTGGCCACTGGGAGGGGGTGTCGCTATTCAAGCAGCATGTATGTCCCTCAGTACACCCACAAGCTGGCCTATGTACTCAGCAATCTGACACAAGCGTGTATCCATGGACCTCTGCAGCAGGCGGAGTTCATGTATTTCTTCAAGGATCTGGCCCATCTGTCCCTGGTTCTGCTGGTATGCACCAAGGACAGTTTCCACAGTGGACAGGGCGTCAGTCTCAGTGTCCTCCTGTGACTGTCCCCCAGCTGCCCTACAGATACGGACCTGTGGCATTGCCTGTTGACGTCCCCGCACACTGACCTCAGCATTTCCAGGCTGGCTGGTGGTATTGTTGGCAACTGCCACGGGGACAGTGTTAGAGGCAGCGGTAGTGATGTTGGAGGTGGCTGCCGCACAGGTCGTTGTTGCAGGTGTCAGCGTTGTAGGTGCAGCTGTTGTGGGAGTCGTGGTGGTGGTGGGGACAGTGAGGGCTGGAGACTGAGCTTGCCTGGGAACGCCGGAGGGCCCAGGTGGGTCCTGCTCATCCGAAAAAAACGGTGAATCTGCATCCGAGAGTTCACCTTCCGGGGGGCGGGGGGTAAGACTGACTTGGCTCATCCATGGCACAGGCGCCTGCTGTTGCTAGTGAGTCACCTGTTGAACCGAGGTTATATTGTCAGCATATTCAGTAAACATCACAACTTTGATGTTCATGTTTTGCACATTTCATTTGAGATGACATGACTTTTGATATTGACATTTTTTTTGCATTCATTACAGTTTGTCAGCAGTCGAACATGATGTAGAGGTACATACATTGTTCGTTAGCAATGTAACATGACGTAAGCAACAATTTCATATGTAGAT
Organism: Triturus cristatus; assembly: GCF_964204655.1. Taxonomy (NCBI): domain Eukaryota; kingdom Metazoa; phylum Chordata; class Amphibia; order Caudata; family Salamandridae; genus Triturus; species Triturus cristatus. The sequence continues at coordinate 783,308,610 of NC_140592.1, forward strand.
ATATTGTATTTACAAGGACTTGTCCTCTGGTAGCAACTTGTTGCTCATCCACTTCAGTTTATGCTAGGATATTTGTGACTTTTCTATGAGTGTCTTTCTACTATGCCGCCACGTCATGATTTCTCGTTTGTGTTTTTACTGACTCTTGCGGAAGGCGTCCTCCACCACTACAGGGCCCGGCATTGGACCCAATGGACAATGCCAGATAGCGGTGGACGCTTCCTGACCTCCGCGGTGCGTCACCGCCTATGAGGAATAGCCATCAGCGAATGGGAACCGCCAGCGGATTACATTTTTGATAATCGTGGTAGGCCTGCTCCGCCACTGCGGGACCCGGCATTGGCCCCAATGGAATGATGCCGGATAGCGGTGGACACTTCCTGACCTCCACGGTGCGTCACCGCCTATGAGGAATAGCCATCAGCCAATGGGAACCGCCTGCGGATTACATATTTGAAAATCGCAGTAGGGGTGCTCTGCCACTGCGGGACCCGGCATTGGCCCAAATGGAATGATGCCGGATAGCGGTGGACGCTTCCTGACCTCCGCGGTACGTTACCGCCTATGAGGAATAGACATCAGCCAATGGGAACCGTCAGCGGATTAGATTTTTGAAAATCGCTGTAGGCATGCTCCGCCACTACGGGCCACGGCATTGGGTCCAATTGAAGGGTCATGTTTTGCAATTTTCATTTGTGATCCCCTGAATTCTGAAATTGCAATTACTTTGCATTTGTGACAATTTGTCAGCAATTGGACATGATGTAGGGGTACATACATTGACATGACGTAAGCAACAATTTCATATGTAAAGATATTGTATACACAAGGACATGTCTTCTGGTAGTAACTTGTAGCTCATCCACTTTAGTTTAGGCTAGGATTTTTGTGATTCTTCTATGAATTTCTAACTGGGGTGCCGCAAATCCAAGGTTTCTGTTGTGCTTTTCGTACTGACCTCCTGTGTTTTGTGATGGGTGACTGAGTCTCCATGCATGTGTTGTTTTGATGTGAGCCTTTATGGTTTGAGAAAATGTAACATTTACATTGGATTTTGGCCATTGAGATTCAGGGATTTCCTTTGCAGTTGCATGTGACTTCATCAATGACACTGTGATTAATGTGACCTCTCAATGGGCAAGGCTGTGTCTGCACTGGCCACAACTTATGGAGCTTTACAGGGTTGGCTAATAAGTGCGGAATGTGGTGGTCATGTGGCTCCATGCTGTTTTGGAGGGAGTACAGAGAGCCTTGTGGGAGTTGTGGTCTTGCAGTGAGGTCTCGACAACCCCCTCCCCAGTGAGATGGCTAACTACCTGTTAGGTCTCTGCCTCTCTCTCTGCCCATTTTGCAAAGGATGCTGGTCCAGGAAGAGGTTGCTTTAAATACTGTGGTATGTGGGTGTGTCCACATGAGTGTTGGCCACCAGGTGTGTCTTCCATGCTGACCATGGGTTTAATTTCCGGAATTCATTTGTGGTGTGTCATTGGTGCGTTTGTGATGTTATTTAGGGCTGCGGATAATACAGACACACTTTGAGCATTGTAGTGAAGTTTGTTCTGTCCGCCATTCATTTGGCCTGAGCCTGACCGCGGGGGCTGGAACGGCTGCTGTCTCATCGTATTTGGCAGTGCGGTCATTCCGCGGGAGATGTGGCATTTTTGGTCCATTAATCAGCTTTCCCCGACCGCAGCATTCAGATTTTCAGCTTTTCTGACCATGGTGGGCGGACTTTACGTGCTTTGCATTGTAATGTGACCAGCGGAAATGCCGCAGTACATTGGGACAGTTTTTTACCGCACGCACAGTGGTGGGAGGGATTTTCCGTCGGTCATCGTAATAAGCCCGTAAATGTTATTCTGTCTTCCTAACTGCAGAAAAATAAATGACAGAAAGAATCTGCTTTTAATATTCGGGAAAGTAGTGTAGACTTTTAAAAATTATTCTCTGCTTTGTTAAAATATTGTAGGCCTCAACAAATGTTAGGGGATGTGCTTCCGTGCTCCCGTCCCCCCGAAAGTATCAAATGTTTCCTCAGAGTTTCTGTCCTTCAGAATATTTCGAATACTTCCTTAGAGTGCAGATTTTTAGCCTATTCTGAATAAGACTTTAGATTTCTTTCCTGTCTAAGCGAGGGTAGTGGATGGCATGAATATAACTATTGTTAGATTTAGTATACAAATGTATCTAGGTTCTTCCTTTTTCCTCTCTTAGAAGTTGTACAATTCTTAGACAAAGAACATTTAGAAATAATAGTAAAATCACTGTCAGAAGGTGGTCGAACCATCATGATTACCCAAAAGAGAAGCTTGCTGATGAGAGAGAAAGCAACATTTTAGTCAAGAAAGGAAGTAGCGTACTATAAAGATTCCTGTGAGAAAATGCTTCTAGTCTTGTTCACATGAATGGTGACCTGTCCTGTGTTCGTGTTGCTGCATGCCGTGCTGATTCCTGATTCTCTGGCTGGCAGAAACTGCTGCACCTAAGATACTTTCCTAGAGACTTTGCACATCATCGGCTGGTGGTGCTGCCTTGCTATACCCTAACGGCCGTAGGGTTAGCCTTTTGACTATTTGCACACTGTGCATTAGTATTTCAACATGTAAGTGAGCTGTTGTTTCACTGATGTTTTTCTCGCTCTCTCTCACTCCTCTATACCTGATATTCTGATGTTTATTGAATGATCTCTGATGATTAATGCAATCCTATTCTGTATTCGATGAACTAATTTATGACATTCTAATTGTATTGTAATTTGTGATTCACCATTCATATTATGAAATAACAAGGAAAACTAATAGAAAGAATAGTGTTTGTCTTTATGACTGAGTTGTTGAGTTATTTGGTTATGTTTACTATGACATATGTTTAGGGTATTTCTTCATCATAGGTCCTCATGGGGAAATAGCATTCTGTCTTTCATTATTTAGTCCCTTTTAGCTCTACCAAAGATCCATCGGAGGACCTTTGATATTGCTAACAGTGTGTTAATGACTTATGGGCCCATCATTAGAGACACGCTTCTGATTATGGTATAGAGGTTGGTGTGAATAAGTAAACTGACAAAAATTTCCCAACACTTCCACTGCATCAGTTTTTGGTAGTTGCATCGGATGGTTAGTTTAGACTAAAATACTAGGTAATGAAGAGACGGAGTTTAGAGACAGGACAGATTTAAACAATCTATGATATATATGAGTCCATACCTTTATGTTACGTTGAGGTTTGTTGAATCTCAATGGAATTGACGGGTCCGTCGTTGGCCTGAGATCCCGGGATAAGCCTACGGGCTGTCAACTAAGCCTTATGTGAGTTGTCTGCTGGTATTTTTGTACTAGGCGGTTGTCAAACTGAGTGTTACTGCACATGGAACTTTGTTGAATGAAGTAGTGGAGGTTTCTTTGGGTCACTTCAGAAAGCACAACTGGGAAAGTCCAGAGAATTTTTCACTTGTAAGAGAGCATAATCACGCTGGTCGAAATTGTGCTGGAGTGTAGTGATTTTGTAGAGAAAATATTTTCAAATTTCTTTTAGTGGAGCAGACAAGCTGTGTTTGTGTAGTTCGTTATTGTTTGTTAAAAGATTTTAAAGACATTGACGCTGATTTTGTGAAGGAAGTGTCAGTTGAAGGAGTGATACTGATGTAACAAAGAGCCATGCTGGTATTTGTCTGCGGTGAGTATATGTCACCAAAAGTGCCACGCTGCTGTGGGCTAGATAGTGTGAGTCGCGGTTAGATTGGACAGCGTAAAATAACTTTGATTGGAAGCAGAGAAAGGTAACACGGAAGGGAAATTGTAGATTTATTTACTAATACGAATTTACAGAACTAAAAGAAATCATGAAGATGATTATAATCTGGTCTACCCCCCCAACCTCTCTAAAACCGCTGCTAAATCATTCAAGCACGCCACCCTAAAAAGCCACCCTGAGACGCTGACATCCGACCTGCGCTTCAACGCGGACAGTGGCATTTGCATAAATTACCTTATTTTCTATTCCAAAAGAACCGCCGCCTGGTGCAAAACCTTTGCGCACCTTCTTAACGTTCGCTCAACCAGAAACATTCCATATGGCACCAAACTCACAATTGCCCCCTCCTCTACCCCGCGAGCGGACCTCACCATCACCCTCTACAAAAATGGCATCGTTCTGATCCAAGCCTCAACCAATAACCTTAATAAATTCGTAGACCTTTTCACCCTCCTCAGTAACCATGTGCACGACACGGATAGGGTAACTAACTCCTGCACCAATGACCCACTGGCCTGCCAGCCTATTGTGCCTAGTCACCCGCATCCCCCCCTATGGCTTCCATCACAGTTCATCCCCTCCAGCATGTCTACTGACCCTGGCTATGGACTCCCTCCTACACTTTTGATCCCCTCCCACCTAGCACCCCCCACCAACTGGGAGTTTGGTATGTCCCCAAAGACCCCGGACTCAGCTCAAACTAGCCCTCCACCGACCCGCAACACTGATCACCCTAACCATTATAGCTCGCCCCCCCGGCACCTCCAAAAGAGTTGCCCCAGACCTCCGATCACCTCCGAGCCAGCCATCTTCCATAACCGCAAGCTTGTTACGCCTCGAAAGACACTAGAGTCAGCTCAAGCAAACCTCTCTCCCCTTCCACCTTAATATGCCACCTTCACTGCTTCTGAACCTTTGCCCCCTGGCACCTCCAACATAGTTGCCCCCAGACCTCTGATCACCTCTCCGCCAGCCATCATCCATAACCGCAAGCTTGTTACACCCCCAAGGACACTAGAGTCGGCTCAAGCCAACCTCTCTCCCCTTCCACCTTTATATGCCACCTGCACCGCTCCTGAACCTTTGCCCCCCTGCCCTCTATCACCCCCAGCCTATATTGATCTCGAAATTCTGCACTCCAGAGCGGCTAATCTAACCCAGAGCATCCATAGCTCCATTCTGGACCTCATGAACCTCCTTCACCTTGCCAAACTCTCCCTTGCTAACCTCAAGTCACCTCAATCCTCCCCTCTACAGATTGCCGAGCTTCCCAAGCACCCACTTCCGCTACCCCTGAGACATCTTCGCCCGCGCAAGTAACCTTGCCACCTTACAGAGGAGGAATCCCGAGCTCTTGCATTCTCTTTCAATTCTTTCACTGCTACCTCTACTCCACTCGACCTCACGGGAAACTAAATCCTAACCATCCTCCAAGACCACAACTCTGTCCAAGCCATCGCTCGCCCACTAGATACTAGTCCTGAACACCCCATCAGCACGGTCACCATCAACCCCAACAGGCCAGCTACCCTCCATAACAGAAGTGTGATTAAAAGTAACCTCGCGCCTGTACTCCTGTCCGTCCAGACCCCCGAAACTCCCCCAGACACCCCCTATCAGGTCTCTTAATCAATTGCCGATCGGCTGTTAAGCATGCCGCTGATATTGCTGACCTCATCCTGAACAAAAATTTAGACCTAGCTATACTAACCGAATCCTGGCTCAATGAATACTCTTCCCCTTGCCTGGACTTATTCGTCCCTCCTAACTACAACATTGCTAGACTGGACAGACATCCCAGCAGGAAAGGTGGAGGCATCACCTGCATCTACCGATCCTGCCTCCTTGTCACAGAACTCTTAGTGAACACCACTGACTCCTGCGAATACCTCGCCCTCTCCATTTGCAGCAACTCATTACATCTTTGCAACTTGCACATCTTTTACCAACCCCCAGGTTCGAACGACTCTTTCACCAATCACCTCTTGGAAATCATCACAACTAAGATTTCCTCGAATGCCAAAGAGATTTTCCTTGGTGACTTCAACCTGCACTGGAATGACCCTAAAGATCCCTACGTCAACGCCATCAAAGACCTCCTAACCGATCAAGCCCTGACTCAAGCCTGCTCTCTGCCAACTCACTCAAAAGGGGCCACCCTTGACTGGATCATTTCTAAGGAATCCTCAGTCAAGCTTATCTCCATAGACCCATGTGACTGGTCCGACCACCACGCTATCTCCTTCATTGTACCTGGGACCCACAAGACAAAGACACCGCAACCGGTGATTCTCAAACACTGGATCAGAGACACTAAAAACCTTGACCTTGTGAAACTGGAGGCTCGCTGCAAATGTGACCCCCCCCTCGCATATAACTACGGTCAGTGAACTCAATTATTACTCCGCGTCTATATCGAACATCCTGGACAACCTTGCCCCTCTAAAACTAAAAAGAACACAAATCAAAGACAGAAACCCCTGGTTCTCTGATTCCCTCAACTTGGAGAGGAGAGCCCTACGGCAATCTGAAAGAAACTGGAGGCAGCACCCCTCTGCTGCGCACCTAAAACTTCTCCGTCAGGTGAGAAACTCCTACAACAAGCACATCCTCAATTCAAAAAAAGAATACTTGAGATTGGAATTGGGGAATGCCAAGAATAGACCCCGCAAGCTCTTTGAACTGGTCAAACACCAATCAAATAAAGTGGCTAAAACACCGCAAGAATCTCCCAAGTCTCTGATATCTTCGGAGGAATTCTCCTCTTTCTTCGCTGATAAAATCACGGCATTAGGAATTGAACTCAGTACCGCCACTTACTCTCAACCCCTTCCGGACCTGCCCCCCCTTTCCGCACTACCCCTACTGGCCTCACATAAAAACCAAGCTTGCTGGACCGACTTCGAATACTATGACGAAGACTCCATCTCTAAAACCCTCTCTACCGTGAACCCAAATAACCACTTTAATGACCCGCAACCATCCAACTGCCTCGCTGCTGCCTCCCAATCCATTGTTCCTTGCTGGACTGCAATAATCAACGCCTCTCTCCAGCAGGGATCGATTCCGGACCCCTTGAAAGCCGGCCAAGTCCTCCCTATTTTAAAAAAAACATCGCTAGATCCAGCCTCCCCAGACAATTTTAGACCTATCTCCAATATCCCTCTTTAGCCAAAGTTTTAGAGAAGTGCGTACAACAGCAACTAAGTCAGCACATCAACAACTTCCACCTACTTGATGACTTCCAATCTGGATTCCGACCGGGGCACAGCACTGAAACTACTATGCTCCACATCGTGGACGCAGCCCTCCAAGCCCTTGACCAAGGCAAAACCTGCCTTCTAATCCTCTTAGATCTATCCTCCGCCTTCGATACGGTCAACCATGAAAAACTACTCGAACGCCTCAAACTCAGGATGGGTTTGGATGGCGTTGTCCTAGAATGGTTCAGGTCCTTCCTCCACAACCGATCTCAGAGATTCCTCATTAACGGCAACCTATCAGCTCCCACCCCGGTCACGGTTGGAGTCCCCCAAGGTTCAACCTTGTCACCCACTCTCTTTAATCTTTACTTAGAGCCCCTCACTGAAGTTCTTCGTACCACCAACATCTCCTACCATATGTACGCGGACGACACCCAAATATACATCAATATTGCATCACTCGGATCCTCTCCCTGAACGAGACCCTGAAACTAACTGTCCAATGGCTAGCCACTAACCAACTAAAACTCAACGCAAAGAAAACTGAATTTCTCCTAATCTCCCCCTCAAAAGCCAACCCAGTGATTCAGATGTGGATCAAGGCCATCACAGCCTTAAACTTCCCGCCGACCATTGTGGACTCTGCCAAATCTCTGGGCATAATCCTCGATTGTAACCTGAACATGCAAGACCACATTAACTCGATGGCTAAATCAGCCAGATTCCACCTGAGCTACCTGTGGAAGCTGAAACCTTTCATCGATGCTCCTGACTTAAAAATGGCAGTCCAAGCACTAGTCATCTCTAGACTGGAATATGGATGTTCCACCATCCAGGGATTACCCAAGATCTCCTTGGCACCTCTAAAAGCCTGCCTCAACGCGGCCGCCAGACTACTCACCGGCACTAGCAAATTCAACCACATCTCTCCACATATGAAATCACTAAACTGGCTCCCTCTTGAGGCCAGAATACAGCTGAAACTGGCATGCATTACACACAAGGCTCTATACACAAACTCCCCTGCTTATCTTGCACAGAAACTAGTGGTATCTGGAGGAAGTAGGAACTCCCGGTCCGCAAGAAACCTCTTGCTCCAACCTGCCGTTTTCAGAAAAAAAGAACCTACAATAGGGCGTTCTCCGGGGCAGCACCAAGAATTTGGAACTCTTTCCCACCCGCCATCAGAAAAATCCCCTCTCTAGCACGTTTCAAGAAGGAGGCCAAAACTTTCCTCATGGGTATATATCTCGGCTAAGGCCTGCTCTCAACCACCACAGTGTGCCTGACAAATATAAGACTATTGCTTCTTCCTCAGATCACCAACTCACCCTGCCGAGAAATGTGGGGCTTCTGTTTCTACCGATGCTAAATATAACTGTAACCATACACTTGTGTCCCCTTTTGTCCCCTGCTCCCAACACCCCTGCCCCGCGCCATCCTTTGTATATTCCTGTACTTGGGACTTGTTGTTTGTTCTCCTCTGTAAACCATGTAAAGCGCTCTAATACCCTCACGGGTTAAGTTTGCGCTCTAAAAAACATTAAATTAAATTGTTGAAAACATTGTTTAGCAAAAAACAGCCAATAGTGATTAGAGGAGTTTCTATAGCTCCAGAAGGTACGCCTGCATCATTTATGGCGATAGAAAGGGGATACCATACTTGTACTGGGTTAGAAAATTGGATGAAATATACAGAACAAGATGGTAATTTGGCATTTCCAGCAAATGATACTTTTAATACCAAAATTCTAGAAAATCTGAGGAGACTAAAGAATAATTTGAGTCTAAATCCAAGACCTATGCAGTACGAAGCTCTTGAGGAGTGGGATTATGAAGCATATAAAAGAGAAAGGGACAGACAACGGAATAAATACAAGAATACAGTGAGTAGGTAGAACAGGATTTCTTGAATGAATTATTGATAAACAGACCTCCACCATAGCAAGAGAAACAGATAAATACAAATAAGAGTGCAAGTGCTTCAATCATTTCACCAAGTGCTCCTTTAATTCAACTTGAAGAACAAATAAATAGATTGCCTGAAGTTGTGAGTCAGATTCAAAATGTTAAAGAGATGTAGAAGTAAAAATGAAACCGTTCATGAACCCTGATGTTTTGTCAGTTCCAGTGACAATTGGTGCTATAGTTCCGATGAATAATGAGCAAGGAAAATAGTGGTACAAATGTGAAAGTAGTGTCAGGACAAGTAGAACAACTGATTGATGTTTCACAGAGGAATGAGCCACCAAAGCAGTTATACATCTTGACCCTAAGAGATTAATGCAAGTAGAAAGGAGAATGGATACACAGACATTTAATTGATCAAGGAGTGATATGAGTGAAAATGTACAGAGATCGATAAGTTCTTTGCTAGAATAATTAGATTATTGGATTAAAGAAATAGCACCTGGTTGTAGTGGTCAAAATACTAGTGCATACATAGATGCGAATAAATTGAAAGGAGACTTGGAAGAGATGATTGCTGGTACAATTAGTCCAGAAACACTGAGTAAATATCAGGAAGATGAGTTGTTATTCTTGGGTAAAAATATTAAAAGAAAAGCTAGAAGCTTGCACAAGACATATGCTGAAGTTGCACAGATGTATGGAGTCGACATTGAGAAGTCTAAAGCTTTCCAGAAGACATACAGGTTGGATTTCACAGACAAGGATTTAGAGAATTTGAATGTATCAGGGAAACGATTGCAGATGAAAGAGTTGATTTCCACATTAAGACGTTGGGGAGAGTTGGACAGATGGAAAGGAAAACGGGCAAAAAGGAAAGATGAAGCGACTGTGTCAGCAAAAGCTGCTTTGCTACTGTACCCTGTGAAAGAAGCAGAAAAGGAGTCAGTACCAGAGGATGTGGTTACATCATTTCCATTTAGAGAGGTACCAGGTGGTGGTTTTGTGCATGTTCCTTGGTCAAGACAAGACATATTGTCATTCACTAATGATTTCCCCAGGATGAGAGAAAAACCTGTTGAGTGGTATAGACAAGTGGAAAGATTTGTGAAGTTTTCAAAGGTTTTGTGAGGTGATTTAGAGGATCTTTGTGAAATTATAGTCCCAGCAATATTTGCAAGAGACAATTTCTCGAAAAGAAACTGATTGGGTAAAAATAGACAGAACTACTCAAGAATTAAAAGAATCGGGGCATGCATATTATGAGAGGCTTCTTCAAGTATTTTTTTTTTTTTTTTTTTGTTTTTTTTTTTTTGTTGTAAGACATTTATTATGAACAAATGAAATAGATGATGCACACTGCGTCACGCCAACAACCCGGAGGCCGGCCGCTATCAGGTAGGTTATACAAAGATTACATAAAAATATCTCAGAGGCCATCATCCGGCCGGGTTGATCATTCAGAGGTAAACTTAAGATACAATAAAATCTTCAGTGTTTACAGTGCATCTCTAGCGAGTAAACGGTCTTACTTTTCTTACAGTGCTGCTGACAATTGAAAGATAGCGAAAATCAATGAAGCCGCCCCCGAGTAAGCAGCAGTCAACCACCCGCTGCAGCAGCCTATAAAAAGGATGTGTCTGTCAGCACCATGTTTCTCCCAACAGGACCCCCCAACAAGCTAAACCAGAAACTTCAAACATAGGTGCAAGTACTTGGAAACAGCATCCATACAACACTCCAGTTCACAAAGGGGTCGCGCGGGCCCGCCACAGGTTGTCCAGATAGAGGGCCAGCCATGTTCAGGGCGGGCACGGAAAGGCATCTTGGCTGTGTACGAATTAGCGAAGGACGTATGGGGTGGGGGGGAGGGGGGGAGGGGCAGTGAATTGTCCACAGGAGGACCAGTAGGACGGGGGGGGGGGGCAGGGGACTCCATCCGGGTCAGTGGAGGCAGTAAACGCAAAACTTGCGTCTGGGCAGTTCCTGTCAGTGTAAGCGCGGGACAGCGGGACCCCTATCATTAACCTACGCAGCGCGTACCTTTAGCCCATGTCGTCTGAAATACTCGTAGCACGTGAGGTACCTGTGGAGTCAGGGGCCGTGCGTTCTGTAGTCCACTGTACAAACGGGCCCCATATGTCAGTGGGTCTGGAAGCGGTGGGCATGGTCTCCCAATAGTGCGTCAGTTGTGTGTGGCCGTAAGTCACATCCCTGATCCAGCTCTCAAGCGTGGGGAGGGCCGGCCTGCCCCAGTGTATAGCGATCTGTCGTTTGGCATATAACAGGAGTAATGCATGTAGTTTCCTGTCGCAGGGCTCAGTGTGCTTAACATACCCCAGCAATCCCAGCAGTGGAGACGGTGAGTCACTCCTTTGTGTGATTTGATTGATGGCATTGAAGATCCCTGACCAGTATGCCCTCAGCTTGGGGCAGCTCCAAGCCACATGAATAAAGGTGGCATCGTCACCCCCACATTTCCAGCAAGAGGCATCCTCACGGATACCCATACGGCGTAGTAGTGTCGGAGTGCGGTAGTATCTGTGTAGGAATTTGAAGTGGATAAGCCGCAGTCGGTAACTAGGGGATAGAGCTGTGAGTTGCGCGCAGCAATACTCCCATGCGTCATCCGGCAGCTGGTCCCCCAGGTCCTCAGCCCAAGCGGTCTCGGCCGTGGCTACTGTCACCGGGGCTTGTTCCTGCATGCAGTTATATAATCTGGACACCAGCTTCTTAGGGGAAGGTCGTGAGAGCAAGTTTTGGAGGGCGGCTAGTGCGCAAGGCTCTTCCGGGAAGCACGGTCCTATCTTCTTGCAAGATTCCCTAAGGGAATGATATAGTAATTTGTCAGCAAACGTGCAGGGCTGGTCATCCCCATCCGCAGGCATCTCGAAAAATGAGCCATCTGGATATAGGTCAGCGAAGGTGAGAAGTCGATTCCCACGGATAGTGAGGACGTCACCTCTTGCCGTCAAACAAGGCAGCATCGGGTTGCCCCTCAGAGGAACCGCCGGCGCATAAAGCAGGGAGAGACCAGCTCGTTTCCGAAGTTCACGCCAGGACCAGCGGACCATTTCCACTGTGTCTACACCACGCGACGGGCACGTAACCTCTCCATATAGTGCCACTCGTAATGGCAAGGGGGCGACCACTGCCAGTTCCACCGCCACATGCGGCTGGTAGGGGGTGGGGTAGGCCCAGAAATGCAGGAACTGAGCTTGTGCACAGAGTGAATAGAGCTTCAAGTCCGGGGCCCCCAGGCCTCCCTGTCGGAGCGGAAGCGTGAGTAGGTCCCAGGAGACTCTGGCTTGGCCGCCGGCCCACACCAGTTTCAGCAGTAGTGAGCGGACCCGGGTGTGGAAGTGCGTTGTCATAGGTAGTGGTACGTTGACGAACAAGTACAAGAATTTGGGAAGGACCACCATTTTGGCCAGTGCAATTCTAGCGACCAGGGACAGCGGTAGCCTATTCCAGACTTCGACCTTTCCTTCCAACCAGTCCACCGCCCTACCAAAATTCAGCGACCACAACTCCTGCACATCTCGGCTGATCCAGATGCCCAAATACTTGACAGCTTCCGTCTCCCACCTGAGGGGGTAGTCAGGGGCAGGTCTAACAGTGCTCTCCGTCAGGGGGAAGGCCACTGACTTCGACCAATTAATGGATATCCCTGCCAAACCCTCAAATCTCACAAATTCTCGAAGTAGTGGGCTCAGGTTGTCTTTAGGGTTCAGGACGTACAAGGTGACATCGTCCGCGTACAGCGAGATCAGTAAGCTTCTAGCACTAAATCCGATGCCCCTGGCAGTGTGGTGCTGCCGAACTCGAGCCGCAAGTGGCTCCATCGCAATCGCAAAGAGGAGCGGGGACAGAGGGCAGCCCTGCCTAGTACCCCTCGAGACATCGAATGGCTTGGAGACGAGACCATTAACGCTCACTCGGGCTCTGGGTTTCGTGTAAATGAGCTTGATAAGGGTCAGGAAGTTTTGGCTGAATCCCATCCGCCTCAGTACACTGAAGAGGTAGGGCCATTCTAAGGAGTCGAAGGCTTTGGTGGCGTCCAAAAACACCACCGCTGCCTGTACTGACGGGTGTAAATAGTGAAGGACCGAAAAGATCGTTCTGAGATTATGTGATGTTGCTCGGCCAGGGATGAATCCCGATTGATCTGGGAGCGCTATCATCGGCAACATCGGTTGTAATCTATCGGCAATTACTTTTGCGTATATCTTGGCATCTACGTTTATAAGGGACAGGGGCCTGTAAGAGTCCAGCTGCTGGTCATCTTTGTCTGGCTTGAGGAGCGTGACAATGAGAGCCTCACGCATGGAGTCTGGGAGGGAATTTGACTCGAGAGCCTCGACAAACACAGAGTGTAGTCTCGGCGCTAGTTCAGCCACGTAGGTTTTATAAAAGGAGGTGGTCAGGCCATCTGGGCCAGGAGCTTTATTGGCCGGCATGCTTTTAATCACCTGGGCGATATCTTGCACTGTAACGGTGAGGTCCATGTATTGTCTGTGGTTGTTGTTGAACCACACGAGTGCTATGGAGTCAAGGAAGTCCCGCAGTGACGCCGGTGTCGTGGGCTGTCTTGAGGTGTACAGGGCAGCATAGAAGTCTGCGAAGGCGCCTAACACCGCCTCTTGGCCTACTACTAGACGTCCGGTGTTATCATAGATAGTGTGTATGTAGTTCGACTGTGTGCGAGGAGCAATCAGTCTGGCAAGAGTCCTGCTTGGCCTATCTCCCTCCCCATACCTGCGCGCCTCTGCCTGCCTCCCTAGAAACCGCACCTCTCGCTCCGCCTCCTCATTAAATGCCAACAGTTTAGCTTTCAGAGCGCCAGCAGTCGCCAACGATGGGCCGGAGCTAAAAGCAACATCTAGGTCCTTCAGTTCCCCCTCAAGTTTAGCTAACGCGTCTCTTATGGTGCGTAGGACCCCTGCTTTTCGTGCAATACATTGACCCCTTATAACAGCTTTAAATGCATCCCACACAATGGCTTCAGAAGTGGCAGACCCAGCATTCTCAGCAAAGTAATTAGTGATATCCTCTCTTATCTCCTCTACAAACACAGGGTCTGTGAGCGCGTGTGGGGGAAGGCGCCATTGGAACGCCCTATGTGCAGCGTCGGGGGGATGCAATACCAACATACACGGAGCATGGTCTGATAGTGATCTAGCCATAATATCAACATTTGACACCCATGTCGCAACCTCAGGAGACACCAACCAGAAATCTAGTCGCGACCAAGCAGCCTTATGAGAGGTGTAGCAGGTCCCTACTTTTGCACCCGGATTTCTAACTCGCCACACATCTGAAAGTAGACCCTCACTCATGATATCAGAGATCGCTTGGCGCGCTCTAGTGTGCTGCGGTCTGCTCACACCTCTGCGATCCGTGTCATCATTTAACACAACGTTGAAATCCCCCCCCAACACAACCGCCTGGCAATCCAGCAACACAATTTTCGCCCAAACATTTCTAAAAAAGTCAGGATCATCCACATTCGGGCCATAGATTGCAGCTAGGACAATGGGTCGCCCCTGTAAAGCCCCATGGAGCAGGACATATCTTCCCTCCGCATCCCTCACATGGGAGTACTCCCGCCAATCCAACCCTCTGCGAATGAGTATAGCTACGCCCCTCGCATAATTTGAGTAAATGGAAGAATAAACGTGCGCCCATCTTGAATTCTTCAATCTAGCTGAGGGGGTGACATTCAGATGTGTTTCTTGTAGGAAGCAAATATCTACATTGTGTCTTGACAACACGCCATGCAGCAAGCGGGCTTTTTTGAAGTCCCCAAGGCCTCTAATGTTCCAAGTCCAGATTTTGATACCTCCCATTAAAGCATTTGACAGCCCCGAACCCCCATCTCATAACCCCGCCCCCGGAAGCCATCCTGGCACCTAGACACCATAGCCGCAGACCCAGCGCACAGAAATATAGGCATGTGTAGTAGTACATTGCACCCAATACGAACCAAAACTCGCAACATATTAAAACCCCCCCTCCACCCCCTTCCCTCAGCAACCCCCCAATCAGGTCGTGACATATCCCAGTAACATGTACGCAATGCGTAGAAATACCCCAACATCAACAACAAAGGGAGGCACCCCATGAGGCGTGGTGCGCTCGGCTAACATCCCCGTATACGCGGGGTGGCTACTATCAAACTTTAGTGGTCCTGGGTTCTGGCAGTGCCCCCACCCCGTAGTCCTCAAGGTCCGCAGCCAACCAGTGTCCCAGTGGGAGCGCGGAGACGGCAGCACAAGCCGGTGCACAATGGCGTCTCAGTAACTTACCCCCAATTAGTCAGTTCGGGAGGAGCAAACCTGTGCGAGAGTTCAATCCGGCTTTCAACTGTGACACAAAGAGTAAATTTGCAGCCTTGCAGGGTGAGCATGTCAGAGACCTCAGTCGTTGTCACTCAGGTGCTCCGAAGCTTCCTCGAGTCTTGGCGATTTTCTCCTGGCCCCAGCACAAATGTGTTTAGCGAATTTGAGGGCTGATTTGGCGTCAGTGAAGAAGTGAGAGGTGTTTTCGTGGTGGACCTTCAGCTTTGCCGGGTATAGGAGAGAGTAGGGCACGCCGGCTTGTAGTAGAACTTTCTTCGCTGGTAAGAATTCCTTCCGGGCCGCTTGCACCAGAGGGGTGAAATCTGGGTAGAAGGAGATGTGATTACCCTGATGCGTGATCTTACCCTTCTCTCTCGCCAAACGTAGAATGACGTCCCTATCTTGGTAGTTAAGTAGTTTAGCCAGGATCGGACGCGGTGGGGCTCCCACCGGGGGTTTCTTCCCCAGGGACCTGTGTGCCCTCTCCACCGTGAACACCGGGGACAAGTCCGGGTCGAACAGTTCATGCAGGAGGCTCGACACAAACGATTCCATCTTTCCCGTGTTTGTAGTCTCTGGAATGCCCGTAATGCGGATGTTGGATCTTCTGGAGCGCGCTTCCAAATCGTCCGACTTGGCACGCAAATTGTCGAGTTCACGCTCCAGCGTCGTGATGTGCCGCTTAGCCTGTTGCTGGAATTCGCAACATTCAGTTTGCCTATTTTCGAGACAGTCCAGTCTCTTCTCGTGGGTGTCCACCTTAGCCTTCACGGTTTCGAGTTGCGCCGTCATGGTATCAAGTTTTGCATCTATGCTCTTCAGGCTGGTCCTCACCTCCATGATGAGGGCCCCAAAGTCTATGTCCGGGGCAGCACCCTGCGATGCCGATGCGCCAACATCCGGCTCCATTGTCGCGTTCTTCGGAGGCTTTCTACTGTCAAAAGTCAGCTTAGGTTGTTTGGCGTCATTTTTCCCCATCTCAGCAGTCAAGAGATATCCACCGGCCAAGCAATGGGGCAGCACCCCTCTGTGCCACCGCTAGCAAGTGCCCCGTATGAACGTGACTGTCCAGGCGGTGCCAGTGCACGCCAGGCGTGACTATTAACACGCGGCAAGTAGGGCCAGCCGCGTTAGTGACCTCTGTAGGTGCCCAGTGAGCTCAGCAAGCTTCAGCGTTTAACTAGGGCCTTCTCCGGATTCAAAGTGGCGGGCTCCCGCAGTGCAATGAGGGGTCCGCTCACACCACTAGAAAAGCGCAGCACCGGGGCTCAGGGGATTCAGGGCTGCAAGGTGCTTCTCCGTGCGTGCAATTGTGTGTCCCGCCGAGCTGAAGATCAGCGGGAGGTCCCGGCGCTGCTGCGAAGCGGCAGGATCGACAGGGCTCCTCGTCCCTCCATGGCACCCTCTCACCTCCTCTCCGGTCGTCGCCTTGATGTAGCTGGCGCAGGCCAACTTCTCCGATCTCCACCGGGCTCGACACCGGCCAGCGCCGCCTTCGGCGGCTGCAGGATCACCGCACCACGGCGCGGCTGTTCTGCCAAGCCGCGCCGGTCTCCTCTATCTCCCCGCAGCCTTCCGCCAGGGTAACTCTCCGTCGGCAGCAGTGGGGGTTTAACAGCGAGGTGCCCACAGCAAGTACCGCTCAATCACCTGGGGCCTCTACAGCCGCGGCCCACCGTGTCTCGCGGCTTCCAGCGAGAGGCACTTCCGGCTCGGGTCAGGACCAGCCCGCCAGCCGGCAAAAAAGTCGTCCGTCTCCGCTTCGAAGGGGAACCGTCCCCGCGCTCCCAACTCGGGTCGGAGGATCACCAGGGTGTAGGTAGCAGAACCCGGGAGGTGTGGGGTTCCGCAGTCGCCAGGAACAGGATTATGCAAGGATCAATCGGAGTAGCCGGCGGAGCTCACTCAAAGAGCGGCCATCTCGCTGCTCGGCTAGCCACGCCCCCCTAGGCTTCTTCAAGTATTTAAATAGTACAGTGGTATAAGAAATATCACATAGAAAGATATGGGACACTTTGTGTATAGGTATGTGTATGGATTGAGACCTGAAATAAGTGCTATGATTCAGCAGCATTTGATTTGTTTGCAGAGTAAATCGGTTGAAGAAAGTCTACGTTATGCAAAGTATTGTGGAGATGACATAGAACTGAGACACTAGAAACTGAAAGAGAAATTATTTTTGGCTCAGATGAAAGCAGCAAAGAAAGGAGGATACTTGAGTGTTGATTCACCGGATGACTTTCAGAATATTGGTCAGGCTACCACTGGAATCAAAGGTGTAGTTTCAAATGGCAATACTGTGACGCAAATGATCCCGATGAGTCAAGGAAGAGGTAGAGGTAATTTCAGAGATAAAAAGGCAATTGAAAAAGAGATTTCCTTGTTATAATTGCTGAAAATTTGGTATTGGCGATGCAAGTATAAGAGTTTGTTAAATAATTCAGGACAGGGAGGAAATGGTGACCAAATGCAAATACAGAATCAAAATTATCAGGTGCCGAATCAAGATTATCAAGTACAGACGAACCAGACTCAGATGAATAGAACGCAGATGAATGAGATTCATAATCAAAGTTCACAAATGCAGGTAACAAATAAAGGACAGGGTTTACAAATACCACAGTCTCCTATGCCAAATCAGGATGTGAATGGTCAAATGCAAAGATACAATGCGAATGTGGGTTCTCATAATAATGGTAAAATGAATTCAAATATGCAGGTGGCTTCGCAACATTCCTCGTAGATACTGGTGCTACAGGTTCTACTGTCAGAACTGTGGAAATCCCACACCTGCCCCTCTCTGAAGAAAGTATCCAAGTTGTAGGAGTCTCAAATAAATTAATCAAAACGCAGTAACAAGACCAATGAAAGTTCAAATTGGCAATAATCAAGAAATACACAAATTTGTTGTACGTGACACAAGTCCAGTTAATTTGTTAGGAAGGGACTTGTTGTGTAAGATAAACTGTTCCATTTACTGTTCCCCAGATGGAATAGCATTTCATACAAAAGATGAAGACGTGATCTTTCAGATGTCAAGGCAGGGAACAGAGGTGAATGAGTTGTATCCAATGCTTACAGCAAATGATTTGCCTGTTAAATTGAGAGAGACAGTGTTGTCTGATGCGTGGGTTTTTAAAAGGGAAAGATTTCAGACTAAGGAAAAGAGTTTCATTGATTTAAATAACAGTAAAACCTAATGCAGAATTTCCAAGAACACAACAATATAAAATGAGTCCTGAGATGATGGCGGGAGTGACACCTGTAATTGATATGTTGATTGAACAAGGAATGCTAAAGGAAATCCTTGGAAGTCCATGCAATTCACTTATAAAGGGAATTTGACAACTGAATGGAAATATAGGATTGTACAGGACCTGAGAAAGGTGAACCAAATTTTTATACCTTGTTGTCCAATTGTACCAAACCCAGCTGTGATCCTATATCAAATCCCATGTGATGCAGAGTGGTTTACAGTAATCGTCCTGTGTCAAGCATTTTTCTCAGTACCCTTACATCCGGAGAGTCAATATTTATTTGCATTCCGGTTAGAAAACCTTGTTTTGGCATGGTACCGAGTTCCTCAAGGATACACAGAAAGCCCCTCAATCTTCAATCAGATATTGAAGAAATGTCTGGAGTCATTGGCAATGCCTAAAAACTCAGTTCTCGTCCAATATATTGATGACCTTTTGGTGGCATCGAAAACGAGAGAAGACTGTGTGACAGATACAATTGCTCTATTGAGCCATTTAGCAATATGTGGGCATAAAGGGTCACCAGCGAAACTACAATTCTGTAAGAACGAAGTTCTTTATTTAGGTCATGTCATTGCAAAGGGAATGCGGAAAGTCTCTCAGGATCGTATAAATGCTATTATGCGAATGATTCCGCCAAAAACACAGAAAGAAGTACAAATGTTTTTGGGAATGGTTGGATATTGTAGGCAGTGGTTTTGGAATTTTTCACTGATTGCCATTACAGAGATTGACACACAAAGATGTAAAAGATCCAATACATCTTGATGTCGAAGGGAGGAAAACATTCCTGGAGTTGGGAGACAGTTTATGTCAAGCACCAGCATTAGGAATACAAGATTTTGACAAAGAGTTTGAATTATTCTGCAATGAACATGATGGTTATGCACTGTCAGTTCTACCACAAACTCACGGAACAGCACAAAAGCCAGCACAAAAGCCAGTGGCATATTTTTTCTGCCAAGCTGGATCTAGTGGCTGCAGCATTTCCAGGATGTCTAAAAGCAGTTGCTGCTACTTGTATAAGTCTTGAGCAGAGTGAGTCGATTGTAATGGGACATGCTTTAAAAGTAGATGTGCCACATTCAGTTGAGATTTTGTTAACTCGAACTCGCACACAGCACCTTACAAGCAGTCGGTTAACAAAATATGAGCAAGTGATATTGGGAGCTCAAAATGTAACAATAGCAAGGTATACAACTCTGAATCCAGCTATGTTATTACCAACACCAAGCTGAGAAGTGGTCATGGATGAAGTTGATCATGATTGTCGGGATGTGACTGAGTCGTGTACTAAACCAAGACCTGATATCAAAGATATTCCATTGGTTGAGTCTGATGTTGTATTGTTTGTAGATGGATCATGTTTGAGAGATTCAGAAGGAAGTTTACGAGCTGCACATGCAATCTGCACAATGGCAAATGTGATTGAAGCATCGTGGTTGAAAGGAGTGAGTTCTGTTCAGAGCATGTTGCTTATCAAAACAGTTGAGAGTGACAATATATATTGATAGCCAGTATGGCTTTGGAGTGGTCCATGATTTTGGGAAGTTGTGGTCCCAACATGGATTTTTGAACTCTTCGGGTTTGCCAATCAGAAACGAAGAGTATGTGAAGTTTCTACTGATGGCACTACAATTGCCAGCACAAATTGGGGTGGTGAAATGTTCAGCGCATTGCTCTGGTTGTCACACTGGGCAATAGATATGCTGATGAGATAGCATGATTTTGTGCTTTGAACATCTATTCAATTAACTTGGATCAACAAATTGATCAAATTGGCCAAACAGAATGCAGGTTGATATTTTCATTTGTTGAAACATGGGATGGGATGAGGCGAGAGAATTACCGGAGGAAACAAGTGACTCGGAGAAAAATGGGTGGTTCAAATCAGGATGTACTCGTAGATCAGATGATGAAGTGTGGATTTAAACAGATGGAAGACCAGTAATACCAGATAGTCTGTTATCATGGATGGCAAAGGTCTACCATGGTCCAACACACATAGGTAGAGATGCAATGATTAGATTGTTTAGTCAAACATGGTATAACCCCAAATTCAGGGTTATTGTAGAAAGTCTCTGTCAAAGAAGTGCAGTATGACAGCAACAGAATGCAGGGAGAAAACAGTAGTCAGCATGGGTTGAATTGGAAAAGCTGCAGGTCCATTTACCCGTATGCAGATCGATCTAATTGAGATGCCTCCTTGCCAGGGACTAAAATATGTTCTTGTGATTGTTTGTCTGTTTTCAGGTTGGGTAGAAGCATATCCAACAAGACGTAATGACAGCCTAACTGTTGCTAAATTGCTTCTTAGAGAGATAATTCCTAGATTTGGTTTTCCAGTCTCTTTGGAATCAGATAGAGGAACCCATTTTAATAAGGAAATAATTTGGATGATTTGTGCAGCATTACAAATTGTGCAGAAGTTGCACTGTGCCTACTGACCTGAGGCTTCAGGTGTGGTTGAGCAGATGAACGGCACAATAAAATCCAGATTGGCTAAGGATTGATCATCCAAGACACTGAAAAGGCATGATGCATTACCCTTGGTGTTGATGAGTCTAAGAAGTATCCCTGACAAAAGCACAGGACTGTCTGCACATGAAATTGCGATGGGCAGGTCTATAAGACAGCCGACAGTCCCAGCAAATCAGCTAATGAACATTACTTATGATTTGGTACTGGATTATTGCAAAGGATTGGCAGATGTGGTACGTTCTGTGTCTCACCAGGTTGGAGAAGTTGCAACAACAACTCAGCAAGAACAAGGACATGATCTGTGTCCTGGGGACTGGGTGCTTGTGAAGAACTACGTAAGGAAGTCTTGCCTAGAACCATGTTGGCATTGCCCCTACCAAGTGATTCTGGTGACGACAGATGTTAAGTGTGGAATCTTGCCAAATTGGATGCATGCAAGCCACACCAGAAGAGTTCCAAGTCCACTTGAAAGTGAAGAGCTTGCTGAAGAAAAATGACGATAACGAAACATCGTTCCCAGGCAAGAAGAAAGTCGAGTAGAGTGGGCACAAGATACTGGGACTGGAGAAAATGATGCTGTGATTATTACTGCTGAGAACAAAATAATCTCTGCGAACATTAATAGAAATAAAAGAAAAAGAGATTCATCGAGAGAAAATACTGTATCAATTGCAAGTGACATTGACAATGAAAATGGAAAAAGAACAAAGAAGGGAGACTAGTGGCCAAAAGGCGTGAAAAGAGTAAAATACTCTGTGAATACAAAAATACGAGAGACAGTGATAGAAATATCGAGCCAATCTGAGTGAGACAGAAAAAAAGAGCAAGTGAGACGAACAAAGAGAATAAAAGTACCAAATAAGAAATACAGAGCACCTGAATGGACATATGTAGTAACTACTGCATCAATCGATTGGGAGAACGAATTTCTTGAATTCTGTTCAAGTGGCAATTGCTCATTCAAGCCACCCTAAATAGACTGTTTTTCTGAAAAGGGTAGAGAAAAAGAGGGAAGAGATTTATGAAATAAATGAAAAATTTCTGTGAAGAATCAGAAAAATTGCGAAAGAAGGAGAACTGCTGAAGGCTGAAGGATGAAGGCTTAAAATGTGTGAGGTGTACAAAGTAAAGCTAATCTAGCACAATTATTTTAGTTGAGAAATGTTTTATTAGATTTGTGAAAAATTTGAATTTTTGACAATAATTTAGAATGAATAGAACTAAATCTGAGACTGGTAGACGGAATCAGGGCATGTGTAGGCAAAGATGTCCTAATGTTTTTCTTGGGTGTATTACATTAACAATGTTCGTTTGGTTGGTATTAACATTTGTAGTACCATATTTTATGTTTGTTAATGTAGTAAATACTAATAATAATAATGAGCACACAACAGTTAATGTTAAAAGAGATCTGAAAGAAGATCCAAAGACTAATATTGAAGGATTAACCAGTAGTGTTTTACATGTGGATAAATCAATTAATGATTTCTCTTTGAATGTCTTTACTAAACTTCTCTATAATTTTGTTGACACTATGGATGCAAGAGATTGTTACGTGTGCATGCAGTTACCTACGTCTGTGTCAGAAGGGGTGACATACCATACCTACCATTAACATATAGTATTTTGTGTTGTGTATTAACTAGCTTATTTTATGGTAAGGAGATGTTTCAATACTTTTCCTCAAACTTTGATTTAATTTTTTCAGAAGTTCCTATTAAAAAGAATATGAATATAGTACATTCGCGATTTTTTCCATTCTACTAAGACAATAGACACACTATATGCACATCGAAATAACCTTGTAAGTTATATAGTGTAGAGATAGAATTCATTAATACAGTGGAAGATAGGCGTAGAAGTTTTAAACAAAGAGCTGCAGAGCAGAACAGTAAAGAATCGCCATGGGCACATAAAGAAGGTAATTACATGCAGGGTGAGACTTATGCTGCAATTATTCTGAATTAGGCCTCATAGAGGGAAGCTTTGCTTAGTAAGGCAGAAGACTGATTTTAATAATCTTTTTGTTGGTTCCAGTGAATGTGAACATACTTTTCTTATTACAGGTGTTTGGGGATTGAGAGGAGATACTGATTCTGTCTTCCCTGGGTTTATTATAGGTGTGGTAAAAATACCTACTATAGGTTGCCCCCACATTGGTATGGGTGTTGTTATATGGGTATAGTTTTTCCAAACATTTACCATGTTGGTAAAAAACATGAAACCAATGAAAAAGGACTAACACATGATAAAAGGGGTTTGAGTGTTGCAGACATTGTGGGAGATATTTTTAGAGCATTGATACCTTCAGTTGGGGTGATTTTAAATTCACAAAAGATTAGAAAATTATCTACGGTGGTTGATCGCTTATCAACGAATACTTCTGGTGGGTTCTTAATGGTTGATACAGAAATGGTTGCTAAGAGGACCGTGGTTTTACAAAATCGACTTGCCTTTGGAGTCTGTAGTATGCTGAAAATTCAACAATGTTGCACACATATTCCTGACAAAAGTATAGATCTAAAGGGATATATCAACATTACTAAATTACATGATGATTTATTAGAACTGATGGTTGACAGTGCTTGGGAGAAACTGTGTAAGGGTTTCTCTTCTATAGGTAACTGGTTTTCAACATTTACTAATAGCTTATTAGGGAGGATACTAACACCAATAGTTGCTATTGCTACTGGCATACTAATGGTATTTGCGCTTTATAAATGCTGCAAGAATAAAACATAAGATGCAAAACGGAGAGCAAGGAAAAGGAACAGAGAAGAAATAGAAATGGAGGATCGAAAGGGTGCCTATTACAGTGTGATAAAAGATCTAGAGGGTGTTTGGATAAAACAGATGCGAACAATTGACACAGCATTCTAAAATGTTATCATATAGTAATCTGATAAGAGTTGTTGTGATGGTTTGGGATACCATCAGATGGGGGATTGATGGAGCACGATTTTGAAAATAGAATCTGCTCTATGTAATTCACCCAGTGCATGCTATATTAATAAAACGTGTTTATTTTACTAATATTTAACAAGAGTGTACGACACGTGAAATGTGTGTCAGGATCCACAGGACAGCGCACTGCCGGCCAGGTATTAACCGCGAGCCGATTACGTTCTAAAGGCAGACTACAATTCCCGACGGGCGTTGCGAGAGACGCGGCACGTGACTCGCGCTACACCCGTCGCGGACGTAAGAGGGGAAAGGTCGACTCCATCAGAGCCGATAATTCTTGGAATCAAGACGTGACCAGGAAGCGCTGAATGTCGGTGAAGGAGCCATATCGGAAGAAGGAGTAGGTAGCGGTACGCAGGAGTCCCCGGAGTCATCACTCCCGAGGTAGGCGTGTTGTATGCCGAGTTCTTCCTACAGCTCTTCCTCGAACCGAAGTTTGAGACGCTGTCTCAGCAAACTTGAAACATAGTCGGGAAGTTATCCCGGAACTTTTGCTGTTGGAGAGATCGGCAGGTCTCATGCAGAGGAGCAGTGGTATACTATTGGCCAGACGAGTAGTAACATGCATGCAAAGAGCCAGTTCTGTCTCTCGAAGTGAGAGAGCCAAAGACTAACAATCCAGTGGTGGCATAGTACTGCATGTATGTACATAGTCTAGTGCGGAATAGAAAGTCAAACAGCCTCAGGTGTGCTGAAACAAATGAGGAACGTTCAGTTGTAAATAACGGGTATTGCTGGCAAAGCAGGACGGGCTATCAGACAAGCCCCCACCGCCAGTCATCATTATTGTTTCTTTTCTATCTTACTCAGACATACGAGAGAGCCTCGTCTCGATGGGGTGGTGCCAACTACGGTGGCTTGGAACAAAAAGGGGCATTCACAAGTGGGTACACGGTTGAGAGAAGATGAGAAAGAGATGGAATGTTCCCTGTGTGTGTTCTGCAGTGGTAATCCATACCTATGATCTCTCTTTTCATTTGTATTAGTTGCCTGAGACCACTGGTCACTGCCTCTTGCTCTCCCATATATGTCTTGACGTACCTTCTTTGCTTTACAGGTGAGGGGGCAATCTAGGTGTGTAAGCGCTGATGTTTATGATGACGCAAGTGTCTCCTTCTACGTAGAAAAGGGTCTCATAGGTGTCTTGTTGTTCTTTGCTTTTCAGATCTCCCTCCCTGCAGTCCCCACCCTTTCCTTCCTCCGCTCGATCACCCCAAAAGTCCGTGTTCACCCACACGCCGGACTTGGGGTCATCCAGAGGTGGTCCCCCCTAGAGCATCAACACAGCCCCGGGGACATCGGAACGGAGGAACCTGACAGAATTATCGGCCCAAGAATTCTCTTATCCTCCCGGTTGTGTTGACGGCTACAATGGCTACCTTAGACGATGTAATGGCAACGTTAGCCCTGATGCAGACAGAACTAGCGGCGTCAAGGCAAGAAACGGCGTCATTGCATTCCCGCGTAGACTACATGCAGCGCAACCCATTTAGTATGGGTAGCCCCTCCATGCCTACGTCAGTGGTGGTAGAAGTCCCAGTCTCAGTCCCCTTGGCCTCCCAGAGAGGTTCCACGGTGATAGGAAAAAGGTCCAGGTTTTTATGACCCAGGTATTGCTTCATTTCACCTGCAAGCCCAAAATGTTTGTGACTAACCAGGCCAGAGTCGCATTTCTAATATCGTATTTGGGGGGAGAAGCCGCCCAGTGGGCCGTCCCTATCGTGAGAAATGACGACCCCTTACTATACGATTGGGATACGTTCAGAATAGCATTCGAAAAAACTTTCGATCGACGTGCTGAAACGTTCTCGGCGGATAAGGACCTCCTTGAGTTGAGACAAGGATCTTTGGACTTGGTCAGCTACCTCAACAACTTTAGACGATTGGTAGCCGAAACCGATTGGCCAGAAACCAAACAGTCGGTCATATTCTACCATGGCCTCACCGAAGAACTGAAGGACGTCTTGGCTCAAATCGAGCCTCAGCCGAGTACGTGTGCTGCCCTCATCGATCTGACGCTCAGGTTGGACCATCGGTTGAGAGAACGGAAAGGAGAGCACACACGAAAAGAGAGGGCTACCCCATGAAGCGAGCGAACAGGGTCCTCAGAGAAAACCCCCGCCAAACCAGGACCTATGGAAATAGGAACAGTGAGGGCATCTTTAACCCTGAGCGAAAGAGAACATCGGCGCAAACAAGGATTATGTTTATATTGCGGCAAGAAAGGTCACTTTATACGGGAATGCCCTGTTAAACCTGCATATGGCCGGATTCGTTTCGGTCAGATGGCAACGGTCGCAACAGACAAAGGGGAGGAAAACTGTCGCGCCTGAGAACGGTAGAAGGGAAGTTCTCAGGTAAATGTACCATCCCTTCCGTGGATTATTCCATCTTCAGGGAAAAAGAACATTTTTTCATAACATTGCACATAGACATAAACCAGGTTCAACAACCTGTCCGAGCCATGGTGGATTCCGGAGCTACTGGCTGTTTTATGGATTAACAGGAGGCAGTACGACTAGGGGTGCAACTCCTCCTCAAACCCACCCCGGAGTTGGTCTACGCAGTGGATGGCAAGGAGTTGGAGTCAGGACCCATACAACATCATACTCCTGAATACGAACTCACGTATGAAGGGTATCATCGTGAATGGGCATCGTTTAATATCATACGAGCCCCTCACTACGGAATCATACTAGGACTCCCTTGGTTGCAAAAACATGAACCCAGCATTCACTGGGCTACTAAGACCTTACAGTTGCGGTCGGCATATTGCCAAACGCATTACAACTTGGATCCCGTCCACCCGTCGACAGTGCTTGCCACCTGGCATGGGGTAGCTACCGCTGCGGAGAAAGAGGTGGAGTTACCAAACTGTTACCTCTCCTTCAAGACGGTGTTCAGCGATAAGAAGGCGGAAGCGCTCCCTCCTCATCGAGAATTTGATTGTTGCATCGATTTAATCCCCGGAGCAGTGATACCCTGTGGCCGGATATACGCACTAACCATACCAGAAAATTTGCATTTACGAACCTACCTAGACAAATACCTGGGATTAGGATTTATCCGTCCTTCGCGGTCACCTGCAGCCTCCCCACTTTTCTTCATTTCTAAAGCCAACGGGGAATTGAGGTGCTGCATCGACTTTCGCGCATTAAACGCTGTCACGGTAAAAAATCGCTATCCTCTTCCGTTGATTCCAGTTCTCCTAGAGCAGGTGAGAGCTGCGAATATATATACCAAACTGGATCTACGAGGAGCGTATCACCTAGTGCGAATGCGCGAAGGGGATGAATGGAAGACGGCATTCAAGACGCGGTATGGGCTCTTCGAATATTTGGTGATGCCCTTTGGGCTCTGTAACGCTCCTGCCGCGTTTCAATATTTTCTCAATGAGGTGTTGCGAGACTTCCTGGATGTGTTCGTAGTCGTTTATATCGACGACATTCTCGTGTACTCCGGTACTGAAGAAGAACACATTTCCCATGTGCGACAGGTGTTACAGGCTTTACAACTAAACCTATTGTTCTGTAAACTCACAAAATGTGAGTTCCACATTACCACCGTAGAATTCCTCGGGGTAATGCTTACCCCCTCGGGACAAGTCATGGCAGAGAGGAAAGTGAAGGCCGTGGTTGAATGGCCCCGTCCTCACACAGTGAAAGACATTCAAAGCCTACTGGGATTTGCAAATTTTTATCGGAGATTTATCCAGAACTTCTCCAACACTGTCGCACCCTTAACCAAGTAGACCAGAGTGAAGGTTCCGTTCATCTGGACCTCTGAAACCCAAGAGGCATTCGATCGCTTAAAGGAGGCTTTCACGTCTGCTCCTGTTCTGGTCCATGCAAAACCGGAGTTGCCCTTTTTTGTCGAAGCAGACGCTTCTAAAATAGCAGTAGGAGCGGTGCTGTCACAAAGACACGAGACAACAGGCTACCTCCATCCCATCGCCTTTATGTCCCGAAAACTGAACCCAGCGGAACAAAACCATACTATCGCTAAAAAGGAGCTTTTGGCGATAAAGGACGCTTTCATGAAGTGGAGACATTGGCTCATGGGGGCTTCACATCAGATTACGGTGTATACCGATCACGGCAACCTCCAGTTTTTACGAGCAGCTCGACCCCTGACACCGCGGCAACTCCGGTGGACGCTGTTTTTTGCTGAATTTAACTTTATAGTGACCTTTCGCCCAGGAGTAAATAACCGGAAAGCAGACGCCCTCACGAGACAGGAAAACCCTCAGCACAAAGAGATGGTTACGGAGAAAGCGATCATAGAACCTAGTCAAGTGGTGGGGATTGTGGCCACTGACGACTTCTTGAACAGCATTAGGCGAGGAATAAGAACTGCCGAGTGGAGAACCTGGCTTCGTTTTCACCCAGAGTGGAGGTTACATCAAGGCCTCCCCATGAAAGGGCGGCAGGTACTCGTCCCCTCCAAAACACTGAGGACAACTGTTTTTGGGTGGTGCCACGTCATTCCTTGTGCAGGACATACTGGACATCTAAAGACCTTGGAAAGAATGTTAAGACACTTTTGGTGGCCCTCCATTCGTCCCGACATCAAGAATTGGATACAAATGTAAATGTAAATGTAAATGTAAATATTGTAGACTTGTAAAGCGCACAGCTGCCCCAGCAACGTGGCGTCCCGGCGCTGTAGACCACTGGGGAACCCGTCCTGGCTATCCCTGTGAGATGGTCCCTTTCTGGGTATCTCCAAGGTGAAACCAGGCATCCCCGGCATCTGTGGGGGGCCGTTGTAGAGATGAGGCAAGCTTAATGCCCAGAGTTGCCGAGTGTGTTCCTGGTTAGAGTAGGTACCGAGGCGAGAATTATCGAGTCCGTTTTGACCCTGTCCACGACCCTGCCGCGTCGGGAATTGAACCCTGGTCCCTGGCCGATTCTCTGCTTACGGGTCTGCCGCCTCTAACCAGTGAGCCACACCTCTCCACAAGAATGTTCCACTTGCGCTCAGATGAAATCAGATCACCGAGCAGCCCCAGGATTGTTGCAAACAATGCCCACTCCAGAACGACCCTGGGAAAGAATATCCGTGGATTTTATAGTTGGACTCCCCCAGGATCAAGGAATGACAGCTATCATGGTGGTGATAGACTACTACACCAAAATGGGCCACTTCATAGCCTGCAAACAGGCCCCCACAGCGGGACAGTTGACCGTACTCCTGCTTACCCATGTGGTCCGCCTTCATGGACTTCCGCAAGTCATTGTGTCCGATAGGGGAGCCCAATTTACATCAGGCTTTTGGAGAACATGGTGTACCAAACTCCAGGTTACCTCTTCCCTGTCAACTAGTTTTCATCCCCAAAAGGATGGCCAAACCGAGAGGCTAAACCAGACTTTGAAGCAATACCTGAGGTGCTACGTAAACACGGCCACTGATGCGTGGGTGGAGTGGTTATGGTCTGCAGAAATCGCCTACAACAGCGCCACACACTCATCCACCAAGCACACCCCGTTCTTCAGTACGTACGGGTTCCATCCTAGATTCACCCCGTTGATTTTTCCTAACACCGAAACACGACGCCCCGAATTGCGCGATAGGCTAGTGTTTATGCGGAAGGTACTTGCGCAGGCGAGAGCCAATTTGCTGAAAGCAAAGGTCCAATATAAAACACAAGCAGACAAACATCGGAGACCAGGTCCCGTGTAAAATCAAGGGGAATGGGTATGGTTGTCGACCAGAAACATCCGGTTTAGGAGACATAGTGTATTCAACCCTAGATTCATTGGACCTTATCAGGTCCTGAAGCATGTAAACCCGGTGGCGGTGAAGGTGCGATTACCTGCACATATTCGCATCCATCCGGTTTTCCATGTTTCTCTTCTGAAACCTGCCAAACCACCTCGCAACAGGCGGCCAGCTCTGGTTCTGGTACAACAAGACCAGGAATATGAGGTGAAAGCCATCCTAGATGCAAAAATGGTACGGGGTAGGTTGTGGTACTTGATCTCCTGGAAAGGGTATGGGCCGGAGGACGGCTCGTGGGAACCCGCGGTGGCGGTCCACGCTCCCAGACAGATTGCTAAATTTTATAGGTTGCACCCTAGCAAACCTGGCTGCCGTCGGTGATCCTCGGAAGGGGGATGTGCTGTCAGGATCCACAGGACAGCGCACCGCCGGCCAGGTATTAACGGCGAGCCGATTACGTTCTAAAGGCAGACTACAATTCCCGACGGGCGTTGCGAGAGACATGGCACATGACTCGCGCTACGCCCGTCGCGGACGTAAGAGGGGAAAGGTCGACTCCATCGGAGGCGATAATTCTTGGAATCAAGACGCGACCAGGAAGCGCTGAGTGTCGGTGAAGGAGCCATATCGGAAGAAGGAGTAGGTAGCGGTACGCAGGAGCCCCAGGAGTCATCACTCCCGAAGTAGGCGTGTTGTATGCCGAGTTCTTCCTTCGGCTCTTCCTCGAACCGAAGTTTGAGACGCTGTCTCAGCAAACTTGAAACATAGTCGGGAAGTTATCCCGGAACTTTTGCAAATTATCGCCCCTCTGTTGGAGAGACCGGCAGGTCTCATGCAGAGGAGCAGTGGTATACTATTGGCCAGACGAGTAGTAACATGCATGTAAAGAGCCAGTTCTGTCTCTCGAAGTGAGAGAGCCAAAGACTAACAATCCAGTGGTGGCATAGTACTGCATGTATGTACATAGTCTAGTGCGGAATAGAAAGTCAAACAGCCTCAGGTGTGCTGAAACAAATGAGGAACGTTCAGTTGTCAATAGCGGGTATTGCTGGCAAAACAGGACGGGCTATCAGACAAGCACCCACCGCCAGTCATCATTATTGTTTCTTTTCTATCTTACTCAGACATACGAGAGAGCCTCGTCTCGACGGGGTGGTGCTAACTACGGTGGCTTGGAACAAAAAGGGGCATTCACAAGTGGGTACACGGTTGAGAGAAGATGAGAAAGAGATGAAATGTTCCCTGTGTGTGTTCTGCAGTGATAATCCATACCTATGATCTCTCTTTTCATTTGTATTAGTTGCCTGAGACCACTGGTCACTGCCTCTTGCTCTCCCATATATGTCTTGACGTACCTTCTTTGCTTTACAGGTGAGGGGGCAATCTAGGTGTGTAAACGCTGATGTTTATGATGAAGCAAGTGTCTCCTTCTACTTAGAAAAGGGTCTCATAGGTGTCTTGTTGTTCTTTGCTTTTCAGATCTCCCTCCCTGCAGTCCCCACCCTTTCCTTCCCCCGCTCGATCACCCCAAAAGTCCGTGTTCACCCACACGCCGGACTTGGGGTCATCCAGAGGTGGGCCCCCCTAGAGCATCAACACAGCCCCGGGGACATCGGAACGGAGGAACCTGACAATGTGCACAAGGCACCAAAGTTGATTTTCCTAGTTGAATACGATGAGAATAATGCTAAGAGCCCAATTATGATGGCGTACGGAAAAGCCCTCTGACCACCATGGTATCGGGAAAAATAACCCTGCGTTACCCGCGGCATTTCTGTCGGCCAAATTACGATGCAATGCACGCAAAATCGTACCGCAGCGGACGGGTGTCACAAAAGACCGTCCATCACGGTCGGAAAAGCTGCAAATCCGACCGCGGCGGACGAGGAAAGCCGTTCAACGGCTTGAAAAGGCTGCTCCTGTCGTGGCATGACCGCACGGCGAATTACGATGAGAATGCAGAGCTGGCGGACCGAGCACTGCGCCCGACCGCCACGCACGCACATAGGCCAAATGAATGGCGGACGGAACCAACTTCACAACTTTGCCCGAAGTGTGCTTGTACTCCCTGCTGCCCTCAATCACAACACACACGCCACAATGATACACCCCAACCTGCTCCTGGTAAGGAAAGCCATGCGCAGCATGGAAGAGACATCTGGAGGTCATCACTCATGTGGACACACCCACATACCACAGTATAAAACCAACCCCTTCCTGGACCAGCATCCTTTGCACACCACAAGCCGAGACAGAGACAAGACACCTTTGACTCACACTGCACAACATCACACCCACCTATCTCCACACAGCACCACTTTGACCCCCACACTTCACATATCTCCACCACTACCTTACACCCTGCACCCCTCATTCATTTGCACCATGCCCCCCAAGACAGTGCCCAAATTCACCGACTAAGAGTTGAAAGTGATGGTAGACGAGACAATCAGGGTAGAAACATATTTGTTTGGGAACCTGGTCCAACACACCCCACTTGCGCGCTAGAATCAGATGTGGGCAAGGATCCACAGCAAAGTCAATGCCCTAGGGACCACCCTACCCACTGTGCGTGGCATCAGGAAGGGGTGGCTCGTCCTCAAGGACCGAGTCAAGCATCAGGCCCAGAGGAACCACGCGGCGGCCCAGAGAGCTGGTGGCGGCCCTCCCATTCCAACACTAACCTACACCGAATGGGAGGAGAAGGTGCGTGCCATAATGCATCAAGAGAGTCTCACAGGAATCGAGGGGGAGTGAAGGCTGGTAAGTACGAACAAATGTATTCCATCACACTGCAATGTACTGTTGTGCACAACAAGTTAGCCTCAATTGCCAGCCCACATCAAACGCATGTGGAATGCATGCTTTCAATATGAATGGATCACAAGGCAAGCATTTCCTCACCCAACCGCACCTCACAGGCAGGTAGTCAGCTCATGCACCCTGGCCTCCCTCCCAAACAGCATGCCCCCCCCTCCCCACCCCACTGCCATTTGTCAGCTAACTCCGTCGACAGTGCCTCCTAACAGGTAGGTAGCCATCTCACTGGGGAGGGGGTTGTTGAGCCCTGTCTGCAAGGCCACAAGGCCCTCTGTCTTCCCTTACAGACACCATGTAGCCAAATGACCCCCACATCCCGCACCTGGTAGCCAACTCTGGAACCCCCATAAGTTGTAGGCAGTGCACATACAGCCAATACCATTGAGAGGCCACATGATTCACAGTGTCGGTGATGAAGTCACATGTAACTGCAAAGCAAAATACAAGAACGCGATCACAGAAACTCAAGTCCCCTTGCCTCAAAGCAGAAAGACTCGGGTCAACACAACACATGCATGGAAACCCTGTCAAACCTCTCAAACCACAGGAGGCAAGTACAAAAAGCATAACACAAATCATGAAGTTGCGGCATAGTAGTCAGATACTCATTGAGAGGACACAAAGTGCCACGCATAAACTGAATTGGATGAGCAACAAGTTGGTATCAGAGGACATGTCCTTGGAAATACAATATCTGTACATATGATTTTGGTTCTTCAGCCAAGATTCATCGCTAAAGAGCAATGTATGTCCCTCCACATCACGTTCGACTGCTGACAAACTGTTATGAATGCATAGTAATGCCAAGCTAAAAAGTAAGGCCATCTCAAATGAAATGGGCCAAACATGAGCATCAAAGTTGTGCTGTGTACTGAACATGCTGACAATGTAATCTCTCTTTAACAGGTGACTCGCCAACAACAGCAGGCGCTCATGCCATGGACGAGCCTAGTCAGTCTCTCCCCCAGGAAGGTGAACCCTCGGAAGCAGATTCCCTGGTCTTTTCGGATGAGGAGGACCGACCTGGCCCCTCCGGCGTGCCCAGGACAATGCAGTCTCTGAACCTCACTGTCCCCACCACCACAACTCCCACAACAGCTGCACAGCCAACGCAGACCCCTGCAGCAACGACTGTGTGGCAGCCACCTCTAACATCACCACTGCTACCTCCAACACTGTCCCTTTGCCAGCAGTTACGAATACCACCAGGCCGACCTGGGATGCTGGGGACTGTGTGCGGCGGCAGCACCTGGCACCGCCATAGGTCCATAGCAGCAGAGCAGGTGGGAGGCCAACTGGGGGACAGCCACAGGAGGACAATGAGACTGAAGCCCTGGACACCGTGCTAACGGTCCTTGGTGCATACCAGCAGAACCATGGACAGATGGTCCAAGGCCATGAAGAAATGCGGAAACTCCGCCAGCTGCAGCGCTCCATGGACACTCGCTTGGGACAACATGTGGAGTACATGGGCCAGCTTGTAGGTGTCCTGAGGGACATGCATGCAGCTTTAAATCGCTGCCAACCCCCCCCATCCCTTGGCCAGCCGGATGATAGTCACAGCACCTCAGCAGCGGCTACAGGGAGGGGTGAGTCACACCACAGCGAATCCTCAGACACCTCTGAGCATGCAGCAGGCCCACCCCCGGCAAAACGGCAGAAGGGGCGTCCGAAAAAGACCCCGGGAGGATCACGTGGCACAGCACTGTGCCGTACCAGTTCTCGGAGCAACCGCTGATGTCACCACTGTAACACCGAGCATTGACTTTGTTGTAAATATGAAAACACATTGCCACAAGGATGGGAGTGTTCAGTTGGACTTTGGAACTCTACCATTGTGTGTTCTACCCTAATTATCCGTGTACCATCACTTTCTACTTCACTCCTCACCTGTCACACATCGAAAAATAAACGCGACTCACAACAGTATGCCTTCGTGTCAAGAGCATTCTCATCACAGTAAGTAGCATGTTGACTCACGTTGCAATGTATCCGAATATGTAAAAGCGAAAATCCATTGAGAGAGTGGAGGAACCTGGAAAGACCCAAGGAAACAACAGTGTGTTGCCATATTATGCAATAACCGCAAAAGCACCCCACGAGACAACACTGTACAGTATGCATTACAGACAACACCGGCAAACACCATCAACATGGACAGCAGGGGGACTGGGTCACACAACTGCACCTCCCAACACAGTTTAGCCCTTAGCATCCTGGTGAATGCAGCTCAGTTGAAAAGCTTACTTCTGTTTCCCTTGTCTTGTGTCACCAAGGTAGGCGCATGTCAGTGCTGTGAATCTCTAGACACATGTGTGTCACGTTATCCTCCGACATCAGTAGGGGTAAGATACATTGTGATCAGTGTCTGCTGAGGAAGCTGCCAGAATCGACTCGGGTCTCTGTACCTCTCCCTGCCCAACTCAGGTGATACACCTCAGTTACATGACAAGTAAGCATCATGACTGAATTGCATTTACAAGAATGCCGAGGGGTGAACTGTGCTGGGAGGTGAAGCAGTGTGCTCCAATCTCCCTAAGAACATCAACATGGACATGACGGAAGTTGTCACAGATCACACAGCACAGAACATTGAAATCCTTAGCAGTGTGCCCACAGGAGCCAGCATCACTGAGAGAGACAGGGCGGGTAGACTGCTGGCATGGCTCGCTAGTCCCACCCGCAGAGGGAATACGATCATAGAATTAGCAAACTCGGAGGGGCACCTTCTATACCAACAGGACGACATCAACAACAGTTTCCGCAGCTATTATGAGAGACTTTATAAGAGTTCAGGACCCCAGGAAAGGGAAGTAGAGGAATACCTGGCAGACCTCCTGTTACATACTCTAACTGAAGAGGACGCAGAGCACTTAGGAGCTGAAATCTCAGAACGTGAAATTCGGGTAGCTATTAAGGTACTGGCAAGAGGGAAAACACCGGGGCACAGATGGGCTCCCCAAGGAATTTTATGCGGCATACGCGGGAGAACTGTCCCCCAAATTGGCGGAGATGTATGCGGAGGCAAGGGAGAAGGGCCACTTACCGGGCACCACTAGGGAGGCGGTGGTAATCCCGATAAGTCCCCATTGGAGTGCGCAGCGTACAGACCCGTGTTGATGCTGAATGTCGACTTTAAAATCTTAAGTAAGGTGCTGGCAATGCAGTTGCTCCCCTACATGATGCCTCTGGTGCACCAGGACCAGGCAGGCTTCATTCCCCGCCGGAACACAACTCTAAATATATTTGTCGACTGCTGTCCATTATCGAACTTGGGGCAACAGCGGACCAGGGCGGTGCGGTGTTCGCCATCGACATGGAAAAGGCATTTGATAGCCTTGAATGGGGGTTTCTATATGCCGTGTTGAACAAAATGGGCCTTGGACCAGGGTTTCTGTGCTAGGTGCAGCTACTATATACTGATCCGGTGGCAAGAATCCGCACGGGGCGCACAATATCGGAGCAATACCGGGTGGAGAGGGGTACGCGACAGGGGTGTCCCCTCTCCCCACTACTATTTGCTCTGGCTGTGGAGCCTATAGCTTGCGTAGCGCAGTCTGAAGGGGCTTACTGAGGGCTCCAGTTGGGGGAGCAGAGGCACCAAATAGCGTTATATGCGGATGACCTCCTACTATTCTTAAACGACGCGGGAAAAGAACTGCCAGGAGCAAAGGCTATGATGGAACGATTTGGGTCATTGTCGGGCCTGCGAATGAACTGGCAGAAGTCCAGATTATTCCCTTTAGTGAGGGACATGCAGCCACCTGGGAACTTAGGTGATCTGCGGTGGGAGCCCCATTGCTTCTGTTATCAGTGAGTGCACATCTTCCAAACCATGGAGGATGTGAAGGAAGGCAACATAGGGAGGGCGCTGCGCTCACTCAAGGGCACTATGGCATTCTGGGGAAAGCTTCCCCTCTCAGTAATGGGTCGCATCTGACTGCTAAAATGGTGGCACTCCCCCGGCTGCTGTACTTCTTTATCATGCTTCCCGTGTGGATATCAGCGGCATGGTTCCGGGAGCTGGACTCCTGCCTGTCGGTGTTCATATAGGGGACAGGACGCAGACGAGTAGCCCTTAATACTCCAAAACGGCCTAGGTCAGGGGTGGTTTGGCTGTGCCTGATATGAAAGCCTACTATTTGGCAGGACAGCTGCAGAGGTTCACGCAGTGTGTGGGTGGAGCAGGGAGTCAGACAGGGGGGGCTGCCACCTTTCACCCCGGATAAAGACGGTGTGTTCTGCACCTTGCTCGGGACTGCCAAGCCTCAGCAGGTCCGCTGTAATGAACATAGAGTGATACGTCGCTGCTGGGGCAGATGCCTGCAGAAAACTAGAACAAAACGCCCATTTTCGCCAGAAATGGTTATGTCTCAGTTGGGGGCCCTTCCCCACGGAGGTCAATGGCGGGGAATAGACGATTGGGTAGAAGCAGGAGCAACGAAAGTGGGAGATCTCTTCCGGGACGGGGAGCTTCTCTCCTTCGAGGACTTCAGCGCTGACTGGGAAATACCACAAGGGCATTTCCTGCTCCACGGGGCAGTCACAGGGGCCATGAGGCGACACTGGGGAACAGGTATGACTGAACCGCCATGACACGCCACGTGCGAATACATAAGCCTGGCTGGGGGAACTATCAAAGCTGTTGCATGCCTCTACAGAGCTATAGGGCGAGACCACCAAATTATGTCGAAACGCCCGGTTTAGCTTGATTAGTTTCTATATACTTCACCAAGCATATTTAACCCCAGAGCGTATCAAGCTCTATTTCGATGGTGCAGACGCTAGATCCCCGTGATGTAATACGCAAGGGGTGACTTTTACCCATATGATGTGGAGTTGTACCTCCTTAACGCAGTACTGGCAGGAAATAACACAGGAGACAGCTAGAAGAACGGAGAGGGCGGTCCCCTGCACACCAGCCCATGTATTGCTCAACCTGTTCCCACACACTGCCAAAACCAGGACCACAGACAGGTTCCGAGACCTTGCCTTTATACTCGCGAAACGAGAAATTACTAGTAGCTGGAAGAAACCGGAAGGCCCCAATGTGCACAGATGGAATCGAGAGCTGGTGAAATGGGCTGGATGCGAGGGCAGGGTCCTGCTTAGAAATGCAACACTGGGAGTGGGCAAGCTGGAACGAGCCCGGGCGTGGGAAGGGCTGATGGAAGAACTTAAGAGAGGTGACAGAGCGTCTGAAGCTTCCACCCCAGAGAGACCCCCACAAATAGAGAACCCCCAGGGGCCAGGTTAGGACAGAATAGCACTACAGATCCCGAGAGATGGGGACATATAATAGAACTATACAGGAAAGGACAGGGATACGACAAGGAGGTTCCGGTGAAGCACCATCACACACATCTCAAGCACAGGGGAGGCGCCTATCTGGGCTCAATACATGTAGTATGGAGACAGCAGTGCGGGGGGGAGGGGATCAGTTATATGTTGGGGACGGGGAGGAGAAATGGGGGAATCTTCCCGATTGTATGCAGAAGCGGTACCAGACCGAACATGCGACTGATAAAACGAGTACTCATAGTTATTAGACCAAGCAGGGTCTGAAATGAGATGCATTAGAATGATCATGCTTTGTATATACTTGTGCCGCGGTCAGCGGACCTACTGTACATGTAAAAGGCAAAGTTTGTTTAAAAAACAAAAAAAAAGAGCCAGCATCACAACACATCCTGTCATGTGGACGATGGTGACATTGTCGCATTCACACACTCAAGTACTGTTGTCCAGGGATTTTCAAGTGACATGTACGATCTATGCATGTTTACCCACATGTACACCAGTCCCTGACAACATACCCACGCTAAATCTGTTTTACAACTGAAGTTATCTTCTCCTGAATTGGCACAAGTGCTGTGGTCACAGGGCAGGCATCTAGTATATAGGAACTGTTGCACGCCGTGTTTCTTGCTGTAGCAATGTTATCCTTACTCCCCCATTTGTGATTGTGGAAAGTCATTTGTGGCCTCACATTCCCACAGCGTAAGCGGACTCAAAAAGTGTGCAGGCACAATGGGCTTCTGTTTCAACAAGTAGTCGCTCACACATCAGCCCTGAGACCTTCGAATTCCAGGTTCCTTGACCGTCCTGCACGATTCAGTCACTGCTGAGCACGGCACTCTCACTTCCAACATATCCCTTGCTGCCCTGGATCATGAGCTGTGGGTGAGTCCTTTGTTGGTCCACGACCAGGACTGCTCCGGTGATACACATTTGTGGGATGCCTTTCAATGTGTCAGACAGGCTGACAGCTGCGCCTGTGCATTTGTGCAAAGGCTCCTGTGCCATGCCTACAACAGACCAGTCCCAGGTTGCCATGGGATGCTCCTTTCATCCTCGTGGTGCGAGGAGCACATCTGTTTCTTCATACTGCTGGATTGGATGGTGGTTCTTTATGCTGGAATGATTTGGATCGTCTTTTGGTACTGATTGCCTTCCACGCTGCCTGTGCCTTCTTGGATTCGTAACTACTTAACAGCTTGGTACCACAGACCTGAGCAAGGGGAGCCTGTCATCTGACCGTCATGGACATTGTCAACTGGCATGAGCCCGGCTTCCATCATGCATCTGTAGCACACGAAATTACATGACGTAGTAGTTTTGCAAGTACATTAGTATTTGTCTGTCACATGAGAAGTGTCTGCAGAGCTTGTTCTCTGCACTGTCCAGGAGTACTGCATGAACATTCTGTCCGTGGTCGGAAGACATGGTCCGTTGTCATTCTGTTCTGGTCAGGCCCTAGCACCCCCACTCAACAAAGTGTCACAGCTGCTAGAGGACACGGGTGCCTTTTAGATGTCATGGGGAGATGGGCTAGTTGCCCCACACTTGGAGAGTGATCCATCCAGTGATGAGAGCGACACATGACATGGGATGTACATTTCACCATGTACTGGCTGAAAAATGGGTCGGCTGACAAAGCCCATAGACGTGGGACCTCTCATTCAACTCCTCCCAGCAAGGGATGGGAGGATATGCTTGTGGGTCTTCGTCCAGAGGGATTATTGCTATGACATCTTGCTTCATTTGTTATGGATCTGTCACTATGGAAACTGTATATGTATTCATGCATTCTCAACTTCTTGTGGCACGTATATTGCCTGTTTTGACACTGTAGAAAGAAAAGCACATTTCAAAGCGTTTCTTGTCTACAACTTATCGACTTGTGTATACACGCTTGCATACCTCTGAGTAAGTCGGAGAGCTAGTGAGGCACCATAGCAATTGGGTCCTGTGCTAATGGGTGCTTCTGGGTGCTCAGTCCCTGCCTGCCCAAGATCTCTAATCCTGTATGTGTACAAAATGCCAGAAACAATTCTCAAAGTTTGTTAGACAACAGCAAGGCACACAGACACTGTCATAGTCGCTCATTGTTAACTTACACTAAATGGAAGTAGTTGACGATGAGCTGTTGTCGCTGGTCAAGGCCTTCTTCCTCACCAATGTCATCGTCACAGGGCATGTGTGGGTTGGAAGCGAGGGGCTGCTGCTATTCATCGCCGTCCAGAATCAGGGGGATTCTTCTGCGCATGGCCAGGTTGTGTAGCATGCAGCAGGCGACTACCATCTGGCATACCTTCTATGGTGAGCACATAGGTGCACCACCAGTCTGGTCGAGGCACCTAAATCTTGACTTCAGAAGTCCAAAAGTGCACTCCAACACACGACGTGTCCTCCCATGTGCATCATTATATTGGACTTTCCCTGGCGTTGTTGGATACCGTAGTGGGGACAGCAACCACGGACGATTGGGATACCCAGAGTCACCTAGTTGTGAGACAGACAGGCAAACAGTGTGATCTGAATGTGTGGGGAGAGCAGCATGTCACGCATACATCACAGTCATTGACACAGCCCACTCACCAACAAGCCAGGCCCGCTCAGGGTTCTGATTGGCCATCAATTGGGGTATGGTGCTGTTCCGCAAGTTGTGAGAGTCATGTGCCGACACAGGATATTTGCACACACGTGTGAGATGATCTGATCCACCTGGCATACCACTTGCATGTTGATGGAGTGGTAGTGTTTGCGGGTGCTACAGATGTGTTCACTTGCCTGTGGTGGAACGAGGGCAATGTGAGTACCATCAATGGCTCCCACAACATTTGGAATGACTCCCAGGTCATAGGACTACCCCTTCACAGCTGGCAATCCATCATCCTCTGGAAGTGGATATGACTGTCCTTGTAAGGCATTAATCCTAACAGGACGTCATGATACTCCATGCTGAACATGGGCTGTGCCAACCCACAGGCGCGGGCCACAATGCACTGGAAAGACCCAGTAGCGAAGAAATGCAGTGCAGCCATAACCTTCACTGTAGCAGACAATGCAGCCGGAAATATTCTTTTGGGCTTCAAATGGGGCTCCAACTGGGTACATATGTTTCGTAGTGAGCGGCAATCCAAACGGAATTTCTGGATGATTTCGATGTCCTCCATCGTCGCCAGGTCGGGGACAGGTCGAAAGATGGGTGGTCTCCTCCTACATATGTCAGGGTACACAAGCATGGGCTGAGTTATAGATGAAATGTGGAGCACAGCTTACCCAGAGACTCGCACAACCACAACATTGACAGGACTCATGGTCACGTGAAATGCACAAGTGACCTGCATTCAGATGTTGTTTTTCTTCACTCACTCGACATACTGACACTATGACATCCAAAGAAGTCGATGTGTATGGCATATGGTACACTGCTACATCAAGGATGAGCTGCCCTGTGGTTAGATGGCACAGCACTAGTGTTTTCCAGCATCAGTGCTGAGTTGCATGTAGCTGTTGTCACTGCACAACTGCAAGCTTTAGTCCCACAATACACAACAACATTACGGGGTGAGGGCAGTGAGTGTCATCTGGACAACGCAACATGGATCTTCAGCACGGTGGACAGACACATATGGACATTATGGGGTCAGTCCTGCGTGAGTGGATGTGGAATTTGCGTAAGACATTGAAATGTTCACCTGAATGAGGCACAGATGCACATGGATTGTGTATACATGCCCACATGGCTGACAATGACTGATGATGTCGGGCTGAGCTATGTTTGTTTGTTCCACATGTGCACTCCTATGACGTGTGTGAGAACATTTACAGTCAATGGCAGCTAGGCATGATGTACGCCACACCAGTACATGTGTTGGGAGTTCTAGGGATTACAAGTATGTCTGATTTGCAGACAGTGGACACCTCTGATTGTCTGCCTACGTCACTGGCCCTTCACAAGTTGACCCCTGGCCAAGAGACGCCAGTCAGATGTCAAGGGATATACAAGTGATGTACACAAGTTGGATGTTTCATTACACAACATTGGTACAGTGCGAGAGACCTTTGTCCTTTTTGACTCCTTCCCTCATTTCAGTCCATGCTGGCCACGGGGCATGACTATGTATGTACTTTCACTCTCCTTTTGTTGGACATACCATGTGTGTGGAGACTTGATTCAAGGGTCACACTCTCTCATACCTTCACAGTGTAGTGACCAGCTGGTCACTGTTCTAGTTGTTCTGATGTACCAGCCACTCCCAGAGGGCTGGCTTACCCCCACCCCACAGCCACCCAGCACAGGCGTCACTGGACATGTGACCCTGCCAACAAATGGGACCGGACACCCGTGCCCTGGGCCAGTTCTCCTATACATGTACGGTGTCTGTGTGGTTACTTTATATGTATGGGGGCCTTGTACCCCACAACATTACACATGGGGTGCACCAATAACTTTAGGCAAATGAGTTGTGATGTGTGCTGTAATTCGCATGGCACCAATGCGAATGCAGTATGTATTTGCATGCGCGGCAGCTGGCATCCACAGTGGTAACACGTATTTGCCCCAATTGGTTGATGCAAGGTTGCGGTCGCAGCTTCCCGACTCTGCGGTAATGCAACCACTATGCGAATGATCCATCAGCCAATGGGGGCCTTTGGCGTACATATTTTGATATTGCGGTGTGCGCACTCTGCAACTCGCCATTGGCCCCAATTGCCTTCAGGGGCACCGAAGGTCACTCATGGGGATAGGGCAGGCCTCGCACTTTGCATTTGGCAGGTTGCCACAGTCATCGTGGTGCCGCAACGCTTGCTGGGAGTTGTAGTTGTTCAGGGGTTGCATGCGTGGAGATGTTTGGCACGTACCTCTGCTGTTGGGCACGGCGGCATATTGTCTGCTGGAGGTGCAGCAGGTGGTGCAGTGGGAAGGTCTGTTGTGCAGGATCCATGGCCGCTCCGGTAGTTAGATGAGTTTTATATCAGCTCTTCCTCTCCGTTGTTGTGTTTCCACCATCCGCAACATGGTGGTTTTTGCGCAGCGGTGGGAATGGCTGTTTGCCACATCGTAATCTGGATGGCGGACGGAACGTGTTTCCGCACGCCGGTCTTGCTCTGTTGGCTTCAAACCGCCACCCTTGTGTATGCAAAAAACGTACGGAGCCTGGAAGACCACGGCAAACAGTAATTGGCCTCTGTTGGACCATTGTAATTCGGTGGTCGCAATGACCACACCTGGAGCGGGAAGGTGAACGTTTTCCGCCAACTGTGCGGATGGGCTTCCGTCGGTCATCGTAATGAGCCCCTAAATGTTATTCTGTCTTCCTAAATGCAGAAAAGAAAGCGACAACAAGAATCTGCTTTCATTCTTCATGAAAGTAGTGTAGGCTTTTAAAAATTATTGTCTGTTTTGTTAAAATATTGTAGGCCTCAAGAAATGTTAGGGGATGTGCTTCTGTGCTCCCGTCCCCCAGAAAGTATCAAATGTTTCCTCCTATGATCGTATCAGTCAAGCAACCCCACCACCATAAAGGGACACCGCCAGGGTATTTATTCTTATAAGATTTTATCGTTTATCAAGGCAGGTTTCTGTGGCAATATATACAGGTGGATCGAGGGATCCAAAAGAGTCTCAAAGTCTGGTTGGAAGGGGGTAGCGGGACAGTCTCAGTCTTAGCCTGGTACTGGACACCCTGCGCCTAGCTCTCAATCCTCGAGCCGGGGGGTTCCGGGAACCGGGACGTCGTCCGATCGCTTCAGGGGATTGGCGCGGTGAGGTCGAGCCGCGACGAGGTCAGCAGGGCTCCGATGGTTTACTTCTGCGAGGTCGAGCCGCGACGAGGTCAGCAGGGCTCCGATGGTTTACTTCTGCGAGGTCGAGCCGCGACGAGGTCAGCAGGGCTCTGGTGTTCCGGGAGGATCTTCTTCTCAGCAAAAGGGGGGAGCCGCGACTCAGTCAGCAGGGCTCAGAGGTCCAAGGTCCAAGTAGTGAGTCTTTCTCCGTAGGGTCAGCCGCGATTCGATCAGCAGGGCTCTTGACTCCAGGATACAACTCCTGTCCTGGCTTGAGGTTGCCCCAGATATAGGTCTGGAGCCCTTTGATGTCCGGACACTTGCGCCTGGGGGTGGAGGGGCCGGGATAGGAGAGGCCAGACACCCAGCGGGAGAGGCGCCAGCGCCCAGGAGGGCCGGAGGGCGATTGAAGCCAGGCGTTGAGGGACGGTTGGGGGTCCCATCGAAACTCCCCTCCTCCGGGATCGGTGGAGTGGCCACTTGGTACCCCCTGGCTGGATCTTGGTGCCTCGATGTCGGGGCTTCGCTGGGGCCGAGGCCGGGGCGAGCCGTGTCACGTAGGCTGGTGCGGGTAGCAAAGTACAATCCAGAGGGACCCCGAAGGGTGGGGGCTGCCCCCGTCGGGTCGGGTAGGAGGGTTTGGGACCACGCCACGAGGCCAGGTCCAACAGGTGTCCCCCCAGCGGAAGGCAGGGAGAGTCACCCATCGTCTTGGGGGTTCTCCTTGCCGAGGCGGAAGAAGCGGGACAGGCCGTCGGCGTTGGCGTGGTCGTTGCCGGGCCGATGATCTACGGTGAAGTCCATCCCTTGCAGAGAGATAGACCATCGCAACAACTTTGGGTTCTCGCCTCTCCTCTGCATCAACCACCGCAAGGGTCGGTGGTCGGTTTGGACCCGAAAGTGGGTGCCAAAGAGGTAGGGCCGGAGCTTCTTGAGGGCCCAGACCACGGCGAAGGCCTCTCGTTCGATGGTGCTCCATCTTTGCTCCCTGGGCAGCAGGCGCCGGCTGATGAAGGCCACCGGCTGGTCAACCCCCTCAGCGTTCATCTGGGACAAGACGGCCCCGATTCCGTACTCCGAGGCATCCGTCTGCACCACAAACTCCTTGCCGTAGTCGGGGGCCTGCAGCACGGGAGCGGTACACATTGCTGTCTTGAGGGTCTCGAAGGCCGCCTGACAGCGGGGCGTCCAGTGCACTTTCTTGGGCTGCTTCTTTGATGTGAGCTCCGTGAGGGGGCCCACAATGCTCCCATAG
Organism: Triturus cristatus; assembly: GCF_964204655.1. Lineage (NCBI taxonomy): Eukaryota > Metazoa > Chordata > Amphibia > Caudata > Salamandridae > Triturus > Triturus cristatus. The sequence continues at coordinate 783,353,389 of NC_140592.1, forward strand.
TTCTGAATGAACCGCCGGTAATAACCCGTGAGTCCCAGGAAGGCACAGCTGTTTGGGTGGTTGGGGGCTCCCAGGCCACGATGGCGTCGATCTTTGGCTGGAGGGGAGCCACATGGCCGCTCCCCACTTAATGTCCCAGATAGGTTACTGACCCTTGGCCTATCTGACACTTGCTGGCTTTTACGGTAAGTCCGGCCCTTTGGAGGGCGGTCAGGACCTCCTCGAGGTGCCTCAGGTGATCGGCCCAGTGGCTGCTGAACACCGCAATATCATCCAAGTAGGCGGCGCTGAACGCTTCCAGGCCGGCCAGTACCTTATTTACCAGCCTCTGGAAGGTCGCCGGGGCATTTTTCATGCCGAAGGGCATCACGCAGAAGTGGTAGTGGCCATCGGGGGTGGAGAAAGCGGAACGCTCCTGGGCACCGGGGGTGAGCCCGATCTGCCAGTATCCGGCAGTGAGGTCAAAGGTGCTAAGGTAGCGGGCTGCTCCTAGGCGGTCGATCAGTTCATCTGCCCGAGGAATGGGATGGGCATCGGTTTTGGTGACGGCATTCAATCCCCGATAGTCCACACAAAACCGGAGCTCCGGGGTGGTGCCGGGGGCGGCAGCTTTCGGCACCAGGACCACCGGGCTGGCCCAGGGGCTGTCGGAGGGCTCGATGACCCCCAGGGCCAACATCTTGGTGACCTCGGCGTTGATGCAGGCCCACACTCGCTCGGGGACCCGGTAGGCTCGGTGTCGCACGGGGGGGCTGTCCCCGGTGTCGACGTCGTGGATGCACCATCGGGTGACTCCGGGAGTGAGGGAGAAGAGGGCAGCGAAGCGATGCAGCAGTTTTTGACAATCTCGGCGCTGATCGGGAGTCAGGGTAGCAGAGAGAATGACTCCTTCCACGGAGCCGTCCTTTTCGGAGGTTTTCAGGAGGTCGGGTAGGGGTTCGGAGTCGTCCTCGGCCCCATCGTCCGTAGCCATCAACAGACTAAGTTCGGTTCGGGCAAAGTGGGGTTTGAGCCTGTTGGCGTGGAGGACCCGGAGAGGGTTCCTGGGGGATTCCAGGTCGACCAGGTAGGTGACGGGGCTCTTCTTCTCGACCACCTTGAAGGGCCCGGTCCACTTGTCTTGGAGGGCACAGGGGTCGATGGGCGACATGACCCAGACCTGCTGGCCGGGCTCGAACTCGATGGAGGAGGCGTTCTGGTCATACCAGCGTTTCATCTCCTCCTGGCTGGCCTTGAGGTTGGCTTCGGCCAGTTCCCTGAATTTCAGTGTTTGGTTTCGCAGGGTCAGGAGGTACCGGTAGACGTCAGGGGGAGCATCTTGGATGGGGGTCTCCCAGCCTTCTTTGACCAGGCTGAGAGGACCTCGGACAGGGTGTCCGTACAGGAGTTCGAAGGGGCTGAACCCCAGGGACTTTTGCGGGACCTCCCGATAGGCAAACAGGAGGCAGGGCAGCAGGACGTCCCACTTGCATCTCAGGGGCTCCTCCAGGCCTTTGATCATCCCTTTCAATGTCCGGTTAAATCGTTCGACTAGACCGTTCCCCTGGGGGTGGTACGGGGTGGTGAATTTGTAGGTGACCCCGCACTGTTGCCACAGGGACCGCATATACTTCGAGATAAAGTTGGTGCCTCGGTCGCTCACCACCTCCCGGGGGAAGCCTACTCGGGAGAAGATTCCCATCAAGGCCCGGCCCACCACGGGGGCCGTCACTGTTCGGAGAGGGATGGCCTCGGGGTATCGGGTGGCATGGTCGACCAGGACGAGGATGAAGCGATGCCCCTGGGAGGTTCGGGGGTCAGGGGCCCCACGATGTCGATCCCCACCCGCTCGAAAGGGGTGTTGACTACTGGAAAGGGCTGGAGAGGGGCTTTAACCCTTCCCCCGCTCTTCCCGCTGGCTTGGCAGGTCGGGCAGGTCCGGCAATGATTGTCCACGTCTTTCCGCATGCGGGGCCAGTAGAAGTGGGTCACCAGGCGGCTGTATGTTTTGTCCTGCCCCAAGTGCCCGGTGAGGGGCACATCATGCGCCAGATTGAGGAGGAAGTCCCGGAATCTGAGGGGGAACACAAGCACGCGGCTGGCCCCCAATTCTGCGGTCTTCTGCTCGCTGTAGAGGAGGTCATTGTCCCAATAGACCCAGTGGCTCTCGCCTGGTCTCCGGCGGCCTGGGCGGCTGCTTGCTGTCGGGTCCCTTCGAGGGAGGGGCAGGTTTTTTGTTCTTGGCGGAACTGCTCCCTTGTGGGACCACCTTCTTGGCACCATTGGGCGAGTTCGGGGAGGTCGCCGAGCGCGGCGACCTCGTCCGGGGCGAGTTCTGGCGGCCCGGCCTCGGTGTCGGCTTCTTCTTCGACGGGGGGGGGCTGGTGGTTCGGGCCATTCCGGCTCTTCGGGGGGAGCCTCGACGCTCGGTTGGATGGCCCGGGCGGTCGTGGACCGGGTGGTTGCGCAGACCCATTCGGGCAGTCCCAGCATCCCTAGATGCTCTCGGCGCTCGACGTGGGCCCAGGGGGAACTTTCCAGATCGTTCCCGAGGAGGCAGTCCACGGGGGCGTCGTCGCGGACGGTGACCTTCAGCGTGCCCGACACTCCCCCCCACTCGAAGGGGATCCGGGCCATCTGGCACAAGCTCTCAGTGTTGTCTGCCGACCGGACGGGGCACAGTACATTAGGCAAGATCTGTTCGGGGGTCACCAAGTGGCAGCGGACGGCTGTCACGCTGGCTCCGGTGTCTCGGAGGGCCTCGTCCCAGCGTCCATTAATGGAGACCCACTGTTGGTACTTCTGGGTGTTGCTCGGGATGGGCGCCCGGGGTACCATCTCCCGGCTGCCCAGGCAGACTAATGTCATGGCGGCCGGTTCCCACTCGGTTGGTCCAGCGTCATAGTTCTCTTCCTCTTCTCCCCCTTCCCCCAGGGCGGCGGCGGCCAACTGGAGGGGGGGTGGCCCTGGTGGTCCGGCCCGTCGGTTCACGCAGGCAGGTGGGGTCACTGGCGTAGTGCCCTGGTTGTTGGCAGTTGTAGCACGTCACCGTCGGTCGAGGCCCCGGTCGGGCTGGGGGGGCCCCTCTTCGGGCGAGGGACGGGGACGTGCGGTTTGAGGGCGGTCCCCGGGGAGGACTCCGGGGTGGCCCCGCTGGAAAGTCTCTGTTTCTGTTCGATCCCCCTCCTCCGCCCCGCTGGCGGGGGGGCCCCGTGGTGTTCCGCTGGTACTCCCCCATCGAGTTCCGAGGGACCCGGGTGTTCACCCATCGATCGGCCTCGGCGGCGAGCTTCCGCGGCTCGGTCAGCTTGCTGTCGAGGAAGTGCTGTCTCAGCTCGATGAAGCAGTTGTTGGAGAGGTGCTCCTATACAATGAGGTCGAACAGCTGTTCGTAGGAGGTGACTTTGCTGCCCTTGATCCACCCTTCCAGGGCTCTGCTGAAAAAGTCTATGTATTCCACCCAGGTGGTACCGGGGAGCTTCTTGCAGTCCCGGAAGGGTTGGCGGTACATCTCTGGGGTGAGCCCATAGCGGGTGAGCAGGGCCTCCTTCATATGGTCATAGGAGGTCATCACTGCGTCTGGGAGCTGTAGCAGGGTGTCTCTGCCTTCGCTGAGGAACCGTCCCCATAGGCCGGCACCCCAATCTTTCCGGGGTACCCGATGGGCGGTCATAGCTACTTCGTAGGCCTTGAACCATTGTTGGATGTCGTCGTTCTTGTAGTACTCTTTGACGACATCCTTGGGGATGTGTACTTTTGCCTCGACTGGTGTGGGGGTGTCTCGGTTTCCGGGGGTGCTGGTCTCTCCATTTCTGGACTTGATTTCAAGTTCTTTAAGGCCCCGCTCATGCTCGAGGGTTAGCCTCCTCTCTTCCAGTTCTCGGTGCCGCTTTTTCTCCTCTATCTCTTCTTGCAGCCACAGTTGTTCTAAGGCCAGTTTCTTTTCGGCTAGCAGGAGTTCGCCGTCCAGGCGGAGTCGGGCGAGCTCTAACTCGTGGGTCCTGACCCTCTCTCGTTCTCGTATCTCTTCCGGGGAGAGGCCAGTCTCTATGCTGGTTGTCCTCCCCTCTGCCGGGGCTGCGGTTGGTTGCCGGTGTACGTTTGGCACCGGGTTTTCTTCGGTTTGGGGGGAGGCCGCTTCGGACTCTACCTAGGTCTTTAGGGCTTTTTGCAGGTCCTCTTTTGTGTTTAATCCGGTGGTTGCGATGCCTTTGTCTTTACAAAACTGTTTTAGTTCCTTATGGGTATACTCCTCCAACCGTTCTTGTCGGAACTCCGCGGTTGGGCTGGTCTGTTGGTCGTTCATGGCTACCCTGTGTCTAGGTAGGTAGTGGGTGAGTTACTCGCTGTACGATCTGCGTCGGACTCGGATCGCACCGCTGGCCACCAATGTTAGAAGGGCGCCCTCCGGGAGCCCGATGGTGTCGCCGAGCGCCGCTGAGAAGCCTCCTGGGCGAGGTCCTTCTCCTATGATCGTATCAGTCAAGCAACCCCACCACCATAAAGGGACACCGCCAGGGTATTTATTCTTATAAGATTTTATCGTTTATCAAGGCAGGTTTCTGTGGCAATATTTACAGGTGGATCGAGGGATCCAAAAGAGTCTCAAAGTCTGGTTGGAAGGGGGTAGCGGGACAGTCTCAGTCTTAGCCTGGTACTGGACATCCTGCGCCTAGCTCTCAATCCTCGAGCCAGGGGGTTCCGGGAACCGGGACGTCGTCTGCTCGGTTCAGGGGATTGGCGCGGTGAGGTCGAGCTGCGACGAGGTCAGCAGGGCTCCGATGGTTTACTTCTGCGAGGTCGAGCCGCGACGAGGTCAGCAGGGCTCCGATGGTTTACTTCTGCGAGGTCGAGCCGCGACGAGGTCAGCAGGGCTCCGGTGTTCCGGGAGGATCTTCTTCTCAGCAAAAGGGGGGAGCCGCGACTCAGTCAGCAGGGCTCAGAGGTCCAAGGTCCAAGTAGTGAGTCTTTCTCCGTAGGGTCAGCCGCGATTCGATCAGCAGGGCTCTTGACTCCAGGATACAACTCCTGTCCTGGCTTGAGGTTGCCCCAGATATAGGTCTGGAGCCCTTTGATGTCCGGACCCTTGCGCCTGGGGGCAGAGGGGCCGGGATAGGAGAGGCCAGACACCCAGCGGGAGAGGCGCCAGCGCCCAGGAGGGCCGGAGGGCGATTGAAGCCAGGCGTTGAGGGACGGTTGGGGGTCCCATCGAAACTCACCTCCTCCAGGATCAGTGGAGTGGCCACTTGGTACCCCCTGGCCGGATCTTGGTGCCTCGATGTCGGGGCTTCGCTGGGGCCGAGGCCGGGGCGAGCCGTGTCGCGTAGGCTGGTGCGGGTAGCAAAGTACAATCCAGAGGGACCCCGAAGGGTGGGGGCTGCCCCCGTCGGGTCGGGTAGGAGGGTTCGGGACCACGCCACGAGGCCAGGTCCAACAGAAAGGAAGTACAGTAATATAAAGATTCCTGTGAGAAAATGTTCCTCGTCTCATTCACATGAAGTGTGACCTGTCCTGCGTTTGTGTTGCTGCATGCCATGCTGATTCCTGATTCTCTGGCTGGCAGAAACTGCTGCATTTAAGAGACTTTCTTAGAGATTTTGCACATCATCGGCTGGTGGTGCTGCCTTGCTATACCCTAATAGCTGTGGAGTTAGCCTTTTGACTAATTGCACACCGTGCATTAGTATTTCAACATGCAAGTGAGCTGTTGTTTCACAGATGTTTTTCTCTCTCTCTCTCTCACTCCTCTATACCTGATATTCTGTTTGTTGAATAATCTGTGTTGAATAATGTGAACCTATTCTGTATTCAATGAACCAATTTATGACATTCTAATTGTTTTGTAATTTGTGATTGACCATTCATATTATGACATAACAAGAAAAACTGATAGAAGGAATAGTGTCTGTCTTCATTACTGAGTTGTTGAGTTATTTGGTTATGTTTACTATGGCGTATGATTAGCGTATTTCTTCATTGTAAGTCCTCACGGACTTTCAATATTTAGTTCCTTTTAGCTCTACCAAAGATCCAATGGAGGACCTTTCATATTGCTGTGTGTTAATGACTTATGGGCCCTTCATTAGAGACACGCTTCTGATTATGGTACAGAGGTTGTTGTGGATAAGTAAACTGACAAAAATCCCCCAACACTTTTGCTTCATCATTAGTATTAATTAATGGAACATTTTATATGGAAATTGTGTAATTAATTTTAGCTGCGGGTTGTGGGGTTTATTGGGATAAAGGGTGGAAAGTAATTTATGTTTAATTAATCAGTAATTAGTTCTTAATAAATATTATTAACTTTAAATCATTTATTATGGACATTGTGTAATTAATTTTAGGTGAGGGTTGTGGTGTTTATAGGGGTGAGGGTCGGAAAGTAATTTATGTTCCATTCATTAATATTTTGTTCTTAATTAATAATTCATTAATTGAAAATTAAATATGGAAATTGTGTAATTAATTTTAGGTGTGGGTTGTGGGGTTCATAGGGGTAAAGGGTGGGAAGTAATTTATGTTTAATTAATCAGTAATTAGTTCCTAATAAATATTAATTAATTGTAAATTTATTATGGAAATTGTGTAATTAATTTTAGGTGAGGGTTGTGGGGTTTATGGGGTGAAGGGCAGAAAGTAATTTGTGTTTCATTAATTAATAATTTGTTCTTAATTAATAATTAATTGAAAATTAAATATGGAACTGGTGTAATTAATTTTAGGTGTGGGTTGTGGAGTTCATAGCGGTAAAGGGTGGGAAGTAATTTATATTTAATTAATTAATAAAGAGTTTATCATTAATAGTAATTAATTAATTAATTGGTATTTAATTTGGTTAATTGTTAATATTTTTTGTGTGTGGGTTTTACTTTTATGGGGTACAGGGTGGGGAGTAAATTAAGTTTATTAATTGCTATGAATAGTATTTTTTTTTAATGAATAATATTTCTTTAATAGGTAATTAATTATGTTAAATATGTAAGTACATTTTTTTTATTCAGATGTGGGTTGTGAATTGTGTGGTGTTATAGGGCAGCAAATAAAAAAAGTAAATGTATGTAATAATTAATGTTTTTGTTGCTAAATCATTTCTAATGAAAAATATGTATTTGTTTGGAAATTATTTTGTATTGTATTTAATATAATATTTGTAGATATGTGTCATACGCATTTCAAATTATAATATATATATTCTTTTTAATTTGTAATATTAAATATATTTGTATTTTAATTTGTAACATATTTATATATTTTATTAATTTATTTTGTTTTTTAAATATTTTTGTTGCTGGTAATATTTTGTTTGTTTTAATTCTGAACTGAATGGAGTGAGATTATTAATTGTTACCCCTCCGCAATCCAACTTTCCCTACTGTTGCACTGATTGGAGGGGGAATAGCAAAAGTTACCCCTCCGCTATCCAACACTTTCCCTATTGTTGCACTCACTGGAGTGGGAATTGTAAGTTTTAACCCTCCGCTATCTAACACTTTCCCTACTGTTGCACTGAATGTAGTGATACATTTAAGTTTAAAGATTTTTAAATAGTTTAATGCTTTAATTTATAATAGAATGTTTTAAAAATAAATAGATATTAGGTTATTGGTATATATACATATTATATATATATATATATATATATATAATTATTATTATTATTTTTTTCCCCTGTATGTTTACAGGCTGCCGCTCCACACAACACGGGTGCAATCCTCCGCGTTGGTGAAACGCATCTCAAAACTCCCAAACAGTGACCTCCACTCCACGCAGTGCTTAATTTGTGCCGGTGCTTTCCGGTGCTCAGCACCGGCACTTATTTTACAGGGCCGGGTCTATACAATCATTCTGAGTCCTAGCTCGGTAATTATTAAAAATAAATTCCTGCACTGCTCTCCTTTTGTGGCTGCCTGATATGTCCTCTGAAGTCCCACCCAGGTCCAGGCGTATTGAAGGAGCGTCGTTATCACGTTAGTGATGTCACGTCACACCTGATTTTCACTGAACATTGGTTTATTTCCGGCCGGTGGGAGAAGGCTTTGGCTGAGCTGGGGCGACAAGGCAGGCTGGAAGTGTGCAGGACTGCCAATAAAAGTTTTACATATTACAAAGTCCAGGAGAAGTGAATATGTACGAGCGCCCACTATCAATACAGGTATAATTTATTTTTCATTCATAGAGTTTACTTGCTTAAAAAAAACGTCAAGAGCAGAGCCGCTCCAAAAAGAAATATGCGGCATTGAGGCACGTTCTTTTAATTTCCTGTCTCCCGTGCTGACTGAGGGCCTGTGCTTCAGAGTTCGGGCCTTGTAAAATCCGAAGGATGGTTGCCAGAGGCTGCTTTGCTTGAGTTTCATTTTAGTTTGGGTTTGCTAGCATTTAGCAGGATTCCATGAAAAGGAAATCCTTCGTAGATTTATTTCGCTGCCCTGCCTTTCTGAAATCAAAAAAGAGCGCATATCATGCTGCATTTTTATCAGCACTGACCTGGAGCTGCCTGTAATGGTGCATTTGAAGTGCTCATGATGGCTCAGCACTATCTATGGTGTGCACTTGCTGCTCTGCACTCATTAGCCTAAGTCAGTTTTTGTTGGTCGGTGCTTAAAATGTTTTTTTGGGTGGCTTATGAATGTTGAAAGCTTATTTCTATGCCTTTAGGCTATGTTTATTCAAACAAAGATGATCGAATGCACATTGCACACCATTCTAAATTATTTATTCTATGTTGCTTGAAACTAATTTGACTCTTGCGTGCAGCCTGGGCTTGCGTGCTCTGCCCCTGTAACACGCATGTATGATATCAACAAAATTGGAATGTTTGGATAGTTAATTATAGCTGCCTCGTTGATCGTTTGCACCCAGAAAAGTTTAAGCAGAATAAACAACATGATGTCACATGTAAGGTGATTTGGTAACATCATGTCCACAAGTGTTAATTCACGTTTAGAGTTATGGACTAACAGACTGTCATTGCAGATCATCATTGCGTGTATAACAATGTTTTTTCTTCAAAAAATGATCAATGCTATTGTAGATCTAAATTGAAAAAATGTTATGTTGTATATCAAAAAATGTGGAAATCGTAGCTATTAGTAAGTTGTTGGAAGGATGGGCCATAGGATTTGATGGGGCCGGTATTTTTTTAATACACGGGTTCTTGAATGTGTAGGTAGAAGCCAGGGGTTAATTAGTAGGTGTAGGTAGGTTCACAGAGGGATAGAATGTAGTGATTTATGGGACTTGTATTTTTCTTGAGAGCCCGTGGACCTGAACGGGCAGGTAGAAGCATTTGGTTAATCAGCAGGGTAATAGTAGGGTGTGGTCATGCTGAGTGAGCTACAAAGGGGAGGATCACGTGATAGATGCGAATTGAGCACTTTCACACAGAAGATGTGGAAAGCGGTTGGAGTTAATGCACTGTGAAATGGAGAATGCAGGTACACAAGAAAGCTCCGTTCATTTTGGTTGTGGATATATCTGTTATTACTATAGAGTTAGTTTTTAATCAGTTGATTGTGAACACAATGGGTTTGATCTCACAGCCCAAGCACTCAGTCAGGGTGCATGTGAACATGGATGTAGAAGATAGATGGAGGGCACACTTTGGGAGAGTTTCAAAATATGTTTTTACGGGCACATTTTGGATGAGTTTAAACACGTTCTTGAGGGAGACAATGTAGATCAATGAAAGGGTGTTGTCTAAAATATGGTAGGAGTTTTCACATAGCGTAATAAGTTTAACAGTAATTTCGACGCATATTGGTCTGAACAAAGAACGAACGGCAATTTTTAAAATTTTTATAGTTACCCCTGAAGAAGGGTTATAGGAGCCCGAAATGCATTGGGCAGAACGTGATAAAACTGCCAAGGATGAACTGTATATTTCCGCGTGCCCTAAAGAAAGGCATAGATAGGCATATCTGTTCCACGAGAAGGAATGGGAAAACATATACCCTTACATGTGAATGGACTGAGCAATGAATGGGAAAAAACACTGGATCAAATGGAATAAAACTGTTAAAAATGGACAAGCCTATGGTATCTTTGTGAACATTCACGAATTATGCTGTGCGTCTGGCATAGGAGCATAATCATGTTCCAGTTTTGTTGATTTAGGCTATGTTTGGCACATAAGCATATTGTATTGGGCTCACTTGTAACCTTTTTTATTTTTTAATACATTAAGGATGCGAACACGGGTCTGCAATGCCGGGAGAATGTTGAATACTTTTGTCCTATTGCTGTGATAGGAGATAGCTATGCTATAAAAGAGCACATAAGAATAGCTGCTAAGATCGCTATTGGGGCTAACACCGGCATATGTGATTTCTAGGGATGTAAACATTGTGTGACCATTGTCTCTGCAAGTGTGTCCTTTCATTTAATTTACCCTTAATTAAATTACTAGATGAATTAACACAACAGCTGAAACTGATTGACGCAAACATACATGCCTGTTGATTAAAGTGTCGAAATGCAAAATAAGCAATAGTATGCTGCGGAAACCTTTGTCTGTCTCCTATATTAAATCCACTGATGGTAAAATGCCACCCGTGACCCACTACACTGTATGTACTTGGCTAATTATAGGATGGAAAGGGTTAACTGTTTTGAAAAAGGAATTATCATTTAGGAGGTAAATTGAAAGAGTCATAAATGACTTTTTTATTCTTCCACTACTGCCGCCTCTTGAGGACTAGGGAGTCATTCATGTTGTGCAAAGAATTCAGTGCACACTTGTTAAAATGTAGAATGTTTAGGATACACTACACAGGCATACCCGTGTAAACATGCCTGACGTGGACAAATTGTAAAGGGAAGCTGTAATTTAAAAATATGACATTGTTTCTATCTTCACATGGCGTTAGTTAATTTGTGATGTATTTTTCTATTCTCAAGTCAATGTGAGTGGTTGAATTAACGAGTTTCTAAGTAAACGTGTTGGCAGCGCCTGCTGTAGTGCTCCTTGCACCTGATCCAAAAATCTCTTTTGGCGGCGCATGCACCAAGTTTGAGGAGGTGAGAGGGAGCACCATGTTCACATGAAAGAACTAGGCCTAAGAACTAACAATGGCACGTGCTTTCACAGTGCATGCGCAAATGGCAGGCCCCCAAGATTTCTGAAGTGGAGGAGTGGAGTGACCCAAACCTACATGACGCACTACACAAGACTATAAAAGTCTATATCCTTATTTTAATATTCTTCTGAATATTTCAAACATCAAAAATTCGTAAATATTTTTGCATCTGCCAACTTACTAAAACATATAATAGTCAGAACATCGTGAGTACAAACAACCGTTGTGCAAAAATCATAAGAGTATGAAAAAATGTAGACATGTTCAATCCATTTACATTTCTGACTTTAGAAGCAACCAAATAATAATATTCTTTTGTTTTACAATGAAAATTCCCAATGCATTTCGGGTTGACGAAACCCTTCTTCAGGGGAAATACATTGTAGCGAAGAAATCAATTTTCAACATGGTCCATCAATCTGAGAACTACAACGAAAACAGAAAGTCTCATTCACTAAATGAGAAGTTGCAACAAGCTGTAAAATAGGATTTGCACTACTGGAAGATTCCGTGAAAGCAAACAGTTAAAACGTGCGTGGTTTTCAGGAAAGGAGGTAGTAGCCGAAAGATGCCCAAACGTGCCGAGAGTGTGCGTATGTCAGAACGCGATTAAAGCCAACCGGGGGTGTGATGCAAAACTAAGGGAAAGTGCTGCTAGGGACTGAGTGATCTTGTGCTTAAAAGGTAGTATCGCTGAGTAATATACTTACAGCGAGATATGTAGTGAAAAGATGGTCACTGGAAGATATGTCACTTTCAAAGGAAGGGAATATCTGTGGAGCAGAAATGGTAGCTGTGAGGCGTAATCTCTCTTAGGTCATGTGACCTGTGTTGCCGTTTAACGAGCACCCGAGTGTCAAAGATCTTACCTAAATGGTGGTAACGAGCCATACGTTCATGAAAAGGTCAGCTGTCGGGGAATCAAAATGTAAATACCATAAGACTAAGGGGAGAGATTAAATGGGCTGAAGGAACAAAATTTTTGTATAGCACGAACGCCGCTTACCAGCAGATCCGTGCGGGCTCCGACCGAGTGCAAAGTTCGTCGTCTCCTGAGAACGTGCGTGATGACGCATGTGTTCCCGGGACTTTTTAAAGGGGCCTTCCTTTCAATGAAACGACTCGAGTTGAAAAACTTTATGAGCATGAACAAGATAACGTGAAAAAGAGTGAAAGTGGGATGAGAAAAAAATAAAAACGGAATTTAAGAGAGTGCAAATCCTTTACAAATAAATGAAAAGTGCCTTTACTGTGTTACATATGTATTAGCAAAATCTCTTCATCTAAGATGTCAATATTAGAGGGGTTGTTTACAAAAAACATAGCAATTCTACATGGTCATTGAGGCCCCCCGGGGTAAGGGTACCAAGTTGTTTTATCCAAACAGTTTCTTTTCGTGCTAGGGTTGTGTTGAAATCAATGCCTGGCTTGGATTGTATCTTTTCTAACACTGTAAAGCGTAATTGTGGTATTGTGTGCGAGGTATTTACCCAGTGTGTTGCTAAGCTTGACTTGAAATTTTTGTTGCGCATAGTGCTTTTATGTTCCACTATTCTTGTTTTTATTTTCCTGGAGGTTCTCCCTACGTACACTAATCCACAAGGGCATTGAATTGCATAAATGACGCCTTCAGTGTTACAGTCCGAGGAGTGTCTTAGAGTGATTTTTTGTCCTGATTGTGGGTGTGAGAATAAGTTGCCCACGATGACATTACCACATTGGCCACAATTGTGGTATTTTTGCATGCCTTTGTAGGTTTGTTTTCTGGTTGAGTCTTTTGGTTTTAATATTTCTCGAATGTTTTTAGATCGAGTGTGGGCAAATAAGGGAGGGCCTTTATACAATTCTTTGAAATCCGTTTCCTGTGAAATGATTTCCCAACGTTTGTGGATGATTTTCTTTATTTGAGAGGTTTGTGCTGAGTATTTTAAGACAAACACTTCGCGTTGTTTGGTCTGTTTCTGTGAGGGTTGAAGAAGTTCCTTTCGTTTTTTAAGTGTCACTGTCTTTTGGGCTTGTGAAAGCACTTCTTCCGTGTATCCACGTGCCATGTATCTCACTTTTTGCTCCTCTATAAGTTTGGTGCATTGTGTTTCCTCTGAAGTTATCCTCTTGATCCTTATAAATTGAGACACCGGAAGATGTTTTTTCAAGGAATACGGATGTGCGCTAAAAAAATGTAGCGCATTGTTGACATCTGTCGGTTTTTTGTATACTCTTGTTTGAAGCCCTGTTGATGTTTTGGAAATTTCAATGTCTAAGAAGTGTATTTCATTTGTTTGAATTTCTGAGGTAAACTGAATGCGTGGATTGTGTCGGTTCAATTCTTGAATGCAATCCTTTAACATTTGAATTAGTCCCTTCCAAATGACCAGTAAGTCGTCTATGTACCGTAACAGTAGAATTGTGTGTTTTCGCCATGTGGGATTCTGAAGAATGTGTTGGTATTCAAAGTGTGCCATGAAGGTATTGGCATACGACGGTGCCCCGGGAAATCCCATTGATGTTCCTGTTTTTTGTAAGTAATGGTGTTTTTTCCAGCTAAAATAGCTGTGATAGAGTGAAAAGTGTAAGAGTTCCAGTAGGAACACACTCATGTCCTGTTCTAATGTAGATTCCAAAAGTCGCCACTCCACCGCTTCGAGACCTTCATTGTGGGCTATGGATGTGTATAAGGATACCACATCTATTGTGCATAGAATGATATCCTCTTCATTATGGTATTTTACAGTCTCCAATTTTAGTAGGCAGTCCGTTGTGTCCTTGACGTAGGTCTCCCATGATTGAACTAGTGGTTGTAGATGAAAATCCAGGAACTGTCCGATAGGTTCATGTAAAGATCCACACCCTGCTACAATAGGGCGAAAAGGTGGTTTAGACGCGTTCTTATGTATCTTGGGTAACATGTATATGTGAGGTGTTTTAGGTGTTTCAACCAGTAAGAACTTTCTGGTATTCTCTGTAATCAGACTATTCTCCATGGCTTTAGTTAGAATTGTGCCTAAGAGATCTTTAAATTGATTGGTAGGATCACTGTCCAGTTGTATGTATGTGTCTCCATCATGTACATGTGTGTTCACGCTTTCTTCATAAAAGTCTGTGTCCAGAACAACTATAGCTCCCCCTTTGTCTGCGGGTTGGATGGTTATTTCCGTGTTTTGTTGTAATGCGTTCAGGGTTCTGAGTTCCTTTTTTGATAGATTGCTGTGTCTTGGCTTGACGTATTTGATCTGTTGCAGATCTTTTTTTACCAATAGTTCAAAAGTGTCCAACGTTTTGTGTGAAAATGGAGGCATGAATTTGCTCTTTGGTCGAAACCGTTCTATGGGTCTCTCATCTGAAGTGTTATGAGAAAAGAACCACCTCAGTCTCAGCTTGCGCATGAATTTGAATAATGATATTTCGGTCTCCAGTGGGTTGGACGTGTATGTGGGCACAAAGGACATACCTCTGTTGAGTACTCGTAGTTCTTCTGTATTCAAACTTCTTTTTGAGATGTTTCTCACGAGGGAGTTGGCTTTTTCGGGTTCCTCTGTGGTCTGCCTGTTTCTGCTGTTCTTTTTGTTTTGTCCCCTCCGGATGCGGTGTCTGATTGTTGGATGTTTCTGTCTGGAGGTAGGTTGGATGATTGTCCCTCGGCTAAAAAAGACGGTTTTACCCCTGAGGTTGATGCTGTTTCCATGTTTGATTTATCCATCTGGGTGCTTTGTTTGGCCGGTGGTCTTCGTGTGGAAAGTTCTTGGTCTTCTACTACGCTTTCTTCGGAGGAAGTGTGATCTGGTTTCCGAAAGAACCGTTTTTGTGCATAGGTTTCAGCCCATGTATACACCTCGTCTAATTTGTAGTCGATAGTGTCTCGTTTAAATTTCCGAATTTTGCGTTCATGGACTTCTCTGGCATAATTGTCCAATCTCCCATTGATTTCTTCCAGAACTTTAGACCAATTTTCTTGCTCCATTTTTCTCTTGTAAGTCATCTTTGAGTTGGTTAATGTCCTAAGAGAGATTACGCCTCACAGCTACCATTTCTGCTCCACAGATATTCCCTTCCTTTGAAAGTGACATATCTTCCAGTGACCATCTTTTCACTACATATCTCGCTGTAAGTATATTACTCAGCGATACTACCTTTTAAGCACAAGATCACTCAGTCCCTAGCAGCACTTTCCCTTAGTTTTGCATCACACCCCCGGTTGGCTTTAATCGCGTTCTGACATATGCACACTTTCGGCACGTTTGGGCATCTTTCGGCTACTACCTCCTTTCCTGAAAACCACGCACGTTTTAACTGTTTGCTTTCACGGAATCTTCCAGTAGTGCAAATCCTATTTTACAGCTTGTTGCAACTTCTCATTTAGTGAATGAGACTTTCTGTTTTCGTTGTAGTTCTCAGATTGATGGACCATGTTGAAAATTGATTTCTTCGCTACAATGTATTTCCCCTGAAGAAGGGTTTCGTCAACCCGAAATGCATTGGGAATTTTCATTGTAAAACAAAAGAATATTATTATTTGGTTGCTTCTAAAGTCAGAAATGTAAATGGATTGAACATGTCTACATTTTTTCATACTCTTATGATTTTTGCACAACGGTTGTTTGTACTCACGATGTTCTGACTATTATATGTTTTAGTAAGTTGGCAGATGCAAAAATATTTACGAATTTTTGATGTTTGAAATATTCAGAAGAATATTAAAATAAGGATATAGACTTTTATAGTCTTGTGTAGTGCGTCATGTAGGTTTGGGTCACTCCACTCCTCCACTTCAGACATTTTCCTCAAGGGGTTAGGGCAACACCCCTACACATGACAGCACACCTCACAATTAGTTAACTAGATTAGAGTTGATTAGAGTATCCGGCAAAACTTTGCTACACTGGTGTGCAGGCTCAACCTTTCCTTAGGCCCCCAAGATTGCCACTCAGTGATATGATGTCCTAAATCGCTATTGTGTGTCTTGGACAGCACAGCTGAGCATTGATGAGACAGGCCAAGAATGATACAGCCTTGTCACCCCTCAACTATACATAATTAATTACTCAATATTTAATAAAGCAGTGGTGTACTCTTTTCTTGCTCTTCCCCAGTATCTGCTTTTCTTCCTCCACTTCACACCTTACTCCTTCCCTTCTCTCTATTCTTCTGTCATTTTCTGCCCTACGTCCACATTTCCTCTTAATCGCCACCTCCCCTCATTAATCTTTTTTTATTTTTCACCTTGTCATCTTTCCCTTCCACTTTTTTTTCACTCACTCCCGCTGTATCCTCTTCTTCCTCTTTCCTTTTTTCATTCTCATCATGGTCCACTCCAGTCTTGCACTCCCTATCTCTGCTTTCCTCACTTCTCTTCACATTTGTTTTCTACCGTATCTATCTTTGCCTTCAGACCTCTCCTCCTCCTCACTCTCCCTTTTTATGTTTTTCCTTCTTGTGCAATTCTTTATATCAACTCCAGGAATACGTTTTTGTTCTCAGGATCATAAATTTAAATCTTGGTGCGGCGACTCAGTCTTTCATATATCTGAGGTTAATAAAATGCGTGCCAGTGAGCTTGATAACAACATTGTAAATTCAGTGTTAAGGCCCCCTTTGGTGAATATGTGCTTTATAAACATACATGGTATATTAAGGACACAAATGTATTTCAATCTTTTGTTTTTCAATTTCTATGCAATATTACACAGATATTATTGTCTATGTCCCTCCTTGACCCAGTACCTCTCATACTCGTATTCATTCCCCTGACCTCCTTTCTTTCCTTCGTCCCATCTTCTTCTTTTCCCTTTTCTCTTCCTCAGCACCTCCAGCCATGCCTCCTTTCCACTCTTGCTTCTTGTTTCCTTACACCCTCATTCAATTCTTGCTTACTTACACCCTATTCCATTCTTGCTTCCTTACACCCTCATTCATTCCCCATACTTCCTCCCTGGGTGCATTTAATCCTTCTTCCTCCATTCTTCCTTACTTTTTTTCCTGCTCCTTCCTTCACCTCCTCTTTACTTTCTTTCTTTCTTATCATCAACCATTCCTTATGCTTATCTTGCTCCTTTTCTTTCTTCTTTCTTTTCATTCATCACAAATCATTCACTTCCTTTCTCCCTCCATTCCTTCATTTATTCCTTTCACATTCTTTTGTTATTCCCTCCTTCTTTCATCCATTGCTCATATATATCATCACTTCAGTACTCCCCTTCCTGCCTGCATTTGTTGCTGCCTTCTTTAATGTATTTCTTCCTTCACCCCTTCCTTTCTTTTAAACAGCATAGTACAAGCACATTCTCTTTAATTTGCAAAGCTACCTCATAGTCCTCTAATGACCGTTCCTGAATCTGCATTTTCAGATTTACACACATTCTCCAATTTGAGTTCACTTTCAAGTTGTTGTCATAGGCTTCCCATATGTTACATTATGTTAAGTTATATTGATTTGTAGAAAAACTAATCACCCAAGAGGGTATCCAGGCACTTGGGCAGGTGTGTAGGTTGGAGGTCCCCGAGGTGCTTATGTGAAGAGCCAGGTCTTCAGCTTCTTGCGAAACTCAAGATGTGAGGAGGTGGCTATGATGTGTTGAGGCTTGTGGATGTGGGTGGAACCAATAAAGGAAGTGGGTGGAGCATCTGTAGGAAGTGGGCGGAGCCAGTAAATTGGGTGTGGCATCCTAAAAAATGTGAGCACCTGCACTTAATATTTTACAAATTAAGCACTGACTCCACAGTCACAAACGAGGCGCACACTGGAGATGTAAAGTTTATGAATTTATTTGCCACACGACAACTACACCGGACAGACGCGTTTCGGCTTCACGCCTTCCCCAATGTTGGTGGGGTCAACAAAAATCTCCATATTTAAAACATAATTGCTAGTAAACACAAAGAAAGGAAGCAGTTTGTTCAGGTAAGCCATCTTTGAATGGTTCAGATGTGCCTATATCTTTCTATACATTTCTAAGCATTGCTCTACAATTAATGTCAGATACATGATTCTATACACATCTTGTGGAAGTGAGCCTTTTCAGGGGCCCACCAGTGCAGGGGTTCGCCCTTTTTCATCCTCAGACCAACAAAATAGAGATTGGCACAGAAGCTGTAATATCAAAACAATAGTTTATTATCACTCATGAGTGGGACTGCATCGACACAGAGCCCTCAGGCAATGTATGAGGCAGTACATGGAGTACAGAAACCAAGGTGTTTATATACTGTGATAGTAGCAGTGTAAGCAGGGAGGCTCAAAAAAAGGCAGTACAAGTATACACAATAGCTATTCACATATATGGACAACTAAAAACTACTTAGTCAACAGAATGGGAGGAGTAACAAAAACCCTTACATCAGTTGGAATAGCCTGACAGTTCTATTCTAAAACAGGTGTATTCCAGCAGCTACAGGCCTTTCTGATCATACATTGCTCTGGCTCAGTGCTTAAGGAGTTAACTGTAACTGATGACTCAAGCAGAATAGAAAAGCAGGCAACGGTAAAGAGACAAGAAGCACATGGCCAGCAAACGGCTAACTAAAATGGCTGCCACAACCAAAATGGCTTCAGCTCATGCTAACAGCGATCTCTGTCGATTCCCACAATCTGAATTCTCTAATTCATTGAATTCATTATGTTACTTAGATGGCTAGTTCTATGAATTAACTTGAATATCCGTTACTTTATTGCTGCGTTATCAGGCCCTGAATGGGCAAGTATTACCTGAATACAAATAATCAACATACAATGACAAAATTCCTACTGCACAGTACATCTGGTATTATTCCATACTCTTTTTATAACCTAATATGCGCTTGTTGTTAAAACTACTTTGTTTCATTTCTGTATCAACATAATAATCGATTTTCACATCAATTCATGATTAATTCCTCCATGGTCAATCTTGTCAAAACACCCAAATAGTTAACTCAAAAGTCCCTATTAGTCTGGTTCCATTTTTACTGCACAATGCCCATACTCCCCAAAATGTGTGCCTTCTAAACCTTTTATACTTTCAGTTTTCAACAATTTATTCAATTCATATGTTGTTGAAATTGCCTACTTCAGATGTCTCTCAAGTGCATTTATCTATTTATGGAATGTGAACCCATAACTCCTCCTCATTGTTAAGTCCTCTTGAAGTGTTCGTCTGCAACTCAACTATGTATCTGGATTCCTTTTTAGTTCTGTCCCCTCCCCTCTTCTCTTTGGGGACCTGCTCTATGCAAAAGAATTTCAGAAGATTATGATACGATCTATGTTTCTCTTGAAAATGGCGTGCCACCGGATATGTTGGGTCCCAGTTTTTCATGGCACACATGTGCTCCAGAATCCGCTTTTTTGTCGGATGAATAGTACTTCCAATATAATTCATTCCACAGGGGCAGGGTAACCTACTTTGTTGGCCGTTCTTACTGGGGCACCATATAGATATATATATTTGAAAAATTCGCGAGGATTCGTCGACCGGCGCCAAAGTTATTCAAAATAGAATGTTGCGGATTTCCTATGGAAACGTGGTCCTAACTATAACTACCTACTGGCGACTGCCAGTAGGTAATATATATATATATATATATATATACTTGAAAAGGCCTTTGTCAATCTAGTTTGGCGATAAGTATTCCATGTGTTATATAGCCCTTTCCACTGGACTTAATTAATGAAAATAGAGGACATACTATAGCGCATGTATTCCTATTGCTGCCTAAATACAAAATGTTACATAAGCATGCTATCTGCAGCTGGACAACAGGGTAAATACAGGTAAGGCGCAACATCATGATTATAATGCACAGTGCATTTCTTTAGGTTGGTAAAATTTACCAATGATGCAGACAGAATGCACGATCAGAACATGTAAATCCATTTAAACATAGCGCAGTGGGATAGAAGCGAACATATACAATGTACGTCCAAACTCGAGATCCTGTGTTGCCAGTATACAATAAAATCTATCAAAATCAATTTAAAAAGTCAGTGCTGCCGAACGTTGCTAATCATGTCCCAATGACTGCCAAATACCCAGGAGGCTCTCCTGAGCTAATATTAAGTCGCCACAGCATGACCTCGACTTAAAAGTCAAAAAGATTTGTGCCATAATATCAAAGTCTCGGTTGCATTGATGCAGGGCCCTGGGACCGGGTGAATGTAATTTCATCACGGGGCTGCTTATTTACACAAAGAGTGAATATATGCCTCAGAGTTAATAAAGCACATACTTCAAAACCCCCTCAAAACTTTGAATCCCATAATGCAGCTGAATAGTCAGCTGCTTCATAGACAAAGCACAAATCCCAGTGTTTCTGCAGGGTCAGTGTCAAAAGGCATCTCACACCAGGGCAAAAGAACAAATGTTTTGCAACGAATGAAAACAGCAACATAAAGGGGCCGATTCCGATCCTGTAAAAAGGCCCTACGAATCGTCGTACGGAGCGTTTTCTCCGTACGACTCGCACCCGGTTAACTGTCCCTACAACCTAGGAAGTACGATTCGTACAGAAAGCCTATTTCCATACGAATCGTACAAAAGACCGTACGTGGAAAAAATACCTACGATTCTGATCCGGAACAGCTTGTACGCGACGTCCGGACATATTCAGGCAGCGGTTTCCGGCCCAGCAAGTACGATTCGTCCCTACGTCACTCCGTACGGCTCTTTTTTAACGGGAGTCAAACACAGCCGGAAAAGCAGAGTTCGACGCTAACCGCTACGCAACGGAGCCCCGGTACGTGACGTACACGCCATGAACCCCATCATACGTGTCATCCCAGTCCTCTTGGCCTACGACCTGGTGCACCGCACCCGACGCACATGCCGCAGAAGGTGAGAACAACACCCAGGGGCCAGGGTGGGAGGCAGGAAACATACCCCATACACAAACCTAAACTTATAATATGTAGGCCATACATTACCACCAGGCTCTGGTCACTTGGGGGGGCTTGTCCAGCAACCCCTGCGTACCGTAACAACGGAAGTGGACGTGTACGGTGCGTACCACACGTACCCCTACGGCACCATTACAACTGTGGTACAGACTGTACCCACGCATGAATGCGTGGGTATGGTGCGTACCGCACATACCCCTATGGCACCATGACAACTCAGGTACGGACCATACCCACGCATGAATGCATGGGTATGGTGCATACCACAAGTACCCCTACGGCACCATTACAACAGTGGTACGGACCGTACCCACGCATGAATGCGTGGGTACGGTGCGTACCACACGTACCCCGACGGCACCATGGCCACTCAGGTACGGACCGTACCCACGCATGAATGCGTGGGTACGGTGCATACCACATGTACCCCTATGGCACCATTACAACAGTGGTACGGACCGTACCCACGCATGAATGCGTTGGTACAGTGCGTAGCACACGTACCCCTACGGTACCATGACAACTCAGGTACGGACCGTACCCACGCATGAATGCGTGGGTACGGTGCGTACCACACGTACCCCTATGGCCCCATTACAACAGTGGTACGGACCGTACCCACGCATGAATGCGTGGGTACGGTGCATACCACACGTACCCCTACGGCCCCATTACAACAGTGGTACGGACCGTACCCACGCATGCATGCGTGGGTACTGTGCGTACCACACGTACCCCTACAGCACCATGACAACTCAGGTACGGACCGTAACCATGCATGAATGCGTGGGTACGGTGCGTACCACACGTACCCCTACGGCCCCATTACAACAGTGGTACGGACCGTACCCATGCATGAATGCGTGGGTACGGTGTGTACCACACGTACCCCTACGGCCCCATTACAACAGTGGTACGGACCGTACCCACGCATGAATGCGTGGGTACGGTGCGTACCACACGTACCCCTACAGCACCATGACAACTCAGGTACGGACCGTACCCACGCATGAATGCGTGGGTACGGTGCGTACCACACGTACCCCTACGGCACCATTACAACAGTGGTACGAACCGTACCCACGCATGAATGCGTGGGTACGGTGCGTACCACACGTACCCCTACGACACCATGACAACTCAGTTACGGACCGTACCCATGCATTAATGCGTGGGTACGGTGCGTACCACACCTACCCCTACGGCATCAGTACATTTGGGATACGAGGCGTACACACGCCATGAATGTGGGATTAGAGGACTGGGCCAGCATGTTAACATCATATTGGTGTGTGTGTAGGTCCAGGCTAGCAGTGTACAGCTCCAAGGGGGTGCGTGGGTGGGTGCATATGACTCCCAGCAGTGTCCAGACATATGAGGGGTGGGTGCATATCACTACCAGCAGTGGACAGACATATGGGGGTGGGTGCATATCACTACCAGCAGTGGACAGACATATGGGGGTGTGTGCATATCACTACCAGCAGTGGACAGACATATGAGGGGTGGGTGCATATGACTCCCAGCAGTGTCCAGACATATGAGGGGTGGGTGCATATCACTACCAGCAGTGGACAGACATATGGGGGTGGGTGCATTTCACTACCAGCAGTGTCCAGACATATGGGGGTGGGTGCATATCACTACCAGCAGTGCCCAGACATATGAGGGGTGGGTGCATGACTCCCAGCAGTGGACAGACATATGGGGGTGGGTGCATATGACTCCCAGCAGTGGACAGAGATATGGGGGTGGGTGCAGAGGACTCCCAGCAGTGGACAGAGATATGGGGGTGGGTGCATATGACTCCCAGCAGTGGACAGACATATGGGGGTGGGTGCATATCACTACCAGCAGTGTCCAGACATATGAGGGGTGGGTGCATATGACTCCCAGCAGTGGACAGACATATGGGGGTGGGTGCATATGACTCCCAGCAGTGGACAGACATATGGGGTGGGTGCATATGACTCGCAGCAGTGGACAGACATATGGGGGTGGGTGCATATCACTACCAGCAGTGTCCAGACATATGGGGGTGGGTGCATATCACTACCAGCAGTGTCTAGACATATGAGGGGTGGGTGCATATGACTCCCAGCAGTGGACAGACATATGGGGGTGGGTGCATACGACTCCCAGCAGTGGACAGAGATATGGGGGTGGGTGCAGAGGACTCCCAGCAGTGGACAGAGATATGGGGGTGGGTGCATATCACTACCAGCAGTGTCCAGACATATGGGGGTGGGTGCATATCACTCCCAGCAGTGGACAGACATATGAGGGGTGGGTGCAGAGGACTCCCAGCAATGTCCAACTCCCAGGAGGATGGATGTCTTTCACACACTGCATGACACACCACATGTGGGTGTGAGGACATATAACACATGCATACCCACCCATGGCGGATGCAGCACAATACACACCCTGATTTCATGCCAAAAGACTGTATAGTCATGTAACTGCATACAAAACTAAGATAGCCAAAGGGAACACACACTGTCACGCACATCCCAGGACTGATAGGAATGTCTAGGTGCTGGTCCAGCCACCAAGATGTTGTCTCTCATGGAAGGAATAGGGTTCAATGCCACTAGATACAATGTCCACAATTGTGAGTCAGGTGCCCAAATAACCTGCATAACACGTACCATTTGTGTGTTAGGTCATGATTACACACATGCATAGTGCTGAAAAGGGACAATTTGTCCCTGATGCCATTCCTACATACCCAAAACACAAGTACAGTGACTAGCAAGGATGGCACAGACGATTCAGCAGGAGGCATCGGTGAGCAGGCATGGCCATTGTTGAAGGGATCCGTCACCAACAAAGGAAATGTGGACACAGGTCAGCACAACAATTGTGCAACTGTTTGCAGGGACGATGTCAGGTGCCACAGAGGAAGGAACACTCCTTGGGACAATATCTCCCAAGGAAACGAACACACACTACCAATGATTATTTGATTATTTGCACAGACATTGTGATGGCACACAGATAACATGGTCCACCTCATGACCATCATACAAAAACATATCTCAGAACCCTAACACATTACCAGAACACCAACTTCATGAGCCTCATCACTAACATCAAGTACCTGAAATGCAATAGTGTTGAAAGTAAAAGAAAAGGCTTAATTCAGCACAGAAAAATAATAAATTAATAAGACTATGTACAAGGGCCAATGGCCAGTCCATTTCTCGAGTCCAAGGGTGGACGTAGGGGACCGCGTCCACCCCTACCTTGCCTGCACAAACGAACCTCAAGGTTTGTCGACCGGGGGGGCATCATCTGTGGCAGTACCAGGCACCGCAGGGACAGGAGGGGGTTGGGTAGGTGTGGTGGGTGCAGGGCTGGACGTCTCCACCACAGGGGGTGGGGCAGCGCCAAAGGTGGAGGTGAACACGGCGCTGCACACTTCTGCTAGGGCCTTCATCCTAACCCCTGCACCTGAAGATACCCCAGGGCCAACGGAGGGTGTGGTGGCTGAGGGATGGGGTGCAGCGCTCTTTGGGGAGGGGGTGGACATGGGGGGTACTCAACTCCCCTGCCCGGGGACTTCCTCGCCCGCTTGTGGGGTGGTGTCACAGTGGGGGTGAGGGCCAGATCAGCCATGTAGATGTCCTTGGGTGACAGTTTGGCAGGGGAGCTAAGGGTAGTGGTTTTGGAAGAACTGGGTTGTGAGGACTGCGGACTATAACTGTGGCTGCGTGTCTGTCGTCTTCCCCCAGACCCTGTGGGTGTGTCTTCATCCCCCTGAGTGTGCGTGCCAGGAAGTGTGCGCTGTGCCTTACTTGTGGGTGTGCTGGATGTGTCTGTTGGGGTGCGTGCCTGTGACTGTCTGGGTGTGCGTTGGGCAGGCATAGGAGAGGGCAGTGTGGATGAGTCCGGGGTAGGGGGCGGACGGAGCGCTGCAGAGCAGTAACTGCTGCCATCAGTGAAGAGTCCATGGACCGCAGAATCCTGCGTTGGTCAGACATTGTTGCTGACATGCCCTCCATGAACGACACTACCTGTGTGAGCAGTCTAGTGTGGTCATGGAGGACATTCAGCATCGATGCCTGCCCAACCTGCAACTCCCGCAGTATGTCCACCTACTCTTCACTGAGGGCAGCAGGGGTGACAGGGACAGGGTGTGCGGTGCCTGGCACGAAGGAGACACGGTGGGATGCTGCACGGACAGGAGAGACGGGAGCAACTGGGAGGGCGGAGATGGGAATGGAGGAGGCAGGGACAGATGTGGGGATGCTGCAAGTTGGTGTTGCAGCCTCCGCCTCCTCAGGGAGTTCAGCCTCGGACCCGTCGGCGTCGTAGCTGCTCTCGCCTCCAGAGAAGTGCTCCAACTGACTCCCCTCGCCCTCCATGCCACTGGCTCCTGCTGACTCCACAGCACTGGCGGCACTGTCGCTGGGTCCCTCCTCCAGGTCCATGCAGGTGTCTCCCTCGGTTTCGGTTGATGATGCTGTGGGCAAGGATAAGAAACCAAAATGCATCAGTCACCTGTTTACATCTGACACATGAGCACAAAACAATTGGTCACAGTGCATATCCGGCAATGCATCATGAGTAACAGCTACATTACTCCGCACATATGTATGCCCTGTACTGCCCAGTTGGTAGACCCACTATGCCACTTGGACACCATGAAAAAAAGAACACACCAGGCCACAACTTGAATGAGAAATACACTGAGAAGCGAGTGTCTGGGAACCGGTGAGCACAGCAATACAATGAAGTCATGCCACCTCTTGTTTACCCTGAAAGAAAAAGTAGTGGTGCACCCAAGGTAAACTCACACACCTCAATACTCAAGGTGTCACCACACTCAGAGACCTGTAAGTACTTCGGAACACAAAACAAAAAAATTTTGTTACCTTGGGACTCACAATACTTTACACAATCGACATGTTTTGAATGTGGAAATTTGCCATCTCGTGAAAAGAACACTCATGTGCCTGGATGAAATATGTCGCACAAGGCAGTGCACACAAAAGTACATTTACCCTGTCATTGAAGAAGCTGACACCTTTTCTAAGAAGCCACAGTTAGAAATAAATGGTGTTGCAGAAAGTACGTATACATGTGCCCACGGAGGTCTTGATGTCTTGACACTCGTTAGTTCGTATCACAAACAACAAAGGAGTCTCACAAAATCCAGACCACTGTGGGAACATGTATATGGAGACTCTGCAACACCAATTAATTCAAACAGTGGCTTCTTTGAAAAGGTGCCAGTGTGTGCTGTTTGGTGTGCACTTCCTTGGGAGATAACTTTCATGCAGGCACATCATTGTTCTCAACACAAATCATAAAATTACCACATTTAAAACATGAAGAACTGTTGACGAGTGCCAAGGTACAATTTATTTAGAGTAACAACTTGAATTATGTCATTTGTCACATGGCTATCCGTCACCTGATTACACAGTTGGCTACACATATGACCTACTGCCTGTCATCTGGAGTGGCACACATGTCCACACCCAGGACAATGCATAAGCTAATGGGCCTGCAATTGGTTTGAAAAAAAGCCTAGCTGTACTGTGGGGACACCCTCATGGCAAGCCAGAATGTACACACAGATGTCAGCACACAAAGTCAAAACTGCGTTGCATCTGAACCACACACAGGTGCAAAAAATGTATGTGCACAATACATGTTTGTAAAAAACTGACACAGGCTGCAAAGCACGAACATTAAGCACTGGCCACCATCACAGGGGCACTGCACGTTGATTTTCTGTACAGCCAATTCTCACACACAAGTCAGACCTGGCAATGAAAAATCAGGGTTGCACATGTATACCCCTCCCGCACCCCCCCATACCTGAGTCAATGTGACTGATACAGATCAAGAAGTGACACCTCTTATTCAGGGTTACAATAACTGTGCTTGAAAACTTCATTGACACAACATCACCTCGTGGGGCTGGCAACACATATTTGTGACAAACAACCATCAACAGATTGTTGTGAATAGCCACACTGGCACTGCCCAGTGTGAGTATGCACAAGCAAAATGGTGTATCCCTGTCCAATGGACACATGTAGCACACATTTGAAAAATACAAACTAGGCCAGGTAACAATGCCACTGAGGCAGACCTATGCGGAACCCAGAGTGAATGTGCACAGTGTTGGATGACACACATGATTAGGAGATCAGGGTATCTCAGGGGACTGTAGTGGGCACACTGCTCCGTGGTCCTGGAATGAGCTGACTGTACCATGTTCAACCATCATGGCACTATGCATATCTCCCACTCATGCACATCATGTCTGAGGCTACAACATTGGTCATGCATGCTGCAAGGGGGTTCAGTTGAAAGCTCACACTCCTATGTTGAGAATCATCATCAGTGACAACAAATATGGACCCCCCAACATAGTGAACAGGTCATGGCACAGGCAAGGTACCAACACAAGTCACAGACCACCCTCCAACATGATGCAGAAAGCTATGTGCACTTAGATTTACTGGCACCCTAGATGACCATGTGCAAATGTGATTACACTCAGACCACGGGACACATGTCAAGGAGGGGAAGGGATGAAAAAGAGCCCCAGGTGACATTGGGGAACAGAAAATGCACTGCACATATCAACTCTGGGAGTGTATTCATGCGATAGAGCACTTTCAAAAGCAGGCGACACATAACACGACCAAAAGCCATGTACCTACCCCCTCCTTACTGCAGTCTCTCCTGTAACTGCCTTTCGAGGTCAGGGAAGACCACCGCCAGGACACGTCTCATGTGGGGGGTCAGGCGTCGGCGGCCGCCGTGGGGGCGAGGACTGTCGAGCCCCAGCTGGACCCGGGCGATCCGCCGGGTCCGGCACCGGATGTCCTGCCACCTCTTACACACCTGGGGCAGCTGCCGACTACACTCCCCCGCAGATCTCACGACCCTGACGACGTTGTTCCAGATCACCCCCTTCTCGTAGGCAGTTACCTGTCAGGATGACAAAGTGACACTACATCAATACACCTGCTCCATGTCCCAGAGACACACATTAGAACATCTTTGAAATGTTGAACAGGGCATAGGATGCTGACATGAATTGCCTCATTTACAACAACAAATAGCCCTGTGTGCAAGTGCCAATGCACTACATGGCATTGAAAGTCAACAGGTGGCATAAGGGGTGCAACACACTCACTGATCATGCCACACATTGTGCAGCACATGCAACAGCAGGCTGATGGCCAGCACGTGCCAAGCAGTCACATGTCCCACTTCACTGACGCACCCTCAGCAGACTAGACAGGCACACCCAGGCACAGATCACTCGCCTGTCATTGACAACAGCGGATACAACCCTCACTCTGCACCTGTGCCATTTGCCAGTGGGGAGTCACAGGTGTCGTGCTAGCTCTGCAAGTCAGACACAAAGCATGGCTTACTTGTCACATCAGATGGGTAGATCTGTTGCCTCCACCATGCAGCTGTGGTGCAACACTTCACATAGACACTTACCTACATGACAAGGAACATTCACACACATCAATGTCCATGAGGCCGTACACATCATTTGGACACTCTCACCACAGGTCCACTCAACTCATACCCATGTGTGGGTACAGTCACCTGTCACACCTGGGGGACCACTGAATCACCATAAGCATGACCCCACCCCGGACACACTCTAAACAACATTGCATGTGTGTCCCACCTGGACACTATATTGACTGTCACACAACAGGTGCATAGGCAAAGGTAGTGGAGTCAGCACTCACCTGCTCCCCTGGTCTCCAATACAGGCTGGTGTACTGTGGGAGGAGGACGTCCAGCAAGGCCTCATTCTCCTCCAGGGTGAATGGCTGGGCCCTCTCCACAGCACGTGACATGGCCAGAGGAAGCAGAGACAGCAGCAGTGTTGTCGACTCTTAAGTTGTGCAGGCAAGTGCCCTCTCATGGGTTCTGGCTGCCTTATATCTGTCTTGCTGAGGGGCATTCATTTTGAGGAGTACATAGTGATTGGTCTGAATCATTCGCATTGTACGTTTACTCCAATCCCTTTAAACATACACCAGTGACAGCATTTGCACCGTTCAAAATTTGAGCATTATGTCAACTCAACAACCACTTTGCAACATTGTATTTTGTGGCCAACTGACTTTTCCAGGACACCTGATGGACAAATTTCAACAGAAAACTCGGTATCCATGACAACCAGCATGCATTTATGGCCTTACACTTGTCCCTTATGTGTCCCCTATGTAATTTTGAAATCCACACACAGGTACTGTGCGTTTCACACGTACCCCTACGGCACCTGTTGTACAGTGCGTTTGACATGTACGTGTACGCACTAGTAGTACACGTACGTGTACTACTAGTGCGATCCCCTTACTGGTATGCACTAGTAGTATACGTACATGTACTACTAGTGCGTTCCCGTAAGGGGATCGCACTAGTAGTACACGTATGTGTACTACTAGTGCGTACCCGTAAGGGGATCACAATAGTAGTACACGTACCTGTACGTACTAGTAGTACACGTACGTGTACTCCTAGTGCGATCCCCTTACGGGTACGCACTAGTAGTACACATACGTGTACTACTATTGCGATCCCCTTACGGGTACACACTAATAGTACACGTACGTATACTACTAGTGCATACCCATAAGGGGATTGCACTAGTAGTACACCTACGTGTGCTACTAGTGCGTACAGGTACATGTACTACAATTGCGATCCCCTTACGGGTACGCACTAGTAGTACACGTACATGTACTACTAGTGCGTACCCGTAAGGGGATCGCACTAGTGTACTACTAGTGCGTACCCGTAAGGTATGTGTACTACTAGTGCGATCCCCTTACGGTACGCACTAGTAGTACACGTACGTGTACTACTAGTGCGTACCCGTAAGGGGATCACGTACCCGTAAGGGGATCGAACTAGTAGTACACATACGTGTACTACTAGTGCGTACCCATAAGGGGATCGCAATAGTAGTACACATACGTGTACTACTAGTGCGTACCCGTAAGGGGATCGCACTAGTAGTACACGTACGTGTACTACTAGTGCGTACAGGTACAACTAGTGCGATCCCCTTACGGGAACGCACTAGTAGTACACGTACATGTACTACTAGTACATACCCGTAAGGGGATCGCACTAGTAGTACACGTACGTGTACTACTAGTGCGTACCTGTAAGGGGATCGCAATAGTAGTACACGTATGTGTACGCACTAGTAGTACACGTACGTGTACTACTAGTGCGATCCCCTTACGGGTACGCACTAGTAGTACACGTACGTGTACTACTAGTGCGTAGATGTATGTGTACTACTACTGCATACCCGTAAGGGGATTGCAATAGTAGTACAAGTACGTGTACTACTAGTGCGTACATGTACGGGTACGCATTTCACATGCTTACAATGGTAATACAGGCGTACACATGCCAGGAATGGAGGGCTACGAGTCGCACAAGGATGTCCATCAAGTACTTGTCATTGCATACTTTCATGTGCAGGCCCTAGGTGTGTTAGCCAGTGATATTGCAGCCACTGACACCCCCGCCCAGCCGATTACACGCTGCCGCGGGTGAGTTTTGGTTAACTCTTGCCGCCATTCCTGGCCCAGCGGACACGCCCACTCGCGCTGGCCACGCCCCCTCTCCACTTCCCCTTCTTACTCCATAAAACATGTTTGTTCACCGGAAGCGCAGCGGACGAGCACAGCGGGCGCGACGATTGCGCGCCGGAGGCGCGCTTAAGGCAAGCTCGTCTGCGCTCGTCCGCGCCGAGGCCGGGGCCAGGGGCTACCCCCCCTGCCTCTGATGTGCCACACACTTCTCATAAATCGAGCGCCATTCAAATACACCGCTGAACAACTTCGAAAATTGAACACCTTAACAGACTTGCCTCATCTTTTACCACATCTGTTATACACCAATCCTATCATAGGTCCTCAAAAATGTCCTACATGCACTGCTTCTACCCTCTCCATTATTTCCACTCTCCAGGTTTTAGCAGCACTTATCAATGTGCGCTCTGTCCCTAAGCATAAAACCGAAATCTCAGATTTCATTGAGTCACACAACCTAGACCTTCTATTCATCACCGAAACCTGGGGTGATGACTCCTCAGGTCCAGATTTCAAAGCAGCCACCCCGGAAAATTACTGCGTATGCAGGCTAGATAGAACTAATAGAAAGGGTGGGGGAATAGCCATTATATATAAGAACCATCTTAAAGTCAAAATTACAGACGCTAAATATAGTGAGTGCGAGGCTTTCTCCTTTACCATCAGCCTCTCTGGTAACCAATCATTTATAGGCATTTTGCTCTACCGCCCCCCAGGGTCCAGATTGAAATTTCTCAACAGGAGCGCCACATTTTACCATACTGGGAGACTTCAATTTCCATCTTGAAGCCATTTGTGACCCTGACACCGCGGCACTAATTAACGATCTAGCAGCGGCCGGCCTACAGCAAATTGTCAATCAGCCCACCCATAAAGCCGGACACACCCTAGATGGGTTATTTACCAGCAACCCACACATTTTGGTTTCCAAGGTGATCCCTCTTATTTGGACCGATCACGCAGCAGTCTGTTTTTCCATAAAACTGAATTCCCTTTCACTCTTCTCCACATCTTCTTCTCCTATCACTTTCAGAGACTGGAAAAATATCAATCCTCCCCATCTTGCCGCTTTGCTGCTTGACAGCATTATCACTACCGAACAGGATCCCTCACTAGCCTCCACTAACTATCTTAACAGCCTAAATATGGCTTGCCACAACCTAGCTCCCCTCAAAATTTCCCATCGTAGCAGAAAACTCCCCTCGGCCCCTTGGTTCACGGAATCCCTTCGACTGCAGAGACAACACTGCAGAAATTTGGAAAGACATTGGCGCCGCTATTATAATCCTACGGACAAAACTGTGTACAAAAGCGCCCTCTCCAAATATAAAGATCTGATTACCGCTGAAAAGACATCTTATTACACCTCCCAAATCAATCAGGCAAAAAACTCATCAAAAGAACTGTTTCAGGTGGTTACTCACCTCTCCAACCCTCCTGCCCCTCACTTTGACGGAACTCAATCCCTTTGCGACTCTCTTGCCAATTTATTTAAAGACAAAGTCACTGCCATTTTCTCAGTCTTCACCCACGTTCCCCCCGCTGCCACGACGAATTTATCGTCACATAGCAATACACCTAGCTTCTCGGTCTTCAAAGCTGTCACGGAGGAACAATTCCATCGACTTGTTTCGGGTACTAAATCAGGATCACCGTTAGACCCTTGCCCTCCTGCCATTCTCAATCTTATTCCTGAAGCTATTTCCCCCGCTTTGACGACAATCTGTAACGCTATGTTCACAACGGGCACTTACCCTTCAGTCTGGAAGGAGGCTATCATTAAGCCACTTCTCAAAAAACCTACTCTTGATCCCCTCCTTCCTGCCAGTTACCGACCCATTGCTTGCCTTCCTTTCCCAGCTAAAATTTTCGAAAAAACAATGAACATACAACTATCAAAATTTATAGACAAAAACAACCTACTGGACGATACCCAATTTGGGTTTAGACAGGGTCATGGTACAGAGACTGCGTTATTAAAAGCTGCAGATGAAATAAGGATGACATTGGACCAGGGAGGAGCAGCTGTATTAATACTATTAGATCTCTCTGCAGCCTTCGACACGGTCGATCATGTCATCTTGATCGACCGTGTCTCAGCCATAGGAATTCAGAACAAAGCGAAAGAACTTCTCGCAGCCTTCCTTGCCGACCGTCTACAAACAGTAAAAATGGGCCATTTCACCTCCCACACCTTCACCCTTCCATGCGGCGTCCCACAGGGCTCCTCGCTAAGTCCGACATTGTTTAACATTTATGTTTCGGACTTAGCGAGGGTAATAAAATCCTACGGAATTGCCCTCACAACTTACGCTGACGATACACAACTGGTGCCATCTGTACACAGTGATGGCACATGAGTTGCTGCAAATTTCCAAGAGGGAATGCGGGCTATCAGCACCTGGATGTCATCAAACTGTCTCAAATTTAACTCTGACAAAACAGAGGTGATGACATTCGGGAAACTGGAACCTGCTTGGTCCCCTCAATGGTGGCCACCCGAGATGGGAGCTCCACCTCAACCAGTCACTAAGGTTCGTAACCTTGGAGTTGTATTTGATGATAAAATGACTTTTCATCATCACGTCAACTCCGTGGTCTCCTCATCTTTTTTTATCCTGAAAAGGATCAAAAAACTGCTGCCATACCTCCCCTCGTCAGCCGGCAAAACTCTAATTAGCACTTTGGTCTTTTCCAAAACAGATTATTGTAATGCCCTTCTTCTGAATGCCCAGGAAAAAGTTATGAACAGACTGCAGCTAGTCCAGAATGCCTCGGCTAGAATTCTACTGGGAGTTCCCAAGTTTACACCCATTTCCCCATATATCCAGCAAATGCACTGGCTCCCAGTCAGGAGCCGGACAAAATTCAAGGCACTTTGCATTGCCTACAAAGCAGTTAACAACTTGGGCCCACAGTTCCTCAGAAGAGCTCTTTGTCCGCTTGAACATTCGAGAACACTTCGCTCCTCCTCTGCTCATTTGCTCAAAGTCCCGCGAACAAAGAAGGCCAACTGGGGTGACAGGTGTTTTACAATCTCCACAGCCAAACTTTGGAACACATTGCCCCTTCACATCAAAACTGCCCCTACCCTCATCAGCTTTAGGAAAAAACTAAAAACATGGTTCTTTTCACCATAATAGCCTGCCATAGTTATGGTTCTGTATTCTGAGCGCCGAGACACCCCCGGGTAGTTGCGCGCTATAAAAATTGCATAAACATAAACATATTGCCCAGGTACTCTCATCTAGTAGAACAATTGATGTGTGATGACCTGTGGACACATGTCATGAGTGATGGGGCACTATGTGGCACACATCACCTTGCCACTTGCCACATGTGTGTCTTTAGTCCAACTGTGTCATGGACAGCAGCAGTGGGATGGCACAGTCATCAACACCCGCACCTGTCTCCTGATGCCAGGGACAGGGACACTCTATCAACTGACCTGTCACGATCAGCGTGCCCCTTTGGGACTATGTCAGGTGTGTGTCATGTGTTCCCATGAGCTTGATGTCAGTGTCCCGTCAACTGTATCTGCTGTTGGTGCATCCAACAGGCGTATGTGTGGAGATGGGCATGTAACACATCTACGCACACCATGCCACATGTGGATTCACACGGCTGTAGGGTCTGTGTGCATCGGACATCATATTTTCCCAGTCATACATGTGTGCGTTGTCTCAATGGCTGTGTCTTTGTGTTGTCACGTGTACCCCTTCATCGCACTGTGTTTGATATGTACATTTGACATTCCATGTGACCTGTGCGTGTGCCTTTCAGTCAGCTGTCTGGATGAGATGACATCCTTCCAATGCAGCTATGTGGTTGTGTGTCACTCCGGTGATATCTGTGGCTCTTCACTCAGACTGGCCCCC